>NC_059429.1:103459188-104884188 GCF_021028975.2 Sphaerodactylus townsendi
GGGGGGTGGGGGGGGGGGGGGGTGGGGGGGGGGGGGGGTGGGGGGGGGGGGGGGTGGGGGGGGGGGGGGGTGGGGGGGGGGGGGGGTGGGGGGGGGGGGGGGTGGGGGGGGGGGGGGGTGGGGGGGGGGGGGGGTGGGGGGGGGGGGGGGTGGGGGGGGGGGGGGGTGGGGGGGGGGGGGGGTGGGGGGGGGGGGGGGTGGGGGGGGGGGGGGGTGGGGGGGGGGGGGGGTGGGGGGGGGGGGGGGTGGGGGGGGGGGGGGGTGGGGGGGGGGGGGGGTGGGGGGGGGGGGGGGTGGGGGGGGGGGGGGGTGGGGGGGGGGGGGGGTGGGGGGGGGGGGGGGTGGGGGGGGGGGGGGGTGGGGGGGGGGGGGGGTGGGGGGGGGGGGGGGTGGGGGGGGGGGGGGGTGGGGGGGGGGGGGGGTGGGGGGGGGGGGGGGTGGGGGGGGGGGGGGGTGGGGGGGGGGGGGGGTGGGGGGGGGGGGGGGTGGGGGGGGGGGGGGGTGGGGGGGGGGGGGGGTGGGGGGGGGGGGGGGTGGGGGGGGGGGGGGGTGGGGGGGGGGGGGGGTGGGGGGGGGGGGGGGTGGGGGGGGGGGGGGGTGGGGGGGGGGGGGGGTGGGGGGGGGGGGGGGTGGGGGGGGGGGGGGGTGGGGGGGGGGGGGGGTGGGGGGGGGGGGGGGTGGGGGGGGGGGGGGGTGGGGGGGGGGGGGGGTGGGGGGGGGGGGGGGTGGGGGGGGGGGGGGGTGGGGGGGGGGGGGGGTGGGGGGGGGGGGGGGTGGGGGGGGGGGGGGGTGGGGGGGGGGGGGGGTGGGGGGGGGGGGGGGTGGGGGGGGGGGGGGGTGGGGGGGGGGGGGGGTGGGGGGGGGGGGGGGTGGGGGGGGGGGGGGGTGGGGGGGGGGGGGGGTGGGGGGGGGGGGGGGTGGGGGGGGGGGGGGGTGGGGGGGGGGGGGGGTGGGGGGGGGGGGGGGTGGGGGGGGGGGGGGGTGGGGGGGGGGGGGGGTGGGGGGGGGGGGGGGTGGGGGGGGGGGGGGGTGGGGGGGGGGGGGGGTGGGGGGGGGGGGGGGTGGGGGGGGGGGGGGGTGGGGGGGGGGGGGGGTGGGGGGGGGGGGGGGTGGGGGGGGGGGGGGGTGGGGGGGGGGGGGGGTGGGGGGGGGGGGGGGTGGGGGGGGGGGGGGGTGGGGGGGGGGGGGGGTGGGGGGGGGGGGGGGTGGGGGGGGGGGGGGGTGGGGGGGGGGGGGGGTGGGGGGGGGGGGGGGTGGGGGGGGGGGGGGGTGGGGGGGGGGGGGGGTGGGGGGGGGGGGGGGTGGGGGGGGGGGGGGGTGGGGGGGGGGGGGGGTGGGGGGGGGGGGGGGTGGGGGGGGGGGGGGGTGGGGGGGGGGGGGGGTGGGGGGGGGGGGGGGTGGGGGGGGGGGGGGGTGGGGGGGGGGGGGGGTGGGGGGGGGGGGGGGTGGGGGGGGGGGGGGGTGGGGGGGGGGGGGGGTGGGGGGGGGGGGGGGTGGGGGGGGGGGGGGGTGGGGGGGGGGGGGGGTGGGGGGGGGGGGGGGTGGGGGGGGGGGGGGGTGGGGGGGGGGGGGGGTGGGGGGGGGGGGGGGTGGGGGGGGGGGGGGGTGGGGGGGGGGGGGGGTGGGGGGGGGGGGGGGTGGGGGGGGGGGGGGGTGGGGGGGGGGGGGGGTGGGGGGGGGGGGGGGTGGGGGGGGGGGGGGGTGGGGGGGGGGGGGGGTGGGGGGGGGGGGGGGTGGGGGGGGGGGGGGGTGGGGGGGGGGGGGGGTGGGGGGGGGGGGGGGTGGGGGGGGGGGGGGGTGGGGGGGGGGGGGGGTGGGGGGGGGGGGGGGTGGGGGGGGGGGGGGGTGGGGGGGGGGGGGGGTGGGGGGGGGGGGGGGTGGGGGGGGGGGGGGGTGGGGGGGGGGGGGGGTGGGGGGGGGGGGGGGTGGGGGGGGGGGGGGGTGGGGGGGGGGGGGGGTGGGGGGGGGGGGGGGTGGGGGGGGGGGGGGGTGGGGGGGGGGGGGGGTGGGGGGGGGGGGGGGTGGGGGGGGGGGGGGGTGGGGGGGGGGGGGGGTGGGGGGGGGGGGGGGTGGGGGGGGGGGGGGGTGGGGGGGGGGGGGGGTGGGGGGGGGGGGGGGTGGGGGGGGGGGGGGGTGGGGGGGGGGGGGGGTGGGGGGGGGGGGGGGTGGGGGGGGGGGGGGGTGGGGGGGGGGGGGGGTGGGGGGGGGGGGGGGTGGGGGGGGGGGGGGGTGGGGGGGGGGGGGGGTGGGGGGGGGGGGGGGTGGGGGGGGGGGGGGGTGGGGGGGGGGGGGGGTGGGGGGGGGGGGGGGTGGGGGGGGGGGGGGGTGGGGGGGGGGGGGGGTGGGGGGGGGGGGGGGTGGGGGGGGGGGGGGGTGGGGGGGGGGGGGGGTGGGGGGGGGGGGGGGTGGGGGGGGGGGGGGGTGGGGGGGGGGGGGGGTGGGGGGGGGGGGGGGTGGGGGGGGGGGGGGGTGGGGGGGGGGGGGGGTGGGGGGGGGGGGGGGTGGGGGGGGGGGGGGGTGGGGGGGGGGGGGGGTGGGGGGGGGGGGGGGTGGGGGGGGGGGGGGGTGGGGGGGGGGGGGGGTGGGGGGGGGGGGGGGTGGGGGGGGGGGGGGGTGGGGGGGGGGGGGGGTGGGGGGGGGGGGGGGTGGGGGGGGGGGGGGGTGGGGGGGGGGGGGGGTGGGGGGGGGGGGGGGTGGGGGGGGGGGGGGGTGGGGGGGGGGGGGGGTGGGGGGGGGGGGGGGTGGGGGGGGGGGGGGGTGGGGGGGGGGGGGGGTGGGGGGGGGGGGGGGTGGGGGGGGGGGGGGGTGGGGGGGGGGGGGGGTGGGGGGGGGGGGGGGTGGGGGGGGGGGGGGGTGGGGGGGGGGGGGGGTGGGGGGGGGGGGGGGTGGGGGGGGGGGGGGGTGGGGGGGGGGGGGGGTGGGGGGGGGGGGGGGTGGGGGGGGGGGGGGGTGGGGGGGGGGGGGGGTGGGGGGGGGGGGGGGTGGGGGGGGGGGGGGGTGGGGGGGGGGGGGGGTGGGGGGGGGGGGGGGTGGGGGGGGGGGGGGGTGGGGGGGGGGGGGGGTGGGGGGGGGGGGGGGTGGGGGGGGGGGGGGGTGGGGGGGGGGGGGGGTGGGGGGGGGGGGGGGTGGGGGGGGGGGGGGGTGGGGGGGGGGGGGGGTGGGGGGGGGGGGGGGTGGGGGGGGGGGGGGGTGGGGGGGGGGGGGGGTGGGGGGGGGGGGGGGTGGGGGGGGGGGGGGGTGGGGGGGGGGGGGGGTGGGGGGGGGGGGGGGTGGGGGGGGGGGGGGGTGGGGGGGGGGGGGGGTGGGGGGGGGGGGGGGTGGGGGGGGGGGGGGGTGGGGGGGGGGGGGGGTGGGGGGGGGGGGGGGTGGGGGGGGGGGGGGGTGGGGGGGGGGGGGGGTGGGGGGGGGGGGGGGTGGGGGGGGGGGGGGGTGGGGGGGGGGGGGGGTGGGGGGGGGGGGGGGTGGGGGGGGGGGGGGGTGGGGGGGGGGGGGGGTGGGGGGGGGGGGGGGTGGGGGGGGGGGGGGGTGGGGGGGGGGGGGGGTGGGGGGGGGGGGGGGTGGGGGGGGGGGGGGGTGGGGGGGGGGGGGGGTGGGGGGGGGGGGGGGTGGGGGGGGGGGGGGGTGGGGGGGGGGGGGGGTGGGGGGGGGGGGGGGTGGGGGGGGGGGGGGGTGGGGGGGGGGGGGGGTGGGGGGGGGGGGGGGTGGGGGGGGGGGGGGGTGGGGGGGGGGGGGGGTGGGGGGGGGGGGGGGTGGGGGGGGGGGGGGGTGGGGGGGGGGGGGGGTGGGGGGGGGGGGGGGTGGGGGGGGGGGGGGGTGGGGGGGGGGGGGGGTGGGGGGGGGGGGGGGTGGGGGGGGGGGGGGGTGGGGGGGGGGGGGGGTGGGGGGGGGGGGGGGTGGGGGGGGGGGGGGGTGGGGGGGGGGGGGGGTGGGGGGGGGGGGGGGTGGGGGGGGGGGGGGGTGGGGGGGGGGGGGGGTGGGGGGGGGGGGGGGTGGGGGGGGGGGGGGGTGGGGGGGGGGGGGGGTGGGGGGGGGGGGGGGTGGGGGGGGGGGGGGGTGGGGGGGGGGGGGGGTGGGGGGGGGGGGGGGTGGGGGGGGGGGGGGGTGGGGGGGGGGGGGGGTGGGGGGGGGGGGGGGTGGGGGGGGGGGGGGGTGGGGGGGGGGGGGGGTGGGGGGGGGGGGGGGTGGGGGGGGGGGGGGGTGGGGGGGGGGGGGGGTGGGGGGGGGGGGGGGTGGGGGGGGGGGGGGGTGGGGGGGGGGGGGGGTGGGGGGGGGGGGGGGTGGGGGGGGGGGGGGGTGGGGGGGGGGGGGGGTGGGGGGGGGGGGGGGTGGGGGGGGGGGGGGGTGGGGGGGGGGGGGGGTGGGGGGGGGGGGGGGTGGGGGGGGGGGGGGGTGGGGGGGGGGGGGGGTGGGGGGGGGGGGGGGTGGGGGGGGGGGGGGGTGGGGGGGGGGGGGGGTGGGGGGGGGGGGGGGTGGGGGGGGGGGGGGGTGGGGGGGGGGGGGGGTGGGGGGGGGGGGGGGTGGGGGGGGGGGGGGGTGGGGGGGGGGGGGGGTGGGGGGGGGGGGGGGTGGGGGGGGGGGGGGGTGGGGGGGGGGGGGGGTGGGGGGGGGGGGGGGTGGGGGGGGGGGGGGGTGGGGGGGGGGGGGGGTGGGGGGGGGGGGGGGTGGGGGGGGGGGGGGGTGGGGGGGGGGGGGGGTGGGGGGGGGGGGGGGTGGGGGGGGGGGGGGGTGGGGGGGGGGGGGGGTGGGGGGGGGGGGGGGTGGGGGGGGGGGGGGGTGGGGGGGGGGGGGGGTGGGGGGGGGGGGGGGTGGGGGGGGGGGGGGGTGGGGGGGGGGGGGGGTGGGGGGGGGGGGGGGTGGGGGGGGGGGGGGGTGGGGGGGGGGGGGGGTGGGGGGGGGGGGGGGTGGGGGGGGGGGGGGGTGGGGGGGGGGGGGGGTGGGGGGGGGGGGGGGTGGGGGGGGGGGGGGGTGGGGGGGGGGGGGGGTGGGGGGGGGGGGGGGTGGGGGGGGGGGGGGGTGGGGGGGGGGGGGGGTGGGGGGGGGGGGGGGTGGGGGGGGGGGGGGGTGGGGGGGGGGGGGGGTGGGGGGGGGGGGGGGTGGGGGGGGGGGGGGGTGGGGGGGGGGGGGGGTGGGGGGGGGGGGGGGTGGGGGGGGGGGGGGGTGGGGGGGGGGGGGGGTGGGGGGGGGGGGGGGTGGGGGGGGGGGGGGGTGGGGGGGGGGGGGGGTGGGGGGGGGGGGGGGTGGGGGGGGGGGGGGGTGGGGGGGGGGGGGGGTGGGGGGGGGGGGGGGTGGGGGGGGGGGGGGGTGGGGGGGGGGGGGGGTGGGGGGGGGGGGGGGTGGGGGGGGGGGGGGGTGGGGGGGGGGGGGGGTGGGGGGGGGGGGGGGTGGGGGGGGGGGGGGGTGGGGGGGGGGGGGGGTGGGGGGGGGGGGGGGTGGGGGGGGGGGGGGGTGGGGGGGGGGGGGGGTGGGGGGGGGGGGGGGTGGGGGGGGGGGGGGGTGGGGGGGGGGGGGGGTGGGGGGGGGGGGGGGTGGGGGGGGGGGGGGGTGGGGGGGGGGGGGGGTGGGGGGGGGGGGGGGTGGGGGGGGGGGGGGGTGGGGGGGGGGGGGGGTGGGGGGGGGGGGGGGTGGGGGGGGGGGGGGGTGGGGGGGGGGGGGGGTGGGGGGGGGGGGGGGTGGGGGGGGGGGGGGGTGGGGGGGGGGGGGGGTGGGGGGGGGGGGGGGTGGGGGGGGGGGGGGGTGGGGGGGGGGGGGGGTGGGGGGGGGGGGGGGTGGGGGGGGGGGGGGGTGGGGGGGGGGGGGGGTGGGGGGGGGGGGGGGTGGGGGGGGGGGGGGGTGGGGGGGGGGGGGGGTGGGGGGGGGGGGGGGTGGGGGGGGGGGGGGGTGGGGGGGGGGGGGGGTGGGGGGGGGGGGGGGTGGGGGGGGGGGGGGGTGGGGGGGGGGGGGGGTGGGGGGGGGGGGGGGTGGGGGGGGGGGGGGGTGGGGGGGGGGGGGGGTGGGGGGGGGGGGGGGTGGGGGGGGGGGGGGGTGGGGGGGGGGGGGGGTGGGGGGGGGGGGGGGTGGGGGGGGGGGGGGGTGGGGGGGGGGGGGGGTGGGGGGGGGGGGGGGTGGGGGGGGGGGGGGGTGGGGGGGGGGGGGGGTGGGGGGGGGGGGGGGTGGGGGGGGGGGGGGGTGGGGGGGGGGGGGGGTGGGGGGGGGGGGGGGTGGGGGGGGGGGGGGGTGGGGGGGGGGGGGGGTGGGGGGGGGGGGGGGTGGGGGGGGGGGGGGGTGGGGGGGGGGGGGGGTGGGGGGGGGGGGGGGTGGGGGGGGGGGGGGGTGGGGGGGGGGGGGGGTGGGGGGGGGGGGGGGTGGGGGGGGGGGGGGGTGGGGGGGGGGGGGGGTGGGGGGGGGGGGGGGTGGGGGGGGGGGGGGGTGGGGGGGGGGGGGGGTGGGGGGGGGGGGGGGTGGGGGGGGGGGGGGGTGGGGGGGGGGGGGGGTGGGGGGGGGGGGGGGTGGGGGGGGGGGGGGGTGGGGGGGGGGGGGGGTGGGGGGGGGGGGGGGTGGGGGGGGGGGGGGGTGGGGGGGGGGGGGGGTGGGGGGGGGGGGGGGTGGGGGGGGGGGGGGGTGGGGGGGGGGGGGGGTGGGGGGGGGGGGGGGTGGGGGGGGGGGGGGGTGGGGGGGGGGGGGGGTGGGGGGGGGGGGGGGTGGGGGGGGGGGGGGGTGGGGGGGGGGGGGGGTGGGGGGGGGGGGGGGTGGGGGGGGGGGGGGGTGGGGGGGGGGGGGGGTGGGGGGGGGGGGGGGTGGGGGGGGGGGGGGGTGGGGGGGGGGGGGGGTGGGGGGGGGGGGGGGTGGGGGGGGGGGGGGGTGGGGGGGGGGGGGGGTGGGGGGGGGGGGGGGTGGGGGGGGGGGGGGGTGGGGGGGGGGGGGGGTGGGGGGGGGGGGGGGTGGGGGGGGGGGGGGGTGGGGGGGGGGGGGGGTGGGGGGGGGGGGGGGTGGGGGGGGGGGGGGGTGGGGGGGGGGGGGGGTGGGGGGGGGGGGGGGTGGGGGGGGGGGGGGGTGGGGGGGGGGGGGGGTGGGGGGGGGGGGGGGTGGGGGGGGGGGGGGGTGGGGGGGGGGGGGGGTGGGGGGGGGGGGGGGTGGGGGGGGGGGGGGGTGGGGGGGGGGGGGGGTGGGGGGGGGGGGGGGTGGGGGGGGGGGGGGGTGGGGGGGGGGGGGGGTGGGGGGGGGGGGGGGTGGGGGGGGGGGGGGGTGGGGGGGGGGGGGGGTGGGGGGGGGGGGGGGTGGGGGGGGGGGGGGGTGGGGGGGGGGGGGGGTGGGGGGGGGGGGGGGTGGGGGGGGGGGGGGGTGGGGGGGGGGGGGGGTGGGGGGGGGGGGGGGTGGGGGGGGGGGGGGGTGGGGGGGGGGGGGGGTGGGGGGGGGGGGGGGTGGGGGGGGGGGGGGGTGGGGGGGGGGGGGGGTGGGGGGGGGGGGGGGTGGGGGGGGGGGGGGGTGGGGGGGGGGGGGGGTGGGGGGGGGGGGGGGTGGGGGGGGGGGGGGGTGGGGGGGGGGGGGGGTGGGGGGGGGGGGGGGTGGGGGGGGGGGGGGGTGGGGGGGGGGGGGGGTGGGGGGGGGGGGGGGTGGGGGGGGGGGGGGGTGGGGGGGGGGGGGGGTGGGGGGGGGGGGGGGTGGGGGGGGGGGGGGGTGGGGGGGGGGGGGGGTGGGGGGGGGGGGGGGTGGGGGGGGGGGGGGGTGGGGGGGGGGGGGGGTGGGGGGGGGGGGGGGTGGGGGGGGGGGGGGGTGGGGGGGGGGGGGGGTGGGGGGGGGGGGGGGTGGGGGGGGGGGGGGGTGGGGGGGGGGGGGGGTGGGGGGGGGGGGGGGTGGGGGGGGGGGGGGGTGGGGGGGGGGGGGGGTGGGGGGGGGGGGGGGTGGGGGGGGGGGGGGGTGGGGGGGGGGGGGGGTGGGGGGGGGGGGGGGTGGGGGGGGGGGGGGGTGGGGGGGGGGGGGGGTGGGGGGGGGGGGGGGTGGGGGGGGGGGGGGGTGGGGGGGGGGGGGGGTGGGGGGGGGGGGGGGTGGGGGGGGGGGGGGGTGGGGGGGGGGGGGGGTGGGGGGGGGGGGGGGTGGGGGGGGGGGGGGGTGGGGGGGGGGGGGGGTGGGGGGGGGGGGGGGTGGGGGGGGGGGGGGGTGGGGGGGGGGGGGGGTGGGGGGGGGGGGGGGTGGGGGGGGGGGGGGGTGGGGGGGGGGGGGGGTGGGGGGGGGGGGGGGTGGGGGGGGGGGGGGGTGGGGGGGGGGGGGGGTGGGGGGGGGGGGGGGTGGGGGGGGGGGGGGGTGGGGGGGGGGGGGGGTGGGGGGGGGGGGGGGTGGGGGGGGGGGGGGGTGGGGGGGGGGGGGGGTGGGGGGGGGGGGGGGTGGGGGGGGGGGGGGGTGGGGGGGGGGGGGGGTGGGGGGGGGGGGGGGTGGGGGGGGGGGGGGGTGGGGGGGGGGGGGGGTGGGGGGGGGGGGGGGTGGGGGGGGGGGGGGGTGGGGGGGGGGGGGGGTGGGGGGGGGGGGGGGTGGGGGGGGGGGGGGGTGGGGGGGGGGGGGGGTGGGGGGGGGGGGGGGTGGGGGGGGGGGGGGGTGGGGGGGGGGGGGGGTGGGGGGGGGGGGGGGTGGGGGGGGGGGGGGGTGGGGGGGGGGGGGGGTGGGGGGGGGGGGGGGTGGGGGGGGGGGGGGGTGGGGGGGGGGGGGGGTGGGGGGGGGGGGGGGTGGGGGGGGGGGGGGGTGGGGGGGGGGGGGGGTGGGGGGGGGGGGGGGTGGGGGGGGGGGGGGGTGGGGGGGGGGGGGGGTGGGGGGGGGGGGGGGTGGGGGGGGGGGGGGGTGGGGGGGGGGGGGGGTGGGGGGGGGGGGGGGTGGGGGGGGGGGGGGGTGGGGGGGGGGGGGGGTGGGGGGGGGGGGGGGTGGGGGGGGGGGGGGGTGGGGGGGGGGGGGGGTGGGGGGGGGGGGGGGTGGGGGGGGGGGGGGGTGGGGGGGGGGGGGGGTGGGGGGGGGGGGGGGTGGGGGGGGGGGGGGGTGGGGGGGGGGGGGGGTGGGGGGGGGGGGGGGTGGGGGGGGGGGGGGGTGGGGGGGGGGGGGGGTGGGGGGGGGGGGGGGTGGGGGGGGGGGGGGGTGGGGGGGGGGGGGGGTGGGGGGGGGGGGGGGTGGGGGGGGGGGGGGGTGGGGGGGGGGGGGGGTGGGGGGGGGGGGGGGTGGGGGGGGGGGGGGGTGGGGGGGGGGGGGGGTGGGGGGGGGGGGGGGTGGGGGGGGGGGGGGGTGGGGGGGGGGGGGGGTGGGGGGGGGGGGGGGTGGGGGGGGGGGGGGGTGGGGGGGGGGGGGGGTGGGGGGGGGGGGGGGTGGGGGGGGGGGGGGGTGGGGGGGGGGGGGGGTGGGGGGGGGGGGGGGTGGGGGGGGGGGGGGGTGGGGGGGGGGGGGGGTGGGGGGGGGGGGGGGTGGGGGGGGGGGGGGGTGGGGGGGGGGGGGGGTGGGGGGGGGGGGGGGTGGGGGGGGGGGGGGGTGGGGGGGGGGGGGGGTGGGGGGGGGGGGGGGTGGGGGGGGGGGGGGGTGGGGGGGGGGGGGGGTGGGGGGGGGGGGGGGTGGGGGGGGGGGGGGGTGGGGGGGGGGGGGGGTGGGGGGGGGGGGGGGTGGGGGGGGGGGGGGGTGGGGGGGGGGGGGGGTGGGGGGGGGGGGGGGTGGGGGGGGGGGGGGGTGGGGGGGGGGGGGGGTGGGGGGGGGGGGGGGTGGGGGGGGGGGGGGGTGGGGGGGGGGGGGGGTGGGGGGGGGGGGGGGTGGGGGGGGGGGGGGGTGGGGGGGGGGGGGGGTGGGGGGGGGGGGGGGTGGGGGGGGGGGGGGGTGGGGGGGGGGGGGGGTGGGGGGGGGGGGGGGTGGGGGGGGGGGGGGGTGGGGGGGGGGGGGGGTGGGGGGGGGGGGGGGTGGGGGGGGGGGGGGGTGGGGGGGGGGGGGGGTGGGGGGGGGGGGGGGTGGGGGGGGGGGGGGGTGGGGGGGGGGGGGGGTGGGGGGGGGGGGGGGTGGGGGGGGGGGGGGGTGGGGGGGGGGGGGGGTGGGGGGGGGGGGGGGTGGGGGGGGGGGGGGGTGGGGGGGGGGGGGGGTGGGGGGGGGGGGGGGTGGGGGGGGGGGGGGGTGGGGGGGGGGGGGGGTGGGGGGGGGGGGGGGTGGGGGGGGGGGGGGGTGGGGGGGGGGGGGGGTGGGGGGGGGGGGGGGTGGGGGGGGGGGGGGGTGGGGGGGGGGGGGGGTGGGGGGGGGGGGGGGTGGGGGGGGGGGGGGGTGGGGGGGGGGGGGGGTGGGGGGGGGGGGGGGTGGGGGGGGGGGGGGGTGGGGGGGGGGGGGGGTGGGGGGGGGGGGGGGTGGGGGGGGGGGGGGGTGGGGGGGGGGGGGGGTGGGGGGGGGGGGGGGTGGGGGGGGGGGGGGGTGGGGGGGGGGGGGGGTGGGGGGGGGGGGGGGTGGGGGGGGGGGGGGGTGGGGGGGGGGGGGGGTGGGGGGGGGGGGGGGTGGGGGGGGGGGGGGGTGGGGGGGGGGGGGGGTGGGGGGGGGGGGGGGTGGGGGGGGGGGGGGGTGGGGGGGGGGGGGGGTGGGGGGGGGGGGGGGTGGGGGGGGGGGGGGGTGGGGGGGGGGGGGGGTGGGGGGGGGGGGGGGTGGGGGGGGGGGGGGGTGGGGGGGGGGGGGGGTGGGGGGGGGGGGGGGTGGGGGGGGGGGGGGGTGGGGGGGGGGGGGGGTGGGGGGGGGGGGGGGTGGGGGGGGGGGGGGGTGGGGGGGGGGGGGGGTGGGGGGGGGGGGGGGTGGGGGGGGGGGGGGGTGGGGGGGGGGGGGGGTGGGGGGGGGGGGGGGTGGGGGGGGGGGGGGGTGGGGGGGGGGGGGGGTGGGGGGGGGGGGGGGTGGGGGGGGGGGGGGGTGGGGGGGGGGGGGGGTGGGGGGGGGGGGGGGTGGGGGGGGGGGGGGGTGGGGGGGGGGGGGGGTGGGGGGGGGGGGGGGTGGGGGGGGGGGGGGGTGGGGGGGGGGGGGGGTGGGGGGGGGGGGGGGTGGGGGGGGGGGGGGGTGGGGGGGGGGGGGGGTGGGGGGGGGGGGGGGTGGGGGGGGGGGGGGGTGGGGGGGGGGGGGGGTGGGGGGGGGGGGGGGGGGGGGGGGGGGGGGGGGGGGGGGGGGGGGGGTGGGGGGGGGGGGGGGTGGGGGGTTGGGTGGGGGTGGGGGGGGGGGGGGTGGGGGGGGGGTGGGGGGGGTGGGGGGGTGGGGTGGGGGGGGGGGGGTGGTGGTGTGGGGGTGGGGGGGGGGGGGGGGGGGGGGGAGGGGGGGGGGGGGGGGGGGGGGGGGGGGGGGTGGGGGGGGGGGGGGGATGGTGCGACCGCACTTGGAGTACTGTGTCCAGTTCTGGTCGCCGCATCTCAAAAAGGATATTGAGGAGATAGAAAAAGTGCAGAGAAGGGCAACAAGGATGATTGAGGGACTGGAGCACCTTCCCTATGAGGAGAGGCTGCAGCGTTTGGGACTCTTTAGTTTGGAGAGGAGGCGGCTGAGGGGGGATATGATTGAAGTCTACAAAATTATGCATGGGGTAGAGAATGTTGACAGAGAGAAATTTTTCTCTCTTTCTCACAATACTAGAACCAGGGGGCATTCATTGAAAATGCTGGGGGGAAGAATTAGGACTAATAAAAGGAAACACTTCTTCACGCAACGTGTGATTGGTGTTTGGAATATGCTGCCACAGGAGGTGGTGATGGCCACTAACCTGGATAGCTTTAAAAGGGGCTTGGACAGATTTATGGAGGAGAAGTCGATTTATGGCTACCAATCTTGATCCTCTTTGATCTGAGATTGCAAATGCCTTAACAGACCAGGTGATCGGGAGCAACAGCCGCAGAAGGCCATTGCGTTCACATCCTACATGTGAGCTCCCAAAGGCACCTGGTGGGCCACTGCGAGTAGCAGAGAGCTGGACTAGATGGACTTTGGTCTGATCCAGCTGGCTTGTTCTTATGTTCTTATGGGGAAAGAAGCTAACAAAAGCGCCTTGCCCTTTGAAGAAAACAAAAATCTAACATGGGGCATGTGGAACTTCTACTGGAACCTCTGACAGAGCATATACTTTCCAGCAAGGTGTGATTCATAGCATAACAGGGAACAGGGCTGGGAAATTCCTCTGCCCAAGATCTCGGATGGCCACTGCCAGTCCAGACTACTGGAGAACCAGTCTCGTTACCCTGAAGCTCATCTGGGCTTTTGGCAGCCACTTCGATGCTGTCCTCCTAACTTACAACTTCCAGCACAAGGTGCTGAAATGCCAGAGGCATAATGGTGCTGCAGATGGAGGCAGCCTTTAAACTGAGTGGGGAAAAAGCCAGCTTACTAGAAGCTAATTTTGTGCCACTTTAGCAGCACGATCAGAAGCCAGCATGACTGGCAGTGGTTCTTTCTGCCAGTCTGCCTGAGAGTTGAACTATTCAAATTTAAAGGACTGCTTTTACCCGGCACTTCTTACAAAAACATTCTACTTGTTCCCTAGATTTTTTTAAATTTTAAAAAACAAACCTCTGAGAGAAATTTCAGAATAATGCAGGATATAGAATCTCTCCCATACCAACCTGGCTGTAATGGGTTTTCCAGACTGTGTGTTTGTGGTCCAATAGTTTTTGCTCCGAACGTTTTGCCAGCATCTATGTCTGGCATCTTCAGAGGCTTGTCACATTAAGATGTGTTTCTCGTTGTGTTTCCCTCTGTGACTGTGCCATGGAGAGAAACACATCTTACCATGACATGCCTCTGAAGATGCCAGGAATGGATGCGGGCGAAACCTTATGAGCAAAAGCCATCAGACCATGGCCACACAGCCTGGAAAACCCACAATATTTCCAGTCATGAAAAACTTCAACAATACTTTTATAAACCCTTACTGTGAAGGATTCATTCATGAGGTCACTATGTCTTTTGAATCCATCTTTCAGAACAAGCTATATTTGCATTGTTTGTTTGTTTCTGAGTGAACTTCCTTCATCCAGTATAACAAACTGGCTATCTGTGTTGGCCTGCACTGTTATGTACATTGCCTAATTTGTTCCCATAAATTGCATTTTCAGGACCGTCTGAAATTAAATAAAAACAGCCTTTTGAGTCTTTACATCAAGACTGACAAAAATAATATCCCTCCTGCCCAAATCAATGTTTTGGAAGCATCTCAGAAACTAACCTGAGGGACTAATTATATAAGGATTGACGCCAAAAACAATTTGATCTTTCGGTTCTGTCTTGGAATATCTCGGGGTGGAGGAATAAATGCGGGAACCCAAACTTTCTCAAATATTTGAGAAAAGCAGATCTAATTCTCTTACAGGAAACTTGGCTATATCATCCCATAGATTTTGAGGGCTATAGGGCCTTCTGCTCCCCAGCAATTAAATGCAATGGGCCCGGCCGTCCTTCTGGTGGTCTCTGCATTTTAATTTCTGTCTCTCTGCCAGCAAAAATTCTATCAACCCCCTCCCACTTAATTCAAGCATTGCTGATTAATTGGGGCAAATCATCACTGATATTCATTATCACTTATATCCTACTTCCAGGTGTGAATAATAACGTTTCGGTGATGACCCGTGGCAGAATTTCTCCTCGTCTGTTGAGGATCCAGAACTAAAACACCCTGCAACTGAAATTACTACCTTGGGGGATGTCAATGCGACAGTGGGTAATAATCTACCCGCATACTGGGAACGTGAAGGTTATGATGATAACGATTATGTCTATTCAATTCTTACTTCCATCAGAGCTGGCCATTCTGAGGATACCCAGACCAATTACACTGCTAGGAATCTGATCGAATTTGCTATCAAACATAACATGTTATGGCTCAATGGTCTAAAAATGCTACCTAATTTGGTCTCTAATAATAATTTCACATTTGTTAGTACGCTTGGGGAACAGCAAGTTATAGATTGATTGTTTTATAGTCACCAAAAATTAAGAACTTCAGTCCAGTCTTTTAAGATAGGAGACCTTCTACTAGGAGATCACCTCTCACTTTAACTCCTTTGTTCCCTCCATCAGGGAAGAGGGGTGGACGCTCCTATGGATACATCTAAAGAGTATTTCACTTCACGCTTTTCTGGACATCCCATTTGGCCCTCACCGCCAATGAGCTAATTAATTCCCTCAGCATCTATAGGTAATCTCTTAAGTGCTTTTTATAAGGCAGGTTCGCTTTGTGTGGCAATTGGCAATTTTGAAACATCATTAATCAAGTATATCACAGACTATCTTGTAAAGTCCAAGTTAACAGAAACCTCCATACAGTGCTAACTAGAGGTGCCCCTGGTTTGACAAAGAGTGCCATGAATTCAAAAACAAACTAATTCGCGGCATCTTACCAACAGTTCAAGAGATTTAGAAATCCTGTGTCGCTAAATCAGCTAGTTCAATATAAAACTACTCTTCATTCCTTAGTAATGAAAGAGAAAACAGGTCCAGTATGCGAGAATCAGTGGGATCGCTTATATCAATCTCCAATGACTCAAGACAGTTTTGGGCCTTGACAATGTCAGACTTGACTCCAATAAAATGAGGGCGTTTTCTATTCCTCCCCTGAGGTTTGATAGATCATTTTGCTGCTGTTCCAAAAAGGAAGAGACCAGTAACATTTCATCATCCATCTCCATCATTAGATGATTTCCTGTTACAACTCAGGAAATCATGGATCTAATAACTGAATTGAAAACCCCGTGAAAGCCTCTGGCCCAGATACATAATTTCCAGAGATACTTGAAGTCGCATATAGAGTGGTGGGCACCCCTTTGGCCAATCTATTCACCCAAATCAATGACTCAGGCCTCATTCCTAAGCCTTGGCTACATCTGCAGTCATTGTACCCCCCCATTTATAAAAGGTGACCCATCGGATCCTGCCAACTTCCTACCAATTAGTTTGACATCAGTCATTGGGAAAATATATGCTAAGACACTTCTACTCCAAACTACAGGCCTGGACGATTCATCAGAACATCATTGGCCCAGAGCAAATAATAGTCTTCACTTTAGGGGAAATCCATCGTTAGATCCATGCTATGCTTCTTACGCGATCTGGTTAATAAATAATTCAAAAGTCCAAGAAGCAATCCTTTATGCTGCCTCTCCATTGATTTGAAGGCAGCATTTGACACAGTCTCTAGAGAACGTCTTTGGAATAAATTGGCTATACAAGGAATAGACAATAAACTTCTAATCAGGCAACTTTATACCACACACAAACTGCAGAGTTAAGTGCTCACGCGAAGGTCTCATGACTGATCTCTATTTCTACCTTTAAAGGTGTGAGGCAAGGCTGTGTGTTAGCACCAACCCTTTCAATTTATTTAGAGTGACCTTCCATCAGCCTTATTGGAAATTCTCAATAACCATGCCCCTAAATTAGGCTCAAGGCATATTCCAATACTTCTATATGCTGATGATACCATCCTTCTATCATCTCAGCCAAAAGTTGGACTTAGTCATCAATTGCTGAATAGATGTGGGCAGTACTTGTACAGATAACGGACTAGTCAGCAATTATCAAAAGACCAAGATTTTGATCTTTGCCAAACAATACAAAAAAAAAATATAACTGGGCGATTAATAAAGTGCCAGTGGAGCAGGTTAACCAATACACAAATATCTTGGAATTACATTTTCTTATAACCTCTCCTGGTTACTTCCCACACAAAAGCTGCCATTGCAGCTGCTACCATCAGTTATTCTGCCATTGCACGCTTCTTTATGGAAAGGGCCACCCTTGTCCCAGCAGCACTAAAAATCTTTAACTCTAAGATAGAAGCGCAGCTACTTTTATGGAGTACCTACCTGGCTCTGCTGAAGCAGTTGATCTTACTCCTTTGAATACTGTCCAATCCAAATTTTCCTCGGTGAAAATTATGGGTCATCTGCCAAATTGTGTAATCAGCATGCTGCCCCTCTGTTTAGAACTGGGCCAAAATTCATTAGTTTATAGGGCTTGGTTGAGAGCTTTAAATTTCCTGGCTTCTCACTGCATTTCTCGCATGATGAGCACTCGGCTGACTCACCTACTTTTGTCTGATACTTGTGGCTAATCCATGGTTCTCTCTGATCGAAAGAAAGATTGAATCACTCTGGTATATCTCTCGACTCGCTTTTCCCGCTATCTAGTTCAGAATCCTACAACTTGTTAAAACAAAAAATTGTTGGAAAAGTTTAATGGATTAATTCTATTTAGGGCTGCTATGAAAAACTTGTTCACCCTTACATCTTCTTCAATACCCCCTATATCAAAACAGGATGGCTCCCCATTTGTATTTTTTTGACTAATCTAATGCAGAGAAGAGCCCTCACACTTCTTGCTCTCGCTTTCAATGTTTTCCTTATTATTGCGTGGTAGATTTAACAACTTGGAAATTAGCTTAAAGGGTATGCTCTTGTGGTGGTAACAGCAAATTTAAACATTGGCACATCAACTGCTTTGCTGCCCTAAATTCTGCTAATATCAGGATCAAAATATTCCAACATTCTTTCTAGGATACCTAGTGAAATGGAAGAATCAGGTAGACTTCCTTTCCTTCTGGACAATTCTGACAATGAAACTTGTGAATTGGTTGCACAATTTTTACTGGAGGTGATGCACAATCAATAATTTATATTTTATCTTAAACCTTTGTATTTGTATACCTTTTATCTTAAACCTTTGTATTTGTATACCTTTTATCTCAGGTTTTTTTATTGTGTTATGATTATTGTTATGCCAAATAAAGGCTTATTATTATTATTATTATTATAAGGATTGAGAAAGTGATAGAGGTCTAGTATGAGAGCTGAGATGCACTATTAACTGAGTAAGGTAATAGGTATAGATGTGATGAGTCTCAGAGAAAGGAAATTATCAGCACAATCCTAAACAGATTCTAAGACAATTGACTACACAGAAAGATTTGGGATTGCACTGTAAAATTTTCTTATATTCCAGTCACCATATTTAAATCAGGCCTTAAGACTGGTTAACTAAGAGACACAGAGTACTCAACCAAGGTATAGTTCACCTGATGAGAACTATCTAGTTCCCCAGAAAATAATATTCTTGAAATTGATTATGTGCCAGTAATGCCTCTTATGAACACAGGAGGTTGCCTTATATCAAGTTGACTAGTTTCGTATTGCCTACTTTTCTCTGCCTGGCAGCTACTCTCCAGGTTAAGGCAAACAAAGGTTCTTGATTTATTGGCAGTCCCATTCAAAGGGCTGGGTGCTTGGATGTAGCCGCTGTTTTCCCAAGGATGCTTTCTAGTGGCGTGGGGAGGCAAAAAACACAAAAAAGCCTCCCCATTGCCGGAAAGCCCCCATTGGGCTTAATGAACTTATGCCACTGAAAAGGTGGCGTGAGTCTAAAGCCCAGGGAGCAAGCATAGCAGAAGTAATAGCTGGGTGGAAGCCAACTAGTGTCAGTTCCTCTTACAGCCATATCAATGGACTGCCCCCCCCACACACACACACCAGCAGGGATGGTGGATCAGTGGTGTGGTAGCAGCCACCCACCAGCGGATCTGCCCCTCTGCTAGGGCAAATGTCCCAGGGAGGGCAAATGTGCTAACACGGTCTCATGCTGCCTCCAGCAATGGATTTGCCACACACAGCCTTTGAATTAGGCTGTTAGATAAAGAATTCCATAAACTCAGAGCCACCATCAATCAGGCCCTGACAAGCACAGGAACCTGCTGAAACTGTGATTGAGAAGAGCAAATGAATTCAGTGTACACACAGGCTCCTGTTAGATCCGTTAGGTGGCCCTTCAGGCATCTTCATCCCAAAAAGTTGAACAAAGCTCAGATACAAACTGAGAACCAATGCAGATGTAGCACAATGGCAGTAATGTGTTCAAACTGGCCAGCCATTTTTAATGTCTAGCTACTGCATGGGATAGGGTCCCAATACTTGCCACCTGCGATAATTTCTAACTGGAGATGTCAGGAACCTTCTGCATGCAAAGTATGGGCTCTGCAATTAAGTCGCTGCCATCCTCTCCCTGAACAGCAAAAGCTACAGGGATGGGTGACATGCATAACAAACTGCAAACAAAAATGATCCTAATTGTTATTTATTAGCATCTATTTTTATTTCACCCTTTCTCTGAGAAGCTCATGAACACTCCCTGCCAGCAGGAGATGAAAAAGCAGCAAGCCGACAGGCAGATGGCTTCCCCAAACAAAGCAAGGGCAAGAGGAATCTACTTACTTTAGTTTCACAGCCAAGGGAATGGTGTAGAAGAAGACGTTGATCTGAAAGACGCACACAAAGAAGAGACTGAAATGCTCAAACATCTCAGCAAAGAAATACCAGAAGAGTCCGACATTGGGGGTCAGATCCGGCACAGATAGGCTGGAATGGATACAGCAACACTGAAATTATTGATATACATCAAACTGTTCTGTAACAGCAGCCTCATGAATAATTGGGCTGAAATATGCACATACATAAACACCCTCTCACCCACCATTAGATAAATCCTGAAACCTGTTTGGTGGCTAGGAAGACGTACAAGATAATTAAAGCTGCTTTTTTCTTATAAAGGTCCCTATGTCATTAAGACATTTATAGCTCAAGTTCAAGTGCCTATCAATTCCTGCAGAAATACAGTGACGCCTACTGGTCATAAGTGGAATAGATTCTTATGTTACAGGAACAAAAGTAATCACTGCTAATGGAAGGCAGAAGTGGCCGCCTGGATAACAATCAAGAAATGTCATGATGTTTCACTTGTTTGGTACCACTTTTGCACTAACATTATAGGTCAGAGCTATGGGCTTTCCTCTAGTTTCTCATAAACCCAAAATATTTTAAAACAGCAGGTAAGTTTGTTTTTGTTATTCAGGTGCAATATTTAAAATTTGTTCAGAAAGAGATTCAGCATGAACATAGCCCTTGGGTCACTCCAGGTTCTGGAAGAGGAACGAGGGGATAGAACTTAATTCAGATCTAATTTTGAGAGTATAGGCAAGGGAGAATGACTGTCAATCAGATGACTACACCCTGCACTTTTCTGGCACTTTCCTTTTACTAGCAATAGGAAGGTTGCCTTCCCTGGAAGTCCAGAGTGTTTTTGTGACAACAGTTTTGACACCCATACCAATTAATAAATTCTGTTTTACAGAGTTCTAACAAAACTAACACATTTCCTTTCATGTCACCATTTGGCCATGTTTAACCAGTCTGCAATCTAAGGTTGTTTCCAGACATTGCCTTTTCCAGGGGCCATGGTTACTCATAAACCGGATGTCAACTATGCCAAGTTCCCAGGGTCAGCAGAAAACACTTTATGTTTTGACACTACTGCTGCTGAAGACTGCAATGTAAGGAAGCATTCTTAGAGTTTAAATATACCTAATGGAACACTAAGTTCAACTCCTGCAAGAACAGGGATGCCCTGAAGCATGGGTCCCCTTGACAGATGTCAGTCTAATATTTTTCTGAACAGCTAAAAAATGATGCTTACAATCTTCTATAGGCAGTTTATTCTATTACTGAGTTGATCAAATGAATACAGCTGTTCTCAGCCCACAAAATCTCCACTACATAAACCTCATTTATCACACACTGTCAACCAACACACATTTATATGAATGTTTCAACATCCTTTATGTCATTCAGGTACATGAAGTTGTACTACATTCACCCATGAAATCACAGCAGTGAATCACTTCTCATTAATAGTGTGCAGTTGCACACAGGATCTCTGGTCCACATAGGGCCTGAGTCAGTGTTTGTTTAAGGCTGCAACAACTACCAAAAAGACCTTAGGGATAGGGGCAGCAGTTTTATTTGTGGATACCCCCAGTGCACAAAAACAGGTTCTACTCACGTGAAACCATAAACAGATGGGATAAAATCCCAAGAGTTGAGAAGGAAGAAGGAGAGGCAGACCATCACCACCAGGCATCCCAAAAACAGCCCTGCATATTGCACAGTGTAAAACCAGAAGTCCTTGTTTTTCATTTTCACTGGTATGAACTGGCGCTAAGAGGAGAGAAAAAAATTAAAAGTTTACTGCCAATCAAAAATCAGGAAACTAATTTGTGGTCTACTCTTCTTACTTCCCATATTGCTTAGAGAAGACAAAGAATATTGAGCTAACTTCAACAGAAATAATAGCTTTCATGTACACGATGGAAAGACTGAGCTACATGTCAGGAAGTACCGAGTTCTTCACCAGATCTGGACCTCTGCAATTTATTTGTCAGAGCTAAAGAATGCATAAGGACAGGTAATGTATGCAGAACAAAGTTGTTTCTGAAAACAACTTTGCAAGTTTATGTAAGTCCCACTTTTAAATTATTTTTTCTATGCAAGTTTATGTAAGTCCCACTTTTAAATTTTTTTTTTAAGGTTAGCAATGCACAAGCATACAATAGTCTCAAAAAAGGACAAAGAACTGATCTGGTGGAGAGAGTGCACGAAAAGTACCAGGGAGACCCGAAATTAAATTCCAACTCAGTCAGGGACTTCACTGGGTGATGTAGGCCCAGTCCCTATTTCTTACAGCCCAATCCAGATTGGGGGGGGGGGGGGGGGCACCTGCACCAGCAGGGAGAGCAAACGTCCTGGTGGGTGGGCACCGCAGATCTGTGTGGCACCCAAAACTGGAAAGGCTCACCGCTTGGAGGCTGTGGCAGCACCCAGAACAATGTGGCGTAGTGGAGGGGGGTGTTCCTGCATTTGGAGCCAACTCTGGTCAGTTTTCACTGGACTTTTAGACCAGGAATGTCCCAGGAGAAACCACTGACACCATGGAAATATGTGACATAAGTCATTAGTTCCAATGGGCTTTTCCGGGTAGCAGCAGGGTGTTTTCTCCCCAATGCTTGCTGGACTCCCCAGAATTCCGCCCCCCCCCCACATCTGGATTGGGCTGCCTGTCTTCTTCACAGGGCTACTGTGAAGATAAAATGAGGGTGGGTCAGGTATATTCCCCTGAGCTCCACTAACAAAGGCTGCTGTTTTTAAAATATTAGTTCCAAGATCCTGGGAAAGTGTCTCACGACCTCTGAGGATCTAATGTGTTCAGTCTTTACAGGGCTTTGTGTATACATGAATAATTAAATGTTCCATCAGCATCCAACTGTCTGAAGGACTCTCATCAACATTCTGAAGGAAACAGAAACCAGATGCTCTCAGTGACCGCATTTGTCTTTTGCTACAGAGGGATGAACCAGATGGAATCATTGCAAACTACAGTGTTCAGGTGGGGGGTGGGGGCAGGGTGTTAGATGACTCAGGAAAAAGAGCTGACATCCAAATGCATCACTCTGGAGCCCAACAGGCACAGTCACAAGTCTGGCACTCACAGTATGTTCACTGGATTTGATTTTGCCACAAGAGACTGTGTTGTATTTCTGCCACGCAATTTACAGGTTGCTTTCCAATTCTAGCCATCTGCCCACCCATAGGCCTTGCAAAGTGTTAACAACCTTGCCGTTGTGTTATCTATCAAACTCCTGTTTATTAGCCTTTCCATCTACTGATAGGAAAGCCACCTGAAAAGGTAGTGCTCGCTCCTCTAGAATATTTACCTGCAGTAAATATAGAAGGGCCGGTGCAAACAAAGTGAGAGGGTATAGGGACTGGTATGTTGCTAACGCCAGAAATACAGCACTAAGGAAGGTACTGCCTGCAAAACAGGAAGATAAAAGGGAATGTAACAATTACTAAACTATAGTTTCAAAACCAAACGAACTTTTAAAATAGGAGCTTTCAGTTAACATCAACGCTATATCTCAGGGAATTTTTTGAACACTGAACAGTTAGGACTGACACACATAATTTAAGAGAACATTCAGATAAAGATTTTATGTGCACACCTGAGCCCCATAATTTATACGTGCTTCCAATCTATTTCCCCACCCCCCTCCAGTCCCAACACAAGCCAAACTGGTCACATCATCACAAATATTGATAAAGTTGCAGCAGCACCATAATAGCTAAAAAAGAGGGTACCCAATTTTTTGAAGTATTTGCAACACTGTCCTACCGATTCATTCTGGCTTCAAACTGAGATCAAAGGAGCTTGCAGGAGGACTGCATGTCAACTTGTGAACATTTTATAAATGAATGCAAGAACAGGTGACCACATGCAAAGCAAAAAATCTCCTTCAAGTAGATATCAAGAATAAAAAAAGAATTAAGAAGAAAACCATCTACTCCAGAACTAGAGAAATTGAGATTTCTGAAATGTTCTGCCAACCTCTGGGCATATAATATATAACAGGTCATTATTATTACTCAAACATGGAAGTACTTCTAAACAGATCATTAAATCTAAGTGCAAATACAAGGGTTTGGATCATGAAATGCCTTTCTGCCATTGCAACAGCAGTATTTTCAACCAAATGATGATTCCATTTGAAGACGCGGGGGGGGGGGGGGGGCATTTTTGTCAATCCCCCTTCCTGCTACAGATTCCGACCTTGTGTGTTCCTAGGGGGAGGGGGTCAACTGACCTTCAAAAACACAATCTCAAAGAGCACATAAAGCTGGAGCGGGAAAGCAAGGAAGCTGTCCTCCTCAAGTGCAAATATAATTTATATAATAATAATTTATGCTGCTTAGGATCCAAGGCATTGTGTGTACCAGAGAAGTAAGTGTCTCAATACAGATCAGATGTCTGGGTTCCCAATGGGAATATTTGAAACTGTTTTCAAGATGGCAGAAAGTCTTTAGGTTCGTCTAATATTTTGAGACCAGAAAATCAGAATAGCTTCAACTGTGGTCATCCAATGCTGCCAGTTGACTTTCATATATTGTTGACTACTTTTTGGTTCGCTCGTTCTCTGTGGAGCACAGGAATTTCTTCAACAGATGAAATCAATGCAACTTTAATGCACGCTGACAACAATAGGGACCAGGAAAGACTTATTAAGTCTAGAAAAATGGCTCCAAAAGATCACAGTTTTGGCATCACACTGAAATCAAAGGCACAAGCCTATCTAGCGGTGCCTCCTTTAAGTGTATTAAAAAGCAAAACAGAGCAGTAAGTATGTTTTCCTAACAGCATTACCTTTTATTGTTGCCAAAATGAAGAAAGCAATTATAGTATTGTTGATGGCACAGGTGGATTTTGCAATGCAGGACATCACAGTGTATGGATTTAAGAGATAGCTGAAAAAGAAGAACCAGTCAGGGTCAAAGTCCCAAATGACCTCCATGATCTCAATGTCCTCTTGCATCACATCTCTGTTCATAACCACCTTTTCTATGAAGACGATAGACTTATCATATTACTTCTTCCTTCACAGCTGAAACTAAGCCTATACACACACACACACACACACACACACACACACACACACACACACATGTGTATGTATGTATGTATGTATGTATGTATATGTGTATATATGTGTATATATGTACATGTGTGTATATATGTGTGTGTGTGTATATATGTGTGTGTATATATGTGTATGTGTATGTATATGTATGTGTATATATATATGTATGTATATGTATATATATGTATACATACATATGTGTGTGTATGTATGTATGCATGCATATATATACACACATATACATATATATATACACATATATATGTGTGTATATATATATATATACACACACACACACGCAACAACTGTGTTTACTCATATTTCTGATACTTACCCTCTTCTCTTTTTCCCTGCCACATACAAAACTTAAATTACAAGCTCCTTGAGACAAGGAACTGTCTTTTTGTTACTCTACAAAACATATAATCATCCTCTGCTTCACTGGATATATCGCTTATTATGATTCTGCTGTCTTGCTTTTTATTTCTGGGTTGCACATGGCTTCTTCATTTCAGCGTTAAGACCGTTAACTGAAATTATGGAATGAAAAAGGGAGGAACCCCTGCTCCCCTTTAGCCACCCATGGTGGCTATGCTGAGAATGACAAGACCTGCCCACACAAAAGTCATGTGGCACAGCGGCTTCAGTAAGGAGGAGAATTGGGCAAGGTTGAAAGCAAAAACTGACTGCATCCAATCCTGTATTTTTGGGGCTCTGCTAAATTAAGGACTGTCCTTGCAAATAAGCCTCTCCCTTTTGCATCATAGCAAAAGAGGAAAACACTAGAGGAGAGAAAGGGTATATTTAAAATCCAAACTCATTCTTAAGGTGACAGTGGTTTTGTAGAGAGTGGGACTGAGGTAAAAAAAAAAAGGACTTGGTTTCAAGAGATAAAGGTGCACTAGGCAGGCAATTGATGAGGCATTAAAAAAATTATAGGAAGCAGGGCTGCAGAACAGCACTCTGAAGATATTGGGTTCATTTATTTTTGTCCTCATAGATCGAAAATAGTAAGGCTTAATTTTTTTCTATGTATTTCCCTTTTCATTTACCCATGAGCTTAACAGGAAGTCACTCAGGACTAGAGACCCACCAGTTAATTAAAGTACATTAAAGTACAGTTAATTAAAGATCCTCTGAAGATGCCAGCCACAGATGCAGGCGAAACGTCAGGAGAAAATGCTGCTAGAACACGGCCATACAGCCCGGAAACCACACAGCACCCAAGTGATTCCGGCCGTGAAAGCCTTCGACAATACAATTAAAGTACAGTTTCTGTTTCTAGTCCTTATACCTTTGCAAACAGGTGAAATATAGAATAAATCAATGCATGTAAACATACTGGGGAAAAAAAGAATGAACAGGTTTAAATAAAGGAATTATGTGGACAAAGTGGTGAGATATAACCATTTTCGGTGGACTAGACTGTTTTAGAAGTGCCCATTTAATTGCAAGTCTGAACAACGTATCTACATTGGTGGTACTGAGAAGATGTACTTTTAAAGTATGGCCCCTTCCGCACATGCAAAATAATGCGTTTTCAAACCACTTTCACAACTGTTTGTAAGTGAATTTTGCTATTCTGCACAGCTTCAAAGAGCACTGAAAGCAGTTTGAAAGTGCATTATTCTGCATGTGCGGAGTGAGCCTATGTTTCATAGGGTCTTTTCCAAGCTGAAAGAAATTTTAAATATTTTAAGACAACAGCTCTTTAATCAAAAGTTTAATAATGCAATAATCTCCATTCAGCAGGATCTAGGGAACTGCGATTCACTGATGAACAATTTCTCAGCAGGCAAGAGGATGGATTCATTATTATTACTTAGTTATCTTCAATTTGGTGGACAAGTCCATTCAATTCAACACAAATGGATTTACTTTTTAATGAACATCAAGTTCCAAAAATCAATATTCCTTCAATTTCTGATCCCCACTCATTATCAATCAAGTTCTATTTTTAAACAATTTGGAGGATAACCAAAACTGAGCTTTCATTAGAAATCAAAACTAAAAAAGAGACAGGATTTTCCTAATTGTTGGTTTTGGGGATAATTTTTTTATTGGAACTGGGTATACTTTTAAATTTGGAAGTGTTTTCATATAGTTTCACTGTGAGGGTGCATAGGAGGTTTTCCAGTCAAAACAAGAATGGTGTTTTCATTCCATATCATATCTTAAACCCATTGCTGACAGGGTCATGTTTGATTATAAACATTTGTGTCCAAAATAGAAAAAAGAGCAAGAAAAATAGTAGAACTAAACATTCTGTGTATCAAAAAATGATATCCACAATGGAAATACTTACAACAGTGCTACTTTGAGAGGGATATAGTGCATTTCCATTGGAGTTCGGATAAGCTCTCCCACATCTGACGCATATTTATCCAGTTCTATTAGAAGCTTCTGTTTTTTGAACTGAACATTAGAGAAAAACACTAGAAATCAGAAAGCATTCTGTATTTGCATGTTCAGCTGTCCTGCTGAATAGATAGATAGATTGATTGATTGATTGATAGAGAGGGGGGGGGCGGAGGGAGGGAGGGAGGGAGGGGGGGGGTGGGTTGGTGGGTGGATGAATATTTGCCACCATGAGTCATTTTAGCCCCTTCAGAGAGAAAAGTGGCATATAACTATTTAAATGAATAGAACAATTAAACCCCCATTAACCTGCTTCCCTGACTAAAAACATATAGCCTATAATGTGGGGTTACACTGTCATTTAGTAAAGATCAGCCACAACATGTTCATGCAATTTTGACAGGACATACAGTTAACCATTTCAACTATTCTAAAAATGAAAATGCTCCATACTTTTTTTTCAATGCTCTTCTACAATTTCCACTATGCCTGGCTCACAGTCGAGATGGGGATGGGGGTGAGGGACTGTGGCTCCTCCTCCCCATCCGGTTCTCCTCCACCCCTGTCTATCTGGTTCATGAGGAAGAGGGCACCTGCTCTTTTAAAA
The DNA here is from genome assembly GCF_021028975.2 of Sphaerodactylus townsendi. Classification (NCBI taxonomy): domain Eukaryota; kingdom Metazoa; phylum Chordata; class Lepidosauria; order Squamata; family Sphaerodactylidae; genus Sphaerodactylus; species Sphaerodactylus townsendi. The sequence goes on from NC_059429.1 coordinate 103,485,435, forward strand.
TCTTTTACCCAAAATGTATAATGGGAGGCGGCTGGGGGGTCTGCAAACCTGATTGTCTGATGTGTGTAATTTGACTCCATTCTCTGAGCTTTTCCATCCACACAGGGGCCAGATTCAGAATTAGATACACAATATTAAACACTATGCGGAACCGCTGTTCCAATTCTATTTGCAGCTAAATGCACAAAAGGAATCCTTCAACTGTGCAAAAACATAGTAGTGCAAAATCATCCTCTGAAAGACTAACAATGCAGTCCGAAGCAGAGTTATATCTTTCTTCAAATGACTTAGACTCTGCTTAGCATGTGGAATTTGCTGCCACAGACAAAGACAGCTTTAAATGGGGATTAGACAGCTTCATGGAGGGTAGTCATAGGAAATGGAACTTTCATGTTCAGGCAGTCAATCTCTGAATCCCAATGCCAGGAGGTATCATCAGGGGAAGGCCTCAACCTCTATGCCCTGGTGTTGGACCTCCAGAGGAACTGGTTAGCCACTGTGAAGACAGGATGCTAGACTCAATGGACCACTGATCTGATCCAGCAGGGCTCTTCTTTTGATGGTACCATAAAGCTGTAATTGTTTATCAGAGATCAAGCCAAGGAAGGTGCAGACAGGGCATTGCCAATGCATGGTAAACAACTTGAACAAAAATGGAACCAAGAACAACACTTGCTTACTTACTAGAACTTTGTTGTAGTCCTGAACAGCCAAATAGAGGGCTACAGCAGTCAACAAATCTGTTATCTAAAGAAAAGAGCAGCAACAAGTTGACTAGAGAAAAACAGTAGAAACTGTTTTTAAAAAACATGCAATGCAATATATCATATCTCCAGTGTTAAGATTCTATTTTTAATTAAAATCAGTCCCTCAGCCAATGACCAACAATTCAGAGTGCAAGCAGGCTCAGGCAAAACTATCTCCAGAAAATATTTTTGAGGTTTGATGCTTTTTTAAAAAATTATTTTATTTCAACTTTCCACTTTTGCCGGGAAAACCAGACCGGAGTGCCTTCCTTCAGTCATGCATACAATATAATACTACATGCATTTAAAACATAATTCAATCTACTATTATAAAGCCCTAAATGATAATTTATGAATTAAGATGATGCCCAAGGCTACATAACCTTAAATAGGTGGACTATTTTTTATAGGTAAGGTCTGATTTAGTGATAAGAATAGCCGATACTTCAATACTTTTTTTGGGGGGGGGGGGGTCATAGGTGGGTCTTAATAATATGCAATTCTAGCAGCAAAGCCCATTAAATGGTGTAATGGAATGGGCTCGGGGGGAGAAGAGAGGTGCACATTTCCCACCGACCCTTGCAGCTCGCCTCCACTTCTGCCACCTTCGCACCCCTTCTTCCCTGTCCCATCCTAGATTGATGTTTGGGGGAAGGAAAGGGAGGGCAGTGGTGGACCTGTGGCACGCTGGGGTGGAGGCAGGGATTGTTTGGGGGGGGGGGTGGAAGAGGGCAAGAAGGGAAATGGGGACAGTGCAAAGTTGGATTGTAAGGGACAAACTTCCAGCCCATTGGCAGGAAGTGAGCTGTCAATTCATTCCAGTCCTCACTCAATTATGAATAAGGATACTAATTTCTGCCAGATATATCAATTGATCAATCTTTTAAATATCATGGTAAAATGCAACTTCAACTGATAGCACTAAACTCCTGTCCTGAAAACACAAGGAACAGCAGGCAGCACTGTTGCTTTGGATCATAGTCACACACCACAGCAAACAGAGTTTTTATCAGCTACCACATGTTCATCCGCTGTACAGATACCTTGTTGTATATATTATTAAAAAAAAAAAACAGAGGCATATGAATTCGCTTTGCAAAAATCCTCCCTGTGTTTCCCCTGGCAAGCACCCCATGATAGACGAAAGCAATTCTGTTAAAACTGATGATGTCAACAGATTTAATGTACACCATGACATGATTTATGTAAAAATGACATCACATAAATATTAAGAGGGAAGCTGTTGTTATAAAACTTACCACCATTGTCAAAACAAAATCCCTTGCTAATTACACTGCAGCAGCATTGTTTACCAGTGCCCAGGTGTTTTTCAATGCTAAGTTCAACATTCATATTTCCCAGCAAATATTTCTATGTACCATAACAGTGTGAGCCAAAGTAGTAAATCTACTGGTGCAAATAGTACTTGCTTGCTGATAAATATGCTTAGAACTGTAGCCTCAATAAGATTCCTTCAGAATGTGTTTCTGACACAGAGAGCAATTTTCAAGCCAAATGCACATACAAATGCATTATGAAAATAGCTCACATCAACCATTTGCCACCTAAGAATCACACAAGGAACAGCCATTTTGTATGATAGCAACAGTCACAAGAACCCTGCACAGCACTTATTAGGCCCTTTGAAATTGTATCGGGTAAATCATTCCTGCTATGATATAGTTCAAGAAACTTTATTACTCCACACATCAAAAGATTAAGGAATGAACAGTGGAAATTATGCAATTCTACTGTAGATATAAAGGAAAGCAGTACTTACCATAAATACCAGTTCAGCATAATCAATCAGGAAATGAAAGAGGTATATTACTAGTGGTGTCTAAGAAAAACAAATAAAGATGAAAGAACATTTAACCTTGACAAATTGCTTTCAAATTAAAGCAACTCACAATTAGATTTATTTTAAAAATCGTATTTTCTGGAAATGACAAAAAGGACTGCACTTCTAGTTTTAGTTGGAGCAACATGTAAAACTAGATTCATTTATTCAGGTATCACTAACAGTATTTGGCCAGGATAGAAATGTTAACAGGGCTAAGAGTTCTGTTCACAGAGAACACAAAATGGCTAGCTCACTACAGACAGGAGTCTTGTGCTACCTTATGTGAATGTAAAAACAGACAGGAGTCTTGTGCTACCTTATGTGCATGTGCCATCAAGTCCCAGCTGACTTATGGTGACCCAATAAGATTCTCAAGGCAAGAAAGGTTCAGTGGTGATTTGCCATTGCCTGCTTCCATGGTCTGAGAGAACTGGAAAGGCCCAAAGTCACCCAGAAAACTTCATGTGGAAGAGTGGGGTATCAAACTCAGTTCTCTAGACTAGAGTCTGCCATTCTTAACCATTACACTATGCTGGCTCTCTTGTGGCACCTTCAACACCTTTTATTCTAGTATAATTGTTCCCAAGCTGTGGGCCAGGGATCTCTGGGGTTCCTGCAAGGGATACACAAATCCACCCAGTTTGGGTAGGTTTCTGTCTTTCCCCACCTATATCCAGGTTTGCCTCCGTGGTGGCTATGCTCCCCCAGCATCGCTATGTGGACCAGGCAGCCAGCTGGCCTTCATCTGCCAGCTGGCATGTCACAGTGCAATCACACCTCCTCAACTGAGTCTACCTTTTCCAGGGACCCATGTAAGTAGGTGCACTAACCCTATCAGGATTCTTTGCCTACTCATGAGGGGAACCACTCCTCATGAGAGGTTTGCATGGACATATTAGCTTCCCAACACCCATCCCTGGTGATAGCTGGAAATGGCCGTATATTAAAGGGAGGTGCCGGCTACAGCCCTTTTAAGACCTGCTGTCTGGCTAGCAGCTTCTTTGTGGGCCTGTCAGCTGGATTTCTGGGCCTTTCTCAAATCTCTGTCAGCACAGGATGGCCCAAATCTGCATCGAGCAGCTGTCAATTCAGCTGTTTCACCAAGATGCAGCATCTCATCAAGGTTGTCCACAGGTATAAGGGGATGAGGTGATTCTGAAGCCAGCTCAAGAAATCGTTTACTACAATAAATTCTGTTACTCTTCAATGTTCCACTGAATTATTTATTTTGCTACCTAGATTAGTGATTGCTATACTCTGTGTTGCAGAAAAGACTTGCAGCTCAATACATATCTCAGAGATCTAACAACACTCTGAAGAGGAGGTCCCCCTCTGGCCCAAGGTTACCTGGTGAGTGTCCATGGCACAATTTGAACCTGAATCTCCTAAATACTAGTTCAGCACTCTTAGCCACTGCAACCCACTGCCTAAGGACTGGATAGGGGAGAAAGAGGGGATTTAGGGGATTCAGCCCCTTGTGACTCCATGTTATCACATACAAAAATACTGTCCCACTGTAAATATAACTATTTTGACAAGTAGGCATTTCTTGGGAATATAAAAGTATCACATGTACTTTAGCAAACCCAAACACTAAACACTTACTTCATGAAAGACGTCTCCAGAATACGGGGAAACACCCAAGTCAAGCAAGGCTAGCCCCTCAACCACTGAGGAAAAAAACCACACAATTAAGAGAAGTCACAGTAATGTGCAAGGTTTGATTTGCATAGGGCTTAACATTTTCTTAAGTAGCACCACACACAACTGTGTCTTTGATGAAGATACTGTGGTAGCAAACAAACAAATGAATGAACAAACAAACAAATATTCTGGTTGCCTGGAAAATCATGGACCTGGTGCCTCATGTACCTACGCTGGCACAAAAGTCTTACTTCCAGAAAATGGGTTCCCAAGAAGCCTAAAGATTTATGCATACAACCCCTGCCAGTTGACATCTGAAAGCAAAAGGCATTCTTCTGCCCATGTATTCTGTATATCCTGTATTTCAAGGATGCCAGAAAGCAATTTATAGGCACTAATCATTATTCTTTTTAAATGTGAACTCCAAAAATTCATTTCTTACACATATCTCACATCTTCTCCTGCTGATTACACTTTAAAAAATGATCCAGTGCCTCATAATGCCATGTTAGCACAGAAATGCCCATTCAAGGCATGAAAAAATTAGCTATCCTAATACTTTTTACATGCACATAATTCATTTCACGTGTTTCAAATGCAAGCATAAAACAGCACTATTGCAGAACTTTACAGTACCAGAAAGGCATAAAACATACCTAGGTCACAAAGTTTCCTAACTGTACATGATTCTGACAAAATTATAATCTAAATTCATGATGCAAAGTATCAAAACAGCTTTATGTGTTAATAGAAATGATTTGAGACAATCTTGGTATGTGTCCTGCATTATGAGACTGCTTCCGATTCAAAATCATCAAAATACTGTGAGAGAACATAAATGTGAGCTGGGATAAAGGATAGATTTAAAACCGGTCTTTAAAAATCGGAGGATCTGTACTGTTCTCCATACAGGACATTTTGTTCCATAAGAGCATGTGGATATACTGTATCAGTGATTTTTGAAAATATCTTCATCAAAGCCAGATGTGATTAACAAGCTGACTGTGAAAGATCTATAGATTATAGATTTGGGCCCTAGTTAGAGAGTTTGTACTTCAGCATCAACAGCCCCATGATTATTTATGAAGCTATCAGCACAGCCAGAGACAGTCTGGGGTGAAACAGAACCAGAAGTAGGCAAAAGATATGCTAGCTACTGGTCAACTGTGTCAGGGGGATGGTATCTATGTGACTTAGATGCATTCCTAGCTCAATGTAACTGCTTAAAGCTACAAATTAATGCGGCTAAAAAACCTATGTAACGAGCCTGCTATATGTTACCACTGCCATCTGAAGCACACTTTCATTGATCTTTACTTTATGGCTTCACACACTTTACAGATAACTAGGCTTCCCCTGATACCCTAGTCCCATGAAAAACAGAGTTGTGTCCATTATTTAGTGGAGGCAGGAAGTCTGGTGGCTTTCTCTTATTATCTACTGGCAATCTTGGGGTGTCTCAGAGCTTTTTCACAACCTTGGGAAAGTGGGAGGGGGGACTTGCAATGGGATAAAGGTGGTGGCAAAGGCCAGGTTTGTCAGAACTGGCTTTGCCAAGCTTTGGTGCTTTGATGCCGCATCAATAAATGCTACTGATCAACAATACAGAATCCATTTATTGGCTTAAGGTTCGAGACCTAAAATTAAGCCAGTTCTCCTGGAGCCAACACCTACTTCCATTCCTATTACTGTGGATGGGGCTACAGGTGGGGAAGCTACCGACCGTGGTTCAGATGGCAGCACTAGGGCCCAAGCTGTGGATGGTTGGGCTGTCAGAGATGTCCACGAGGCTCTTGGAGAGGGGCCCCTGAATGTACCCCAGACGATATGGTGCTGACCCAAGTGGAAGAGGCCCCATCGAGATTGTTCTGCTGGGAGCAGATCGGACGTACTCCTTCCCTATGGGCCTCGTGGCTTGTGGCTATACTGAAGCTCCAAGTGGAGAATGTTGAAGGGGGAGAGATGCTGGAGATCAAAAGCCAGGATACGTTGTACGCTGGGAGGGGGCGAGAGAGATGGCCTATCTCCGAAGGAGCCACAAAGAGTTACTGCAAGATCTTCGTCTTCTGCAACAACAGCTGGCAGACGTATGAGTGGGGCCTGTGCAACAACCAGCAGGGGCCCCGGTGGTAGACAGGGTTGGAGTAGCCATCCAACAGCTCATGGCACCTGGAGCAGGACTTGGTCCCCAGGCCCCGCCAGTGCCCCAAGCACCTGTCGGTTAAGTGGGGTGGTGGAGGAAGAAGGCGCTGAAAGCTATCTTCAATGGGGACCCTGAGAAACTCCCGTACTTTCTGGTACAGGTGGGTTCCTACATGTGGATGATGAGAGAGGAGTTTGAGACCAATGTTGAACAGGTGTATGAGGTCGAGGCACTACTAGAAGGAGAGGCCGCCACCTGGCTCGTGGGGTTATTAGAAGAGAATGCCCTAGAGATGCAAGATTTTGACTGGTTCATGCTATCCCTGAGATGGTGGTTACTGTCTAAATTCCTGTGTCTCTTTCTTATAGCACTTTCGCTATAAAGCCCTTTTTTTGCAGATGCATGACTTGCCTCATATTGATATATCTGTCTACTCTGACTGAAAACAGGAAAGTCCAGTATCTCTGGTCTTTCCTATCACCTACAACCTTATCCTCATAAATGGCGATGCCAAATACCTCTTCAGGCAAAATAGATACTCTCAGACTCACAATTCTTCTCAACACAGCAAATTAACAGTAACTATCCAGCAAGAAATCAGAGCAGCCAGATTCTTATTTGGATGAGGGTAGCCAAGTTGGTCTGTACTAGAACTGCTAAATTCAAGTACAGTTGCACCTTAGAAACCAACATTGGATTGGGATACAAGGACTCATGCAGATGCAGCTCCATTCCTTCTTGTATCTGGCAAAGGGCTCCTGTTAGACTCTATGGTGCTGCTCAACTTGAATCTAGCTGGAATTTTTTTGACAATGCTCAAATCTAGCTGCTGTTGTTGTTTGTTTGTTTTTGGACAAGGCTCCTCTGCCTTCTACACCAGCGTAATTGGCTCCAATAAATAAACAACCCTCCTGTCCTGTTAGTGTATTCCCATGGGAGGAAATAGTTGTGCAGGATTGTGCAGGAACCTTGACAGGGAAATGACACTTAAAAAAATTATTTGATATTTAGGGTTTCATGCCCAAGAACTCTTTAAAACGAAGGGGAAATATCATTCATAGATTATAGTATTGGGAATAGGCAGTAAAATTGTGAGTGGAAAATGTATGCGGTGGGATAACATGCAACAATTTGCCCTTCCCCAAACTCTTTCATTCCATTCAGGGATACAGAAGTAAAAATATAGCTGTGTGTATCATGCTGTTTAAGGGTTAGTTGAGCCACTGCTTGCTTACTGTGTCCATGAACCTCAGTAGAGCACTAAAGAAAAAATTGAACTACAATGCAAGACTGTTACAGTTCATGGCCAGGTGAGCAGGATTATTCATCCAGCCTCAACACTCAGTCTAACAATATTGCTATAGGCAGGAAGGAGAATTTCCTGATTATTGTTTTATTCATATGGAAAGACCCCAACCAAGACACGAAAATGCAAAAGCTCAGGAGAGACCCCAGCGGGCCCACTGGTAGTCCCAGGTCAGGTCTTGCTCCTCCGGGAGGAATGACAGTCCCAAATGTGGGATTGTCAGCGGCCAGGCGAGCACCCCACTCCTCTGCAACTCCCACGGCTCGGAGCAAGACCTGCAACCAGGACGCAGGTCCTCACCTCTCTTCCAAGCATTTAAAGGGGACGCCACCTCCACCCTCTCTGAGATGAGGCTGGCCAGGCTGGAACGATACAGCAGCGCCCGAACGGTAACGGCCACCAATAACACCAGCACCAAGGGAGCCGCCATCTTAACTGTAGGACACCGGCCTGACGCCAGCAGTAGTTCGCAGAAAAGGCTGTAGAGCAGTTCGTCTACTGCACAGGCTAGGAAGGACAACTACAACTCCCAGGTTGCCCTGTGTTGCGGCCCCAGTATTTCCTAAGAACTACAGTGTAGCGAATGGGACAAAATATGACAAAGCTTTTTTGCGGAGTGTTACTTCCCCCACCCTGTGTTATTTCTGGAAGGCTGCACCATTCAGAAGCTTATCAGCTTCCTGTTATGCGCATGAGCACCAGCAGCTTCAGGGAATCAAGATACTTCTTTTTTTCGAACCTCCAATTTGCAATTTGTTAGGTTGTTGTTATTTTGCTTATTTTAGTTTCGGTTATTTTGCTTATTTTAGTTTAGTGCCTGGGCAACTTTCAGTCCCTTTCCAGAGCGCTCTGAGAATAGTTCTGTATAAATCTGTAAGTAGGAGTCCAGCGGCACGGTGAAGGCTATCAGTTATTCCACACTAACCTTTTTGTGAGTCAGAAAAACTCACAGAAGCTTACGCTGGAATAGGGTAGCAGTTAATGTCTGTGAAGCTTTTGAACAGTTTTTGTTGGATTGTTCGTTGTCTGTGCTTTACTGTTTTTAATAGTATGTTAAACATTCTCTGAATAAAAGTCAATCTGTTCTCTAATTATGCAACCCTGCATTATATTGTGTTTTTGATGTTGTAATTCAGTTTCTGCGTTGCTTATTGTATGTATTGTGTGCTGTCAAGTCTCAGCCAACTTCTGGCGACCCCAGCAAAGGACTTCCAAGGCCGGTGAATAGCAGAGGTGGCTTTCCTCTGCGGTTTTCCTTGGAGAGCTCATGAGGATACCATGCCGCCTTCCCTCCATTGTTATGTTTTATAATTTAAAAAAACCAGATTATAAATATAAGCAACACAGACAAAAAGAAAAAAGATAAAACAGCAGTTACTGTTATTCCATAAAATAAAAGAATATACATATTTTATATAAATAATATAGTATAATAAACAATAGACAATAAGTGATTACAGCAATTATGAACAGTAAATATTGGTATATAGATGATTATCATAATGTTAGCATAAATTACAAGATACTCTATTGATAGAGATGTTAAACAATAAGATGAATCATAACAAAATAGAACAGATAAAAGGTTGCAGTTTTGATTACTATTGTACATTACTGAAGTACTGAAAATTAAGTTCATATATCATTATCACCTTTACAAACTAGACAGGAGTGATGAGGGTTAAAAGATAAGTTGGACTTCTCCCAGAAACATCTCATTCTTCCTCATGAACTATTTTATCAGCCAAAAACTTGGCAAGGGTATCACAGCTAATTGTTTTTCCTGGGATATTAGAGGCTCTGATTTCAGCAGCAACAAATGCTGAGCTACCTTGAACAACTGGGATGAGCGAGAACTAATTAATGCTACAATAGTAGAGACCTGCCCTGTCTATGCCATTGTCACCACCCCTTCATCAATCTTATAAGCTGTGAGGCTTTTATGAGCTTTTTTGCAGATAAAGTCACGTCGCTCCGCCAGGACCTTCCTGCCACGTTGTCTACAATTAGTGAACTGGAGGCTCCCTTGCCGTCTTCGGGCCCAAGTTTGGCCCAGTTCTCCCTGCTCTCCGATGCCGCTGTTGACAGGGCCTTGGCTGCTGTTAGACCTACTACCTGTCCTCTGGATCCGTGCCCCTCCTGGCTTATAAAAGCTTGCCGGGCGGAGCTGCAGCAGCCCCATCTGTTGGAATATCATCATCAATGGCTCCCTTTGAGCAAGGAGTCTTCTTCCGGATGGGGTTGAAGGAGGCAGCGGTCCGCCCACTCTTAAAAGACGGTTCATCGTTAGGATCCGGAAAGTGGATCCTGGCCATCATCACTCGCCCCGTCTCAGATCTTTTCGCTTCTGGGGAAGGTAATTGGAGAGAGTGGTGCTGGAGCAGCTTCAGGGGTTTTCCTGGATGACAATACATCGGGCTTCCGTGCTGGGCATGGGACCGGAGATCGCTCTGCGCCGCCATCACGGATGCGCTCCGTATACAGCTTGATCGAGGCGGATCGGCGCTGCTGGTTTTGTTAGATCTTACCGCAGCGTTTGATATGGTCGATCACGACCTTTTGACCCACCGCCTGGCCGCCTCTGGGGTGCGGGGCACTGTCCTTCAGTGGATTGCCTCGTTTCTCCAGGGCCGGAGCCAGCAAGTGAGGTGCGGGGATGAAGCCTCCCGGTGGTGCCCGCTTCATTGCGGAGTACCTCAGGGGGCACTGTTATCCCCGCTGTTATTTAACGTCTATATGCGACCACTTGCTCAGCTGGTACGGAGCTTTGGGCTGATCTGTCATCAGTATGCTGATGACACTCAGCTCATTCTGTTGATGGAGGGGGGAGCGATCGCCGCCCCTGTGGCTCTCCAGCATTGTTTGGAGGCGGTAGCTGGTTGGTTGAAACAGAGCAGGCTGCAACTGAATCCATCGAAGACGGAGGTCCTCTGGCTGGGCCACGAGGGAGAGGCTGGGGATTTCCAACCGCCGGTGTGGGAGGGGGTCTCATTGGCGCCGACCTCCTCCGTCCGCAGTCTGGGGGTCCACCTGGATTCGTCTCTTTCTATGGAGACCCAGGTGGCCCTTACAACCCGGACTGCATTTTTCCATCTTCGCCAGGCCCGGCGGCTGGCCCCCTTTCTCTCCCAAATGGACCTGGCCACTGTGATCCATGCAACGGTCACCTCCAGGCTAGACTATTGTAACTCGCTTTACCCGGGCCTTCCCTTGCGTTTGATTCGGAAGTTAAAGCTGGTCCAGCATGCGGCGGCTCGTCTGCTCACAGGAGGCGCCTTTAGAGACCATATTCAGCCTGTGTTGCGCCAGCTGCACTGGCTTCCAGTCGAATTCCGAATCATCTTCAAGGTGTGGGTTTTGACCTTTAAGGCCTTGCGCGGCCTGGGACCCGCGTGCCTTCGGGACCGCATCCCCCCATATACCCCTCCCCGGGCCCAGAGATCACCCAGGGCCAATTTGCTGGTGATCCCTGGCCCCTTGATGATGCGGCTGGCCCCCACGCGGGCCAGGACTTCTACCGCACTGGCCCCGGCCTGGTGGAACACCCTTCCTCCAACTGTCCGGGCCCTGCGGGACCTGGGTGAGTTCCGCAGGGCCTGTAAGACTGTGTTGTTCCACCGGGCCTTTGGAGTGTCTGGCCGCTGATATGGTGCCCCCTACTGCTCCTTATTGCCCTCTGGTTTTCAGGGCTGTTACATCAGGGTCCCCTCATATTGAGGGGCCTACCGTCCCCCCCTTTTTCTGGGGGTAGGTTTTAAATTTGAGGTTGGACGCCTGCTTTTATGCTTTTATGTATTAATTTGTTTCCGCTGGTTTTAGGTTATTTTAGTGCTGACATGAGATGGAGCTTATGTCTTTATATTGTATATGTGTTTTGCTCCTGTTGTCTCTGAATCCTTGCTGTTCACCGCCCGGAGCCCTTCGGGGATCGGGCGGTATAAAAGCCAAATTAATAAATAAATAAAAAATAAAAAAATAATGAGCTCTATCAGATTCAATACAAGTTTTTTGCCAGTGGTGTTCTTGATGTCTTCCAACCATTTTCAGATTCCTAAACCAGGTGGCTGGGTTTCATCTCAAGGACAGCAGAGGTAGGCAAGGGGCAACCTTGTTCATAGCTTCAAAGAGCTTCATGTTCCATGTTTCCGCTCCATTTTCAACAGAACATGTTTGAAATCCTAAAATTCCTCAAGCGTTCCAGAATCCAATAGGATTCATAAGTCTCCACAGCCAACCCCATTTTAACTGGGGGCCCTCTCAAGCAGGATGTTGGGGCCTTATTCTCCTTGATTTTAAGTTGGTAGTGGCCAGAGTTCCAGGGATAGGGAACCTGCGGCTCTCCAGATGTTCAGGAACTACAATTCCCACCAGCCTCTGTCAGCATGGCCAATTGGCCATGCTGGTAGGGGCTGATGGGAATTGTAGTTCCTGAGCATCTGGAGAGCCGCAGGTTCCCTACCCCTGGGCCAGACCATGGTTCAGGGTGACTTTCCTGCCTTGAAACCAAACCTTTCAATCAGAAAAACATGCCAAGAGTAATATATGAAAAGTGCAGTTGCTAAAGCCACATAGGGTGTGGTTTAACTCAGATTCTTCTCTTATGACTACAAGAACCCAAGTTTTGCAACAAAGTAGTTTACAAGTTAATTCTCCTTTGAGCTGCACTGAATCATTGGCAGCGTTGCCAAACAGCTATGACTCTGAGTCTTGTTCATCTCTGTTGAGTGTCATTTGAAAATAAATATTTACATGGTACATCAACCAAACTTTCCAAAGCTTCTGGATTGCTTTTGGCTGTTTCTGGACAGCCTTTTTCTTTTTTTAAAGGATTCTGTTCATGACACCGAACTCCTGTACTATATAAATTGCACCCCAGTTGTGACTATGCTAGAAATGTTAGAAAATCTGGGCAAGTACCGGTAGTCTTAAAATACTAGGAGATTATATCTAAATTGTTGTTAGTATATCTGATTATTCATCAAAGATCCTTGTGTAAAACTGCATAGACTAACATGTTGAGAAGAACCTGTTCTCTAAATAACAGTCAATCAGCTCTCTCCAGTATTTCATATTGAAGCTTTTTGCATTTAAACAAATACATATTGTGGCAACTGTAAATGAGTTAAAATTGCATCACTTAAAATTTATATTCTGTAGATCTTTTTCCCCCCACTGGTGCACTGAGGAAGGGCAGGACATATATGTGGCATGAGAATTCAGGACTCCAGAAGTATGGGAAAGAGCTTACCGATGGAAGACTCATTAGCCTAAACTGCTTTTTGAATCTCTAGAACTGGGAACTAAAAATTTTAAAAATAAATGAGTCACCATAAACTCATAGACATAGACATATACACTCATAGACATATAAAGACATATAAACTTTATCAGGAGTATAGTGAGACCAAGATTAGTCAGACATGAATAATTTAAAACATTTAAAATTGCCTCCAACACATTTTGATTATATAATACAGTCCTCTTCGCCAGTTTCATATTGCATTAATCTAGGAGAGTTTCTCAGTTTCAAGTCACATTGTCAGAAGTCAGACTTTACTGTATCACTTCCACGGGCAATATCTTTGTCCAAAGTTTGGGTGCACAGCAACAGCAAAAATTGTGGGAACAGGCTGGGATGATGACCCCCCCCCCATTCTTGCACCATTAACAGCTGTTTCTGCCTCCTCTCCCTCCTTTTCCCTGTGGCCCCCCTGCAGTTGCATTGGCAATCACATCAGGACCCCACATATCCTAGAATTTGTCCCCTACCCCTTTGGCCTTAATTCAGAGGTTGATCCGGTGCACACAGGTTGTATTCTTACAGGTTTCAAAGACACACAAGAAGAAGCAAATAGATTTGTGATAAAGATGGTGTTTATTCAAGATTAATGTTATCAGCAAGGTGATGAAATTATAATCAAAACAAAGAAAGCTTACATCCTTTCAGCTTTCTGGAGATTCCAAACATCAGTGAATGGACTCCTTTGGGAATACAACTCCTTTTGGACTACATGTGTACAGGATACACCTGCAAATTGTGCAGAATTTGCAAATTGTGCAAAATCGTGCAGGCAAGACCAGAGGCTCGGTCTTGCCTTAGCATTACGTTGAGTATTAGGGCGCAGTCTGAGAATACAGCTATGGCCAGTTTCAGGTTTTGGGTTTTTGCCTTAACCCTTGCCTGAATCCTAACCCTAACCCTTTATTTTTATTTTTATTTAATTTATTCAGTCATAAATTGTTCCCAAAATTGTAACAAAAACCCGAAACCTACAACTGACCATAGCCCTATTCTCGGACTGCGCCCTAGAACTCAACGTAACAGTCAGGCAAGCCTGAGCGCCTGCCCTTGCCTTAATCCTAACACTAACCTTTTATTTGTATTTAATTTATTCAGTCATAAATTATTCCCAAAATTGTAACAAAAACCCAAAACCTAAAACTGACCATCACCCTATTTTCGGACTGCGTCCTAGAACTGATCGTAGCACTCAGGCAAGCCTTAGCATCTGCCCTTGCCTTAACCCTCACCCTCATTTTTTATTTTTATTTAAAAAAAAAATTCTTACAATTTTGGGGACAATTTATGACTGAAAAAATTAAATACAAATAATAAGTTAGGGATAGGGTTAAGGCAAGGGCAATGGCTGTGGCTTGCCTGAGTGTTATGTTTAGATCTAGGGCTCAGTCTGAGAATAGGGCTACTGTCGGTTTCAGATTTCGGATTTCTATCACCACTTTGGGAACAATTTATGACAGAAGAAATTAAATAAAAATTATAAGTTAGGGTTATGGCAAGGGCAGCTGCTCTGGCTTGCCTGAGCGTTACGTGGAGTTCGCTGGCGGAGTCCGAGAATCGGGCTATGGACAGTTATATGTTTCGGGTTTCTGGTACAATTTTGGGAACAAATTTATGACTGAATAAATTAAATTAAAATAATGTATTAGGGTTAGGTTTACGGCAAGAGCAGGTGCTCGGGCTTCCCTTTGTGTTACATTGAGTTTTAGGGCGTAGTCCGAGAATAGGTCTATGGTCAGTTTCAGGTTATGGGATTTTGTTACAATTTGGGAATAATTTATGACTGAATACATTAAATAAAAATAAGAAGTTTGGGTTAAGGCAAGGCAAGGGACTCGGGTTTGCCTTAGTGTTCTGTGGAGTTCGGGTGTGCAGTCCGAGAATCGGGCTATAGTCAGTTATATTTTTCGGGTTTCTGCTACAATTTTGGGAACAATTTATGACTGAATAAATTAAATTAAAATAATATTTTAGGGTTAGGGTTACGGCAAGAGCAGGTGCTCAGTCTTCCCTTACTGTTACGTTGAGTTCTAGGGTGCAGTCCGAGAACAGGACTATGGCCAGTTTCAGGTTTTGGGGGTTTGCCTTAACCCGTGCCCTTGTTAATAGTGATGCTGTTTCAGGGTGGATTCCCTTCCCCTTCAAAAATAGCATCACTTTCAATGTTGTTTTAACTAGGGAGCCCTGGGTGCATTCAGATTTATGTGTTGGGCAAGTTCTATAATGTGGTGGTGACTTTGAGATGACCTGGTGCAAAAAATGTTGTTTTGTCATGGTGGGGGAGGGTGGCTGCCCATATGGGGTGGGGGGCACAAAACTCAGATTTTGTCCTAGGCTCCATTTTCCCTGGCTATGCCCCTGGGCTTGCACCATTGCAGGACTAAAGGAAATTACTTGAACTCAGAAGCAAATGGGTGACCAATGCAATTGTTTTAGAGCAGGTATAATGTTTTCATAGTTCCTAGAAGCAATCAGCAATTGAACAGTTATGTTTTATACTACCGGAAGCATACAAGTTTTCTTCAAGGGCTATCAACTTTATTCTGAACTTTTTGGACTTTGGTTCATTGGAAGAAATGGGAAAAATAATTGTTGGTAATCAAGAGTGATTTTTTTCCAAACCTGCATAAACATTCAAGCATCTATTAATATAACTATGTAGCCCTAATTTCTTCACACATAACCCTTCACAACTGCAAATGGTAAGGCCAACTGCCCATTTATGTGAAATGGGATCTTTTTCTGTTACGAAAGCAAAGCTGTTTATTAATTCTGTGGCTGTATTTTTAGAAACAATCCAAGGTTCTTTCTTTGAAATACAGCTCGTGGGCCAACTCATTCTTGCGTTTATAGAGGATACTAAAAATATGTCAACATTGCAGCTTTATTCACACTAACAAAGAAGGGCAACAAAAGTCAGATGATTCATAGATTCTGAAATTATAATAATTGTGTATGAAGCAATCTGAAAGAGCAATTTTAACTGTTGCTAGTGAAATTTGCATTTAAGAAAATGGTAGGCTGTGAATGCAAAGTGCATTATTCAAGGTGAGCGACAACAGCAGTGAAATCCTTTCAGCATGGTTTAGAAGAAGAAGATTTTATACCCTGCTTTTCTCTTCCTTAACGAGTCTCAAGATGACTTAGAATCACACACACACACACCCCCAACAGGCACCTTGTGAGACAGGTAGTGCTGAGAGAATTCTGAAAGAACTGTGACTAGCACAAGCTCACCAACAGGCTTCATGTAGAGAAATGGAGAAACAAACCCGGTTCACCAGATCAGAATCCACTGCTCCTAACCACCAATTACTGGGACAGACCCAGTTTATATTTGAACCAAAAAATCTCCATTATAAATTATTTTAGCTCAGTGGTTCTCAACTTTCCTAATGCCGCGACCCTTTAATACAGTTCCTTATGTTGTTGTGACCCCCAACCATAAAATTGGTATATATAAAATATAAAAAGACCGTTTTCCGATGGTCTTAGGCGACCCCTGTGAAAGGGTTGTTCGACCCCCAAAGGGGTCCCGACCCCTGAAGACAATTTAATAGACAGCATAGATGCTTGAAGCTAACAAGAGGGGAAATATATGATATGGGGGAGTATCTTTCTTTGAATGCTTGCAGACTGATGAGTACCAACACTTAGCCTTATTTTCTGCAAGTGGGCTGCAGATCACATCTGGCTGTGAAAGGCAGGATGCTAAAGTTTGTGTGAGGAGGTTTGAAGGAGATTCTGATCAAAGTGCCAGAGTGAGTGGATGTGTGCCAATTGGACTCTGTTTTAAATTGGTTAGGGATCAGAGGGTCAGATTAAAAAGAGAATCTGAACTACATCCCTGGTTTTAACAAAAAAAATAGTGCCACTAAATAAACACATATGTTTCTTGGTTGTTGTTTTTTCTGAGAAAAATCCCTCAGATACTCAGCAGTAAAACTTATGAGAGTGATGGATTTTAATATAGAGATAGAGAGGAATTAGCATCTTAAGGGGTAGCTGGAATTTCTGCTCTGTTAAGCAATGTGTGGGCTAGACATGTCTACTGGAGAGACTGTCTAGAAGTTAGTGTTTTTAAGGAACCATTTTGATATACTTACCTGAGGGTAAAAGGAAGGTATTTCAAATGAATAGAAAGACAAATTGACTATAGTGTCACCTATACTGGAGTGTGTTTATCTCTGTTTAAAATAAATTGAATGTAACATCTTGTGACACTAGGGCCCATTCCGCACATGCAGAATAATGCACTTTCAAACTGCTTTCAGTGCTCTTTGAAGCTGTGTGGAATAACAAAATCCACTTGCAAACAGTTGTGAAAGTGGTTTGAAAACGTGTTATTTTGCCTGTGCAGAAGGGGCCTAAGCTAGTGACCTAAGGCTAACATATGGCAACAGTGAAGATAATTACTGAAACAACTTGTATATAGTAACCACTCCATATTATTCCTTTGCCAAAATATTTTTTTCTTTATTCCTGTAAATAAACATTTCTTGTTTCATCATTTAACTTTATAAAGCATTTTATTTTCTGCCAGAAGGAAAAGGAGTTGTTTTTGATGTTCTCTCAGAGCGGTTTCTTTGACTGAGAGGTACCAAGCTGAGCAGCTGAAGAACCCTTTTACTGGGTTTTTTAAATTATGAAGGTGGAAAACACAAAAGGAAGGGGGGGGGGGAAGTAAAATCACCACAATCACATTACTGCAACACTATATTAATAGACCAAAGGCAAAGTGTACCTGACAGTTGGAACTTTTGGAGGGAAAATGTCCTCAGAGTACCAGTGGGCAGTGGGAAGGCGCCTGGGGTGCAACACAAACCATCACTATGGAGATTGAGAGAATGCTTATAAGCACAGTAATATTAGGTAAGACAGGAATTTAGAGGAGCACTACACATGTATTAAAACGATTTACTACTTGATATAAAAGGTCTTGCCCCCAAAGATTAGATGAGCATCCACCACTTCTGCTATCTGGAGCTCCTGTTATTGCTATAAAGATTTTTTTAACCTTATTTCCTGACTGGTGTTCTTCATTTGGCAGTAAGCACACCAGGAAATGACCTAATTTGAGTAACACAGTGGTGTAAGAGTAGAATGCAAAAAGTACTTAGTACATTTTGATTTGTGCAAGAAATAATTCAACAGTGGCAACAACACAAAGTGCTTAAATGTAATGTTTGTTTTTAAAAAATATGCTTCTTCCAAGTTTCAAGAATGGCTTTATCGGATGAGAATCCATTTCTGTTCCTCTTCTCTCCCATTGCTCTTGAACTGTTCCTCTGCCATTGACCTATGGAGTTGATTTATGTGACCTTTTAAAGAGCTTGCAAGTGCTTGTAACTGATGAAATTATAAACATAACTACCATTTTGCTCTTGCATTAAAACTGAGTTATAGTTCAGCTTTCCAATTATGAATATTCTACAGGTAGAGAACTCAAACATCTGGACATGACTTTGCTTCCATTTCAACATTGCACAAATTAGCTAATGAAAAAATAATAAATCAGGTTGCCATAGATCCTTCCTGCTTCCCATAAGGAAGGGAACCACTTTGCTATCCCACTGATTGGATTTGTCAAATGTGCTACCTTGCATTTCTCTGAAGCTATTATCATGCCAACCAGATTAATAGCATTCTGATAAGGTTGTGCATTTACTGCCACATCATAGATCTGACCATGTTGATCTGACTTTTTACATTCATTTATCTGTAGGCAAATTTATTAGCCCAGGACCTTGAATATCCATATCATCTTGATTTAGCCATTAACAAATAGTCAAGTATCCATATTCACAAGCTGCTCACATATGGAATATAGAGGTGTTTTTTCTATATTCCATATGTGAGCAGCTTGTGGCTTACATTGGTTGGCAATATTAATTCAACAGGAACCAGGTTGTGGCAAAAATCTACAGCTTGAATCCAAATCAAGCCCTTCTACTGGCAGGTGAAAGGGTACTATGGTTTTCGCGGGCTCTTCAAAAGGTCAGAGCTACCCAAGGACCATATGGCCCTAAGATCCATAAACCATATTCACTTGATAACCATCACAATGTTGTTCTGACAATTATAATCTATATATTTAAGTTTGATCATTGCAATTTTAGGTATTTGTCATTCTTGAAACAATAAAGTCAGACATCTTAACATTTGGGATCAGAAACTGAACAAAGCAAAAACCACTTTGCTAGCAATCTGATACTAAAATACCTCTACCTCCGTGGTGGTGAACCTATGGCACTCCAGATGTACATGGACTACAATTCCCATCAGTCCCTGCCAGCATGGCTGATGGGAATTGTAGTCCACGAACATCTGGAGTCCCATAGGTTCGCCCCCACTGCTCTACCTTATCTCCCAAATTAGGCTATGGGCATGCCATTATTTTAAAAAGCATAAGAATATAACAGTTTTATTCCCCAATCCCCTCCCTTCCTCCAAAGAACTCAGAATGGTATAAGTATCAGGCTCTTTCCAATCCATTTTCTCATTATACTTTCAAAAATTATTGGTAAGTTTGGCGTTGGACTAGAAGTTTGCTCTGCTGCAAGGAATGGTTTGTGTCAGCTTTGGCCAAGCCTTACTTCTCAAGAAGACATAAAGGACAGTAACTGAAGTTGCATTAGAATGAAAGAGTGGTTTGGGGTTTTTTGGCACAACAAACAGACAACATTTAACAATGAATCAAAATCCTCTGATCACTCATGGAATAGGTTGGGGAAAGTTGGATTTTACACTGTAAAATACCATTACCTTTCCCAGCTTCCCAGCAGTGAGAAGTTCCAGAAGCAGAGCTGTTCAGACTTTGGAAAAGAGAATGGTCTGTTCTGAGAAGTCTAAATAAGATGTCCTGGAATACTAAAAAAGGAATCCTGGGAAGGCACTCCACACAGCTTTCTTCCCAAGACATGCTCAGGACACCTTAATTTAGCTTAAGGTGACTTTTTTTGGAGAATGCTTCAAAGAGCACCTTTCCCTCCTAAGCCGCCTGCAAGATATTTGCTGCCTGGCCATGCAGAATGCAAAGCCCACCCAACCGTTTTGCTCTCTAATCAGTTTCACCTTCAGTTTGTGTCCGACATTTTATGTGCAGCTGAAGGGATTCCCCCTGCCATCATTTGCTGAAGGTTGCCCCAGGATGTTTCCTTTGCACACTCTGATCCTGGGTGCCTTTTCAGCCCCAAAAGTACATAGTTGTACTCAGCTGGTTCAAAGATATACAGACATGCATAAGAGAATCTTAGCCACTCAGAGGACTCCCATTGAAAAGCATTGGGACTGTGGAGGACAGGTCTACCACCCATTGAGAAGCATTGCCCACTGAGGACACAGACCTCAATGGGGTACAATGCCACAGAATCCCCACTCCAAAGCATCCATTCTCTTCAGGGGAACAGATCTGTAGATGAGCTGTAAGTCCAGTGGATCTCCAAATCCCACCTGGAGGGTGGCATCCCTATTACAGCCTTACATTTTGTTTCTTATTTCTTCCAAATACAAACTTCTGTTTCTTTTCACACAGGCAGGCCTGACCCACTCCTTCCACTGGAAAGTCATTTTCTCCAAACTCTACTAAGTAAACAATGCCACTTTAAGCCAGGCTTGTAGAATAGAACCCTTTGCAAACATTTAATGTAAATGCATGTTCATGGACAGCACAAAACTGTCAAAACTGTCCCAGAATGCAAATGTCGAGGTGTATTTTGTATTGTATTACCCTTCTGTTAGGCAATTATATATTTTTTCTAACATATAATTAAACTAAAATACAAACTTTGTCAGTTTTTAGAGAAGCTTGGCAAATGAAATAATGTAGTAGTTAACAGCCTGGAGGTTGGGAAATTGGAGGCAGGGAATGGTCAGACAATGATCCTTGAGGCCTGAGACAAAAGACATTACAGGTGCATTCTTATTTCCATCTGCAAAATGTTGGAGGATATACAAATGGGTTAAATCCTACAAAACTCCTCTGCTAATGGTATTGTTTTCCTCCAGTACAAGAGGTTTGTCTCTTGGCAAAAGGTTCACTGCATGAGAAGAAAACACTTTTCATGGGATTGAAACTAGAACATATAAGATGGGCAATCTTTTAGGCCTATGTTTAGGGGAAGCTACTTCTTCCGGGGTTCCTTGATTGCTTCTCTTTATACTTCCCAACTAACTGAGGTTCCTAAATTCTTAAGGAGTCCTCCTTCATACCAGTCATGTCTCAGGTTTTGTTCTGAGGTATCTCACTTACGTAGGTATCCTTTAGGATAATTCCAAATTGAATTATCCATATTTTATGTTAGCACATAGAAGCAAAACTTGAAAGAGAAATCCAGAGACATTTTAAAGACCAACAAAATTTATTTCAGCCTAAACATTTGTGAGTCAGAGCTTACTTTATCTCTGACTCATGAATACTTACACTGGAATAAATTTTATTAGCTTTTAAATGGCCACTGGACTGTTTTATTTTACAGGCGTCCATGGATTCTCATGTAGGTTTTAAGTCTAGCCTGTACTATACACCCTAATTTTCCTCTGGTTTGGAGAAACAGCAATATACTCACCAGGGTGGTACTGGACAAGGAGAGGCCCCTAAGTGCCTCTTAAGGTTTGCCTATTGAATGGGTATAGTCAGCCTTGTTTTTATGCTACCAGAAAATGGAGTTAATATATTAATATTTTCCTAAAATTTTCTGTGTTGATCTTTGACAGTTTCTGAGTATGATTTATATAGATTTAAGACTATACCATTAAATTTAAAATTTCTCTCATCCCACAGAGCTCAATTTTAGTTTCTTCTGGCTGTCAGTTTGGATCACCTTGTTAAAAACGTACAATTCCTAACCTTTTCTAGATAGTCTTTCACAAATGCTCCACAAGATAAACAGTTTGAATCATAAATCAGATTGAATCATAAATGGGCTGTATTTGTATTGTGTTGTATAAATGGGGATAACATGGATGTGGCACTTAACTCCTGGGGTCATATCCACACTCTACTTAAATATAGCTTTTTATTCCTTCACCAGCAGCAAAGCCCATTGTAGGGGAGATGCCATGGGCCCTAGCAAAGAGTGGGGGAGGAAGCATCTTTCCACACAATGGGCTTAACTGGGGCCGAAGCACCCCCTCCTTCTCCTGGCATGACTCTTTGCATCTACCTGGGCATGAATCTGTGGTTTGGGTGTGGGAGAGGTGAGAAAGGTGTAGCTTGGGGTAGATGGGAAGTTGAGGATTGGGGGTGGGTGGAAAGGAGTGGCTTGGTGTGGAGGGAGGGCAGAAAGGTGAGGCTTGAGGTGAGGGGAGGGTTGGAAGTGTGGCTTGGGATGGGGGAGAGATGGAAGGTGAGTATTGCGTTGGTGGGAGGGTGAGAAGGTGGGAAGGTGAGTCTTGAGTGGGGGGAGGGTAGAATGGGGATCCTTTGGTGGGAGGTGGGAGGACTCTGTGGGCAAGCAAAGCAGTATCTGGCCAGATGCCGCTGCTCTGCCAGCAGGGCAGGTTTCTGAGGAATGGAGTGGGGAGGCGGGAGGGCTTTGCAGATGGAATGTCACCCACCAATGGGTGAGCAAGACTCACTTCATGAGTCCTGCTCACTCTTTGGTGGAGAGTTCATCATCATGACATTCCATCCCTTAGCCTTTTATTATGGTTAGGATTCTGTTAATCTGCTAAAACCAGAAGAACAGAGTAAGATTAATCTCATCTCAAAATAGTATACATAGTTGCTGTCCAAGCCCTGATTTTTTATTTTTTCTTGAAAGAGTACAGTTTGTGCATGGCAGCTGTAGCACGTTATTTTCACATGGGAAACAATGCTGTATTTAGTATTCTTGTAACTGCAATGTCCCTCTTTTAACCATATCTGTTTAGCACCAGCCCTTCCCAACTCTGTGTACTTTCTTTTAAAAACAAAAAATGAAATACTGCTACTTAATAAAGCACCTGGGAACATATACTAAGTGTTTTTCTTTTACTGCTGAGCAACTGACCCAGTATGACGCAACCGTTAGAGTGCTGATCTTGGATCTGGGAGCTTCAAATCCCCGTTTTGCCATGAAGCATCCCAATTGTGCCCTCTCTCTCACACAGTTTAACTAACATTTTAGAGGGTTATTGTGGGGATCCAAATGGAGGAGGAGAGTGCAACACATGCCACCCTAAGAGGAAAGGTAGGATAAAATGTATTAAATGCTTACATAATGCAGTGTATCTCACACTCTTTGAATTAAGCATCAAGGTAACCTCCCTGGCATCCAATGCACTAGAGCACGGATCACCAAAGTTTTTTTTTCCAAAAAAGTGGGAGGAGACTGGTGAAGCATCCACCCAGCAGAGCTTCTGATTGGTCACTGCAGGTCTGATTGATTCCGCAGTGGCCGCCACCACAACACAAGGATCTTCAATGTATGAATGAAAGTGAGCTGTGTAAAACTATTTTTGATCAATATCTTCATTTTAAAAGATATCCTGTTCAGCAGAACTTCTGCCTGAAATGCTGAAGATTTACAATTAAAGTTTTGTATAATCTCACTCCCTGACCTTTTGTCATCAGCCCCACCTCCTGTGGCAGACATTTTGTGGTAGCACCCCACACTCTGTGTCAGAATTCCAAAGGTGCTCACAGACTTGAAAGGTTTAGAACTTCCATTTTGAAAAGATTGGATCTTCTGCATTAGATGGTAGTTTAGTTTACAGTTTGATGACTTATCAGCTTGCCTTCTTCAGCTCACACTGGCTTGGGTTGCAGTAACTGCACGGGATCGCACTGCTTGTTGTCCAAGACAAGGGCAATTAGATGTTTGGGAGAAACAAAGCAGCTTGTTTCTTTCAAATAACATGGGGGCAGGGCTTGGTAGTACACCAGTTAATTTGTATGCAGAAGGTTCTAGTCTCCACATCTCCACTTAAAAGGATCAGGTATTGGTAGGTCATGTGAAATACATCTTTTTGAGACCCTGGAAAGTCACGGCCAGTCTGGGTAGATAAGACGAACCAAGATAGGCTAATGGTCTGATGTAAAATAAAGCAACTTCGCCTGTTCATTTTCAGCTTGATAAACTAATAAACAGCTTTCTGCTGAACCATTACTGGATTTCAAAAAATACACTTCAGTATGGCCTGTAGATTCTGGTTTCTCTTCTGTAACATGAGTCACATTGACTTTTTGAACATTGACAGGAATCTGGGTGAGGATTTGTTTCCTAAGGGAATATCCATTTCTAGCCCGTCTTCTACATTTTCTCTAGACTCTCAGCAAAATCAAAACCACAACTTTGCAGCTTGTTGATTCAAGCTATCACAATCACCAGCAGTAGTATGGCAAAGGTAACGGTGACCTTCAGCCTACCAAGGAAAACATGCTTTCATAGCCAAAGATCTTATGCTCTGCTTATTTAAATGCATGTGCTCTGGACAAATGTTTGTGTGTTAACATGGATGGAAACGCTGCCTCTGTCCTTTTATGCAGAGGAATATAACAAGTAGCAAAGTGCCTTTGACATTTATTATGGAAATGAAGAATACAAAAGGCAAATGTCAAGGCACAGTTCATTTTGAAAAGATGTACCTAATAGACCCACATTTGAACCCAGATTTCCCGGATCCTAGTTGAACACTTTAACTACTACACAATAGTGGGTTGAAGTCATAGATTGACTTTGGTTGAAGCCAAAGACTAATCTGTTACTAACCATGGAAAAGTCAAAGTCTAGACATGACAGGTTGTTGTGGGTTTTCCAGGTTGTATGGCTGAAGGCCTGGTAGTTTTTTTCTCCTAATGTTTAGCCCACATCTATGGCTGACATCTGAAGATTAGTTGTAATAGTGGGAGATCTCCAGACACCTCCTGGATGTTGACATCTCTAGCATGAGATTGGTTTATACTGAGTGAGATTGTTAGTCCAGCTATCCCAGTAGATTCTACTCTGGTTTTCTGTCCACTCCAGCACGTCTTTCTTACCTGTAAGATTTTTTATTTGGACATGTTTGTATTGTATTATTCGATTCATATACCGCCCTCCCCCGAAGGGCTCATATTGAAGCTTGAATCTAGAATTTAGTATTGCCATGCCACACACGGCAACTCTAGGAGAAACTGGGGGTGGTATCAGACTGGAAGTGACATCATAGACGCTCTGAAATTTACAAAAATTCTATGGTTTTAAATTCTGGAACACACACTAAATGTGCTCCATTACTATTCCCTCTTGCTATGTGTGGCGGTCCGGCGCCTTATTTTACATGTATAATGTGTGCTATACTACTGAGCTATGGCCTTTCTATCCTCTCTCCATACGGGTTTTTGTGGGAGCTATTTCCTCATGGTTATATTTGTGCATGTTGGGAGATTTACAGTGCTATAATCCCATTGAAGCCACTGGCCTTATTCTGGAATAACGCTGTATAGGATTGAACTGTTAGCTGTGTAGGAGGCCAGTAGCTACAATCTACAATAGGCATAATTCCACTGACACAAAGTTCTGTTGATTTACACACACTCCTCTGATCAGCAAGCAAGTGTCCTTTTATAGATGATGTTTGGGCCTAGCTTTATTTTATTTATTTATTTTTAAATAGAAGGGTCAACTGTGAATAATTCTGATTATGTTTGCTGTTCTGAAAATATTCAAAACTGTCATTCACTGTGACTAATTAATTTGATGTTTTCTTTTTAAAAAACAGCATGAGAGGTTTGCACAATAGAGGGAAATGAGAAGGGAAGAAGCCCTTCACACTGTAATTGTTGTTAAATGAAAGCTTTTCTGCTGTTGCGGGGACAACTACTTGATTGTCACGGAAACACCCTTGCGATGACGACTGTAGGTTTCAGCGCTAGCCGGAGAAACATAAACAGTGAATTCTGAGAAACATAGTATCCAACCATTTCCTGATTTCTATCCTGACCTACTCATTGAGCAAGCACTGAGGCCAACTTGTTGAGTGAAAAGACTGGCAGTGTTCAGTGTTGCCTGGGTGTACATTGTTCTTGTGGTGTTGCAGACATGTGCATTGATGAGCTGCACGTGCAACCCTCTAGGAAGCAAATAACACTTCCAGCACCATTTGAGGTTGAGAATATGGCCTGGGGAAGTTAAAGTTCCCCTGCATCGTGGTCGCAGCCCATATCAGGTCACTAGAAGCCCTTTGGAAATTAATTATCAGCACCTGCTGTCTGACTGATGAAAATAAGAGTTGGTGGATCCGGGGAATGCAGACCCAACCCAGGGGGGAAATGTCATGCCGAGATGTATTGCCAAAAGCTTTCACAGCTGGAATCAACTGGCTGTTGTGGGTTTTCTGGACTGTGTGGCTGTGGTCTGGGACCTTTTCCTCCTTATGTTTCACCAGCATCTATGGCTGGCATCTTCAGAGACATGTCACAGCCAAATTCTTCCTACCTAAGAACATAAGAAGGCCCCCAGCTGGATCAGACCAATTGTTCATCTAGTCCAGCAACCAATTGCACACAGCAGTCAACAAGTTGCCTTGAAGGGCCAACAAACTGGGAACAGAGGCCAAAACCTCACCCTGATACTGACTTCTAGCACTGATACACGGAGGTTTGCTGCCTCTGTATACAGTAGAACCTCGGAAATTGGTGCCTTTGGAAATCGCCAATTTTGGTTTTCGCCATTCGCCGCCGGCCATTAGAACGTCTCGAATTTTGCCAACAGTTTCGGATTTCACATGCGCAAACAGCGCAGTTTCAGAAATTGCAGATTTCGGATTTCACCGATAATCGCTGGATGGATTATCAGCGAAATCTGAGGTTCCACTGAATAAAGGTTCTCTTTATTTTAAAGACCAGTCTTTCCGCTGCTCACATTTATGCTTCTAATACTTTTCTTGTATGTAGAGTGTGAGTTCAAAAATGTACCAAGAAAGTTTGACTAAAACTAGGAAAAAAGCCAACTGTTACTTTGGTGATATTATGCCTGCCCACTCTATTCTTGGTAAGAAACCACCAACCAGCTGGTGTTATTAACAAGCCCAAGAAGTATGAGAAAGTACGTTTTGAGATACAATTAGCTTTTTGTAATTTTTGGAGAAATCATATAGGGTTGCCAACTTCCCGGGGGGTGGGGGTGGGGTGAAGATCTAGTAAATCACAGCAAATGTCCAGACTATAGAAATTAATTCCCCTGGAGAAAATGGCTGCCTTGAGAATAGATTTTATGGCATTATATGTTGTCACAGCGCTTCCTTAGGCTTTTCTTCTTATCTCCAGGAATTTCCCCACTTAGAGTTTGCAACGCTACATCATCCATCCAGTTTTCAAGAAGCTGACCTAATCAGCTGTGCAAACAAAACAGTAACAGAGAAAACTTGGATAGGCGACTTAGTTGTGGAGTCAATGGGAGAGGGCTGGTCTCCAGAAATGACTGGTCACGTTTATATTCTACCTTTCTCTTCAAATGAGCATCAAATTGGCTCACAGCACAAAAAAAAGGCCAACAATGCAAAAAACGAATAAATGGATAAGAGGAAATTGGGGGAAGTCAGCCTTCTAAAAGCTAAAAGCCATCCAATTAATGTTGCTCATCTAGCCTAGGGTTACCATTGACCAGGTAGGGCCTAGAGTTCTCTCAGAATTACAACAAGTCTCCAGATTTGAGAGATGAGCTTTCCCAGAGAAAATTAACAGCTCTATCTATTGTTCTAAGCCCCTGGACAATGGGGCCAATTGGTCCTAGATTATATCAGTGATACCATGAATGGTTTATGCAGAGATGCTTCCTCAAGTCTCTGCCTTAGGTATTCAGATTTAGCTGAGGCTTGAGTGATTTAGGAAAGGATTTTGTTGTTAGGGAGATCATATCTGAAAGGTGGGGGAAGTGCAAGAAAGAAGCAATTGTTTAGGAAATGTTTTCTCAAGAGCATAGTGGCTTCCAAAAGCATCTTATTGAGGTGTGGTGTTCAGGAGATGTGCAGATTCAATTATGTCAATGGAGTACTCTGGTAGGGTGAGATAATCAAAGATACATGTCCTTGTTATGAGACATCCAGATAGTATTGCCTGGAGTAGCTCATATATTAAATTTCTGCCAACAGGCTGTTTTGCCTTAGGCTTGCTCTTGGCTATCCACTCTGCTATCCACCCATACAAACATGGAAACTGGCATTTTGCAGCACACAGTATGAGAAATAATATGAACTTCAATATTTTATAAGGCAGGGGATGAAGGCCAGGGTTACACCTTCCTGCAGAAAGATTCACTGGTAAAATTCTGCTAGCAGGAGAGGCTGAAGTGATTGATCTGAATCATGAAACAGAGAATAGCAAGCTTTTCAAAGCAAAGAGAGGAGGACAGGACACAGACCCTAATTCTGCCATGACTTAAATAAAAGCCAAGTACGGAAGCTTATGTTGGCAGTAACCATGCACTTCCTTGGTATGCTTATATATGTTTAAGGGCTCTAACATACAGGGCCAGTTCATTGTGTATACTCAAAAGCCAAAAGCACATCAAATCAGTTCCTAGCTTGACATTTCTAGCCTGAATGACATGACACATTTATATTGAAGGTTAGCGGCAGAAACAGTAAGGTTCCATTAGCTTCCTTTCCTTTCTATCCCTTCATTTTGCTTTGAACAGTGACCACCAGTATTAGCTGAACAGTGTGTGACATTTGCTTCTATGAGATCATCACATATTCTTGACTCATTTACACCCATTGAGATATTCATTTCTTAGGCTTTTTGCTAGATCTGTAGAATCCAACCAGCTATAACCATAAAGGTCTATACTCTAGTTGAAAAAGACTGTGCAATCCTAGGGGGCAGGATAGTAATAGGAGCTGATAAGAAGACCAAAACTGGGCATATTTTTATATACAAAGACACTAATACATGAGTGGGTCACAAACGACTTTCAAGGTAAGAACAAGCATCTTGAATTATACTTGGAAATGAATAAACAACCAATGAATTTGTTTCAGCATTAATATAATATGCTCATATCACTTACCACACTGAACAAACAGGTACTTTTGCACAAACTGAATTTTGTTGCATACCTGAACAGCTTTTAATGGCAGGAAAGTCAACCTGGGTTTACCAGGCTATTCTCACCCTGAACAATTACTGTTGGTTGGAACTGAGCAAAACCCATGGCAATAGCACGGTTGCCTGGGATGTAGCATAATTGCCTTTAAACCAATCTGTGCTGCAAATGTTTGGATTTGGCATTTATGCTTTTATTAGAAAGGCAAGAACAGGAGAGAATCATAAAGTTATTATAGGGAAAGCAAATTATAGTTTCATACTTCGGTTCCACTCTACCTGACTCCAAGCTGAGGGGGTGGGTAGTGAAACAATATTCAGCTAAAGTGACTCATTTTGTTATGCTGAGATTGTCATTCATTGAGGTGTGGACCCTCCTGCTTGGTTTACCCTGCACCCAACTAGAATTAACAACATGAGACAATTTTTGTGGGTAAGAAATTGGCCATAGCCAGAGGTTTATTGACACGAAGAAGAAGAAAGCAAATGGCGCAGCATGGGAGGGGTGATCCAAGCATCTGGGCAGCCCGAATGCTGTCCCCCAGAGTCAACTGAGTTCCTCGAGCCTGCCTGCTGGAGGAACTGACCGCAGCGGCAAGGTTAGAGTGGGGCCTTCCAGGTGGGTGTTGTGCCTCTGTCTGGTGCCCCCTTCCAACCACCACTGGGGGTGCAAGCCACTTAGCCCCCTGCGGGGTGTTCCAAACATGGGCTTGCTCCATCCCTACCTTTTAAGGAGGTGTAATGACAAGGGAGCTCCCCCAGCTCCCCCTTCCCAGTGGATCACCCCACATGTGCAACCCGCAAGCTTGGCTATGACAAAGCATATAACAGAACGCAACTGATCTACAGGGAACGGGTGGGTGGGTCACGGTCCGGTGTCTGGATGCAGAGTGGGCCTGGGTCACAAGGCTGGGCATTAAATAGGTCCAGCCCAGCCAACTCTGGTGACGCGCTCCCATCGCGTCTCTCAGGAGTGCCCAGCCAATCAGGGCCCGGCCTTCATGCATGTGCGAACCAGGTCCTGAAGCCACCTCCCCCCCCTTAACAGTGCAAGCCATGGCCCTTGCTGGGCCCACCCCTTCACAATGGTGGCCACAGCTTAGGCATGGCCACTCTTTCAGAAAGAAAATTGAAGAACACTGCAATCCATTCTGTACTTTCAAAGTGCTATAGAACTTCCTGCTAACTGTCTCTTAATGGTGTCTATCTTAATGTTTAAACTGAGTGGTGCTCAACATACTTCTGTATAGGTTTCTATACCAACTCCCTACTGTGGTGGTTCACACACCACTCTTCAGAACAGTTCTTTTCAATTTCCTCTTCCTTTTCTACCACACCTCACTTATTGCAAAGAAAATATCCCATTGGGGCTATGCTGAGTCCATATTACAGGGCCTCTCATTTTGCCTAATGGATTCTGACTAGAGAATCTCTATAGGGGCACTTTGCTAGCCTTGGATGTGTCAGGAACGCAGCATTTCCTGTTTTGAGTGGAATAGTAAGTTACAAGTAGGGAGCTGTGAGAAACTCAATGGGAAATTTCTCCCTTTCACTCCTTCCTTACCTCTTCCCCATCTAACACAGGTATCTCCATTCCCTTCTCTTCTGCCACTACTTTTTAGTCTAATTGAAAAATGGACACTATACTGAGTGAACTATTTTTAAATTTGAAGAGTTAGTAGGAGCAAGTGGAAGTAACTTTAGGGGTGTTTTGGGGCTTGTTACAGAAAAGCAAAGGGATATGTATGTGTCTGTCCCCCCCCCCCCACACACACACACATTGGCAGTCCTGCAAAAATCCCACCCACCCACCTGTTTCCCTCCAAGTAATGGCACTCTCCCACCTGCCCCTCCCAAGCAACCTTTTTGTCTGCCCATCTAGCAGCTTTCTCCCCTATGGTGATGGCAGCATTGAATCCCCCATGAGCCTGCCTGCAGCTTGGCCACCTCAAGCCTTAGAGTTACAAGATAAAGCTTCTTTTTTAGGAACAGTTCAAGAAAGACCTCCAAGTGTTTTCTTGCGAAGGTACTGTCCTCCAAATCAACAAGATTTAAAATATCAACCAGATGGGGACAAATACTGCCGACCTAATTCAAGGAATCCATCATGACAGCATTTGTCCAAATCAGGGCTTCCAAGAGCTACTATAGTCCCTCAGACAAAGATTCTGTCTGGGTTCTCCCATCACACCTCTATGATGCAACCCAAACACTGTATGAAAACAAACCATATGGTGTTCCCCAACAGGATGATCAGAACCAATGGTGGGATTCAAACAATTTAACAACCGGTTCCGGTGGTGGGATTCAAATAATGTAACAACTGATTGTTTACAAGCACCATTTTAACAACCAGTTCTGTCGTAATGGTGTGAACCTGCTGAATCCCACCACTGATCAGAACCCCTAGAAATTTGTCCTCCTAGATCCCACTTTTCAGTGGTCTAGTTCAAATTTATTATGTATTCTCCATTTAAACTCTAATTAAACTCTAATTGAACCACCTCTGGCTAAACTAATATCTCTACTAACATTTTAGCCCAGGGAGATTTTTAACGTTTATTTGTTTTCTGTTTAACTCTTATTTTTTCTACTTTCAGGTAGCAAAAATTAAAGTGTATGAGCTAAGGCAGCATAGGGTGCATCGACTTGCAGTTTTCTCCTAAGTATTAGGTATATTTGCAATTTTGCTTGTAGAAAACGATGGCATTTATAACTTTTAAATTCCATAAATATTTCAATTATTGAAATCTTATAAGCTACGTATATTATAAATTATGCATTTTTGTTGCTAGAGCAGTAAAATTAGTTTAGGTTTGATAAGACAGCAAGTATTGCATGTATGTATTTTTTTCAAAAACATTTTATACCAGAAAAAAATGGGGAAAACTGTTTAAATTTTACATCTCTAGGCATGTTACAACAGATTGCAAGAACTGACCAAGAAGAATAGCTCAGGAAACAGGCTCAGATTGAGCCAGAAGTACATAAGGTGAGAAAGAGTCAGGGCGAATCAATCCCAGATTTGGCTGAATTTCTTATGGCAGGAAATGAGACACTTTGCTTGTGGAATTAAGGACAACTTATAGGATTTGAGAAGACAACAAGGTCCATGGCCCAGGACAAACAAGCCCTGATGAGCAGTGGTGGGATCCAAAAATTTTAGTAACAGGTTCCCATGGTGGTGGGATTCAAACAGTGGCGTAGCACCAATGGGGCTGGGCGGGGCACGATGGGGGGCACGATGGGGCGGGGCATGATGGGGGCGTGGCCAGGCATTCTGGGGGCGGGGCATTAATAATTTCTCTGTTACTGTAAAAAACTCTTACTGTAAAAAAAAGTTCCTAATTTCCAGCTGGTATCTTTCTGTCCATAATTTAAACACATTATAGCAAGTCCTATCGTCTAACTGCCAACAGAAACAACTACCTCTCCTCTAATTGACTGCCTATCAAATACTTAATACTTTCAAATACTTAATTTTGTTTCTAGAAATCAAAAGAAGGATACTTTCCTTAAACAAGGAACACAGGTCCAGAGGTGGGATCCAGCAGGTTCTCACCAGTTCCCGAGAGTGGGTTACTAATTATTTGTGTGTGTCGAGAGGGAGTTACTAATTGGGTCCGCTTTTCCATCTCCACGCCCTTGCCTCCCCGAGAGGCATACTGCCTTTGAATGTGAAGGTTCCATATAGTAATTGCGACTAATAATGTAACTCTCTGAACTGGGTTAATCCCTTTCAGGTACTGCAATTCATTGATTCTCAGCCTTTTGTACCTTTTATCTTACCAGTCTCTATCAAAGAACCTGTGTGTTTCACCATTGCTGTGTCCAGATTTGTGAGTTGGGGCATTTTCTATACTGTGATGATGATTTAGAAATGACCTGGTGCAAAAAAAATGTGGTGGGGTGGCTGCCCATGGGGGGGGGGGGGGCATCCAACTCAGGTTTTACCCAGGGTTCAGGTTTGGCTAGGTAGGCCTCTGCCCCCTTTGCTGGGGGGGCTGGCGAGGGAACCTGTTACTAAAATTTTTGGATCCCACCACTGCACAGGTCATGACTTTTTAAAAAATTGAGTAAGCATTAGTAGTTAGTACCTTTAACCTTTCACTTATACAAAATGCTTTGTAATCCTTTAGCCCCATAAATACTTAAAATCAGTCATTAACACTCCCTTTTTATTGCTGGGTAACCTTGGGCTAGTCACAGCTTTCAGCCACACCTACCTCACAGGGTGTTTGTTGTGAGGGGGGAAGGGCAAGGAGATTATAAGCCCCTTTGAGTCTCCTGGTGTATTTATTGTGTAAGGTTATCTTAATAGCAAATACCATTCTGAATGTATTCAGTGCAAACAAGTTTTCTCTTGATCAAATAACACCACAAAAATAATAATCAGTGTTCAGACAATCATTTTTAACATCTTGCTTCAATGAAAACATGCATATGGTTTATTTACAACAATACTGTCAACAATGAAATTCTTATGCAAGAGATAAGGGTTTTTTTAACAGCAGATTTATATTAGCTGAGTTGGAATATGGAAATCAAAGACAATAGATGAGAAGTATCTCATAAACCCCAAACTGGGCAAATTACTACATGCGGGTGGTAACAAAAAAAAGGGGTGGTGGCATTATATATCAAGGAAAACTTGTTATACAGTTTGTTATATACAGACCCAGAGGCACAAACCCAAATTTGTTATATACAGACCAAGAGGCACAGTATATACTTGCAGAAATCAAATGGAACAATGAAACAATTCGAATAGCAGGAATATATGCTCCTAATAACAAAAAAGCTCAATTCTATTAAAAACTATATAAACATCTAAGTGAATTTAATACAGGGAACTGGGTAAATCTAGGAGATGTCCCCTGTCACCTCTTTTGTTTATATTAACTTTAGAACCTCTACTAAAAGAAATTATAGACTCCAAAATAATAAATGGAATAAGACATAAGGGATCGAACTATAAAATTAAGGCATATGCGGATGATATTACATGTTTTGTTGAGGATCCAATAAATAAAATTCCACATCTACTAAAAATAATTTCAAAATTTGGTCAACTATCAGGCTTTTAAATTAGTAATCAAAAACAAAAATGATAACAAAAATATTAATAATAAGGAAATACAGGTATTAGAACAGATCTCGAAATTCACAGCAGAGAAAAAAGTAAAATATCTTGGGATAACACTAGAAAATAATAATAATAACCTAATTAAAAATAACTATACAACACTCTGGCAAGACATAAAACAAAAATTTCATAAATGGGGAAATGTAAACGTATATTTTT
The DNA here is from genome assembly GCF_021028975.2 of Sphaerodactylus townsendi. Taxonomy (NCBI): domain Eukaryota; kingdom Metazoa; phylum Chordata; class Lepidosauria; order Squamata; family Sphaerodactylidae; genus Sphaerodactylus; species Sphaerodactylus townsendi. Next base: position 103,519,727 of record NC_059429.1, read on the forward strand.
ATGGGAAGATTTCTTTAATTAAGATGTCTATATTACCGAAATTTATGTTCTTTTTTCAAAATTTACCACTACTAACATCAAAACAGACTTTTAACCAGTGGCAATCGGAAATATTGAAATTTTTGTGGGGAGGAAGGAAGCCACGGATAAAATATAAACATCTGATAGATTAAAAAAATAGAGGATATGCACTGCCAGACCTCCAGCTGTAGCATGACGCTGCAATCATATCATGGATTAAAATCTAGATTAATTTAACAGAAAATAAAATAATGAATTTAGAAAGCCTTAATAATAATGTAGGCTGCCACAACTATTTATGACCCTCCACACCGAACAAACAAGTAGGAGACAACAATTTTAGAACACATTCTATCAGATATGCTCTCTTAAAAATTTGGACAAAATACAGAAATATATTTTATACTAAATTACCAAATTGGGTTTCAAGAATGGGAGGATTACAAATAAAAGATAAAAATGAAAATCAAGATTGGCTCACCTACAAAAACATAACAATAACAATAAACAAAGAAATTACACTAAAACCTGCAAAAAAGCAAGGGCATTTTGGTCAGAAATACATGCAAACATTGAAAAGATAATATGTAAATGATTTAAGAAGCATCCATTAACTTACCTGTTAAGTCCTACAATGGTAGATAATGGCTTAGGAAAATCAAATATGCATTTAATGTTTCATTTGATCATAGCAGCACGTGTGGTATATGCAAAATACTGGAAAACAGAAGAACTACCAACGATGGAAGAATGGAAGATGAAAATACAGTACTTATTTGTTATGGACAAACAAGTCCACCAAATTAGACTCTTATCAGCAGAAACATATAGAACAAACTGGCAGCCTTGGATAAAACATATATCAGAAGAAAATGACATCAAGTTTCTTCCGGTTGAATATTAATTGAATGTTATATAAGAGCTTTATGTTACTGAATGTTAAATAATAGAATATAATGTATAAATTCATAGATTAGAAGAAATATAGCATAAATTAAACCACTGATTAGTTGAAGACAGTAGTTATATAAATAACAGGAGAAATGGAACTTAATTTTACTATAACACTTAGTATTAAATAGTTAGCTTAATAATGTTGAATATAATTTGACGAAGTTAGTGGATTATGATCAACATCTGAAGTCACAATGAATTAAGTTAGAAACGAATTTAAAAATTAATAATAGAGAAATACATCTTAAAGTGTAATTGTATGTAAACAATACAACTATTCTTTTTCTTTCTTTCTGTCTCTTCCAATTCTTCAATACTCATTTCCTATTTTAGTCCTATCCTTCCTTTACCCTCTTTAGATTTCGATGTAAAGATTACAAAGTAATTAAATTCAGTTATTGTATATGGGATAAGATAATATAAGTTTAACTTGACGGTTGAAATCTATGATTTTAAATTTGTATGTGTCCTTTGACTTTCTGTAACTTTACCGAAAATTCTTAATAAAGATCAATTTAAAAAAAGAAAAGAAATTGACGCTATACAATGCATATCTATTTTCATGCTAGCTTCAGGAAGACAGATTGAAACTTTTTCAAGGGAGTATAAACAACAGATGTATGGAATGATAAAAAAAATGGTCAAACAACCTTCTACAAGTGAATGTCTTGCTTGCTCTTGCCCACACACGCACAATCACTTTAAAAATTAATGATGAGCTCCATGCATCCGATGTCCTGCTGTTTCCAGCATGTATTCGAAAATGTGAAGTGTCCCTTCCCACAGTGAAAAAGTCCCCTGAAGCCTCACCCAGGCAGCAGGAGCGACAGCTCAGTGGCAGAGCACATGCTTTGCATGCTTGCAGAAAGAAAGTACATCAATAGAAGACATTGAGAAAAAACCTTTCTAGAAGAGGCTGACTCAGTGTGGCAGCTTCATATGCTCATGGAGTGCTCTAAGAACTACAGGAGAATGTCACATGAGCTTGTATATGTGTGTGTTTAAACTTCTGCCAAGTAGCAGCAAACGTACAGCAACATCTGGTGGGGTTTTCTGGCCAAGGGATTAAGCAGAGGTGGTTTGCCATTGGCTTCCTCTGCAGAGCCTTCCTTGGAGGTTTCACTTCCAAATACCCAGAGTAGCTTCTGAGATCAGATAAGATCAGACTATACTGTACCATTCCACACCACATGTGAATTTCTTTGGGACTAACTTAGTCACACAAACAGCTTCATGGGCAGATTTCCATCTTTCCCAAGAGAAGACTCCAGCAGAGAGGGCATTGGGACTAAGTGAGCCAGGCTGCCTCCTTTTGGTCCTTTCTTTCTGAAAAGTCAAAAGGTATAGATAGTCCCTTGTGAGAGCCCATCACAGCATTTCCTAGGCAGACTATGTTTATGGAGAGGCTGACCATTGCCTTCCCCAGTTGCCTTCACTTTACCCCCCAACAAGCTGAGTATTCATTTTACCCACCAGTCCAGCATTCACAATCAGTGAAGTGTCTGAAGGAAGTTGGCTGTAATCCGTGACAGCTTCTGTAGAAAAACAACAGTGTTTAGTCTTCAGGGTACCAGAAGACTCCTGTTTACAATCACTGAAATTTCCCTGCAGTATGTGATACGCCGTGCCATCCTAAGGAGAATTAAGTCATTCTAAGTCCATTGCCTTCAATGGATTTAGAAGGGTGGAACTGTGTTTAGGATTGTACTCATAATCATTTGGCTGCTTTCCTACATCTTACCGAAACCACAGGCTCAACTCTGAGCTCTTTCGTTTCCTGTGATCTCTTCTACAGCTGCGTTTCATTTGGGTTGGTCCACTTTATCCTGCCTGACAGGAGGCTCCAGGCCAGACCCTGAGAGTTTGCTATTAGTCAGCAGAAAGAGAGCAGGAGGGGATAAGTGTGGCTGGAGTATTGTGCTGGATGTGGGGAGTTCTGCTGCTGAACCTCAGTCTGTGATCTCCCTCAGAATGGGCAGCTTTGCAGGGTTATTAGGGGGCTACATATATCAACTGCAAAACTTCTTGCTCATGTCTGGTTTCTGGGTGAAGAATCTAAAGTAACTGTACTACTCTGGGGTTGCTGGAGCTAGGATAAATTCAGGGGGACCTGAGACAAAAGTTCCACTCTACCATGAAACTCTTGGGTGACCTGAGGCCAGATGCTCGCTCTCTCTCAGGACCAACTGACATGTTACAACATCCCCACAGACAATTTCAGCCAGGCATGTGCTGTGAGTTCTGTGCTCAGAATTTAATTCCCAGGTACTTGTGGGCCCAGTTTGGGTTGGGCATGCGGTTTGCTGGTAGAGAGGGCTTCAGTCTTCCTGCGTGCCATTTTCCAGACCAAAATGATCTTGGAGAGTTAGCATTTGTCCAGTTGGCCAAACTCAAAATGGACAGATGGCCACAGTTCAGGTTCCACAGTGGGGCAAATGGCAGCTCCTTGGGCCATTTTATATGCCGGGGGAGGGCAAGCTTCAGGCCATCTCCTCACATTGTGGTGATCCATGTTCAAATTGGAGTCTACCTGTTTGGGAACTGGATAAGGCTGCCAACCTCCAGGCAGAGCCTGGAATCTTCTGGAATTGCACCCCATCTTCAGATTCCTTTGGAGGGTGGACTCAATGCCACTGTACCCCCACTGAGGTCCTTCCCTTCCCCAGGCTCCATCCATCCCCAAATCTCTCTAAACCCCGATTTGTCAAGCCCAGGCGGGTAGAAGCAGCTGCTCCGGGGCTGGAAGGAAGAGAGCAGCATAAAAACGCACGAGATGCAGCTTGTGAAGAATTGTAAGCGCGCGTGGGGGCACGACTAAGAGTGACATGATGCTGAGATGGGTTTCTTCTAACCCGCCGCGTCGCGTCCTTTTGCACACAACGTGGTGGTACGACTAAGATGGACATGATACACTCAGTATTGAGATATGTCTCTAACCCGCATCCTTTTGCACACAACGTCGGGATTCTTCACAAGTTGCATCTCGTGCGTTTTTACGCTGCTCGTCTGCTTTTCAAAGGCAGAAGAAAGGCTCCCCGCGTGCAAACTCTGTTGTCCGGCAAACTGGAAGGCGGACGTGGCCAGGGAGTTCCGGTCCGTGAGTTTGGCGCCTGCAAACTGCGCTGGGAAACTGGGTGGGCGCTGGGGCGGGAGGCGTCTCCTTGCGGGCCACCCCTCACCGCACCGCTTAGAGCCCAGAGCGAAGCTGGAAGCCCCCGAGAAGGGTGCCCCAGGGCGCTGCCCAGTTTGAGAGACGTCCCAAGGGGACGCCTTGGGGCCGTGGAGGGGTTTTCCTTTGCAACGAAGGAGTGAGCCATTTTCACAACGCGTTTCGACTGCGCGGGCTATCATCGCCCACATCTGGAGGTTGCACTTAATCGCCCACATCTGGAGACTTTGAAGCTCTGAGAAGGGGCAGCGGATGAAGCGGTGGAGAATCTGCGCACCACGCTCGACTTCAGCATCCTCGTGGTCCCCCCCACCCCCCCGCAACTTGCATCGACCGCCGGACCCCTGCCCTCGTAGCTCAAGATGTGGCCATTCCCTGGAGATGCACCATCTCTGAGCCAGCGGCAACCACACCTCTCCCATGCCAGACCTGGGGGGAAACTTCACTTTGCCTGGATCGAGGGCCACCCGAAGGATTCGAGGCTTCCCTAGCCCGCGACTGGTGAGCATCATTCCTCCACAGTAGTGGCTTGCATGTGTTTGTGAGTGACAGTGAACCCCCCCCCCTCCTTTATAACATCTTGCCAGCTTTGAGAGTCTAGGAATAGTGTATAGTGCATAGTGAACATCTATGTAAAAACAACCCAGTACTGGCAACCCTATTGTGTGGAATGTGGTTGTTATAAGCAGTACCCTTCTCCCTCCCTCTGAGTGTGTGGGCATGACAGAGAAAGATGTGAGTCTGGTGGGACTGGGGCAGGATCCTTCTTTGCTGTGAATTTTGCTTCATTTTCTTGCAGGCTCCTCCTCCATGCAATCCTAGCCTGACTTAACTTTGCAAGCCTTTTGCAGGCCGACACGCAGGCTCCCATTTGGATGATTCGCGCAGGTCTAGGACCAACAGATCTGAAGTGTTCCGCTGGCATCTGGACAAGGAAACAGCCTGTGGAGTGTTTTCCATGGAACTCTATTGGGGGGAAACCCAGCTTTGAACTCTGCGGCACACTTGTTTGCCTCCAGAAGCAAAGACAGCCTGGTCAATGTTGGGCAACTGCAGCAGCTCCAATTGCACGCTCGGCAGCCAGGGCTTTGCTGGGAGTGTGGGCAAGCTGGTCCTCATGGTCTTCCTGATTGTTGCCATCAGCCTGGGCAACACGGTGATCCTCCTGGTTTTTCTTCATGCGAGGAATTTCCGAAGCCCCCAAGGTTACCTGAAAGCTTCTTTAGCCCTGGCTGACCTCAGCATAGGGGTCATTGTAGTGCCCTACTCTGTCTACAGGGAGGTGAACAAGCTGCTTTATGGGATGAAGCAAGAGACGGGTGAGTCTAAGGAGCTGATCTGCTACATCATTGGGCCCCTCTTTGCAGTCTCTACCTTTGTCTCCATCACCACAATCTTCCTGCTGTCTGTGGAGAGGAGCATAGCAGTGCTGAAACCCTTGCATAAGAGAGCAGTGGTCACCAAGCGCCGGACTGCTTGGCTGACCCTCATCACCTGGGCCTTGAGTTTACTGTTGGCAGTGATCCCCATGATTGTCTCCCCAGATATTACCTTCCAGTACAATTCCTGCAGCAGTTTGTGCAACTATGTGCTCCCGACAGACAAGCCACCTCAACCCCACTGGAATATTATGCTGCTGTATCCAGTCTTTGACTTCTCCCTCTTGGGTAGCACCTTAATCATCAACTTGGTCACCTTTGCTGCTCTCCACCAGTACTGCAAGACCCGGAAACAGCTAGGAGGAGACTCACAGAGAGGCACCCAGCTCTCCTTCTCAGAAATTAATGCAGCCAAGACCATTGGCGTCTTGACCTTTGCTTTTGCAGCATCCTTCAGTCCCATTGCTGTATTTGTGGTGGGTTCTGTGGTGGGTTTCGAGTGGTGCCATTTCTCCTTCTATGCCTTCTGGATCCTCACATCCAACAGTTGCTGGAATGTGGCCATCTATAGCGCCTGGGACCCCAAGTTCCGTCAGGGGGTTAAGGAGTTGTTCGGCAAGAGAGTGCTGAAATCTACCTCCCAGGGCCCCAGTCATTCAGTGGAGGTGGACAGTACTTCTGCAGCCTGTGTGGTAGCACCCAAGGAGATGTTCCATCCAGATGGTACTTGATGGCATAGCTTTTTTTTCCTACTTCTTGTCAGGGGAGTCTCCTGAGTTGTAACATTAGGATATTCTGGATGTTTAGCCAGATAAATATTTATTAAACTTGTGTTTTGCTGCTACATGGGATTTTCAGTGGATTTCCATCCAATAGAGAAATGAGGTCTACACTACTTAGCTTCATTTGTGCCAAAGCATCAGATGCTGCTAGACTACTTGGTGCATTCTGATCCTGGCTCTGGTTATGGAATCTGGGCAAAGAGATTTGCTTCAGAAATGTATACTTCTCCTATAGTGTCCAGATAGCCCAGCTTAATTTGAACTTGACAGGGCTTGGGAACTAAGGAGGATTGGCCACAGGTAGTATTTGGGTGGGAGACCACCAAGGAAGACTGGGGTTGCTATGCAGAGAAAGGCTATGGCAAACAGCCTCTGCTCTTCTCTCACCTGGAACACCCATAGATGGGGTTGCACTGTCTTAAAGTGCCAGAGTTATCCTTGCATAACCTGAATTACAATTGCTTGAACTTCATAGTCTAAATGTACTTGTGGAGATGCATGCCAGTATTGAGTGTGAAGCATATCACATAAACAAATACTGATCCTTAAAAGCTTTTAAAGACATGTATTAAACTTGTTTCTTGCTCTTACATGAGACTTGTGGAGGTCTCCCATCTCAAGGACAAATGACATCCACACTATTTATCTCCATCTGTGTCACAGCATCCAGTACTCCTGGACCACTTGCTGGGCTCTGATCCTGGTCAACAAAGTCTTGGTCTTTGCACATGGCAGAATGAAGTGGTAATGAAGTGGCAGAGAGCTGAGGTGGTTGAATGAGGTAGTAGGGACTGTGTCACTTCAGATTGCAAGGAAAAGATTGTATTTCTGAAGTTTTCGTATACAAATAATTCCCTATAAATGGAAAACTAGCACAGGGCGCAGAGGGCCGGGCTAGAACTTTTCTCCTTGATATGCTGAGTTTTTAATATTCATAGACTTTTTATGTGGAGGAGCACATAATTCCTCGCCTGCATTCTAAAGTGGTACTGATCATAACTTCAGGATCCTACACATAACTTTGTGCACAAACAGCAAACTTTAGTCATAACTAACTGCACACAAATTCTTGCAAGACAGCAGCATGGTGGAGTGGGTAGAGTATCACACTACAAACTGGGAGACCCAGGTTCCAATACCCACTCCAAATCCAAATCCACTGTGCTGTCGAAAGCTTGCTGGGTGACCTTGGACCAGTCACACACACATTCAGCCTAACCTACCTCACAGTGTTGTTGTAAGATTAAGTTGGAAGAAAGGAGAATGCTGTAAGCAGCTGTAAGCACTTTCTCTGCTCACAAAGTGCTGTTTTGTTACTGTAAATGCTATCAACAGCACTGGAAGAGTACCCTTTGTATCCAACTCATTATTTTCAATACGAAGCAGGAAAAAGTCAAATCTGTACCAAAATGTCCAAGACTCAGGTTTCTATTAACATATTAACATGCTTTTAAAAGAAAAAAAATCCTTTCAACTCTCAATGCAACATGAATCAAGAACACTTCTTTGCTGTACAAATTTTCATTGAAACCTTATAACCTAATGAAACACATTATCTAAATATTTCATCATAACCCAAACCCTTCATATGTATTTCATTTTTTCATAAGATTATATACATCTGGACAATATAACAATGAATAATTACTTAAAATATCCCTAGAGTGTTATTATGACATTATAATACCATGAATATGGTTACGGTTGCAACTTGCTCAAGCCATAAATATGCATTTATTAATGGTAAGAACTGAATCCAGATGTCCTTGTTAATCTCACTGAAATCATAGACCTAGTTTAATATCAAGCAAAGAGGATGTTAACAGTGGTGGGATTCAGCAGGTTTGCAACATTTTGGCAGAACCGGTTGTTAAAATGGTGCTTGTAAACAACCAGTTGTTGAATTATTTGAATCCCACCACTGATGTTATATATATGCTATAAGAGCACTACCTGAATACCTGACCGTTAAAAGACTGCAAGAGGAAGAGCCCTGGCTTAGTGATTCAGTACCTGCTGGGCATGCAGAAGACCCCAGTCCAGGTATCACTGGTTAAAAGGAATGAATAGGAAGTGATGCGATTTCGAGTGGAGAGCCCTTGTGAAACTGAATAGATAATCCTGACCTTGAGACACCAGTGGTCTGACTCAATAGAAGGCAGCTTCATATGTGCAAAAATGGGGAAGTCTGAACTTTTTATACTAGCTTGAAAACACTCTTGTATCTGAGGCATGCTAAATTAAAGTAAATATCACTGTATTAGCCTTAATAAATGTTCAAATTGTCACATGGATACAGTTAGGGATAGAGAAGTAATAATGCTCTTTTGCCATGTCTTCATTACCTTGCATGCTCAATTTTTTTTAAAAAAAGTGGTTATGAGGAAACTGTGTTAAGTGATGCATGTATATATTGGCTAAGCCATCTTGAGCAGGTCTCTGGAGAGGCAGCATACCAGTTTTCTAAATAAAGGATTGAGACAGGAAGCTGTAAGATGTGAAATATCAAGATGTGTATTAAATTCCGGTCTGAGCAACTGTTTTGTTTCATTTGGTGTGTATTTGCAAAGGTTCTCACTCCAAGGGATACTAGCTGGTACCTTCCCTTTCCCCCCTATTTGGTTGGCTTAAAATAACTGGTGTATTTATTGTGTGAGGTTATCTTAATAGCAAACACCATTCTGAATGTATTCAGTGCAAACAAGTTTTCTCTTGATCAAATAACACCACAAAAATAATAATCAGTGTTCAGACAATCATTTTTAACATTTTGCTTCAATGAAAACATTATGTATATGGTTTATTTACAACAATACTGTCAACAATGAAATTCTTATGCAAGAGATAAAGGTTTTTTTTAACAGCAGCTTTATATTAGCTGAGTTGGAATATGGAAATCAAAGCAGGGTTTAGAAGGAATCTCTTATATTCTAAACTTCTTCAGTTCTGTAGGCCTGGAACTAGCACTGTTTCATACCGGTTATTGAATTACCCATCATTTCTAGAGATTTATATTTTATGCCTAATAAAGGTTTACTGTACTGTGCCCATCATTTCTTCTCAGTGTCTAAATAGGTAAATAAGTGGATTTTTCATATAAAGGCACCTTAGTTCTCTGGTGTTCTTTCTTCCAGTCCTACTAAGTTAACCTGAATTTTCCCACAATTTGAGGAAGGAAGGGAAAAAATAGTAAAAGGAATAGCTTGACTTAGAGTACTCTGCATTATATATGAGGAATCATGAGGAATCTGCAACATGGACACCAGTTTGATTACACTGTATTCCAAAGAAATTCTACTAAAAATATAGATCAAAGAACTGCCACTAGAGAAAGATTTCCCAATGCACCCTGGGGGAACTTCAGAACCAAATTGAGTGAACACAGATGTACCAAGAAACTCCAGCATTTTGCTTTCAGAATGCCAAAGACAGACATAGTAATGAAGAATAAACATAGATTCTGTCAATTGTTATTCCCCTCACCAATTATTTTAAAAGTGTGGCATGTATATTTATTAAACATACATTTGTCTACTTTTTTTAAAGAAGCACAATCAACTAAACAATACTTGAAAAACTGTACTGCTTTATGACATTTATGATCCTCTGAAGATGCCAGCCACAGATGCAGGCGAAACGTCAGGAGAGAGAATGCTGCTAGAACATGACCATACAGCCCGGAAACCACACAGCACCCCAGTGATTCTGGCCATGAAAGCCTTCGACAATACATTAGCAATTTCTAATATGGTGTTTGCAGCTATTATTAGGAATGAATTTTTTTAAAAAAAACCCCAGCAAATGCCATATGTCAAAAACCAAGTTGGAACAATGGTTGACAACTTCCTGATCCTTGTTTATCTTTCCTATTTCATCCTCACCCTATCAGTTGCATGTCAAATGAAACCAGCAAGCCAAAGAGGGGAACTGGATCTGAACAATTCTAGCTATGCAAACACTTGGGAAGGGGGAGAGGGTTCATGTTAAGAATTCTGGAGAGAGACATAAAGCCAAAATTTGTAAAAAAAAAAAATCAATACAAAAGCAATGGTAATCGCAAACTATACCAGTAAGTTCAAGATTGACATATTGTTGGCTTCAAGAACCAGAGATAAGGAAAAAAATAATAGAAAGGAACTGTGACAGGCCTTTTTTCCCTACTGAGGGGACACACACAGCCTCCTATAATTTTGGGAATCACAGAGACTGTTTCTGGCCTGACTGTTTTGCTCTCTGGTCAGTTTCACCGTCAGGTTGCGCCTAACATTTTGTGCGCAGCTGAAAGGATTCTCCCTGCTGCAGATTACCCCAGGACATTTGCTCTGCAGACTCCGATCCTGCATACCTTTTCAGCCCGAAAAGTACATTGTTGTACTCAGCTTATCCTGCCAATTCGAGGAATATACAGTTTTTCTTTAAAAAAAATTCAAGAAACTGTCTTTGTAGCTACACAGACATGCATAAGAAAATCTTAGTCATTCAGAGGACTGTTTTGTCTCTCATTGAGAAGCATTGGGTAGACCTGTCCTTCTCAGACTGTCTAGGTTTTTTCTTACTTCACAGAAAAACTGAGCAGCTACTGGGTTGGATCTTCTCTCTCACACAAGACTCCAACTACATCAACCTGCCTATTCCCCAGTGTCAGACTAAATTGTACAAGGTCTGCTCATCATCAGAGACAGGCCTAAAAATCGAACACTCTCATCTCTCCCAGAGATAGAGTTAAACTGCTCTCCCACGCTACCAGGAAGAGTGACCCTTCACTCTGCTCTTTCCCCTGAGTCAGATCTGAGTTGTCCTGCTGTCTCGCTGAGACAGAACTCAACTCTCCAACTCCCATGCTGCTCTCCAACATTCATTGCCCCTTCTCTGAGGTGACTGGATGCTGAAGCAGTATTCCTTTGGGCTCACCTGAGTGACTAATTTTCCCTTCAGAGGCAGGACAGCTTACTGTCTGTCACAAGAACCTGTTCCCTTAGCTTTATAAAACAACAAACCGGGTAGAAACTCCATGAGTTTCTCATGCTGTCCAATTTTTCATCTGCTATACTTTTAGAGACCCTGTGACCTGGATGCCCAGGCAGGCCTTGTCTTATTAGCACTTGAAAGCTAAGCAGTGTTGGGCTTGGTTAGATGGGAGACCACCAAAAAAAGTCAAGGGTTGCTGTGCCAGAGGAAGTGTTTGGATTTTTCCTTGCTGTGTTGTCTTTTTCCTTGAAAATGCTACAGGGTTGCCATAAGTTGACTTGACAGCATTTTCTATCACTATTATACTAGGGGTATAAAATTTCATCTACAGTTTTCTCTTCTCTCCCCTGGAATGGCATCCCCTGGGTGTTCACACTACAACTGGGACAAAGCAAAGCCCAACTGAGAGGGCAGAGAATGTTACATGTACTGAGGATGCTGAGGGTAAGATGTAAAACCTGAAATGTCAGCCTAGCCAGGTAAGCCTTGAATCAGGTTTGTCCAATGGTACCATCTAGTGTTGATTGTTAGTATTAGATTGTTTATTGCGAGGAGATACTTCAGCGTAGCAGTGGCAGCACGCTTGAAAGGCTAATGTCAAGAGCCAGCCCCTGGGTACTTACCAGGGCATGGAGGACTCTGAGGCAGAACTGCTTTGTTTCAGTCAGCATATTTACATATGGCAGACTGTATATAAAGTGTTGTCAAATCTTTTAAGTGACATGGCATTTCTTTGCATTACACAACAGTTCTATCTATTATTTGTGAAATCAAAACAGCTAAAGGGCAAAAGGGTGCTGGTAACCAAGGCCCTGTGCCCACGCACTGTAAAGGTATGCATATGGTTTTTCATTTCCTCCTTCCATCAGTATGGTGCCTCCTGGACCCACAAGTCAGATCATGCTGATTATAAAGTAATTTAATGTCCTGGATCATTGTTAAGAAGGGAAAACCCTTGAAGCAGGTGATTTCCATAATTAAATGTTAATTCACACATTTTGTTTCCAGAAGTTAAAGGCCTTGGTTGACACTTATTTGCTGAATAACAAGATGATGATGATGAGGTGATTATTTACTTAACCTTTACTCTGAACTTTCTGTGTTGACAGCTTGCAGGGCATGGGGAGACGTATCTGATCCAGTCTGACAGCTAACATTTATACCACATTTGTTGCCTAGATCCCTTGTGATGAATCAGGGACACATATGCATTGCTTTATGCACTTAAGAAGAAATTAATCACAGTGTCTTTGGTAGCCTCCTGTATAGAAAATCAAAAGCCGTGTAAGCACTCTAAAGGTAGAGGTATGTAGGCTGTTGTATCTGTATAAAGTGCCATTAAGTCGCAGCCAATTTATGGTGATCTCATAGGATTTTCAAGACAAGAAACAAGCAGGTGTTTTGCCTCTCCCTGCCTTTGTATAGCAACTTTGGAAAAGATGATCTCCAATTAAAATAGTGATCAGGGCCAATCCTGCTTTGCTTCTGAGACCTGATGAGATCAAGCTAGCCTGGGTCATTCAGGTCCAGCTACACGGACTGCTACATACAGGAAAATCTGTTAACTATTGCATCTGTCTCTATAGCACAAGCACAGGAAGCATAAGAAGAAGAAGAAATGACTACAATCCAGAATATATTATCCATTCCCTGGAATATAGTTCCTGAGCGCTCCAGCGAGAATCCTCCAGGAGAACCAGTTAACATTCAAGAGGAGACTTTGTCAACCACGGACACCTTGCAAATTGCCTTTGTCTATTCTCCTGATCTTGTAAGCTGACATGAATGGCTTGAAGGAATGGCAGGGCTAAAATGCAGGAAATAAATATTGAATAATGCATAGATTATTCATTATTGCCTCACTTCATACTGCAGCACTGACAAGAAGTCTACAATGGTAACACATATGTGATGGGGAAAGGGAATATGGAATAAATATTTGCTGACCTCTCATACGATCAGCTCCCTCTCTTTAGTCCAAACAAACACAAACAAGCCACCAGGACATCAAAAAAAATCTCTCTCTAAAAAGGAACCATTCAGCCATTATGCAAACAGGCAAATATATCTGTGCAAAAGGACCTCAGGTGCCTCCAACACAAATGCAACATGTCAGATACTGAAATGGAGCATCAGATACATTGCGTTGGATTCAAGCTGTGGGGCTGGATTAGTATTTGGGAACTGGCATAAAATAGAAGCTAAACGAATACACTGTGATGTGTGATGTCTTTACATTGAATGTTGCTTCTGCCTGAGTTAATGGAAGAGAAATGATTCAGACCAGGCCGTTCCCAAATCGCAACTTGTTCTCTTGGCTACTACACTAGACTAGAAATAGAGCACAATTTCCATTTGCACAAAATGACAGAGGATGAATTTTGCACAGTTCTCCTTCCTTACTGCATCACTGTATGCCTCACAGATTTTTGTCTACAACAGCCATATTCAACCTTTATTTAGGCCCTGGCCCTTTTTGGAGCTCTTCTCATGTTCCAAGGCCCCCTGTCAAACAAGGACACAGCACAAACAGATGAATAAAAATAATTTATCACTGAACAACAAGAAAACTTCCAACATACTGGAAACACTTTTTAAAAGACTGCATGAAATTGAAGTTTAGACATCTATCAGTCCTACTGTGATTCTTGAGCTTGGTGCTTTTCTAAAAGTTTCAGGATATCCGGGTTCAAATTAGACAATGATAGTCAGATGTCACCTGTTGTCACGGTATCACTTCTATTCCTGGATTCGGTCAAGGAAACTACCTTGCTGAATCTGCATTCAACCAAATATGTTGATGGAAAGGCAATAAAAAAATCTTTGAGCTTTTTTCCACATTGCTGTAAATTTGGCAGATCATTCTTGATCCAAAAATCTTATTGAAACTGACTGAACTGATGACGTGCAACTGTATCACTCTGAAGATTGTTTAAACTCTCTTGAATTTCTGCCTCACCTTGGATGGGTTGTACTTCAAACAGATTCAAAATCCAATCCAGGATACTGAGGTTTAACAGGTCATTAAATCTTTCTTGCATATTCTCGTGTACCTGCTTGAGATGTTTCACATAAACAGTAAGGTCATTGTCTTTCAGTGCCTCTGTGATCATTTTCAGGATTGGAAATTGAAAAAAAATCCCAATGTCCAATATTGTGCCAGTAGACTTTGAGTTTCTTACGGAAAGAAACAATGGCTTCCTTACGAACTACTAGGTTACTATTTTTGCCCTGTAAGGTCATGTTTTAAAAATTAAGTTTCTGAAAGATATCTGCCAGATAAAATATGTCCATCTTAGCCTCAATGAGTGTTTCTTCATGAGCTTTATTAGAAAAGAAGGAAACTATGGTGTCCCAAAGAGTAACAAAACAAAGACAATTCTCTTGGAGAACCATCTCACCAGCAGTGTCTTCGACATTTTCTTCACACAGCTGCTGAAAAAGATGATCCTGAAGGGCTTGATTAAGAAGGAAGATATAACCCTTTTTAGATGGGCGATGAATCCTCTGTATCGACCAAAGAAGTGGCACCATCAGATGCCCAAATAATTATATTCTCCACTGGAATATTGATCACACTTTAGTAAATTCTGACATATTCAAAAATCGTCAGTCTCCTAGTATCCATTTTAATCCTCCTGGAAAACAGCACCTCTGCCATCAGTTCATTTTCATTTCAGAATCTCACATAAGTCATCAGAAGAACGTCATTATCTTGTCAAGTGGTTTTGTCTATTGGCAAAGAGAATTTTTTGGATTGGACTGAACTGACCAATCCCAATCCCACCTCATCATTTCTTCAGGCAACAGTGAAGTTATGCAAAGGAATTGCCTGAATGGTTTCTTTGGCCCTTAAATTCATGCCATCAGATTTTATTATGGACACTGAAGGCAGGATAAGGCACTCACCAATGTTGTGAGCATTTCCAGCGGTCAGCTTACTAATTTTGTATGACGAAACAAGACCCTTTTCTAATTTCTGTGACATTTGAGTGAGCAACTGTTTAATCATTGGCCTTCTCTCAAAATTATCTCAAAGGTTTTGGAAGATATCCAATGATTTATCTTTCTTCTCTGGATGAGAGATATTCAAATTTTTTTCCCCCCAATGTGCTTGGTCTCATGTTTTCATTCGAAACAGTAGTCAAGCAGTTCAAACACATAGGCAAAGAGGGTTTTGCAAAGGTGCGATGAAACCATACGATAAGTATTCCACTGAATAATGTCAATGCTTTTTTTTTTGCCAAGGAACTCATGGGTAAAATTATTTCTGAAAATAATCCTGACGTACTTTTTACAAGGAAAATAATGAATAAATACTGGACAGAATGAACAATAGAAAAATCCTTGGCAAAATCTGATGAATTTTTTAAAAGCTTACTTAATATAAACACAATATGAAAGAAATATAGACTGAGCGGGAAGCAGGTTTTTCTGGGTCAGGTGTTGCCAGGCTCTACAACACCCGCTTACCTCCCAGTTTGATCATCTCCCCGCTGGTGTAAGTGCCACCTATGCTGGCGGGGTGGGCGAACATGCCAGCACAACCCCGCAGAAGCTCCATAGCCCAATTTGCCTCTCCCATCTGGATTGGGCTGCCCGTCTCCCAAGGATCTTATTAACTGTGTTAGTCTGTGAATTTGCCCAAAAAAGAGAGGCTAGCTTCACGTGATGGACTTAAATCAGAGTTTCCTGTGGGTGATCCTGAGTCAGCCACACACTTTCAGTTTAACTTATCTCACAGCATCGTTGTGAGGATAAAACAGGTGAGGAGGATGAAAGTTGCTTAGAATCCCCTTTGGGAAGAAAGGCAGGATAAAAAATAAAGTAAATAAAATAAAGAAGTACGTTTCCCACAATTGACCTTTACATAGTACCTCCTCTTCTAGCCGGCTGGCTAAAATATTTTCATCCAGAATTATTCATATGCTAATAACTTGGGAGTCATCATTCCATCCACACTGCATAAAAATGACTGTGACACATCCTCGTCACCTCTCTTGTATGCCCATTTGCACAATTCAGCAGATTGCCAGTTTCCCCCACCATGAGCTGGTCCAGTAAAACATATTGCCTGAAATAATTCCAGTCAGTGCATTCAAAGATGCTTCTATATGCTCAGAGCTGGAGGAGGGAAGAATGTTTGGGGGCTGGTTACTGGTGGTGCTTCCAGTTGCCATCCTATACGCTGTATAAACAACATTTGCCTTTACCACAGTGGAGCTACTACATTTATCTCCTGGAGCCAGATACTATTCCTTTTATTCATGCTTAGTAGTACCTTACTGTGTGAACCAGTGAACAGTTGTTTTGCTGTCAAGTTGCAACCAACCTATGATGATCCCTGTAGGGGTTTCAAATTTCAGCTTTTTTTTTGCTTTCCTGGCTGTTTGTGAGGTCAGGAGATTCCCGATCCCTCAGGCATGCAGAGACAATGCAGGAATAATTCAGGAGCCAGTATAGTACAGTGGCTAGAATATCCCACTAGTATCTGTGAGACCTGGATTAAATCCTCTACCAGCCATGATGCTTGCTGGGAAATTCTGGGTCAGTCATCTCTTTCAGTCTAAACAACCTCACAGGATTGTTGTAGGGATAAAATGAGGAAGGGAGAGAAGCATAAGAGAAAAATGCTCAAGGACTTAACGTTCATGACATATCACTTTCATATCCTCCCTATCCTGTAGCAGCCCAGAATGTCCCTGTAAGTTCCATTTTTATATGAGCCAGCATGGTATAGTGGTTAGAGTGTTGGACTAGGACCTGGAAGACCATAGAGGGCCACTGGGTGATTTGGGCCAGTTGCATGCCGTAAGCCTAACCTTCATCATAAGACTGGTGTTGTGAGAATAAAATGGAGAAGGGCAAAACGATGTTGTAAACATTTTTGGGTCCTCCTTTGCGGGGAAAATTAGGTATAAATATCTGAAATAAATGAAATATGCTTTGCTGAAGGCTTTCACGGCCGGATTCAACTGGTTGTGGAGGGTTTTCCAGTTTTGCCTGCATCTGTGGCTGGCATCTTCAGAGGTGTATTACAGAGAGAAGTCTGTTACACACTGTGTCTAGTGAGAAGGGAATGTTTATTGGGATATAAATTGTTCATGTCCCAGGGTGGGGAACCAATCAGTAAATGTTTGGGTGGAATTTGCTATGCAAAGGTGTGGTTGAGTGCATTGTATTGCGGGTGGGGTTATCAGTCCTCATTCCCTGCAGCAGCAGCAGTATTGGTGAATGCAAATCCTGTGTCTGGGTGGAGTCCATTGTCCATGAATTTAGCATGCCCTTGGCCTTTGATTAAGGTGTTTTTAAGTACTGGTAGCCAAGCTTTGTTAATTCTCAGAGTCTCTTCTTTCTTGTTGAAGTTGTCTTGGTGTTTGTGAATTTCAATGGCCTCCCTGTGCAGTCTGACATAGTAACCTTCCGAATTGTCCAGAATTTCCAAAAACCAAGTGGCATTTTACAAATAGAATTATGCCCTTTTAAGCCTATTGACTTCAGTAGACTGAGAAATGTGTAACTCGGTTTAGGATGGCACTGTTAAAGTGCTCTTCATTCTTCCACTGATAAAGCACTCGATACAATATTTAGCAGTAAGAAGAGAAGCAGAAAGACCTTCCTGTTTTAAAATAGTTCTTAAAGTGCTTTTAATTATCAATAAAGAGGGTCAAAGTTCTAATTTAGCAACTGTTAAAGGGAATTTTCCTCACCCCTTTCTGCAGTGAAACACAGCAATCTTGAAAGTGCTTTTTGACCTTCTGCTTAATAAGGTGCCTAAATATCTTGCTCAGCAGTGATGACAGAAGGTAATGGGAGATGGATAGCCATTTCAGTTATGAACAGTGACACATGGAGGCAGCAAAGTGTTTTTTTGTTTTGTTTTGTTTTTTGCTTTGGAGTGTTAATCAGAAATTAGGAGCAACCAGAAAAATTAAACTATTCCTTTGCTTTTCCTGTAAAAGCACTTTAAATCTTTTTTAAAAGATGGATATTAAACTTCTATAACTGTTCCACAAACAAAGGGTATAGCAAATCATTTAGCAGCTGCAAGAGATGTAATGTAACTTTTCCTGCCACAGACCCAGAAACAAGTCCTGCTATTTCCTACGTTTTCCTATATTTAATAGCTCATTCAAAGCTTCAAAGCTTTAGAATTACATATAGGATTGCCAGGCCTTTTCTGGCCACCAGAGGGGGGTGGGAAGTAGGGTAGCTAGATCCAGGTTAAGAAACTTCTAGGGATTTGGGGACTGAAAGGACAGACAGGGACTTCAGTAGGGGACAATGCTATAATGTCCATGTGCCAATGGTTTCATTTTCTCCAGGGAAACTATTTTTTTGAAATCTGGAGTTGTGCTGTAATTCCAGGGGAACCCCACTCTCGCTTGGAGGCTGGCATCCCTAATGACATATTCTGGTTTTGCTGTGTCTTTCCTAGGGTCTCTTCATTCCTCCAGTGCAGTTCTGAAGCACATAGTCTATGGCCCTTTCCCCACTTACCTTAAGCCCCGGGCTACCCTCCTAAAGTAGCGCGGGGTCCAGCTGCACTCCCCACTTCAGGGGCAGCGAGAACGCAGCCGCCCCGACACTGCCTCTCTCGTGCCCCCTCAGCGCGCGTAATTCCTGGCGCCTTTTCAAATGGCGCCTTTTGATGACCCCCGCAGAGCGTGGGGTCGTGGGGAAGCCAGGGCACGCGCCAGGAATTGCGCGCGCTGGGAATTGCGCGCAGCAACCCTCCGACAAGGGTAAGTGGGGAAAGGGCCTATGTCTATGGTGCAGGTCAGCATCAATCACGATGTGTCATCATTTCCATGCCACCCCTGATGTAGCTGTAATCCAAGCATCAGACATAGTTATATATCTTACAGTAATCAGGTCTGTTTATGACATTCCCGGAAGTCTCCATGTTTTTACACATACTTACGGATGTTCAAGCTGTCACTAATCTCTTTAATATTGTTTCTGTCTCTTAAACTGTCTTGCGGCAATCCAATTATTGGAGTAATTTGCAGATTAAAGTAATTCTCCCATTGTCAGCAAAGGCAGTGTTTCACCAATGTTTAATGAAGACAGCACCATCCCTCAACTGAAAATGAAGTCACAATTGTTCTGGTATTTTATACTTTCATTGCAATTGACAGTGACACCTACAATTTCCTATATTTTTGCTCCTGAAGCAACAAGTGAAAACAAAAACCTAATGCCCCTGATCCAAGTTCCTGCTGCTCCATTTTTAAAGATGTGTATTAGAAGAGATGCTGAGGCAGGAGAAAGGTGCTGTTTCTAGGCATGGGCATCACATTAATAGTGAATTTGCAGCATGCACCATCAATCAAAGCCAGTGCCCCGCCCCCAGATTTTGCCACTCCCCTCCCCCCTGGCTGCTACTGGGAGCAGGGTTGTCTCCTCCCAAAGATCAATAGATTTCTCAACAAACAAGATACTAAAGTGTGTATGTCACCTGCCTTCCCCATTGTTGATGAAATCAAGCATTGCTCAAGTCTTGTTGGTTTGGCAATGCAGCCAGTAAGTCTCTGACAGCTGCAATCAAATCTATTCCGTGTATCACTTGGCAACTTCGTGAGAGGAGGGGTAAATGAAAACAAATGAAATCGTGGCCAGAAATCAATATCTCTTTCCCTGCCTCTTTCTCATAAACTGTGGGAATGACAGAAGGTAGAAGCAGGATCAATTCTCCACCTGCACGTGTATGACCTTGCAGGCACCAGTAATTTGCTTTGTTTGTGGGATATCTTTTTCACCAGGGAAGGGATCTGAGCCTCGTGCTTCACTCATTATTCTCTTTCTCACATTTCTCTTTCATGGCTCCTGGAACTGAGACAAGAGTTAGGTGAGTGATGGCGAATGAAACCAGCTGGATCCAAGCGGCATTTTTATTCAGTCTCACCTAATTCCCTTTCTTGCAACAGCTCTTGACCCACATGACTTTTCTCCATGCCATTCCTTTGATTCCCAGTACAGCCTTTTTAGTACTTTTTTTATTAGCAGCTGATTGAATCTATTTCATGAGTTGCAAACTAAAACCTTACCTATGCTTCTAGCATTCATCCATGGCACATGCAGCCATCTGATTTGATTCCTGAGCTCACCTGAAATGCATCTTATATATAGCAGGGAGATTAGCCATTGACCTTACCAAAGACCTTCCAAGACTATTAGTTTGAAGTGTGCAGTTCTTATGCATCTCCTCTCACAATAACCTTCATTCTCTTTTGGGCATATCACAATGTTCCAGCACTCTGGCCACAACATTCTGCCACATATGTTTGTATCCCGACATACCTCAGTGGAGCCCGATACATATTCTCCACTCCTCTATTTTATCCTCACAACACAAGCAGTTCTGCCTCTCATACCTATTTAGATATTTATATTTTGCTTTGTTTCTCTAGTGTGAGCCCACAGCAGCGTACAACATTGCTGTCCCATATCCGTTAGAATGAGAAAGTTTGAAGAAAGCTGTCACAAAGAAAGTAGATTGCATTGAAATGTGGTTTTG
This sequence comes from Sphaerodactylus townsendi, assembly GCF_021028975.2. Classification (NCBI taxonomy): domain Eukaryota; kingdom Metazoa; phylum Chordata; class Lepidosauria; order Squamata; family Sphaerodactylidae; genus Sphaerodactylus; species Sphaerodactylus townsendi. The sequence goes on from NC_059429.1 coordinate 103,540,520, forward strand.
GAGGAGAGCTTTACTGACCACCCAAAAGACAAGTAGAGTCTGAATCAGATCAAGCCTAAACTCTCTTTAAAAGTGAAGATGACTAAACTGAGGCTATCATACTTTTGGCACTGAATGAGAAGATAAAAGTCACTGGAGAAAACAATAATACTAGGAAAAGTTGAAGGCAGCAGGAAAGGAGGAAAACCCAACACGAGATGGATTAATTCAATATAGGAAGTCAAAGTCCTCTGTTTGCAAGACCTGAATTAGGATGTTAACAATAGAAGAAGAGGAGAAGAGTTTGGATTTATATCCCCCCCTTTCTCTCCTGTAGGAGACTCAAAGGGGCTTACAATCTCCTTTCCCTTCCCCCCTCACAACAAACACCCTGTGAGGTAGGTGGGGCTGAGAGAGCTCAGAAGAACTGTGACTAGCCCAAGGTCACCCAGCTGGCATGTGTGGGAGTGCACAGGCTAGTCTGAATTCCCCAGATAAGCCTCCACAGCTCAAGTGGCAGAGGAGAGAATTTGTTAATGAAACCACCCAGTGCTAAACAAGTTCAAATTCAAAACAAAGCTCAAACATCTCCAATAACAAACATGCAAATGAGTCGTAGGTTTCAATTTCCAGCACAGTCACAGAGTATGGCCTAACTACCACTCAGAGTTTCTACAATTAACTACATTAAATGCTATATATCTAGGTTGCTCACTGTTGTGAAGCTTCCTTCATAAGTACTTACAAAACCTCTGCATGACATATTGAGGTTGTGCAAAATTCCTTATGCAATGGGCCAGACTTCTCTTCTCTTATGCAATGGGCCAGACACTAGTTATTGCCTGTTGCCTGCCTGTTGGCCTCAAGGGCAGCAAACTTGTGTTGGAACTGGCCACAGACATATGTTGACTGAAGCATCTTGTAAACACTTAGCATCTTGGTCATGCATACGTTGTGACTGTCTGATTGCTCAATAGATATTTTGTCTGGAATAATTAATTTTTATGATTTGTTTGCACAGTCCAAATGACCTCAGTTTCTTATCAGCAAGTGTATTTTCTATGTTGTTTGTCTATATTTTTCAGACTTGACTTGTGTTGATTAAAAGAAAAATTAAATTGCAATTGCCGCATCAGACTGTCACTTGTGGGTGCCCCAGGTGCAACTGAGGTGTCCTACATCTCCTGTTCCCATAATCCTTCTCCTACCTGCATAACTAGTTCCTTCTTATTTTCTGCAATTAGCACAATAACAGAAGATTAATTATTCATTCTCACGGGCAAGGCCAATTAGAACAGTTTTTCTTCCCTTCTCAACAATTTGTGTTACCCCCAGCCCAAATCATTCTATATTGGCATTATTATGAATGAATGTAGATTTTGACATGCTACAAAGTAGAAACAATTTTTTTAAATTATTATATTGGGGAAAGGAAGATTAGATTTGGGTTTTTTCCTTTTCTTTTTTTCCTGTATGTGATGTTTATATGTGCAAAATAAAAAAAAACCAAACTTTTGAAAAAAAAGAAACACCTTCACAAGACTCTGTGATACACCTCTGAAGATGCCAGTCACAGATGCAGGCGAAACGTTAGGAACAAGATCCACCAGACCAAGGCCACACAGCCCGGAAAACCCACCAGAACCTTCACAAGAGCTAATAATTAATCATGTATTCATGAAGGCCACAGAAAATGGTCATCCAGGAATGACCAAGAAGTAATGAATTCAGTTTGAAAACAAAAGAATAAAAGGGGAAATGAAAGGGGAAAAGAGGACCCTTGCTGAAGGGGATTTATTTTGGATATTAGATTAGGATCTTACCTTTGTGGTGCAGGAACTGCCTGAATTTAAAAGGGACTATAGTGCTTTGTTAAGTGTTATGTGAATCCTCCAATTCATTCTGCTTGCACTGATAGGGGGAACCATAAGACAATGATGCTCAACAGAGTATTCATTCCCGATGACAACACCGCATCCACACAAATGCTTTCCTTTGTAGTTTTCTTGTTTCAGTCCTCCTGAGCCATGATCCCCATCCATGAACTTATGTGGCTTTTTAAAAATCAGCAAATCCAGTGTTGTTTCAATTATTTTTTTCTAAAAGCCCTCTAGTAGTTTGGTTCCAGGGAATGCATACCTATTCTCACCAGTATCAGAGGAGCATGTGCATTACATGGGGTGCTGTGGAACATAGCCAGGATAATGCTGCTGTAGTCATCTTGTTTGTGGGCTTCCTAGAGGCACCTGGTGGGCCACTGTGTGAACAGACTGCTGGACCTGATGGACCTTGGTCTGACGTCAGGGGGCTTAGAAGGAGATAATTTTGTTATAGGATGGCACAGCTAATATTGGAAAGAAACAGAAGGCTGAATGGTGTGGGGCTCATCCCATGAGGCCTGGAGTTTATGTCAATGTTAAATTGCATATTCAAACTCCTCCCTGTGTAGCAATTTTAATATCCTGTATCTGGAATCCCTAGGAATTGCTCCAAGATGTCCTGGAACATCAAGCATACATATGGACCTTATATAACACAATGTAATGCAGACTTCATGAACAATATTAAGCGTAACAGTCTCATGGATAATTATTATAATCAGTAAATTACTGGTTGTGCTAATGAGTTCATAAAAATAATATCTAGTAAATTATCACAATCAAGGGGCATACTTATTTTGGGATAATAGTTAATGGAAACATCAATTGGTAAATGGTATAATGATACCAGCAATATGTGGTAATCATAGAGCATGAATCACTGTCTGTCCCTCCCATTGTTGCTGGGGCATTAATTGACTCTTCCAGTCTTCAGTGGAACAGTGTGAAGGTTATTTTATCATGGGTCAATAGGAGTAGGCGAGATAGGTGAAGAAACGTTAGCTAGCCCTGTAATTCTGTACATGGTACAGAAAGTAATGCATTGTAGTGTTGCTCGAAGATTTACGGAATAAATCCACATAATCATGGAACTATGGAGTGGTTATCCAGGGCGGTATGGTGGTTAGGGTATCAGACTAGGGTGTTTATGGGCCAGCCCAGCCTCACTCCCTCAATTACAGGACCTCACAAGGTTTATTTATTTAGTACAATTTTAGGCTGCCCTTCCTCCAGTGAGCTCATGCATGGATCCCGTCCTTTCTCTATTTTATCCTCCTCCATTTTATGCTCACAACAACCCTGTGGGTTGGTTAGGTGGAGAGACAGTAGATGGCCCAAGGTCACCCAGTGAATTGCATGGCAGGTAGGGATTTGCAGCTGGGTTTCCCAGGTCCTAGTCTGACTCTATACCTGCTAGGAATTACTGTCTCTCCAGTGGGTTTTGTTGTGAGATAACATGGAGGAAGGAAAATCCATGGCCACTTTCCTGAGCTCCCTGGAGAAAGGGTGAGATAAAAGCGTGACAGATGGAATTTGCCAGAATAACATGAGAAACCCCAAACCTTGTGCCAGGAACCCTTTGCAGTTCCTTCTTTGCCACATCTCTTCCCCACATTAGCATCAGCCTCCTGGACTGTCAGGATCGCTGCCGTGAGGAGCAATGGTGTGGGGCTCATCACATGAGGCCTGGAGTTTACCTCAAACTATATCATGGGAAAGAACAGCTCAGCTGCAGCAGCTCCTGCACTGCCAAGTGAAAACTTACTCTTAGGCCCCTTCTGCACATGCAGAATAATGCACATTCAATCCACTTTCACAATCCTTTGAAAGTGGATTTTGCTATTCTGCACAGAAAAATACAGCTTCAAAATGGATTGAAAGTGGATTGAAAGTGCATTATTCTGCATGTGTGGAAGGGGTCTAAGACTCCTTAGTCTTATTACTCACTGGAGGTAAAAAATAACTTGCCTCAGCCAATTTTCCATATCATTGGGCAGATATTGCCTTCTTTTCTCAAGCAATAAAATATCTACCCCACAATAGTCTCTCCTCCCCTGAACTGTTCATGCCTTTTATTCACTTGCCAGCTACCTATCGTACCCTTGCTCCACCTGGACAACCATTTATGCAGACACAATGCAGTTCTTTGAGCCTCTCTGGTGACAATGGGAACCAGTTCAGCAGACCACACCAGCTGCTGGCAGCTTGTCACGTTCCTCATCTGTCCCTCTTAAAATTACCAAGTGCTCCAGTGTTGATTAGGAAGGCTGAGGCGTGTCTCTGAGTTGCACTGCAATGAGCTGAGTAAATAATAGGGCGGAGATGCCAGTGAGTTGTTTTGTTGTTTTGTAGACCTTTACTAGATAACAAAATAAAGTTACACTAAATATAGGAGCAACAAACTCTGTTTATACAAGAGCTCAGGCTGGGTATTTGTGTAATCTATACGTGCCTGTGTGTCTGCCTCTCTGCTTTTGCTGGTAGAAGAAAGGAAAGCTCTTTCCAGAAGCTCATGTGATTCTAGTCATGTGACTTCAACAGTTAATTCTCGCTTGACTGAATGAAGCAGGCACCTGTAAAATCCTAACGCTCTGATGGTGGGTGTCTAAAATTAGTTTCAGAAAGAAGAAAATGCTGCTGATACTGGGGGCAGGTAGGATGAAGATCCATACTGAAGTTGGAGCAAGATCCCATGGCTCAGTAATAGAGCATCTGCTCTATGTGTAGAAAATCCTAAGTCTGATCCTTGGCTTTCCAGTGACATGAAATACCTTTATCTGAGATGCTGAAAAGTCACTGCTGGTCAGATCTGACAATACGATCCTTGCCAAACCAGAAGGTTAGTGACTCAGAATAAGGCAGCTTCCTATGCAATAGTAGAAAAGCAAAGCTCACCTGGCTGCAGGAAAACCACACTAAAGATTGGCACACCAGTATGCCACACAAGGGTGACCTTGGATAGCACCAGTACAAGTTAATCAGATTCACTATATTTTCTTCCAGGATCTTTCTGTACGGAACTGAAGCAGCACTTCAAGATTTGCTTGATTCCTGGCTCACAAATGAATAACAGAGAGTACAACACCCTGATGGTCACACACTTAATAATGTATTGTTTATTCTAGTTTATTCTGGGGAAGGTGACTGAGCAGGTTGTGGTAGAGCAACTGCATACATTTCTTGAAGAAACACATGCCTGGGTCACAGGGAGGGACATTTTTGCCCTCCCCCTCCCCTCCCCTCCCCTCCCCCCTGCCAAACCCTTGGCTGAACCCCCAACCGCCCATTAAATTCCCACCACCACCACCACTCTGCCACTGTGCTGTCCCCCCCACAACCTCACCCCCCCCCCAAAAAAAACCAAGACTTCAGATGGAGCTCAGGAAAATATTTGTTGGGGGCTTCTTTTGCTGGGACACTGACCCAGTGACAGGGGAGCAGAATTCAGCTGGGGTGGCACGGGGCAATTTACAGGAGTTCGGTAGGGGCTGGGTGCCTTGGGCACTGCTTTGCAATGGTATGCCACTTCCTGGAGGTTGGTGTGATGGAATAATACTGTAAAACTAGCAGAGTCACACCTACATGGTAAAAAGGGGCTGTGATCAAATGGTGTTTGATCCGCCCAGATGGGGAAACCAAGAGGCCATATGTAATGCGCTTGCCCCACCCTGAAGGGTTGGTGTGAAGCAGGCCTGCTTAAAGAGGCCTGGGTGACAGAAAAAGTAAGGCAGCAGGCCCTAATTTAAATAAAAAGCAAGGTGATTGGTCGATGGAAGGCACTGTTGCCCCTGGCCAATGTAAGGGGGTGCTAAAACGCTGCTAGATAAACAGAAAGACAGAGAGAGCCTGTCAGACAGTTCTTCGTTGGGAGTTCTGAAGACAACAGCTCATGTTCAGTTGAGAGCAGAGTCTGTGGAGTGAAGTCTCTCCGCTCTGTCTCTGGCGTAAAGGAATTCTGGTCCAGCTCAGACAGCTGGCAGGATTCTAGTGACTCTCCTCAAGCGAAGGAAGCTTGTGAGAGGAAGGAAGGCACTGGCTTTTTGGTGCAGAGCAAAGTGCCGGCCAGAGGCTTGTCAGTAGACACTGACCAGACCCAGGAGTCTGTCCAGCCCCTGTACAACCCCAGTCTGGGAAAAGCCTGTTCCAGAGGCAGTGAGGCCAGTTTGGGAGTAGTGTGAGAGAGGGAGGCTTTGTATGCCAGAATCTCACGGGGCATAGACTGTGTGTGTGTATTCAGTGGGTTGTGGATCAGAAAGGACTAGTGTCTGTCTGTGAGGAAAAACAAAGTGTATAAAAGCCAAGTCGTTTCAGAAGAGGCAACTGCATGTGTCTCTGTATGTGTGTGAAACCTAATTAACAACTGAAGCTCTGTAACTTTTAAGTGAAAAGAACCTCTCTGAAACCATCAAGCATTAGTACCTCTCTGAACCAGTTTAAGAAGCCTTTCTTTTGTTTTTAAAATAAATTTCATTCGTTGTGTTCAAGTTACCCTCATGCCAGCCTGCGTTTGTGTGTGAGAGGTTGAAGAGTGCCTGTCTGAGAGACTAGCATCCCAGCCGATTTTGAGTTCCCTCCATTTTTGTACATGGGACTCTGAAGGACATTCCCCTCAGACCAAGAGTGAATGTGAGGTGGGATCCTTTATATACTTGGCAGCCAGCAGCAGTTTTGGGACTCCTAGTTCCTTCTCTTTTATGGTGGCAGCAGAGTAAAAAGAAGATCCCTGAACACTAGCCTGGGATATTGTGGGTGGCAAAGGAAACCCCACTGGTGAGTTTAGGGCACAGGTGTCAAACTCGCGGCCCTCCAGATGTTATGGACTACATTTCCCATCATCCACTGCCAGCATGATGCTGACAGGGGATGATGGGAACTGTAGTCCAAAACATCTGGAGGGCCGCGAGTTTGACACCTGTGGTTTAGGGGAACCTTGATTGTAGGCCACACACGTCCCGTTACAATTGGTGGCTAGTGGTGGGATAATATCTCTCCCTCGCCTTGAATATAAACGACCCCATTACATCATAGGAATGTATCCAGGACAGAAAGATGCCCAAATAAGGCACTTCAAACGTTGGGAGGACCGCGTGGCAAGGGGGAAAGTTTTCTTGGAAAGTAAGAAAACAAAAGACAAGGTGACTCTATCATGGGCTAAGCCAGGGGTCGGGAACCTGCGGCTCGCGAGCCGCAAACGGCTCTTTAAAGCCTGTGGTGCGGCTCCACGCCCCTTCCTGGGCAGCGGGGGAATCTGCCCCCTTCCCCCGCGCAGAGACTGCCGCCCGCCATGCCGCCGTCCCCACCGGGGGGAGAGAAGAAAGCGGCCTCCGCGCCGCCGCCGCCCCCCGGGGGAGAGAAGAGAGCGGCCTCCGCGCCACTGTCCCCCCCCGGGGGGGACAAAAAAAGCGGCCTCCGCGCCACCACCGCCGGAGAGAAGAGAGCGGCCTCCGCGCTGCCGCCTCCGGGAGAAAGCCTCCGCGCGCCGCTGTCCAGAAGAGAGCGGCCTCCGTGCCGCCCCGCCCCGAGAGAAGCGGCCTCGGCGCTGCGGCTCGCCCCCGCCCAGGGGAGAAAAGCGGCCTCCAGCGCGCTGTCCCCGGGAGAGAAGAGACCTCTCAGCGCCCCGGGGAGAGAAGAAAGCGGCCTCTGCGCCGCCACCGCCGCCCCGGGGGGGAAAGAAGAGAGCGGCGTCCGCGCCGCCGTCCCCGAGGGGAAACAAAAAAAGTGGCATCCGCGCCGCCGCCGCCGGACAGAAGAGAGCGGCCTCCGCGCCGCCGCCGCCCCCCGGGGGAGAGAAGAGAGCGGCCTCCGCGCCGCGGCCACCGCCCCCCGGGGGGGAGAGAAAAAAGCGGCCTCCGCGCCGCTGTCCCCCCCAGGGAGAGAGAAGAGAGCGGCCTCCGCGCCGCCGCCGCCGCCGCCGAGAAGAGAGCGCCTCGTGCCGCCGTCCCAGGGGAGAGAAAAGCGGCCTCAGCGCCGCCCCGCTCCCGGGGGACGAAATGCGGTCGCCGCACCACCGCCCCCCCCAGGCGGTTGGGGAGAGAAGAAAACAGCGTTGGCCACCGCCAGGCAGCCGTCTGCCCCCCCCTGCAGAGGCGGGGAGATAGAAGAAAGCGGCCGCTGCGCCGCCGTCCCCCCCAGAGAAGAAAGCGGCCGCCGCGCCTTCGGCCGCCCCCCCACAGAGGCGGGAGGAGAGAAGAAAGCGGAATCCCCCCCCCCCAGGGTGTGGCTCCGTGAATGTTCTTTTCCGGGGAAAATGGGCCCAAATGGCTCTTTGAGTCTAAAAGGTTCCCGACCCCTGGGCTAAGCAAAGGGAAGCACCTCTTGGCTGGACGTCCCGAGAGATCCATAAGAATTTATTCAGCGAAGCAAATCTCTGTAATTGCATTTTATTTTATTTATTTTATTTCTGTTTTCCAATAAAGCTTTGAGAACTCAGCTGGTTGGAATTATTGGAGAAAAGGACCCGATTGTTTCTGAAACAAGCATGGCTCTCCCAGGCTTGGTTTCATGATAGTTGGTAAGCCCCTTTGAGGAAGGGTGGGATAACAACAATAATAATGACAACGAGGATGATGTTGGCAATAATGATGATGATGTAATCCACTTTGGGAAACAAAATGTACCTTCTGATCAAAAGATTCACTCATCTTGTTTTTAGTTGCCTATAAATTGGGACCTTGTCTCTCATCTCTGAAATATGTCAACGTAGATCCTTTGCGAGAAGAATGGATTTCCTGAAAATTTCATCTGCATTGATTGAAAACCTAGAAGGCACAACCGACTTGTGAACTGCATTAGACAGAAAGTGAAGTGAATGAAAAGAAATGTTGTAATTAAAATAAAATTATTGGAAGTTACATTAAAACAAATGAAATGCAGACTTTTATTTATCAGCTTTGTGACATCCAACTGTTTGGCAAGGGAAGCATTTTCCAGGCGTTACAATGTGAAAGCTTCATCTTGAATTGCTGCCTGTCAGACTTTGTTTAAAGTTACCAAAGTCCTGCCAGAAGAAGAAGAAGCTGGCAACCAGAGAGCAGTGTCTTTCCACAAGCCAACTAGGAACCACATGGAGAAACCTTGAAGGCAGCAATGGAGGGAAGGGAACAAAATCATGCCAGCCAGTAACCTGAAAACCTCTTTAATGCCTTCTTTAAATATTTAACATGTATCAAGATACTTACACCTTGTTCTACAGAGAATGGCACATCTTTTGACCCAAGGAATTATGGCTCAGAGTATGGCAGATGCTTGAGTTTTACTGTCTTTTTAAAGCAGGATCCAATGTTGGCTTCAAGTCAATTCTAATGGACCTGGAAAGAGGGAAACTTCCTATCCTTTACCAGTTATGGTCATGGTCGGAGTGCAAGGCTTTTGTGAGATGAGCTAGCTCATTTGCATTCATTGCTTATCATTTACAACGTCCCAGGGGCCCTTTCATGATAAAAATATATGCTACCCTGCTGCTGAACTGCTGAGCTTGTCCTTTTTATAACTATGCACATAAGAATGTGAGATAGCTGCTGACTGTTTATGAGTGACATTTAACTATACAAGTGAGGAAAGGAAGGAGAGCTCTGAAGTGTTACAGTGCAGAGTCCAATTCTATTGTCTATATTTAGTGCATTTTTCAGATTGTCAAGTTGTTTGAGACTTCTATGGTTACGCTGGCATAAGTAACCTTGTCGCGCTACTGTACAAACAAGCATTTTATGCTGGATAGTTAAGTTCATGGAGAAGGATGGTTCTTTTTAAATTATGCAACCAGCAAGGACTTATTTTTAACAATTAACAAAAAAGTAAGGCATAATGTATTTTTTCCCTGAAACTCTTGCATTCATACCCATATGAGTGCACACAAACTCTGACAGAGCAATCCTAAACAAGCCTATTCAGTGGGGCTTACCCCAGGAAAGGTTCATAGGAAGGCACTGGTGGATTCCACACAGGCCAAATATAACAGGGGTAGGACATTGTATAAAATGTTTGGTGGGTGGGGTACTTCACACAGGTCCCATTCCCAAAATGAGTTTGGCCCATTTTATTCCCCTCAACCATAGATTTAATAGACCGCCCACCCCCGAAGAGCTCTGGGTGGTATACAGGGTAAAATGAACAAACTTAAAATCACATAGTTAAAACAACCACAACAAAAAAGTAAGTTCAGCAACAACAACACCCAAAAAAAACCCTAACATCAGACGGCAACCCGAGAAGACTTCCTATCCCTCAGGGAGGGGACTGACACAGCATAAAAAAGCTGGTGCGATGGTATGTGGAGGTCAGCAGGGGAGGCAATCAGCGACTAGCCCCGCCCCAAGCCCGATGGAACAGCTCTGTTTTACAGGCCCTGCGGAACTGTCCAAGGTCCCGCAGGGCCCTGAGGACTGGAGGGAGAGTGTTCCACCAGGCAGGGGCCAGGGCAGTAAAAGCCCTGGCCCGGGTAGAAGTCAGTCGCATCATTAAGGGGCCAGGAACCACCAGCAAATTTGCCTCTGCCGAGCGGAGAGGCTGGTTAGGGACATACGGAGAAAGACAGTCCTTGAGGAATCAGGGCTCCAGACCATGAAGGGCCTTAAAGATTAAAATCAGGACCTTGAAGGTGATCAAGTGTTCCACTGGAAGCCAATGCAGCTGGTGCAGCACAGGGGAGATAAGGTACCTAGGAGAACCACCTGTGAGAAGCTGCGCCACCGTATGCTGGACCAGCTGTAGCTTCCAGATCAGCCGCAAGGGAAGGCCTGTGTAGAGCGAGTTGCAATAGTCTAACCTGGAGGTGACCACAGCATGGATCACTGATTTACATCACAGTTTTGTTCCCATAGTGATTCCAGCGATTGGGGCCAGAAAAGGCATTAAGAATTGCACACTATTATTCAGGGTAGAATTCTCTAGTTTCAGAGGTTTTCTACATTCAAGATTTTCCCAAATAATCCCTGTATCTATCGCATTCCTGCAAGCCACTTGGCATGGAAACACTATCATAGAGTTCTTGGTAGGAATAGTTTACTCTCTGGTACTCAGCTTCTTGAATTCAAGATTAAATGGCGAGGCACAAGTAGCAAATATTTTTTCACTGTGCTCTGTTTTCCACTGTTTTCCACTGTGCTCTGTTCTAATGGTTGTTTCCTGGAAAAAGTGGACATCAAGTGTTGAATCCTTTGATGTGCAATCCTAAATAGGCTACTTCATTATGCTAGTCAGGTAGTGGATCCAAAATTAAGAGGAATTCTTACAATGTGGGAACCAATAATGTCAGCTTCATGCACATTTGAAGTTTTAAATCCTTGCTATGTTCTGGAAGAGGGAATCACATAAAATAATCATATGAAGAGACTGGTTCTGGAGGGTTTTCCGGGCTGTGTGGCCGTGGTCTGGTGGATTTTGTTCCTAATGTTTCACCTGCATCTGTGGCTGGCATCTTCAGAGGTGTATCACAGAGAAAAGTCTGTTTCACACTGTGTCTAAGTTTAGTGGGGTATATTGTCCATGTCCCAGGGTGGGGAACCAATCATTAAGTGTTTGGGTGGAACTTGCTATGCAAAGGGGTGGTTGAGTGCATTGTATTGCGGGTGGGGTTATCAGTCCATTTTTTAAGTACCGGGAGCCAGGTTTTGCTAATTTTTAACGTCTCTTCTTTCTTATTGAAGTTGTCCTGGTGTTTGTGAATTTCAATGGCCTCCCTATACAGTCTGACATAGTAAGCTTCTGAATTGTCCAGAATTTCAGTGTTCTCAAATAAAATATTATGTCCAGTTTTTTTTAAACACATGTTCTGCAACTGCAGATTTTTCAGGATGGTTAAGCCGACAGTATCTTTCGAGTTCCTTAATACGTGTCTGAATGCTGCGTTTTGTGGTTCTTATGTAGACCTTTCCACAGCTACAGGGTATGCGATATACTCCTGCAGAAGTGAGGGGGTCTCTCTTGTCCTTTGCTGAGCGTAGCATTTGCTGTATTTTCCTGGTGGGTTTGAAGATGGTCTGTAGGTAATGCTTTTTCATCAGTTTCCCTATTAGATCTGTGATTCCCTTGATGTATGGTAAAAATATTTTTTCCAATGGTGGGCTGTTTATCTCATGTATCAGCTGGACTGTTTGGGGAAATACAGGGAGCACATTTATTCTACTCAACAAGACACTTGAAAATATTACTTTGCCATGAAACATCCAGAAAGCAGCCATATAACAAGCTTTCTCTTTGAAACCCCATTCAGGTTCCCTATTGATTCTAAAATCTGTGGAACTCTTGCACAGTAACTCCAAAATGTTGATTCCATATTACAGTGGTATACACTATGCAGAGGAGAAATGGATCCTCTCACTTGCCATCATCATCAAGTTCTTTATGCTGATTATTTTGTTCCTGTGCCTATCCAACTTCTATTTCAGGGAACAGAACATTCCCTATCAAATGGAGCAGGCTTCCTCCTCTTTCCCTGCTAGTGAGATGCACTGCTTGATATCTTCATGTTTCCTCATTTAAAGCATGCTTCATAAACCTTCCTAACACACAGCTTTTCTGTCATTTTATACCAGTGTGAAGGAAGTCTCTTACAGTGGCTCATAGGGTTGTGCATCTGGATAAATCCAAAACAAAAATAAATCCTAAAAAGCTGTTTCAGCTTTTTTCGTGTTTATTTTTGGTTGAAAAATTATGGCATTTTAAGGGAGACGAAAAGTGGATCTGGAAAAATGGTAAATTATTCTGGCATTCTTTTGGACCATTTCAGCACCATGCCTTTAAAAAAGATGCCTTTTAAAAACCATGCCTTTTAAAAAGATTTGATCCTCCTTGATCTCAGATTGCAAATGCCTTAGCAGACCAGGTGCTCAGGAGCAGCAGCAGCAGCAGCAGGCCATTGCTTTCACATCCTGCATGTGAGCTCCCAAAGGCACCTGGTGGGCCACTGCGAGTAGCAGAATGCTGGACTAGATGGACTCTGGTCTGATCCAGCAGGCTAGTTCTTATGAGGGGGAACCCACTTTCCCTCCCTCTCCCCCTCATCTGCCAGCTGCCCAAAGCCCACATGGGTTGGAGGTGGCAGGCAGTAGAGGGCTGAATGCTGGACTTAGGCCGACCAAGCCAAATATTCAGCTTGGCACCACCGCCTACAAAGACCACACAGCTTTTTCAAAAATTTCCAGGTCTTTGAAACCTGAACACTGCTCCCTCCCCCCCACAAAAAAACTTTTTAAAATGGTGGTTTTAAAAAATAACTTTAAAAAATGGTGCAAAACCCCAGTGGCTCCTTCTGCATTTGGCCTTTTGGTTATTATCCACAAGAGGGGATTGTTGGAGTTGCCATAAATCAGCTACAACTTGACAGCTTTTTCTACCACCATCACACTGGGATAATTCCGCTGATAGGGCATTTTGATTTTTAAAGGGAGGGAATGGAAGGATGAAGCACTGATTAATCACCCTCACTTTAGTAGTTGCCAAGCTATAGCTTAATCTCCATTTCTTGAAATTTTCAGGTAGGCTTTGGAATTGCCTCCAAATTCCATCTGTTCATTGGGATTGTTGGCATATGGACATCAGAGCCACACACACTGCTGATGAAAGCCCTCTGAGTAGAATGAAGTTGCAGCATAAAACCCTATCAGTTGTTATTATGCATTACAGGCTGACAATCATCCTGTCTTGTCAAAGCACAAAGATGCAGGAAGGCAGCTAGCCTCTTGTCTCGATGCTGTTTCATGAAAGGTGGTCATCTGTACTGTGGAATGGCATCAGCTTCCCAATGTCATGGGCTGAATTTCTCACATGATTACTGTTTGAGTGGTCTAGTCACAGATGCAGAGTGTAGTTCCAGCTTTTGGATTCTTTCCACTAGATCATGTGAGGAATAGTAAACCATTTTGTAATCTCTGGGATATGGAGTAAAATTATGCCAAGTCTGATCTGGAATCTAATGAAGCATGGCACTGTGAGAGTCCAGAATTTCTGCCGGTGGAACCACTAATTCTTTGAAATCCCTTTCACCTTGACTTTTTCCTCTTTTTTCCCAATAGTCGAAAGAATCCAGATATTTTTACAGCCACTTCTTTAGATATAACTGCAGCAGTTCAGCTTTGTTTTAGACAAAGTTTCTATCATGTTAAATATACATATCAAAACTAATGCTTTTTTTTTTTACTTATTCAAGTTCTGCTGGGACAGATATTATTTTGTCTGCAAAACTGGCCTGACAAATCAAAAAGCGGACGTAGAAGAACTCCAGGAAAAAAGGCTGAGGAATGCCTCGCTGGTCCCACAGCCTGCCCTAATTTAGTCAGCCTAAGTACCATGTTTACAGGTGAACTATTTATAGGGCATCTTGTAGAAAATGTATCTGTGACCTTCCCAAGCGTAAACCAGCTGGAATGAATAACTGCCTGGGATGAACTTTTAAACTAATGGGAATAGAAATAGCTCTTCTGTTGTGTGATTTTAAGGTCTGTGTTCATGCACAAGTACCACAGCATTATCACCATAGGAGGGGGAAAATGTTTTCAGTACAGTAGAAAACAATGTTTGTAGGTCCTTGAGCCTCACTCTCCTATCTCCCCAGCTTTCTCTTCCATTCTCAAATGTCGAAGTTCCCACCAAGCCATCTTTTTTACTTTTATTACCATGTGTTGTTCAGGGGAGGAAACAAGATAAGTGTGTAAGGTAGTTTTGCCTGAGAATTCTCTCCCACCAGTGATTCCCACATTTTTCTGTGGAAGGTCTCCCAAGCCTTTATCTGCCAGCATTCAGCATAAATAAATGCAACTTTCAGCTGTATGACATTTCAGTTTTATCATCACTATAGTTCCAAAACTTAGAGCATAGTCAAAATCAGTTAGCCTACAATATACATTTGCTTTGCGTGTGTCTGTCTGTGTGTGCTAAGGGATATCCTGTATACAGCAGTTTAGAAACAGTTTTTTTTAAAGCAAATCATACCAGCTGTGGTATTTTTATGGGAGCCTGGGAATGTCGGTGGCATAACTGCAAACCCTCCAAGGCTAATTTTAGTCCTGGCATGTTAAGCTTTTTATTTTTCTTCAGATCAAATCAAAGGGGTATTGATAAAGGTCAAACCACAAGAGTACTGATAAAGTGATGCAAAATCTCCCTGTGAAGTACATTTTGTTTTCTAGTGAACATCCAAAGCATTACATGTTGATTCACATGTGTGTGCTGATAATCCCAGATGAATTTTTGCAAATTCCAAACGTATGTGTATGCTTCTCACTCACACTTTCTAAATACACACAAGTGTTCTCAATCACATTTAGAAGACAGTCAACATTTCACTCATGGATCACTGAATTTTCACACATTCACACACTTTTGCCTAGGATTATCAGCATTCATGTGTGAATGTTGTGATATTCACCAGTTTTCACTCATTCATAGTAACATATACCTAGAATGTATGCATGAGACATAGCGCTCAAGAAAACATCTATGCCAAAGATCCTGGAGGATTAGGAGAGGACTTTAGTGTCCGTAACCCATCTTCTGCATAGCTCAAGACAACTTGGACCAAGACATTTATAGCTACCGAGACTCCCAATATTGCTGTTGTAGTTTCCAACCCCCACCTTTGCATGCCGGGATTACACAAGCATGTGTGTCTAGCCAGCAGTTGACCCAAGGACATCAACAAGCTAAAATAAATGACAGCTTCTTCCTGTTTAGTGCTGCTTGACGCATCAAGAACAGGACAGCAGTAAAGAATGTCCTTGTACAAAGCAAAGGAGATGTGCATGACCAGTATCAGCAGCTACACAGAATCCATGGAACAAAAGGCAAGGAGACCGGGAGGAGATATATTTTATTAAAACTAGAAGCCAAAGTTACAAAAGCAAACTTTCAAAGACCATAGAATTGCTCTTCCAGTATATTTGCTTACAGCAAGATTTAACAGTTTAATAGGGACACATAAAAAGCACTTGGGAAGTAAAAATCAGTTATATAAATATCGGAGTGAAACCTGCCTGGGTAATAATGCCATTTTAGGCTACATTTAGCAGAAGTGTAGTATTGAGGTCACACAAGTTATTGATGCTGCTGTAAACTGCTTTGGTTAGACCTTACTTGCAGAATTGTGTTCTGTTTTGGGGGCCAAAGTTCAGGAAAGATATCAAAAAGATGGAAGAAGTCTGGCATAGGGCAACAAAGCTGGGGAAAGTTTGGAAACCAGGTATTATGAGGAGGGGTGGAAGAAGCTGGAAATCTCTATATTGTAGAAGAAATCCTGGCAAGGCAACCTTCCAGTCTCTAGTGTGTTGTAGTGGTTAAGAGCAGGTTTGATTCCCCACTCTTCTACATGACTCTTATCCGGGGCACTGCATTTGTTTCCCCACTCCTACACATGAAACCTTCTAACTGGATGTCATGCGGAGAATGAGGTACATGTGTTTTCATTCATGCTTTTAAAAACATTTATTGGGCTTATATCCCACCCTTTCCCATCCCAAGATGGACTCAGGGTGGCTTACATTATAAAACTACTGTACAAAAATATATCTCTAAATATATCTCTACAAAATCCTAGCAACTAGATGTCCCCCGGTGCCTATTTGAATATATGTTGGATGACAGAACTCAAACTAATAGATATAAATTACAGTAATAGAAGTTCAATCTAAATTTGAGGAAGAATTCCCTGACAGTGAAGTATGTACAACACTGGAAAAGCCTCCTTTGAGAGGTGATCGATTCTTCATCATTGGACTCTGAGATTACATAAATCTCTGCGATTACATAAATAAATAAACAGTGAAAGCCTAAATACTGATTATCCCAGGAGGAAATTTTCAAGTGCATCTGAGATTCCTCTGTGGTGTTTTCGTAGCCTGTGCAGTTCATTGCAATGGAGTTTCCACACTGTGAGATTTACTATGAACTTTCCCTGTATATTTTCCACTTTTTACCTTCCATATGGGCAATGTGGGCAGTGTCATATTTAATTTTTTTCTTTGTTCAAATGTTATATTGTTAGGATATTTAATTTGTTTGTTTACATTGTTAGTAGTCTGTTTTTTTCACTGGAATTCAATGCAGATTATACGGAGTGAGTCAATCAATAAGATGGGACAGTCAATAAACAATGAAATAGGGTTTGAATTCTAGAACCAACCAAGAGTCTAAAAAAAGGAGCTGAAGCAAAGCATAAGGGTTAATGTGACACAGTAAATGATGCAAAATTACACAATAGGACCTACCCCACAGCCTTATTGCTCTTGTAGAAAAGTCTTCTTGAATAATTCAGTTTGAGGAAAGTCAGGAGAGTGTGAACCTTCTTGACTTCCTCAAGCAGGCTGTTCCATAAGATGGGGGTCACAATGGAGAAAGCTCATGTACGGGCTGTTGTCAGTGGTGTATTTGCCTAGGGACAGGGGGTACCCTCTGTCCCTGGGCACCACTGAGCTGGTCACATGGGGGCACAAAATCGCCCCCCCCACATGACCAGGAAGATGGCAAGGCAGCAGGAAGTTCTGCTGTCTTGTTGTCTTCTGGAGCCCTTGGCCCTGCCCATGTAATTATCAACATGGGCGGGGCCAAGGAAGCCAGAGGACCCCTAAGTCTTGCCCTCCTCCCGGCTCCCTCCAAACTTTGCCCCCCTCCTGGCTGCTGGCTCTGAGCCAGCAGCCAGCAGTCCCTTCTGCCCTCCCCTCTGAGTAACCTGTAGGAGATCTGACATACAGGCTGTTTCTGCACAGCCAATTACAGTTTTGTGCTGTCGATGCCATTGGCAACATTGCAGCAACGAAGTGTTCACATGGGTGGGTGCTCCGTAGACTGGTAGCGCATTGGCTGAACCTCAGGGCTTCGCATGGCTGTGCTTTGCAAACAGCGTTCTGCTTTTCCCAGGGAAGACATCACAGGCGTTCTGCGCCAGTATTGGCCAGTGAGGGCCACCATTGTGGGGCCGGGCGGGCTCTGCGGCACCAATTCCTGGTGGGCACTTCGCACGACGCTGACTGCAGAGCGCCATTGTTGAAAAGACACGCTCGGTGAGCAACTTTCGAATAAATGGTCGTGGGCTCGCTGGAGCATTGCCACATTGCTGCATCATCATTTCTGCAGCGATGGCCGTGTGAACTCCCCACCTATAATGCTGTTTTTACCATCCTTTTAATGGCTTTTTTGGCCCGTGCGGAAACGGCCACAGTCTCTCTGAAGCTGGGCTTTCATTGATACTTTTCAATGTTTATCTCAAGCTGCTGAGGATATAATCTGTAGCTTTGGAGTTGGGTGTTATCAATCAGCTGCTCGCACCCAGATATGTAAATTATTTATCAAACCTCCCAAAGCAGCTGTTTCTGTTCTTTCTGGACCCATCAATAGGGATGGCATGGTAAGAAGTGCATAGCCCATACACAGAGGTGGGATCCAGCAGGTTCTCACAGGTTCCCGAGAGTAGGTTACTAATTATTTGTGTGTGCCGAGAGGGGGTTACTAATTGGTGATTTTGCCACGTGATTTTTGCCTTAGTTACGCCCCTCCTCTCAGCAGTAGCGCGCAGAGCTTGAAGCAGTCTAGCAGGAGGTACACCAGTGTGCGTGGCAGCCTGCGCCTGCATGCATTCGTTTCCCGCCCAAGGACCGGCGCAGTGGCTGTGGCACTGCCCAGGGATGCCCCGCCCCAGAATGCTCCACCCCCGGAATGCCCAGTCACGCCCCCGTCGTGCCCCACCCAGCCCCATTGGCGCTACGCCACAGTTTGAATCCCACCACCATGGGAACCTGTTAGTAAAATTTTTGGATCCCACCACTGCCCATACACATGTGCCACTTCAACCTGGATTCAAGGCAGAGCGGATTCAGCAGGCACACAGCCCCTTTGGGACACAATGCTGACTTAGCTGGGGCAGTGTTGGAGGTGGGTACTTCAGGCAGTTAAATGCCTTGAGCAGCCCCTGAAAATATGGACAGTGAGATATTGGCAAGATCTGCTTAGCTCTATGGACACCCACATAGTAGAAGCTGCTTCTCCAAGTGGTCGTATATATGTTTGTTGGTTTAGGTGAGACAGACTGACTGATAGAAAGAGCTGACTGACAGAAAACAAATGATTTAGGGCTAGGAAATGTTGGTGGAGTAATTAACCCAGCAAAGGTACACAACCTGATTAAAGTGCAGATAAAGGATTATTCAGAAACGAACATATTGGTGATAAGAGAGACAGACATAGGGTCCTAACTACATAACTCGCTGAGTAAAAGAGTGTATCACTTCAAGAGAGTAATCTATAGACTTACAAGGAATGGCACTTAGCAGGAGAGAAGGTGTTGACCTCACTACCCTATCTAACTACCTCCCCTCCCTGCAGGGTCTTCCCTTTTTCTTTTTACACCAGACATTGCCTATTTCAACAGAGAATCACGCAGGTGGACTGGGAGCGCCATCCAAAGGGGGAGGGAATTCACTTGTGGGAGAGCCACACCACTGCACTGGCATATTCACCCTCCTTGGGCACTTATCCCAGCAGAGGGGCAATCCCACCAGCATGCAGATGCCCCCCCCCCACAACACTGGGACGCAGTTCATGACACCACACCAATGTCCAAGGGGGCCTGCTGCTGCCGCAAGCATAGCAGGGGTGGGCCAGGGGAGGAGCCAATTAAAGTTGCTGGCGTTATGCTGGTGGCCTGTACTGCAGACTTAAGCCACCATTTTGGGTAGTGTAAGTCTACTGAAACCCACAGAGACTTCCAGGCAATGGGGAGGCTTTTTGACTTTTCGAGCCTCCCCATGCTGCCAAGAAGTCTCTACAGGGTGGACACAGGTACCTGGCTCTTGGATGAGGCTGCCCATTTGGTTTGAGGACCCTTCTGATTCCATGATATTCTCTAAGATTATAATGACCTATTTGGTATGTGTGTGCTTTTTTCTAATACTTTTACAAATAATTTAACATGTGTTCATGTGATATTGGGATGGATGTTGTCTCACAACATATCCTCAATGACTACTTCTACTTACATATTCTTATGTATTTTTTTAAAAAAAGAAAACAAGAATTAAATTTGCAAAAATATATCTATATTACTCTTCATCTCATGTTTCTGCAGTGACTTTGTAATCTCTTTCTGTGGGGCAGTACTTGGAAGGAGTTGCAAAGAACTAAATTTAAAACAAAACAGTTTACTTCTCTTAACAAATAACACTTTTAAAACATTTAACATTTACACTTTACAGTCCTGTTAAGTTTGCATTTTCAAGTCATACTTACAGTCTACTGATATTGCCAAGTCCAATTCTTCTTTGCTGGTGGTTGGTTTTTGAAGACTTCAGAGGCTTGGTGAACGGGATTCAAGATTGATGAAGGTTCCCAGAAAACTCTCACCATTTATATACACAAAAACCCTGAAACAATAAATTCTAACATTTACAATATAGCAAAAAATAAAATAAAAAATAAACTCTCTTCCCACTAGTTCCCAACAACATTGCAGTTACCTTAAACAAGGTGTTAAGGGCTTAATAAAATCAATCAAGGTCCCAGTCTGGTAGCCTTGCTTCCTCCAACCTCATGAGTTCTGCAGCAGTCTGCTTCTTTTCAGACTCCACCCCTTTCTGGGTCATTCCATTCTTACACAGGGGTTACAACTTCATACTTTTACAGATTAACAGGTTGGCCACGCCATCTCTAATTAAGCAAAAAACCCTACCTCAGGATGCATTCTTTACCCTCCTTCCTGTATTATACTAGTATCCTCTTCTCTGCAAGACCATTATAACAGCTGACACAGATTTTAGCCACGGAAGGTCATTTTATCGTAGTCTTATCATTCACAGTAACCAGATCACAGTTCATTTTCCATTCTACATGTCAGCATCTGCACTTTTTGAAAATATGCTATTAATAGAGAGGTCTGATGCAGATGGGAACAAAATGATTGAGACATACCATACCAGGGTAGACAGAGATACATAGCCCCTGAAATGCATGGGGCTCCTATTGCCAGTTACGACAAGTGAATTTTGTAATGAACAGGGCACTGCTCCTTGTCACACCAGAAGACCCCTCTCATGTGTACAGTGATCTATATCACTGGATTATAGACACTGTCTGTACTATCCACCCCCCCCCCCAATGAACCAAACCAAATGCTCTGAAAGATCACAAGGTCTTATGGATAACTGTGAGCGTAGGGAACAACAGGTCATGAGGCATTCATGTGAGCATAACATTTCTGAAGATGCAAGGTGATTCTTGAATAAATCTACCAGCATAAGCTACTTTTCTCACACTTCCAGCCTGCAGAGCTGGACTATCTATGAGGATGAGAAGATTTGCTCTGGGTACAAGGGGAGAAGATCATGAGCAACATACCTCCTGCTGATCAGGAATGACACAAAGACATTCTTTTGGGTCAGCTTAGGTTGCAGTAGGGGTAACACTGGGTGGGTGCAGTGCTTATAATGTTGCTTCACTGTTATACAGTGTTTATTAGTGCAATTCTAAGTCCTTCTAAGTCCTCCCAGTTTAGGATGCACTATTAAAGTGCTCAAAGTACTTTCTTTGTAGTATCTTGTCTTCTTTTCGGCACCAATCTCCATATGGGAGACTGGGCCTGGGAGATCTTACACAAGCACCTGAATTCATGGCAAAGGCAGCTGAAGATCCTGAGACACCCAAAACAACACTTTGAGACATTTTGTCGTCCCCATTTGAGTTCAGAGTGATGGCAAAGGCAGTGTGAGAATGTGAAATCTGAAGGGGAAAGGCAAGTAGCCCCCTCCACTTGTGGAAAAACCAACCGTAAGAGACCCATAAATGTAAGCATGTGCATTAAAGGTCCTTAGATAATGATTTTAACGGATCTGAGAGACTATATTCCATCCTTGCCCTATGTATTGTACACATAAAAACACAATGCAGCAAGTCAGGGTAAAAGGCACAAAAACCAGAATGCACAACTTTTGCCTCACTCATCCTTTCAAAACCACAGTATCCATTCCACTCTCTGTACTTTGCATCATTTTACAATCAAGTCCGAAGTTGAGCTTAAAGCCAGCATTTCATAAATACATCTCCAAATCCTGCAGAGAGGTACTGTCAGACTGAAATCAGCAGACTAATATAATGTGCAGTATGTAGACATGAAAGGGTTCCTTCAGGTTCTTTTCTTCTTCTTCCAAAAGTAAATGTGTTGAGCTAATTATATGACTCGGGGGGGGGGGGGGGATGGGGAAGGGGGAAGTATGGCAAGAAGACTCACATTCACAAATAAGAGTGGTTGTCACCAGTTGTTTATTCAGTTATAACTAGTTGTTCATCCTGCTTATATAATCAGTGCCTGTGTGGTTCTAAACCTGCAAGACAAATTGAAACAGGATATCTCTAGTTCGAAACTCTCTGTTGTACAGAGCAGTACAGCACAGTCTCTTACAGCTAAACACATGAACAGAAACATGCTATTGATATTGTGAGTTCAACAGCTGTTTCTTGCTTGCAGATTTTGTGGTCTGCTTGCTTATATTTCTTTTCCAAACCATCAAATGGCTGAACACTTTGGATTCACTCCCCTTGACAAAGAATTCTGTTCCAACAAATTGGACTACATGGCAACAAATTTTGATTTTTTCAGTTTGAAAGACATACCCCTTATTGAATGAGATCTACAGCCCCATTCAGAGGGGCCTAGTGGGCGGGACGGTGCCACTTCACCCCCACCCTATTTTCTCCTAAGGGGATTCCCACAGCACAGGAATGCCCCTGGCCACACCAACACAATGTTTTGCGCCAGTGGACCTGGGGTACGACGGCTGTTTCTGAGCTGAGGTAAGTACCCTCCTGCAGTTGTATTTGCCCCTGATGCTGATATTAGGCTGTGCTGATATTAGGCTGTGCAGTCTCCAGAGAAGGATTCACCCTTCCTCCCCGGATTGGGCTGCCTGGAAGCAATTCTAAGATGACTTTTCCGGGAGTAAGCCCCATTTAATAAAATGGGACTTGCCATATATACTCGTGTATAAGTCGAGTTTTTCAGCACATTTTTTGTGTTGAAAAAGCCCCCATCGACTTATACATGAGTCAGCTGTATTTAAAAAAATATTTTAGGGTTTTTACTTTGTCAGCCGCCAGGGGGTGCAGTTTTTAGGCTAGCAACACCAAAAATTCAGGGTATCATCAGGTGACACTCCTGATGATACCAGCCAAATTTGGTAAAGGGGTTTGGTTTAAGGGGTCCAAAGTTATGGACCCCCAAAGAAGGTGCCCCCATCCCCCATTGTTTCCAATGGAAGCTAATAGTAGATGGTTCTACATTTTGAGGGTCCTACGCAGCAGTGGCGTAGGAGGTTAAGAGCTCGTGTATCTAATCTGGAGGAACCGGGTTTGATTCCCAGCTCTGCTGCCTGAGCTGTGGAGGCTTATCTGGGGAATTCAGATTAGCCTGTGCACTCCCACACATGCCAGCTGGGTGACCTTGGGCTAGTCACAGTTTCTCGGAGCTCTCTCAGCCCCACCTACCTCACAGGGTGTTTGTTGTGAGGGGGGAAGGACAAGGAGATTGTAAGCCCCTTTGAGTCTCCTGCAGGAGAGAAAGGGGGGGTATAAATCCAAAACTACTCCTCCTCCTCTTCCTCCTCTTCCTCTTCTTCCTCTTCTTCTTCTTCCTCCACCTCCTCCTCCTCCTCCTTCTACTTCTTCTTCTTCTTCAGCTTGGTTGCTGGTTGAGCTAAGGTTTTTGTATTTTTAAAGTTATTGTTGAGACCATATTGTTTTTGTTGACTCCCTTTCCCACTTACAGAGCTAGTTTACTGTTTTTATTTGAAATAAATATTCAAAAATATTTAACCTACTGATGCCTCAATTAATGTAATTTTATTGGTATCTATTTTTATTTTTGAAATTTACCAGCAGCTGCTGCATTTCCCACCCTCGACTTATACGTGAGTCAGTAAATTTTCCCAGTTTTTTGTGGTAAAATTAGGTGCCTCGACTTATATGTGGGTCGACTTATACACGAGTATATATGGGGTATTTCCAAGTAGACTTCCTTAGGATTGCTCCCATAGCTTCTTTCTCCAACACACAAAGACATAGTCTTTACATGTTATAGTGGTAAAAGTTAGACCAGGGCTAAGAAGCCCCAAGTCCAAATCCTTGCTTGTTATGAAACTCAGTGACTGACCTTATCCAGTCATTTTCTTTCCTGCCTAATCTGCACCACAGTGTTGTTATGTGGATATAATGGAGGAAGGAACCACATATGCCACACTGAGTCCTTGAAGAAAGGGTCCCACAAATGGAAACCATAGCTGCCTCAACCACATGCCTGCCTTACTAGCCCTATGGAATTTCATCAAGGCATGCAGGACCCTGGTCTCTCTACCAGGTTGGGGGCAGGACTCAAAATGCCCTGGTTCTGGTTGAGGTCATATTTCAGGACAGGCACCACCAGAAGATTGTTACTTGCTGAATGCAGCATCTGTTTGGAGACATACTGGGAGAGGTGGCTCCACAAATATGACCCCAGATTATTTTGGACTTTAAAGATAAGCAACAAAACCGTGAACCTATTTCAGCACTTCACCCAGAGCCAATGTAGCTGGCAGAACACAAGTGGTATCTGTGCCTGCCACAGGGTGCTGGTGAGGACCCACGCTGCCACATATTGCACCAGTTGGAGTTTGCGGCGCAGGCCAAAGGGCAGCCCTGCATAGAGCAAACTGCAGTAGTCCAATCTACAGGTGACCACTGCATGGATTACCATGGCTAGGTCAGTTTGAGATGAGCAGTGCGCCAATAGTCTCACCTGGCAGAGATGTTAGAAAGCCTGGAAAGCCACATGTGTGACTTGAGCTTCCATTGATAAAGAGGCATCAGGTATCACACTGAGACTCCTGACAGCTGGTGCAGGTGTTAATTGCATGCTGTTAAGAGTCAGTAATTGGCAAACCTCACCCACCCCTCCCTGACCCAGCCACAGAAACTCCATCTTGGATGGATTTGCAGCTGCTCTGTTGCAACCATTTCACCACCGCCTCCAAGCAGCTGGCCAAAACATCTGAAGCACAGTCTGGATGACTGTTCATTAACAGAAATAGCTGGGTGTCATCAGAATATTGATGATTATATCCCAGCATGAAGTGCAACATGACAGATAGCTGGATGTCATCTTAAACATGTTGATGACACCCAAGGCTGAAACTCTGGATCAACCTGGCACAGAGGCACAGAAGGATAGTGTCTAATTGTGCAGAGGTAATAGTGGAGAGGTCACTCATTTCAGTCCTTGTCAAAGTAACCTCTGGTTTCAGATTCTTCTGGTCACACATTTTAAGGGTTTTCTCTGCAGTCACAAGATTCGAGAAGTGCAATTTTCATTTTTAGATCTTGAGGTGGCAGGGAAAGTTTAGATAAAAGTATCACAAACTTTCCTGCTACAAGGCTCTAATCCAGATGGAAAAATTGTAGCCTTGAACCTGCAATCTTTACAACATTGCTCTCCTCCAACAAGACTCCATTCCAGGCAGGGCTGTCCACAGGCTGGAGGAAAAAAATGTCCTGTCCCTTTAAAATTTTGCTATCCCTCCCAATTTAGTATCATTTACAAATGTAATGAATAAAGCATAAACACCTTTAGGAGAAAAAAAAGTCCTGAAGAAACCAACTAGGAATTGCTGCTCAGTAAACATGCACAGGACCAACTCATTTCAAAAAGACCAAATGAAACTTTGTAGATGAGTTAGTGATATGGCAGTGAAAACACCCGTGACCTTCCTGTGCTCACTGTTATCTTTTGGTTAGAAAATGCTTATATTCATTATTTATGCATAAGAAGCATGATTACATAATATAAAGCATCATAGCCTAGAACTGCCCCCAGGTAAAAGAAACAAGGAAATCTCTTCATCTTTGTGTTTCCTGTTGTCTGCAAGCCAAGGAGAACTATTACGTGCAAAACAAAGTTGCTAATCAAGCAGCTGCAAATAATTGGCTGCCGAGTCAGAGAGTGATGGTAAATGCTTTAATGCATGCTGTAACTTGACATATACATTAGACCCAGTCAGTTGTGGAATCAAAGTGATTGTGGCAGATAAGATTGTGCATGAACACACGAAACTGCCTTATAACTGATCATTGATCAACCAATGTCAGCATTGTCTTGACTGACTGGTAGCAATGCTCCAGGTTCTTGGGTAGAGGTCCTTCACATCACATACTACCTGATCTCTTTAATGGAAGATGCTGGGGATTGAACCTGGAATTTTCTGCACACAAAGAGGACATTCTACCAATAAGCCATAGCTCCACCCCAAAATCACACTCCAACATGTTCTGCTAATTACTTCACAAGTTGGCAATTTTATTTTTGCCAAAACTGACAATATGGTCCCGGTTTTTCATAGAATCAAAGAGTTGGAAGAGACCACAAGGGCCATCAAGGCCAACCCCCTGCCATGCAGGAACACACAGTCAAAGCACTCCCAACATATGTTCTGTTTAAAAACCTCCAAAGAAGGAGACTCCACCACTCTCCGAGGCAGTGAATTCCCCTGTCGAACAGCTCTGACAATCAGAAAGTTATTATTAATGTTTAGGTGTAATCTCTTTTCCTGCACCTTGAATCCACTTAAAACCTGAAATGACTCTACCATTGTATAATCCAATAGTTTTGGACAGTAAAGGACTACCCAGTCTTCATATATTTAGCATTTCACTTATCAAATGTCGTGTTTCATGGTTTCAAAATGCCCAATAAGGAATAAGACTTTATATTTTTGCAAACCTTGAAAGAATAGTAAAAAAAGGTCAGATGACTTCAGTTGCAAAACAGCCAGCATCCATCCAAGAGCCAAAACATATTTCCAGTGATCCTCTTTTCCATAATCAGGCAAACATTACTCATCCAGTTTCAAGAACAGCAATGGGCAGAGTTAAGGCGTCCATTCTGCTGAGCAATTATCTGTGATGAAATATCCTGAAGGTGTGGATTCTTTGTAGGCATCCAAGAAAGTTGCCCTCAGAAGAGTGGGTGAAAAGTTTGGAACACAAGATAAACATGGGCAGATGAATCCAGCTTCAGCACAGTCTCCAAGCCTCAAGATGTGTAAATTCCAGACCATGTCTAAGAGATTCTGAGACCAACCAGGTCTACGCAGAAACCTACTCAGGTCTATTCAGTGGGGCTTACTCCCAGAAAAGTGTTATTTCCTGTCAGTTTGCTGAGTGACAGTAACCTTCTCCATCTGGTCAGAAACAATGAACAGCCCATGGAAATGGAAATCTTGGAAGCAAATGTGGAGAAAACTTCGAAGCAGGTATCAGCTATGGAAGATATGGAACAGGAGGCTAAGAAGTTTGCCACCTTGGCTAAAGAAATATATTGACACATGAGAAGTCTGAAGAAATGGGGCCCTGGGATTCAATTAAGGTATTAAAGGCATCTGTTTGATGTATTTTAATTACTGTTTTAATATTTATGCTGCAGTAGCACCCCAACATTGATAATGAGTACTGGTATATGGAATGAATAGAAGAAGGAGCTAGTTTGCTCTATTTTGCCAAAGCAATGGGATATGGCCTTAAAGTTTATCATTGATCTCTCCATAGATCTTAAGCTGAGACATTTTCAGCAAAAAATTATGTTAAAGATCTGCCACCACTGTTGTTATGTTTTTGTGTTTGCTTTATGTATATCCTTTAAAAAATTCCTTTGCTTTTTCCTGGGTTGTTTGAAGGAAAGAAAAAAGAAAAAATAATGACTATATGGAACTTTTATGTTCAAAGTCAGTACATCCGTAGATCACAGTTGCTTGGGACAACAACAGTTAGAGGCTTTGGCCTTTGTGACCTTCCCTGGGACCATCGGGAGCATTTAGTTCACAACAGTAGAAAATAAGTTGTTGAGTTAGATACTTAATAGGGCTTTTCTTACATTTTTCCATTTTCAGCCAGTATCTGTCTTCTTAAAATCTGTCTGCAAAGATGATCCACACTGTAGAAAATATACAACTAAAGCAAATATATTTATTTTGGCTAAAATATCCAATACTAAGGGAAGTAGGCCCAGTTCAAATAATGTAATGTTTGGTAAGGCGTGAAGGCCCGCACTGATTACCTTTCATCAAGACAGATTACTAACAGAGGCTGCAATGATGACTGTAAAGGAAAACTCAT
This sequence comes from Sphaerodactylus townsendi, assembly GCF_021028975.2. Taxonomy (NCBI): domain Eukaryota; kingdom Metazoa; phylum Chordata; class Lepidosauria; order Squamata; family Sphaerodactylidae; genus Sphaerodactylus; species Sphaerodactylus townsendi. Next base: position 103,568,491 of record NC_059429.1, read on the forward strand.
CCTTCCTGTTTTTTATAGTGTAAACCAAGTCAGGTCAAGGTCTAACTTCCTAAATGATAGAAACATAGCTAGAGGGAACCTCAAGAATCACCTAGTCCAACCCCTATACAGCAACTACCTCACCCCTACTCTCCCAGTGACCCCAGCTCTATGCTCAGAGGAATGCAAAAAACCTCCATGATCTCTGGCCAATCTGTCCTGGAAGTAAATTCCTTGCTGACCCCCAAAGTGGCAATCAGCATTACCCTGGGCATGTAAGAAAGGGTCACAAGAACTGAGCACTGACTCTCCCATCCTGCCATTCAAAGGATCAGCACTGCTGTCAAATGACCATCTAGTCTCTGCTTAAAAACCTTTAAAGAAGAAGAGCCCATCACCTCTCAACGATGTCTGATATACTGAGTCAGGCCATATACTGCTTTAACTTTCAGGAAGTTTTTCCTATTGTTTGATCGAAAACTATTTGGATTTAATTTAAACTTTTTGGTTCTAGTTCAACTTTTCTGGAGCACCAGAAAACAACTCAGCTCCATCCTCTATATGACAGACTTGAAAATGAATGTCTTTATTAGGATAATTTTAACAACCATAATTTCAGTTCTCAGGATCTCTGGGCAGTAAAACTAGCAGATAACAACAATGTCAACACATAATAAAAAGTCCCTTTAAACTGTCTGATTGCAAATTCGCCAAAAGAAATAAGAGGGAGACACATATGTAATAAAATCAGTTTTTTGTCTCACTTATGTAGGGCCAGCTTTTAAAGGACATGGACACCACACCCAGGCTGCCTGGATGTCAACCATCAAATGATTTCAAGAGACCACCTCATGCAAGGATGAAGTCTACTGTAGAGGACAGAATCATTGTCTCATAACACAATGTAACCTTTGGCCAACAAAACCAGTGTGCATTCAGCCCATGTTATTTTTCCTTGATTTCATGTGAAGTTTTATAATTGTTTGGGTAGGCGTGCCCATATGCATAGACACACCTGACTAAATGCCTAATATATGATAATAACTCTTCTATGTGCATGAAGCCTGACCAGGATTTTTAAAAAAGACAAGACATATATGTATATCTACCTTTTCAAATGCAATTAGTTCCTCATGAGCTACAAGTGCTGGCCAGGAGGTTATGCTTTATCTACTCCATAAAGCTGTTTAATTGAGGGACATGCAGACATCTCATGGTGGCTTGGATAATACAGAAAATCTGGATTAATGGAAGTCATTTCTATCAGCAGAATGGACCTCTTCACCACCATGATACTGCCGCAGCCCCCAATGTTCCTGAAATGCTGCTCTGGGATAACCAGGGACTGCCAGGACAGCATGAAGAAAAAGGGAACTGGAGGTTTGCAATAAGGGCAGGAATTGGTAAAAAAAACCCTGCCTTAATATTTATTTATTTATCTATTTATTTATTAATTACTGTTCTCTCTGATGGGGATCCATAACAGCTTACAACAACTGTGACAGACAGCTGAATACTGATTGGATACTGAATACTGTGACGGACAGCTGAATCCCAGCCATGGAACCTTGAGTGACAAGAGGTTTGAAAAGGAAAAAAACCCCAAATAATCCTATAGTTGGCAGTTGACAGTTGGAGGCTAGCAGCCAAGATTGAAGGAACACAGTTGTGATGTGTGTGGGAAGGTAGTCAGGGGTCCTTCCCTGAGAGAATAGCTCTGAGGATTGATCCCTAACTAATTTTGAAGAGAAAAACTGGGGACCTGTATGTTTTGTTCCTGCTTCCACCAACTTTAAAAACTGATGTCAGTTCAACTAAGAGACTGCCAAGTGTTCCGTCTCTTAAAAGTAACCACCACCTGTCTGTGAAACCTATCAGCTACATTCTGAATACCAAATATCTGCTGTGTATAATTATCCTACGTTTCCTCACTCCTGTCAAGTTTATTCCTGAAACCTCCCGCACAACCTGATTTCATCTTTTCCCCCAAATGAGAAGAATAAAGTAGTTTAGCCTCTCTTGTGACATTTTTTTTACTCTTCCCCCAGATTGGGTGGGCCTTGCTCAGATACCAGGTCCGCTCCTCCTCCCTCTTGCTCCTTCCCCAGGGTGGGTGGCCCTCAACCAGATGGCGCTGGCTAATTCACCAGCTGTACCTGTGCCTGCATAATTAGGAAATCACCACAATATTTCATGTCTTATGATTCATACTACAAAATTCACATGGAGGACAGTTTGTTGAGCTACCTTACAGAGATGTTGAAAATTATCATAGTACATTTGAAAGTATTGTATAAATGCTGCGTATAATTAATCACAAAACATAGATTTGGGATACAATATTGGAACAAGCAATCTAAATCATGAACTTCATGTATGCTCTGCCTTCATCTCCAGTGAGGGCACAATGCAGTATATATTGCTTTCCTTTCCTCCATTTTATCCTCACCCAATTCTGTAAGGCAGATAAAGTGGACTGGCCTAGCCCTCTGTCCTTGTTTCATAGCAGAGTACAGATTAGAACCTGAGTCCGGATTAAGCCCAGCATGGCAATATTAGCTGATGACATAATTTAACCAACTTCAGCCTGCCAAGTTTCTGGAATCCCATTGCCAGACCAACAGGAAAAAAGATTTTTGTGGTATTTGGAGTACACAGCCCAACCAAAGTAAACACAGCCAAAGATAGGATGAGACTCTGGTTTCGGAGTTATTGCTCACCACCTGCACAATTCTACTGACAGCTGCATTTAGAGAGCGGGAGGGTGCTTTGTATGCTGTTACGAGGAAACACATCAGTTTTGTATTAGCTACAGTAAACCCTAGTCAATTAGGAGGCCTTGCATTGCATGTGTGTAATAAACGTGATTTAAACTGCCATGCTTTTGAAGGCATAGAAATTGCATACACATAATGTGCATACATGTGTTGTATGCTAAATGTAAATAACAGAATCACCCGTGGGCTGCCTTCATTTCCTCACATGATGTCCATGAACTTGTAACAATGCTGACGATGGAACACACAGACATGTTAGATTAGTTCTATTTATGTCCCAGTTCAGGAAGTAATTTTAATGGCTTTGCTTGATGCATGCTTTGTAGACAAAATAGCTCTCTCCAATTCATTTTCGGGTGTAGCAAGAATGTTCTAAGCAGAGTTATACCCTTTAAAGTCCTTTGACTTAAGTGGACCTAGAAGGGTGCCACTTTATAAGACAGAACTATGATCCAGGTTGCTGGTTCAAATCCCATCTGCCACACACATGCACAAAAAGCTTACCAGGTAGGCTCAGACAAGCCACTTAGTTCCCCATCCCCAACAAAGAGATAGTATTGGCCTATCTTACAGAGATGTTGAGAAGTATCATGATCATATGTATGAAAGTACTGTATAAATACAAAGCATAATTATCAACAAAATATAGATTTGGGATTACATAGAGGGAAAAAACTCTTCCATCATCATCTATTCTAGCCTGCATCCCAAACAGAACCAGAATGTCTACCATTTCCTCATCAACAGCCCCAGGCTAATAACGCTGGTTAGGAATTTTCATCCCACATATGGACAAAGCAGCATTGTATCAAATGAAGCCACAGGTTAGTACTGTCCATTCTGACTGACGGTGATACTCCAGGAATGATCTTTCACATTACCTACTACTTTAACGGGAGATGTCAGGGACTGGACCTGGGAGCTTCTACATGCAAAGCAGCTGCTCTTCCACTGAGCCACAGTCCTTTCATAGCATATGAACTAAAGGCCTAGAAGCCAGGAAGTGCTTGCCATGCATCTGAGTGACTGCATTTGGGTTAAACCCATCAAGAAATGTACAAATAATTTTAGATCAGCTAAATTTTAGATCAGCTAAAAATGAATAAACCTCTTTTAAAACAGTTTTAATTAGAATGTTCCATATCAGAAAGCATAGCTCTCCAACCCTCAAGTTTAATCTCTTTGACAGGATAGTCTTCAAATTATCATCCCCCAGATGAGTAACCCAGGCCTGGATAGCCCAGGCTACCCCAATCTTCCAGGAAGGGCTGGCTCTTGGACAGGAGACCACCAATGAAGTACAGGGTAGCTATGAAGAAGCAGGCAGTGGCAAACCACCTGTTTGTCTCTTCCTTTGAAAACCGCAAGGAGTGGCCAAAGCCCACTGCAACTTGGTAACAATTTTCACACAGAGAGGCAAATTGAGGCTCATCTCATCATTTCTGCAACTTCCTGGGTCTTTGTTGGTTCTTTCTGAAGCTGGAACTCCACAGTCACTGCAAGAGAAAGGCTCCATCCATGTAGTAAGAGGACTCACATCCACCACTTCTTCCTTCCAGCTAGTTGTTCTAGCTGCCTCTGAGATGCACATCATTCATGCAGATAAGCTCTGGTTTTGGATTAGTAAGGTCTGATAAAGAGACTTCTTACATCTCTAATATGCAGGGGATATCTGGGTAGAATTGTTCGCTGCTTATCTATTTCATTTCCCTTATGTTAGAAGCAGATTAAGATAAAATTAATCTTTGGGATGCTGTGTGGTTTCCGGGCTGTATGGCCATGTTCTAGCAGCACTGTTGCTAGAACACGGCCATACAGCCTGGAAACCACACAGCACCCCAGTAATTCCGGCCATGAAAGCCTTCGACAATACAAAATTAATCTTGTGACCCAAAACACTTTGCCTTCCATGTACAGCCTGTATTGCTGAAGGATGCCACCAAAACTTCTACTTCTTCGAGGCCAAAGAACTAAAGTGACTGTGGCAGGCAAGAAGGAAATGGATGAGTGACATTCATGGTACTTCACAAACATACTTTCAAGATGCATTTGGACATACCAATATGCAAGGAGTGAGCAACAGTGGGCCCAGCTCATTCCAGTGTTCACAATTAACTGTCAGATGTACCAATAAGCAAACTGAATGGTGATTTAGTTGACTGTGCTTCCCCTTTCCTCATTCTTCAGATGGGCTGCCCACGAAATGTCACATTTAAAGTCACACACAAAATCTTCTTTAAATGTTGAAAAACTGCTCTGGAGCATGAAGGAAAAGTAGCCTTATGATGTCAAAGGGAGCCAGCCAATCAGCATTGTGCACATTCTGTTTCTGTAGCAAACAGGAAGAACAGGTTTTCCCCTGAAGAGAAGATTTATGTCTGAGCAAACATGGTAAGTGTGGTTTTACATTGGGCTCATTGCTTAAATTGTACACATCTTGACACACCCTCACTAACCTTTACAATGAACCCATGTGAGGTAGGTTAGAATTATTATCTTTGTTTTGTAGGCTGGGCGATTGAAACTGTCTGTTGCATGGCAGCACATCACACATTCGTGACAGGGATGAAATTTTAATGCGGAACTTCCTTGTTTTGACACTGACAGCATAAACTCCTATGCTATACTAGCTCTTACAATATGCAGCAATTCAGGTGGCAAGAACCTCCTTCCTCTTTACAGACGCAAATGCCATCAAAACCTTCTACTGGAGAGATTAACAGCACACTCCTACCGTTTCAGGGATTCAGGAGTGTCTAGCTCTGTTTAGGACTGCACTGAAATTCACCTCCAGTTCTGCTGTTCTACCTAGGCTCTCAATCTTACTGCTGGTTTTATGTTTCCAGAGGGTGTTCTTGCACCATTTCTGTGTCCCAACAAGGCTCTGTGAAACCAGATACATTTATATATGGCAAATCCATACAAACCTTCCCTCACCTTTATAAAAGTAAAATAATCTATATGTATGTGGATCCTGAGACCTGAGCGAGTATGCAAAGCCCTTTTAAACTGACAAATCATTTCCCCCTTGAATGTCAACGGCAGATGAGTTTCCTGCTATGCAAAAGCTTGTACAATGGATTGTGAACAATAGTCCAGTGTGGTGTAGTGGTTAAGAGCAGTGGACTTTTACCTGGAGAACTGGGTTTGATTTCCCACTCCTCCACTTGAGCGGCAGATTCTAATCTGATGAATTAGGTTTGGTTCCCCATTCCTGCACATAAGTCTCTCAGCCCTACCTACCTGCCAAAATGCCTGTTGTAGGGAGAGGAAGGAAAGAAGTTTGTAAACCGCTTTGGGGCCCCTTATGGTTAAGAAAAGCAGGGTATAAATCTAAACTCTTCCAGGTATTGCTTTCCTGATGCTTCAAATCTTGTCTTGATTTTACTTTCATTTTAAAGAGGAATGCAAGGCACAAAGTGGAACGTTTTTGCTTGTACAGTCTTAAAGCTCACCAGCTTATAACGGAGGTATACCTTCACTTTCCTAAAGTGACAGTCCAATAGTTTAATTCCCAAATATCGTCTTTTAAAAATCTCATCTTGATCCCTTTCCAACCGGATTACAAAGGGGGTGCTGGCAGGGAAAGGAGAGTCTTGAGCCAATTCCCTCGGTCTCGGAGGCATTCCAGGAGGGGCGGGCGTGTTCCCCGTTTTCCGTTATACACCCCAGCCAGGCCCAATGACCATCTCGCATCCCGCCTGAAACCTCGTATTTCCTCCGGCCGCAACCCAACCCGTCTCCCCTCCACGGGTCCCAGAGTTCACGTGGAGTAGTCGAAGCTCCGCCCCACAGCTTCTCAGAAAGCCCCGCCTTCCAGACGTTGTCTGTCTCCCATTGGTCGCCGAGAACGGCCGCAACTCCGGCAGCGGGCGGGCCCCTTTGTGACGCCACAATCAGCTGTTTGAACGTTCTAATTTCTGAGCCGAGATCAACCGGGGATTCAGCAATAACAGAAAAATAAGAATACCAAGACTGCAGCCAGGGGAGGGAGGGCGTCCGGATGCAGGAGCAGCCGCAGGCCGCTTGAAATGGTGTATATCTTCTGAGAAGATCCGAAATACCGTTCACATCATCACCGCCGCCGCCTCCTTCTCTTCTTCTGCATCCTCTTTGTTTGTGGGAGGGGGATCTTTTTCATTTTTCATTTTTTTTTAAAACAACAAACATCATTTCTATGATCGCTTTCGGTTGATTTCAATTAAAACTACCTCACAGACTCTGCCTAAAGCCGGTGCTTAAAAATTTTTTTTTGTCGGTTTTCTTTGAGACGTTGTTTACAAAACATTTGATGACATTAAAGGCCAGGTAAGCGTCCTTCTCCTGCTTATTTCTGTGCGGCTGATTTCTTTCCAAACTTGGGGACCCCCCCCCCTCTTTGTGGTGGAACTGAACACTCCCTGTGATTGAGTGTGGGGGAGCTTTTCCGTTACTGAGAGCCATCCTTTTGCATATAAGCTATTTTAATGACTTATGGCAGTCTGCTTTGATATCTGTTTTCATGCTGGTGTGTCATTTAAATTCTCCTTGTATTTCGCAGCTTGGATGCGGCCGGGAGCCTCACTTTATGCTTATGGATCCGTTGTTATGGACGCGTTAGGATTTCATTCTCTGGTTGGCAGAAAAATAACGAATGCATTACCTTGGGATAGGGGGGCGCTAAACACTGGGAGGGGGGCTTTTGATTTGTTTTGAGTTCAGAACAGTAAGCCAAAAGGCACCAGGTTGGGTATTCGGGATCTGGAAAAGAGATTTATGTTTACTTTAACCCCTCCCCGCCGGAATCATTCACTGCGTTCTTGGGAATTAATGGAGGTGCGTAAAACGAGGGTGGGGGGGAGAGAGAATCTGTGGATTTTTGAGAGCGTCTCTTCCCCCGCCCCCGTTTACACACGATTTCATTGGAAGGGATCTCGGCATTAAACAAAGACAGTAGGAGATCGCCAGCGCCGAAGGCGTTGGGATCTGGTTTGTTTGTCACTTTCTCTCTCCGTTTGAAGTGCAGGAAGGGCCTTTTGTCCTGGCTTGCTTTGACTACCGACAAGGGCAAATATTATTATTAATAATAATAGCGGGGGAGGGGAGTAAGGCGAGGCAAGGGGGGAGGCGCGAAGGCCAAGCATTTCCCTTGTTTGTATGGAGCCGAGTCTCCCTGAGGTCATAACAGAACAGACGAATGGAAAATGTTCCTCATGCTGAACTGCAGATCCGAGCAGCGGGGCGGCCGCTGAGCAATTTCCGAAGCTGGAGCTATTTGGAGAGGCACCGCAGCCCTGCCAGCGACCGCTACGGACGGGCTCCAGAATAGACGGGCTGGGTTTGTTTTCTTGGGCAGGGCTGCTGAATCTGATCTGCCTCCCCTCCTGGTCTGTCCTTTTTTTGTTTGTTTGTCTGTTTTGTTTGCGAGGATACGAATTCTCACTTCTGCGAATCTTTGCAAGGCAGCACGTATGAGATCGGTCACCTCTCCGGCTGGGAAAAATATATAATATACCGGGGGAAGGATAGGCAAGAATCGGGGGGGGGGGGGGGGCGGTTGCTAACGCAGCTCTGCTTCCATCCTGCACCAGCTCTACTTTCCACAGCAATGGAGACGTGTGCCCAGTAGGGTTCCTAAAGACCAAATAAGCACCCGCGGGACCAGGATTCCAAGTCCTCGACTACATGGGGAGGGTCGCGACCTCTTTGACGCCCTCCTTTCTCACTCTCGGTAAAACTGGCAACAAAGGGCTGGCTTGTGAAAGTGGCCGCCAGACGTCCCGTTTGTGGAGCCGCAAGGAAAAAACACTAGTCCTGCCTAGATGGTCGCACTCGTCTGCTGATCTCGCTCCTTATACATTCCCTGTTTGCCTCTTTGTTGTTTGTTTCTTGGCCAACGGAATCAGATTTAAGGGTTGATCTCTGACCCTATTGGCTGCCCGGTATTGGAAGCCTGCGGTGACGCCGTCATTTGCATATGACATTGAGGCATCACCAAGGCCCGCCCTTTCCTAGTCTCCCCCCTCCCCCCACGCATATTGAAGTTGTCCTCCGTTGACCTGTGCAGAAAAGCTGTCACGGCACCGCCCGAGATCGGTGCGTTCCTTGGACGATTTCGTAGGCTGAGACCTGCGTGGAGTCAGGGAATATTTTTGTACCGCTGAGCAAGAAAGCGGCTCAGCAAAGAAGGTCCCTGAGAAGGAGGGAGAGCTTTGCAAAGAGTTCGGATTTCAGGCTCATTCAGCACCTTCTATTTTATTTACTTCTGCGCTTAAAATGTTTATAATCTGCATCCATCTGCATCCATCCTTTAAAAAGATTACCCGTGGTTGCTCAACATAATCCCTCTTTTTTAAAATGAATCAACATTTTTAGAAAGCACAAAGATCCCTTCACAACAGCAGATAGCATCAGTTTCTATAAAACTGCAGCAGATGATAAAATATCATCTCAGAGCGTGGCATGTTAATGTATAATTTCATAGGGAGCACAGCAGGAATGCAAAATCTGCCATATGCCACACAAGCATTATAGGGAAAGTACATTTTTTTCCACGGTTGGGATTTTAAAACAAAAGAATACAGATATTTTGATCTTAGTATCTCTTGTCTCTGTCACTCTGTTGCATCAAAATATATACCAGGGCTTGCCCAGAATGTGTTCCGTAGTCTTTGGACTGCATTATCTAATCACCAAGGATGCCTTTTCTGTACTGAGGTGATTATTCATTGTCCTTCATGAGCACATAAAAAACGTTGTGCTCCAAGATTTTAGTCTAGTACAGGGGTGTCCAACTGGCCCTCCAGTTGTTCATGGACTACAATTCCCCTGCCAGCATGGCCAATTGGCTCTCAGTCCTTCTCAAAGCTCTCAATCCCCAATTGACCATGTTGGCAGCTGCTGTTGAGAATCATAGTCCATGAACATCTGGAGGGCCAGAGTTAGACACCACTGATCTAGTAGCACTTTCAACAGTAAGATATCCAGGATATAAGCTTTCAAGAGTCAAAATTCCCTTCAGATACCAGAGAGATATGATGGCACCTTTGACTGACACAAGCTTATCCCTTGGAAATATTGTTTGCTTCTAAGGTGCTACTGGACTCATATCTTGCTCTTTTACTGCAGACATCAGCTTTCTTAAAGTCTGGGATATATGTCTGACTACGCTTGGCATTCCCTTTCCACTATATAACAGACTCCAGGAGAACATGGTCACTCCCACCTAAGGATCCTACCACTTCCACCCCATTAACCAGATCATCATTCTTGGTTATGAGCAAATCTAAAATAACCTTGTTGCTTCTGCCACCTTTTGAACCATGAAATTGTTTGCAAGTCATATGAGGAATTTGTTGGTCCTCCTAGTCTTGGCAGAGTTTGACTCTCAACAAATATCAGGATAATTGAAATCTCCTATAGCTACTACATCTCTCCTTTGTGAAAGTTTGGTCATCTGTTCCAGGAAGTCATCATTCAACTCTTCAGTCTGGCTTGGGTGTCTCTAATAGACCCCCACAATGAGATCACTGTTGTTTCCGTCTCCCTTAATTTTTACCCAGATGCTCATCTAGGATTAAAGTCATGGACCTACTCATAGGTGTAATCATCCCTGACATATAGTACCCCTTCCCCTCCTTTCCTAGTTGGTTTGTTTCTCTGAAATAGGTCATATACCCCATAGTTGTTACATTCAAATCATGAGACTGTAGAATCTCTCACTAATTATTAGATCTTTAGGTACAGGGTGAGTAAGGGTGGAGGGTTTTTTTTGCAACAGGAATTCTAGTTCAATAGAAATTGTTGAAGATCCTCCCCATAGATTTATTTTCAGTTATTTACATCAAGTTTCTGTTGATTATCTGTCTTTTAAAATGTTACTTCAATACAGGAATAGCCTGTGCTAGTATTTTAAATGGTTAATGTTCTTTCCATAAGCCGCCTCAAGTCCTTTGGTGAGACATTTGGGGCAGAAATGACATGACAAGTATACATCAGATTTGTATAATATGGTGATTTTGTGGTGAACACATGGTGTTCTTAATCTATTCTGGAAGTTTTTCCTTCACCTGTCTTCAGTGCCTGTTTTATTCTGAGGTATAGTGGGTTCAAACACTGGAAAAGCACTTTTGTTAGAGGCACTGTCTCTGTTAATTACCAAAAATAGGAGTCACTTTACTCCTCCCAGCCTGCCATGTTGGGTTTTTATGTATAATTTCTTTCTATTTTCCCCCTGGCTTTATTTAATAAGATTATTTGACGTAACAGGATAATTCCTACAAAACAGCATTTATTCCTCTAGGAGAAGAAGGAATCATTTGTTTTATTTTCTACTTAGTTTCCCCTTATATAAGAAAATCTGTGCAATATTCACTTCAAAATAACAGACAAGCCACATATGCAACCAGTTTCTCTCAATGCAGAGGACAAATATCCAGTTTGTAAGGTGAATCTTGCTGTGATCAAAAGACCTTGACAGCTAAATATGCTCAGTGGGCTTTCATCTACTTAGCTGATTCCCCACAAATGGTCAGCTCTGCCTTGACTTCCAAACTGGAGGACTTTTTATTATTTTTTTAGCATCCGTGCAACATTGTCCTCTCATTGGTCTTTCTGGTCTTCGTTGCTATGATGTTTTTTGAAAGAGCACAGTCCAAACATATTTACATACTGGTTATTTTCAATGGATCTGCCCACATCAACATCATTTTCCTTCTGTTGACATTTCTCCTATTGCTAGAGGGATTTTAAAAAATCAATAATTGCTATTTCACTGTTTTGCAGTAATGTTATAACAGTCTAATATAACCATAGTGTAGTGCAGTAATGTTATAACTGTAGTGTATTACTGTAGAGTATTACTGTAGGGTAATACTGTAATGTATTACTGTAGTGCAGTAATGTTGTAACAGTCTATTGCCAGAATGTCCTAGTTTCATTGGAAACGTATAAGAGGAATGGTGCAGGTAGCTTTTGTCTACCTTGCCTGAAAAGGGAGGGGGAGGGGAGAAGCAGCAAGAGCCAACTGAGAATTAACCACTCTGCTGATCAGGCAGATGCTCCCTTATCTCTGAGAATGCCTCTGCATTTGCTAAGGAAATGAAAGCATGGACAATTAAGGCCATGCGGATTCTCTCCTTGTCTGAGATTCTTTGTTGTTTTTCTACAGTTGTGGCAAAGAATCAGTGGAGCCATCTATATGTGTCCACTGATCTTGTGGCTAGGCTATATATTTTGGTTCTTCCATAATTTTGAAAGTCCATGTCATTTTTTGGCCCAGGTCCAAGCCAAGCATCTGTGGCAACATCTCAACATCATCAGTGTCTGGGAGTTAGCCTAAGTGGTGCATCAGGCAACATCCCTGCCTTCATTGAGTTGCTCTCAAGCAGTTGGTGGGGAGGGTGGTGCTGGCCAGAGAACCAGTCCTGAATTTGCTCCATGCAATGCAAGTCCTTGTTTCCAAGCTCAGCTATGAGCTCATGGGTCACGCTCTGGGCCAGAGTGAGGGGGAACTGTGCTCAGGGCACGCGTGCGCCCCTCCATGTGCCTGCACTGGTGCATACACACACACACATCCCCTTGGCGCTATGCCACTGGTCACACTGTCTTACAGCTCCAGTCTGTCCAGTGGGGGGAAGAGTTGTAGACTGTTGTAAAGGTTGTAGTCTGGTAACATAACATGAAATCTCTTTTTAAAAAACCCCAACCCTGCTATATACCTTTTAAGCAGATTTTTAATTATGAAAGCTGTGATTCATTGAGCTAATAGAATAATAGGTCTATATCTGCTTATTAAAAAGTAAAGATGAGTAAGTGCAATGTAGGAGACGGACCCTTTTTGCAAAGCCCAACGTGAAGTTTGCTCATCAGAACTCAAGTTCTGAATCGGATCAGTTTAGCATCTGCGCAGCTCCTTGTCTGATTATGATTTTTAATTGTAAACAAAAAAGGCTACACTGTATGTTCTCTTGGGAGCCATGTAATCAAGGTTTTTTCTAAACCCAAATCCCTTGCTACTAATTCAGGAAAGGTCACTGAAAAACTCCCCCCCAATTCCTAATTCTAGAGCAGGGGTAGGAAACCTGCGGCTCAGATGTTCAGGAACTACAATTCCCATCAGCCTCTGTCAGCATGGCCAATTGGCCATGCTGGTAGGGGCTGATGGGAATTGTAGTTCCTGAACATCTGGAGAGCCGCAGGTTCCCTACCCCTGTTCTAGAGGAAGTCAGCTGTAAGAACAACAGAGGCATAGAATGTTTGACAGAGAAAATTATCTGGTCTTTGTGTCCCATTTACACCAATGGGATTGAAGCTAGTTGTAAAGTGGAGAAGTCCTCTTTTTTTTTCAGTAAAGAATTGCAAACTTTCTGTGGATCATAGCTAGTGCTATATGTCCAGTGTTCCAATTAAATCTAGGTCAGATCGGAATAAATTAGACTTCTGTCCTTCATAGCATTATAAAAATTTCTGATTTAACTGCAGCCAGAATTTTCTCCTTGGATTTCTACAATGCTTGGCATTTGGCAACTGATGAATCAGTTCTGTGGCAGTTGTTGGGTAGGCATGAACTGCAGGCTTGATGGCAGCAGAAAACAACAAGCTGGAGCCTGCATGGCATTTCTGGCCATTGATTTATGGGTTGCACAGGTGTGTATAAACCTTGAGCAAGCTAGGATGAAAGCCTGCACCAGAGTATCTGTGCCCAGTTGTTCTGGATCTGACCTTGATCCATATTTATCTTAATTGTATGTGTGGTTAGATAAATCAGCTCCTGAGAAACGTATGCCAACGGATTTTAGAATACATGCAAGGTGTGCAGAATTTTTGAGTCTCATTTTTGGCTGCCTCGTGCTCATTGATGGTGTGATTTCACCTGTTTGGTGCAGAGCTGCAAAGAGCCGAGGCTCAGTTCCTATCCCTGCCACTAACTGTGTATCTTTGAACAAACCATTTAATCTCTTTAACCTCTGTCCCTTATTTTCTCCTACTGTAAGATGATTACAGGGAGCCCCATGGTGCAGAGTGGTAAGCTGCAGTGCTCCAGTCTCAACTCTGCTCACGACAACTGAGCTCGATCCGAGGGGAAATTGGTTTCTGGTAGCTGGCTCAAGGTTGACTCATCCTTCCAGGGTCAATAAATTGAGTACCTAGTTTGCTGGGGGTAAAGTGAAGATGAGTGGATAAGGCAATGGCAAACCACCCATAAACAAAGTCTGCCTGGTAAACATTGTGATGTGATTTCACCCCTTGGGTCATTGGTGATTTCACCCCTTGGGTCATTGCTTGCACAGGAGACTACCTTTACCTTTAATATGACCACATTTGGACCACATTTGGAACCTTTTCTACCCACCCATCACCTGAAATATCTTGTTATGTATCATTGTTCGGGATGCCTGATATCATGTCTAGCAATCCTATATTACTTTTCTAACTACCAGGTATTCTCTGTCTACTATTGTAGCTAAGAGGACTGGCCTAGAAGTTCAGTAGTACTCTGTAGGGCAGTCCTGAACATAGTGCTGGTCTGAAGATCAACTAAGTGGTAACTCTTTCTGACACTAGGCACAAGCTTTATGAAACTCTCAGGTTTTCCTAAGCTGTTTGGCAGGGGTTTAAAAACCCTCAGCTTTAATTTGTTAGCATGGCTAGTTTCTAGCCTTCCGTACATCCAGTTAAAAACTGTGATGGGGGAGGGGAGGAGCTGAAGTTCACAGAGTATGAATTCATTCATTTTCATGCTCATATGTTTCAAGTGTATAGATCATGGTTCATTAATGGCTGACATATTTCCCCCCCATTTTGATCTAACTTTGTCATATTGCATTAGCAATTTAGCATTAGAGCACAGACGCAAGCCAGGTCGATTGTATCAAGTTCGTCAATTTCATCTTGAATTTGCATGTAACTTTAAGATGAAGATACATTGTTCACAGTTAGGAATGAATGAAATTGACAAGGGAAGTTGCTTTTGTAGGAGGGAATTGGCAAGGGACTACTGCAGTAATTATAATTTGTTACTTCAGTTTCTAATTTGGCCAAAAAATGTGGTTCTTTGTTGCGGGCGGGCATGCTACATGTTTCTGTTCCTTCAGGTAGTTGTTGGTTTTTGCTTCTACTTTGTGCAAACACCTGGCCCTTATCCAGGCCCCATGAAGTTGCCCTTCCTTCCCTTCTGCCATTCCTCCTCCCTTTCCTCCTCCATTTCAAAAGGATTAAAAAAAAATCTCTTTGTCATAGCTCACTATCAGTGTATAACGATGAAGCAGAGATACAAACTAGCATGGTCAATTGAATCAGTTTTGCCAATTTCACATAGAACTTGTGATCTTAAGGTTCAGTCAGAGATACTAACTAGCATATTGAACTGCTGATGTAACCTTAGGGCAGAGAGAGTTTTTGAAACTGGGGGTGATTGAAAAGAGTACCGGGAATAAGCACTGCTCTGTTCCGTCAGGTAATGGTGCCTGCTCCAAGAGTTTTTTTGGCTTCCATTTTTGGTTGGTAGTTCTCAATAGTAGAGACAGAGGCTGAGCCATATGGAATTGCTGCTTCAAAAAATAACACTAGTGCACTTGTGCAAAAGAAAAAAGGGGGAGGAGGGTTGTTCTTCTGCATCATGGATGACATCCCAAGGCCATTGGGAATAATACATTTTCAGCAGTAGCCTGTGGAATAAATGGGGGGGGGGAGGTTGGGCCAAAATGAGGAGCAAAATGAGGTATGCATATAGAAAAGGCCTACATTTAGGTTTTGTGTTACATTTATTAACGATTACCCTACATTGTGAGCAGGTACTATGAATTTCCTTTGCACAATTTTTACTGAAAAGAATGGGATTTACACAAGCGTACTTCCATGCTCTTGCGCAAGTAATTTTAATGAGGCTGTCACAGCTAGGGCCCACTATGTTCAATGCCCAAGGTCAGCAGCTCTGTTCGTACGCATCATCTGAAATCAGAGTGACCCATGATTTTGAAACAAATGATCTGACACATTAGTTCCTTAAAATAATGACCTGTTCTGTTTTACTCTCTTATTTTGAAGCAAAACTGCTTCAGCTTTGAAGGTCAATGCACTCAACGCAGAAATTTATTTTTGTTAATTATGTCACCCTTTCTGTTATTTATGGTACTGAGATCACCGCTCAAATTATGTAGTTTATGCCTTTTGACAGGGCTCAGTCATTCTGGAGGATGTTGTAAAAAGAGATCTGATGAAATTTCAGTGCAGAGTTGCTAGGCAGTACATGATGAAATCTTGCAAGTTTCTGCTATTAGCATTATGAAGTATATTTGATGCCTGAAAGGCAACTTGGATTACTGAGGGGGCCTCTGTGTTTTACAAGTCTTGAATAGAAAGCAATACAAAAATAGGGATGCAACAATGATCAAGAACCTTTGTTTTGAAATTAGTAACCCCTGGGTGATTTGAAAATTTCATAGAATCATAGAGTTGGAAGAGACCACAAAGGCCATTGAGTCCAACCCCCTGCCATGCAGGAATACACAATCAAAGCACCTTTGACAGATGGCTATCCAGCTTCTATTTAAAAACCTCCAAAGAAGGAGACTCCACTACCCTCCTATGCAGTATATTCCACTGACAAACAGCCCTTACTGTCACGAAGTTCTTCCTAATGTTTAGGTGAAATCTGTTTTCCTGTACCTTGAACCGATTACTCCTTGTCCTAGTCTCTGGAGCAGCAGAAAACAAGCTTGCTTCATCTTCAACATGACATCTCTTCAAATATTGAAACATGGCTATCGTGTCACCCCTTAACCTTCTCTTCTCCAGACTACATATACCTAGCTCCCTAAGCCACTCATCATAGTGTATGGAGTCCAAACCATTTTGGTCGCCCTCCTCTAGACCTGTTCCAACATGTCAATATCCGTCTTAAATTGTGGCACCCAGAACTGGACACAGTATTCCAGGTGAGGTCTGACCAAAGTAAATAGAGAAATACTATTGCGTCCCTCTATATAGACACTATAGTCCTATTGATGCAGCCTCCAGAATTGCATTGGCTTCCTTGGCTGCTGCATGACACTGCTGACTCATGTTTAGTTGGTGGTCTACTAAGACTGCCAGATCCCTTTCACATGTACTGTTGTCAAGCCAGGTGTCCCCCTATATCTGTTGTTTGATTTTTTCTGCCTGATATCTTACATTTATTTCTGTTGAGATTTATTTTGTTATCCCTGCTCTTGACAGCATTCCTTGCAAACTCTTGCCTAAGGTTCAGGATAATCATGCATGGTCTAATCATGTCAGAGTTTACCAGTCTCACAAAAAGCTTATGGCGCTTTTGGCTTCCTGGGCTGACTTGCAGCTATTCCAGCCCATGCTGAGCTGGTCATGAGGATGTGCTACCAAGTGCTGAATTTAGATTTTGGCACATCACCACTTTCCCAGATTTAGCAAGGACACCAGGCAGAATCAGTTTGCGATACTTGGGACAGGATGAAGCATGTGAAGGTCAGCAGGAACTAGGGTTTTACTGCATTGAAATGGGATTTCTTTTTAATTAAAAAAAAGTCTAACCTACCCCCCCTGTTGGGACAACTTCCAAGCAGGATCTAGTTAAAACATTACAAATTCACTATAATGTTCAAATAACAAAAGTAAAAAGAATAGGAACTGATAAACAACCACATCCAGTAAACAGCTGACCATAGCAAAAACATCAAGTCAAAAAAGAAAAGTCCTTTAACCAAAAGTCTGAGTAATTTTTTAAAATTATTCTGGCACCAAAAAAAATGGCCAGATCAGACCCTGGAAAAGCCACTGTGGTGGGAATTCCATAGTCAAAGTGCTACCACAGAAGAGGCCCTATTTTAAGATGGTTTTTGTTTTTGTCTTAAATGACAATGGACTTATGGTGACCTCATAGGCTTTCTAGGCAAGAGATGGTCAGAGGTGGTTTGCCATTGCCTGCCTCTTTTTAGCAACCTTGATCTTTTTCTTGGTGGTCTTGCCTCCAAATACTAACTAGGACTGACACTGCTCAGTGGCTAAGTCTGGTAAAATCAGGGTAACCTGTGCTATCCAGGTAAGCATCCTGTTAGGTAGTCTTCAAAATAAGGACCTCAAAATAAGGAAAAACAGTTTGAAATGAACATAAATCTATTAAAAATGAAGCACTGTCAAGGATTGTGAATCACTACACATAATTTTGGGGGGAAAACTGTGGAATCTCATTCTCTGAAAGAACAAAAGAATTCTAAGGGCCTAGAGTATTTTCTGTGATAAAAATCAGTGTTCTGAGATCTTATGAAACACATTTACCAAATTCTCTGAATGCAGCAGAGAGTCTGACATCCATCCATGTTCCATTTGTTAGGCAACCATAGTGAGCTTTAACAACTATACATGAAACACATTTGCTGGCAGATTTATAACAACGAAAATATGTGCTAAAGGCAAAATTAATGCAGGCAGGTGTTTTTTTTAAATAGATATGTCCCTGGTTATGAGAGACATTTTAGAGCTGGCAAAACACATTGGAACAGCTTGGGTTGATTTTGACAGAGGAATACACAAAAGTCTTCACAAAGGGGGGACCCGGGAAATTACAGGCCAGTCAGTTTGACATCTGTTCCTGGTAAATTAGTAGAATCTATCATTAAAGATAAAATTATTAAACATGTAGAAAAGCAAGACCTGCTGAGAAAGAGTCAGCATGGCTTTTGCAGAGGCAAATCCTGTCTTACAAACTTACTAGAGTTCTTTGAGGGTGTAAACAGGCATGTGGACAGGGGTGAACCGGTGGACATTGTCTACTTGGATTTCCAAAAGGCTTTTGACAAAGTTCCTCACCAGAGACTGTTGAGAAAACTCAGCAATGAAGGAATAAGAGGGGAAGTCCTCCTATGGATTAAAAACTGGTTGAGAAACAGGAAACAAAGAGTGGGTGTAAATGGGAAGTTCTCACAATGGAGAGATGTCGGGAGTGGTGTCTCCCAAGGATCCGTTTTGGGACCAGTGCTCTTTAACCTATTCATAAATGACCTGGAAGTAGGGGTGGGTAGCGTGGTGGCCAAGTTTGCAGATGATACCAAATTATGTAGGGTGGTGAGAACCACAAAGGATTGCGAAGAGCTCCAAGTGGACCTTGATAAATTAGATGAGTGGGCTCAGAAATGGCAAATGCAGTTCAATGTAGCAAAATGTAAAGTGATGCACATAGGGGCAAAAAATCCAAACTTCACATACACGCTACAGGGGTCAGTGCTATCAGTCACAGACCAGGAAAGGGATTTAGGCGTCTTAGTTGATAGTTCCATGGGAATGTCAACTCAATGCATGGCAGTTGTGAAAAAGGCAAACTCTATGCTGGGGATCATTAGAAAAGGAATTGATAATAAAACTGCAAAGATTGTCATGCCCTTATATAAAGCAGCGGTGCGACCGCACTTGGAGTACTGTGTCCAGTTCTGGTCGCCGCATCTCAAAAAGGATATTGAGGAGATAGAAAAAGTGCAGAGAAGGGCAACAAGGATGATTGAGGGACTGGAGCACCTTCCCTATGAGGAGAGGCTGCAGCGTTTGGGACTCTTTAGTTTGGAGAGGAGGCGGCTGAGGGGGGATATGATTGAAGTCTACAAAATTATGCATGGGGTAGAAAATGTTGACAGAGAGACATTTTTCTCTCTTTCTCACAATACTAGAACCAGGGGGCATTCATTGAAAATGCTGGGGGGAAGAATTAGGACTAATAAAAGGAAACACTTCTTCACGCAACGTGTGATTGGTGTTTGGAATATGCTGCCACAGGAGGTGGTGATGGCCACAAACCTTTATAGCTTTAAAAGGGGCTTGGACAGATTTATGGAGGAGAAGTCGATTTATGGCTACCAATCTTGATCCTCTTTGATCTGAGATTGCAAATGCCTTAACAGACCAGGTGATCGGGAGCAACAGCCGCAGAAGGCCATTGCGTTCACATCCTACATGTAAGCTCCCAAAGGCACCTGGTGGGCCACTGCGAGTAGCAGAGAGCTGGACTAGATGGACTTTGGTCTGATCCAGCTGGCTTGTTCTTATGTTCTTATGTTCTTAAAGCAATACATATTCAAATGCCTTCTTTCATGTAAGTGGTAATCTGCATTTGATTCTAAAGGGAAAATAAATTGAGTTCTATGCTGCCAAGAATCAGGGAACTGTTTTTGCTTGTTATAGTAGGCTGGAAATTGACCCTTCAGGTTTGGTGATTTGACCTAACAAATTTGGGGCTAGAAAACTGATTATCATGGCACTATTGAGATGATCTTTTATTTGGTTATAAACACACTGGATCATAAATGAAATGAACACTGTATTTTGTAAAATGCAGTAAAATAACAAAAAATGCTAAAATCATATTTAAAATCCTAGCAGATGGTGTATAAAACATTAAGAAATACTAAATGAAAATCAGAATGTTAACAGTAGATAAATAAAAGACCAACATGGAAGGAGTGGCTTAGAATATAATGATTCTTGAAACTCCCCAACCTTTCCCTCCGCATTGTGGCTCTTTCTTCCCAATCTCAGCTTCCTTGTATATGTACTAGAGGAAGTGGAGCAAGATTTTCTCACACACCTCTTAGTGTCACTGACATCTGCCTGTCTAAAAGGAGTGAGACAGGCTGCAGAGTAATGGGGCCTCTGGGTCATTTGGGAATGTGGGGGTCAGGGCTTTGCTAGTCTGTGGACTTTGGCAGGGGCCCAACTATGCCAATGCTTGGTACTGGTCCTTATGTCCTACTCCAGGAATTTCCCCCCATGACTGAAAACTCCACTGCCAGTGGATTCTTTTCTTCCCCTGTTTCAGCCCAAGCTACCTGCTGTAATTTTGAACCAGTGAAATAACCTATCCTCTGCTTACCCACACATAGCACAGCATGGCTAATTTCTGAGCTCATCAGCATCCTTCTCTCTCCCCTATTGCTTCATCCACACAAGGCAGGGATGCAAAACAGTTATTTAGATAACCGAATTGAATAATTCACATTCTTTGTTCCCATGAATATCTAGAAAGGTTCATGATTTAAACCTAATCTACATAAAATGATTCATTCTGAATTTCTGAATTTCTTCTCTGTTTGCCCTGACTTGGATAGCCTATGCTAGCCCAACCTTATCAATTATTGGTTGCTAAGCAGAGTCAGTCCTGGTGTTTAGATGGGAGGCCATCAAGAAATACCAGGATCGTGACACAGAGGCAGGCAATGGCAAAACATCTCTGAATGTTTCATGCATTGAAAACATTGACAACTATGGAGTTGTTGTACGTCCTCTACAACTTGACAGCACCTTCTTCCTCCATCTGTTTACTTCCTGTTTTTTTCTCAGAGGAACTTTCTTTAATGACAAAAATGACAGACAATTTTTATGCTCAGTGTATGAGCCAATTTATATAGGCCCTTCGATAACTCAAATGCTGTAGCTATGAAAGGCTATGTGATAAATATGGTTTGTGAGTAATATGTAAGATGATGATTCAGTGTACTGCAGGTCTGCGTGACCTCACATACATTTTAGCAGGCCTAATGGAGTTTGGGTGCATAAATGATGACAACAAAACTGAGAAATTATGCTGACTTTATTAGTAGGGTGAGAGAAGATACCTGGTATGATCTTTTTTGCCCTGAACAGATTTTTGAAAACCTTGGATTCTAAGGAGGAATCCCATGTACTCACTATTTACTGCTGTTTACACCTGAGTAAGTGAGTCCTTCTCATTAAGGGGCTGTTGTTGTTGTTGTTGTTGTTGTTGTTGTTGTTGTTGTTGTTATTATTATTATTATTATTATTATTATTATTTAATTGATTTAATATACCGCCCTATCCCCGAAGGTCTCAGGGCGGCGTACAATATAAAACATCATATATAAAAACATAAATATAATTTAAAACCACAGTTATGTCCTAAAACAGCATCCCACGAAACCCTTACGTAACCCTCCCAAGAAAAGATAGTGGGTCCCGATGTTGTTAGGGACCCATGTGGATACTCATTAAGCTATCGTTATTGACGCATGCCTCTGTAAACTAGTGATTATACTCTGTTCCACAGAAAGGTTATGGTAGAATTTCATATTCTTCCACCCCAAAGCATACCAGACCTTCTTTATTGTAGAAGAATAATAATTTGGATTTATGCCCCACCTTTCTCTCCTATAAGGAGACTTAAGGTGGCTTACAAGCTCCTTTCCCTTCCTCTCCCCATAACAGACACCTTATGAGGTAGGTGGGGCTGAGAGAGTCCCGAAGAACTGTGACTAGCCCAAGGTCACTCAGCAGGAATGCAGGAGTACAGAAACACATTTGGTTCACCAGATAAGCCTCTGCCACTGAAGTGGAGGAGTGGGGAATCAAATCCAGTTCTCCAGATTAGAATGCACCTGCTCTTAACCACTACACCACACTGGCTCTCTGTAGAATTCTCCACCACTGCCTTAGTGCCTACCTTGCCCTTCTCCTTCCTATCTGTTTGAAAGTGAAAATACATTTTGGCTTAAATGCCCTTGTATCAAATCACCATGTTCAATAATACATAAAATAATGGGTTTGGAAAAAGTCAGCGTGTAAAAATGAATGATCATTCTCATATTCATTTGGGACTATATTCTAATACAGAAGCGTACAGTTCTGAACTGCTGCACCTCAACTGACAGAAATATCAACTTTCTGTGGGACAGAATATATTAACCAAGACGATGTGGCGCATCAATTCATATGCAATCTACAGAGGGACAAAAACAACAACACCCCCCTGGGTCATTTTAGCCTAAGTCCCTCCACTGAGTCTCAGCCCCTGCCTCCACAGGCACACGGGGGAGCTTAGTTCCCAATAGCTGATGCCTGTGCATGAAAAGAACAGAACTGGGTCAGCCTGACTCAACTTCTGGCAAAATTTATCATCTAGCTTTGTAATTCAGGGACAAACAGACTTTGAGGTGTTGTGTTCAAGGAGTTCTCTATCAGTGTTCCAGATAGTACTTCACAAATAGTCAAAATCTTTCCCCCACATTTTATATACAGAGTTCACAGAAAATGACACCTGCAGGGTTAGAATGCAAAAAAACCCTATCCCAAACAGACAATTTATTAATTTATCACTAGATGTTGACTGTCTTAACAGTTTCTTGCAGGCACCATTCTCATTCTCATGGCCTGCTACTTTTGTTTCACAAAGCTATACTTTGCTCCTGGTGACTTGAGTCACAATAAATTTTCCATGAGCCTAATCTGCAATATTGGACTGAAGTAGTAGCTCAATCAGCATTAGGAAGGTCTGTGATGCCAAATCTGTTTGCAGATATTAGTTCATTGTACCCAATGCCAATACAATGCACTCATCTGAACTGACAAATGCCATTGTAATTGAATGCGGAACAGGAATACCTACTGTTGGGATTTTTGCACAAAAGTTTGGACTGTTAGTCTCATTGATTTCAGAAGTGTAACCTGATCCTAAGTATGTTGATGTAAATCCCATTAAGTCCCATTCCATTAAGTTCAGTACGACTTCTTCCCAAGTCAGTGTGCCTAGGATGAAGCATGTGCTTACATCTCCCCCAGTGACATCAATCAGACTTAAAAGCATTAAATTCTGGCTGGATTGATTTTGTGGTACAAATGACGTAAATCCTAGAAAGGCAAATGGCACAAGCTGGTGACAGGTGACTTTAAAACACAGTTCCAATTCTGCCATATCTCATGATGTGCCAGTTTCGCCTCATCACGTTTTGAAGAACACAGCTCCCACAGCGGCATGTCCTTTTAAAATCATTGTACTTCCATTATTGCTAGAAGGGCAAAATTCTGGGGATTCCTTGTCACAGGGGAGCCTGCTGTGAAGCCCCATCCCCAACCCTCCCTCTTCTGTTTGGATGAACTATTTTCTCTCCACGGACATGTACCATCTGTGGTATCTACATTTCCTATTCCCAGCTGTCTCAGTGTTGTGTGACATGAATGTTCACTGCCCCCCTCTGAGCACAATCCTCTTTTCAATGTCACTAATGTGACTGAATTTCAGGAGGGTGATGCTGATTGGCTAAGAGGCTGAAAATCCATCTTTGTCCTTACTAAGAGCACAGCTGAGCTTTCCTATGAAGGCCTCTGCTCAAGGCTAACTTGAGTAGGCTTAGTTTAAAGGGACCCTGGAACATTCAGTTACTCACCAGAGGGTTCATATGGCAACCAAACGTTTCTCTCTTGCTGTTCCTATTTATCACAGCTTATTAGTTCTTCTCTACATTCTGAATCTGAAAACATCCAGCTCTTTGTGCACCATACTGCAGGCAAGAAGGAAAGTAACATTACCTCTGGAGAGTGGGTTTCCAACATCTAATCCAAGCTAGGGCTGCCCACTTTTTTTTCTGGAAAGGCTGCTATACTTTTATCAAGTGTCTCACAGGCAGACGTTTAAGAGGTGAAGTTTTTGCCTTTACTCATGAACTGGTGAAACATAGGCAGGGGTGGAGCAAGGGGGAACTGCACCTAGGGCGTGTGTGCGTCCTGTGCCTCTGCCATGGTGCCCCTCTGGCTACTCCCCTTCCACGGCCCAGCAACACACCTGCTGCGGCATCACCCGGGGTTTTGCGCCCCCTATTGGTGCTACTCCACTGAACATAGGTCTTTTCTCCACAAGTTTTTTTATAACATTTCCTGCTGCCAGATGCTATATTTTACTGTGAGAATTCCACACTTTTTGATCCGTTTGGTTGTGGAAATGTCTCTACCTAACTTTTCCTCTGTTATTTTACTGCAATGGTTTCTGAGCCAACTTCCCTTGAGCATGCAATCATATTGAATCAGTGTTTATTTCCTCACCCCTCCAAACACCTGGCCCTTATCCATGCTAAATTGCTAAATTGTCCTCCTCAGCATGCTTCCCTTAGAAGAAAGTCTCTTTGGGCTCACTGGGGCTCTTTTCAGAGTAAACAAATTAGGGTTGAGGTGGGTGTTGCCTCGAGATGTATGATGAGTCAGTATCAGCTTATTAGCCACACAGACGTATGGGACACACTACCTTACCATGCTTCACTGCCTCCTCGCCTACAGGATATATCAATTGGTGCAATGTATATATGTGTTTGCTGGCATCACAATGGGTTCCATTGAAGCTCCCTACCAAGGCAATTGCTGCAACCCAGCACTGTTGTGTGTAGGTCCCAAAAGACATTAAAGTCTTGGGGCAGAACAATAGTCAGTATGAAGAAGGAAGGAGCAACCATCCACCTCTGAGCAGATCATGCAGTAGTCATGTTCAAATCCAATTGGACTGAGCCAGTGGGATGTAAAGATTCTGTAATCAGCAGCAGTGATGCAGGGGTCCCAGGTAAAAAGACATTGTTTCAATGAGACCTGGGGCAAATATTAATGTATTGCAGAAACTGTGTGAATATATTAACCGTTCTGCCTGGGAACTCCCATCCTGCCTGTTGAGACTTCAAAAGTCAGAATTTCTGGACTCTCAAACCTAGAATCCATCTCTGGGATGTATCCTAAGTCATCACGTCATCTTTCCAGCTGAGAAATCAACATTTTCCCTTTTATCAAAAATCATTAGCCATCTGGGAGTAAAAAGGACCATAAGTGCTCCTGCCAAAACAAATATTTATGTGAGTATTCTGTGGCTGAGTTGTTGCTTAAGCCTTGAATTAGGGCTACACACCTTCAAGTGGAGGCTGGAAGTCTTTCAGAATTACAACTGGTGTGCAGACTACAAAGATAAGTTCCTCTGGAGAAAATGGCAGCCTTGGAGGGCAGACTGTATGGCCCTTTCCGGACAACCAAAATAAAATATTTTGAGGAAGGAAATAAAATGTTTCCTCCAAGAAGTTCCCACAGGTTTTAGCCCAAAATATTTTGCAAATATTTTATTTCAGCCTCACAACATTTTATTTGGATCCTCTAAACTAGCCATCTTTTTTTCCTAAAATGTTTTTAAAAATGTTTCCTTCTAGCCTGTCCAGAGAAAAAGGAATTGTTTTATTTCTCCCACCCGAATTTAAAGTTCCAACCCCGCCCCCTTTCAACTCTGCAACTTTTATTTCTCTGGCTGTCCACCATTTTCTTCTGCTTCAGAGATTCTCTGTCTACCATTTTCTGAAGTTTCTATGGACATTTTCGCAAGACTGCTTGCCATTTCTGTCATTACAATTTTTTATTTTGCGTGTTGTGGATATGATGCTACATAGATTCGACATTTGGGATTAGCAAGTCTTTGGACATCTTCATAGCATCAAAACCACGCGCACAAGTGTGTGTGTGTGTTTTTAATTTCACCTGAAAAGTTTTATTTTTATGGACTATGCAGACAAAACCCACAATAACAGTTCTTTTCAAAATGTTTGGCATGTTGGGATAAGTGCTCCTGGTAGTTGGAGATTATCTCTTATCGTAGTTAGCAGAGCGGCACGGGTGGCTAGAACACAGCAGAAGCCCTTACCTCGTGTGCATGCGTGTGCGTGATGAATCCCAATGTGCGGCAAGCTTACACAAAAGAAAGTCGGAGTCAGTTATAGTTTCTAATCTAATAAAAAGAGTATTTATTAGTGAACTCCATTCTGGATAGAAAGGTAAGTAGATAGAGTCACTATGCTATCTTAATCTAGCTGGATGGAGATGGATGCGAGGAGCATCCATCCTCTCTCTAGGCATGGTAGGAAGAAGGTGTGAGAAGGGGTCGAGGAAGAAGCCGGAAGGAAGGAAGTCCCTGAGAGTATCAGTCTAACATCAAAGGGATAGAACCAGCATGATAGAGTAAAGGTGTCAAATCCCTAGGTCCCTATCTAGCCACTAGCTCTCTAGTAAAAACCCCCTCTGTAGGTTGAGGCAGGAAACAGCGTAACAAAGTCCTTCACTTCCAACATGGCAAACATTTTAAATGCTTTGTGCAGGAATGGCCTGTATCTCATTATTCCCCATTGAGATCCCTTCCTTCCCCAATGCCCCCCATCTCCAGGCTCCATCTCCAAATCTCCAGGAGTTTCCCAACCTGGAGTTGGCAACCCTACTTTGAATCCTCTCACTGTTTGGCACTGCTCTGTGTATGATACTTAGACTTAAACCAGGTGATTATGCATTGTAAGGATTGGCTTAAGTATATGACTTGTGTGGTGTGATTGGAAGGGTGCGTACAACAGAAATCTCTAGTTAAGCTCTCTTCTTAGCTGTGAGCTATTTAAGTAAGCAACTATTCTCTCCAGCTCAGTTCTCTGTCTGTAGCTTAATCACCATCTTTTTTATGGGCATCCTGAATTAGCAGGGAAGAACCTTTATGTTATGATGACCTTTATGTGTCATCAGTGGTAGAGAATCTGCTGTGTGTAGTAGTCCCCAGGTTCAATTCTATATTTAAAAGGCTCAGGTAGCAGGACCTCTACCTGAGATTGTGGCAAACCACTGCCAGGCCTTCTAAATAATATTGACCTTGATAGACCTCAGGGTCTGACTCAGTCGAAGGCTATTTCATGTGCTCCCTTGCTTGTTTTGCAGATCTAGCTACTGTAAAAGTTACCAAAGCAGGATAGGCAAGGTTTTCATCCAGACAAAGCAGTAATGGAATTAGAACCAAGTTTGATTCCCTGCTCCTCCACATGATGCCCCCTGGCCAGTCACAGCCTTCTCAGAACTCTCTCAGCACAAACAGGCAGGCAATGGCAAACCACCTCTGAATGTAACTTGCCTTCAAAACCCTACAAGGTCACCAAAAGTCACTTTCCGCCACCAACACCACATTTCAGGATTATTTTAAGGAGTACTGAGATAATCAATTCTGAAAAAAAGGAAGGGGAGAGTAATATAATAATGAAATATTGAGCAAGGTTTCAAGTCCCTCAGAATTCAGGCTGGATGTTCAGTACCCCGCCCACAAGAAAGCCAAAAGAGGGGAGTAAACAATGCAACAGGCCATGATGGAAAAGCCCCTGGTCTATAGTTTTTAATGGAAATGCAGATGGGACTGTCAGAATTTGGATGGGTGCCAAAGAATTGTGGGAGTTTAACTTGACTGTATCCTCAAGCAGCAAACAAGGCGCTTTGCTGGAATTGTATATGTTTGCTCCCACTCACTGAAACTCAGCTATTGTTTTATTTCTCAGCATGGCAGTAAGCTCTCTTGCCTTTGGTAAGCTGACAGTAGCAGGGCTGATCTTCTGTGTTTCTAAAACAGCTGCTCTGCTTCAAAAAGTCCTTTGACTTTGGATTTCTGCTGGCTCAGCCCAGCATATTTCTAATGACTGTGATCATCATATCTTATAAATGGCTGGAAATCGCCACATACTGGGCAGTCATGTGGTTAATGTGAGTACTTTGTGATGGGATGCGTCATTTAGAAGACTGCAGAAAGAAGGACTTGCAGAAAACCAAGGATTAAGGCAGGCAGTGGTAGGAAGAGGAGACAATACGGAACAGGGAAAGCATGAATTGGACTTGGCTGAGGAAGTTTTGTGTTCAAATGTCAGCTTTATCATGAAGCTTGCTTGGTGGTCCTAACCAAGTCACTTTTGTTTCTGCCTCGTATGTTGCAGGGTTCATGTGATTAAAATCTAGTAGATGCAAAGCAGATGTTCCTCTATTGAGCTGTGCCCCCTCCCCTAGGACAGCAATTCACCAGTAGAATTTTGTCTTCAGGAAAACTGTAGGCTGACTGCTCAGCAGTCTCATATTTGTATCTTGACCTAAGAGAGGAAGGTGGGATAAAGAATTTGTAGCATCTCTTCTGCCCCGATGAGATGAGTGACAGAGGGTACACAAAGATAGTGGCAGAGACATGATGCAAATTCACTCTCAGTCTGATTATCTACCCTTACTTTTATTCTTTCCATAAATATACCCATAGCCTGTGCTTAACAAATATAAAGCCACAGGAAGAGTCATGTTGGGTTTATTTGCATGTTTCTGTGGGAGGCTCGGTTAACACGAATAGCAGCAAAGAAGGCTGTAAGGAAGCTCGCTGACCAGATCGCAGCTGAGAGGCAGAGAACTTGACAAGCCCTTGAAAGGGGGCTTGTGCTGTTAAGTGTGCTAGCCACCAGTATTAAAACTAGAAGACAGCCTTGAGGGGACAGGAGACAGCTATGTAAAGAACATGGCCATGGCTAATTAAGTTGACAATCCATTCAATCTTTTCCTTCCCCTGTTTTCTCCAGGCCATGATTTCCTCGTGATTCAAACAGCTCTTGCTTTTTCAGAAAGTCTGAATGAATTTCCCCTTTCTTTGCAGGCCTTTGCACTGAAGCCAAGTGAAGAACTTTATGATTGCACTATATGTAACTCAACTCAGATAAGACCTCGCTAAGAAACGAGTAGTTCCTGCCTTTCAGAAAGATTTTTCCATCAAGTCATCCCAGTCTCTACTTCTCATCAGCAACTTCCAGCTCCACACACTGAAGCAGGCATCTAGAAACTCATTTCCATCTGTCTTCATCACAAAGCCCACTTTGGAAATCATCCTCCAGCCATGTTCCAGCGCTTCACCAGCCTCTTCTTCAGTGACACCAGCATCCCTGAGGTCCTTGAAGAACCCAAGCCCTTTGTCTCTGAAGAGGAAGAAGATGATGGGTGGCTCATTATTGACCTACCAGGTGAGATATATTAGAGGAAATGTACTGGATTTGTGCTCAGAGCCAGAGTTGTCACAGAGATCATGGATAGTTGTAAATTGCAATCTGGGGCCTAACTATTCAGGCTTCCACCAAGATAAATGGTTGTTTCTGAAAGAAAGGTGAAGAAGCTGTTATTTTTGAAGGGCAGGGATTTCAGTGTACTTCCCTTCCATCTGGTGACTGCAGACTTCTCTGGAGTGGAACCTGCATACCATTGGCTGTACAGAAGTGGTCATCCTTGAAGTTAGGCAGTGGGTAGAAAAATTGTAGGAAGCTGCTATCAATATAGGCCCTGAAGAGCCCAGTCCAGTCTTAAGGGATTCAGTGACAGGAGATGCAAGGTGGCATAAAGACAGAGGGGCAGCTGGAGTCAGCACTTTGCAGATTAGTGGCTATGATTCCCTCCATTTTACATTTCTCAGCATCAACATTAAATTTCTTCCATAGTATACCTTCTCACCTTTCCATATTTTTTGCTGAAATAACAAGTAGCATTATCAAGGGGGAATGCCACCTTCTGTCTCCTGCCTCTTAGAAACCTTCAGAGAGTAGAAAAATCTCTTCAACAAATATGAGACCCACTGTGATGTAGTAATTATAGTGTCAGTCTAGGATCTAGGAAATCAAGGTTTGAATCCCCACTGTGCATGGAAACTTGGTGGTTGACTTTGGCCAGTCACTTTCCCTCAGCCTAACCTTCTTCACAGGGTTGTTATTGCAAGGATAAAATGGAGGAAGGGATAAAGATATTATAAGTCTCTCTTGGTCCTTATTGGGATATAAATAGTGAAATAAATAACATAAAAAGACTTTGAGGCCTCTTTTGCTATCTTACGTATCTAAGCACTGTAATGAATTTAGACTTATCACTGTTCTTCTCTAAGGTAGAATCCAGCCTTCTCTTACTACTGATAACTGAAGTTATCTAATATTGATTCATTCAGCTTTCACTGCTTCCAGTCCAGTTGTCATATGTCAAGCTGACCCTTCATGTTTCAGAAGCCATAGCTTTCTTGCTCTTGACAAAATCATCATCTTGTTTGCAAGATTCTCCTCTCTGGCTGTAGTGGGTTGCATTGAGTACTTTCAAGTCCTACAGCTCAGAATGATGTCTGCATCTTCAGCTGGCACTAGGACAATATGTCTTCAGACTTCACTAATCCCTTCATCTATTCACAGTTAGATCAAGATAAACTTAATGTTTATGCTGCTGTCCCCTCTACCTAAGATGTGGTGTTGGCATGGCATTATCTCCTACTACATTGTCCTTGCTTTTCTTAGAGAACTTCTCCCAAACGTCTGGTGTGTTGGTAGAACACGGAGAAATTCACATGAAAATAAAATAACTTTTATAGTGTTTTCCAACCCCCTGCCATGCAGGAATGCTCAATCAAAGTACCCTTGACAGATGGCCATTCAGCCATCTGTTTAAAAACCTCCAAAGAAGGAGACTCTACCATACTCTGAGGCAGTGTGTTCCACTGTTGAACAGCCCTTACTGTCACAAAGTTCTCTTTTCCTGTACCTTGAACTGATTACTCCTTGTCCTAGTCTCTGGAGCAGCAGAAAACAAGCTTGCTCCATCTTCAACCTCAAAATAAGTTGAGACTGATATCAATCTGACCATTTCTGGAGATCATACCAAAGATTAATCTAGACAGAACTAACTGGATCTTTGCTATGGCCCTGAAAATTAATTGTTGTGTATGTTTACATTGATGGTACCTCCTGGTATAGAAGATATTTCTGTGGTATCTGAAAATTCTCAGCTACATGCAGGTGGGGGCTTTCAAGCTTGCCACTATGGTGTGAACACTCCAAGTGGCAGCCATAGTTGCTCACCACTAGGATAATTTTTTTAAATGATATCATCTATGCCACAACATCTCTTACAGGGAAAACCAGAAATGATGTCGAGTGGCCTTAGATATTGCTAAAAACTGGGGGGGGGGGGGGTTTCAGTGATGCATATGACATCACACTCACCCCATATCATTGTTCCGAACCCTACTGCTGGTTGCCTTGACAACCCTTGTGCAAATGCTAGAGTCTATATCTAGCTCTGATTAAAAAAAAAACCCTGGAAAACATATTGCCATGTATCCTATCTCTCTGCTCAGCAAGGTTTGAAGCCTTCTTCCAATTCAAGTGCCTCTGGCAGAGGAGCCACTTAAGTAGGCTGGATTGAAAGGAAACATACTTTGTTGAGTGGAGTGATAGGAAACATGCCATTGACCAGCATTCCAGAACTCTTTGGCCTTTTGGTGTCTCTTGCAGAGAGTCACGAGGCAGCTTTTGCTTTCCCTCCTCCAATACTGAGGCCATTAAGCTGCCATTCTTTCCCATGCATCCTGGATGAGGTTGTATGATACAGTAGGCCAAGAAAGGAAGCAGGCAGCTGGGCCTTTGTTTTTCCCTTGGGCTTGTCAAATTAAACAAACATGAACTTCCTCTGAATTTGCTATCCCTGACTTATTTGCTCCCAGCTTAAAACATCTTTCTGCCTCAGTGCTGTTTAGTCCTTTCTCAATACCTAAAATGGAAACAGAGAGTTAGGGGTTGGCTGCCAAGTGCAGCCAGCAGATTGGCCATGCCTCCTTGGTCAAATCCTGGCATGCCTACTGAGAAAACCTAGTTAGCAAACAAGTTGCCTCCAGCAGAGCAGTTTTGCAGGAGGGCTTACCCCAGCCATTAGGTTGCTCTGAGTGGAATCCTGAATTAATTACTTCTTTCATCCAACTGTCTTGATCTTGGCTCTGCCCACCCCTTATCCATACCAGAACTAGGACTGCCAAGCTTGAGGTAGGCGCCTGGTGTTCTCCCAGTGTTCCCCCTGTTCTCCATAATAATGAGATCAATTCCCCTGAAAGGAACAGATGCTTCAGAGAATGGACTCTGTGCTATCACATCCCTTCCCCAAATTCTGCCCTTTCCAGGCTTTTCCCCCCAGTCCCCAGGAATTTCCCAAACTGGAGTGACCACTTCTGTTTCCCTTTGGTTGCTGTTCTGAACCAGCTTCTTCTGGCAACAGTAGTGCTATTGGAAACATCATGATGGCTATAGAGTACCTTATGATCGTACCTATGCAATGGATAACATTGTTCCCTAAGAAAATATTTGAAATCATGTTTTTGAATTGACATATGGTACTCTGTGTGTGTAAATTATTTCAGTTTTGGGTTGTGAAGAGAAAAGTAAGTAGCTCAGGCAAACTTTGCAGTAGCTGAAGTACATTGTCTCCTGCACCTCATGTAGACTACAATACCCATGATGTTGCTTTGGAGGACCCAGATCAATTTTGGACTGTCAATTTAATAAAGCTTCCAGCCATGGAAAGAAGGACTCCCACCCTCTCAGCCTAAACTCCAGCCAGTAATTGAGCTTTACACCATACTCTGATGATAGGGTTGCCATTCTCCAAGTGGGACCTGGCTTTCTTCCAAAATAACAGCTGATCTTTCGACTACAGAGATCAGTTTCCTTAGGGAAAACAGCAGCTTTGAGTGTTGATTTTGTGGAGCCAGATGCCTTCTTAGCTCCACATCCTCTCAAAACTCTGCTTTCCCCAGACTCCATCCTCAGAGTTGGCAATCCTAGCTAATGACCAGTGAATGTATTTTATTGGGATGGTAACCTCTACTGTTGGGGTGGTCAACCTCTTGTTCGTTTGTGTCTGTTATCCCCTTAAAGAAGTGCTTGAGAATGGCTGATAATGCACAAGGTTTCTGCTTCGTAATGAGGGTGAATGTCCATCACGGCAAGGTTTCTTGTATGGAAATATTTCCTCGACCCCCATTTTCACTTTCCATACTCTCAGCAAAAGCAATACAATTTATAGCACAACTTGTAATTTGCTTCTCCTCCAGAGGGGACAGATTTGCCAGTGAGCACAGCTTTGCCCCAGATATCTTCCCTCCCCCCATGGCCAGCATTCCCATTCTCTCATGCTGCCACCCACACCTCTTCCCTCACCCTTCCCCCGCCTATGTTGCCGACTCCTTCAAATCACAGAAAAGAAGCTCACTCACATAGGCTTAGCCAAAATACACTGACCTCTGCAGTCTCATGTTGATATATCGAGATGTCTATATAATAACAACAACAGAAAGTGCTTGGAAATAACAAGCCTTCCTGTCCTCCAGGGGTGGCAGAAGCATCAGGAAGTGTATGTGTGGAGGGGAGGGGAGGGGGAGAGAATATCAGCTCTAGAATACAGTTGCCTTCTTAAGTAATTTTTGGTCTGGGGAATTGCTTTGTCTGTTTCATTTGTAGGAGAGGGGATTATTTTTTGAATAGCAATATCGATATAAGTGCAGTTTAAAGGGCTAAATCAGCAATCTTGACTTTCAGGTGTAAAGATATCAGTGCCTTTAAGAATTAGATGATGGGTGGAGTTTAGGGAACCAGGTCACAGAGAGTTCTCTGCAGAAAAGCTCTGTGGCAGGAGTGGGTGCCTCCTCACCTGTAAACAGAGAAATGCGAGGAGACCCCACTACAAGACCACTGCTCAGAGAAAAGCCCCGAGGTAAGCGTTCCATGCATAATGGGCCAATCCAAAATTTAGTCTGGGGACCTTTTTCCAGTTCGCTGTATCATGAAAAGTCTTTTATCTACTGGAGTTTTGTTTTTTGATTCTGTGCTTATGACGGCAGCCTAAGTTGGCAGTAGGGTTGCCAACCTCCAAGTGTTGACTGGAGATCTCCCAGTATTACAACTGATCTCCAGGTGACATAGATCAGTTCCCCTGGAGAAAATGGCTGCTTTGGAAGGGGGATTCTATGGCATTGTACCTCATTGAAGTCTATCCCTTCCCCCACCCCTCTACAGACTCCAATCCCAAAATTTCCCAACCTGCAGCTGGCAACCCTAGCTGGAAGTTCTGTGCTTGTCAGAGCTTCTCCATCTTATGAACTGCTATGCCTTTCCACGGCATGAAAGTCAGATGATTCAATCACTTGCAAAAACCATCCATGACTCTTTAGCTTGCAAATTAGACAGAGAAGTAAACAAGCCTCTGTGCATTTCAGATCTGCCCTTTCTCTTCCTGCTGCCAATCATTTGCTCTTGCAAGCTCCTTTTAAAAAATAGCAACAACAACAAAACCCAGGGTCATGCTTGTATTATAGATATTTTTAGATATCCTGGCATGAAACTGACAATGAAGCTACCTCTCAGTTCGGTAGCAAGGCTTATTTTTCATGCCCCAGTATGCCCTTCACCTCGTGCTCAGAGGTTGTTCCAGACTTTCTTAACTATTGAATTGGCTTTTAAAGTGACAGCATTGTTCCTAGTTCATCAAATAAGGGGTAAACCTAAAACCCCTTTGGGTGTCCAAGGAGTAGGACTCCTGAGAAAGAGCTGATGGGCAGATCTATGGACTTCAGCCTACTCTTCTGTCTGCTCTGGTGTCTCCTCCCAGTTTCAATGGATCAGAAACAAAGGACCTCAATGCTGTGGGGTAGAGTAGCTGAGAGACTGGCCTAGGGTCACCCACTAAAGTTGCCAGCAGCCGGTTGGGGAATTCCTGGTGATTTGGGGTGGGGGCTTGGGAAGATGGGGCTTGGGGAAGTGGGACCTCAGAGGGGATAATGCCATAAAATACCCCACCCCACCCCCCCAAAAAAGCAGCCATTTGCTCCAGGGAATTGATCTTTGTCATCTGGAGACCAGTCATAATGTTAGGATCTGTCCTGGCCCAACCTAGAGGTTGGCAACCATGACTCCCAGCAAGTTTCATTGCAGAATGGATGTAAACTCAAAAATCCTAAGTAAAATCATACCAGGAGGGAAGCCCATAAATGGGACACTGTTCTTCTGATAACTTTCCACTGCACTATTAAAGGGGGTGATGGGATTCAAGAAGGGGCGTCCACTGAAGATCTTATGATCAGGAGCACCGGCTCCTACTGTTTAAAACTGTACACTAGACTGACACATATTTTTATTTTGAGCAAGACTTGTGTGCCAGAAAAGAAGGCTGGCTTCCACTGATTTTATGAGTAGGAATTTAGTGGAGAAGAGAACACCAGGTCCCAGGACTATGGCACTGCTAAGGTCCAGAAACTGTTTGCATACGTAGCAGATAAGAGTCCTGCCAGAGGTGATAGGTTACAAGGCAGAAACAGTTCTGACTCATCCATCCATATCTTTAAGCAACAATGAGCTGAAGTCGTGAACAGTCAGCATCATGTTGTGCCAAGGCAGACAGACCATTTTGTTTACAGGAAAGTGTCCCAGTGAGCCTCTGCCCCCCGGAGCCAGTGGCAGAGAGGAACTAGCAAAGCCAAGACCCAACAGCTCAGCCAATGCCTTAGGAGGCCACTGGGCTCATACCCTTCAGTAGCTATGATAATTGGTGTCAGTTCACCAATGGGCTCCTCCCACACTATGGGAAATTTGTTGCAGGAAGCACTGGGCGAGCCGCTGCCCTTTGTTGGCACCACTGAGCCCAGTGGTCCTTGCAAAGCTTGCTTGTAGCGCTGCAGGAGCCACTCAACTTGGCTTGCTCCAGTGTCTTTTTAACTTTCCAGTCGTCCTTGGTGTAGCAGCTACAGTTGAAGACAAAGAATGGAGGCAAAACTCTGGTTCAGATCCCTACTCAGTCACAAAGCTCACTGGGTAATCTTGCATCTCTCTTTCTGCCTTCTGCAATGATAAGCTAGAGAAAGAGTGACTCATATGTTTCAACTGGAGCTCCTAATGGGAAAAACAGAATAAAAAGGTAATATCAAAACAGACTGGGACCTATTATGCATGCAGAGCTTACCCTGTAGCTCTTTCTCTGCAGTGGGTTTTTCCCATAGTTTTCAGTGCTGAGAGTCTCCTGCTACAAAGCTTCCCCAGCTGAGCCAGTCACCATTTCCATTATCCACTGCTTTTCTTGTTGCCTGTCACTTTTTTATTTCTTTGAAAAAACAAACAAAAAAGAAAACCCTTCAGGATGCTCTGCTGGCCAAGAGTGGGAGGAGCTAGTGTTCAATGTGTGGGAAAAGGTGGGGGAAAGTGGGAGGGGCAAGCAAAGCTAAGGCAAACTAAACATACACATACACAAAAGATCTTTGCTTCCTCAATGAAGAGAAAGGAAAAGTCACATTTAAGAGGTTTGAGAAGCCATGGGGCTGCTCTGATCTATAGTGCAGTGAGGGGGGAGGGTAACATGTGAGTAACTAAGAATCTCAGTCGCCTGCATAAGATGAAGATGAGCAGTAATAGCACACTATCAGTTTGTCCTATATGAATGGGACTGGGTGTGGAGGACTAACTCCTAACTTCCAGGTGATCACTCAAACATCTGCATCTTGTTGATCATGTCACCTGCATCTGTTACTCAAAGGGGAGAGGAAATTTCTGCATATTTACCCTTCTCATCAGGATTGCCCTGGAGATCTCCTGGAATTACAATTGGTTTCTAGATTACGACATTTGTTCCCTGGTGAAAACGGATGCTTTGAAGAGTGGAATCTATGGCATCATATCCTGCTGCGGTCCCTTCGCAAATCCCACTCTTCCCAGCCTCCCCCACCAAATCTCCAGGTATTCCCCAGATCAGAGTTGGCAATGCTACTTCCCACTGCAGACCACCTTCATGTCATTCCTTAAAGTCCCCTATTCTCCAGGAGCATCATTTCATGGAGATCAGTAACTGCAGTTGGAGGGAGAGGGCAGAACAGTTTTGCTCTGGATCCAATTTTACATTGATCCAGTTGTACATGCATAAGATTTTTCCCTAGAAAACCAGAGAATCACAGAGATTGTGACAATCATATGTGCACAGATTTGGTGTAAAGCGGATCTGTGGGTATTTAACCAATGCTGCTTCCCTGCCCAGATAATGTGGGGGAATGGCTAGTGTCCAGTTCAGTCTTGGAGTTGTGTGATTCGAAACCATGGCCAAATCCAAGCCAAATCCACTCAGCTTACATAACCCAAACTAATATCAAAACAAGGCTGTCCCAAGACATTTGCTGGAACATCAAGAAAACAAAAAGTAACTTGGAAACCTCATGTAGCAATGTTGCTTGGTGACTAATGCCACAGCAGTAATTGCAGCCTCCCTCCCAATCCCCACCTTGACTGAGCAGTAAAACTTGATGCACAGAGAAAGAAGCAGCAGGTTAGCCAGATACGAGAAATATCTCTGCTTCTTCTTTGAAACAAAGCGCAGGAATACCAACTGCAGGAAGGGACGCTTTAACTAGAAACCTGAGATAGTGCCCATGGGAAGTTTCTCATTACGTTCATTCAATGGGCTAAGATTAATTGAGAGTAGGATTGAATCTGAGGAGACAATGGAAAATTCTTTACTGGACTTCTAGCATGTTTTTAATTGCTAAACAGCAGCTGGGAGGGCTAATCTGGATGAAAGGAGAGGGCATTTAATTCTATCTACTAACATTAGTTCACTGAACTCTAATGTTCCCCAAGGAATTTTATTTACCATTTGGGGAAAAAACATTTAGCAACATTCAGACACCCTATGGTTCTCCCAAAGAGGCAACTATATCAACTCTTAGGACCACTTTTGCTCAGGAAAATTATATGAGGTTCAAATGGAGGTCCCTGATCTAATGCCTTATCAGGTTTGTTGAAGCTCCTTAGGTCAAAGTTTTGGGGTGATGAGCTTCAAGGATGGGGGGAAGGCTTCTAGTAGACAGTGGGCCTTGACTGACCCCCCCCCCCCACTCTTTAAAACAGAAAAAAACACTAGGCTAGAGAGACCAGGAAAAAGTCGGCCCTTTAACATTTGATCTGTCAGATGCATAGTTACCCTGGTAGCATTTTCTCCATCTTAACTGCTACACTGCTTTAGTTCAGTCTGTCCATGTCATTTGCAGTGTTTTGAAACACAAGAAGGTGTGAAGGGTGGCTAGCAGTTATGAGGCTTGACAAACCAAGAAAGTCATTCCTGTGGGTTAAGGACATGTTTTCAACTTTGGCCACCAGAACTTCACTTTTTTCCTCCCTTTTTTCTTTCTAAACCTGTACCCCAGTCAGCAGCTCCAAGCGTCTCTGCTGATACTTCGATCTGTAGATCATTCCTGTTAGGCATCCTGCTAAGAATCTGCAAGCAGCAATTATGTTTAATTAAAAAAACAACAACTTGCATTCTTCCTGCCAGTCAGAGATCTAATTACAGCCACCCTTTTCTGGTACTTCAATTGCACAAATCTAAGGAAAGGCTCTCGTGAGCTCACACCTTCAGTTTTATATCTGAGGTGATGAGCTATGAGATTGGGTGACTCCCCATGAGACATTAATGGCACTCGTGGTTTCTTTATGTCATTACAAAGATGGGTTTTAATTCACTATGCTGTATTTGGATGTTTACTGCTTGTATCTGTACTGACTTTGCTCAAGACCTTAGGTCAGAGTGGTGAAATAATAAAGGAAAGGAGACATTAACGGCTGAACTCAAAGGTCACCATAAATTGAATTTTGTTTAAATCAGGATTGTGCATGTAATGTAACTGCATGTTACATTACAGAACCCTCAGGTGGTTTCAAGGGCCAACACAAGGACTGTCCATCAGATAGGTTTTGCAAGTTCCATGCTTGGTACTCAGTTCGTAGGCACAGAGGGACCTGATTTGAACTGAGGCCGCAGCATGTAGGGAAAGAATGCTTAAACCTTCTCATGCCTTTTTCCCTGGTTGAAAATTGTCCTAAGCCATGCTGTTTGCCTTGCTGTGGAAACATTTGTGTACCCATCAATACACATGGAGTCCCCTGTTGTGCAAATAGGACACCATGGGTTTTTTTCAGGTTGAGAAAATGGCACGTGAAAAGGAAATAAGCACCTTCTCCTCATGCATCATGGTCCCAATCCAAATGGGACCCTGCATGCCTTGAATTAAATTCCCAGCAGGAACTCACCACACATACCTGATTGAAAGCCCTTGTAGTAGGCTCAAGGACTTTGTAACTTATAGGGAGGCATGCAGACATAATTTAAAAATGCTGCTTTGTATGTAAAACCCGGCTTGCCTGCTTCTTGCTTCTCTCCCATCTCCAGTAGGAAGGATGCCTTCCCTTTATGGCCATATTTTGTGGCTCGGTGGCTGCAAAGAGAGGTATTATTCAATAGATTGTGGTTTGTGAATTCAGACTGCACAAACTTTAGTTTACAAACTAACCACAAGCTCTACTTTAACATTTCAGTTTGTTTGACTTGTGCATTGAGATGACACAACTTACTGGGGTTTGTTCAAACCATGGTTTATGAACCGTGTTTTATCATGATATCTAAATGCTGGGATAGAGTAGTAGTCTGCTGAACCAATGAAATAACAGTATTGATAGGTGTGCAAAAGTCCTAGTTTGTGTATGAGACCTATGGGCCTCTGTATGCTGGATAAGATGCTGTTCACTTCTGCACACAAGTGTATGGGAATTCAATGTCATTCAGTGTAGCACTAACTTGGACAGCATTTCTCCTCGGCTATTAATAACACCGTATCCAGTGACTGGGAGACCGATATCTACAGCAAAGGGTCTAATTTGAGTCTGACATAAATCTTTGGAGATATGCTGTTTGAAATGTTGTCTCGTGTTTTTAAAGGTGGGCCGGGCCAGCTAGCATGACCGTTTAAACTCCTCTTATGGATTTTCAAACTGTTTAAGATTAATACTAATTGCACCACAGCAGATTTTTGATTATTGGTTTGGCATCCTTTTTAAAGGGTAGTGTAAGTGAAAAGGCAGTTCTCTACTCTGAAGAACATACAATCAGAGTTTTTGACTGGCAGGAGAAACATAGAAAAATTAGGTAGGAAAGGGAAAAGGCAAAGATAGCAGAATGAACAGGTATAAATATGATCAGGAACAGATAAACTCTTGCATTTCTCCCATTTCTTTTAATGCGGTTCCTGTAGGCAGTGTTTGATTTCTGTTGTTTCATGCACTTTAAAGGTGTTTTTTTAACATTCATTACGTGATTTAATCAATAATTCCTGTGATGTATTCAAAATGTAGATTTTGATGGGAGCTGCCTTCTTGAAATGGGTGTATAACGCTGATTTTATCCTAAGAGAAAGGCCCACCTCTGTCAGCTCAGAAAATGCAGTTTATGATCCATTCTGATATTATGGGATCTTGTGTTTGGACCATCCCCAATTAAATTTGTTATATTCTTACCTTTAAAAATGGATATTTCCTTGGCACCTAGAACAACACATACTAATTTTTTTTACATTTGGGTACCTCAACTGCATATGGGCTACTATGGCTTGGATGCTACGAATGAGTTCCACGTGTCCTAGATAGGTTCTGCCTCTTCTACTGAAAGATCCATTTATGCCCGACCGTTGGTTTTTCATGGGCCTTGGGCCAATGGAAGTGTTAACAGAAGAGGAATCATGCTTCATGGAAGAGACTGCCTAGCTTGAAACTTGTTGAAACTTGTTCATAAGATTCAAATAATATATTTCTGAAGGGTTTCAGTATTTAAGTATCTTAACCAAATATATAGCTCTGATATGCAGCTAGTTCCTTGCCTGAACCAGTTCAAAGGTTTTGTGGACATTTTATGTAGGCCATTTGATGGATAATATCTCTTTGCTGTGCTGTGCTTAGTCTATCTGCGTTTAAGGGTGGACTGAGCATAGTGGCATTACACTGAGAGCATTTGAGATCAGTGTTCTTGTGAAATCATCCACTGTTCCTGTTTGAACTAGAACATTATGTTCTGCCACTCCTTTGATAACACCAGCAGGACATACATGTCCTAAGAGATATATTTAGATGACACACTCCAAAACAGTTAAATGCCTATGAGGAAGGAAGGTGGTTACTACTAGAGAACAGAGACATATGAAACCACTTTATTCCAAGTCAGATCATCGATCTTGCTCAGGATAATACATTGCTTCGGCAATACATTGCTCAGGATACTTTGACTAGCGGCAGCATTCAAGGCAAAGAACACACTCATCAGAAAGAGAATTTTGTTGGGTTATTTCAGGCTGCCATAGGAGAGGGAATGTGGGGGAGTTGCTCTCTGTGGATGGAAATCCCTTCACCCATGGAAATGTTAGTCTGTACCCAACCCACTGATTTTTCTTTTTCTACATCAGATTAGAAGGTCAGTGTATTGTAGCGATTAAGACGTCAGACTAGGACCTGGGAAACCCAGGTTCAAATCCCGACTCGTGCCATGGAGGCTTACTAAATGACCCTGGGCCAGTCACTCACCCTGATCCTGGCTAGTATTTGGATGAGACCTTCAAGGAATATCAGGGTTGTGACCTGGAGGCAGGGAATTGCAAATCACATCCCAATGTCTGTTGCCATGAAAACCCTACCGGATCGCCACAAGTCAGCTTTGGCTTGCCAGCAAAAACAAACAAAAAATAATTGGATTGAATCTGGCCCTGATAACAGATGTGCAATGTCAGAACATTGGTCCAATATTCCAAAGGCAGCATGTCCTTCCTAAAACAGCTATTTGAGAGGTTTTATCCAGAGATGCCAGGGACTGAAACCAAGACCTTGTGTACTTAGTGAGCCAGCCTGTCCCCTAGTTATATGTATGCAATTGCCTAGAGCGCTAGTCTGTCCCCTCCCACAGTGTTGCGATATCGGCTACAGGTGGGTACCATTACACTGAGACACCTAGGCAGCAGGTGGGGCCTTCCCCCATTACTTGGTCTGGGGTGAGATCTGGAGGCATGATCCTGTGGCATGCCACACCAGTCCATCCTGGCAGTGGGCAAGTCCTTCCCCTTTAACTGAGTCTAGGATCGGTAGCAGGCATGCCATGGCAAACCTCAGCCCAAGTGAAGGTAGTTTCAGTGGGCTGGCTTTCCTCTGGTGCAGGGGAGGGCAAAGCCAGTGGCCCATGATTACAGAAACCCTCAGGTCAATCCTGCATCGGTCTGTCACTGAGCTATAGGCTCTTCTTCACAATCTGCATGACCTGCTGGGGCTTATCTGCTTTGCAAGTTACATTTAAGCCTAGGAAGATGAAGGTTGCATGTATGCCTGCTCAGTGCTGGATTTTTGTGTGGTTATTTGTTCTGATAAACTAGTGAAAAATAATCCAGAGCTGCAGAGCACATTCCCTGGACCCCTAAAGACTACCCAAGTTTACAGTGATTTGGGACAGAGTCTGTTCATAGCACACATCTTTGGCCATTTTTCTTTGCCTAGCTGCTGCTTCACAATACTGTCCCTAGAGGCCTGCCAAAAAATGGCATCGCCCAAGTTATCGGAATGTGCCAGGCTTACATGAATACATGAAGCTGTCTTGTGAATCAAATCCTTGCTCCATCTCAGTGAGACTTGTAGCAACCCTCTAAGGTCTCAGGAGGAAGCCTTTCACATCACCTGCTATCTTGCCATTTTAACTGCATAGCAAGCACTAGGATTGCCAGCCTTGAGGGTGATGTCACACATCACCACAGTGCTCTAGCAGTAATATGTGGCGTCACAATTATGCAACCAGAAGGCACTCGCAATGTCATTTCCCCCACAATTTCTTCCACTGATGGCCTGGGAACCAGCAGACAGTGGAGGTGGGAGGTGAGAGATTTGGTCCCTCATCTACCACTTAACCATGGCCACCTTCTCTGTGGACTGAGGAAAGCCGATAATTTATTATGATTAAGGGAACCCACACATTTTATATCCCTCAGGGAGTAAATGAACTCTGCTCCAAATGGTCATCAGTCTACTAGTTCTCCAACTTAGCAACCCGGGGACCCCCATTTTGATTTTTGTAGACCATCAAGCCCCCCTTCAACCCCACACTGTCATCAATACATGCTCCAGACACCCCACTTTCAAATGCACGACAAGCATACCTTATGGAGGCACCATCCTCTATAGTACAAGCCACATCGACTACTCTGTAAAAACCAATTTAGGAAAACATTTCTATGCAAGGGACACACAGTCAGATCACAGTGGTAGTAAGTTCTATAGGGTCTAAAAACTTTCAGAGATGCTCAGAGAAACAGAAAATGACCAGCATTACACAAAATGCTAAAGCAGCTAAAATTCAGCTGAAAACTGCAATTGGCTATCTTTGTCGGTGGACACAACAGACTCTTCTATGGAAAACATTTTGCATTGGAAAATAGAATGAAACCCAGTTTTACACTTGAAGTAACAATGATGACAATGTATTAGACTTCTTGGGGTTGGGCTATTGGCTCCCATCAGCCAATCAGCATGTGCCTGGCTGATGCTCTGAAGTGATAGGTGTCTGGCCAGTGATGACTGCACATGACCCAACTCTTCAAATGAGAGGGAAAACCATTCCGTCCCCTTCCTCCAGAGGCAGAGAATTCCTGCCCCCATTATGAGAAATCTGAGAGGGCTTTGTTTTCACATTAGCTGGATAGGCCTGAGACCTCCCTTACAGACCTTCCAAAGTCCTTGGATCCCAGCCTGAGAAATGCTAAAATAAAGATGAGAGTAAAAGTCAGCATTTCATCCAGATGTTAGTACCTAACAGGGACTGTGTTTCTTTGAAGGAGTGTAGGTTGCTTGTTTATTCTGAAGATGCACATCATAATACCAATTATATCCGCTTGCCTGGTGCAATTAGCAGAGGTGCGCTGTGGGTATGGTGCACATTGAGGGAGCCATGTTTGGGAGGTCACCCTCTTCTGCTTCCTCAAAGGATCTCATAATAGGAGTGACAACAAAGAAACCAGCTGCATTTCTTCAAATAAGACTGTCCTCACGTCAGCAGTTGCTGTGGCCACTTTTCAGCTAAATTTCTCCATCCAAAGATCCGATGTTATTACCTGATCTTTCCTAGAACCACGTTTTGACTACCAGATTGTTTTGTCTTCATCTTCTTTAGAGATCTGTGGGGTGGTGGGTAGGGGGTGGGGGGAGACCATTTTAGTTGCACCCTTGTCTGCTTCACTAAACTTGAATGAATTCTGACTTCAAAGATCTGGAACACTGTTATCTGTGCTCAGTGCTGGTCCCCATCTTCCCTGAAGTCACGGTCTTAGTTCTTTTCTGTTCATGAACAATGAAACATTA
Organism: Sphaerodactylus townsendi; assembly: GCF_021028975.2. Taxonomy (NCBI): domain Eukaryota; kingdom Metazoa; phylum Chordata; class Lepidosauria; order Squamata; family Sphaerodactylidae; genus Sphaerodactylus; species Sphaerodactylus townsendi. The sequence continues at coordinate 103,612,832 of NC_059429.1, forward strand.
AGGCCATATGGGATGGTGGAAAAAAATGATATGATAGATAAATTACTAATAATGCTCATTCTTATTATAATTTGATAAATTGTTGGGCTGAGATTTTTTGCTAACTGGATCAGTGGAAAAATATTATCTTCCTTTGTGGCTAATAACAACCACAGCAATAATAATAAATTGACACGTCTCAAGAATTTTTTAGGTTTTTTTATTCCTGTCCATTAAAAAAAAAAACACGATAGGCTCTAAATGACTGTCCTTAGGATAATTTTGCTTGTTCGTGTGACCAGTATGGTTATTAATGAATGAACCAGAGTAGGGCCAGTATGAAAGTTTCAAAAAGACTTGGGGATGCAAAAATATATGTAGAGGTGCAGTTTGAATGTGTAAGGGGAGTGTTTCTGTTCTATAGTGTTGGAGATTTAGGCCAGTTTGGATGGGGTCAAAGGAGTGTCCTGCCAGGGAAAGTCCCCTGCTGTATCACCTGAGCAGCTGGAGCCGAACAGATGGAGTGTTTTGCTCATTTCCTTTTCATACACCCATTTTTCTTCTGCCGATTTTTATTTCCTCCTTTCAAAAGCTTTGTTTTACTCACTGTCATGATAGATATGCCTGTATTCAAATAAATGAGCACATGCTGGTTGGTTTCTCCTTCCTTCTGCCTTCTGGGAGAGTTGGCCTTGCGGTTACCAGCGGAGATGCTTTTGTGACTCCTGGTCCTTTGGTGCTTGGATAACTCATGTGGGAGAGCTACCTTGCTTTGCATCTGTTTTGGTTTTTTCCCCTTTTTCCTTTGGCATGGTGGGTTCACACTTCACAAGGCTGGGTTGAGTGCAGACAGCCTAAGCAGTCTTTAAGGTGATGACTTTCTAGGTGCATCGATGAAGCAGCATGCAGTCTTAGAGCGGCAGTCCAGGAAGCCTGGTGGCATTGCAAAGGACACTGGGGAGCAAAGCTCACACCGTGCACAACTGCACTGGCACACGATCCCAAGGCTCTCTCATTGGCTATTGCAAGGTGTCGCTGCTTTGGGTGGCAAACCATCTTAGGCCATCCCTGACTCTTCAGGGAAGGTTTTGGGATGAAGTATAATAATGCCTTTTGGGGTGTCGTTTATACTAATAATGCCCCCTTTCTCTTCTCCCTCCCTCACCCCTTCCTTCCCATCCATTGTATACTGAATGTGTGTGCCACTTTTCTTTGATTTTTCCTGCGCCCTGCATTGCCTTGCACACCCTTTGCATGGCTGTGAACTATGACGTTTCCTTTTGTTTGGATTTTTGTTTGGTTTTGTTCTGGCTGCTCCCATTCTGTGTGGGCGGGGACTCCTGTTGTCTCTCATTAGATAGTTATGCTTCAGCCTCTAGCAAAGAGCGGTGGGTAGGTGAGAAGGATTCCGTTTGCACTTCTCATTGCCGCCATGGGTCCCCTCCACCTACCACGTCTTCGCCCCACTCCCTCAGTGACTGTGTCAGCAGGTCCATGCCCTCTCAGCCTGACCCCTGCTTGATGGACGAGAGTTGGTTTGTTACCCCTCCCCCCTGTTTTACTGCAGAAGGTCCTGATCCTGTCAACATGGAGAGCAACCCAATGGAAGACCTCCTGATAGAACATCCCAGTATGTCCGTTTACGTCACCAGCAGCAGCATCGTCATGGAGAGCGAGAGTCCTGAGGAGCACATCCATGAGGGGTAAGTTCAAAACTCTGCGGAGGGTTCAGCATAGTTGTCCAAATAGTTTGCAGACAGTTACATCCCTCTCATTCCCAGAGGAGTTGCTGCATATATTTTGATGATTGTATTTGAGTTCCTGAGTTTTGTACATATGCCCTACATTGACACACACACACACACACACACACACCCTCATTGCACTTTTCATTGTATTTGCATAAGGTGCCGGTAAGAATGAAAGCAAAAATTGCCAGTGGGAAACTGGAGGGAGAAAATACGTAAGCAAGGCAGGATCTAGCCCCATCAACATCAGAAGACTCTCTTTTACTCCTAAGTATTCTTGTCATTTTTGGGTTGGCAGTGGTGGAAAGGGCTGTCAAGTTGCAGAAAATGCATGGTGATCCCAAAGGGTTTTCAAGGCAACTGGTGTTCAGAGGTGATTTTCTATTGTTGGTCTTTACCTTGACTTCCTTAGTGGTCTGCTTGCTTAGCTTCAGAGATCAGATGTGATCTGGTAGGCCAGGGCACCCAAGTCAACCAGGACTATAATAGTTGTGAGAACTGTGGGTTGTGAGAACTGAGGGGGAAAGTTGTGCCTTTTTGCAGTAGTGATATAGGTCCTGTGTTCAGTAGATGCCTATTAACACATGTACTGTTACAATTCATACAAAACTCACCATTACAGTGGATACTTTTGCAGAGGTTAGAGGAAGGGCCTCCTGTTTCGAGCAGCAACAGCATTTATGTGCACTGGGAAACTGAAGTTGCTCATTTCTTCCCTGTGTGCAGTCATCAAGTGTGGTGGCCCATATCCTGGTTACATGTTCATTCCTACTCAGGAGTGCCATTATATAGGCCTTTTGTAACACAGCATGGCTCTCAGAAGGGTGTTGTGAGCCTCATAAACCCAGCTATAATGTGAAATTTCTTCTTTTAACATATATATGTAGGGAAGCAGCCAGAAAAATGGCTGAAGATGCTCTTCTTTGTGATACTGGAAAACAGAAGCCTTTATTGATATTCCCTGGCCCTGTTCATCCACTCACCCTCTGAAAACAGGATGAACATTTCTATGTTTCTACCATACCTACAGTGACACAGTCTTTAGTTGAAGGGATTCTTGTCCTGAATTCAGGCCTGCTCATTCATAGCCTTAACCTTCTAGAATGGTCTTCCAGAAGAGGGGACGAAGATGCTTTCATCAATGGCTTTCAGAAGTAGAAGACAGCTATCTCAGTGGGCTTTTTTAAACTGAAGATATACGAAGGGTTATTGATTTCCTTTTCATGGCAAGCCACTGTGGATTATATTGTGTGATTGTGAGTTATTTGTTGTGGGGATATGAAGGGTATAAATGTTGTGGGGACATGGTGGGTATAAATGTTTTCAGTTAAAAAAAATACACATGGGCAATTTGTGCAATTCTTACATCTTGAGAAAGGGAAAAAAGAAATTGAATGAATTGTCTGTGCATGCAGCCATAACATTCATAATGTCACAGGTGTGCATCCTGATTCATGTTTCCCCATTGCATCTATAGACAGAATGCTTAAATAGAGTTCTGTGAACTAGACTTTTGTTGGGAATACAGAGCATCTTTTGTCCTCTCAGTGTGTCTTGTCCTTAAATGACCCTGAATATCATTTGGTTCTCTTTGTGCAGCGAGGTACCTGAACACTATTTACAACACCGTGCTCCCCACCACTCCAACTCTCTTGCCAGCAAGGCTGCCATCTTGGAGAAAGTCAACCAAGTGCGTCGGATTCAGCGGGCAAAGCAGCTGGTGGAGAAGCACAAGCTCAGTCAGAAAGCAATGCAGCGGCAGAATTGCACCAGAGAGTGCCGCCCACGTCGGGCCAAACACCAAGGCAGCTTTGTCTACCAACCATGCCAGCGCCAGTACAACTATTAAGCTACTTCAGGAAGTCTACACCGTGGGGCATTATCCTTTTAACTCTCAGCTTTGCCGTTTTTTTTCCACAAAGCTTTCTTCAGCCAAGAGGGTCGTCTTCATCCATTTTCTGAAATAAACCCATCCCCCTGTGAGAGAACCTCCTCCATTCTCCTGAATTGGCACCATTCAATAGTAGTTCAACAAAATATATATTTTCTGATCTATAACTTCCTTTCCTTTTGCAGTTTTATTCTTCCTCACTGTCCTCCATACTCCTATGAATGTGGATTTGGATCTGGAGCTGAAAGTGCAAGAAAGCCAGCATGTCCCACTAAATAATAAGGCTTCAGCTCTATTTTGAACCCCCAAGCAATGTTTTTTTTAAGTGTTGAAGAAATGTATATGTTATATTGATTACCAAAAGGGAAAAATTCTCTTTGGGTGGGTATTTTCCTTGGTTCCTAGATAGCCTGAATTGATACACTGGCTCTTGTAGTGGTTACCAGTGTTAGACTAATTTGGTGCTTCCAGTGAATATATCACATTTTGGTTTTTTAAACGAAGCATAGGGGGCCACGGGGTCCTGTGATTTTCTTTTGTCCCTTGTTGTTGCACCAGGGAGCCTGTGACATCAGTGCCTTTCTTTATGACATCACATTCTTCACAGTGAAAACAGACTGTGATGTCACAAATGGAGATACCAGGTTCTTGTGCAAATTGGATCACAAAACTATAACTTAGACCAATAGGTCCCAATTTCATAACAAAATGTATCTTGTGACTGACTTCCACCCCTTACAAATATTAATCGTATAGTATGAATGGTATATTTGTTCTTCTCACTGTTGACGTGGTTGCTGGGCATGATATATTTTGGCACATTTGCAATGTTATAGGGGTGCAAGACAGTTTCATGGAAAGCCATGGGAGTTTTCCCATGGACTTCAATGGAAATGCGATTGTACCTAAGTTTTCAGTTCCAAGTGTCATGTGATATAATGAGAACCTTTGCAGGTCCATTTTGAGTAGCTGCACTTATCAGCAGTGGTTTAATGGGTTCTTTGTGAGTTCACAGTTGTGGAAACATTATGCTTGTTTTAGTGCCGTCCTTAATCACATATGATTTTTCCAAAATGCATGCACTGGGCTCTTCAATCTGATTTATTGCAGGGTCATCATAGGTTTCTTTGCCGCATCGTTCATTGGTTCCACCCTCTTGCAGAAAACATAATGGTCGAGTGTTTTATCCCATGTTTGCAGAATAAATACAATTGGAATATCTGATACTTTTTAGAAGGCTATGGGGAAAATCCTGGTGAAATTATTATGGACATTTGTAAACAGAAAAGTGAAACAAGAAAAAAAAAGAACAAAAATAAAATTAGACATTCCCATTTTTTCATATATTTGCCATGAGGTTGTTTTGGGAAATAATCGCTAATGAAAAGGCTTTCTGACACTGAAAGAGGGAAAGGACTACAAGTAAAGTGAAAAGAAATTTCAAAAAAGAAGTTTGAAAAATGAAGCCCTTTGTTTTGATGACTTAGCGAGTTTGTGGGGAGGATCACCACGCAGATCTTGCCAAACCAGTTGCAGCAGTTTTCAATGGGAAACCATTAAACATGAGATTCAGTTCCTCCCATGGGGTTCAGTAGGTTTTTTAATTTTGGCTGGATCCTGCCCTAACACTAGATTCAGTAGTAAAAGATCCCATATAATACTTAACATCCCATCACCAATGGAATTGTTCATGTTATCGTGCTTTGGCTTTTGTGCTAATGTCAATGACCTCAGTAAAGAAAAGACTTACACATATTTATACAGGTGGTAAAGTATGTTGGCAATAGGGTGATGGATGTGAAACTGAAAGACAGTGAAGGAGGCTGGGAGCCTTAAGACAAGGGTAGAAGGTAAATAATACAAGTGAAGGAGGAAGGAGAGATTTGAAGCTGTTACAAAGTTGTAAGTTGGTGATGTGGAGGTCTAGATCTTAGAGGGTGGTGGGAGCAAAACCCATGTCTGCATTTTGAAAGAAACCTTTAAGAGTCTAGCATTTCCAGGCTGTGTATTGGACCAAGCATGTTTGTTTTGTAGCCTGGAAGGTGTCTCCCCCAGATAAAATCATTTCAGGAGTCACCTGGCTTCACAGCAATTCTACTGGGCAAAGTTATTACTCAATACCATGTGAGACACATCTGTGACAATGAGAAGGAAAAAGCCAACTTTTTTTCACATAAGTTCTTTAACTGTTCATTGCGTTTACCTTCTCTCTCCAATCAAGGTAACCTGAGTGTTCATATTTGATAACTTTTGATTCTTGAACAGTTGCCCAATATAGATGAAATCTGAATTTCCACTATTTTCTATAGTACTTAATTCACCTCATCTGATTTTTGCTATGAAACCTCAATTACAAGCATTTGGTTTATACTGGGGATTTAATGATAATGTTAAACTAAATTTTTTAGTAAGCCTTCAAGGCTTAATTTGGGAGTGATAAAAAGGAAATGCTTTTTTTTTAACACGGAAAAGTACCTTTGGTTTGACTATGTTTATATACCAAGCCTGAAAAGCCAGGTTGGCATTTTTATATATACTTATATATATATATATATTGCCTGTTAACAAACAGGGGATGGAGCAGCTCCTAAAATTATAATTCACTGTATATTGTGATCTTCTGGATTTAATTTCCTAGCTATCTCAATTTGGGTTGGTTTTCTAAAATAAAATGCTTACTGGAATCAGTGTTTTCCCACTACTGGGTGGATCCAAAAAACTACTTCAGGTACACCTGAACGCTTAAAATTTTTTAGTGGGATTATTACTTTGAATGGTAGACCATTATGGTGTTTCAAAATGTGCATTTGGAACACAAACACACAAACCCTGGGGTTGCAAGGTCCCTCCTGGCCATCAGTGGAGGGTGGGGGGAAGGTAGGGTTGCCACATCTGAACTGGGAAGCACATGGAGATTTGGGGATGGAGCCTGGAAAGGACAGGGACCTCAGTAGGATAAAAATATCATAGAGTCTACCCTTCAAAGCATCCTTTTTCTCCAGTTGAACTGCAGTCTGGTGAAATGCAGTGTAATTCCAAGGGATCCCCACGTCCCACCTGGAGGCTGTCATCCCAAGCTTGCGTTTCTTGTTTATGGGGACAGTTGCTGTTGCTGATTGCCTCCTCATTCTAATGAAATGGATTGCAGATGGGGGAGCCACCTGTGTAGGTCGGGAGCAATTTAGTTGTCTTTGTGCCTGCAATAGTTGTCAACAAGGCACCAGTATTACACAGTTGTGTTAGAGCTTGCGGAAAGGCTTCTTGCAACTATGGGGTAGAATCTCAGGTGCTGGCATTCTGTGTCTCCACCTTGGCCCTGATTCCATGTTATCACCAGGAGCTGCAGCTGAGAAACGCATGTCAGAATTCTGATTATTTGTTTCTTGAAGGTAACCCCAGACTAGCGCTTCAATATGTGCCCACCCAACCGCTTTCCCATTAAGCTGGATGCTGGCAGATGAGATCCAGAAGATGTGATTGACAAATGCAATTGATTTAATCTTGGTTCGAGGGCAACTTGACCTCAAACTGTAACTGGCATGATTGTATTTACTGATTACATCTTATACTTCTCCTGTGGCTTACAGGAAAAGCAGTGCAGATGGCAGGAATTAATTTGAATCAGTGCAAGCATGGCAGTGTTCCTAGAATGCATTGGTTTTATTTGCATTGGATTAACATCGGAGATTAACCTTTCTCTTTGGTGAAGTGTTTTAAATATCCTTTTGCCTCTTTGATTTCTCCAGAAGAGCTCATGAAAACAATATTTGAAGAGCTGAAGTAAGTTAGAGGGGAAAGTTCTTATTCAAATATTTATATTCTTGTGTGAAAATTTGGCCACTTAAAAATATCAGAAACTAAATTTTGAATGTGATTGATTTCATCTTTTGATCAACCTGTAAATGTTAGTATTCAAAGTCTGACAGAAAGCCTTGTGTTTTGATTTCCCATTCTGGTACCTAGGGCCATTTTTGATGTCATTTCTTTGGTTTTAAATCCCAGAAAATACATGAATGAGAAGGAAGAGATGTTAGGGATTTCTGGTGTGATCTGTTAGATAGTTTAGGAAGGGAAATTGTCATTATGATGAGACTCCTGTCTATATAAGTTGCAGTCTTCTATCACTGCAAAGCTGGAATTTTGGGGGAAAGATATTTCACAGATGCTGTGCTCTGATTCTCATTTAAATTTGCAAATTAAGTGTGATGGTCAGCTCTATTATTATCAGTGAGTCTTTTACTTAACCTGATAATGAACTTTGTGAGGTAAAAATGGTTATTAGTGAGGGAGGTACCTGAAAATCTATGTCAGAATGAGTATCTTCTGGCAATGAAGCTAGAGGATGGGCTGTAGCCAGCTGACTGAGGCCTTTCTTCTCCCCATTCCCTTCTTTCTTGAGTCATGTCCTGCAGAATACAGCTGTTCCATGTCTCTAAAGTAGTTGGCCATGCCAGTAGTTGGCCAATGGGCCAATCACAAAATGTTAAGAGGTTCCAAATTAAGCATTATGTCCTTGATAGAGGCAGCTGTTTCCAAACAAGTGCTCCTTGTAGACTCGTGGCTCTTCTTAAGCACCTCCTTCTCCAGTGTGAGGAAAGAAAGCGTGAAGGGGTCCTTTGCTTTGGGGAAGGGGAAAATGACTGTTGTGAAACACATCAGTGGGAATCTTGGTGCTCACTGGCACAACAGTGGGGATCACTGGCCTAGACTGGGCTGGTGTAGAAAGTAGGATTTAGATACAGGGTGCAGGTGAAGCAAAGCGCTGGTGGGAAAGCAAAGATTCCTTAAAAAGCAAACAATTTGGTGGAGGATCACTCGCGTGGTATCACTGTTTCCAGATTTGCTGCTTTCATCACTGAAATCTAAATAAATGAATCACTCATGCTTTCCCTTTTTTATCCTTTCTCATCTAAGGCTTAATCCAACATTAGTTAAATGTGGAGGGGGGAGGGGACATCCAAAAAATGGAACTTGATTCTTGAACTCTGGGATCAGTATGTACTAGACCCTGAAAGGGAAAGCAGGGATGTGATGCTTGAGTTCCAAAATTACACATTCAGGCTATGATTCTCAGATAGCCCTGTGTCTCAGTTTCCCCCTTGTAAATTCAGGTTAAAAGTCGTCTTTTTACCTTATGGTAGTGTGCTAAGAATAGAGGTTTCACTGGCTTACCCTTTCTTCATGTAAACACATCTCCCTGTTTTCAGAATAAATGACAAACATCCAACGACAAAGTAAACATCTCATCGACTTTGTAATTTCCGGCATGATATGTAAAATGGCTCTGTTGTTTTGCTATTTCCACTAATACAGGAAAGCCATCACATGTTCCCATCCAAGTAATTCTATTAAGTGTTCAGTCTGAACCAAGGGTGTCCAAAGGCACCAATACAGGAACCTCCTCTGTTAAGTTGGTGCTTAAAAATAATAATTTCTCTCTGTGTGTATGTGTGTGTGTGCACATCTGTAAATATGCTATGACACAGAGAAGATGTACACATTTTTTTAAAAATTCAACAATTGTAAATTGTGATTAGCTGTGCAATGTTCTGAATGATTGGTAGGAAGAGTGTTGAAATTACAACCTTAAAAAGATAGGCTGAAATCTAAGTCTTGAAAATTTGCAGCACGGACTCAGGGACAAAACAAAGTATGTGGCTACCTTTAAGGTACATGTTTCAGAAATATTTGATTTGGATGGATTTGTGTGTGTGTGTGTGTCAGAGAGAGAGGAAGAAGGAGAGAGAAAGTCTATTGATACTAATCTGCATGTCCTAAAGAAATTTACAAACTTGGTAGAACTGTTTTTGTGTTCGTTTGTTTTAAAAGTAATTTAACAATCCGGTTTGACTAGCTACTGCCTTTTAGTCCAGGGAAAAGGATTTGCTTTCCCCTGGCTCAGCTGTGTAACAGCATTAACACCAGTCTGTGGGATTGCACCTCTCTTTATAGTGGCATGACCACACTGTGGCACACCCGCATCACTTCCGCGGATAACAAGTTGGGAAAGTGAGAATGGCAGTTTGTAGCTCACTTTGTCCTTTAGGGCGGTTCTTTTGTAATTAGCATAAGCGAACACACCTGTATATAGATGTATATAAATATATTTAAGCAATAGTTTCATGAAAGCACCCCCAAAGTTTTGAGGGGTACTGAAAAGCAAAATGGGCAAGGCCTGTGTCTAGAGAAAAAGTCTTATCACTGACCACAAAAATGTGGCTATTTCTTGCCCACCCTTGATTTCAGTGGAAGCAAGGTCGAACCTTCCTGGTGGGAAATATCCTGGAGTGTTTGCAATAGAGAAGGGCTGCAATAGAGAAGGATGCTTTGAAATTTATTAAATCTGTTTAATAACCATTTCATTAGTCATTTGTATGTTTTCAGTAGTGAGGGGGCAGTTAGGGAGAGTATAAGATAGGTATTTATTTCATTACTTTTAAGGGGGGGGGGGTTGCCTCCAGAGTTGTGCATATTTAGCTTCTTCCTGCCAGAGCAATAAAAAGAGAAACAGAAGATACAAGCCTACACACACTTAAGTAAACCCCATAAGAAAAACTTGTTTCCAAGTAAGCATGCTTAGGACAAAGTTATAAAGACCACTGCAGGGAAGATGGCATTTCTGCCATGACTGTTTTGAATGCATTTGAAAGGAGATCCAGAGATTTGACTAGGTTTAAATATTATTAGGAACAAAAGCTTGGTGAGAAAGCTATTTGACATCTAACGATAAAGCTGGGGGCATTTGTTGAGGGTAATTTCAGCACAAGGCAGTCGTTTCAGAAGCAGGATAATTAAATTGAAACGGTATGTTATAGAGGTAAGTTCAAATGTTAGACCTCAGGAAACCCCTCCCACAACGATCCATTTGCTGTGGAACCTCTGAATGTTGCAGAAGATTCTGAGTGCGTTCCATGGCAAGATCTTAGTTCACACTGAGGCATCAGAGAAGGCATGTAGTACAGTCATGGAAACTGAGCTCCAGAGTGCATCTAATAAGCCTGCTGTGGGAATCTGGAAATGAAGGGCAAGTTCTCTTTCCAACCTCACCAATCTGGTCACAGAATCCCTAAGCAGCATCCTGATTAGAAAAAGCTTCCTTCAACCATGTCGTATAAGTCTTGGCTTTTACTATACACCAGTTAATTTTATCCACTCCATTTCAAGTCATGGCAAATTGCAGCTGGATGCTGAACAGACTAATCTACAGTGCCTCCTTTATTCATTTTTTTTTCGGGGGGGGGGCAGTTTTTAAATTCCTGCCAAAAGTTAAATAGTATGTCCTTGCTGGCAAAAAAACAATAGCATGTGGTTTGTTTTTTTAGCATGGCCTTGCCAGAGGTAAAAGCAAGGACAGGTGGCTAGAAACCATTATTTTGATTACTTGAAGCAAAATTCCCATCCATTTACTTGCACAGATGTGGATTGTGCTCTTAGTCATTTTAGCTCATCAGCCAGACAGAAACAAATGTACTAGGTACAGAGAGAGGAATAAAGCGACCACACAAACACTCCACATAAACAATAATTTGCTGGAGTACTGCAATAGTTTTTGCTGGTGAGATAAATATTTTTTAATGTTTTAAAAGGTTCCCTTCTTTATTAATCACAGGCATTTTATATTGACCTTTATTATTCTTAAGATAATGTGATTTGGCTGTTGTGGGTTTTCCAGGCTGTGTGGCCATGGTCTGGTAGTTTTTGCTCCCAATGTTTTGCCTGCATCTATCTATGGCTGGCATCTTCAGAGGTGTGTCACAATGAGATGTGTTTCTGTCCATGGCACAATGTGGAAATTAGGGGCAAAAACTACCAGACCATGGCCATGCAGCCTGGAAAAACCACAATGGCCAGTTGATTCTGGCCATGAAAATCTTCGACAATACATATTGTGATTTTTTTTAGGTCTTCATTTTAAACATGAGATTGTATGTTCTATTAAACAACCTGTCTATCCTGATAATTTTGCATCTGTCACCTTTCACTTTTTAATGTCATGTCTGTATTGCAAGGTCAACCAAGACAGAGATGCTTTGTCTAAACCAGAGACAGAACTTCTTCTTGGTGAGCAGCTTGTAGGAACTAATTTTCCAAGCAAATTTTTTGACACAGCCAACAGATACATAGAATGCCCCTGCAGTGACAGTGTTATAGGATATGCTGTGTCTTGTCAGTGACTTTGTTACTTGAAGCACAATTCAAGTGACTTGTGTCTTGTCAGTGACTTTGTTACTTGAAGCGCAAATATAAGCACGTGCTGCTGGTAGAAGTCTGAGGATCAGATATCACAGCTATTAAGTATATAATAGTTGTGGTCCAGCTCTGCGTGCAACTAGCATTACATTATAGCTAGCCTTGCATGGGAATCCGCTTCCCCCGGGCAAATCAATAAAGATTAGTTGCACACTGCAGTGTGGATGGAAATATGCAACCAGATTGCAAAACATCTACTGGATTCCATATTCAGATGCACTGTGCATGCAGAAGCCAGATTTGGTCTGCAAAGTCCCTTGAGGGATCAGGAGACAAAAGTACAATTGGAATATCTCCAAGGAAGAGACTTATTCACACAAGATTTTCACTCTAGCACAGATGCCATTTTATTTCAATATCACTTTTGTAAAGAGGTATTCCCATTGATTGCAGTCAGATGGATTTATCTGCTCCCATCAGTGCTGATGACATGATTAAACAGTTCTCCCTGTAAGTGGGACCTGGGTCCAGGAAGATTCCACCCCTTAGCTCTGAAGCAGAGAGAGTTGTCTGCAGTTGTGGCACAGGGGACAACTGGGGATCCACATTTGCATCGAAGTTGCAAGAAAACATTCTTCCCTGTCCATATTCTGCAATGTATGTGGCATTGGATGCCTCATAGGTTAATTCAAATGGCACTTTATTATCTTGTACTTTAAGGAAATATCCTTGCCAAAAGGTAACTGTGACCAAGGGCATCACTCTTTGTAAGGGGTGGGGGGAGAAAATGCATAAATCAGACGCAGGGTCATAGCTAGTGGGGGGAAGGGGGGTGAGTAGAGGCCTGAAGGAGTCCAGTGCCCAGAGGTGCCCTTGGATTTTGCTGTTAACATTCATCTTTCCTGCTCCAAACCCCACCAAAATGACCCCTCATTTTCTCTCCTTTTCCTTTTGTATTTCCTATGATAGAAAAAGTAGCTTATAACTAGACTATCCCCAGTAATAATAGCATCTTATATTATACCCTGACTTTACCCACCAAGTAATCATTGAGTGTTACAATATTTCTTTATATACCAGCCCTATTGTTCCTCATATTATTTGTGTCCTGATTATCTCTTCATGCTGTGTTGACTTGTGTATGTGCCTTTCACCCCTTTCTGCATGATTTGGCACACTTCTCAAGCAGGAAAACATACCCACAAAACCTAGGCAACCATAGTTAAACCGTCCTACTATGCAAAGTTGATTGGAAATTGAATTCTACAAATGTATGTATGATTTAAATATTTAAAACTAAGATGCCAAGGGCTTGATTTGGCAAATACGTTCCAAGAACAGCTGTATGTATGTATATTAGCAAAGCAACTTCATCTATTACAGTTTTTCTTCCAGTGACTACTTTGTAAGTTATTTTTCCAGGATAAGAATCTCAGTGTGGGGAAGATGTAACCTACGGATTAACTGCTTTTCAGCCGTAGTTCTCCTGTTCCTTTAATAGTTGTGTAGCTGAGAGAAGATCAACAGGTGCAGCTTTCAAACCTCTTCAGCACTGTGATATGACAAGCTACATCCATTTCGACAGCTACACAAACTATTTGAGAGACATGAACTGTGACAATGAGAGGTTGGTCACCTGCAATTTAAATTGACGTTTGCCACAATTCCAATAAAACCGTACAGAATAGCCAGGAATTCCTAATATGCAAAACAACCTTACGGTTTTTGTTACAGGAGTGTCATAAAGCAGAAAAAGAAAAAGAAAAAAAAAGCAGGCTCCTGTGGTTTCAGCAGGGGTAGTTGAGAGGGGACCTGTGAATATATTAGTAAGAATATATAGCAAGAATATATTAGCATGGAAAGGATGTGGAAAAATACTTCTTTCACCTCTAATCAACCGTCCATGTGCTAGTGAAGAGAGTATTAAGATAAGATTACCACCAGCATTTTGCCAACATTGGATTGGGCTCTCCATCATTTCTAAACTTCTGAAATGGCCAGTCTAAACAATTTGGGTTCAAAAGGGTTGCCTTAAGTCCTCCTTTACAATGTTTTAAATAGTGTTTGTCTCCTATTTTAGCAACATGCGCCCTTTCTCTTCCCCCAACACAACCACTTTTAAAAATGTTTGCATTTGAGAACCTGCATGCTGGAAAGGAGCCCGGGCCCACAGACTGAATCCTGCACTTCTCTCACAACTACGTTCTGCTAAACAGGGAAGGGGTGTGCGTATGAGTGAATTTAAAGCATAGATTCTATCTATTGTATGCCTTACAATAGGACAACTATTACAATGAGAGTTTTTGGCCAGAGGACAATATCCAGCCCCCAGCAACCTTTTCTATGTCATTTATACTGTAGAATGGAAACATGAACATAGTTGAAACAAAAATGTGTCTTTGTGTGCAACCTGCTGGGAGTGGCAGAAGAAGAAGGAAGCCCATTCCTTGTATGGCACCGTTTAGATATTTGCAATGTGTTGACAGAGCAAAGGACACAACTGCCTCAAAAGTGTTCTGTGGTGTGCCTGTGTGTATGTAACATGGTTTTGGTTGTTAGACTGTAATGCTGTCCTTTGGGGGGGAAATCTAATATAATGGCGGGAAAGCCAAGAAATAAAAATATATATTTAAACCATGACTGGCATTCAATGAGTTCTTTAAATACACGTTACTTAACATGTTGTACTGTTTGAACAGAATCAATCCCATTTTTTAATCGAAGGAGTGGTCCTTTACAGGAGTTTCGCACATATGGCACAATCAGTGTATCAGTACATACAGCCAAACCATAGGATGCCCACAGCTTTGTAAGGGAAGCCATTATGCAGCTTTACACACCAGTTAAAGTAGTAGCACTTACGGAAATGAAACATACAGCCATTCACATTGGCTCGGAAACTATGAAGTATGAGGATGCTCACAATGCGTTTTTTCACACCTGCTTCCAATAGTGCCCCAAGACCTCCAATAGGCTGATGCTGGAGATTGCAGGACCTGCCTGCAGAAAAATGCCACTTGGCTGGCTTCACTAAATAAGTGGGGAGCCAGATGAAACTGGACTCGCCTTCCTCCTCCTGTCAGACAAGGGCATGTGGCCAGGCCTCTCTGTACCAGGAGGGATGGAAGACGAGGGAAAGAAGGAAGCTGTTTGATGCCCATCTGCTTGCTAACACACCTGAGCTGTCAAGGATGAGGAACAAGCACTTGAGCATTTGGAAAGGACAGCCTCTGTGTTGCCCTCATTTTTTTCTTCCTGCTGTGGTAACTGCCATGCACGAACAGTCTGTGAAAGACCGCAGAACTCTGTTGATCAGATTGCCTGTTTCTCACACACCAAACAATTGGTGCAACTGTGGAGCAGGTTGGCAGTGTATTGGTCAGGTGGGCTTCCTTCCTTCCTTCCTTCCCTCCCTCCCCCTCCTTTACAAAGCCAGGGTCCATCCACCTTTGCAAATTGGAGGGGGGGCTATGGAGATGAGAACTTACAGACACCCTGCTGGCTCCCCGCACTTTGCAAAGCCAAGATCCAGCTTTGCAAATGGGAGGGGGCAGTATAGAGATGTAGAGATGAGAACTCTCCCCATCTTCATAGAAACTCTGCTGACTCCCCTCCCATCCTTGCTACAGTTGGAATCCAGGGGTGGGGTGGGGGATGACCATAGAAGATAGCAGATGGAGAGTAACAGGCAGAGAAGAAGGAGAACTGATGAGAGAAGGTGGCCAAAGAGGCACTATTAACCCACCAACAGCTGCCTAGAGCCCACTGTATTGTTCAGCGCAATGGACTTTACTGCTAGTTTAGTATAATCCTGATGTGAAATAATGCGCATTGCAGACTGTAGGTCAATAACATTTATTTAGAGCATTAAGTAATCCACATTTCACAAACGTTTTCATTTCATTTTACTGGTCCTTTTCTACAACAAATACATCAAGCCTACTATATAATAAAACTATTTACATTTCCAAAATTGGGCCATATGTAGCCCTTTTACTGCTATTCACATACAGTACTTGACCAACCGCACAATACATTAATATCTAAAAAAAGACAACCCTGTACTCTAGTTTGTCCTATGAAAAGTGAAAACGTACAAATAAATTTACAATTATCTCATTTTTTTACAACACGCAAAATCTAGTGTGCTACTTGTGGATTTTACAAAAGCAGGGAATTTAACAAGTAACCTGATTTTTTTTAAAAAAATCATTTCTTCTTTAGAAAAAAAGAATTTGCATTTATTGGGAACAGTATAATATTAAAACGAGCTACTGTACAGAATATTAGGGGAGATTCTTTCACTGTAGGGAGAAATCACAACTCAGAACTGCTAAACTGATCAAATTCACACATTTACAAGCCTTGCATATCCAGTCAGTAATTCACTTGGATTTTCTTCTTTTTGACTGCATAGCATTCGCATTTGTTTCTAAGGAAGAGAAAAACAATTTCATAAGAACACTTGTCGTCCATTCACATTTAAATACAAACATTCTCAAGAAAAGAGGAAACTGTCATACGCGGAAACCAGGATAGAGTTTATGTATCTAAAACTAATCTCTGGTATTGGCTTTGTCTCCATTTAATCATCACTATATTTACTATTCCAAAATTTGTGCACAAAACCCACTGGTTCCCTACAACCGTAAGTTAACTGATGTCGGGCTGCGCTGAAGTCTTATGAAAAAATATAATACCTCCACTGCCAACTGTGCCGTGAGTGAATCAGAAATGAATCTTAAGACCGAAGTCTGTTAAAGGATTCTCTGATTTCTTGGGCATCATTACTGTGGGACTAAATGCCAGGAACCTGCTGCCCTCTTGCCAATTATGTTATCCTATCTGCTTAGGAACATTTCTTCTCACAGCAAAATCCCCCTCAGCTAAACAAACAGTGTCTGAATGGAGAGCATCTGAATTCCTGAGATCCCAGAAGACTGATAAGGGATCCTTTGATAGTAGCCAAGGCACTTCATAGCAAGGGCACTGAGACTGGATTTGTCCTGGTTGTAATGCTGCCCACAGATGTTGCATTTTACTTTCTCTGATGTAAATGAACAATAGGAAAGTTCGGGAAGAATGGACGCCACTGGATGGGGCTATATCCTGTTAAGAAAGATGTAGTGTAAATCAGAGGGCCCGGGGGCTGGCATCTTGGTGACTTGAATCTCGGTGGAAGTCATTTAACACTGGCTCCACCATTGGGAATGCCCCAGCATGCCCTGTCCCCAATACTGGTGTCTGCTCAAGATGCCAGCACAGCTCTGCGGTGCCTGACTTCTGGGTTTCTGTGCCACCGAGTAGAGAGGCAGCCAGCTACCAGCATGCTTGCTCCCTGTATCAGTGGGGCTGCCCCTTATGTGCATTGGCAACAGTCCTCCGTTTCCTCTGTGGATGTAGCATCCCCCCCCCCCAAAAAAAAATCTAGATTGGACTGTTAGTTGCTTTGTGGATAAGTTTACACATTTCAGAGGAGGTGAAGATGGAGAACAGGAAGGTAAAAACAAATTCATCAAATTATATGCAGTGCCTCGATACCAGTTTGTTACTAACTCAAAGGTTTACCATCACACTAAATATAAGCACCAGCAGATTCATTTAGCGCCATCATTACAGGAAAGATACTTTCTCCTGCCAAGATCTGACTTAGCTGGGTAGCTCACCTTTTGCAGAGCTGGATGCCGACACTGGTCTGGAGGACCTCTTGCGCTGACCGTTCTCTACCGCCTCCTGCACTGCAACAGAGTCCTCTGCTCTTGAATTTTTTCTGCTTGGAGTTTTAGACTTTTCACAAGTCTCCTTTGGCTCATTTCTGACAAAAGCAGGACGACAACAACATGTTTACAGAAACAACGGACAGCACAACAAAACAGGATGAGACCTGTAGCCATTAAACATATGAAGGTGCATTATGCTGAGTCAGACTACTTAGCTATCATGGTTAGTATTTATGACTGGCAGCTCTCCAAGATGGAGGTCCTTTCATATCAATTACTTTTAACTGAAGATGACAGGGATTAAAGCAGTGACCCTCTGCACGGAAAGCAGGAGCTCTGCCCCTGAGTCATGGCTCCATTGTTTCGCTTTCAACACCATCCAAAGTTTTCTACTCTTACTATTATTATTTTATTGATACAAAAACAGTTATACACAACAAACAAGATCACTATGCTGGATTTTGTATTAAATCACATGTCGGACACTTCCCAAGCATCTAGGACTGTGTGATGTATCGACGAATAATGCATGCAGAGTCGAGTAGGGTGGCCTTTTGCAGCTGACATATGGTGATCTTGTCAGCGCCAATTGTTTTTAAGTGCCGTCCAAGGTCTTTAGGCACTGCACCCAGTGTGCCAATCACCATTGGGACCACCTTTACTGGTTTGTGCCAGAGTCTTTGTAGTTCAATCCTCAAATCCTCGTATCGTGCAAGTTTTTCCAGTTGCTTTATTATTATTATTATTATTATTATTATTATTATTATTATTATTATTATTATTATTATTATTATTATTATTATTATTAATAATAATAATAATAATAATAATAATAATAATAATATTAAACATAGGCTGACCTTCCATAAATGGGCTCAGGGTGGTTTACAACCGTCAATTCGATATCCAATAAAGCATAGAAGCAGTGCTGGAAACTTGACAGGTGATAATTTAGGTAACCAAGGACAGAGATATTTTATTATTAAAAAGATAGGACCAACCTTCATGGGGGCAAGGTTGATTTTTGCAAGCAGGACACTGTTAGGATAGGAACCCAGAACATTTTATTTTCTGTATGATGAAAAAGCATCAACATTATTTTGAAGGCTTTGCTGATTCCCATCAATCCAAGCATCTCTGGGATGAGAACAAGTATGGCAGGCACAGAAACAGAGACTCCACTAAGAGGGGAAAAATTTCAGCTCTTGATCCCAGATTCTTAGGTTTCCTTCCAAGAAGGGCCATCCACTTTATTGCATTTGATTGAAATGCATGATTATGGGTGTTAAGTGTTCAGTGCAGTGTTTTCACACCTGTGGCCCAGGGACAGCAGAATGCTATTACTTTTAAATGAGGATTCAATAATACCATCATCATCAGTGGAATAATCACACAATATGAAACTTAAGTACACATGCAAGTCTTTGCAGGAACAAGTCCTCATTTAGCATTCCCTGTAACAGGAAAACATGGCCAAGGAAAGAGAAATTTTCTATTAAATGAGCATTAAATATGCAACCCAAAAAGAGGATTAATTTGAAACAAAATATTCTCCATTCTGAAATTACGTACATAATGCCAGTGATAACTGCAGAGTTTTTTTGCACGTCTGAAAGAAAAAGACACAGAGAGAAATACTGAAATATCTCGTATGCTGTTGAACTACATGTACAAAAGAAAACTTCCAGAGTGAAAGTTATAATTCGAGGATTTCTTATCACAAGCCATGTTGGAAAATCTTTACAAACAGCTGAGCCAGGTGTCTTGTGATTCTTGCTCTGAGAATGAATACCATTTTGCAAAACTAATTGCTCTAAAGCCTACAAATGTAATAGATCTCAGTTACCCTTCCCCAGCCAGAAAATAAGGGCTGCAATCTAAGCACAGATCAAACAAAATACAGGTCCACCATGATTTTAATCAAATAGTAGTTACACATTTCCCTGCTTCCAGATAAGAGGAAAAAAATTTCACCTTAAAGGAAATTAGCATGTTCAACAACTTAAAGCATATTTGCTCCACAGAAGCAATATCCGTATTGCCAGATGGTGCCAACTTTATTATGAAGCCTAGATACCTTATTGGAAACCATTTGTGAAGTACACACCTGAGCACACCTTAAATGGCCTGCCTGATGAGGCCAGGAAAGCTCCCTCACTTTTATCTTTCCGCACACTGTCTGAACCGAACAGTTCAGGAGGACATTTTATTAAAAGTTATAGAAGTTTTAATGTTTATGGAGAACTTCAAGCCCTTCATGGCAGTATTTATTGTATGTAATAAACGGTTTACTGCATTTTAAAGATCATTTGTAATTCACCTTCCACCTCTGTAAGGAAGGTGGATAATAAATGACATTAATAAACTTCTGACCTCCAGATATTTGTCTGGAGAGCAGCAAGATGTACAAAGAGAGAAAGAGAGCCAGCTTTGCCCAAGTACCCTTCAGTTTCTAAGAAAACCTTTAACCATAGCTATCCATCCTTATTTTAAAGTGATTTAAACATACCCTCCCAAATTCCAAACTCAGCTATGATTATCACATAATCCTTTTTCTTTCTCCGAGCAAGGTTAAGTAGAATTGTTGTCCAGATAATTTTCCAGCTATTTAGCATTACACTAAGCACAATCAATGGTTTTAACACAGAAGTTGAAAGCTTTGGTGCAAAAGCTCAAAACGTAATCAAGGTTTTACATGCACATACATCACGTTATGAATTTTTCTGCCATTTGTTCAAGTACCATTTACCTGTTCTTTGAGCAGCACTCTCTGGTGTTGAAACTGGAGTCTGGGCTGAAGTTGCTGAGAAAAGAGAAATGAGGCAAAGTGCTTAACTTTTCTGTCAATGGAATCTACCCATCAAATCAGCTGACCGAAGCAATCAGGAATTTTACCACTACAAGCCAGAAAAACCCAGACTTTCTTGTCTTACGCTGCAATGTAACTATGAATATTTGTCTGTCTTCACTCTGGACTGTGGGTCTGAAATCGCACTGGCTGCTGTAGTAGATACCGCCATCTGAATGTAGACATAGGCCATGCCACTTTGTTGTTCCCATTGGACTTATCTGCAACCTTTGGTACAGTGGACCACACCATTTTGATGAGGTGTTTGGAAGTAGAGGTAGGTATCGGGGATGTGCTCTGGATTGGTTCAAATCACTTCTTGCAGACTAGACTCAAAGATTTGCCATTGGCGACTAGTTGTCACCAATGTGGAAAACCTATCCCATGGGTTTCCACAGGGCACAAACCTATTCCACCTCCACCCCGTTATTCAATCACTATATAAAACCCTTAGGACAAACTATCTGCCATTTTGTGTGGGCCGTAATCAATATGCTGACAACACTCAGTTTGTGATCTTCTTGTTCAAATTTCCTAATGATGTGGTAGAAGATCCTACATTCTATGGTTAAATGGCTAAGAGTGAACAGATTGAAACAAAATCCTGAGAACACAGAGCCAATGCTGGCTGTCTGAGGTGAAGATCTTGAAGGATATTGTATGACCCACCTGCTATAAGATTCAACTGACCCTTACTTACTAAATTCAGGCCCTACAGGCTATACAGGATCCAGCACTACTGCTAAAGAAGCAAATTAATAAAGCTGCAAGAAACACTTTCTTTCAACTCAGTTTAGTCCAGAAGATGGCCCCTAACTTCTCAGCCAGTCTGGTCACCAGTATCCAAGCCACAGTAAGGCCAGGCCAGGACTAGACTACTATAATGTACTCTACAAAAGTCTACTCCAAAGTCAACTCAAAGACTCAAGATGGTACAAAAATGCCACTCATTGATTATTAGCGGAGGCTACGTGGAACATGGGGAGCATGAAATAGCCTAATCTTGTCAGATCATGAAAGCTAACTGGGGTTGGTATTTGAAGGGAGACCTCCAAGGAAGATTCTGAAGAGGAAAGCAATGGCAAACCATGGCTGGGGTTGCCATAAGTTGACAGACTTTGCAGCACTTTGGGCATGCACACAAAGGTGGAACATACATATTGCTCCCATTTTGCAGTCACTCCACTGGCTGCTCATCAATTACGGGGTTTAATTCAAGGTATTTGGCTATCATATACAAAGCTCCCCATATCAAACCCCCCCCCCACACACACCCCTTCACTAATCTGACTAGGGCCTTGTGCAGGTGCCAACCCTGCAAATAGTTAAGATCAACAGCTGCCTGAACATGCACATTGTCTGTTGTGGACTCCACCTTATGGAATGATCTGCCCAATGAACTCAGCAAGACCTTGACAAAATCAAGATATAGTAAGGTTTTTTGATTTATGATTTCATATATTCGCGTAGTTCCCGGACTGTTTTTGCTCCTGTTACAACTTTTGAGTTTTGTGAAAATGTTTCTTAATTTTGCCCTTCATAGTGACCCCAGGAACAGATTTTCCACAAGCAGGAAGGGTCTATTATTTGTACACAGAGTGTACAAAACATTTTTAAAGAGCCACCTGATTATTAGCAGCACTGAAAAATGCAGCAACTTTTCCCCCTTTTTCCATATTCTCATTTCTTCCAATTAATATTTGTAACTAAATCATTTTATTTGTCTCCATTCATTACCTTGATTTTCCTCCTTATCAGAAATTCATACTGGAAAATTTGAAGCCTTTAAAAACCACTATGTGTCCCCCACCCCCAAACACACACACACACACAGCTTTTACCAGAAAAGAAAAACAACATTCAAATGTTAGGAAAATTAAAAATATATGCAACGCTGGGTTGCTTACCAAATTCTGAACTTGGTCTACTGCTTTATGAACATGATGAAATGTATTCTTCATACAAATTGAGTTAGCAAATAATAAATGCCGATTAGTATTTTTAGGGAATTTAAAACCGTGTGCCTTCATTTTATTCATACTTTTAAATAGATCTGCAGCTGCAAACTTAAATGTGTCAGTTGGGAAAATAAGAAAAAAAATTGAAGACTTGGAATAAAAAGCATGTACACTATAAAGATCCATGCATGAGGCTTCTTGTTGGAACCTGATTGTCTGTGGAAACTTGATAAGACTTATGGAAGGTTCCTTTCAGCAGCTGCTTCAGGTTATTGTATGCTTATCAATCAGGAGGAGAAACTGGTGCCGCATCAAAAGGTACTTCAGAAATAGCTGAAGATACTCTTGAGATGATTGATCTTTGGCGTATTTTATGTTGCAAACCAATGGTTTTTAAATTATTTCTAGATGATTGTTTTGTGTATGTTGACAGGCATAAGTCGGCTGCAACTTAACAATACTTTACAAAGGTATGTATTGCAAACCTTGTTTGTTTCCTAGACCTTAGGGTATGCAGGATGGGCTTCAAATTTCCCCAGCCATTCACTTCTCTAATCCACCTTTCCATACACGTTTTGGGCTTTCAATTGTGGGGAGGGGAGCTGTATATAATTAACATACATACCTATATTTTGTGATAATTCAGGATGTGTTTCTGCTCTCTCATCATCTGGTCCAATTCCAACCTGCTCTGCAGGCAAAGTACCAGGGTTACCATTAGTGCTTGGAACTGTCGACATGACGTTAGAGATCACTGGAGTGGTTACTACTGAGAGCACATTTGTGGAAGGAGTGCTACCTGGTAAGCTAAGAGATACACAGGCAGAAACAGTAGCTGGAGTACCAACATTCAAATGACAAATCCCAGAAGTGCTTTGTTTCAAAAGAACAGGTGCTAGAGGTGCCACAGTGTTACCTTCCAGTTCCACAGGCAACTGTTCCGCTTCTAGACTGTTAGGGATTGGACCATCTAGTCCCTGGCCTTCCACTTCTCCCTCCACACAATACTGTTCTTCCCCTTTCTCAAAGCCATCCGTAACTTTCTTACATGCTTTTGTCAGCAGAAACTGACCAATTCTGTCCACCTTCCCCTTTCCCTTAGTGAATGAAACTGGACTTCGTCTATTGGCAGAAGATGCGGGGCTATGTGCACGAGGAGGGGAAACTACAGCTCCAGACTGTGTGGCTGGTACAGAGGATGGATCAACAGAAGAACAAGTTTGAGAGCCCATCTCTTCTGGGTTGAAATCTTTGACTTGATGAACAGGAGGATGTGAGGAAGCATTTGAAGAAACTGTTGACGGGGAAGAGGAAAGCGGGGCAGGAGTCGCTAGTGAATTAATAACCAAGGACCGGCTTGTTGGCATACTTGAGATAGGGGCATTAGAGGATACACTAGGAGGTGCAGGCCCAGATGAGAACTTTATATTCTGGGATAAATGCAAAGGACCAACAACTGCCACAGATTGTGGCATTAAATTAGAATTAGAAGTCATTGGGGTTGCAGGAATTGTACTTGGCTGAGACCCTTTCATAACCTGAATGATTGAAGATGAATTTATAAAAACTGGAGTAATGAACTGAGGTCGAGCATTAGACTGAACTGTTGTCGGTCCTTCAGAAGCCTTAACTTTAGTACCCACATTGGGCATGGTGACAACAGTAGACATTAAGGTAGGCTGCAAATGAGAAGGAATTGGCGCTGACGAATTAGAAGACGATGTGATAGGGTTAGAAGTTACAAATACGGTTATCTGATTGGGTGGGAGTGATGTGGAAATAGAAGCAGAGCTAACAGGCCTCTGAATTACTGGGGGAATATTCTGAGAAATATTTGAGTTTATGTCTCCAAGGTCTTGTTGCATTTGAGTTGAACAGGTGTCAGTGCTTGGGGGTAAGCTTAGGGAACAAGAAGGATCTTTGCTAGAAGAAGGATCCTGCTGAGGAGGAGGAAGAGGAAGAGGAGGAGGAGGAGGAGGAGGAACGGCAGTAATCTTTTTAAATTCTTCTGCACAAGTCACTGTTGGAGACATTTCAAGACCAGGGAGACCTGGAGGTTTAATGGTTACATTAGGAGCTCCAGAATGGTCAAGAAGTTGACTTAAGGATGTTGGTGCCTCACGCATAGCTGGAGAGAGGATAGTCTTGTTTTCCTCCAGACTAGGAAGCTTGTTGGCTTCTGCAGAAGAGGGCTCCCTTTTCTGATGCTCTTCGTGGATTAGGATTTTGATTTCTTGGCTTGGAACACCTTTCAGCTCAATGTTACGTTGATCTTTGTTCATTTGTGCTGCTTGTGTACTCGGACATGCATTGTCCTGAGGGCCACTGAAACTCTCTTTGTTGTTATCCTCAGGAATACCAGCCAAGACAGATACAGGTATTGCAGGGTTCTGAACAGTTAACATTCCATTATTTTGAAAACCTCCAGGCATGGGCATTTGCAAAGGAGAAGGGCCAACCATCATGCTTCTTTGCAAGTCAATGTTCTGCATGAGTGCTGGATTCTGTTGTGCCAAAGCTAATTTGGCTGCTTTTGAATTTTGCCTTCCAGGGCTTGGTGTGGCTTTCCTACTTGACCCAGGACTGGACCTTCTGCTGTTGCTTGGACTGGCACGCTTTGCTCCCCCAGAATTGGTTTGCTTTCCTGAATTAATAGCCATAAGGTCCAACTTGTGAGCTTGTGGGGAGATAAAGTTTGACTGATTGTTCATTGTCAGATTTGAGGGTGCTTGTCCGATAGCCTTCAAAGTGGTTGGATTAAGACCCTGCTGATCAAATCCTCTATTAAGGTTTGGCCTAGGAGGCAAAGGGATATTAATCTGAGGAGGAAAGAGACCTGCAATAGAAGCATTGAGCCTCTCCGGGGATAAACTTATTTCTGATGGCTCTGTGCTTGGGGGGCGGTTATTGGGAGTCTGAGGATAGTAAGGTCTTGGACTTGCCCTGTTTGGTGTTTTGGGTCTAGATGTTTGTGATGTAGTAGCAACATTCTGAAAATGGTGTGGGTGAGGACCAGGAAGAGAGTTAGGCTGCTGTTGAGGACTTGCACCTTGGGAAGCTGACAATGGAGACGGTCCAGGTTTTGGCCCTGCCATCATTAACTGGTTTTGTGAAACCACTAAATGAGATGCAATGTTATTTTGAGACCCTGATGTTGGAGGGGCTTCAGACCCATTTCCTTCTGCAATAGAGGGTCCTGATGAAACTTCTCCCAGTGGAGAACTAGTAGGGTTTTGTGCATTATCTTGGTAAACTATCTTTCGTGCAGTATTCACTAGAGAAGGATTGTTTGCCATAGGAATTCTTTGCTTGTCAGGAGATGGAGGCACTCCACCAGGACCTTGCAGACTAACCATAACTGACATGTTGTTTCCTGGCTGTACTGGCATTCTTTGAGTCTCTACATTCAGAGGGCCCCTAGGTTGATGGACACCTTGAAGAACAGGAAGTCTGGCAGATTTAGGATCCTGTTGCATCATAAGCATCATCATCATCTGTTGCTGCTGCTGTTGGGATGGGGTCTGCTGAGGTGTTGGTGTAGGCTGCTGCTGCTGTCCATGCTGCAAAAGCTGAGGTGGTATTTGCTGAAGGGATCTTTGTTCCATTGGCTGTGATGGGTAGCCTGAAGACAAATATAAGATGAGCATTCACTTATCAGAAATATGGAATTCATCACTATAATCCAGCTCCTTAGCAGAGGAGGACATCTGACCAACATACCGTTAATACTTTTTTAAAAAGTCCCAGATAAATTTGTGGGAGCATTATTACAGCTAAAATTCTGAACACATAGAATAAGTCTTGCTAAGAATCATCAAGGGTTTCTGCAAAGACTTCTCAGCACTCTTTGAATGTGTCTACAAGCATGTGGATAAGAGGTTATACAGCAAATTATTTATAAAAAGTGCCACCTCAAGCAGTTACACTCTTCTAAGCCCATTAACTTCAACGAACATAGGAGGGTATAACTCTACTTAGGATGTCACCATAAAGGTCCTTAAGTAAACTTATCTATCATTAGATGAATAATGAAAGCAAGGGACTGAAGTACCTGGGTGGTTTTCACAAAGGAAGAATTAAGTCTTGGGTCCTCAAGATATTTTATTGGGACCAGTACTTATATATAGAAAAAAAATCAACACACATTTGTAGATGACGCCATATAGACACCACTGAATCATGATTATATCATACTGTAGAAATTGCAGGCATGTGGCAGTTGACTATGGAATATTCCACAACCTGCAAGACATGTAGATTATAAAATCTGGTTTATATGGGCCTGGGACATGACAGAAACATATGTTATTGTTATATATGTTATTGGGTACATCTGTGGAAGTCTTTGGATGCACATGACAAAGAAAATACCTCTTTGGAGCCAGCTAGAGATGATAAGAAAAATCACATTTAGAATTAACGTTAATAGATATGGCAACATCTCTAATAACATAATTGTATTAACTGAATAAATGAAAACCGTCATGAAAATATGTTCATCACCTTGTGGTCTGTTTGCGAAGTCAGCAAGTTTATGTCCAGTGTTATCCAAATTTATACCTTGCTCTCCTGGCGCTGATGGCTGATCTGCCTCTTCCAGACCAGCTGGGCGTGAATCTGAGGCACTAAAGACAGAAATATGCATGACTAAGGCAAATTGAGGGTTTTTTTTTTGGGGGGGGGGGAAGGGCTGAAATTGACTTGACTTCTTAAATGGAAAAATTATATGACATGCTACAGTCAGATGTTTATTCTGTGCTGTAGTCAGATGTTTATTCTGCACAAAATGCACCTAGGTCAGATATGGTGACCACACTGTTCACTGACTAACAAAGAAGATTTTTTTCAGTTGTAGATCTTTAAAAACATTATTACAGTAAGAAGCCAACATACCTGGCTTTCAGGATAACCCCTCTCAAGCCTCAATTATTTAAGCCCGTGCTACCCCATTTTGGACCAGTCCAAAAGATCTACATGCAGTACAATTCATTTGGTTGATAATTAGGTATCAGCTGAAAGGATGAGAGGTTGTGGTATCCATAAGGCAAGATCACCTGCTAAATTGCAGATCTCAGCAAATTAACTAAAATATTCTCTCTTGTGGAAAGTAAGCAGTAAATCTTTACAAAAAACAATTACAGATTTTATAGAGGATCACAATGCAGGACTCACAATACTAAGCCCAACAAAATGGCCCATCTAGCTCAATTTTATCAGAAGGGGGAGCAGTTCCCCTGTTTCAGACACAGGTCTTCTACCAAGGAGGAGATGCTAAATACTGAACCTGGCAGCTCATACATTTCAAACACATATTCTGGCTGTTCGCTCTGGAGGTTACACAGCATTTCTTCAAAGAGACCCCAAAGAGCTTGGAATGCACATACTGCAGCATCCTGGTATGCTAAGCAGGTATAGGTCTGGATGGGAAACTTGCTGGGAACCCTCTGTATGCTGCTTTAAATTCCATGATACAAGGCAGGCTATTAAATGAATACTGAAGGGGGACCAAGATAGAAAATTTTTCCAGATTAATTTAAAAAATCAAGGAAAATTGCTTTATTGGGAAGTTCAGAGAATCTAACCCAATGCCATGAGCAAAAGCTGGCACACACTGTACTACTGGCGGCTAATGGAAGTAGACTCACTGTCTCTGCTTTTGATTGGTTTTTAGCATACCAGTAGAATTTAACACAGAGCTTGAACCATGGGATGGTATCATGAAGTATTAAGAGGAATATTAACTACAGTTAAAACCTAATTCAAATGTTTCAAAGCCAGGAAGTGCAAAACTGGGTAGCTACTATGCTGAATGCAAGTTCAACAACAACAACAAAAATCCTAGTTCTTGCTGTTTTAACTCAAGGAAAATTAATTTATTAGGGAAGGGTTTTTTTCCCCTGTTGATTAACTTACACTATGTAAGCTACCTTGAGGCTCAGTGGAAAAGGTGGGCTATACATGATATAAATCAACAAACATAAATGGATAAACACCATAACCCAAATAATTTGATGCACCTTGGGATAGCAGCTGCAACACATTTCTACAGCCTATCTTCTACAAACCATGAGATTATTGGAAATCACCCTTTCAACTCTGGACTCGACTAAATAAAATCATGTTTAAAATACATGATTGTGGGAGATTGACCTTATCAGTTTGCTGCAGCCAAGATGATAGAGAACTGGATGGCACATCAAAGGCACAGTCTTTTATCAGCTATTGTGATTGAGTTTTTTTCATTATGCCTCAGATGAAATTAGCTCTTGCTTGCAAAACCTGACACAATCAAATCAGAAAATTGTAGGTTGCTAGATGATTCATTGCCTAATTTCAGATTTCCTACACAAAATGATCAATTGAAAATACTTTGTCCCAATTATATCCACCTTAACTCTCATATTTCCCTGCTTTACACGGTTATTGGGCAGGTGGCAGATGTAAAGTGAATGATGACTTTTGTTAATGTCTTATGTCTGCAAAATTAAAGCTATTGTGCTGGGAACTGAAGGGCTGAATTGCTGAAGATGAATTTGTTTTTCCCCGTTTAAATTGCCGTAAACTTTATGCTTTAGCTGAATGGAGGTTTTCTCACTGCATTAGCAATGTCAGATAATAACAAGCTGCAAAATATAAATAAGGGTTCTCAAGCTAATTCATAGTTCAAACAACACATCTGCACTGTGCTCTGTAACATTTTGTTCTTTCCCTGTTTGGTGATTACTATTACCATTCATGGCTTTGCGTAGCTATACATGATGCCTCCTTACCTGATTAAAGTGCTGTAATTGACAGTCTGGGCAAACTTCTGAGTATTTTTTTTTAAATGACTAAATGTATACACACAGCCAGGCATCCCTACACATTTAACTTTGCCATGAAACATGGGGGGGGGGGGGGCAGTGGTAGTAGGGGGTACATATGGGTTTAGAAAAGTTGTGGGAAAAGCAGCTGCAAAATAAAGTGTCTGAATAGAATAGATACTGGTGAATATCTGTATGTCAGGAACAAAAAACGGCTGAGAAAAAAAGTATAATTAAAATTAATAATATATACCCAGTCTAGTCCAGAACTTTTAATAGGCATATAATCATATATACAATAAGTCCAGTGCTTAAAGAAATAATGTTAAAAACAATCTTAAAACACTTAACATTATAATAATTCAATAGAAGTGTTGGTCAAAAGATTGCATCTCCAACGTCGCCGAAACATCAAATTTAATGGACATAACTTGTTATATGAATTGTCAATTATTACATGAATTATCAACAAATTATTTGCAATCAATTTGAGATGTCACTGGAGATGCAATCTTTTAATCCCAAATTCTATTGAATTATTATAATTTTAAGCATTGAACATTGTTTAAACATTTTTAAGAACTGCAATAAAGACAGATTGTATACACTATTAATTTATTATTAATTTTAATTATTCCTTCAGCTTTTCTCAACCTTTTTCGGCTCATTGTATGAGTTAGGTTCTGATTGCCCTTCTGTTTTCTGAACAGCTGCATGTCATAAGATTTCTCTGAACCAAAATTATGAAAAGGAACAAATGGCAAAATATTACCTAAAAGGCCCCCTGGACAAGGGTAAGGTAAGGCTAGTATCTTACGAAAGAATCAGATTTTTTGTGGAAGAAATCCAAAGCAATAGGGGCAGGGTGCATAATTGGTTATGCAATGTATTGAGATCTCATAACAAACCTGTATCTGTCCATGACAGGCACAAAGACAGCATTCTCTTGTGCTCCATCCACCTCAAGTCTCAGTGAGAAAGGTGGGCCATAAATAAAGTTGATCAAACAGCCACAGAGCACAAGGCTCTCTCAGTGGGAAAGACAGGATGTCTAAATGTCACTACCAGCTGCAAAAGTTAGTCTTCTAATATGTGCTACTAAAATAAATTGGTGCACAAACCAGTACCCTTCCAGCCTAACTACACAGTATGTTACTTCACTTGTTTTCTCATGATCCCCATGGTCACACAACAGCTAGAGAGAAAGAAAGAAAGAAAGAAAGAGAGAAAGAGAGAAAGAGAGAAAGAGAGAAAGAAAGAAAGAAAGAAAGAAAGAAAGAAAGAAAGAAAGAAAGAAAGAAAGAAAGAAAGAAAGAAAGAAAGAAAGAAAGAAAGAAAGAAAGAAAGAAAGAAAGAAAGAAAGAAAGAAAGAAAGAAAGAAGCAAGCCAAACAGGCTCAGAATGATGCCACTGTGGGTGGAAGAACTCTTGACTCTCCTCCAGCAGTTTTCTCACATGAAAATTCCGTGGAAGGGAAGTTATTTCACTAATTTTGCTTCTTCATGTATGCAGATAGTTCATGCGGCACAGCAACATCAGCAAAATAATTCCCCCTGACATAGTTTCATGGCTGGGGGAAGGAACTCTACCTGCCCCCGCCCCCAGCACTGTTCTGAACCTGTTTGGATTTTTTTTTCAAGCAGTCCCCCACCACTGTTGTACAGAACACAGAAAGACACATGAAGCAACACATTGTGCAGTTTGGCTCCCAGTCATGTATTATCATACACTGGAACATGTTTTTTCCACATTAATGCTCAGTCCCTTCCTTTATTTTATCTTACCTTTCTCATTCCTATAGCCAAACAAAATACTGATCCCTTAAATATACTAAGGGCAAGGGTTAGAGGGCCCATACATTTCAATTTTTTAATATTCAAGCTAAAATTTGTAATTCTTGTGATTTAATATAGACCTCTAGTGAGAATAATCAAAATACATCTATACCATCTGTTCAAGTATGAATGAAAATAAAAAGTATTAGAACCCTAGGATTTTTTTTAAAAAAAATAGCAGAAACACTCCTTTTTTTTGCTGCACCTGTACAATCTCATTCGTTGCCACCACCCATATTTGAAGAAAGAGAGGACCGTGAAAGTAGTCAATATATTGAATGTAATACAGAAAAGTATGTACTTGTATTAATATTTGTTAACTTGAAGAAATTCCCAGTTTGGCAACAGCCTTAATTTGTTTTTAACAATTTTCATGAGAGCAAGAATATTTTTTTAAAAGATGCAAGAACTGGGTTATTATTGACCCACAGGGTGACGTCACATCATCATATTTACTTCAAAGACTTTGTTTACACGGTGGTTTGCCATTTCCTTCCCCAGTCCTCTATATTTTACCCCCAACAAGCTGGGTACTCATTTTACCAAACTCGGAAGGATGGAAGGCTGAGTCAACCTTGTGCCAACTACCCGAACCAATTTCCATTGGGATCAAACTCAGGTCGTGAGCAGAGCTTTGACTGTAGAGCTGCAGCTTACCACGCTGAGCCATGGGACTAAGCACTATAGCACAGAAAAACAACAGATGAAGAGAACTTCAAACACATCATTCCAGATTAATGTTTCCAGGTCATGTCTTGATGTTAGCACCGCAAGGAGCAAAGGGCTCTCAGTGCTCTGATGTCAATGAATGTGAGATTAAGAAAAAATAACCAAAGTTACTGCCTTTCCTTTAATGGCCAATTAATTTGACCTAGGCTCTTCAGACAGGCCACACTAAATTATTTATTTATTATATGTATATATTCCTATATATTTTAAATTTGACTTTTTTCTAAATTTGGAATTGCCCATTTAAAAATTTTCTTAACCCCATCATAAAATCCATCTTTTCCTTCCATGTGATCACTACCAAGAAGCATTTTGCCATGGCTAAAGTAATCCTTGGATCCTCATCCTCATCCTTCAACAGAAAAGGCACAGCCTTAGTTCTATCAACAGACACTAAATTCCTCAGGATCGGACCTAGCCATTTCACTTTGTACAAGTCATAGTATGAGTAATACAAAAGCATATAATCTGCTGTTTCAGGCTCTCCCCATCCACATTATTTATCTGGAAATGTGATCTTCATATAGCAGCCCCTCAGAATTGCTGATAAGAGTGCCTTCATCCTGGCTAGAAAAAAAGGCTCAACTATAGGTGGGAATTGTTAGATTATTTCAAATAGGATGGGATGACAGACAGAGATCAGAGACCAAATAAAAATAATGAACAAACCCAACAAGCTAGAGGATGTTTATCCTATCTAACTCTATTCTTTTTTTTCATAAGGGAAATGATCAAAGTTACTTATCTGATGGTAGTTGAAATTTACCCTGTGTTCTGTTGTAGAAAGTGCAGTTTTGTACTTGTGTATTTGCTTCATTTATAT
Source organism: Sphaerodactylus townsendi (assembly GCF_021028975.2). Classification (NCBI taxonomy): domain Eukaryota; kingdom Metazoa; phylum Chordata; class Lepidosauria; order Squamata; family Sphaerodactylidae; genus Sphaerodactylus; species Sphaerodactylus townsendi. Next base: position 103,645,356 of record NC_059429.1, read on the forward strand.
AGAATTCTACATTTCCAGATATACATGTACACATACTTTTGTATTACATTCAGAATATGGATTGTTTTTTTGTGGCCTTCTCTTTACTCTGTTTCTTAGGCCTTTTTTCTCCCCTCTGATATTTTCCACCATCATACAAATAACAAGCCAACGCAAAGATTCACTTAAACTCTTCTTGTATTCAGAACAAACTCTGAAAACTGAGGCTGATTCAAATTTACGATCTCTTCCCTCCTTGCCCAGTACTTCTGGGGTCAATTTCAGATTGTCGTCTTCTCAGCCTCTGTACCCGGAAGTACACCAGAGCTGCAGAACAAATCCAAGATTGAAATCCAACGGGAAAATGGGTGTAGGATGTAAAATATTCTTATCTATGAAAATAAGAGTTTCTTGTGAAATATTCTTACTTCTGTTTTACAATGATGTTTCATACTGCCTCAGATGTGAGTTTTAAACCTCAAGCATGTAAACTGGCGGGGAGAAGAAAATGTTGTCCAAGAATATATATTATTATGCCTGCTAATTGCCACAGCTTGTTCTTTCCAAGATTCAGCAGAAATGTGTGTTCCCCTCAAAAGCCTGGGAAAGGATTCTTTGCTTTTTGATTAAACCTGTACTAAAGAAGCAGCACTACTGGTTCCAATACTCTTAAACTCTCTCAAGGAACACTGAGTCACTTTAAAAAGTATGACAATCCAATAAAGACCAGAAAAGATGCTCATGAAGCATCAACTGGCTTGGCACCAGCAATGAGCAAGTAAAACATAAATGGACTTAGTGAAGTTCTGCTTGTGCAAGATGTTGTGCCACACCAAGCACTTTCCCCCTATATATGAAAGTGCCCTGAAATTGGTTGCACAAGATCTTATACAAGCAGGAAACACAAGTGGGGATATAACGAGTTTGACTGAGTGCCAGTCACTACCGTCTTTTTTTCTCCCCTTTCTGCATTTTTACTTGTACAATTCTGGTGCAAGCAGAAATGTTGTGCTGCATCCAATCCACCACCACCATTACCTGCACAGAGATCAGAGATAAACGTATGGTTGGTTCAGCAGCTACACATAAGCACTGCCCTACTACACTGCAATAGATTACGTTTAGTCTAACAACTGTCAAAAGTTCTTAGAACTTCATATTGGCTTGCAGACTCGGGTCCAATTTAAAATGATGCTGGTGAGGCAAAGGAACTTACCACCAGACACTTGCCGAACGTTTCATTCAACTGCTCTGTCACCCATGCAAAGCACCTATGCATGCTTACGTAGTCAGCCCAGCAGAAAAACATTCATCTGTGCCAACATTCTCTTGGTGTACTAACTAAACACAAATAGCTGTTTAGCATGGGGAAAAGCCATGCACGTGTAAAGTTGCATGGCTGAGTTCTTTTGCCTTGCCAAAATCACATTTACATCAGCCCTTAAATACCAGTTTTAAATATCCATAAAGGGACCAACCTTCACTGTGGAAAAAGCCACATGACAATTATACAATAGCTTATGAACACAGTTAATCTGCTTTCCCTTAAAGTCAAAATAACCAATGAAACAGAACTCAAAATGCTCTTTGATGGGAATCATATACCATTTCCTACTGATCTATTATAACAGAAAGTCCCCCAAAATATGCTATCACATATTCTCACTATTTTATCTCCGTTTATCCATTTCAAACATTAAATGACTTCTGTACATTTTATTGTATTATTTATTATATCCAAGTGTGCCATATTTGAGAGCATATCTTTTTTAAAAAAAAATTGCTGGAAACAATCTTTTGAGGAGACAAACCTTTTGCTTTTTAAATTTATGTTTCTGTAAATTTCAGTCTTGGTAAAATCAAAGAATAAGCCTCACTTGTTTGAAAGCTGGGTTTTTAAAATTGGAAACCTTCATTCCAAGGATAAATATGCCCTTTTGAAGGAAATCAATGGATTTATATGTTAGTAGACCCATTACATTCTCTACACATAACAGTGTAAAAAAAAGCACCCAGGGATAGAAAGTTCAATTCATAAAACATAAATCAAACCAATGACCTACTGACCACTGGACAAAAGGGTAGGAAGTCTGCAGGCATATACAATTTGCTTTATTTCCAATTTTCTTCTGGGGGAGGGGCGGAATTGAGGAAATCTGGTGTATCATATAAGCCTTGTCTTACAAATTTGCCTCTTTTATGCAGTTGCAGATTGTGTGATCCTGAGGTTCTCTTAGGTCTTATTCCAGCTAGGGGGCGGTGAGGTCCACTACATATCTGAACTAACTCGTTACACAACATAAAAACAATTGTTCCAGTCTCATGATTTTTAGGAATTTCTTTTGATATTGGAATGCTGTATCCTAACCTGGACACTGGAATTTATTAACCAAGATTCAGGACCTTGCCTGCAAAATAAAGGGGTAGATATAAGTACATGAACTATATGCAACAGTTATTACCCATGACACAGTCAAGGCAAGGAAAAGCACACTTGCTCGGACCTACAGTGTCAGGTCAAAAGAGAAGATACCACCATTGTTCCTACAACTATCACCAAGCAGTCAGAAGGACTCAATGCTCCTGATCCTGCCCTCTCAGTCACTGACTCTACAACCTTGATGGGGACGGATAGTTTTTTTTCCAGGCTAAGCCAAACAGGGAAATCACATATTACACAGAAACATGATTGCTTCCGGGCAAAAATGGCATTAAGGACATGAGATAAAAAGGAGAGCTGGTACTCATATGTGCACTCAGAAAAGTGACAGAGGGACCAGAAGTAAACAGTGCTTTCAGGTACTGTGAGTTTATATTGTAGAGGATATTGCAGCAGCAGCCAGCAGCCTAACCAAAGTACTCCTAATCCTATCCCTATAATCCTTCTTTATTCACTGAAATCCTTAGCAGAGGGAATGCATATTCAGAGGGAACAACTCTAAAAGTACTCTTTGGTCCTTCACTGTGGCTAACAGACCAATGAAAAGCCATCTCTTCAACGCTCCTTTGCTGTTGCTGCTTTTGTGAATTACTTCTACACCAACTCCACGAACAGGCTTTTCTCCTGGAAAGTGAAAGCTTTTGGAATTCTAACTTAACAACTAACACATAACCACATAGTGAAGTTTTTTTTTTACCAAACAACTTCTTTAATTCTTTGGCATAGGATGGAGACTCCAATAGCAAAACTGCCACTGTGTTGTAACTTAGAGGCTCTGTATAAAATAACCATATGCAAAACCATGAGCAATTCACATACAACAAATAGTGTTCAGTGGTGTAGGAAACAAAAGTGTTTTTAAACCTACTTAATTTGTTCTACTTGCTGATTATTTTTCTTCTTCCTTGGAGGTTTTTTCTTCTTGGGTTTATTGGCATTTTGATTGTTTGGTTTGCTGCTTACACCAAAATGTCCTGCAGATATATCACTTTGTAGCAAATTTACCAGTAATGGGCTTGTTAGGGTGACATCTTTGTTGACAGGAAAACCTGGATTCTGCCCACAGGGAATCTGATTTCCATTTTGTGCTCCACCAAAAGGAGCATTGAAAGACATTCCATGTCCAGCAAAATGGCTCCCTGGGGCATTGCTGTTTCCTTGCATCCCTTGCAAGTGGGGTGGAACCATATTCCCTTGCTGCATGGAAACATCAGGTAGCATTTGTGTCAAGTTTACATCACTGCCTGTTGTAGTGGTAGTGTCACCCAGCTGCTGAGACATGTGAGGGTTAGGGCCTGTGGGCCTCAGAACCTGTCCTTGATTCCCCATAACCTGAGAAGGATTGCCATTCCCAGGGCCTTGCTGGGTCATTATCTGCCCTGTGAATTGCACCATGTTTCCTTGCATATTGGGAGTTGGTCCTCTCATGATCTGAGCTGGCCCCGTCATGACATTAGACTGGCTTTGAGCATTAAATGGTTGTTTATTTCCTTGCATCTGATTGGTCATCATCTGCTCCATCATTGAATTCTGGGGCAGCAGCACCTGCCCTTGGGGTCCCATCATCTGATTGTGTGCAGTCATCATTTGTTGTCCTTGCTGGGGCATCATCTGTTTGGGTGGGGTCATCCTCTGTTGCGCTGGACCAAGATTTTGGTTTTGAGGCGCTACCATCATCTGGCCCTGTGGCATGAGCTGAGCTCGAGAAAGTATCATCTGATTTTGTGGATTTAGAGATCCCTGAGGCTGAATGTTCACCATCTGTCCTTGGGAGGACACTGTTTGTTGGTGCATTCCCATGAGCTGAGATTGTGGTCCTTGCGGAGTCTGTCCTTGCATGTTGCCCATGTTTACTTGAGGAACTCCACTGGAGCCTGCCTGCTGGTTGTTTATATTGCCATGAAGTCCCATTAAATTGGTCTGCATCATATTCGGTGGGCCATGTTGAACTTGCATCTGACTTTGGGAAGGACCATTTCCTTGACCACCTTAAAAATGCATATCATTCAAATTACAATAATATTATTAATTGAATGTACATTAATGTGTGAATTAAAATAACTTTAAAAAATCAGTATAACAAAGGTTCACAATACCAGAAAAACTAGGTGTAATAGTTATGAAAGTACCCAGGACAGTAGGATTGAAAAATCCATCATTTCTATGCCCTCAAAACATACAAATTTGAGATGTTGCAACCCAGTGAATATGAATGAAAAAAAATCTACCTAATAGTCAACTGTCATACAAGACTGCTTAAAAAGAAAAAAATATTTAGAATCTTTTACTTAAAGAAAGCTTTAAAAATAGTTCTTGGTCAAAATATCCAGTATAAAAGGAAGGGAAAAATCACACCAATGGCAACCCCTTTCTTCTCATCAGAAGAACAACACTTTATACACATTTTAGTTAAAATGACAGTTTGTTGGGAGTCTACAAATGGAAGCAATGGCAGTTGATTTTTGAAAAGCAGTCCAGAATTTCTTCCTCAAGTTAACTACTGAGATTAAGGGATCTGTGAGTTAGATGCCATCAGGTTTACCCCTGGTTTAAAAAAAGCCTGGTTCCCTTTGACCATCAAAAGACTATGATTTTAACCAGGTTTACCCCTGGTTTTTAAAAAAAGCATGGTTCCTTTTGACCACCAAAAGATCATGATCATGAGACCTGCGTAAAAAAAAGGCCAGGTGAGATGGAGTGTGTCAGGTAGAATTGGGAGCAATTGAAACAAAAAAAATCTACATTATTCAACATAGCAGTCTGCTTGTGCTAAACACGCACATTTACAGCTTCAATTCTACATTCATGGTGCACCAACTGTTTACAAATACTGGAACTTCTTTCATATCTCCTTCCTAATTAAAACAGTGGGTGGATAGGAAAATCATCAGAATACAATTAACAGACCTGTGTGTTGCACACTTTGACTTGTTTGTAGTTGAGATGTCCCACTATTTGCAGGTGTTCCTGGTGCTGTAGAAGGCACTGGACTTTGCATGAAGTTCTGATTTGTCTGTCCTGCAGGAAAGCCAGGTGGGAGACGCTTGGGCATTCCTGGACAAAAAATGACTTCGTCCATTAGAGGCAGGTTCAATAAATACAGTTTTGGTATCTAAACTCTCAGAGGAAAGCTAAGAGAAGGGCGGCACAATCAGAAGGCAAGCAATGTGAGGAAAGATCATACACACCCTAGCCCAGGGGTCTGCAACGTGTGGCTCTCCAGATGTTCATGGACTACATGCTGGCAGGGGCTGATGGGAATTGTAGTCCACGAACATCTGGAGAGCCACACGTTGCAGACCCCTGCCCTAGCCCTACACAACCCAGATTAGTAGGGTACACTCCCTCTTTTTCTACTCTTTCCTTTGTTTCCTTTCACATTCGTTCCATTTCCTTTTCCACCTTTTGTTCTCTCTTGAGTCCTTCTGTCCTCAGCCCCCAATTCCATGCCACATCCCCCACTGGCTTCTAGATGGGCTAAAAACAATGGGAGGCCAAAGGAGATGCAATAGTGGTGATGGAATTGGTGGAAGAAGCCAAGCTTCAGCTACTTCCCACAAAATCTAGGCACTAACAGCTGCTTAAAGAGTAACAATGCTGCAGTCTGACTGTTTGCTTAAAACAGTTTCGCCAACAGCAATACTTTCTTGACTAGCAGAAAGAGGACAACGCCTCCTAACTATGAAAAGTTAATGGAAGAACAGCTGGACGACAATTAGAAGGGGGAAGAAAGAGGATTTATGCTTCCCTAGCCTCAGCAAGGAAAGCCTATTCCTTCCTTCTATTACCTGCCATATCTAGATTACCTGGATCACCTAGCAGGCTTGACAAATTTTCCTTAGTTATAGGAACCAGTGCAAAAAGTTTAGGACCACAGTCATTTTTCAGTGTTCAAAGTTTCAGATTTTAATGACAGGGTTTTCTAATTATTGCTACCACAAAACCTACTCACAAGCTCTTCATTTTTCATGATTTCAGCAAAACTATTACAAAAGTGTTTTAGTATATCAACAAATATGATGGTAGCCTTGGTTATCTTCATCATGATGAAACTGTAACCTCTAGCCCTAGATTAACTTCTTCCCACTTTTTCATAATTCCATTATTCCTTCAAAAATGACTATTTAATTGATATTGGAGCCAGTATAGGAAGCCACTGGTTACAGAATGAATTCATCCATCTTTTACTGTTGAGAGATGCTACAAGAAAACGATAGCTGAAAATACTAAACATCATAATGAAATTTCTCGGTGTCGTTGTGGCCTGGGATTGATCATGCCCCGCCTTCTACTTCTCTCATTCATACATACCAAAATACATAAAATTGTGGAGTGTTCAGTACTGACTACAATTGGATTCATTTACCAGAACTTCTAATTCTCACCCCGCTACATTTCAGTTGGGTAACTATAATAAAACTGAGGCAAATGCGCAGTTACCTCAAAGTTTCCTTGGCTTCCTACAAAACTGAAGTCTCTCATGTAACTAAAACTTTATTTTAAAAATAAGGATGGATGGAGGATTGGGTTTATCCTTTTCCCTCATGGCAACAACATTGTGATAGGAACCTTTACCCTATCATTATTCCAAAAGGTATCAGGTGATAAGACTAGATTCCAACTCTCTAATCATACAGAAACTGCAGAACCAATAAACTGCATATCTTGTAAAAAAAAATTCCACATATACATTGTCCCATAATGTAATGCTTCAGCACTGAATTTATATTAAGTTATATAAGTAACTAGCTAAGTGGATGTGGGATAACTCATCAGCTTGCTAAACAGACTAGGCAAATACATTTTAGTTAAAGAATGACTTACCTCCTAACCCAGGATGCAAACCCTGTGGGCCCTGGTTTTGCTGTTGAATGACCATGAAGTTAGGAGGCACAGTTCCTTGCTGTACCATAGGATTACGGCCAGGAGAATTTACAGGCTGTTGAAACCCTTGGGAAAGGGCATTGCTCTGAGGAGGCCTTGGTCCCATTTGCTGCTGTGCTTGGTTAACTGTTGGAGAGGATGCAGGAGATCCCTGCTGAAAGGAGGAGGGGGAAGAAGCAGGAGATTTGCTGGTCAGGTGGGGTTGTTGTAGTGGTGCAGGGACCCGTGAGGGTCCTCCCTGAAGGTTCTTCATCTGAGGAGCAGTAAATTGGCCAGAGTTGCTCATCTGAGGAAAGTTTGTATGTGCCTGGGAAGCTTGTTGGCTTCCAAAAGGGTATGGAGGTGGGGGGTGGGATGGGGTTTGTACTGTTGCTAAAGATGGTCTTGTTTGGAGTTGCTGCTGCATTTGTCCAGGCAAGGGGGTCTTTTTCCACCCTTGGTTAACTGTCAGTGTGCCCATTGTTCCTTGAGATGGAGTGGGTTGAGCTGTTCCAGAAGGCACCTGGTTCCAAGCAGGAGGAACTGGAATCTGACCTGGGGTCGTAAATGTAGGCCGAATACCCTGTTGTGGTTGCTGATGCGGCTGAGAGGGGCGTGGCTGCAGTTGTTGCTGTGGCTGCATCTGCTGGAAGTTGGCTGGGTTTATTTGCCTGTTAACAGGAACTGACTGTACAGAATGGAGTTGAGGCATTACAGATCCAGACGGGTGATTCTGCTGTTGGATACTGAGTCCTGATAACAGTGGGTCCACAGCTTCTATTAAAACAAAATGCAGAAACAATAACAGCTGTAGATTGTACAGCTGAAAAAGCGCGCTTTGATGAGATCCAACATATCCCCCCATTCTTCAGCAGAGCTTCACTAGAATTCACTTTAGGAAAGAGATGAACACCATCAAAGCTAGGAACATTACATTATTACCAACAAGTGATGTTGTACATTGACTATACATTTGAACTTTGCACATCAGTAAAATAGGCTGCATCTCTTCCATTCAGGTCTTTTGCCCACATCATTTTCAACACCTTTTTTTATAAATTCATTTATATATATAGCTGAATAATGAGGATAACACTTCATTCATCTGATCAATTTTCTTCAAAGCTACAGGTGTTTAATCCATAGTAAATTAAAGCGCCATTCAATTGTGTTCGGTATTAGCCTCATTTATGTTGGGTTACCTGACTGAGAGGCCGGCCGAAGTGTCCTGGGCTGCAGCTCAGTGTTAGCTGAACTTGTCATCATAGGTGAAGGCACATTTCCACTCTGCTGCATCACAACAGCTGCAGGATTATTTATTCTTATTAACCCTATAAATATAATAATATATTTCACTGTCTTGAGGATGCAGTTTGTCAATATCAAAACATGGCATTTTACAGATGTGAAAAACTTCAATCCTGTATTAAAATTTAGAAATTCCAAGCTACACTCTGGACCCAGGGCAAAAATGTAACTGAACTAGAAGGAGAAAGATTGGCAGCAGGAACATTTTATTTTATCAATTTTATTAAACCAATTTTAATTCTTGGTTTGTTGAATCACCTAGATAAAAGCATTTTTGTGATTAACAGCTGATTAAGGCTGATTTGTGACTAACAACTGATTTGTGATTAACAGCTGATTAAAGCATGTACGTGGGTTTATATCAGCATCTTATGAGCTGAAGGCGGCAAGGCAAGGCGTCTTCTCCTCTTTGACTTCCCACTCAGTGGAGGTGAGGCGCGGAGGTACTCTCCAGAGTCCTCAGCATCTTCCTCCCAAGTGTTCATCAATAAAGCTTTGTTTTACATAACTCTGTTTCAATTAGTGTGATGCATGTGTGTTTGCTTAGGGCAGTGATGGCGAACCTTTTTGAGACCGAGTGCCCAAATTGCAACCCAAACCCCATTTATTTATCGCAAAGTGCCAACACGGCAATTTAACCTGAATGCTGAGGTTTTGGTTTAGAAAAAACCAGTTGGCTCCCTCTTCCTTTGCCCCACCCGCTCGACCAGGGACCAGCCTGCGCTAGCCTCCAGCAAGTCCCTTGTGCACCGCTCTGTGCCTCTCTAGCATCTCTGCCTCCTCTGCGTCCACCCCCCACCCCCAGGCAGCAGCCACCTGGAGCACAGGCACCAGGCCCGTCAGCCGAGTCCTCCCTGCTCACTGCGGTGGCCACATGTCGTGCTCAGTGGCCCAGGCCAGCCTAGATGTGTGTGTGGGGTGTGTGTGTGTGTGTGTGTGATTTTCCGCCCCCCCCCCCCCATGACAAACTCTGTGTGCGCGTGCTCACAAAGAGGGCTCCGAGTGCCACCTCTGGCACCCGTGCCATAAATTCGCCATCACTGGCTTAGGGCCACTCCAGAATTTTTTGAGGGAAACACCTGAGACCCAAGCATATCTGGCAGTTCTACGGAGGGCGCTAATGTGGTCCCAAGAGACAGTCAGAAATTTCAGGATTTATCAGGCAGCCCTGGAAGTTGACACTTAAAGGCTCCCTGGATTGGCCAGTTTTGTTTCTCCTTCTCCACACTCCTATGTTCCCTGAGGCAGAAGCTGACACATGGAACCACAATTGCTTGTGGCTGCTTATATCAGTTTCAAGTAACAGATCCAATATAAGTTTACCAATACAACAATACAAAATGTTATACTGAGTGTCCAGGCTCGGCCGCAGCACCCAGACCTGTCCCGCTGGGTCACACATGGGCTGGTACCGGGGGAGTTGGGAAGGCTGCAGAGGAGCCTCTTGCAGGGACAGTGGAGGCCTTAGAGGCCTGGTTCAAAGAGGAAGGCAGGGAAGAGAAGAGTTTTAGGCCCAGCAGGACCCACCCGCCCACAGCTGAGCTGGATGTGGGAGATGGGCTGGAGAAGCAGCTTAGACCAGGCAGGGCCCGCCCACCCACAGCTGAGGCGGATGTGGGAGATGGGCTGGGGAAGCAGCTGGGACAAGGGAGAGAAATTAGAGGGCAGAAGGGATACAAGGAAGTGGGAAAGGAAGAGTCAGGAGCTGCCGCAGGAGCAGGGAATGTGGGTGGTGGTGTGAAAAGGCAAGGGAGAGGGGCAGCTCAATGGTGGGAAGAGGATTCTGGAGCCCAGACCACCTACTGCCATGGTGGCGAACCTTTGGCACTCCAGATGCTATGGACTACAATTCCCATCAGCTGGCAGGGGCGGATGGGTATTGTAGTCCATAACATCTGGAGTACCAAAGGTTCACCACCACTGCCCTACCAGAACCTAGAGTACGGTTTAGGCTGGTCCCAACCCTGTGCAGTCACAGGATGGGAGTCTTTCACACAGGCTGGAAATACCTCTCCCTGTGAGGCCACAGGGGAGAGACAAACCCCTGGAAACTCCTCTCCCTGTGAAGCAACAAAGGAGAGAGGGAGGGTGTGAACTCTCAAGTCAGTCAGGGGAAGGAAGACAGATAGACCTGCTAGGAGGAGGGTGGCATGGGCAAGGGCTGCCACGTACACCAGGTGCCTTGTGGGCGCGGTTGTTTCTTGGCCCTTTGGGCCAATTGGGAGAGTCACCGTCTGGGGAGACCAACCCCCAGGTTAGGGTAGGAGGGAAGGATATACCGCCCAAAGAGCCCGAGGAGGGGGAACGCCACACTGAGGCATTAGATAGTGCCTCCTGGCCATCTTTCTCTCATTTTACTCTCGTTACAGGCGAAAAAAATTACTATCTCATATATTAAAAAAATTATATCCCACAGGTTCCTGAGGCACCTTTCAATCATAACCGTTAAAAAAATAACAATTAAAAACTACAAAAGCAAACAGCAGCGTTCTCACTTATTTCTCTCACAGGACAGGTATATTTTAAGGCAACTCAATGGAAAGGCATACGTTGGAGTGTTTGGAAGAACTGGTATAATAATTCACCAAGCATCAAAGCTAATGTAAAAAAACCTGTACTTGCCTTGGTTAGTTTGCAAGGGAAATCCTGTCTCCATTCGTACAGAGTTGCCTGGTCCCACAGGCCCATTAATTCTCATTTCTTGTCCTCTGTTTTGAGCTAATGCTAAATTGATAGCACCTTCACCTGTGATCAATGTCAAAAGGAGAAGCAGAATATATGGTTTAGTTCAGCTGGTATGTATTTAAAATATATTTTTGTTTATATTAGGGCATTGTGAAACTTCTCCACAGCTTGGCCTCTTGTAAAGTATCTTAGAGCTCACTTATGTTTAAAGAACTTCATGCACTCCATCAGATTGTTATGGGTGCAGAGCCTGATTGTTATGGGTGCAGAGCCTTCCCTGCCAGCAAATGTTTTGAAGAAGGAAGCATTCTGGTATACATGGACTGTGCAGAAATCAAGTGTACATGAATCTCTGGAGCAAAGGACTTATTTTTCAAAATAAAGTTTCATCTCATGAAGCAGAAGAAAATAATTAGTAGGTTAAATTTAAGCAACAGCTTCAACAAACCAGAACTGGGACTCTGGCAGCCTCCAATACACGATAACAGAAAAATTCCTGGGCCTGGGCTCAATACTGCATTAACACTGGCAGCAGCATTTCTGTGGTGCATTTCCCATTCTAATCTTTAGTCATACTCATTAGCACCATTCAACAGATCTCAGAGAGGGTTGTTTTGTTTTTGTTTGGTTTTTCAGGGCAGAGAGCAATTTTCATTCATCTCCCCTCTCATTGCAGCCATCAAACTCCTTGAAACTATTCCTGGGAGTCTCCTGCCTCCAAGGAACTGTATTTTGGGGAGATTTCATAATACAGCAAGGAGGGGACACAAGAAAGTAAAGATCCACAGATGAAAATCTGTTCCATCAATGGAAATCCATGAAATTCAAGCCATTGTGTGAATATTAGCCATACATCATCATCATCATCATCATCATCATCATCATCATCATCATCATCATCATCATCATCATCATCATCACTATTACTATTATTATTATTATTATTATTATTATTATTATTGTAGATTTCACAGCTGCCAGATCTTTAGCTGGTTGTTGGCCTTCATTACAATTCGAGCCTCACCCAGAGGCCTAGGAAGTTGTAATGTATCGGCGTATTATTATTATTATTATTATTATTATTATTATTATTATTATTATTATTATTATTATTATTATTATTATTATTATTATTATTATTATTATTATTATTTCGGTATACCGCCCCATCCCCAAAGGGCTCTGGGCGGTGAACAACAGAATCATCGTAAAATACAAGTAACAAAAGGGGCACGTAAACAACAACCAATAAATAATACCTAACATTAAGCTAAAACAGAATGAGCTGATAAATTAAGCCCCATAAACTTTAAAATACTAATTTAAAACAGCGATTAATACATAAGAACAGCGTCCCACAAAATCTTACTTAAAAATCCTCCTACGTAGCACCTTTTGCAACTGGCTTTTGGCAACTGCCCCATGAGGAGCAGGCACATGGGAGGCTCACTGGTTAAGTTCAGATGCCAAGCCAAAGCCATGCTCTGGCACTATGTGAATGTGCTTTAATGCTCTTTTCCCCCTCCTCACAAGGGTTTATGAAGGCCTATCTGGTCTATGGTCCATCAGCTATCCAGGAACTTGGACAGAGGTCTTTCAACCTCTTGATCCCTGCGCCTAGTACGACTGAACAAAGCTGTCTCCTAAATAAAACTGCCCCCCATTATACCTGGGACTGACATGATAAGTACTAATAAACAATACAACATGGAGCAGGGACAGAACAGGCAAAATCACCACAAAGACCTGTGGCAAAAGCAGCGTAACACAGCACCAAGTCACCAAATTATACAATTAACTCATGAATTATATCATTATCCGATATTATCATTACTGAAAAATCCAATTCAGTATCCAAGTTACTGAAAAACGTACAATGTATTTCTTAACTATGCTATGAAGTACACAAAGTAACTCCAACTACCTTCAATTTGAACTGAGAGAATCCCCAGATCTCTAAGTTGTTGATTGTTATTTTGAGCCAGCATTCGTAGTCGTTCAGCTGCTTCACGAGGAATATTGAATGTAACACGTACGCTGTTCCAGGGTTCCACCTTCCTCAATTTTAACTTGTCAGAATCTTAGTCAAGAGTAGGAAAAAAGAAAAGAAAAATCAGCATATAGCAAAACTACTTACTTTGGTCAAGTAAGAACAGACAAGGTTCTCATGTTTATATTCAATGCTTCCTACCAATAAACAGACTTCTTAACTCAACAAGAGTACTTACAGGAAGACTGAGCTACATCACATAAAGACATTTACGTATATATCTGAACACAACATGGGACAGCTTAGTGGTGGGATCCAAAAATTTTAATAACAGGTTCCAATGGTGGTGGGATTCAAACAGTGGCGTCGCTGCACACACGCACCTCCAGTCCCTATTGGGCAGGGAGGTTGCTTTAGTAACCCCTTCTCAGCACTCAGAAAAAATTAGTAACCACTTCTAGAGAAGTGGTGAGAACTGGTTGGATCCCACCTCTGGGACAGCTGATAAATCAATTTCAGATGTTCTTCAGTCAGAAAAGATGCATATTTACATGAACAAGAAGACTTCAGATCTCAGCACAGTGAACTTATGCTAGCTCAAAGCATTCAAGATCATGGAAACTGCAACAGCTGGAATTCATGAACTAGGCTCCCACAAACAACCACCATAAATGAAGAAATCATCCAAATATGTCTGAACCTGACCTATAATAAGCCTTCCCTGATTAAATATAAAACAAGTATCAAGTTGCCTTAAACTAAGAGGAAAGATGGGATGTATATATTTTAATGAATAAATACTAACTATCAAATACACCTACAAAATTAGAAACTTAAATTGCATGTTCTGCTTATTTCCAAGTAAGTGAAATGGAAATGGTTCAACATAGCCTTGTATCCTGGACTATCAAACATTTAGCAAAAGTAAAGATTCTGAATGGAAAATGTTAATAGTGACTAATAATCAGTTTTTGGCCAAAGAAGAACTGGAGCAGAGTGAACAATGTAATTATTATACACCTAATCTCCAACATGGGGTAGTAGAAACCATGGCAATACAAAAACATTAGCAGAATATTGCTCAAAAAACAAGCCAATGTATCACAGGACAGATTATACAAGACTGTTAATATTTAAGGATACTAACCTAGCACACAATATTTCAGGATACCAGGGCAAAATACTTTAGTAGGGAAAACCACGCAATTTCCTTACTTGGAGAGGGGCATTTATTTATTTCACTCAGCTGAAGTCCAACCTGATCACATTATCTATTCAACCCCCCAAATTCTTAGGTTTTGCCATGAGTTTTTTTCAAGGGAAGAAGCAAATGACTTGACTCCCCCCAAGATAACACAGTACCCAGGATTTTCTCTCTGCAGACTCATGAAATAGAGTATGGCATAATTTGATCCCCAAAACAGAAGACTTTAGAAAGAAAACAAAGCAATGTAGTAAGGAGAAGTTCAATGGCCTGACCACAACACCACATGAGAATTTAGTAAACAGACGAATGATAGAACATTGAAACAACAGGAACAGAATCAGAAAATGTTTAAAGAAAGCGAGTTGCATGCTATTCAGAACTTTCCCACTTTCCCCTGGAGCCTGCTGAGATCACCCAAAATCCTTCTCCTGAGGGCCAATGGACACTTGGGATCAATGTAGGGAATCTGAAATGGGAGGGTAGAATCAGTAGACATCTCATTCATGCAGAACAAGGCACAGAATCCAATCACCTAATCCTTCTGCTTATGATAGCCAAATCAAAAGTGTTACCTAAAACCGTTAGGGCAATTCTAGAGTAAACTATGTGTTACATTTTCAAGCTAGAAGATACAAGACAATAAAGTACCCATGTGTAAAAGGCCAGGCACATCATGCAATATGACGCCCAATTTCTGTTTGAAATCATCATCATTTATATTCCCTTTAAAAGCTAAAAAGATGGTAGAATCTTCAGAAAGGCTGCCATGATTTATCTCCTCTTCCTCCAGTCCAGAGTCAATATCCACTTCCATGTTTTCCATGATTGAAGAGCACAATGAAGAGTAGTTATCTTTTAAGCTAGGTATGTCATCCCAAACCATGGTTATGTGATTTGCCACCGTGGAAGCTACTCGGGTATTAAGAACCTATAATAAAAAGTTCAAAAATAAATTGTTTAATACACATCTGAAGAGGCATCTAGGCAAGCACAGACTGTTGCTTCTACTGCTTCTACTTTATTGTTCAAGGGTATGTCTATGCATTTATCTCAGATGTACCAAACTGCATCAACATACTTTTGATCTTCTTGGCTGAACTGACTAAACACTATGTAAGGCTAAATTAAAGCAGGAACAAAATACAAAGTTATTATTTAAGGTACAGTTAAGATAACAGAAGTTATGCCCAGTCCTATGTTTTGCAACCAAGGAAGCATGAATGATGTCTCAAATCCATTTAATGAAGTCAGTGGACCATAAGCTCAGAATCTGGCTATACTTTTCATTCTGCACATGGCCTGTTTAGTCTAGCTGTAAGACTGGGATGGTGCAGCCCCCCCCCCCCCCCAGAAGGGCTGAGAACACCTAAGAAGACAGGCTCATTAGCATGGGGGCTGGAGGAACACAGAGGGTGATGGTCAGAGAGACCAATGGGCTAAGTTTTGCCAGGAGTGCTAGGTTGGGTGATGGTGGCTGGGGCACATGGTGGTGGTGAATGGGAATAGGATACCCTCAGAGCTGAGGCAGGATTGGGCAACAGGCACGGGGGGTAGAGTCCTGAATAAAGTGGGTTCTTAGACTAGAATATTATGGAAGTTAGTAGCCCAAAACTGAGAGTGAATGAAAGAGACCCATAGGTGCAACAGAAGCAAAGTGAAATAAATATCCTGGTAGCTGAGTGCAGGAACTCATGAGGGGTAGACATCTTCCTCACAGAGTGTATTGGGCTACATGGGCATTAAAGTTGGATAGTCAGCCAATGCCTGAAAATCTCATTTTTGAGGGGGATGGAATCTTGCTCGACACCCAGCATGTTACAGGCATCACCCCTGCAAGTCTCGTACCCCACTGCCCTTTCCAAGGTACTTAACTACCACTGTGCAAAACCTTTTCTCCTCCACTTTTGATGTTAGTAACAGAATGAATTAGCACACAAAAATGTACTTCTACTCCACACATTGACCAAACCAGTCAATCATACCACAAATCTGATATTAAAAATCACAAGTGAGTAGACATTTTAAATTTCCAAGGCCTTCTATTACTTACCTAAAAGTCACCATTCTCCTCCAAAAGAATTTTGAAGGGAGAATCTAATGCAATACTGCTGAACTAGAATTCATCAAGAAGTTTAACACCATCCTCCCCCAATCTCAGGGCGTTTTAACAAGGACTTTTGGCTTTCTCACTCATGACAGGTGCTAATATCTTATATATTTCATCTTTATAAGATGGAATTTTTAAAAAATTATTTTTATTATTTAAAAAGGGAAAGGGTTTCAAAAAGCAAGTATAGGGTTAATAAATTCATCAACAAGTATATACAGTATAAAATGGAATTTACGACAGCAATACTTCTGCAACTTTCTAACTGAATCTGCTTTTGGTGTTTTATGCTAATCCTACTTTGCCTATCAGCAGTTGAGAGTGGCCTCACCTATTCTGAATACACTGGTCACTCTTTTCATTGGATCTTGTTTTAAACTGTCCTCTTCAAAAATAACAACTTCCTCCTTCTTTGCATCCTTTCAATATAAATTAAAGTCTTTAATAAACAATATAAATAAACAATATAAATTAAGCAGTGCACTTCCAGCATCAGACTTAACAAAAAATTATGGTGGGATATATTCTTTAAGTCTGTGGACTCTTGTTTTACTCACCTGATCCTTATAAGTGGTGTTGAGTCTAATTGAACCTAGGACCATCTGTACACAAAACAGACACCTTACCACTAAGCCACAGCCCACTCTCAGGCAAGTTCTTGCTTTAAGAAGCAAAGGAACTGATGAGCTTGGCAGTGTTGCCAGATACCACCTACTAAGTACTCCCAGAACTACTGCCAGTGCTGTAACTGCACTTGCTGAGGGGTGAGCAGCAGTTTCACAGCAGTGTCCATTGCAGTTTGATTGCTGGGAAGAAAGAAGCCATAGCAGATCGGAAAGTTTTCCTCCTCCAGCAAAAACTAAGAAAAAGTGACCATGGGGAAAAGGCCTTAATTTAGAGAACAGGATTTCAAACAGTTCTGCAGCCACTGAGTATTGCAGCAGATATTCTCACAGGTTTCATCATTCTTCCTGTCTTTTTTTTTTAGCTAAGTCATTACCCATTTTTCTTTTGGAAGAGAGAGAATGACATCATTGTGGGGTGTGCACATTGGAGTGTGCACTAAAAATAAAATACAAGTGAAATTCAAAGCAGAAATGATAGAGTTCCCTCTTAGGGCCAAACTGTTACTGTTTTCAAAAAGTTGGGTCTGGGTACCCCGCACCCAACTTGTGTTCTCAGCAGCCACACAGCGTAGTGGGGAACAGCTTCTTAAAAGCAGAGGTCGGAATGGGCGGGGGGAGCTCCTGTCTCCCCTTGAGTTGCTTTCCCAACACCATGCTTATTGGGATGAAGTCTGTTATCGCTTGGGAATTCAGCAGGGGGTCAGGAGCCCTTCCTCCCTCTGTGGTGCCCTTCTGAGCCCATTTTGGTTCTCCTTCTTTTAGAAGACATTTCCCACAACTGCTGTATCACAGTAGGGAATACAAGTTGGTTCAAGGAACCCAGACCCAACTATTTAAAAACAGTAAGGTTTCGTTTAGCCCCTAAAGTAACAAATTTACTATGAAATGGCAGCTTAAAGATTATAAATGTATTGCAATCTGCCTTTCATGGAGCATCCTATTTTACCAGAGGCAGTGAAATGAATCCTAAGTAAGCAAGTTTTTTTACAAATAAAGAGGAAAGAAAAACACTATGAATAATGAATTAAAAGGCTTTGTAACATTTCTATGCAAAACAGAGAAGTTCACAGAAAAGCACAATGACAATTTGCACCAATTAAAAAAAAGGGTAGCCTACCAGGAGATCCTGTATCAGAAGATGCATGACCCATTAAGCTGACTGTGGAAATTCGATCCATAATAGTATTCAGGTTCCAGGCCTGCTAAAGCAGACTGCAGGAGTCTGATCCTCTAAACTCTTTCGTGACAAATCAGAAGCCCCAAATGAATCTGTAAATATATCCAATTAAAATCAATCACCTTCTCAATTCTATCAAACCAAATACAAGTGAAGACAAAACCTTTACAAGATACTGATAGCTTTATAATAGTGTAGTGTTCAGTGTATTTTCTTAAACATATTTTAAAAGTTTTTCTTCAGTCAACAGAACACAACACACACTTTATGCACAACTGCTGGAATTCAAGAATTTAAGATTCAACACCAAACTAATCTTTAGGCTATATATAGCAGGATGATCGTCAAGTAGAGAATGTAAACTTGCAGAAGAGAAATAACTGTTAAAGCGGGCTGAGGATACAATCTTAACAGCTCAATCTAGTTGGGGGGACAACGACTCTGCTGTGGCTGGGGATGGTGTGGGGGAGGCAGCGGCACACTACCTCCAATTGAGGTCTGCTGCCCAGAAAAGCTTGATTGTACAGAATTATTTTTGCCAAGAGTTTCCAAGATGCAAGTCAGAGTGCTGCATCGGGGCGTTCCTGGCCTAACAACCCAGTGGAAGCTGAATAATGTCAGTTCCACCCCTGGGAACAATCCCCAGTCTGCCCCTCACTACATCAGCATCTGCTCAGATGCTGGTGTAGCTCCCTGATGGCGCACACTTCCAGGTTTGGCCACTGCAAAGCCGTGCAGTACTCGCATGCCGGCATCTTTGCTCTCCCCAATGGCACAGGTGGCCCTTATGCCAGGGGAGGGGGGGCGGTTCACACACACCGCTCACAAAAATTGACTCAGTCCCCCATCTGGATTGGGCTATAAGTCTGTCTATTCAAAACTGCTATTCTATTCATGGGGCTTACCTTCCAGGAAAGTGTTAGTAGGACTATACCCTGAATCCGTCTCATTCAGTAAACTGAGAACTAAATATATTTCATATTATCTGGCAGAAGTTCTCTGCTGATTCATGTTTATTTATTTAAGACATTTATTAGCTGCCTTTCTTTTTCAAGGCAGTTTATAACATACAACACACACATAAAATAAAACACATTAAAAACATAAAAACCAAAATTTAAAATCCCATCTCAAGTCTGCTAATAAATTTAACCAAATACATCCCTAAAGGCTAAATTCAGAGGGGTGATATTATCACAACCTGACTGAGGAAAAGCTCAGACACTCCTTTGTGTACAGTTTTAGAAGAGAAGCAAAATCTCAATTTCAGGGTTGCTTCCAGCATTAATTCTGGCTTTGTATATTCTGACTGCATGATGTAGATGGTTAGTGTTTACTTTTAGGGGTGGAAAATTTACAATAAAATATACAATAACAGAAAAACAATAACTTGAATGGACTTAGAAGGGTGTAATTTTGCTAAGAAATGGACTGAAAATATGGCAAAACGATCATTCTTGTGACAAGCAGAAATGACATATACGAAGTCTCAACATTAGACCAGAAGGTCACATTTATCCTTGTATTCTATCGTTTAGAACTGACAGAACTTGTGTACTAACAGAACTGTGTATTCTAATATATTATTCTGATTCATTTACAAAGTTAACAGACAGAAAAGCATAAATGTAAATGAAATAATGCTTCTTAAGAGTCAAGCTTCAAGTGGTAATGATTACATAATTGCATATGATTTTATTCTGAGCATTTATTCTGAACAAAGGGAGCTGGAAAAGGAAAATTTGACACAGGAACGGAAAAAGAAAAATTTGGATATGTGAGAGAAGTCGAATATGCAGGATCCAGAAGCAAAGATAGCACACATCTACTCTTTTTTAAACAGTTACACCATAAAAGTATCTCTGAAGTATTCATGAAATTTGCAATTGTTTTAAGCACTGAAAATTCTACAGAAGGCATTTGAGTATATAGACAATTACATTCCCCCAGGGAGATATTTTAGTTCCCCTCTATCATAACTTTTTATGGATTAAGACCTTTCCCTTTTGTTTGGCATTCCTCCACCAACCTTCCTTCCCTCTTATGTGTTTTGTTTAGTGGTTTTAACATAGTGGTTTATGTGTTTTGTTTAGTGGTATTCAAAAGTCTGTTTCAACATGTTTTGATTGTTCACTGTCCTGAAGACCCTAGAAAGGCAACATAAAAATGCTCTTCACAATAGAAATGTATCCTGGGAGAGGGTTGGGCATTTTTTTGTTTTGTTTTTGCTGTCAAGTCTCAGATGGCTTATAGCAATCCCATAGAATTTTCAGGGCATGAGACATTCAGAGGTGATTTGCCATTGCCTAATTTCATGCCACAAACTTGCCATTCCTTAATAGTCTCCCATCCAAATACTAGCCAGGGCTGACAAAGTTTAGCTTCCAAAATCTGATGAGATCAGGCTAACCTATACTGTCCAGGTCAGGGTGGAAAGTCCTATACTCCTCCATATTCCACAGAATATTTAAAAACGAACTGTTCAGGAGACACTGTTAAAAAGGGTATAGGAGCATAATTTTTGTCAGAGAAATATTAGGTAGTTTCACTGCATTGCTTGCTGTATATATTATACTGCTTTTGTAAATTGGTTTTATTTATTCATCACAGTTTTTCTAGAGAGCATTCTCTAATTCTGTAATTCATTTTTTAATTTGTTGTTTGTATGTAAATTGTTTTTATTCCATTTGTTCGCTGCATATTGTTCCTAAACCATTATTTAATTGCATAATATGCCTTGAATCTCAGTGGCAACAATAAAAAACCCAAATCAAACTGAATCTGGGGAAGAACAACAGAATAGAGTGGATTAACATTTGTTTTTAGCCACTATAGTTTTCTTTTGCTTTGATGAAAGGTTGTGATTTACCTTAAGGTACTATTTATTACAGAACGATGAAACAGAAGTTTGCTAAAATAAATAGTTGAAGTTATTATACAACAACCTTACTAATAATAGCAGACAAGCATGCATTCATTGATTTGAGAGATCTGGAGTGGAGGGCTACTATTTTAGCACATTTATCTGTTCTGAAACATGTTATTAGATTTAATAATTTGTTAAGTTACTGGAGGATGAATTGCAGGCTTAAATAATAGTTATAATAAATGTAGGAAATCTGCAGCCAAAAATCTATTTTGGCTATTTATTGCCCAGTGTAGTCTTCTAAATAACTGCCCATATCTGCTAAAAATGTCCCCCTCCCTTGTATTTGTACCCTCTCCATTTGTATTCAGAGTTCTCATTTCTGCAGCTGGTATAGGACATACAGTGGAACCTCGGTTTTCACTGCCTTGGTTTTCATCGGTTTCGGTTTTCATCGATTTTTTCAGTGAAAAATTTGTCTCAGTTTTCATAGATTTGCCTTGGTTTTCATCGATTTGCAGTAAGGTGCAGGGGTTTGTGGAGAAAAATCACCCGGACAAAGACGTTGCAGGCCGTGTCTGCAATTTGTTTAATGACAATGTCTTGCCCCATTTCAGACAAATCTTAAAGAGGCGTCAGAAACAGACTTCCTTGGACAGCTTTCTAGTGCGACATTGATCCACTGTGGCAGCAGTGGCGTAGGAGGTTAAGAGCTCATGTATCTAATCTGGAGGAAACGGGTTTGATTCCCAGCTCTGCGGCCTGAGCTGTGGAGGCTTATCTGGGGAATTCAGATTAACCTGTACACTCCCACACGTGCCAGCTGGGTGACCTTGGGCTAGTCACAGCTTCTCAGAGCTCTCTCAGCCCCACCTACCTCACAGGGTGTTTGTTGTGAGGGGGGGAGGGCAAGGAGATTGTAAGCCCCTTTGAGTCTCCTGCAGGAGAGAAAGGGGGATATAAATCCAAACTCTTCTTCTTCTTCTCTGAAGCTGGTCCTAGCGTTATTGTTTATTACTGTTTTCAGCATTAAACACTATGTTTATTCACCCAAAAATGTGTTTTTGGTATGTTTTTTGGAGTGCCTAGAACGGATTAATTGGATTTACATTGATTCCTATGAAAACGCTTGCCTTGGTTTTCATCGGTTTTGGTTTTCATCGATTCTTTTCGGATGGATTACCAACGAAAACTGAGGTTCCACTGTACAGCTACTCCCTATTCTTATTTAACAGCTACATCCCCACACCAGATGAGACTACTGGCAGTAATTTTTATTCTCTACCGATTTCAAGAGGAGTAGCTATCTGCAAATTAAATTAAGCAGTGGGAAAGTACAATACCATCATTATGAATCAGAGATATCCTAATAAGTTTGCATTGACCCACATTAGTTGACTGCTGCTCTACCTTGCTCAAATATAATCACACTGAACTCCATTGTGAAACTACTTGCACTCAGTCGTAGTCATTTTCAATGGAACTGATGTTAAATATGAGAATCTGCTGTTGAGGAAACGTATAAACACAGTGTCCCTTAAAACTGCGCAGACAAGTTGGAACTATTATACTGAAGAAGTGGTTTTTATCCACAAAATGAGCAAAAAGACAGACTTTGTTTTTCATTTTGGACTCTGGGTTTATTGTGGACATCACAACTCACTCTTTGAAGACTTTATGCCAGATTTGAACAATCTTTCCCTGTAGCTCCTCTTCACACCATTCATTTTTTCTCCTCCTGGCAGTCCCCATATGTTCTCATTTTTTCCTGTTTCTTTTCCATCCACCAACCAACCTACCCACCTTTAATTTACTGCCCATCTTCAACTATAATCATTTTTATTTGCCTCATCTACACCCTGTCTTTCTCCACAATAGGGACACAAAACAGCTTGTGCTTTTCCATGTTGTCCTCACTACAAACCTGAAAGGCAGGTTAAGCAGAGACAGTGGGGATTTGAACCTTGATCTCTCAGATCCTATTCTGAAATGCTAACCAATACATTGTCTTTCATGTGGTGGCTGCTGTTGAACAGTAATGAGCAGCTGGGCCTGGGTGAACCATGGAACTTGTATGGTATAAAGTTGCCAGTGGCTGCTGCTAGGGCTGGCCCTCATGAGTCCTCCTTAAGGCCAAAAGGATCCCTTATATTCTACTGACAAACTAAAGCTGCAACTAGCAATATTTTTGTGATTGTCTAGCAACAACCACAGGATGATTTTTTGCTTTTTAAATAACTTGTTATTGTTATCTTTAATACAACTACAACAAAACTAACATAAAAGGGAAAAGACAGAAGTGAACCAATCATTCTAACCTACATACATAGCAAAGGTATATGCTACATATGACTTGATTTGACTACCCACCCCAAACCCATTGTTGACCTTATCCCTGCTATTAATACTTTATTAACCTCAAGTCCAACAAATATATATTCTTTGATCCTTTATCTTCCTAACAATTCCCAGAATAGCAGGCTCATATCTCAGTTTCTAACTGTTATCTAAATTTACACAATCCATCCCTCATCCCATCTCCAATATCATTCTATCTAAGGCCCTTTCCGCATGGGCCAAATACAACATCCCTAGGAGACCGTTCGCATGGCTGGCGCTGCTGCATTGCAGCAGTGCCAGCCTCGCAACTCCCGAGCGGTGTGAGGCCGCTGTTTCTATTTCGGAAACAGCAGCTTCTAGCTGCTGCCGTGCGAATGGCAGTGGCTGGAAGGCACCATTCCCTCCCCTTTCCTGAACACCTTACCATCCCTCCAGGCTTCCGGCATGTCACACAGGCCAGGGGACACGCCCCCCGCTCTGCGACTCCAGAGCTGTCGTGCAGGGCATGGGGCATATGGCCCGGCCTGTGCAACAAGCCGAAAGGCCGGAGGGGGAGGAATGGTAAGGCAGTCATTCGGGGAACGGCTACAACTGCGATGTGAACAGTCCGAGGGGGGGTGCATCAGCGTGGATTCGTTCACTACAGACAGCCCATGCCAAGCAGTCAGTGTGGCTGTATGGAAACGGCCTAAACTTAATATCAAAGAATCACCATGTTTTCCTTGATATCTTGCTTTTTACTAATCGAACTCACTTCATCGCAGCACCTAGTTAAACATCTAAATATTAATTAATAAGGTCCTTGTTCTTCTTGAGAAACTCCTTATCACTTGTTATTGAAGTAATCCTCTGCTGTTAACCTTTATAAGTGAAGAGAAGACCTTCCCATTTAAACAATGGAAACCTTTTTTTTCATAAAATGTTAATCAGAAAGGCATAATCCTTTTTTCTCTGTAACACTCTTAATGGTATTTCTTTCATCACGATGATTTCCTTGTCTTCCATCTTAAACATTGATTTTATGAGAGCTTCTAAGATTTAATATGTCATTTATTTTGTATAGAAGAATATAACAATGTTTCTGGACAATCCTTTCAATTTTAGATTTTTTGAGCTGACTGAATATTTTACCATCTTTAATTCCATTTCTCCTTCCATCTTCAAAAACTTGGGCAAACCAAAGATGTTCTTCTTTACATTCTCTTTTGAAGGATCTTGATCCTCTGATACCCTTTTCATCTTCTCTAATTTCATATTCCAGTTGAAGAATGGCCTGATCATGCACTTTGAGTTCCAACTGAACAGAGTTCACTCCTTTTGCTAGTTATAACTTCTTTGATTTTTTTTATATCTTCTATTGGTACTAGCTTTTTTTAGGTAAAACGTTAATTCTTTAACGACTTTTATAAGTTCAGACATCATTGTTGGGATTTTCCCTCTTTTAAGTATCTAATTCAGACTGAAGAGTTATTATACTGGCAGATATTGTTTTCATGCTAGAAATCTCTCCAACCTCCACTGAGACTGACCATTTCTGGTCTCAGCCACTATGTAGCCAAGT
The DNA here is from genome assembly GCF_021028975.2 of Sphaerodactylus townsendi. Taxonomy (NCBI): domain Eukaryota; kingdom Metazoa; phylum Chordata; class Lepidosauria; order Squamata; family Sphaerodactylidae; genus Sphaerodactylus; species Sphaerodactylus townsendi. Next base: position 103,670,505 of record NC_059429.1, read on the forward strand.
GGTTACTAAATGTCACTTTTAGAGGAATCTCCAATATTTCTAAACACCTCCCCCTCTCTGGTTTAGTGACATTTTCTAATGGTGTTTCTTTCTTCTCTGGTGTCATTCTGGCAACCCGCCAACTGAAGGAGTGATAGGGTCTGGGTTTTTTAAACAGTTTTTAAACAACTATCCCACCTTGAATCCTTCTCATCTGAGATTCTCTTTTAATCAGATTTCACTTCGACTCTTTTCTGGATTCTAAATTTTTTATTATTATTATTATTATTATTATTATTATTATTATTATTATTATTATTATTATTATTATTATTATTATTATTATTATTTAATAATAATAATTATTATTTATTATTAATTATTAATTATTATTATTATTATTAATAATAATAATAATAATAATAATAATAATAATAATAATAATAATAATAATAATAATAATAATAATAATAATAATTTGGAATACTGCCCCATTACCGAAGTGCTCTGGGTGGTGTACAACATGATCAGCATAAAATACAAATAACAAGAGGAGGGAGTAAATAACAACCAATAAATAATACCTAACATTAAGAACTCAGCCCCATAAACTCTAAAATATTAATTTAAAACAGCGATTGCTACATTAAATTGGCGTCCATCATTCCATGCCTTTCGGAAGATCTTTCGATTCTTGTCAAGCTTACCAGTAACAAAGCAGTAGTATTGGGCTTCACTTATCAATCTCTTTATTACTTCAGTCCATCAAGAGGTGTACAGCTTGAATGTTTCCCCCCATGGGATGTCAGTGGTTAAAGCTGAAAATGATGGCAGTGCCACAAACTCCAGCTTCTCAACCTCAGAGATCACTACAGTAAGAGCTGTCTCATGATCTCCAACAAAGGAGATCATTTCAGGAGTGCAGGAGGCTTTCTCTGGCTCTCTCCATGTGGAGAGGCACACAGCTCTCACTAGAGTATTGCAAACTTGAGCTTCATAGCCCAGAATGAGTCTGAGCTTGACCATCCTGTGCCACAGTTTAGACTGGAAGTCCCACAAAAAGCTTTCTTAAAGCTACATGCGTGATTCTATTATTTTGCATTTTTAGAAATCCAAGTTATTATTTTTAGATTTCATTTTTTTTTTGGCAAGCCTGGGGTTTTCCTCAAGTTTGTAAAAAGATCTACCTTGCATGCTCATGTATCCAGTCTCCAGATTTAAGTATCCACAGATTTGGCCACACAAAGAATTGGATAATTTGATTATGTAGTAGAAATGTCAGCACAAACAGAATTTACTTTAATTCTCACAAGTTACTGGGTCTTATGAGCAATGATGAAATCACAATACAACCACACAAAAGCCTATCACTAACACTGCATTTTTGTATGATTGCTTTATTTTTAAACTTTTTCTACAGTTTGTCATTACAAATATGGACATCTAAAGTAGGTGCTAGTTTATATTTGCTAAGAGGAACCCAATGTGAACAGGTATTTACTACTGGTCCCATCCAAAGGGGGGGGTGAATCCACCTGTGGAAGGGGTGTGCAACCACATTAGTGGATTTGCCCCTCCCTAGAACAGTTACCCAGAAGAAGAGCAAATTGGCTGAAATGCAGCTGCTGCAGCCATTTCCAGCACTGGGGTGCGGTGCCAGACACTGCCCCAGGTCCATGGCACTGCCAGTGTAGCAGGGGGGGACTGAGGGGGGGGAACTCAATGTTAGTTGGCTTCCTCCTGGCCATTCACATATACTGGCAGCTAGGGCCTCAAACCTAAGCCACCAAGAAAGGGTGGCATATGTCTGTTGAGCCCCATAGAGGCTTCTCAGTGGCAGGGAGGCTTTTTTGCTTTGAAAAGTTTTTTGCCACTGAAAAGTTTCTATGGGAGCAGAAGGGCAGCACGTCCGGTCACCTGGATGGGGCTGTTAGTCTCCACTGCATACACTGAATTATTGGGAATGTCACTGCATGTTTCCTGAAAGACAACTTGGAATGAAAGGTGAGGGCAACAGCAGACAATAGCAATCTTTCCAGAAATTATTCGTATTTTTTCTTTACTTTAGCACATCATTTTTGTGATAAATACATATAGTGGAAACTACTCAGTTCCCCTGTAATTCAAGCCATACTATGTTATGACAGTTATCTACATGTCTATGTATGTTTATTGGAGAGTAAACCAAGGGCCCTAAATAGTGAGACTACCAGCAAGCCCAGTATTTTCTTACAAGTTTTAAGAATGTTTCTTTAACTTGAGCGTAGAGTTAAATATTTAAAAGAACACAGAAAATATATTCTTAGTAAGGAAAAATCATACGACACAGTACAGACTTATGCAGAAAGACTAGCCTTGTTATGAGTTTGCCAGCAACACAGCCCCTGCAAGTTTCTCCCTTTGTGTATGAGACCCAATACTCCTAAAGATGTCTAGTTTCTAAAGTACCACAGAAATCTTCCAACTGATTTATCCATGGGGAAAAGATGACCACAGGGAAATCTGATAAAAATTCATTTGCACTTCTGGTACAGAATATGGTGCTGAATAGATGAGCATGGCTTTGCTCTAGTTTTACCAGGCAACGAAGCTAAGTGGGCAGTTCAGAAAAAACTGCAAAAGCTCCTCTGGATGAAAGAGAGAGCCAGAGCCCTTCGGGGGTTGGGCGGGATATAAATTTGAAAAATAAATAAATAAATAAAAATTAAAAAGCAGCATGTACCCCTGGAGTGATCTCCTTTAAGCAAGACTGCACGGAATCACTCACCGTAGCAGTCCATGGAGTTAAGAAACTGGAATTAGTGGTAACTGCCATCTTTTCCAATTTGAGGTATTGACCACCACCCCCCCCCCGGGAGGAAACATCCAAGTTGTGTATCCTTGCAGATGGAATGAAGATAGAAAAAGTTTGAAAGAGGAGTCCATATTCTGTGGCTGATAAGTCTGACAAAAACCTGGAGATCTTTCTAAGAGGTATGGAATGACAAATAAGTGCAGAATGTGCATAGTATAGAAAAAGAGTTTAACTAAAACCATGTTAAAAATATTCCCAAAGAAGAAGGCACCATAGTCAGATAGTCATTTTATGGCAAAAGAATTCCAGATCTTATCTCCCTCTCAGTTGACAGGTTGCCAAAGTAAAACCAGAAAAGAAACAACTTTATAGAAATGTCAGCAAACAGAGAGGAGCCCTGCATAAAACTACTAAAAACTTTGGGAAACTGAAAATGGTAACATCTAGTGGACATGGCATCTACAAGAAAGGGGTCAATGTCCCTTGAAATAACCAAGATGGCCACAAAACTTAAGGGCTTATCTTCCAGAATGCTAAGTCTCAGGGTGGAATTTGATTCTTTGAAAAACTGGAAATTGTTCTGCTCCCCAGGTGGTTATTTAGGTGCCCTGCACCCGGCCAAAGCAGAATGTAAGACTCACTGATTCAGTTAACAGTTCAATACTTAAAGCTTTAATTGTAACAATGTTGACAGACCCTGACTCCTCCCGGGTCTAACTAAATAAAGGTTACTTTGTTGCAGAAACTTTCTGGAGTCTGGCATTCACTGTAAATACTGCAAGTCTATAACATCTATACTGTGAATCTATAACATCTTTGACTGTTTAACTTAAATACTGAGAGTCTATAACATCTTGGACTGTCTAACTTGTTGCTGTCACCCAGCTTCCGTTGGCACCTAACTGCCAAAACCAGACGGGTTGCTGGGTAATAACTGCCATAGAACACCAGCCCTAGGGCTTCTTAAAGGGACAGAACTAAATTCGGTTCCCTCCCACTGAATACTGTACAAACATAGCTAAACCCATACTAACTGTGGGGAAACTAAAGGGGAAATAAACAAAGGCTCTGTGGGGGCATGACAGAAATACCAACATAACAAACATGATGTTAGAGTTTATAAAAGGTATTATAGAAATAAATTTTGAATCTCAAAAAGTAGCAGAAGAGAAGCTGGAACAGACTAGAGAGGAAGTAAAATCTTTAAAACACGATGGACTCTACAATTGGAGGTCAAAATACATGATTAACCATTTTTTGACTGGAATATCAAATCAAAGATAAAGCCTTCAGATTCAGAAAATTACCAGAGGATCCAAATCCAGCAACAGAGAAGTCAAACAAGAAAATTGCCACGGTCCTGGCCAATCATTTGAAGATGAAAAAAGAAGAAATGGTGTTACAAATTGAGAAAATCTATAGAATCACATCAAAAAAACCCCAAAAGCAAAAGGATTGTGTAGCGATATTGTTGTTTATTTCCACTCTAAAGAAATGGCAGATCAAATTCTGGAAACACACAAGAAATCAACAATCAAGATAGAAAACAAAGAAACTGTCATCATAAGGGAGATCCATTTAAGAGTCCTACAGAAAAGAAAATATGCACTTCTGGGGGACATTTTAAGGGGGGAAATACTTTCGAAGCTCAGATGGGAAGGAGACAACAAAGGGACAACAAAGAGTTACTTCAAATTGTATGATGATATTAGAAAAGGTTTACGAAAAATGAGGAACTTAAGGTTAGCTAGAAGTTTAACAAACAATGAAGAGATGTGATGGATACAATCATCAGTAGAGTATAGGTGGGAAGTCATTTACGCATATGTAGTATGTCTGTGCAGTATTAATCTTTGTTGTATAAGTAGAATAGGGTGGCTGTCTTTCCCCTCCTATGTTTTTCTTTGTTGTTGTAAATATTAAAAAAACAATAAAAATACTTAAAAATTCATTTTTGCACAAAATGTGTGGAAGCTGTTCTAGTGCCACAAAAAGTTTACAACAGAGCAGCATGACAAAAGCCATCTGCTGGTTTTCCCCAATACCAAATATACTTGCTCTAAACATGGTGGCCATATTTTTAGGTATCACAATTTTTAGTTGTTGCCAAAAGACTTCTGTAGTAATTTAAAAACATTTATGGATGTATGAACAGGATATAATATTCCACAGGATAACTATGCATCATATGAAGTATCTCAACTGTTTCCTGTTAATTTCACTACCAAATACAGGTGAATTATTACAGCAGATCAAAGATTCACTGCAACTGAACAGCTATGTAAATAAATATTAGTATTTCGCATATTTAACACTTCAAGGACTCTGGGTAATATAGAATTTATAGCAGTTTCACCAACAGAACCCTATAAAATAGTAGAGGAGGAATTACTGCTAACAAAAGACACAGAAATATCAAGGCCTTGGGTTTTCATTTTAAGAATTGCGTAAATATATATATTCAGCCTTCAAGGTGATGCAGCAAAGGCAAGAACCACACTGACTGTGATATTCAATAATCTAACACCAATTAATTTCACTTCATGTAAGCATGCTGGGGAACTGTAGCCAGCTGTAACTTTCCAGTTCATATGGGACAGATAATCAATACCCAAAAATGTGTTCGCCAATGGGACGATAATAATAATGGGAACAGCTCTAGCAGCGACTTGATATATTTATTAATATGTCCTAACTATGGCAGTTGAAAGTGTAATGCAAATGAAACATTTAGAATACTCCAAGTTTCATTACACAGCAAAAATCTAAACAGAGTTTTGGAAAAAATATGACACTAGAAGCATTGCCAGTAATAGAAAAACGAAGAAGTCGGGATAAGAGAAAAAGAAATTAGAGCTTTGATGAAAGCACAAGCAACACACAAAAGTCACATCCAATGGATGTGAGGGCGATCTGGCTGCGACATCTGTCACCCCATTGATCGCCAGGGTTGATTCGGCTGATCTGGCTGGCTAGGCGGGTGTCCCCTACCTCCCTCACCGCTCCATGTGCGTCCCTCCCGAAGCTGCGCGCTCGGTGGAAGAGGACGACCATCCCAGATAGAAGGAGTGTACCGTTCTTCGGTCAAGGGTATACGATAGCTGCGCTCCCCTGCTAGAACCTCCAAACAAGCTCAAGGTCCATTTGTAGGAGAACACACAAAAGTACTCTGATTTCCAAACTATTTTGGACTTTTCTCAATACCGTATATACTCGCAGATAAGTCGAGTTTTTCAGCATATTTTTTGTGCTGAAAAAGCCCTCCTCGACTTATACGCGAGCCACTGGCAGCCGCCGCCACCTGTTGTCCCCTTCACTCACTCAGCCATCTTTTTCTTTCCCCGCAGGCTCTACAGGCTCCATTTCAGGGAAGCTGCTGCTCTGGGCAGCCTGTCTCTATCTTTCTTAAAAGGGCAATGCTCCAAAGATTGCTTTTAAGAAAGATAGAGACAGGTTGCCAGGAGCAGCAGCTTCTCTGAACCAAGCCTGCAGAGTCTGCGGGGAAAGAAAAAGATAGCTGAGTGAGTGAGCGGCAGCAGCATCAGACTGGCGGCGGGGCGGCGATGGGCAGGAGCCTGCTGGGCATCCCACAGGCATGCGCCCAGCATCATGGGTAGCCCCAGCTCTTCCCTGCCCCCGCCTGCTCTGGGGTTTCCTTGCTTGCAACCAAGGAAACGCCAGACAGAGCATTTGCCTGCTTTTTGGGTTTCGCCAGAGCAGCAAAGGGCTGGGACTGCTGTGGGGATCTGGGAGGCAGCAGGGGAGGAGAATGATTCGGTGGGGAGTGGGCACCCTGGCTCTTTACTGCCCCCGCTTGCTTTGGAGTTTCCCTGCTTGCGAGCAAGGAAATGCCAGACAGAACAGTCATCTGTTTTGGGGGTTTCCTTGCTTGCAAGCAAGGAAACGCCAGAGCAGCCAAGGGGTAGGGCTGCTGTGGGGATCCAGGAGGCAGCCGGGGGGGCGATCTGGTAGGGAGCAGGCGCCCTGGCTCTTCCCTGCCCCCGCCTGCTTTGGAGTTACCACCCTAGACTTATACACGAGTCAATAAGTTTTCTCAGTTTTTGGTGGTAAAATTAGGTGCCTCAACTTATACATGGGTTGACTTATACACAAGTATATAAGGTAAATTACTGCTCTTGATATTTGCTGAAGGAAGTACCATATTTTGGTACATATTGAATGTATTAGTCCCAGACCTTCAGTGATATGCAAAGGATTTGGACTACTTGACATTGCTTGCAATAAAATAAGATATACTTTCTGCTCCTCATTTCTAAAACTATATCGCTTATGATGGTCTTTGTTAGTACTTATAGTCAGCAAGATGTATTTCTTTATTATTGTTAACAAGCAAACAGACTTGTGACTTCTCAATTGTGACAATCAATACGTTTTACAATTTAAAATGACGGATCACAACCTACAGAATCATTATTAAAAATGAGAAACAGAAGAGGGACAAAGAATGTTACCTAAATGCCATTAATCACTCAAAGTCCTTCACTCTGAATAAGCAGTACTTCTCTTGAAAGAGAAAGCTTGCTCTTTGGGTGTGGCTGTGGAGTTCTCTCTGACACTTGTTATTCAGGGGACAGAGGTGACCAGAAGAGTTTTTTGTCAATTTAGACTGGTCTACCACTTGCAGCTATTCCTTGAGAAGATGAACCTGAGTAGTCACAAATGCCTTAGAAATACCCAGGCTGGAATACTAATGCTCTCTATGAGGAACTCTATGTGAAGGTTCAAGATGCAGCGAAAACATCAACAGGGCAGGAATGCAATGAGCACGTAAAACCTACCTTGTACCATCTACACTGGCTGCCAGGCCCAAAGTGTTGCAGTTAACTTTTAAAGCTCCAGATGGTTTAGTCAAAAATACTTGTAAAACTCTCTTCACCCATACAGACCTGCCACAAACTGATCATCTGATACAGAACTACTGAGGGACCTCACACTTGCAGGGACATATCTGAGGGAACCCACTTGAAGGCATTTTCAGTGGCCATTCTTGGGTCATTTCTGCACAGCCAATTGCAACACTGTGCTGTCGGTGTTATTGGCAACGCTGCAGCAACAGAGCATTCACATGGGCAAGCACTCCGTGGACAGGTAGCACATTGGCTGAACCATGGCGCTTCACATGGCTGTACTTCGCAAATGGCATTCTTTTTTCCCAGAGTAGACGTCACAGGCATTCGGCACCAGGATTGGCCAGTGTGGGGCGCCATTGTGGGGGGCAGGCTCTGCGGCATTGATACCTGGCGGCGCTTCACATGATGCCGGTTGTGGAGCACCGTTGTTGAAAAGACTCGCTCGTTGAGCAATTTTCGAATACACCATTATGGGCCCCCTGGAGCGTGGCCACATCGCTGCAGTGTTGTTTCTGCAGCGGCAGCCATGCGAACTCTCCACCCATAATGCTGTTTTTATCATCGTTTTATCGGCTTTTTTGCCCGTGCGGAAACAGCCTTAGACTTCAGAAACGCCCCTCTCAAATTTATACTTGTCCCACTCTTTAAAAGCATTCTGTTGCCATTTGAAGACTTATTTCAGAAGGCCTTTACATAAGAACATTAGCTCTAGTTTTAAACTTTTAAAATATTTTATTATATTTTATTGTAATATTTATGGATGCAGTTCTGATTACCATCATTTTAAAGGATGGAATGATGTTCAAAAATTAAGGACTTGCCCATGAATGTCATATTGAAGCAAAATGCACAAATGTCACATACGCTGCTCTCATCTTCATTCAAATTAGTACATAAAACAGACATTGTTAAAAATAAGAGGCCGCAAATGGTTACTGGTTTTGAGATCTTGGGAGACATATCAGTCTGTTCTGATTTGCCACACACACACAGCACTCCTTTTCAGCCATATCTGGCACACTTTTGTTGAAAGTAACAAGTTGGACTGTTACACTGAAAGAAATCTGAAGTTTTTCTATGACAGAATGTACTTTCCCCCCCTTTTTACTGAGGGATGATGGCATACTTTGGTCATATTAAATATTAGAACAAAACTGAGGAGTTTATTATGTGACACCAAGTTCAACAAAAGCCTAAAAGGTCACCCAAAAGTAGTCTACTGTTGCAGACTGCTTCTCCATGGTGAAGGAACAGAATGCCTAGAACGCCACTTAAGTAGACTTAACAAAAATAAGTACATGTGAATAAGCATGCTAGATAAGGTGTACATGTTTTGCATCTCGCTTTATAATTTCGCCTAAATCCAAGACTTTGTCACAGTAGCAGTATTTTTACATGGTAAGCAGACAGAATCTGATTGGTCATCATTTGTTTTGATGCTACTTCAGACAAAAAAAATTAGGAGCACCAACTAATTAAGCCATTCCACCTTTCATATACTAATCCACATTTACAAGAAGTGAACAAGAGTATAACAGATTCTCTCAGTAGCCAAGTCCTTGCATACTAATTATTTGAGAGATATTTACCACTTCCAGGTCATCTTTTTAAAGGAAGTGAAGGCACATACAATTTAAATGCAAACACAATTCAAGGACAGAAATCCCTTCACCAAGTTTAATGTGCAGCGACCTTCCAAATTAACTTTTCAAAGCAGAAGATAGAATGGAAGATTACAAGTATATGAACATCGAACAGGAAGAATAATTAGCTAGATATGACTTCAGACCATAGTTACTTCAATGACAATAGCACACAATAATAATTATACTAATGAACTGTTTTTAAAAGGCAATGAATAACCACCTGAATCCTAACCATGGACATATTTACAAATTCTGCAGGTTTTAAAACACATTATTTTTAATGTGCATATTGTGTATACTGTGTATATTGTTTTAATTCTTTGTTTTATTACACGGGCAAGTATTTTATAAACAAATATTACTGTTTTACTGTAAGTACCCAGTTTCCCCGAATATAAAACATCCCCTAAAAATAAGACGTAGTAGAGGTTTTGCTGAAGTGCGAAATATAAGGCATCCCCCGAAAGTAAGACGTAGCAAAGTTTTTGTTTGGAAGCATGCCCGACAACAGATCACAGAAAAATAAGACCTCCCCTGAAAATAAGACATAGCGCATCTTTGGGAGCAAAAATTAATATAAGACACTGTCTTATTTTCGGGGAAACACAGTATTACTGTAAGTATTACAAACAATCAAAAACACTATAAGATTCTGGTCCTCTTTTGATTACAGGGTCATCCCAGGTCAATGCACTTCCCTGAGGTCATCCAAGGATAAACTACTCCAAGATCAGTCACAAGTACTATCCTTCCACATGCTTGACAGTATACCAATTGCCTTCCAGAGTTTGTCAGATTTCAAAAGGCTTCTTAGGATACAGGTTTTGTTCCTTGAAACATTAAATATCAAACCAAATACTAGCATAATAACTAAAAGATTCATATTAATGGTGCTACTTCACTCCAGGACCACCTAAGCCAAGTGTATTGCAGTTCTACCTACTTTTCCTAACACCAACAGGCAGACTACGAGATTAGGTGCATTCTATAGGAACAAAAATATGCAGCCAATTCTAATTATAAAACAGGAATCAGTCCTTGTCTATTATATAATTCTGATTCTGAAAAAAGTCACTAGATGAATTAATCAAAAGTGGTCTTTAGGGTTCTGAAAGTAGCGTGCTTCCACACATAATATAAGGCATTTTTGAGAAAGGATCAGCCCTTTCAAAAAGGTCAAAAAGGTCAATTTGAAAGGTGGCTATCCAAAATCTAACTGGAAGATGTGTGGCTTACACCCAGGAAAGTGTTTTTAGGATTGCAATCTAATCGATCACTGATCATTTTACAGTTTTCTTCCCACTCGTCTTCCTTAAATCTCAACTAGATCGGGGGGGGCAGATCTCAAACGAGACAGCAGCCTTATCAAATAGCGTAGCCAGTGCATCAATTAACACAAAACACAGTGTTATGAAGAAATGAGACATAAATTGCTTTGTGCCTTGCAGCAGCCGTGGATCACCCTCTTTGAATTAAAAAAAGCTAAAGCCAGCCCTGACGCGAAGACCCCCCCAAAGCTCGGCCTAACCAACTGCTCACATTGTAGGATCCATCCTGCAACTCTGCCCCTCGCCCAGACACCCTCCACTATCCACTCCTACCTTGCAACCTTCAGTATTGCCAGGCCTGCCTGGGCCCTGGCACTGCCCCCTCCCCGACCCACGCCCCCTTACAAGCCTCTCCAGAGGGAAGATCCAGGGCTCAGCCTCACCCTTGTTCCGAGAGGCCACGCCAGCACCGTTGCAGTCCCAGGCCCGCTCGCCCCCTTCCCTTCTCTTGCCCTAGGGCGACCCTCACCAGGCCCGTGTTTACCCCCTCCCCTCCAACACGGGTGCTTGGTCCCCCTCATCGGTGCAGCGCACCCACTCGTCTCAAACACCATACACACACACACACACACAGGGGGGGGGGGGGGAGAGAAAGGCAGAGCCCGAGTCCGCGCGCTCACCTGGTGGCGCCGCTCCCGCTCCAGCCTTTGACGCCCAGGCGCGGGAAAACAAAAAAAACTGCGGGCCTGGAGAAGGGTGAAAACGGGGCGGGAGAGGAGGGGAAGTCAATGCAAGTCCGCACGTCCAGGGCGCCGACCCTCAGCCCGGCCGCGGCTCCGCCTCCTCCTTAGGGAGGCCACGTGACACGCCGGCTGCGCGCGTCGCTTGGCTTCGGGAGCGCGCCTCTGCTTGGGAAGCGACGAGCGCGCGCCTCGTTTTCAGCGTCTTCCCAGCCCTTTCTGCCTCTCACAGAAGCGGAGGCGAAGAGAGGGGGAGCGGGAGGGGGAGAGTACGAGTGATTTTCTGAAAGAAAATAAATGCGTATAAAAATTACTTCTCTCTTTAAATTGCTCTCACCCCTTCTTTGTGGTCTGCTCTCACACACACACGCTAATGCCCACTTCCCTCCTACTACCGCAGATGAAGCCGTCTCTCACGCGTATACACGCAAGGCATGAGAAGAGTTTGTCTTTGGATATGCTCCTCATGGGAATCCCACTTTCCACAGAAGGCCTCAATCATACCTGTAAAGTATCTCCTCAGAAAACGAAAGCTATGTCTGAACCACATAACAAAGGCCCCGTGTATGCCAGTTTGTCCCCCGTGGAAATCATTGTACTCCTAATGTTTCTTCACGAGTAAGACAGTGGAGATTATTTCTACTGATAACAATTTCAAAAACTGCAGTTGGCAAGCCATCAGCTGTGCCATTCCGTTACTCCACGTGCACATTGCCATTTCATGTATATACATATACACTGTGCTAAGTACACAGTATATGCTGTGCTAAGTACTTTTTCCTTTCATCCTGGGCTGAATCCAAGCACACGTGCTATCTGGGAATAAGTATTGAATTCTGCAGGAGTTTCTGTCGAACAGAATGGATAGGATTGGCACAATCTGCTTCTCTTCTCAAAAATACAACATAGGGAAAGCACAGTGCTTTCCCCATAACCCATCTTGTACTCCTTTTGGATCAGGTGTGACTGGAAACAATGCTAAACTGGCTCTTAATCAGATCTAATCAATGAATTATTACATACTGGCCTGGCTGTATCCAGATCATGCCATACCAACATTTTTGCTATTTTTTAAAATGTTAAAATTCAGCCTTGTTTACATTATAACACTATCAGTGTAATCCTGAACAGAGTTGCACCATTATAAGCCCATAGACTTCAACCGATTTCGAAAAGTGCAGCTCTGTTTAGAATTGAATTGCATAAATATATCACGTTTTGCCTAACTCAGTATATTTCGTAACTCCTTATTTACTTACTTCCTGCCCAAGTAGTCTGTGCCTGAGAACCAGAAGCTAAGAGGCTACATAAACCTGAGTTCAAATACGTTCGTAACTATTAAGTTCTACAATTGGGGGACCTGCAAGGAAATGGGGGGATCTTATTTTCATCACCCAAACTATATCCTCTATCACAGTGGTTCTCAACCACAGTGAACGGTGTGGAACTTGAAGTGAATGGTGGAAGGGAGGGAAATAAAGCATTTCCTGCCTGTGTTCATACAGAAGCACCACCAACCTGAGATTGTGCAAAATCATAGCAATTTTCAAAAATCGTAGGTTGAGGGGAATGAAAAGGGCCAAACTAGTTTTGGGAACGGGACCTGTAAAAAGTCCCCTACTCAAACAGTTTATATAACATCCTACAGCCGTTACATTTGGCCTGTGTGGAATACACCTCTGATGAGTCATCCCTCAAAGGCCAGAACAGCTCTGGACTGGGTCTTGCCCCTTTCCCCCACACCTTAGAATATTGACAATACTGTTGTAGTTGCCTAGCAGTGACCACTGACTTTTCTAAAGTGATAATTTGCTTCTATTTTCTAAAGTGATAGGATGCTTCTATTATTTTGTAGGGTTTTTTATTTTAAATCTCCCACTGTTTTTTTTTAAAGGTTTTGGATTTTTCTGCTTGCCTGGGGCTTTTCTGAGGTTTGCAAAAAGTTCTGTCTTGTTTGTTCATGGCTCCAGTCTCTGGATTTAAGTAACCACACATGGGGTCACATTGAAAATTAGATATTTTGAGGAGGAGGAGAAGGAGGATGGGTGGCCTCAGGCACAACTTCTGAATCTAACCTTCCTCATGCAGTTTTGAGAAGATGTTTTGAGACTTGGGTTATGGTGATTTTAAAAAAATAAAATAAAATTGTGTTGCTAACCAGACAGCCAGTAAAGCAAGACTGATGTTCCTGGCGCAATAAGTGATTGTTTGTAATACTGGCTATTGCATTTTAAAATGTTCTGCATCATGGTTTAAACAGACTGAAATTGCAGAGAGGAAATTAAATCAGAAAATGTTTAGTTAAAAGGTCAATTACACTAACATGCATAAAAGGAAGCATGGACCCATACATTATTTTGCTATTTTATTTAGAAGTATGATATTTTGTAAAATGATTTTCAGCTGTGGGTGTTGAACATTAAATTAAAACAAAGATAAAATGGTGGGACTGGAAAAAGGAAATTATTCATTAAAGCATCAGTTACATTACTGCTGGTGCGGTGGCCACTGTGTGGAACTTCTGAGAAAACATAGGACAGCTCTCACTATATGGGAATGGAGTATTGCACAGTTTTGATAGTGACAGAGTGTGGTATGAACCACAGCTTCAATACCACTACCAGCTGGAAGGAGAACACTAATGCCTCAGCACTAAATTGCCTTAGTTTGGAAAGGTCCATATCTGTACTCAAATGAATAAATTCCCACATTCCATCTTGCATGAAAGCGAAAAGGTACTCTCCACACAAAATCAATCCTTGATCTATTTTACTGATTAATTCAGAGGAGCTACATAACTTGGTTCTTTATTGGCAGTCACCCATCCATATTAGTATCCCCATTTTAGTATCTCCACATCCTCAATAAAAATCCTTTGAAATTGAGGGAAACCCCACCCATTCATCACTAGTTAACTAAGGTACTTGGCATCTGTTGAAAGGCAAGTAATATTTTGTACATGTCCTTTTCTGCAAGTCTGCATCAGCCATCTCCCCTCAAGCCAGCCCACTTTTAGGAACCTACATTCCATTTATTAACTTTTAGCCCATTTCGTCCACTTTTAGGAACCTACATTCCATTTAGGAACTTTTAGGAACCCACATTCTATTCATATTCTTGAGCAATCTATTCATAAGGCACCCTCAGTCTATCACTGGATCAGTACAACTAGCATTTTGACTTAATAGTAATTTCTAGTAGTAAAAAAAGCTAGCATCATTTTGCAAAAATATTGAATTAAAATATATATTGGCCATTGAAAACAGCTCACCTAATTAAAAAAATATATAAACGTCAGTTTAAAAGGAGAAATAAAGCAAGAGAAGCAGCTGTAACCCTGCTGATGTTTGCTTTGTCCCTGATTGCCTGCAAAAAACAAAAGCAGAGATTGAGAGGAAGAAAGGAACTTTAATCAACTAGCTTGACAAAAAGTCAACCTCTTGTTCAGATAGTCTGAAAAAGAGACAGCATGTCACTCAAAAGATCATCTCTTTTTGTCTATGAAGGGGGGAAAATTACCCACGTCTAATAGTAATTGTTTGCCATCAAGTCACAACTGACTCATGGTGACCCAAGGACCATGGGCAAAGATGATTTGCCATTGCCTTCCTGTGGAAAGCAATGCTCACCTTCCTTGGTGTCTCCCATTGAAATACTAATGATGCCTGACCCTGTTTAGCTTCAAAGATATGATGAGATCAGTCTAGTGAAGGCTATTCAGGGTGTTTACCCATATCTAGGGTCAACCTAATAGTATGTTGCTTGGGTTTGTCCAAAATAACTTGTTCTCTTTTGTCTGTCCTCAGGCAATTTACTCAATTTGTTCCAGGTTTGATGCAGTTTGGATTAACTCACCCCCTTGTGTCCAAGCTCAGAAAGAAAAGAATATTTTTCTTACTAGCCTTATAATTGGGGAAAGAATCATTTTCCCCAGATTATGCTTGTGTCTCCCCCTGCTTTTTTTTGTTTTCTTGAAAGTTGCTCAGGCGCCCACTCTGACCTTCTGTATAATAGGAAGCCCTATTTCCTCCACATAAGTGAGTTTTAGATCAAATCAAGCCTGACCTGTCTCTGGAAGCTAAAATGGCTACACTGAGGCTGTTGTACTTTGGTTGCATGAGAAGACAAGAGTCATTGGAAAAGACAATAATGCTAGGAAAGGTTGAAAGCAGCAGGAAAAGAGGAAGAAAGACTTAACATGGGATGGATTGACCCTATAAAGGAAGCCACGGTCCTCAGTTTGCATGATCTGAGCAAAGCTGTTAACAATAGGACATTTGGGAGGACATTGATTCATAGGGTTGCCATAAGTCGGAAGTGCCCTAAAGGCACTTAACACACACACACATTTCTGCCACCCCCTTGGAGTTACAAGTTTGTCCATCAACTGGATTTCTTCCAATGGTGTTGGATTTTCCAATAGATCTCAACATCAATAGCTCCCTCCCCCTCTTGCTGGTCTTCTCTCATTCCCTGCTTCTTGATCATCTGTTGTAATAAGGTAATTTCCCCATGTTCTAGGTGCCTATAATCATACTTTAAACCTGATCTGCTAATTTATTCCACATACAACTTGATATCTTGTATGTTTCTTCTTTAATAATGCTTATTTCTAATTTTAATTTAGTGTGGGTTCTCAGTACATTCTGTATATTTGTTTACCCTCTTCTATTCTTGTAGTAATGCTTCATTACCCAAATGTCCTTTATGCTGAGATGTGGATCATTACTTTCATTACTGAGCTGTGGATCATTACTTTCAAATGGTGATTTTTGGAAATACTGGATTCTGGAGAACATTTTAAAGGGTATAACTTCTCAGACTATTATTAGCCTGTGGAATGATTCTTGACTTTCTATTAGCCTTCAGTTTATGCCCCTTTTTTGGAATAAATATTTCTCTTGTTTAACAAACCAGTCAGCTCCATGTAAGCCTCAACAACCTTGTTTTAATACCACTTAAATATTATTTTTGGATGGGGCACTTTTAGATTTTCCAAATATAAGAAAGAGGTACACAGAATTCAAATATTCAACCTCCACTGTGTTAACCAGGTGCCAACTTGTCTAGATATTTTACAAACAGTTCTTCTCACTCCACCCTCCCCGTTTTCAAGCTCAGCATCCATCAGGTCCAGAGAAGACATAGATACACCTTATAAAGATCCTTGTGTCAGTCAGCTGATCAAGAGCAGCTGGCCCTTAAAGACTCAGGCAAACCCTTTGACAGCCTGCTGTCTGACAATCAAAGGTTCGGGACAGAGTAGAAATTGCACAGAAGTCATTGTTGGTGCATTACAAGCTTGGCCATGCCCCCCAGAGCTTCTGGGTAGAAGAAGGCCATTGGGAGTACCCCATACCTGGTTAGGACTTCCAAAAGAGGCAGTTGAGGGATACAGTTGGTGGGGACAGACTGACTGTGGCTCCCAGCTCAAAGGGAAGAGAAAGAATAGGATTGTGCTCTTCTCTACCCCTCCCTGTCTGAGGCCAAGGGAATGCCCTTCAGTCCAACTGGACCTTGGTATATGATGACCAGGGGCTGTGATCCTACAAAACCAAAGTGTTTTGCCAGTATTGCTTATAAAAACAGGAAACTTGGCCTGAATACAAAATAGCAAAACAACCTCAAGAAAACTATTGCGCTTTTAAAAGTTCCAAAGCTGGTAGTTTTGATGATTGGTTATGAAAGTAGAACTATCTTGAGTAGTTTAGTTTAGAATCTGCCCATGTATGTTCAAATCCTAGATCAGTGCCCATGGGAAGAGCATTTTATTTAAGAAATGAAATACTGGGAACATGCAGTCTTTAAACTTATAGCACCCTACTAATTCTTCAGTTCATTCCAGTGGTGTACTTACGATTAATTGGTTTCAGGATTACAATTGTAACAATCCAAAAGCTGAACAGCATGCAAGACATACTTTATAAGTAATATAAAAAGAAAACTGCCTTTATTTCAGCATTTTTGTTATTGTGGGAAAATGCATGGATACAGTGGTTTTCTGTACAATTAAAGTCACAGTTGTGATTACAATACATTTTCATATTTCTCATTTTCAAATAAAAATGATGCTGTACAATAAACATTATCTCTTTACATTTGTATTTATGAACTCTATTCTGTTACGTAACCTGTGTGTGTTTTAATATGCATTTTACCTTCTGGTGGAATTAAACATTTTGGTTCTCGGAAGCAAAATATGCATGTGAGATTAACACATTTGATCAGTGATGGAAAGTACATGAGGGAAGGGGATTCTGTCCATTGGAATTTTGTTTGCTCTTCTCAAATCTGTGATCTGGCCAGCTTTTTCACTTGGTCTCATTTACCGTTATTACCATTTTTATTGCAGCTCCCAGCCAGAAGGCCAGACACAGTCTTTTTGGTGACCAAATGGACACCCTTCTGCCTTTCTCATCAGTGAAAAAAAAACCTTTGATAGGCTCCAACTCTGTATGTTATTCAGTCTCTAATGCTTCACATTTTGCTTAAAAATAAGAAGACATTAATTCAAACAACATGCAGATTACAAAATCAACCTAGAAAAGTTCTCTAGGGTCCTGCTGTGGTCTTCGGTAGTCCACTTTGTTTTCTCAAAATAATTTGTCTAAATTTCAATGAACCAAAAGCTTTTTTCCCCTCTTTTTTTAACACTGTAAAAATGATGTTGTTGACAATTCAGATAAACAAAATCTGAGCTGCTGGTTTATATCAGGACAAGGGAAAGCTCCACTTCAAAATTTTAATGAAAGCAAAATGAGAAAAGCTCAGACAGAAGTCAGTTACCAGTCCATTAATATTACAGCTTACTAACAGAGCTGTGGAAATATTGTATCTAATGCTTAGAAAATTATGAAATGTCATAAGAATTTCACTTATAATGTACATTTTCAAATGTCAGCTGAAAGAATAACATAAGGAAAGTATTGACGTACTTTTACTGGCTGTCCTTTCAACACTGATCAAGAAAAGGGAAAGTGGGATTGAACAATGGTACATATCTATGAATGTGGATGATCAAGGCGAATGAGCCTCAATCAGCCTCTTGCCATTAATTTCCCAAAGTTAATGGTTTAAAACCGTAACCTTAGATCATAATGTTTAGACAAGAAAGAAATTAAATAATATTGCATTGTTGTTACGGTGGGCCTTACTTTATAATTGAATCATCTTGGTATTGCCCAACAAATAAGCTATGGAACGAAAGAATGAACAGCAGGCTACAATTAAATAGTTTTTTTTTAATTTCATGTATTTATTCAATTCATTTATACCTCACCTTTCTCCCCTATGGGAGCTTGAAGCTGCTTACATCATTCTCCTCTCCTTCCTTTTATTCTCACAACAACCTTGTGAGGTAGGTTAGACTGAGAGAGTGTGACTGGCCCAAGGTCATCCAGTGAATTTTCTTGGTTTGAGCCTGGGTCTTCCATATACTAGTCTGGTTAACCACTGCACCACTAGTTAACCACTACACCATACTGGATCAGGGCAAGGTAGCATGGAGTGCAGTGCTTTCCGCATGAGAATTAGCAATACTATTTCACTGGCAGAGAGGTTCTGGAAACCAGCACGAGGACACTGTACTTCACCTATTCCAATACAACTTGATGCACACTCCAGACCCATAGGGAGGCTATGCTGAATACTGTGCAAAACTCTGAGAATTTGAAATCATACACACATACATGAGTAGGATTTGATATTGCTGGAATATGTAGGCTGGTAAAAATTTCTTGACTCCTAGGAAATATTTAAAGCCCAATCCAGAGCAGGGACAGGGGGAGAAGCACGAATTGGGAGCAGTGTGAGTCTGCCCCAATGTGTTTGCCCACCCCACTGGTGTAACTGGCACCTATGCCGGCAAGGAGAGCAAATGGGATGGTGGCTGGATGCCACAAGCAACACTTGACTCTGAAGAGGCTGCCTAACCCAGAGCTGTGCCGGCCTAAAGGTGGATGCCGGCATGACTGGGGTCAAGCTAGGGATGTTCCCCTGTGGTGGGAGTCAACCTTAGCCGTCTTCCAACACCCCAGCGCAGGAGTCCAACTTACGCCACTTGTTTTAGCCTTTGTGGAATTCTCCGGCAGCCGTGGTTTCTTTTTTCCTGCTACCTTCCCACACTGCCTGATTTCCCTCTGGAGGTGGTACGGTGGCATGGCAGAGGTGCTGCTCCAGCCACTGCAGCCCTTTGAAATAGGCTGTCAAGAATGCTCAGGCTTAACCTTTGTTTCTTATTCACGTCTACTTGGGAAAGAGACAGACAGAAGAGAACTGATCACTAATATCTGAGAAATAAATCTATTGGACATAGAAAGATTACTTGCCTCAACCTCAACACGCAGAAGTCAGGATGTTCTGTATTGGCAAAGTGATCTGAGGATTAAACTATTTGTTATCTTTATAGGGAACACTCAATGTAGTCTCTTCACCTGTAATAAGAACCCAACTCATCCTGATGTTGAAGCATAGTAGGTCAAATGCGGTTTATCCATTTATCACTTCATGTGTCAGGTTTGTTTGTTTTTAAAGCAATACATACATATTTACATCCATGAGTTTATTCTTACCTTACAAAGGGGAAAAAAATCACAAACAGTAACTGAAACTGCAAGATGGCTGCAGAAATTAGAGGGGAGAAAGATAGATTTGTAAGATCACAGACACCAGCCACTATGAAGCCACCCTTCACAAATGTATTTTCTCTATTTGAACTCAGATCTTCAGAACCTTTATGTTCCTCTCCTTCTCATCTATTAGAACGACTATGTTTTAAAAGACCTTGCATCAGGACAAAATATCTGTGTATATTTACAGAGCAGCAAAATTCCAGTGGTATAGTATGTGTAGTCTTCTTCTTGAGTGTTCCCAGTGCTTACTTGAGAAATTGTTCTCTGTGGTACATTAAATGGCTGGAATTAACCCTAAACTAAATGCTGTCAAAATTAAACCTATTCCCTGTGTTCCTAATATAATAATGCCTAAGAGTCTTATAACTCAGGATTAACAAATAAACAAAAAAACCTAAGGGCTACATTGTGGTTTTATCAGCCTTTGTTGCTGCTTTATTTCATTTACAGAAAGGCAGAGGGGCCTATTTAGCGATGTATAATCCCACAACAAACATTGTTTGTTCCACACCAGAAGGAATGAGAAAGGGACTGTTTAGGAACATGCACACTGGGAAAAAAAGCCTCATTTCACGAACAAACCCATCCAGTAACTGTTATAAGATTGTGGCTCCTTCTGCATCCATACTTCTGGGGTCCTTCACCCCAATTATGAAGTTGTTGGTTCTTCTGGCTCCATGAACTAGGGAAAGCACCCCAACTCTTTCCACATCCTGTCCCTGGGTTCTCAAGTACTTGATATCTTCTTCAGAAAACTCACCTAGCAGGGAATTTTAGATGAGGTTATTATTTTTTTAAAATAAAGCAACCTTTATGTTCCTCTCCTTCTCATCTATTAGAACGACTATGTCCATGTTAAAGGCCGGCAACTTACAATCCTCACGATTGGGAGCTGGAATGACCAATGAAGGAAGATATTATACTCATTGGGGTGGGGTGGGGGGCAAAGACACAACCCCAAAGTGGTCCCTATCAAGCTATGTGTTTAAGTGACATCAAGTTGCAATTGACTTATGGTGACCCCAGCAAGGGCTTTTCAAGGCAAGTGAGAAGCACAGGTGACTTGCCATTGCCTTTCTCTGCACAGCCTTCCTCAGTGGTCTCCCATCCAAGTACTAACCCTGATTAGCTTCTGGGATCTGACAAGCTATACCATGCTACCCCTCCCCGCCCCCCCCCCCAAACAATCTTCTCTCCCAGAGTACAATTCTTAGAAAAGTAACATTCAGTGTGCGGTTGCAGAGCAAGTGTTTCACAAGTAGAAGAAAGCAGGTTTACCAATTATTTCTCAACAGAAAGGTAAAAAAGAGAGAAAAGAAAAAAAGAACCTTTAAGGAAGTAAGACTGATCTTAGGCTAAATGATGTTTTGCATAAAGATCTTTCGCTAACCACCCAAAACCTCTTTGTTCCTGAGATGGACAAACACAAGGCAAGACAAGCAAGATGAGAACTTAACACATTGCCTGTCACAAGGGCCAGGAAAGTTTTAACCTCAACTATATCAAAGGTGATCCTTCTCTGCTGTTTCCTCTCTCACATGCTGCATGCACAGTCTACAAGATTTTCTCCCAGCTCCAAATATACTGTATTGCAAAAACCACACCTCATCCTGTGGAACAGTTCATCAACCAAGCACCTGTTGATAGAAATTTTGAATCAAAGCCTCACTTTACTAATAGAACCACCCTACCTTCCCAGATTCAGGCAGAAATATGGAAGTCCTTTGACAGACAACCTCTTGTCATGCCAGCTATTTCCAGATCGTGGAGAACATTAAGAAGTAAAAGTTTCTATTTCTACTTCCTGATACAGCCTGCGGTGCCACCAAAATTATACCTCCCAGGAGCTGGCAGGTCTTCGATTAAAAAAAAGTGAGGTCTATGCTGCAAGAGTGAAATCAGCAAGAGATCTTCCACTTTTCTACTGGTCAAAAATTTGCCTGGATCCAGCCCATGGTTAGTACCAACTCCCATATGCAGGGAGGAGAGACTATACAGCACAAATATGTTTTTAGGATATTATAAGCAGCATTTTGGGGAAGAACTTCACACAGCTCTTTTCCCTAACATGATTTCAGCCCATTATATTACTCTAGCAATCTTTTTTACCCAACCTCGGTTGAGGACAATTCCTGTCTGCTGAGTGAATACCAGCAGACAGGAAATGCTTTATTTCTCCCACCCAAACCTCTTACTTTCCTTTCCACCACTCATTCCTACCTGTGTGCTGCAGCAGATTCTCCATGGAGATTCCCCACAGAAGATTCCTCTGCTAGCAGCTCATCCATTTGCTATTTCATTATAAAAAGGAGATGAATAAAGTTTGTTTAACCTAGTGATCCTGTGCATGTGTAATTTTACCTTTTTTTGTTTTATTTTGAGAGGAGTGATTGTGAAGCTATGGCAGCACAATTAGAGAAGATACTATACGCACATATTTTGTGTCAAGCCAGCTTTGCAGACATCCCCCTCAAAACATAATAAAACAAACATCCCCCTCAAAACAAAATAAAACAAAAAGAAGGGGAAATGACATGTGCATGGGATCGCTAGGCTAAGCAAACTTTATTCTTCTACTTTTTACAGTGAAATAGCAAATGAATGAGCTGCAAGCAGAGAAAACCTCCATGGGGAATCTCCATGGAGAATCTGCTCTAGCATACAAAATGGTGGGCACCACTGTGAAACTGACAAGAACTCTGTGCAGCAGGCGGGAAAAAAGATCCGTTTTAGCTGACACTTGTGTTCTCTTGTGCTGTGGGAACACAAAATCCCCAAATTGGTCTTTTTATTACATTCTAAAGATGTTACATTTATGCTGTGCAGAATCCACCTTTGTGTAAAGTACTAAAAAACCAGAAAAGAAACTCAAGTTTGGCAATAAACATTTCCCATACTTACTATCAACTTCCAGGACATTGGACTGAAGGTGAGGATGAAGTCGGCCCAAGGAGAGGCTCTCACTCAGGTTCTTGTTATATGTTAAAACATTCACTAAAACCTTTAAAAAAATAAACACAAGTATTAATAGATTTGATAATCCATTAGTGATGAAGTCTTATGCAGAAAGGAGAGGATCATGACAGAATACCATGCCCCACGGCATATCCAAACTCCTTGTGTGAGAGGGCATGTCTGCACAGTGGTATTCATATATGCATCTAGTACCTAAGCACATGATCAGAGAAATGGGCATACAGTTGTTTCAACTAGTGCTTGAAAGTGCTGACCATTATGCAAATATACCCAACAACTTGTGGAGGTCAAATATTCTGAGGGGACAGGGTCTGCTGCAGCAATTACACACACCCTCAGCATCTTAAAACAGGAGTTTGGTTATATGGAAACAAGGGATGTGCAACAAAAGGGGGGGGGGCATTTTTCAGATCCAGCTTTATTGGAATTCAAAAATATCAGTATTTCTGGTTCCCAAGTTCCAGTCACAAGTTTTCCAATATTTTTTTAGTTCCATTGTTCCCCATAGTAAATCTTTTTTTTTTTTGAGGGAAGGTATTTTTAAAGGTACTGGAAACAAAATTGCAGGGGAACTGCTGGTGCCTATCCTTAAGTAACCCCCACATTTCAAGTCAATTGGACCAAGAGACTCAGTTCTATGGGCCCCTGAACAAGGTGCCACCAGACATCCTCAAGAATCTTTCCACACAGAAATGCTTTTGCAAGCTCTTAAGCTAAATCAATGTAAAACCAGAGAAACTAAAATTATGTAAAATACAAGAACCTGCACCTTTATAAAATGCAAGAATCTACCCAATATGCACAAATTGATAGAACAAACTTTTTTAATACAACAAAAACACTTGAAACGAATAGGATCTTATCTAAAGTTGATACCAAATGCCAGGACAATGGAGGGAGGGGGAAGGGGGGAGAAACAATCAGTCCTAAGAGACTGCAAACATAGTTCCTGACATTCCTAATTAATTCTGAAAAGTCCCAAGATTTTGGGGACCTATTTTTGGTGTCCCAAAAAATCTCAGATATGTTTAGAAAACCAGAATGTACCAGAAAAATGCCAATAAGGTATTTTTCAGGCATACATTCAGCTTGGTTATCCCTGCATGTGCATCCCTAATGGAAACAGTGTTTATGCTGATGACAAACACCTTTTAGGCACAGTTATGTGTTGAAAAACACACTTTGAATTCATCTTGCAATTGAATTTTACTGTGGTAAATAGCAAAATCCACTTGTAAATTATTGCTAAAGTGCATTGAAAGTGGACTGGAAATGCATTATTCAGCACTTGTGAAAGCACAACTTGGTCTCATATTGTGAAGGTGACACTTTTGACACTGGTTGGCTGACCTGGTGTGACCCCTGCTAAATGCTTTCAATGGCTGACATTCTGAGAAGGAAAGAAAAGACAGAAGAAAGTGAGAGTGGGGATGGGGGGGGGGGGAGGAACTGCAGCAAGATACAATGTCATAGAATCAACCTTTCAAAGTAGCCATTTCTCCAGAGGAATTGATCTCTGTAATCAGGAGGTCATTTGTAAAACTGGAAGACCTCCAGGCCCTACCCAGAGGCTGGAAGGGAGAGGGTCATATGCACAGACATTCCTTCCATCAGCATGCCACTTCAGTGATTTCAAACATGGTATTGACCAGGATTTTAAGCCCAATGCTGGCATTCTGCAAGGGGTGGGACCTACAAGATCAATGTCATCACACTGGCACAATGCTACTTCTGATGAACCAAATGCAACATCATTGCATCAGCGTGACTTTACTAATAGGATTCTCTGAAAACTTTATGGTGCAACCATAGAGGTTAGGGTGCATCCTACAGTGTTGCACCAGTGCAATGACATAACTTCTGGTTCATTCTGGAAGCGACATTGTGACATTGAACATAAGAACATAAGAACAAGCCAGCTGGATCAGACCAAAGTCCATCTAGTCCAGCTCTCTGCTACTCGCAGTGGCCCACCAGGTGCCTTTGGGAGCTCACATGCAGGATGTGAACGCAATGGCCTTCTGTGGCTGTTGCTCCCGATCACCTGGTCTGTTAAGGCATTTGCAATCTCAGATCAAGGAGGATCAAGATTGGTAGCCATAAATCGACTTCTCCTCCATAAATCTGTCCAAGCCCCTTTTAAAGCTATCCAGGTTAGTGGCCATCACCACCTCCTGTGGCAGCATATTCCAAACACCAATCACACGTTGCGTGAAGAAGTGTTTCCTTTATTAGTCCTAATTCTTCCCCCCAGCATTTTCAATGAATGCCCCCTGGTTCTAGTATTGTGAGAAAGAGAGAAAAATGTCTCTCTGTCAACATTTTCTACCCCATGCATAATTTTGTAGACTTCAATCATATCTCCCCTCAGCCGCCTCCTCTCCAAACTAAAGAGTCCCAAACGCTGCAGCCTCTCCTCATAGGGAAGGTGCTCCAGTCCCTCAATCATCCTTGTTGCCCTTCTCTGCACTTTTTCTATCTCCTCAATATCCTTTTTGAGATGCGGCTGCACCAGAACTGGACATACAGTACTCAAGCGCGGTCGCACCACTGCTTTTATATAAGGGCATGACAATCTTTGCAGTTTTATTATCAATTCCTTTCCTAATGATCCCCAGCATAGAGTTTGCCTTTTACAGCTGCCATGCATTGAGTTGACATTCCCATGGAACTATCAACTACGACGCCTAAATCCCTTTCCTGGTCTGTGACTGATAGCACTGACCCCTGTAGCGTGTATGTGAAGTTTGGATTTTTTGCCCCTATGTGCATCACTTTACATTTTGCTACATTGAACTGCATTTGCCATTTCTGAGCCCACTCACCTAATTTATCAAGGTCCGCTTGGAGCTCTTCACAATCCTTTGTGGTTCTCACCACCCTACATAATTTGGTATCATCTGCAAACTTGGCCACCACACTACCCACCCCTACTTCCAGGTCATTTATGAATAGGTTAAAGAGCACTGGTCCCAAAACGGATCCTTGGGGGACACCACTCCCGACATCTCTCCATTGTGAGAACTTCCCATTTACACCCACTCTTTGTTTCCTGTTTCTCAACCAGTTTTTAATCCATAGGAGGACTTCCCCTCTTATTCCTTCATTGCTGAGTTTTCTCAACAGTCTCTGGTGAGGAACTTTGTCAAAAGCCTTTTGGAAATCCAAGTAGACAATGTCCACCGGTTCACCCTTGTCCACATGCCTGTTTACACCCTCAAAGAACTCTAGTAAGTTTGTAAGACAGGATTTGCCTCTGCAAAAGCCATGCTGACTCTTTCTCAGCAGGACTTGCTTTTCGACATGTTTTATAATTTTATCTTTAATGATAGATTCTACTAATTTACCAGGAACAGATGTCAAACTGACTGGCCTGTAATTTCCCGGGTCCCCCCTAGATCCTTTCTTAAAGATTGGTGTGACATTGGCCATCTTCCAGTCTTCAGGGATGGAGCCTGATTTCAGGGATAAGTTGCATATTAAAGTGAGAAGATCAGCAATTTCATGCTTGAGTTCTTTAAGAACTCTTGGGTGAATGCAATCTGGGCCAGGGGATTTGGTAACATTTAGTTTATCAGTGGCTGCCAGAACTTCTTCCTTGTCTACCACTATCTTCGCTAGTTCCTCGGATTCACCTCCTAAGAAGCTTGGTTCAGGTGCAGGAATGTTCCTCACCTCCTCTTGGGTGAAGACAGATGCAAAGAATTCATTCAGCTTCTCTGCAATCTCCCTGCCATCTTTTAGCACACCCTTTGTTCCTTTGTCATCTAACGGGCCTACCACTTCCCTTGCTGGCTTCCTGCTTTTGATGTACTTGAAGAACTGTTTGTTGCTGGTCTTGATGTTCGCAGCCATGCATTCCTCATAATCCTTTTTTGCCTCCCTTACATTTTGTTCACACAGTGAACTTTTTTGCCTCCCTTACATTTTGTTCAGACATTGGTGTGATGCCAACTCCCCCTTTCCCCCCGTTGTCCTGTTGATTGGAGCTGGGGAATGGAGGGTCCACGTTAGCAGTTCCCCTATCCAGTTTAAGGAAATGGCAATCCCAGTGCTCACTGATGTGTTTCCCTAAACAATTTAGCATTTCTCCATCTCAGTAGAAAGGAAGCACAGACAGCATGATGCTGTTACAGTTTTTCTGTTTTGGAACTTCCTAGGGGTAGTTGGTTGGCAACTGTGTGAGCAAAATGCTGGACTAGATGAGCCTTTGGTCTGATCCAGCATGACTCTTCTTATGTTCTAGAAGGCATCAGCATTGGGTCTACAGGGAATGTCCATTCATAAATAGTTACATCCACTACAGGAAGATGTGTGGCTTGCAACTTCTGAACATTTTGTAATTGCCTCTTACAGCAGTCATTTTGAGATTGATCCTGCCTCTCACAGTAGCCATTTGTGGCTCAAAATTCTCAGAATTCCAGACTTGCTCATGAGCTTAATAAGGTTGGGGGCTTCTGTGCTACTTCTTAGGGGACCTGCTGCCACAGTGCTCAGAACTGACCTGTGTAATGCTGCTCAGTGCTTTATCTCCACCATTGGCTCCCAGACAAAGGTAAGTCCCACACATCCCTTCTGATGGCCGAACAACAGTGGGCAGTAAGAAAGATAAAGGCCTCTTTCCAGGCTGAATAAAATTCCTCTGTAGGAAAAAGAAATTTCCAAAACATTACTAAAGGCATCCGTGATTTTTTTAACCCTACAGCAAAATATCTTCCCTTTACAGTAGCTCCATATTTCTAAGCCAACAAATATTCTTATCAGATTTCCAAGTAACTGGATTGAATATATAACATCATTCAAAGCACCCACTTGGACAATATTGTATCAAATTTTATGTAATAAAATCTGCAGGAAAATTAAGGCCATTGATGAACTGTATACAGTGCCTACTACAGTCAGATAATTGCTATTGACTGAAGGGGTTTTCCAAGTGAAGGGCTCAGTCTTGGGACAAACTAATCAAAGTAGTCAAACAGAAATGATTTCCAGTACCTAACTAGGTTTTTTTTCCAAATGGGATGAATAGTGCGTAACAGTGGTGGGAAAGGAATTTCTACTAGGAAAGAAGGCACAGGGGGAAGGGTTACCTCCTCCTCCAACTGTTGGGACTCAAAGCCAAATCTCCTTATTCCTACAAGTTGTTTTCTAAGGTTAAAAAATGCATTGGAAACCCCAATTATAAATCTCACACATTACATGCAGCTTAGTCCTTAGAATCCCTTTATTCGATGCAAACCAATTTTGTGTGGAAGGAATAGTGTCATTTGTTTGAAGTAAATAGTTAAGAGCCATTTAAGCATTCAAAATATACTTTTCAAGGTATGTCAAATGAACCTGGGAGATCATCTGTTTAAAAACAACTGCATGTAAAAACTTATATGCTTTTGGAAAGTTTACACAGCAATCAACTCCATCCTCCCATATGTATTTTGTGAGGTATTGTTATGTGAAATTTTCATACACGAATAGCAATGCCTTCTAAGCAAGTGTGGGTGAGGTGGTGGTTGTTGATGCACACAAACTAGTCAAAAGTTAGAATCAGAGAATCAGAGTTGGAAGAGACCACAAGGACAGTCAAGTCCAACCCCCCCATAAATCAGTGCCAGTTAATTCCCAGCCCCAAATTATGTGGTCTATAGCAAAAATGATTTTTAATTAAAATTATTTGCAACCAAAGGTAGCACAGTATACCAGAGGCTTCTAATCCTTTCTTAACTGCATTTATTGTTTTGTACCACAGTTAGGGGCGTAATTCATTGAGGGGTGAAATATATGACTGGGTCTCCTGACATCTTCAGTGTTCTCAGAAAGCAACCAATGGGTGGCCCAGTTTAGTTCAGGGATGTGACACTGGTCTGTTTAGCCCTTCATGCCATTTCCCGAGGAAAACCTGGTGCCTACAAGCTGATTTAGAGAAAGAAAAAGACTGGGACTCAAAGCATCATGGGGAAATTGATTTATCTGAAGGACAGGGTTAAACATCCACAGACCCCTGTCCATACATCATGGTTTCAGTCTACATACCATCTCTGCAACAGCTTTTTGAGAAAATTCAACAGGTCAGACTCAAGAGACCTGATTGTGGTTTAAGTCCATTTGGTTTTTTGCATTTATACGCTGCCTACATATAGGATCTCTGGGTGGTTACAGCATTAAAAATATATCCTAAAATAAGTACATCCATTAGAAACCCAACATAC
This sequence comes from Sphaerodactylus townsendi, assembly GCF_021028975.2. Taxonomy (NCBI): domain Eukaryota; kingdom Metazoa; phylum Chordata; class Lepidosauria; order Squamata; family Sphaerodactylidae; genus Sphaerodactylus; species Sphaerodactylus townsendi. The sequence goes on from NC_059429.1 coordinate 103,699,612, forward strand.
AAAAGTTGGAGACCCAGCCCTAACCTTCATCCCTCCACCCAACCAGCAGCGTCACAGAGGGGGGGGGGGGGTTACTTCTCCTATTATATGTCATAATGTATTCATATATATTCATAATGTATTACCAAGGAATGGTTTCCTGTGTTATTCACCCAAGAAAAATCCAACATCTGACTATTTAAAAGAATTCCAGAAGATGTCATAATTCCACTTCCGAAGGGCCTGTTCAAGGAACTGAAGAGGAAGACGAAAGAAGTGTGATGAACTAAACCCACCAAGTGATTCACCTGTCATTTCAAACCTCTTTTTTCCAGTCCGGTATATTCTCTTACTTTTCTTCTGCTCAGGATCCCCAGAAGACAATTGAATAAGGACAATTTATTACTGCTGATAGAGTTAGTGCAATCAGCAGCATCTGATAACATGATATTTTGGTGGATTGACTGAAATCAGTGTTGAGGATTACATGCATCAGCTTCCCTGGAAAAAATGGCAGCTTCAGAAGGCAGACTATTTTACTTGATATTTTTGTGGTCCCCTCCCTCCCAGTAGGATCCAAGAATTTCCCAACCCAGAGTTGGCAATTTATACATACATTGAAGTCTTTGATTCAACACTCCTGATCTTGACTTTGCTGGGAACCACTAAGGCCTAACACCAAATGAAGATGTAAGTGTCTATTTTGCATAAGACACTGGGCCATGATGGCTACTAATTGCCATGGCTTGGCAATCTGCCAATTAGATGTCAACTTGCAGGCCACAAAATGTCGGTATCATATTCTCAATATGTCTTCTCTGGACAAACTGTTCATGAACATGGAGAACCACCTCTGGATTTGCATAAAGAAACCCCCTCCCTTACCTTACAATTGCAACAATGTAGTCATCAGGTCCCATGACAAGGACCTGGCTGGCAGACGGACCACTTTCTACAGAGAATTGTGGAGCATGATGATCAGGGGCAGAAGACTGGGAATCATTAATGAGTTGACGCAGCAAATTTGCAGTTGATTGACTGCATTAAGGAAAAAGAGAAGGGAGATTGGTGCATTTTAAAAACAGAAATGCTCTGTGATACACCTCTGAGGATGCCAGCCACAGATGCAGGCAAAATGTTAGGAACAAGATCCACCAGACCACGGCCACACAGCTCGGAAAACCCACCAGAACCAGTTGAATCCGGCCGTGAAAGCCTTCGACAATACATAGAAATGCCCAAGCACACTGGTTATTATGATTAACAAACCATGTAATTTAGCAAGTGGAAGACAAGATGATGTTTGTATTTTGTCCCAAGAAAAGGAATAAAATGGCCACGGTCAGACACCTATGGTGCCCAGTTGGCTTAGCAGCAGTGATTGAAGAATCAAAACAGAAAACTGGGAGTGTAAGGGGAAATGTATTTGGGACACCAGCAGCAAATCCTTAAAAAGCAAACAACAAGTTAGTCTTGTACTTCTTAAAGATCAGGAGAGGGGAACAGGGATGGAGGTTTAGAAGGAGTAAACACCACATCCAGGGATGCATTCAGACCAGACACAATGTGTAACAGACTCTTTGATACACTTCTGAAAATGCCAGCCACAGATGCTGGCAAAACGTTGGAAACAAGATCTACCAGACCACGACTACCCAGCCCAAAAAACTCACAACAACCAGTTGAATCTGGCCATGAAAGCTTTTGACAATACAATGACTACAATTTTATGATGTAGTCTCTGACCAACTATGAGCAGACAAGACATTTCCAACTCTCATACTATTCCCTGGAAAGTAGACTGGTACTCAAGAATACAGAGTATGGCCCGACAGCCTTGGAACTAACTGATGCAAAAGACACCCAAATGAAAAATTATGTAAGTTCTTTGTATTCATTATAATTTAGACGTCTTACCCCATCATTTCTTCAGCAGTATGAGAGACAGATGCATCATAGAAAGGGTCCCCCAAAGTGCTAGCAAGAGCCAGAACTATTTTTAATGTCTACATGAAAAAGAGAGGAAGAAAAAAATGACAATGTGACGGTTCAGCTAAAGTTATGGATTTAATTATACAAATTGTAGCTTATTTAATATCATTAGATCCCAAGATAGTCCTGTCATTTTAAGTGTTCTTTACCTGAGATGGGTTGGAACTAATTATTCATCTCCTCTGTGCAGGTAAAATATGTACTGTGGCTGATTTTTTTAAAAAAGGAAGCCCTTTAGTCTCAGAATAGCTTAATAGAATATGGAAATGGGTCATTTTAATGAGAAAAATATACTGTGTTAGATGTCAGGCAATAACTCATAATTATAAGTGGTCACTGTCTATTATTCATTCAAAACTTTTATATACCACCTTTCTGTCAAGACCATCTCAGAGAATTTGTAATTTAAAAAGTGAAAAGACAAAAGGAGTTTTTAAAAAATCTCAGGCTATTAGTTGCCTTTTCAGGAGGTAACAGAACTGGATAGCTCCCTTCCTTCCCCTTAGAGCACAAGTCTTGAAGGTGGGGTGGGGTTGCCTGAACTGCTTTTTCTCAAGTCCTTGATGGATCCCTTAAGATCTAATGGTGTGGATATTATGTTATAAAATAATAACTTTCAGGATAGGAGTTGTCCATGTGCCTTTTTAGCATGTTATAAATGGTTATATTATTTTTAATGGCTTGAGTGTTATGGGACATTGCCGCAATTATTTTCTGCCCTCCCCCTTTTCACTGATGGAGGAGGAGGAGGAAGAGAGTTGATTTTGGTTCTCCCTCCTCACCACACAGTCTTTTGTCCTTGTGAGTCCTACATCTTTTACCACCAGTATTTCAGAGGTCATGGGAGAGTGTTGGAGGAGGGGGAAGGGCAGGAAGAAATCATATTCTCACGAGCATGCTGCCTGTTATGGAGAAGGGAAGGCAACTGTAAGCTGCTTTAAGTGTACAGAAAAAGTAGAGAAAATTGGAGTATAAAACCCAACTTTCTTCTAAAATTCAAACCAAACTAATAAAAATGGATGTTGGCTCTCAAAACTTCCCTTTCCATTATTAATAGTGAGATGTACCAACTCCCACGGCAAAAAGGTGCAGCTTCCTTTATTTCTAATTATTTTGCACAATTTACTATGTTGTTAGAGCTGCTTAAAACATTGGTATAATTTAAAGTTGCTTTTCTCACATGAATCTCACTAAATTCCCTACAAGGGTCACAGAAAATAGAAGGCCCTATTACAGTGGCTGATTATGCACAACTTGTGTGCTGCACAATGGGGCGAATGTCTCTTGCAGCAAGATTCTTGTACATACATATTTTCTGGAGCCCCACTTTCACTTTCCATTCTCTTTGTGGCAAGTGAGATCACTTCTAGCATGATTTTAATTTGCTTCGACATCAGAGCAGGACAGATTTGCCAGTGAGCTCAGCTTTGCCCTGGACATCTTTTCTCCACACACAGCTAGCCTACCTAGCTTCACCCTAGCCATCCATGCTTTCCCTCTAGCTCCCCACCTCCACCCCATGTTGCTGGCTCCATTCTGATTCTCTAAATGCTTACATCAAGATATCGATATCTCAATGTAATACTAACAGATAGGCCTTTTCCAAGGAATAATACAAGCAGGGTTTCTTTTTGGTTCCACCCCACATTACCCGCTCTATTTCCACCTTCCCTGATAATGGACTTTAAAAATTCAAATAAGCCTCTCTTTCCTTCCATGGCAGCAGCAGCAGGAAGAAAGAGAGAGAGAGAGAGAGAGAGAGAGAGAGAGAGAGAGAGAGAGAGTATATGTATGTGGAGGTGGGAGGGTGGAAAATCTGTGCCTTTAAGGCTGATTTGATGGGCAGAAATAAGAGAATCAGGAACTGAGAGCACAGAGTTCAGCAGACAAACTGTGCTGCAAGCTGTGGCCTGCCTCCTCGCATGTAAACAGAGAAATGTGAGGAGACCTTACTACAAGTCCACTGGCCAGTGAAGAGTCCTGAGGTAAGCCTTCCATGCATAATGTGCCAGTATTACCAAAACCAAGACACACTGATACTTAGATAAAGGCAACTTACCTCTGCCATCCAGTGGAGAATATTTTCCCTGGCTACCTGGCTGGTGATATTGAAACCTTCAAGGATGTTGAGAGCTGTGATCAGAGCAGGGCCTACATGTGGAGGAGATGGACTGAGAACAAGATGACCTGTGAAAGTACAGCAAAAGAAATGCAACCTAGAAGTTAGTTTTCCCCCAATTTTCAGCCACAATCTAAAGAACCATGGCATTAGGTCAGTGAGCTCAAGGGGAATTTTGACAAGTTTTCTTTCCTTGAATAGCACCACTCCACTCTTGTTCTACCGAACAACACACTGTTTTTGAAACTCTGCGCCATTTCTACAGCAGTTTATCATATGACAAAGAATCCATGGTTCAAAGGGTGAAGAAGTTAAAACTACCACTGGGCAAAAGCAAGCTTTTTGCAAAACCCAAAGCAACTTATTAGATCCTGCTTGAAAAAAGAAAAAGCAGAAAAAAACTCCTAGCTAAAGAGTCTTCCGTTTGCCAATTATGGATGTCATCACAGTGTTAACAGTGTTGGTGCTGGAGCTGATAACCAGCTTTTACAGTGTCTATATTCATTAGTGGCTTAGGCCCGGTCAAAATCTGTCTGGGTAGGAATCTCAAGCATAACTGTAGTGGCTTGGAGATGGAGCATCTGCTTGGCATGCAGAAGGTCTCAAGTCCAGTTCCCAATGTCTTCAGTTAAAAGGACCAAGTAGCAAGTTGATGTGAAAGACTTGATACCCTGGAAAGCTACTGCAAGTCAGAGTAGACAATACCTTGATAGCCAATGGTCACTATGAGGTAGCTTCATGTGTTCATATGTGTTCAAGCCACATGCAGTGAAAAAGGGATCTATTGTGATAAAGGAATTCAGGATACCTTGATTAGCACACAAGAGGCACTGGCCCTCAGATACCCTCTTTTCTGGGAATGAAGCCATTATCTCCTCAGATTTCAGGCTGAAAAAAGATGGGCTCCCTTTATGGCAACAGATGGGCATGATGCCCACTGGCCAGGAAGAAACAAGAGGGATTGCTGTTTTGTTGAACTGGGCCATAAATGCCAGGGACATGCACAGCTTATGATTGGACATGGGAGTTAAGGCAGAAAAGGGAAAACTCAGCCCCAAGTCCAGGATAGTTCAGAGAAGACCCCCTCCAGCTTGGGTAAAGGACTAACAAGCTTAGCACATTCTTGCTCTTGGACAAGGAGAGTGGGTGGTGGATCATCACAGGATGTACAAGGGGCTTTATCTAAGCAGTGCTTCTCATGAAATATTTTGTACTTGAACACAGATATCACAGTACACATCAATGCAAAAAGACACGTGAAGCCACTTTATACTTTTAGTCAGACCACTGGTCTATTAAGATCAGTATTTTCTCTGATCGGCAGCTGCTCTCCAGGGCTTTAGGCATAAGTCTTCCCTGTCACCACTTGATCCATTAAGCTGATGGTTCTGAGGAGTGAACCTAGGACCTCTTGCATGCAAAGCAGATGCTCTATGACTGAGCCATAACCCCACCTACAAATGTAGTGTATAATCTATACAAACACATACCATGTTAGTTATGAAATAAGCCTTTTCCATCAATAACAGGCAGGGAGCATTCACTCCACTTTTTAATGGCAGAATTCAGCCCATAGTATTAGCATGCAAAAAATGCCAGATCTTGTATGTATCTCAGTGATGGAAAGATGCATTCTGCAGCATCAATATATATAACAGCAAAATGAGGAATCTCATTTTTGGATATGTAAAGCCACGGATCAGGGCCACATGGACGCGAAACAAACTTTTCTGCAAACATAAGGGACTGCTTAGGTTTGCAGAAAAATCTAAAATGTTTCTATTTTCCTCAGAGTAAACTAAAACATTTAAAATTTTAAAAGCATATCTGCACATGTGCTGACAACACACTTTCCTTCAGTGGCTGTGACTGAGAGTTGTGGCGGAGCCTAACGGCAGCTGCAATAAAATCCAGAACATGGCTGTGGCACTGGTGGAAGCTAAGAGCCACTCTAGACCCAGCCAAGGCAGTGATGCAAGCTGGGAGTTGGTCTAGGCCTGACCACAGTGGCAACACATGCCAGAAGCCACTCTGGACCTGGCAGCAATGCTGGACAGCAGGGTTCAGCTGCAGCAGGCACTGGCAGCGGCTCTCAGGCACTGCTGTCACAACAGCTGGGCTATAAGGTGAGTGGCTGAGCCTAGACTCACACTGTTCAGCAATACAGATGGATGCAGGGGAATTGGGTCCGCACCCCTCATCCTGCAAGTTTTGCAAGTTCTCCCTTGTTTCTTCTGTAAAGCCCCTAAAATATCTTAATTAGTCCATAGGAAACCCTGGGCCTTTCCCCACTTACTGTTTGCGGCGCGCTACCCGCAGCGCGAGTCATTTCTGGCACGGGGTTGTGTTCCCCACTGCCCCGCGCTCTGCGCGGGGTCATGAAGGATGCTGTTTTATCAGCACCAGAAATGACTCGCGCTGAGGGGGCAGGAGAGCGGCAGAGTCGGGGCGGCTGCGTTGTCGCTGTCCGGACTCGTGGGGAGCGCCGCTGGACCCCACGCTATTTGGGCAGAGTAGCGTGCAGCAAACAGTAAGTGGGGAAAGGGCCCCTGCTTATTTCTATCTGACAAGGATATTTTATTCCAGTGAAGCTATACCAGTGTAAATCTGGCCCAAAGAATAATATCCCTATCATAACCAAATTACACTGAATTCATTCTCACAGGATTCCCATAACAAGAAGATGTGCACAGAGATACAAACTAAGGGTGAAAACAGTAGCAGTGTGAATACAGAGCAGCCTAGTAAAATGAGGCAATGTGTGAGTGTCAAATACCTCAAAAGGGAACTTCTACCTTGCCAGTTTTACATTTAAATCAGACCCAACACAACGGCATGTGTGAGAATATGTGGATGAGAAGGAGGGGGAACTGATAAACAGAGTTTATTTCAAAAACATCCTCATCATTTTACAAATCTTCACTTCTCTTAGATATGAAAAAAGTTGAAAACTGCTAGAGAAGCAACAACAGCATATTAGCAATTTTTGTTAATATATATTTTGCTATTGGGCTTGTTTAGTTCATTTGAGCTCTAGGAGGAACTGTAGTATATGTACTCTTTACATTCCAGGGTGCTCTGCTTATGGTTTATAGCCTATAGTCATGTCATGCTTAGTGTGTGTGTGTGTGTGTGTGTGTGTGTGTGTGTGTGTGTGTGTGTGTGTGTGTGTGTGTGTGTTGGAGAAGGTGTCGTTGAAAGCAACTCTGAAATATGGGACTGGATCATTTCCCAACTCTGCTAACAAAAACAACCTACCACTCCATCTAGCAATTGTTTCATATTAGAGGAAGACTTGATTTAGCATCACAGTGGCTAATTTGCAAACTCCATGCTCAGATACTTTTACCTGCCGTCTGTTCTGATGCAATGCTGTATTTCCCCAAAGTCATTCTTTTTGCCTAAAATTGGAAGATTTTTGAACAAGCTGCACAGTAAATAGAAATACCGACACATAGTTTACCTTGGTATATCGTATGGACTGGATTTTCCATCGAGACAGTGTAGTTACTAAAGTCTTCTTCTGACAAGATACCACCAAAATTACGAACCTAGGTAGAGGATCAGATTTGCAATCGGCTAATGATGTTTTATGCTGATTCAAAGAACACTAAAAACCTTTTGGGTAGGATCCAACTAGTTCTTCCACTGGTGAAAAAGCATGAAAGGAGTCCCCTTTGACTACTGAAAAGGTTATGCTGGAGATCATGGGACCAGCCTGGACAAAAGCCATGTAGAAGGGGCTTTATGGGAAATTATGTGAAACTGAGTAAAAAAGTTGGTTGGATCCAACCCTTTATGTTAACTAAACAACCGTTATTTTCTTGATAAGATATCATTCTTCCAAAACTGTCTGAAAGAGATTCATTGGGTCACATCTTTTAATTCTATATTAGTGGTTTCTAAATCTACATTTATAGAGACTATTCCATCTCAACCTGTCTGAAGCAACTTTTGCACATTACAGAAGATTCAAGGGCAAGTTCTGGAGGGGGCACGCTGGCCAGAGTAGTGAATTCTCATCTCTGTCCTGCGTGAAGAGGGTACTCACTTTACAGCTCATTACAGAAGAAGATTAATGGCAGTTGATAAGTTGTCTTGTGGGGATATTTGTCCATCATGACTGCTTTTCTTAATAAGGAACTCCTGACAAGCTTTTGAGGAATCACAGAGTCATCCAGAAAATTACTGATTTCGCCTATTCCCCTTTGCTGCAGCCTTCCCCTGTGTCACATGGCTTTTTATCTATACAAGTGAAACCAGTCATGATATGGTTTGGGAGGTGTCAAAAGGGACCGTGGGAAGGGAAAGAAGGGCATGATCAGCTTCTGCACACAAAAAAGCTAGTAGGATCCAATCCAAAGTATTAATATTCAAACACTATCATAATTGCAAAATATTATTATTTCTCAATAATAAAAGCACACATTCTGCAGCACCTCTTCTATAATGTCCCCAAAATGTTTGTGCAAGGATCTTAGCAGGTCCATTCCAAAATCTACAAATTGCCATCAAATACAAAGGTTTTTTCTGTAACAACGGAACTTTAAATTGTCAATTTTTCTTATTTAATAAAATTTAATTATACTAAAAAAAAAAAAATACAAAGGTTTTTTTCTAGAGGAGCAATACCAGTAGAGACCAGTTATTGAATTTAGTGATATTAATTCCCACAGAATTCCTGTTATGAATGAACGTGGGTAAAATTAGAAACTAAGCATGAAGATAGTAGTATTTCAAAAAGAGCATTCATAGTTGTCCCTCACCACAGAGGACATTCACATTGCAGGGCAAAATGGGACAAATGGGACAAATCAAATGGGACAAATTTAACAGTCTAACAGTCCAGGTGCTCAGGAGCAACAGCCGCAGAAGGCCATTGCTTTCACATCCTGCATGTGAGCTCCCAAAGGCACCTGGTGGGCCACTGCAAGTAGCAGAGAGCTGGACTAGATGGACTCTGGTCTGATCCAGCTGGCTTGTTCTTATGTTCTTATGTTCTTATGACAAGCAGTTTTTTCAGGGAATGACACTAGTCTTCCCTCTGAATTGGTATTTTTATATTTAAGATAGCCCAGCACATGCTCCCTATGGCCTCCCATGCCAACAGTGATCTGATTTGCATCTTTACCTATCTTTACTTATCTTCAACAATGCTACTGCATCATGCACTTTCATGCCATTTACAGTTCTGGCTCCTAAATTGGGGCAACTGCTTGGTTTTAATGTCGATTTTAATGGGATATTAATTTGTTGTCATGTTTGTATCGAATACAATGTGATTTCCAGACCTCTTTATTCATGGCAGTCATTTTCTGTAGGTCTGGAATGGGGATGCCAGTCTCCAGATGGGACCTGGCGATCCCCTGGAATTGCAGTTTATCTCCAGATGTCAGAGATCAGTTCCCCTGGAGAAAATGGATGTTTTGGAGGCTGGACTCTATGGCAGTGGATCTCTTTGAGGTCCCTGTCTTCCCCAGGCTCCATCCCCAAATCTCCAGGAGTTCCCCAACTTGGACCTGAAATCCCATCCCCTACCAATGGCTGGGGGAACCTGAAACCCTAGTTCAAATGATTACAAAATCCAGAGGATTATAAAAACAGTATTGCACAGGGTTAAGATTGCCAGCTCTTGGTTGGAAAATTCCTGGAGACTTTGTGGGTGTGGTCTCGGAAGGGTCAGGTTTGGGGGGGGGGAGGTACTTCCACGAGGTGTAATGCCATGAAGTCCACCTTCTAAAGTTGTAATTCCAGGAGATCTTCAGCCTTCACCTGGAAACTGGAAACTCTACAAAGGGGGAGGGTTTAGCCCAATTTGAATTAAACATGCATATCTGAGGGCCAAGCAAGATGTGACTGTGTCCCCCCCACCCACTGCAGCTGTTTCAGCATGTGAAGAGGGGGGACAAGAGAGCCTCATTCCACTGCACACCAAATCAGGCCCTCACCACATTTTGTAACCTCTTTAAATGGTATCAGCCTCCCACCTCATCTCTCTGCAGGAAACAGAGAGACAGGGAAAAGAAAACCATTTCCTTCCCAGTATTTGGCAGCCTTCTAAAATGCAGCTTTTCATATCTAGTTCCTGGCATTCTGGAAATATTGGTTAAACAAACATATGATACAAGCTATATATGTATGTTTGTGGTGTTTGTTTTTTGTGTCAAGCACCAAGTTTTTTAGGGCTACCACTGAGTCATAAAGCTTACGACAATTCACAAGACTGAATATCTGAATCTGGAGACTAGGAATTGATTTTCCCACAAAGGAGTGTTCATATATATCCTAAGTCAAACAGTGTGTAGTTTGGTAGCTTTTTCTGGAATTTTATAATAGAGACGGGTTTAATGTCTTCCCTTCCTGAAGTAGTGATTTTATATTGTTTAATCTATTTATATTGTTTAATGTGGTGTATCTTTAATTGCTGCTTGATCAGAGGACATTACTTAATGTTATGAGAGGACCCCTTTGTTTTACCTTTTATTTCCTGCTGTATTTCTGGTTTTTAAGAGCTGGTTCATTTATTTACTGCTGCTTTTAGTATTTTATGAATTTCAATTCATTACTTTTAATATTATTATTATTTATTCGATTTAATAGACCGCTCTATCCCTGGAGGTCTCAGAGCGGTAATAATGTTGAATTCAGGTTGCATGACAAAACTATGCTTGTATGTGATGGGATTCTTCTTGTCTTCATACATTCCCCTCTCCTCTGTTCACACACAGAGCACAACTAAAATCTTCCAGATCTGGAAAACCTTCAGTAGTCAAACTCTAATTTGCCATTGCATGCAAAAGCCAGCACTCCCCCCACCCCCTTTGTAAGCTGCCTAGGGAATCTGCAGTGCATTTATTAAAATAGAACCAAAGTTATGAATCATCCCTTTTGTAACAAAGCAAAACACACCTATGGGTGCATCAATAGCTATCTGAAATCAAATGGTAAAACAGTCCATGCACTCAAAATAACTGAGATGACTCACCTCAGAAATGATCTCTTCTGTCATGTTCCCGCTGTAGAAAACTGAGACCCCTTTTGACCCGAGCAAGTTTAAAAGAGCAGCCAAGTCTGGTCTTTTCATGAACGTACCAGGCAACAAGGGCTGTCCATCTGGAAGAAAGGTCTTCCTAAACTTTTCTGAGTAGTTGTGCTGATGCCTCACTTCTTCGATTGCCATAGCTAAGACAATGGGAAAGAGAGACCAACAGAAGAATACATGACTAATAGAATGTGGTTGTACATTGTTGTACTGGATTAATGATGCTATGTTTTTTAGAGTTTGTAAATTGTTTTAACTTAATTTTTACTGTGTGAAATGTTGCTCTGGCATGTTGTGTGTAATGTTGTTCTTGGCCTGTTGTACACCACCCAGAGCCCTTGGGGGGGGGGGGTTAAAATCAGATCAAATCAAATCAATCAATCAATCAATCAATCAATAAAAGTTCAGTTTAGGACAGAAATCGAGGAAATCTGTGTGCGTGTAAAATGCTGTCAAGCCAAAGTCAACTTATAGTGACCCTTGGTGGAATTTTCAATGGAAGTGATTAAGCTGAGAAGGTTTTCCACTGCCTTCCTCTGCAGAGTCTTCCTTGGAGGTCTTCCTTCCAAGTACTGACCCAGTTTAGCTTTTGAGTTCTGAAAGACTGGGCTGTACCGGACCATTCCACACCCCCTAGGAAATCTATTATTGTCATAAAGCTTCTATTTTATTAGCCTTTATCTCTCCCGCATTCCATCTTGACGACCAGCTGTCATTTGCCACTCACATTAGGCCAGGACATGAGTTTTGTAATATCTCTGAGGTTTACGTATTATAGTGTTCACAAAGCTGCCTAGTTCTAACTAAATGTTTTGCCTGGCACCTCATTTCCACAAATGCACTTACCTAAATCATGCGTGACATTAAATCCATCCTCAGCCACATCTGCAGCAAAGCTGAGCAACTGTCTCCATGGTAGTCTGGCAAACAAGGGAACACGGCATGACTTGGCAATCTCCAAGCAGAAATCCAATAGTTAAGATAAAGCAGGCTGAAAAGGCAACCCAGCAAACAGTGGCGTAATGCCCATTGGGCAAGGTGGGCAGCTGCCCAGGGCATCACCTTCTGGGGGGCATCAAAATGCTGGGTTCGTTTTTGGATATTTTTGGTGGTTTTCCATTTTTGGCCTGCAGGGGGCGCAGTTTTAGGCTAGCAGCACCAAAATTTCAACGTATCATCAGAAGACTGTCCTTATGCTACCCCCCAAGTTTGGTGAGGTTTGGTTCAGGGAGTCCAACGTTATGGACTCCCAAAGGGGGTGCCCCATCCCCCATTGTTTCCAATGGGAGCTAATAGGAGATGAGGGCTACAGTTTTGAGGGTCCATAACTTTGGCCCCCCTGAACCAAACTGCACCAAACTTGGGGGTATCATTAGGGCAGTCTCCTGATGAGACCCTGAAAGTTTTGAGACTGTGCCTTCAGAAATGTGCCCCCCCCCAGCCTGCAACCCCCATTGACAGCAATGCAGAAAACTCAATGCAGAACAAAGATTCTTGGGCAAATTTCGGGATGTTCTTGCAGGGAGGGCATTCTTGGACGTATCATCACCAAAGTTTCAGGGTATCATCTGGAGACTGTCATAATGGCACCCCCAAGGTTTGGTGCAGTTTGGTTCAGGGATTCCAAAGTTATGGACCCTCAAAAGGGTATCCCCCTTCTCCTTAGCAAAGAATATGGGATGGGGTACCCCCTTTGAGGGTCCATAACTTTGGACCCCCTAAACCAAACTGCACCAAACATGGGCGGGGGGGGGGGTCCCATCAGGACAGTTTCCAGATGATACCCTGAAATTTTGGTGGTGCTGATACATCCAAAAATGTGCCCCCTTCAGGAACATCCCAGAAATTTGCCCAAGAATCTTTGTTCTGCATTGAGTTTTCTGTATTGCTGTCCATGGGGGTTGCAGGCTGGGGGGGCACATTTCTGAATGCACAGTCTCAAAACTTTCAGGGTCTCATCAGGAGACTTCCCTGATGATACCCCCCAGGTTTGGTGCAGTTTGGTTCAGGGGGGCCAAAGTTATGGACCCTCAAAACTGTAGCCCCCATCTCCTATTAGCTCCCATTGGAAACAATGGGGGATGGGGCACCCCCTTTGGGAGTCCATAACGTTGGACTCCCTGAACCAAACCTCACCAAACTTGGGGAGTAGCATAAGGACAGTCACCTGATGATATGCTGAAATTTTAGTGCTGATATGTCTAAAATGCACCCCCCTGCAGGCACCAATGTCCTGGTGCAAAAAAAAATTTGGTCGTGGTGGAGTGGCCGCCCATGTGGAGAGGGGGGCATCTAACTCAGGTTTTGCTCAGGGCTACAGTTTGCCCAGAGCTGCCTCGTTACGTCCCTGCCAGCAAATAACTACTCCAGACATTTCAAGATGGCCTCATGATCTGAATAAGTCAGAGACTAGCAAAAGCCAGATTTTGTATCTGAGGGAGTCTCTGAGCTTCTTCACACACTGCCTGACAGGGCAACCAGAACGTGCTTGGCATAGGATATTCAGTCAGTCTCAAATCCCTTGACCATTTGCCTGCATAAAATACATATACACCAGTGCATTTGTCACATTTGCATTTTATTTTTGTGAGCGCAGCCTGTGCAAGAGCAGGTAAACTATTTTATTGGAACTCATTAAAATATCATGCGTGAAATGGATCTTACTAGTGCCAGCTGTATAATTAACCTGGACAAGTTCTGTACAGTGATTGCATGTATTGGTATATGACATGTTCCTGGAAGTCTTCCAGTCTTTTCCATTGAAACTGGCTATGGAAATGCACGAGCATGGAAAACGTTCTTACCTTCCATAAGACCGATGTGCTTCGTGGAGTCCTTTGACCATGCCTGGAACCCCAACCAAGAGACCCGGCTGGACAAAAAGGGAAGACATAATGACAGACTAAAGGACTGTATAAGGGTTCATATTTGACTAGTTAAGCAGAATATAAATGTTAAATTATTTTTGTTTGTAAGTCTCCAGTGGAAAACAAGAGGAGTGATGTGTGGAGATGAAATTTTAGTACAGATCTGTCTTAACAGGGTTAAAGAGACCAAAAATGTCACCAACAGTGTAATCAACTTTCCCACAAGTAAGACTTCATAAGATTCTGAGTAAACCTGCTTAGGATTACACTGCAAGGAACCATCAAAGCTGGGATATGCCTCCATTCACAGCATTTACAATCTTATGAGGAACCAAAATAGGTACATTTTTGAAGATTAATGAAGGTTTTTTTTTAATCAACTGCTACCCTGCCCCAAAACAGTAAAGGCTCTCTCACACCTTTGTTTCCCAAGCCTTCCTAAGGCCCTCTTCTTGGATGCTGAAGGGGGCTGTCTCTCGGAAATCAATCACCCGGCTCTCGTTCTTCCTGATGTCGTGAACCAGCATTACTCCTCCACTGCAACAACAGAGCCACACAAGAGTGAAACACACATTGAGAATGTTGTTCCAGTTACGGGTTGACTTCCTATGTTGTGCTCTAGTACAAAACCTGTTCCATATATTTACAGCATCATAAAGCTGCCAAAAATGCTCTGACTTTTATTATCACCATATTTTATTGCTTTTAGTGTACACTAACTGTCAAGGCTTCAGTTCTCAGTCTCTGTACATGCTTCCCACCTCTCCAGGTATTTTTATAAAATTGTACTTCATGAGTAGAAATTCCCATTAATGTTCATGATTTAAAGAGGGTGAACAATGAACAAGATTGATCATCCTTTTTTATGGACTGGAAATGCCAATTTATCACTCTCACCATTTTGTGGCAATGTACACGCTAGCGTGGTTTTGCCATGAGGACAAGGATATGTGGTTTCCCTGTTGCTTTGCAGCACAGTGACGACAGAACTTCCAGACAGGTTTCCTTGCCCCAGCCTCCTAGCAGCAAATAATGGAGGAAAAATAACCCCCGAAGGACCAGCTGCTTTCTTATAAACCTACCCATGTACTGTGGCCATATTTGGAGCCCCTGCTTCATGGACCTTCTGTGATTCTGTGGGTTGCAACCCAGAAGAGGGCCTTCTCAGTAGTGGCACCTAAACTTAGAACTCTCTCCCCAGGGCAATTTGCCTGTTCCCTTCTGTTGTCATGTTCTGGCAGTGGGTGAAGACTTTTTTGTTTGTTTGTTTCACTTGGCATTCCCTTAATGATCTCTTCGTCCCTTCACAGTGTTTTAACTGTTGTTTTTAGCTTTGTACTTGTTTTTAAGCTCTGGTTTAAAATTGTTTTAAGTGTTGGTTTTAATTGCTTTTAGGATGAAATTTTAATTTGTATGTTTTAATTTGTTAGCCACCTTGGACTTGTCAGGGCAGAAAGGTGAGGTAAAAATCTTGTTTAAAAAAATAACTTGTATGAAAATGGGCTAGATTAGGACTGACTTAGCATCAGTCTTTTTGGAAGAAGTAGCCCACCATATGTTCATTCATCCACTCCATCTTCCCCATTTCTACACCACTGTTGGTTGTGATCTTGACAGAACTAGGTATGGCTCTACCATAACATTTTAATCAAAGAACTTTGCCCTTCTGAATATTCTACCAGCTTTCCTCGTGGCTTCCCTTTCTAGCAGTATGTGGGTCATTGATAGCTCTATAACAAAGGCATAAATCAGTTTCAGAAAAGAACCCATATACCCACAGCTCCATGCCCTTTACCCAAACAAAATATGAATAACTTTTGTTATTGTTCTATTGATGGCCAGGTGTAAGACAAGCATTTGTGTTGTATTGTGTCCCCTCTTCATTGTACCACTCCCAGTAGACATTTGGATACAGCATACCTTTTTCAGAATGGAAAGTGAGGCTAATTTTCAGAAGATCCACACTGAAAACACCCCATACCCCAAATGGGCACAGGCAGAATTCTTTCATATTTGTACCATTTTTAAATAATCAGAGTTCCGTACAGGACTTAGTATGAACAGGAAAGAAGCTTAATATGTACTTCTCTACTGAAGCCGTAGGTATTCACCTGATACTTTAATCTCCAATTAAAATTGACCAAATTGGTGCATTACATCAGCTGGTACTTAAATGTAGTCTCGGTTAGCCTTATCCTTTATAAGATTTTTGGGGTATTTTTGTTTTCAATCCTGAGCATGAATTTTTGTTAAGTAGCTTTGGACTGAAACTAGGGCTTCCAATTCCAAATAAAGTTTTCTGAAATCCCATCTGATGGACCATTATCAAGTAACACTGTTTACGTAACACACCCTGGAACTTCCTGGTGTTCTCACTTCTAAAACTTCCAATTGCCCTTGCATAATGCCTTTTTAAAACAAACACCATGATAGAGGAAGGGAGGTAACAGCTCTGGGCAATGAGCCAGTTTTATAGTAAGCAAAGGTTGGAGAAACGGGCAGCTAAGTTTGGGCTTAAAAGAGTATAGAAACTATACAGTTTACATTCTTTAATGTCAGGGGCCAGCAAATTATGTCAGATTACAGGACTAATGTTTACCTTTTAGAGGAGGTACATATCAGTTCTTCCACAGTTTTATTTAATTCCTTAGGGGGCAAAGGCAGCAAAGTTCCAAATATTTAGTTTGGGCCTATTTAAAATTATGACATTACTAGGTACACTGGTAACAAGTCATTTGTAAAATTGGAATTTCTCCAGTATGGATGACCACCAAGTAGACCAAATGTATGTCAGAGGTCCATACATTATATATAGGGGAAAGAAGGTAAAAGGTGGGGAGGGTGGATAAGGGGAGGGTACAAAGGGAATTATGTATTTCTGGGATTTGTAATATTATTGGGACATAGAGAAGAAAAGATAAAAATGTATGTACAGAACTTCATTATGACGAAGATTATAAAACTGTATTTGTTTATCTTTATATTAATTGTTAAGTTTGAAAATCAATAAATAAAATTATACCAAAAAAAGGGGGAAAGTCTGGATAACACCGAACTAAGGAGCATCTAGATTCTGGGAACTTGGTGTGTTTTTCTAACACTTGTAGTTCCTGTAGTCTGACATATGGAATATTTCAACACATTGTAATCTACCACCACACCGCCTGAATACCCTTCATTTCACAGACAAAAACAGGGGTATTCTTATCGTGCCCTTATTCTCATACTAAGATCATTTCACAAGCCGAACTTTCTTTATGCATTGTGTGCTGTAGTGTAGTCATTCCTCCTCAACAGCTTCCCTTCCATCAAATTAAAAGCCAAAATATTAATTTTTTTGATAGATACAGTAGAAAAACATCATAATCTCACAATACTTTATCAGCCCATTTAGTATAAATCTCAGCAACTGCAGTGTGAGAAATGGTATTCATGAATGTACCTTTACCTGGATATGGGCAAGAAACAAAGAGCTGGCTCCACTCAGGGACCATGCAAGGGCTGCAGATTCTCCTGACTTTCCATTTAGTAGCAGATCGTCACTGATGGAAAGGAGGAAGTGATTTTATCCCCTTCTCTCTGCCAACTTCAACCTTCTGACTATTACTCCATGCAGGTCCTACAACCCAGAGAATAAACTTTCCTATGGTTGTCCGCAGAGGTGGGATCCAACCAGTTCTCACCACTTCTCTAGAAGTGGTTACTAATTTTTTCTGAGTCCCGAGAAGGGGTTACTAAAGCAACCTCCCTGCCCAATAGGGACTGGAGGTGCGTGTGTGCGGCGGTGCCACTGTTTAAATCCCACCACCATTGGAACCTGTTATTAAAATTTTTGGATCCCACCACTGGTTGTCCGCCAGTGGTGGGATTCAAAGGATTTAACAACCGGTTTCGGTGGTGGGATTCAAATAGTTTAACAACTCATTGGACACAAGCACCATTTTAACAACCGGTTCTGCCGAAGTGGTGTGAACCTGCTGAATCCCACCACTGGTTGTCCCCTCTCTGGCAGTCTTCAAGCAGTGGCTAGATGAATGCTCTGGGGATGCTCTAGGCCAGGGGTCTGCAACCTGCGGCTCTCCAGATGTTCGTGGACTACAAATCCCATCAGCCCCTGCCAGCATGGCCAATTGGTGCATGCTGGCTAGGGCTGATGGGATTTGTAGTCCATGAACATCAGGAGAGCCGCAGGTTGCAGACCCCTGCTCTAGGCTGAGCCTGCATTAAGCATGGGGTGGGGCTAGATGGCCTATATGACCCCTTCTAATTCTATGTTTCTAGGGTTCTATGGAAAAGATTTCTGGGCAGAAAGGAATACCAGGACCAGCCTGTCTGTTAAGGAGCCTTAAGCAATCATCTATGGAGCTAGCCATGTGAGGCGTCAACCAGCCATGCCCTCTGCCCCTGCCTGCCCACAATATCCAGTCTGCCATGACAAGAGGCAGCCCAGGAGGTATTCCCAGTGTTCAGTCATAGGGAGAATGTTATTTCCCTGCTAGCAGTCCTCCTCCTCCTCGCTCCTTCCCTCGCTACAATCACAATAACCTTTATTGGCATAAAGCATAAGAATGTGGTTACCTTCCCTCACTAAATCGCACGGTTGCTGTGCTGAAAGTCTATTAGCAGTAGCTTCCTGCCTGATCCAGTGTGGGAGGGAGAAGTCAGGTTGGGTTGAAGAAGTTGGACTCAGGTACTGTCACTATGGGCCACTGTGCTGGTGAGGGGCTGAGCAGAGCCTTTCTGTGGGGTGGGGCAGCAGGAGGGCTACTCAGCCTGGCTCTCACTTTCACAGAGGACCTCAAATTTAAACTTTGTGTGTTATCTCCAAATGAGATTAGGCATACACTTGCATACCAAGACCCTCGAAAAATGGAAGTGGCCTGGATCTCTATCAACTTTTGAGGGGGTCTGGGGCCAAAGGGGATGAGCCGTGTCTTACCTAACTCTGGGTTGCACAGGGGGTAAGGAGGAGAGCGCTGTCTTTCCACAGCATGGGGGAGGGGCTTGGGTTCCCAAGTTGCTTAGGGTGACTAAAAATCACTGGCCCTGGGGAACACTGGGAAGATCAGTGGCTGTCAACATATGCCACTGACAAATCCAACCTCATAAGTATTCACCCACCCAGTCAGAGATCAGTTTCTGCAGACCACACATTTTTATGAGACATCCTTTAAAAGAACATCTAGTAATGGACAGGAAACTAATGTACAGATTAAATAAACAAACAAACAAAAATAGGAACAATGTAGGAATCAGTGCTTTTTAAAAATGGTGCTAGAAAATACGGACAGATGGAATACATTGATGGGACTGATCCAAGCTTCTGAGTATGACAGTATCCATGGCAGCAAAGGTGCTTGATATTCCTCAGAGAAATCCCTATGCCACTGGTTGAGTGATGGCATTGAACTGGGAACACTGGGAACCCTCATCTGGATGTTCTCTGTAGTATCTACACAGAAACACTGCAAAGAATGAGACTCTCTTATGTCCCTTCTTTCAGCACAACTGGGTAACATTCAAAGCTACGCTTCCTTTCAAGGAAACATGTTTCTGGTTTTTACACCGTATGAACTCAAGAGAGTGATGCGGTTGAATTAAGCATGGAAGGGAATTATCTAGCTCTTAAAGGTCACATTAACAGTCATTTGTCATTTGAACCGTTGATATGCAGCTGTATCCTTAGCCTGTAATTATTGGTTTATGTACAAAATCCAACCGATGACATTTCAATCCAGATTTCAGTCAATGCAAAGGGTGTTCTGTCCTGCTTCATTTGAATTTGCTCTACCTAAGTTGTTGTTGTTTAATACCAAACTTGTCATTTATATTTTCTGTTTCATGTAAGATAACTTATTTTGAGTCTAGGAGAAAATAAAACCTGGATCTAAAAAAACGCCACTGTTGAGTGGATACATTTTTGAGCTTACAAGAGCACTTGTCTGTTTAAGTGATCAGTGTCACTGTGTCTGTGAGCATGGCAAGATGCTTAAAGGGACAAAGGTATAAATAAGTGATTATATTTGAGGAAGATGTTCATTTTAAGGAGGTAAAAAGACCCTGAACTTAACAGAGCTGTTCTACTGATATGTTTCTGGTACTAGCAGTTCATAAACGTTAACATAGACACTTGGGCTTGGTGACAGGGCTGCAGATGTTTATGTTGGTTCTGAGGACACCATTGATTTTCCATTTAAAAAATCTCCCACTGTGCCACATGGCAGCTTCAGCTGGTGAGAAAGTTTGGCTAGTGCTGAATGCCCTGTTAAAAGATGCACATAAAAGTCAGCCTCCAGGTTGCCATCTCAATGACAGTCATCAAAATTTGTATTCGCTATTTGCAAAATGGCTGAAGCACTTTGTCAGAAGAGTGAGTCAAGAAGACTGATCTCACTAGAACAAGTCTTTAGTTTGTGGGTTTTCCAGGCTATGTGGCCATGGTCTGGTAGATCTTATTCCTAATGTTTCGCCTGCTTCTGTGGCTGGTATCTTCAGAGGTGTATCACAGAGAGAAGTCTGTTATATACTGGACATGTTAGGAACAAGATCTACCAGACCACGGCCATACAGCCCAGAAAACCCACAACAACCAGTTGAATCCAGCCATGAAAGCCTTTGACAAGTCTTTACTTATCTATCAGTTTGCTTTATTTATAACCTGCCTGTCTTGCTGAGACTCAAGGCTCAAACCATTTCCCCACTAGTGAAGAAAATCCACTCAAACGCTTCCCAGTGTGACATAAGAAGTTGGTGATTTATAAGCAAAAAAAAAAAAGATGATGGAGACTACCTACCCGCCAATGCCAGCTGTGTGTGGGTTAATAATTCCTGAGCATAAGGCAGACGCGATGGCTGCATCCACAGAGGAACCTTGCTTGTTCAGTACCTCGATTCCCAGTGCGGTGCAGCGGGCAGCATCGGTGACTACGGCACCCTGATGGAATATCTACAAGAAGCCAGGTGATGAGAATACATTTTCCAGGGGCTTGAATAGTAATATTTTTTACTGAGAAAATATGATTCATTTTTACAACCTGACTAGTTAATCAATGGTAGTCCTACATTCCTTGTGAATTGAAGATATATGAGGATCAAGGACACAAACCACATAGTACGATGACCACGCTGATCGTGGAAATTGCCAGCAAGTCACCACTGACTTATGGTGAACCTTATGTGACCAGGAAGCCCAATAGCATTCCTTCCACCTCTGAGCCATTAGTAGAACTTTTAAAGTGCCACCACCACTACCACCCCACCTCAATTTTAACAGTTGTTCCAATTTGGGCATTTTCTTGCTTTAGCATGCATCATTTTCTGGAGCTGATATGGTCTGGCATAGGGTACTCTTTGGACTGTTGGGGAAACCCATGTGTATAATTGGACTCAACCTGTGCACAGCATAATGAGTGAATTGGCTTAGATTAAATTCCTTTTTTATTTTGAGAGAGGGGGGGAAATGCTGCTTTTGAGAGAGGGGAAAATGCTGACAGGGAGGACTGCTGGAATAGAAAAGTTAGTAAGGGTGCTTAACTTCTTTCCCGGTTCATCATGTCTCCACTCCAGCTTGCTCCCAGATTACACTTTCCACAGTGGAGTTCAAGATGCATGTTGGCAAGCACAAATGTGTTTTGGAATTTCACCAAGCGGAGAGGCAATGGCTTGGAGCGGGGGAGAGTTGGAGCACAGAAATGACAGGCATGAAATGGAGTAAAGCATTCACTGATCCATTTCTCCACTCCAAATCGCCCTCTCCAAAAACAGTTTTTCTCTTACAAAAACAGGCTTCTGGGATTGTATTGCATGCATTTGAATAGAATGTTTAGTTAGGCCCTTTGGGTGTTTTCACAGGTGACATTTTCATTTAATCTCTCTCATAGACTTCTGAACATTGCTAATGATATACAGAGAGAAAAAGGACGCCATCTTCAATGGAATGCACATTCTGATCAATGCAGGAGGACCCTGGGCTTCTTGGAGGAAGGATAGGATAAAAACTATTAATAAAATACAGTTCTTGGAGTTTCATATGAAAATGCCTTCAGGATGTATTTTCACGGGCCACACACCTGAGTTATGCTCACAAGGTGCATAACAGAGGCAGACAGCGAGGCTTCTTTGTGCAAACAGCATGCCCCATTTAAAGAAATCCAAGAAGAGTTCAAATTGTCCATAAAAACTATGTCCATAAAATTGTCCATAAAAACTATGATTAAATGGGAAAAAATCTTATTAGTGAAGGACAGAGGCGTAGCAAGGCGGGAAAGTGCCCTGTGCATCGGTGCGTCCTCCCCCTGCTCCATCCTGGAATGCCCCCGGAATGCCCCCAGAACGCCCCTGCCATGCCCCCGGAACGCCCTCACCACACCCCCACATGGACATGCACCCGGTGTGTCGTGCACCCCCATCCCCTTGGAGCTACGCCTCTGGTAAAGGACATGGTTACTGCTCCATTCAAGATAGCTTCAGGAAGGTGGTCATGTTGTCTGCAGTAGAAGAACTAGATTCAAGTCTAGTAGCACCTTAGAGATTAAAAAGATTTCTGAGGTATGAGCTTTCGAGAGTCAAGGCCTCCTTCACCAGCTATGTGTAGGAAACAAGTAGGGACGAAGGCAGCGTTGACTCTTCAAAACTTGTATCCTGGAAATCTTTTTGGTCTTTAAGATACTGCTGGACTTCTACCCAGCTGTTCCCTGAAAGAGCAAAATCTGCTCTTATTCATGTGGAAGTCAGTACAATGTTCCCACCCTGAGAAGGAAGAAAAAGAATCAAAGATCTTTTCTTACCTGGGGGTCACCAAAATAGATCTGCATGATTAAGGCCACCGTGACTCCTGTAGCAAACGTTAGGCAGGCAGTGATGATCACAGTCAGACCATCCTGGCGACAGCTGCAGTCCCCAGAGAATGGGTCCTTGGTGGTCTCCCGGAGCGGCGATACATCCTGACTGCCCATTTCTGAAGAAGATGATGGCAGGCGCTGAAGACGAGCTGATTTTAAGAAGGAGTCTGGATCTTCATTCAGGAAGGGGGCGAGAGAGGCAAATAGGTGTGAGATGCTGAACAGACACAGACTCTGTTTTTCTTCTTCTTCCAAAGCATTTGCAGACACACCTGTTACACCTGCCCCTGTTTCAGAGATTGTTGCCTTCCTTCTTAGCTTGTGCTTACAGATTTTCTGGCTCAGATGCAGCTATTATAGAATCATCTTACACAAGCTTCCCATTAACTCTTGGCAGTCCTAAGGAAGTGTTACAGTGACGTGAGACAGTCTACATCCTAGCAGAAGATCTGTGGCTCTATGGTACAGCATTTGCTTGGACCAGATTCAGTACCCAGCATCTCCAGTTACAAGTTCACATGAAATACCTCCTTTTGAGACCCTGAAGAAAGCCATGCCACTCAGAATAGTCGATATTGTTCTTGATATATTAATGATCTGACTCAATAGAAGGGAGCTACATCCACTCGTGTAGAGCATCACTTGTCCTTTATAACTGCTGCTCATGGTATTTGCTCGCACTGTGACCCTGCCAGCAGCCATGTGCTCTCATGATTCTGGCAATGTGCACTGTTATGAAGAAAAATGGCAGCTACAGGGATGCCAGTTTCAGTGCAGAGAAACAAGATGCTTAGCACAATTTAAGGAACTAGCCTTTGGCTGCATCCACACTTTGGTGGACATTGTGAAATCATTGCGCTACAGTGATCAATTTGTCTAGGTGGACAAGCCAATCCAGTTGTGAATGATTGCTCTAGCATGTTAGCCAGCGAGGGGTAGATACAGCCTCTAATATAGACACAATTAAATTGCAAAAAGCAGCACTGTTTGAAGATTGTTTGATATGGTTCCTTTTTTATTTCACTGCAATGTTATCAAAGTCAAAAGTTCACTCTTTTTTTAAAAGCAATCAGTCTATCTTTCATATAGTCCCATATAATTCTTTACAACAGTAACTCAACATGAAGAACCAAAAAAATACAGTGCTCCCACTATGCACAGGTGGTACGAAAACCCATGAAAGATGAAGAACTGCTTCCAAAACCCTGCATGCATCCTCTGGATAATTTAGCAGGTAGCCTGTGATCCCAAATTCCATGTAGTCAACGTTCTTTTTGAAGAGGATTTAGTAATCCTACTGGTGATCTAGTTTAGCAAAAAAAATAATTGAAAAGGAAACGGCTCCCCCTACCTGTAAAGGAGGGACACATGCTGACGCCCTTTTCACTCTTTGGGAACATCAGCTGTGATGCATGTTGGTTATATCGACATGATTTGCACAGTGTATATACCAGGCCCATACCAGAAAATTTTCATGGGGGAGAGGGAATGAGTACAGGCCCATCATTATTTATTTTCTTTATTATTTCTTTATTTCTGTTTTGTTCTTTATTTGCCAATTTTGCAATTGAGACAAAGCAACACAACTGAATAGCACAAGGTATCTAATAAGCAATGCACTAGATCTTGGATTACAAAAATTAGAAATGTGCAAAAAAAGTTTCAGACATCCTATGTCTCTCTCTCACACACACACACCCCACCCAGCTTTTTAAATTAGGACATTTTAGCCCCGTTAAGTTCTAATTCTATTCTAGCAGTTGCATAGAGAATTCACATTGGGAAGATTTTGGTGGGATTCACACCTTTTTACCTCAGCTCCTTCTTTTTTTTATGTAGAGAATTTACACTTGGAAGATTCGTGATGGATTTCACACGAACCCTAGCCCTGATTGGAGGGGCATGCCAAATGATTGATGGGTCCCAGCCCCTCTTTGCACCACAGTAGCTACAGGCCTGGTATAGATGCTCCGATATCATCTTAAGATTCTAAGTGCAATCTACATATGGGAATCTTTAAATTAATAAAAGTAACCACTGATGCTCAGTTCAATCTGAGTCACCTATCTGTGCAGTGCACTTTTATCTCACCCTTCCTCTAAGGAGCCTAGGGCAGCATACATGTTCCTTCTGAACTAACTTTATCCTCACAGCAACCCTTTGAGGCAAATTTGGCTGATAGTGGCTGTCCCAAGATCATCCAGTCACCTTTTTTGGCGGAGTGGGGATTTGTTAGGATGGATGCTTCACAGAATGTGAATTGTAAACATACTGTGCATCTGTATACCTGCATACCTGATTCTTCAGACTGAATGTTTCCATTTCAGAATTACCCATTAAAAGTTCACCTAGCACTCTTTCCAGATTAACTCTGCAGCACTGAAATGGTCTGGAAACAAAGATTGACTTTTACTGCAGAGCTTAGGTATTTCTTAGAAGCAAGAGACTAATTTGAGAAAGATGGCTCTATCAATAGCAGCCATAGCAGCTAAAACATATAAGCTTCATAAAAGCTTCATATTCACAGGCAGCCTGCCTTTATTCATCAGGGTAATTTTATATCTTATACCCTTTTCTCCAAAGAGCACTCGCCATTCAAACAAAAAGGGATGGCTGCATTCCATTATATCTTTATGGAGTCACTGCCATGGACGGATGTTGGATGAATTGCTTTGCCCTAATCCAGCAGTTCTTAAATTCTTAGACCAGGAAGCTCACTGAGCACATGCCCGACCTGAACCGGTTATGCAGTTGCCCTGTACATCATGTAAACATGGATCAGTGATGGCAGAACAACATGATGCATGAACTGCGTCTGAGTATCACAATTCCATTCTTTCACTCTCAGTTCATTTCTTTTAAAAGCTCCCAAACATGAATCAAAATGCAAAAAGGTCACATTTGAACATCCCTGGGAAAACAATAAAAAAGACACCCAACAATTTACCTAACTCTTGGCCGTATCAGAGCCAGGTGTCCCATTGCTTTATAGGGAGCAGGGAGAAAGTGTTGAATGCAGGGACGTAGGTGTAGATTTTTTATGGGGGGGGGGGTTCCAGGGTGGGCCCACACCCCCACCCACCCCTAGGGCATGGCCACGCCTCCCCAAGCCCCGCCCCTGGCCTAGCGCTTATAAAAGCAGCTCTCCAAGGCCAGGGACGGCAGACTCCCCTGCCCTGCCCTCCCCTGCCCCCCACCAGCTGGGCTCCCAGCCGGCAGCTGGCAGTTCCTTCTGCCCTCCCCTCTGGGAAGAGGCGTAGAGGGAAAATGGAGCCCAGTGCAAAATCTGAGTCCCCCCCCCACCCTGCCCCCCAGGCAGCCGCTGTGATGCTAGAATCCACCCCCAAACAGTTATACTTTAAGGACAGTTCCACATTGTGATGCACATCACCATATACCAAATATGTGTCACAAACAACAGCATCCTTTTTAAAGCAATGCATATTCAGGTGCAGGCAGATTGACCCAAAAAATTGTACTGGAAATCTAAATGTATTTGACGTTAGATTTTTTTTAAAAAAAATTGTTACCCATAATTAAACACCACTCTCAAGCTGAGTTCAAAAAATCAGTGTAAATTAAATGTTAGTGTCGTGCTTCTAAAGCAGCATATTCCAAGTTTTGTTCTAGAGGTAGAGGAATGTGGAGGGATCAAAATTTCAGTCTACTCCTCTTGCCGCTTCCCTTTAGAGCATTATTTTGCTTTGTCCGTGACATCACTAGAAGGTTGCCTAAAAGTTCTCATGACCCTAATATACAATTTAGGAATAACTGGTCTACTTACAAAAGTCTTCATGTGTTTATCAAGCCAGAGATTCATATAAGGACCTAACTACACATTATTGTGATTTCTGCATGCCTCATTTAGATCAAGACCATGGAAAGTGAGGGCAGGAGGCTAAAGCCTTCCCCTCTATGCCATTTTCCCAACCCTGAAATTCCTCCTGGGGTGCAGTTTGCACCACTGAGGAAATCTAGGTGTAGCTCATCAGAACATGTGGAGCCCCCAAAGTGGTAAATAGCACTCCCAAAGCTGTTTCAGATCAGGCAAACAGCACAAGCTGAAACCACCTCTCTTAGCACACCATGATAGTCACACAAATCTGTTCTACATAAACCTGGGATTAAATTCCCATCCAAGTATTGAACTCAGAATGCATATTTGACTGTGTGGATCCAAGAAGACCTGGTAGCTAGGATCTATAAGACACTCCTGCTGGCAGTGCTGATGACCTGCTTGGGACTGATTCCTGATAATTCCTTGGAGTTAGGCTTGGACCCAGACTAGCATTTCCACAGCCCAAGGACTTTCACTCACAGGACATGATTTTGCTGCTGCCACCATTCTGGCTGCAGCCTTCGGGTGGGGGTGGGGGTGCTGGGTGGGGAGGAAAATCATGCTCCATGAGTGGAAGACCTTGTGCCTGTAGAAATACTAGCCTGGATACAATTCCATGCTTCCTGTTATCAGCGCAGAAGCAGTGAAATAAAAGCCAAAGAGATTCAGATTCAGTAGACATTAGGAGCTCTTTAAATCTGTGGATGATTTTCTAAGCCACACTGGAAAGTGGCCCACCCAGAAAGAATACCAAAACAGCAAAAGCCCAAAACAGAGCAAGCATGCTCTTTTCTGACCCTACTCCACTGTTTATCTTAAATAAAGGTAAAGTTTCCCCTTCAGTTGTATCCGACCCTGGGGTACCACTGCGAGCAGTGATTTTATAGGCAAGCCTCTGGATTGACCATGCCAGGATATCTGACCCACAGGGGGCTCAAACTCCTGACTGTGTGAGTGGCAGTGCAAGCACTTAACCACTACGTCACGCAGCTCCTTGTATCTTGAGTACCATCCCACATTCCCCATCGGTACTGCTCAAGGAATTGTGGGCTTCACCTTTTGTGATTATTATCAGGACTGGTGAACGATAGAAGCAACACAACCCTGTATTTCTCCACGAACAGCTTACAATCATTTGTCCCATTGCTTGTTTCACAATTGTTCTGAAACACAAGGTGTTGCTGCTCAAGTGAAATCGACCCCTTAAAAGTTGGTTTAATCTATTTCTGCATACCCAAGAATATGAGTAAAATATTAATATTTCTGTGTATTAAAAAAGCATTTCATTCATCATGGATGTTTGTCTTTGTCCAAAGCCAGGGCTAATAACTACTCAAGGGCAGCATCTATGCACTATTGGACAGTTCATGATAATATTCATTCTCAGCTGGATTTTCCTGCACAGACAAGAAGATCCAGGAAACGAATGATTGCACTATCCCAATTACGTGATATTGTATCCAAGGTCTAATTGGCTGCCAGCTGCATGGGGAAAAAGAAAGTCCTGCCCCTTTAATAGTGGCTTAATGAGATATTTACCAGGTGATGAAAACCTTCCCTTGCCTATTCCTGCACATGACGCCTGTTAAAGGGACAGAGCATTTCTCCAGGCTTGCTGATAACAGTAGTCTCTACACATGTGATTTCTTTTGTGGAACACGAAACATTCCATTCAAGCTTCTTCCTTGATTACAGTTGTTGATTTTTAAATTGTAGACATCTGAAGAACGACTGACAATTTCCAGCATTTTATCTAGTTGTGTTAGTAAAGTGTCTCCAGACATCCACTTTTCTTCAGTAACTGTAGCATATTTGAGGTAACTGGAATAGTGGCAGTCATCTACAGGCTAAGCATCACCTCTGCTGGTCCCTCCCCTGATTGCTAGTTGTGTAGGGCTCAAATCACATTTGTGCTTTCAAGCACATTTATTCTGCCTCTGCCACAGATCACACACACTACCACCACACACAAATTATGCCTCCCCAGATGTCTCCAGCTAATGCCGTGGTGGCGAACCTTTGGCACTTCAGATGTTATGGTCTACAATTCCCATCAGCCCCTGCCAGCATGGCCAATTGGCCGTGCTGGCAGGGGCTGATGGGAATTGTAGTCCATAACATCTGAAGTGCCAAAGGTTCGCCACCACTGACTAGTGTGAGAGAAGACATGATCCACTAATCCACAGGTGTCAAACTCGCGACCCTCCATGAACTATAGTTCCCACCAGCCCTTGCCAGTATAGCCAATGCTCATGTTGGGAGGGACTGATGGGAATTGTAGTTCATGAATATCTGGACAGCTGCGAGTTTGACACCCCTGCACTAATCAATACAGAAGAAGAGGAGGAGGAGTTTGGATTTACACCCCACCTTTCTCTCCTGTAAGGAGACTCAAGGTGGCTTACAAGCTCCTTTCCCTTCCTCTCCCCACAACAGACACCTTGTGAGGTAGGTGGGACTGAGTTCCGAAGAACTGTGACTAGCCCAAGGTCACCCAGCAGGAATGTAGGAGTGTGACAGCACATCTGGTTCACCAGATAAGCCTCTGCCACTCAGGTGGAGGAGTGAGGAATCAAACCCGGTTCTCCAGATTAGAATGCACCTGCTCTTAACCACTACACCATATTGGCACCACACTGAACATTGACGTAACTTGCCTTATACGGAGTCAGACCATTGCTCTGTCAAGATCAGAATTGTCTACTCTGAATGGCAGTAACTCTCTGGGGTCTCCGGTAGAGATCTTTCACATTACCTCTGGGGCCTCAGGTACAGGTCTTTTACATTACCTACTACCTGGTCCTTACAATTGAAGACACCAAGAAGCTGGAACCTTCGACACTGAAAGCAGATTCTCTCCCATTAAGCCACAGTTCCTTCCCTGTCCACCAGGACAGTGGCCCATATTTCCCTGTAAACAGATGCCGCTCCAATCGTACTATCACTTGTTTGGTGACTGCTTGATGGTACGTAAGCTACCTTTCAGCATTACCTACCCACTTACTCTATCGCTATTTCATTTATCATTATCTTGATGCCAGTGAAACTGACCAATTGGACACACATAACACACAGGAAGCTGCTTTGTACTGATTCTGACCATTGGCCCACCAAGGTCAAGCATGGTTCATTCGGACTGGCAGTGGCTCTTCAGCATCCTCAGGTTTCACATCATCGTCGACACGATCCTTTTCACCTGGAAATGCTGGGGACTGAACCTTCTGCAAGTCAAGCAAATGCTCTGCCACTAAGCCATGTTTTTGCCCTTGCTGTGAAAAACATTCAGAAGAAAGCCTCACCCATTTCAGCTGTGCTTCATGAAATTACCATTTTCATGGGGAAACCCTAGTAATTTCACCAGCACTGAGGATTTCGTCCCTTCCAAAATGGAGCATATATACCTGGGACTCATAACAATGTTACACACACACAAATGAGGGTTCCCCTGATCTTGTTAGTGTCACTGCATTTGGGGTGAGAGGAACATAGAGAAATAGCCAGTTGACAGATGGTCATAGAGAAACAGGAGGGGCTGAATAAGGGAGCTCTGCTTCTCTGTGAACAAAGATACTTGTGTGAGGAGGTGAATGTGGAAACCATTAGCAAATGGCAAAAATGGTGAAAAGACTTAATAGTGCGCTTCAGATACAAAGTACTTCATTAAGCTGGAAAAAAATGCAGAAAGGCTGAAATTCAATTATTAATCCACTTGATTCACCTATCAATTTTTTTAAATCCTTAAAACGGCATATCGGTTTTTTTACAAAGACACGCCAGCTATGGGAGAAGGTGCTATATATGGTTATGAATTAAATCAGTACAAACTGTATCAGAAGACACAGTGTGTAACAGACTTCCTCTGTGATACACCTCTGAAGATGCCAGCCACAGATGCAGGTGAAACGTTAGGAACAAGATCCACCAGACCACGGCCACAAAGCCCGGAAAACCCACCACAACCAGTTGAACCCGGCCGTGAAAGCCTTCGACAATACATTGTATCAGAAAAATCAACACCGACAAGAGGGGCAGGGAGAAGCAATCATGACAGGAAACCTTTTCCAAGAGGACTGACTTCACATACTCACCCAACCCAATTTCACATCATCACCTGACCCACCCAAGAAAAGTTAAATAGATCCATCAAGTACTTTCTGTTTCAAGGCTACCATTGTTAGAGAAATTATGATCTGAAATCACCTTTGGAAAAGCAATGAGGAGAATGAAAATGAGGACTAGATCTTGAAAGAGAAACAAAAAACCTGGACTGGTTATAGGCTGCTCTGATTATGGAGATAAGGCATGTGTTAAGCTTTTGTCATTAGAAAGGTACTATGCAAAGTATTAATGGATAAAGATTATAAAAATGCTAAGCATACGGTTTTATTAAAATTCCACATAGGTGGAACAGAAATACTCAGTATTTGCAGCTGTTATAATTTTCACAACATATAAGTTTGAAAGCTTGGAGAACCAAATATACTGAGATCCCAGCAAGGTGCTCTATAGCATTTCAAGCTGACAGGCCATCCAACAAATTTCAAATAGGAAATTCTTCAGGATTCAAACCTGAAGGATTCAAACTGATGCATACACACATGAGAACAGCTATTGCGAAACAACTGAATACAAACACGAGGCTATGAAATTAAATATTTATTTCTTTCAGGTTTCAAAGGTTTGGAAGGGTAATAAAATACTAAACACACCCACACACAGTTGTTTCAATTTGACCCTGATCTGGACAAATGAAGGAGAGCATTACAGCAAGCTGGATCACTGCTCTGTCAAGATCAATATGGCCTGATGAGTGAGAATAACCCTTCAGGATCTTGGAAATTGGACTTTCATATCACCTACCACCTGATCTTTTTAACTGGAGATACCAAGGATTGAGCCAGGAACCTTCTGCATGCCAAATAGATCTCTACCACTGAGCCACACCTCTATAAAAACAGATGGTTGTGGGAACTGAGACAAGCACTTCCTTTACAAATCACTACCCAGTGTGTAGAGAATGTTTATTTCTTCTTGTCAGTCCTGAACTAATCAGCTTCATTGTGTGGGTACAGTGTAATAGTAAGAGGAGGGAAAACACACACATTTGCACTCTGCTTCAATCTTGCCTGACACACACAAGCAAAATGGAATCACTACCCTTTGCAGGTAATCCTTGACAGCCAGAGTGACAGAGTGCCTAAGAATGCTGGACTACAGCTGGGTAATCCTGTGTTCAAATTCCCATTTGCCATGAAATGTACTGAACAACCTTGGGGCAGTATCTTGGCTTAAGCGACTTCTCTGGGTTGTTGTCAGGATAAATTGGTAGAAGGGAGAACCATAAATGATACCTGAGCTCCATGAAGGAAAGGCGGGATTAAAATGCACTAAATTAATCAATTCTGTAACAAGCCACAGAATTTGTTGGTCTTGACCACCCCCAGAGGCGTAGCAAGGGGGAAAAGCATCCTCTGCCCTGCCCTGGAACGCCCCTGCCACGCCCTCACCACACACCCACAGGGACGTGCACCCAGTGCATCTCCTTCCCCCCACCACCTCCCCCTTGGAGCTATGCCTCTGACCACCCCTGCCTAGTTTCACCTGGCTTTTGTAATGTGCAGATCTAGAAAAAAGTCTGAAAGTGTGTTCTTTGATATCAACCTATTGTTGATAAGGCATTACACTTAGTTGGACCAAACTTACTGGTGGTCTCTGGCTCAAATGTTATCCA
Organism: Sphaerodactylus townsendi; assembly: GCF_021028975.2. Classification (NCBI taxonomy): domain Eukaryota; kingdom Metazoa; phylum Chordata; class Lepidosauria; order Squamata; family Sphaerodactylidae; genus Sphaerodactylus; species Sphaerodactylus townsendi. The sequence goes on from NC_059429.1 coordinate 103,732,020, forward strand.
GCTGTCCTCAGCCTCAGCCATTTTGGCCATGGTCCTTGACTTGCAGAACTGTCTGAACTGTGGGACTGGGGCCCTGCTGAGCCTGTCCCACTTATGCAGAGGCTGTAAGAGTGAGTTGTTCTGCCAGGCCCACGGTTGAAGGCCGGGATGGTTTTCATCAAGCTGACCTCCTCCTTCCCTATGTGATATATTTTGGTGCCGTTACGAATTTTTAAAGTGTTAGCAGTAAGTAATAGTGAATATTAACTGTAAATATGTAATTTTAATTGTGTCGTAAACCACTCTAAGCTCGACTTGGTTGGCAAAAGGCAGGTTAACAATCAAAATGAACAAATAATGTAGTGCAGATCTGCAGGATTTTGCAAGGAAGGGGGGGGGGAATTGTCACAAAAAGATTCCACAGAAGATCACCAGAGCCTTTGGCTGGGATTGACTATACCTTTTTCACCATAAAGATGACAAGCGATTTGAGAATTCATCCACCATTTCCTGGACCTGACCCAAACACAGCATTCTAGAACAAAGACAGGTCACGAAGTGGTGCACGAATTCTCAAATCTTCTGTCATCTTTATGTTGAAAAAGGTATAGGTTTAGTAATTAACTTGGCAGCAAAGATCAGCATTTGGGGACATCTTGAAGCCACTCCATGAGTGAAAAAATGGGGGAATCATATGATCCAGAAAGTTTTCTTAAACAGCACTTGAGAGTTTTTCAAACGAAGGAGAAGTCTGCAAGGTGAGGAGGCTCAGGACAGGCTAGCTTCCTGGAAGTAGAAAAGAGCAGGCAGCAGGTGCATCCCCTGCTGCAAGCTTTGGAAGGACAAAAGTGGTAAAGTCACTTACTTTATTGCCCCAACAGAGGAAAACAGCAAGAAGGAGCTGAAAATGAAATGGGAGATGGAGAATGTGGAGAAGCAAAGAGAAGGGAAAGGGCAGAGATGTGAAAGGAAGAGGCAGAAACAGCAAAAGGATACATGCACCAAAAGATGCTCAGGCATGCTCTCTTGATATAGGGAAAGGGCCAATCGGAAAAAAACACTGCTGCTGAAAAGAGAGCTTCAAATTCCTGGGACAGCCTGGCTGGGACACCAAACAGAGTGCAGCCCAAAGGATGCAGGGGAGGTCCAGCGGCTGCCTTGAGGCCTGGGATGACTGCATCACGGAAAGGGACCTGGGCAGGAGCCAAATGCCTGTGGGAAGGAGGGATGACGCAGGCGGGGAGGGGGCGTCCTGTGAGCAATGCACCGATGGAGAGAGGCAAGCGAGGGGATGGGGGAAATGGATGGATGGGAGGCGCGTGGATGGAGTCATGGTCGGGTGGATGGAGGCAGGCAGGCAGGCAGGCAGGCAGGCGGTCGTCCGCTCTCACCAGTGTCCTGCTCTGCTAGGAAAGCATCTTCCTCCTTCCTGGAGCGCAGGCAGCTCTCGGCCGCGCTGGCGCTGCCCGCCTCCTCCTCGGGCAAGCGGGGGAAGCTTGTGATGCTCATGTAGTCCACGGGCGAGTAGGCGCCCAAGCTGCTCTGCTGGCTCGCCTCCTTCTCGGCTGCACCTGCAGCCGCCGCCATCCTGCTCTCGCCTCTCCTGCTCCGGAAGCGACTGCACAGCCCGGGCCGGAGGGGAGCCGGAGCAGGTGCTCGGCGGCCCACGGAGCGATTGCACGCTTCGGCCGATAGGGGGACAGTGGGCGGGGCTTGTCACCCCCAGGCCGCCCTTCCGATTCATGGAGCCTTTGCGCCGATGCAGACTCCTCCTCCTCACCTGGGGTGCTTCTCGCGTGCAAAAGATGAGGCATGAGGTGCACCTTCCGACTGCCGGTGGAGGACCGGAGAGAATCCCAGTTTGGGGAAAGCTCCCTACAAACAGAGAACCAGCAGGTCCGACCGAGCAAAGAGCTGCTAGTTTTCTGTCGGTGGGGAATGGATGCAAAATACTATTTAGAGCTGGAATTCTGAGACTGCCATCTGAAGAATTGCAGCGCATGTCGTCTCAGACTTCTGCGATCATATGAGCCAGGCAGGGTGGGGAGCAGGAAAGGGGTTCATCCTGAAAAGCTGGAGTCGGGAATGTACAGACCTTCAGTGCACAAATTTGGTAATACGCTCATCAGTGAAGTTTCTTTGATGCCCTCAAGAAAAGGAGATCCTATGCAGTTACTCTTTTTAGTGGTGTGGTTGTCACTTCAAACCAACAAGATTGTGACTTCATATGGCTACAAGAACACTTCAATTTGCTTCCCAGATGCCAGCTCCATGGCAGAAGTTGTCACACCTGAAGTGACATTTCCCCTAAAGAGCACTGCGACTTCCCAGATGAGCTGTTTGACCCACAGGGGAAGTGTTGTGGAACTCTGGGTGAAGGGTGTGGAATTCTCCTTGAGTGGCAGCTGTTCTCCAGACTACAGCGGTCAGTTCTCTTGGAGAAAATGGCAGCTCGGGAGGGTGGATTCTATGGCATCTCATTTCCCAATCTCTGCCCTTTCTAGTTTCTACCCCCTGTAATCTCCTGTAATTTCCTAACCCAAAGTTGGCAACTCTAGCTGGTTCATGACCATGAACATCCAACTATACAGTGGCAATTTGGGGTGGGGAATTGGCCACGCACACTGCTGATCGTTAAACTGGATGTATTAAATGTCTAATGGAGAAGTAAAATGGCTGTAAGTCTGCTGGCAAAAAACCAGCAAGGGACGCAGCCAAAGTGCTGTAAGTAGCTAGTTCCAATATTGCATAATCCCATCCCCATGATTCTAACAATCTCTTAAGGGCTACTCTTACTTGCTTTTTTAAAAAATATGAAGGGCAGTTTGCACAAACAGCAGTTGTTTCTGGCCGGTATCACTTCAAACTTCAGGGAGGGTGGTGTGGTGGGGATACTGCATGTTTGAACGCTTTCAAATGGAGAAGGATGGAACCGAACAGCTCTTCTTGGAAAAGCAACAATTAGCTTCTCAGGAAGAAGGCCAAAACTAGGGCTCTTCTTCTCCCAGATATCTAGATTTCCATGTGCAATTTGGGAGAGCATTCAGTCATGTAACCCTGCTGTAAATAATCTAAACCAATCAAAGCAAGTTTTATTAACACGATCTGCTGCATCAAAAATTTCTGCAGATTACAGAGCGGTGGTAGTGATCGTGGATTTGTACTCTAGGAGCAGAGAAGGATAATGCACAGTCTTCATAGAACTAAATTAAAAGTGTTACCACCCAATGACACCACGTTGATGCAGTGGTCAGAAATGTATTTCATTGTGCCACCACTTTTATTAGTTGAAGGTTGCATGAATACTACTGCAAATGTGGCAGTGGATGAACTGTCAGTCTGAAGCTTTTTAAAACAAACCTGTTGATTGTTGATTTTAAAAAATGTATTTGGAATATTTTCACCCTATTCCTGAAGCTAAAAAGCTGCCAAAATATCTTATAAAAATTAAAACGAAAGCACAATTAGTGCAATCCTTAAACCCTCCAAAGTCTCCTTAAAGTTAAGTGGACTTAATAGGGTGTAACTGTGCTTAAGACTGCACTGTAAAACAATTGAAAACAAATAACATCAATCAACAATAAAACTGCAATATAAACAACAATATAAAACCATAGCATAAAATCATTGTTTCCAAGCGTGAAGGGGAAGGGGGGCATAAACATAAAGCAGGACAAAGATCAGAATGATGGGACGTGTTAAAATAAAAACAGGTTAGAATAGCTAATCAATAACAATCACCATCAAACCACAAACGAATGGAGGAATAATGTTTTTATTTGGTGCCTAACAAAATTGCTACTATTAGGATGGTTGCATGCAGGGGCGGAGCGAGGGGGAATTGCGCCCGGGGCACATGTACACTCTGCGCCCCTGCCAGGCCCCTGCAGGGGCGCGCGTCCGCGCATCCCCCCTCTTCCTTGGTGCTTCACCACTGGTTGCATGTCTGGAGTAGATGGCCCACACCAACCTGATCTCATCAGATTTTGGAAGCTAAGCAGGGACAACTCTGGCTAGTATTTGGACAGGAGACAACCCAGGAAGTCCAACTGTGCAACACAGTGGCAGGCAATGGCAAACCACCTTTGAATGTCTCTTTCCTACAACGAGCAATTTCCACCACCGTCATGAATGGAGTGCTGAAGATGAGGTGCCACACCACAAGCAGCCAAACATATAGTGGCCACTCCTCAGACTCTAGCCCTCTGGGAAAACTTGGATCCAGGTAGCTCAGCAACTCACAGCATGGAGGGATGACTCTCGCTACAGCAGACTGTCGTGTCCTGTGTCTCTGATTCTGGTTGGCAAACAAGATGGTGTCTGGGACACCCAGAGGGAAGGGCTTGAGGATGTAGTCAGTGGTGGAAAGACAGTGACAGGAAAGAAATGGCAGTAGTATCTGGCTGAGGAGACTGGGGAGCAGATTTACAAGGAATAATTCATACCGGAGAACTTCAAACAATGTAAAAATCACCTGCAATCTGAAGTAGAAGAGACCATTCTACCTCCTCAGCATCCTTTCAGTGCTGAATGTGCAGACCAGGCCTTATTTGTGAGGTGTAATCCTGGGATTCAGGACAGATTCGTGTGATAACAGCCTTAAGGTAGAGGCATTCAGAAAAAAGCCTCCTAACATTAGTTTGTCAAGCAGGGTCACAGTATTAAATTACTAGACTAAAAGACAAAAAGGGCTGTCTTCTGTACATTTCAAGGCCGTAAACACTGAGGCAGTAGACAACAAATTCATTCTTAGTCACAGCATATAATTAGCAGTATATATGATGTTCCCTGGGTTTGTTTACTGTTATGTAACCAACCTTCAACACATTTAAAAATTATTCAGTATGTTGTAATATTTGTAGCATATTGTTGTCCTTTTTTATTTCTTTGCTTCGGCAATAGGTTAAATATACGTAGATACACTGGGTGTCCAGTTAAAGCCAGCCAAACGAATAAAACGCTATTTAAAGGTAAAATCCCAGAATCATCCTGGCCCTTAATCACTCTCTCAGTTAAAAGTTTTGCAACGATTTCAATAAAAGGCCCTGAGTTTGGCTAGTCTCTGTGATCTTTACATGTGTAGTTTCCCAACTTTTAAAGTGGAACCTACTTTAAAACTTATTCTCCCCGGGGGGGGGGGGGGGGGGGGATCTAGTACAAAAATCTTGTATGCTATTTCCCCCTTCACTAACATAAAACATGATAGCCTCACATTGATTAAGAGTAAATCATTTATAGTTGTAATTTGGAAATGGCATATGGCAATATTGATCAACAAGCTGTATAAAAAATATGGCCATTTAGACACTGCAGAAGTAAAACCCAAATTTGCTAATGAGTATACAGGAGCTGCAACTAATCAGTGTGTTGCCCAGTGCTTACATTTACAAAGATATGAATGCAAATCCCACTTTATATTTTTAGGCACATGGTTAAAATATCAGGTGTACCCCTAAAATATAATATGTGAGATAGCTTCCACTGTCTGAGCAGAAGAAATAGAAAAGAGAGAGGATACCAATAAGAAATTTAAATCACTTCCCCCTTTAGAGATGTTCAATGTATTGTCGAAGGCTTTCACAGCCAGAATCACTGGGGTGTTGTGTGGTTTCCAGGCTGTATGGCCATGTTCTAGTAGCATTTTCTCCTGACTTTTTGCCTGCATCTGTGGCTGGCATCTTCAGAGGATCTGATAGTTATGCTCTGTGTTTCTTGTAAAATCCCTTTAAATTTATAAATGGGATTAATTTGCTAAGGTAAGTGACTCTGCCCCACATTCCTCATTTTAAATGACCTGTTTAAAAACTATCTACGTAATGTACAGGGTACTGTACATGTATGCTAGAAACCGTAAAGAAATACAAAACCTGGTGAATGAGAATATTGTAAACAATAATTAACATGTTCAGTACAGTACACATATTTTCCCGCTGAAACATCTGCCTTTTATCTAGTTCAGTAAAGACACATCCCATCTCAGGATAGTCTAGGAGTTGCCTATTACTCATAACATTGCTTTGCAAATATGATGTTTTCAAAGGGAAGAGTTCCAGTGTCTCTGATGATATTTGTTCAGTACACGCATTTGAAATAGGCTTAGATGACTTAGAACAGGGAAGGGTCAGGCATCTAGGTCAAATAGAAAGCAGAGAGAAGAATTCTGTTTTTGTTTTATCTGTCAGATGGTACTTGTGAAACAGGTTATTGTCAACTAAAGCCCAGATCAGGATATAGGGCAGCCTGTTCCAGTGTTACCACTTCACTCGCTGTGTTGACCTAAATAAGAACATTTCTATATGCCACAAATCTACATAACAGTGAGAGAAGCAATCCTAGATGTGGTAGGCCATGAAGTGCTCTGTACATGGCACCTGGGTGTTCATGTGTGGGTGTTTGCAATGGATAGATGAACTAGACATGAGATGCCAGCGATTTTAACTTCTGAAGATCCTCGGGAAGAAGTTGTAAAAATAACAGAGCATAATACTACATTTTACAAGGCATGCTTAAAATGGCAAAACAGGGACAAAATAGGAGAAGTGATTTGCCAGATAATGGAAATTAGATACTATCTCTGACAAATTTGCATTCAACAGCAACGTTCCAGTTACTGCAGGAGGTGGTTCTAAGGTCTGGCACAGATGATCATTAGAGGAGGAGGAGGAGGAGAGTTGGATTTATACTCCCCCCTTTCTCTCCTGCAAGGAGACTCAAAGGGGCTGACAAACTTCTTTCCCTTCCCCCCTCACAACAAACACCCTGTGAGGTGGGTGGGGCTGAGAGAGCTCAGAAGAACTGTGACTAGGCCAAGGTCACCCAGCTGGCATGTGTTGGCGTGTACAGGCTAATGTGAATTCCCCAGATAAACCTCCACAGCTCAAGCGGCAGAGCGGGGAATCAAACCCGGTTCCTCCAGTACACCTGCTCTTTACCACTACACCACTGCTCCACAATAAGAGGAATGTCGTCCTTTGTGCCAAGATGTAACTAGCTCCTATTCTGAGACCAGAAGGTTATTGCTGTGTTAATGTAACAGTGCAGCAACACTGGGGCCAGGTTTGCAAAAGGACATTTCTGCAGTGTTGTTTAGCAGTTTGCCCACTGAACATGCAATGTCAGTGATCATTAGCTGTACTTTAAAGATTAGGAGATCAGTATGATCAGGAGAAAGACACAGCAATGCTGTCTGTATTTTTAAAACCCGCCCTGGAGGCTGACCTGCTCCAGAAGAAGCAGGGCACACCCATAGAGCTATTTATGAAAACAGCAACCCAAGCTCTTGTCAGTAATCACTAAAACTGAAACCAGATCCCTCCCCAGACCAGGTACGCAAAGTTCTGCTTTGTAAAGTTATGGGATGGCAATGAAACAGACAGGTTTTGCCGTGTTCTAAGGGAAAATAGAAGGTTGAGAAATCTGGCCTATTTGGGGATAAGCTAAGTAACGTGTTCTCAATGTACATGAGCTCCATTTGAGAGGAGGTGTGTCATTAACTGAAGAATATTGATTCTTGTATTATGTATTTGCTTATGGCCTTTGGCTGGCAAATCTAGTTGGGGTGTGTGTGTATGTGGGGGGGGGGGGGTTATCCTGTGGCTGCTTTCTGAACTACTGCTTTTTAAGAATTTCAAAGAAAGGTAACTATCCATCATCCCTTTATTTTGGGGGGGGGGGAAACCCCAATATTTCCCCATCTTTTTAGCTGCAAATGGCCCTAGCATGCCAATCTTAATTCTCTTGTGGGGTTGAATTGACCCAGATAAGTGTGTGGAGGTTGAGCATGGTGACTGATAAAACTTGTTTTTCAGTCTTTTCACCTGCATAATTCTTCAGTTTTAAGAAGGTGTTTTATGTCTCCCTCATACCTGTATTTTTGGGTAAATTAAAGTGAATGAGAATGTATACTCTGAAGGTGCTGGAGTAATTTATCCCCAGCAGGGGCAAACTGAGATTAGCAGGGTGAAACTGCCGAACTTTATCATACTTTTCTTGTATTTTCTCATTGCTTTGTATTTACTTGTATTTACTGCTGTTCTATTCCTTCACTGCTAAAGGGAAGTAATTAATTAAGAACTTGGGGGATGGGCGGCTGGTAGAATGCTCATTAAAATTCCTTGGGGTTGCATTTTCTAGTACTTCTTTGGGTGCCTTTGACTCATATACTAGAACAGGATTCCCCAATGTGTGTGTGGTGTCACTCAGTGGCGTACCGTCCATGGGAACATATGGGGTCAAATGTCCCCGGGTGGAGGACATTTAGTCACATGGGGGTGGAAAATTGCCCCCACACTCCTCCTCCTTCCCCCTGAAGACCCCCCTCCCCAAGACTTCAGGATGTTGGAGGGCCCTTAATTGGACACACCTCCAAGTCAGAAGGAGCCATCCAGGCCACACCAAGTCAGCAGCATCAATCTCAATGCTTTCTCAGCAGGCCAGCTGCCACCCAAACAACCCCAATGCTTTCTGCTGGCAGCTGCTCAGTGCCTCGGGTGAGGAGGGCTAAGGAGCCCTGCATGCATTGTGGTGGTGCTGGCTTCCCGAAGCTCTGCACTGTACACACACAAGCCTCTGGAGAGAGGTGGGGGGCACAGGGCAAGCAAGGGGCAGGAGGGAGGACACTGGGGGCAGAATTTCACTGGCATTGGGGGGCATGCTTTTTACTGCTTGGCCTGGGCGCTATTATTTTATAAATACTCCCCTGGTACCATTGTGCCATTGAGCTATTGATATCTTTCCTGGTACCCACCAAATATTTTTAGAAAGTGGTAGCCATTAATGATTTGACTGGCTGAGCAGATTTTTTTTACATGTTTTGGCGGCAGCTGCCATCACAGAAAAGGATTTTCACTGTGTGACTGAAGGAAAGCTGCAACAGCCATTTGATGGCTGGCTCCACCTCCTAGGGCAGTCATTTTGTAGCTGCTCTCGCCACACTGTGTAAGAATCCCAAAGGTGCCCACAGGCTCAAAAAGGTTAGGGACCCATGCAGTAGATTAATAATGACATAGATTTTTTTGTTCAGGCAAGATATATAGATAAGCTTCACTTGGTCACAAAATGGTGTTGGACAGCACCGTCAAGTTGCAGCCCATTTATGGCTGCCTCTCATGGGATTTTCAAAGTAGTATAAAATAATATTAGCTATAAAATAATATTAGTTATGCAGTGCAAAGGAACTGCAGCAGGTCTGTACATTGCAGTCCTATTTGATGCTGTGGCCAGCAATGGGGACCTCCTGTGCTGACTCTATCAATTGTATGAGGATTAAGACTGAATCTTGCATGCTTTTGAAACAACCATCTATCATAATGTTCCATTTTTGCAGGTCTATTGACCAACATGGAATTTTCACCAGAGAAGAAAGAGGCCTTCATTGTGACTCAAGAGATCTATGCAGGCAGAAAGAGGATCCCTCTGGGGTCTATCGGATGCTTCCTTAAGGGAAAGCACAACATGGGCCGCATTGTTGACCGAAAATCTAGGCCTGTCATAACCCTGATAAGCAGCCACATAAAACCACTTAGCCACCATCAGGCTGCTCTTTTGCTCTCCATTAAGAGCCCACAAAAGCGATATAGCCTCTTTTGCAGTGAGCAGCACTTCACCTCCATTTGCTTCCTAAAAATCCATGATGTCGTACAGCTGAGATGTGGCCGGGTGTTGACAGTGGGCATTGTGAGAGGCTTCTGGGAACGGCTCAGGAATCCTGGCAACGAAGAGCTGAAAATGGTTCTCATTGAGGTGGAGCTGCTGGTAAGGGCGTGGTCATACTTTGTTCAGGGTATTCTGGTCAGTGTTCTGGGCCTTCCAGTAACAGGAAGCTTCTGGTAGAGTGCCTTGACCTTCCCCATTCCTCTCTCCAACCGCGTATGCATAATAATGCACTTTCAGTCCACTTTCAATGCACTTTGCAGCTGGATTTTGCTGTTCGGAATAGCAGAATCCACTTGCAAACAATTGTGAAAGTGGATTGGAAGTGCATTATTCTGCATGTACGGAAGAGACTTTAATCTCTGGGGTTTCTGCTTCTTCCAGTTTAGCTAACATAGTGCAGTGGTTAAGAGCAGTGCACTCTAACCAGGAGAACCAGGTTTGATTCTCCACTCTTCCACATGAAGCCTGCGGAGTGACCTTGGACTAGTCACAGTGCTCTCAGAACTCTCTCAGCCCCACCTACCTCTCAAGGTGCCTGTTGTTGGGAGAGGAAGGCAATTGTGAGCTGCTTTGAGACTCCTTGCAGGAGAGAAAAGCAAATTATAAAAACCAGTTCTTTTTCTCACCTGTGTGTCCCTCATCCTTTACTGCACACATCTATTCTAAAATATGTCTGCAAATAGCACGGCTCTTTAAATACAACATTGCTGTTGTTGCGACAAGTCTGCAGTATAGATTTTTGCTTGACACAAATGCTTTACTTTCAACATTAGTCATTCTCTCTGCTTCTCACTGCATCAGGATCCCAGGATTATTGCTCTCAGTAACAGCTTCTCCAGACTGAAGGTTGATGCGAGTAAGATCATCACAGTTAGCTCCAGTATCACCATTTCTCCCTGCCACAAAGAAATTGAGCAAAGATGCCATCGGAAGGGTAAGAGGCACCAAAGGGCCCAACCATTTGACTGGATAACATTTCAGCTTTGTACCTCTCTCCCTGCTATGGGAATCTGTAGGACTGCTATAATATTTTATATACAACATAATATAATGATTTGAAACGATTATCTTTTATTTCAGAACGTTACATTTTTTCACAGTCATCTTATTGATAAAAACTTGTGCGCAGCTTCTGTCTCTTGGAGTTTTGAGTGATGCAGCTTTAAGTGTTTGTAGTAGGGATGGGTATCAACTGAAACCCAACAATAGCTTTGATAAGAGAATAAAAATGGCTTGGCTCCTGCAGTGAATTTTTATTGGCTGAAGTGATTTCTGTCAATGGCCGATTCCCCACGGTCAATTAATCATGTGATACTCACACGAAATATCAAGGATTCAGGAAGAACTCCCCGCTGCCTGATCGATGAGCAAGGATTCATCCCGGTTCTGGCGCTCATTCTCCCCCTTATCCCATGTCTTTGCCAAACCTGTTTGAAAGTACTACTTTTTCAAAAAAACACGTCTTCGATCCAGTTTGGAGGGGAGGATCGGGGGTCTAATCTTGGTTCAAATTTCCCGCCGTGGAGCGTGACACAAATGCCTTACAGCTAATCAGTGCACATGGTGCTGTTCTCGCAAGAGCACGAGAGAACGAGAACCAACCAAAAACTTGGGCGGGGGAGACGTGATGATGTTCTGACATCATAACGTCAGCACGTTTTTGCAGGAGAAAAAAGAAGGTCCCGCCCCAACACGGCACAACAGAAGAGACCCGCCAAGCCGATCGTGTGGTAGTGGGGATTGTTACAATTCTTGAATCCGAGATAGGCCTAGATGTCTTCACTGGAAACATGCTGTGGTGAGCAGGTTGAAACCTCGATGAAAAGGTGCAGTTTATTTTCAAACTTGGTTTGATCTAGATTGAATTTCCCGGTGGGGATTCGGCCAATCCAGTCCAGTGAAGCAGTCACTTTAAGTATCTAGTTATTATAGAGAAGTTGGATTGCTCCTTCTTTCAATAGGGCTGTAGTCCAATGAAGCACATACTGTTTTTCTAGAGGGCAGATACTTAAACCAGAACTGGGCAGAAAATAACACTGAGGCAGCTTGGAAACAGGATGTTTTGCTGAAGATGGAAGGTGCTATGAAGGGAATCCAAGGACATTGCAATTCCTGTTACCTAGACACAACCCTTTTCAGGTAGGTGGTGTGCAAGTTGGTTGTTGTGAGTTTTCTGGGCTGTGTGGTGGTGGTCTAGTAGTTTTTGCTCCTAACGTTTTGCCTGCATCTATGGCTGGCATCTTCAGAGGTATGACACAGTCCAATTCTAGATTGTGCCAATGCTAAATTGAGCCCAGTTATGTGGGGTATGTGTTTTTTCTCCACATTGTCTCTAACAGTGCTGCTGTTTTCAAAACCAATGTCTTCCTTTTCCTTTCCTATGTCTGCTGCTGCCTCAAAAGCAATGCTTTGGCCATTTTGGAATGTTCATTTTCCTCATCCCCTGCAAAATGGCTAACTGTAGTGGTGTTCTGTGTTCTGGCCTTGCTACTGCCTGAGAGCCATTATTATGTAGTCCAGTGCATAAGCTGGGGTGAATTAATAGCAGGCTGCTGTGGCAACCATTTTGTGCTTAATTGTGCTTAATTCTGTTTTATACATCAGTGTACATATTCTTTGTGTGTTTCTTTGCAGTTTATTCAGTTTTTCTTCTGCCTTGGATAGCATTCTCGATTCTGCTGAGGTACATGATGCAACAGCACAGCAAATACTGAGGGAGCAGATTGTGGAACCGTTGAGACGGTGAGTTCCACCACATTTCTAAAGTATCTGTACTGTGTGGATGAATTGTATTCTTAATGCTGTTGGGTTTTCTGTATTGGAGTATTGTGTATTATGTACTGCATGGACATCAGTAGAGGCACTGCATGAACATCAGTAGAGGCACTTTGACTTTTGGGAAAAGAAGGTGAAAATTACACAATACCATTTAACAAATAAACAATGTTCTACAGAAAGGAGAAAAAGGGGGTTGTGTTCCAGCAATGGGAGCACATTTACTGTACAATTTAAGGGCCAGACTGAACATTACAATTTAATGTTCCCTGAAGCCTTGCAGCAGCTGTGGTGAATGGCTTTTAAAAAAGAAAAAAAGGAGACACCCCCCCCTCAAGGACTCAGAACAGAGCTAGGGGGCACCTTCCCCCCTTCTGTTTTTCTGCACAAAATCTGCACTGAGAAGAGTTATTTACCCAATCTTCCTGCTCCACATGGAATATCTTCTCACAAGGAACAGCAAAATCAAGGAAATAACTCTCCCCAGAGTGGTTTTTATGTGGAAAACAGCTGAGGAGGGGGGAGGGAACCCTTTCATCTCCCCATGGTGCCAATCCAGACAGGTTCTCCTTTTAAAAAAAGCTGTTCCCACAGCTGCTATGTGGCTGCAGGTAATATGAATTGGACTAAGGAACCCAGACCCAAATCTCTAAAACAGCAGCGTTTAGTTTAGCCCTAAGTCTGTTTAAACCAGATCAGCCAATACTGCATGTCAGCATATGGAAGAATGATGAGTCCTGAATATTCTGGAAGTAGAAGCTCAAACAGAACAGTCTTGCTGAGTCAGACTCAAAAAATATGATCCAATCTGTTGAAATGCCATGGTTTGGGCACACTGACTTGGATCCAGAGAGCACAAGAGGAACTCAGCCAGGCTATTCAAAATTGCTCATAACCCTTCTCTGCTGCAGGCCCCTGATGATGCTTGGGGCCTCCAAAAACAGCACTGGGTGAAACATGGTGGTCTGCAGTAGAAGGGAGGTGGATAAAATGTTTCCTCCTGTGGGTGGAAAATCAGGATTTGGATCCAAGCCATTGAAGCAGTTCATTCAGCCTATTACAGCCACTGAAAGAGATCATCTTATGGATTGTATAAAATATACACAGAACATGAAAGCTGTCCAATGGACAGAGACAACTAATATACAGGAAGGTGTATAGCATCAATCAGAATGCCAACCTGATTAATTAGCACGATCATGACAGTTTCCCAAATTTCTCATCTGTGTTTATGAGCCAAGATGAACTATAATCATTTAGAAATCTCCTGTGCTGTGAGATACCACAGTGTTTTATAGATTAATGTATCAACTAGTTGTTTGAAATCGGTGGAGTTAATTGACTAAAAAGTATTAATCAGTCAAAGCTTCCAGAAGACTGTTTTGCGATGAAGTAGCATATTTCATTATGTTGTAAGCATAAATTTTCCAGCTCACTCAGGGTAGAAATCATACTTTTATCTCTCAGCTCCATAGGCATTCATTTCCACTGGCAGATTTTAAAGATTTCTTAGTTTTACTGAATGACTTGACTTATCAGCAAGATTTAGACTAATATTCAATGGCTCTTCTAACTACTCTTTGTGTCCCAGTTCCTCAAGAAATCGGAAGTTGCTGTGTCAGTCTAATTGTCAGAAGAGTAGGAGTTGCTATATTAGCTACATTTTCCCCACACATATTCCAAAGCACTCAAGGCAGTATACATCATTTTCTCTTCCTCCATTTTATCCTTGCAACAACCACCCTGCGAAGTAGGTTAAGCTGAAGGAGATCGCTCACCGCAGGCTTCCTGACAAAGCAGTGATTTGAACTTAGATCTCTCAGATCCTAGTCTGATAGCCTAATCACAACTAGGGTTGTCACTCTCCAGGTGGTAAGAAAGTACACAAAATTACACTGAAAATGGCTCACAGCAATAAAGTATTACTCAGAAGGAAAACAATTCTCAATGTATTATTTGATAAACTCATGAACTGCACCATAGTGCCTAACAATTGAATATCATTGTATAAATCACCATAGTGTTTTACAATAAAGAATCACTGAAAATATATACAGGTACATTTATCTTCAACCTACTGTCTACTAAACTAACCAGAACCCTGATTGTGAAATACTTCAAAAGGCTAGTGGAACATGTGAAACCTTTTAGTAATCTTTAGGGTCCATAAACCTTCTAAGTTGTTCCAAGTCAAAGTGGAATCAACTCTATGGGACCATCCTGGATAGTGGTCTTGTGCAAAGGCTCTTACTGCTGTCCTGGTGAATCTCCAGGTGATGGCTGGAGATCTCCTGGGATTACAACTGATCACCAGCAGAGATTAGGTCAACTGGATGAGATTGCTGCTTTGGAAGGTGAACTCTATGGCATTAAATCCCACTGAAGTCCATCTCCTCCTCAAACTCTCTCAGACTCCACCCCCACCCCAATCTCCAGGTATTTCCCAACCCAGAGCTGGCAACCATAACCACAACCCCACACTAGCTCTAACCAAGAATTAGAAGACTGTTAGCTTAGCAACAGAGAAGTGGAACAGCAGTAAAGTGTCTGCCCTTGCAATAGCCCAGGAGCAGCATAATAATAATAATTGTGCAACAGCTAGCTGTAATTGACTCATAATGAGATTTTCAAGGCAAGAGGAGAGCAGATGTGGTTACCTTTGCCTTCTTCTGCATAGCAACCCTGGACCCTCTTGCTGTTCTTCCATTCAAATACTAACCATGGCCAACCCTGCTTAGCTTCCAAGCTCTAATATGATCAGACTGGTCAAGGTATTCAGGCTGCTACAGCATATTATAGCAGTTCCCAAAGACTGGCTTGGGCTGTGTAGCTCCAGAAACTGAAAAACTTTTCTCTCTTTCTCTGGCCCAATACCAGTTGCTTTTCCTCCCCACCCTGCCCCAACCATTCCAGGTACCTGTAATCCTGCACTCCTAGGAGACCTGCACTGCCTGTTATTTCTTTTTAAATTTATTATTAGATTTTTAGACCGCTCTCCCCTGTTACAACAGTATCAGCTGTTTAAAAGATTTTATTTATGTAAAATCAAAAATAAACAAGGCACCCTACAATAAAACCCAGTGGAGGGTAGAACAGTGTAAATTATAATAACAATACTTGCATAATCCTGTTAAATAAAAGGGGGGGGGAGAGAGGGGAAGGGAAGGGAGGTCAGCTGAGATGGATAAATACCATAGCTGGATTCATTACTAATCACTTATAATCATAACAATATATAATCATGGAAATATTGATTGTCAGGCATGGCTATGTGGGAGCTGAGAACGTGATGAATTTAAGGAGATTGTTGCGATCTGACAGCTTCATTACAGAAGAGAAAGGTGAGTGACAAGAGTCTGGCCTCTTTACTGGGTAGGTTACACTGCACTCCCCCCCCCACCCCGCAAAGTGCAGAATATTGCTATGGAATATGCTGCCACAGGAGGTGGTGATGGCCACTAACCTGGATAGCTTTAAAAAGGGCTTGGACAGATTTATGGAGGAGAAGTCGATCTATGGCTACCAATCTTGATCCTCCTTGATCTGAGATTTCAAATGCCTTAGCAGACCAGGTGCTCAGGAGCAGCAGCAGCAGCAGAAGGCCATTGCTTTCACCTCCTGCATGTGAGCTCCCAAAGGCACCTGGTGGGCCACTGCGAGTAGCAGAGTGCTGGACTAGATGGACTCTGGTCTGATCCAGCAGGCTAGTTTTTATGTTCTTATGTTATTCTGAGCAGTGAGGAATTCCAAAGGTAATTCTTATCTGAGTTGATTCCTTTTGGAAGGAAGGTTGAGCAGTCCTTTATAATTTTTGTACCATTTGTTTTAATTGCAGATACATTAGTGGAACACAAGTAGAATCGTTATTGGGAGGAGTGGGGGGAGTGTCGCATCTTTCAAGCCCTGATGGGTGCTTGGACAGAGCCATTTCCCCACCATTAAGGATAACTGAAGTAGCATTACGAAGAAATGTTACCATTCCTTTTGTCATGGGCAGTAGTTTTCCCCAGGATTCTATTTTTGGCCAATCCCATAAAAAAGAATAACCCACAATAACCAAAATACAGTACCTGTAACATAACTTTGTGGTTTCATTGTTCAAATCAGTTCTCAGATATTTGTTGAAGTGTCCTTATCTTGTAAGGTAGGTCAGCTTTGCCAGTGGAGTTGAATATGAGTGGCTTGCATATGACCACTTAGTGAGTTTGTAACAAAGATTTGACCTCTCAGTCACAACTCATGCTCAGCCACTATGCTGCAACAGCTTCAGGCTTTTTGCTACTCTAATGGTTGATCTGGTTTACAGATCCAGAGGAATTCCTGAATGTCCTTCTAGGAGAGGTCTTGGCTATAGAGCCCTTGATCAGAATCAGGTAAGAATTTGATGTGTTGATTGTTTTCTCTCATCCATTTGAGTGCCATTCTTGGGCCTACATGCAGTGTCAGACTTCAAGGCTTAGGGCTGAAAACTCTTACAAATAAAAAAAAAGATTCAGTGCCTAGGCAGGTCCTAGAGGTAGAGCCCATCAGTTTTTGACAAGTTGGGTGGTGGGGCCCTGAGCAGAGCACAAAAAAACCCCTGTTCATTCATTCACTTAAAGTTTAGCTTTTTAAAATGCTGAGAAGGGGGACTACCTTACCCCTTGCAGTTGAGGCAACTTTGAGAAAAAACAAAAATATCCTGCCCAATTTCTTTCAAGAGTAACCCTAATACTGACCATGAATAAAAAGAAGCAATGGAACATTGGATATGATGGGCCGATTCACAATTTGTCTTGAGATGGACTTTCAGGATGGACTTTCAGACAGACATACTTTGGGGAGATCCATACTTGGAATTAATACGCAAGCATACAGGGACTTGGTGTGGGTCAGGACCATGACACTCAGGGAGCTTTCCCAGTCAGGAGCAGCCTCTAAGCATTTGCTTTGTTATCAAAATTTACACATACAGCTGGTTACATTAGTTTCCTCAAAGAGGCAAATAACATTTCTTGGGGCCATTTCTGGTAAAGAAAATGGCATGGAGGCAGAAAGAGGCATAAGCCCCCTCTCCCCATGTGCTGCAGTCATGATACAACTTAAGGGCAACAGGCATATTTGTATACGATCCTGTTTGCAGAGTAACGAGCAGAATGTAGCTTTGTGTGCAACTTTATAGGAACAGTTATCTAGCTAAAGAACAACCTTTTTAGCTCAGAAATCATTGGAGAGCTTTACTTAAACTGAGAGAGAAACAGACTGTATACATAAACAAAGTACCACATATATATCGATACATTCACAGTTCATAGTTCGGTTACAATTTCAAACATAGTCTATATTAAACATTTCAGTCAGAGCTTTTTGGTCTTTCCTCAGCAAGAGTCAGGGAGCAACTGTTTCCAACTGTCACCTTTAGAATGTTCATAGAGATCTCCCAGAATTCCCTGCTGCTGCATGCAAGCAAGGCTGTAAAATCCAACACCAATGTGAGCCATCTCATGCCAGGAATTAACTTCTGAGCAGGGAACTCCCAGCCCTCATCTGTCTACAGTCTGCATAAGGCATATGTGAACTGAGTGACAGGTGAATTGGCCTGAGGTGAGTTCACTGACTAGATGGGGATAGACTGGCCTAAAGGCTCTCCACTTCCTGGTCCAAAAGGCACATACTAGGATGGAAGGAGATGCTCACAGCTCCTCTGGGCTACACTTTGAAAACAGCTACCTTCAGAGAAAAGTCTCCTTGCCCTTTTCTCTTCAAATGCAATGGATATATTCTCGTGGCACAGCTAGGTTACTTTTGGCATGAAGAAGCTGAACTCAGAACTGCTTTCTTTATATCTCAGTGACAATGATACTAGTTGATACTAGTTGATGCACTTGTCTGGAGGAAAGGACATGTATGTTTCTAAACTTCTTTGCATTCCTAGGGCTGGCAACGAAGCACTCGAGTATAATTGTTATCAAATACTTGTGGAGAAAGACGGTATGGTCCAAATGCCCACCGTGCAGCAATTACTAGAAGAATCACTTCTCTCCTATGACCTGAAGTTCGCTGAGGTGGGTAACTGAGATACATCATGTACAATCTTTTTTTGCAGACAACAACTTGCCAGCCTCTTGTGGGGGCGGGAGCGGGGGGAGGGGGGGTAGCAGAGATCCGGAATAACAACTGATCTTCAAACCACAGGAAACAAATCCCTTGGAGAAATTGACTCCTTTGAAGGGTGGACAAGTCCCTCAAACCCTGCTGTGGCTAGCCTCCTTTGCCAAATCTCCAGGAATTTCCTAAACTGGAGTTGGCAACCTTACTCTCCAAATCTCCAACAATTACTTAGGGAAAACCAGCTCACTCTCTTTCCCCCACTCCTTCATTTAGTCTGGCTGTGCAGCCTGTTTCCACTCCCTTCAACGAAGTCAGAAACATACCAGAAAGCATTCAGTACCAGGCTTGCTAACCTCCAGGTACAGACTTCACATGGATGTAAATAAGACACAAAATATTAAAACTTTGTTGAAGCAATTTTATTTGTATGCTTACAGTCTTCTTGGTAATTTAGATGGGAAACAGACCTGTAATATTAATATATTATTTGTATGTTTATTTATTTGTATGTTTGCAGTCTTCTTGGTAATTTAGATGGGAAAACAGACCTGTAATATTTACAGAGTTAATATTAGTGATACAATTACAAGTTGAATCAAAACATTTTTCCAAGGTAACATGTTCCAGAGAACTCTGAGCTCTTGGTGCCAAGTAGCATGGTTCCCTACCGATTTAAGCAAATGCTGCCTCGCTGCTATGCCTCTACCAACAGCTGTCTAAAGCCCATTGTATTGTACTTTAGCACAACAGACTTTACTGCTAGTTACACATAATTTCTGTAGCACTTTTAATATGCAATGTGCTTTGTAGCATTAATTTTTTAGTCTATGTCCCTGTAACTTGCCATTATCCAAAGTGTACAGATGGAAAACTGAAGCTAAGATATTCTTTTCATTTGTAGTTTGCCCTCGCGGAGAACCCATGGCTGAGCTCAGATTTGAATCCCAATCCTTGTGCCAGGATGTACTACATTTTATATGTGTGTGTGTGTGTGTGTGTGTGTGTGTGTGTGTGTATATACACATACACACACACACACACACACACACACACAGCTGCCACCAGGAATTTAATTCCAAATCCCTTTATACTTTCCCCTGAAATAGTGTGTCTGAGCTTTATAGCAGTTTCGAAGATCTATGTAGTCCTAAGGAAATACAAGTGTGGGACTCCAGGTTACATTAAACAAATTTAAATTTTTATTTACATATGTTATGTAGCTTAAATGTACAAAACTTGTACAAAAATGTACAAAAAATAAAACATACTGAGACAACAACCTCTGCAGAGGTGACTTTTCACTTTACATCAATTCACTCTCACTCCTTTACATCTTTGAGATCCTAACAGGATTTGACTCCTTTTCTAATCTCTCACTCCAGCATAGATTGACTCAGTCTTCAGTATGGAATAATGTCTCTCTCTCCTCACTCACTCTCTCATTTCAGCACATAATACTTTCTTTCTCTCCAGTTCTGTACACATTCTGGTTCATTTTAGCTCAGACTGATCCTGTCAGTCTACAGCAGAGACTGCCATCTCTCTCTCAAAGTTAGCACAAACTTTCTGGCTCTCCCCCTCGGTTAAGCACAGAATCTTCCTCAGTCACTCTCCAGTGCCATCCACTCACTTCTCTCTCATCCCATTTTACTCCCCTTTCTTCTACAACTTGCGTCTCAACTTGCACATAACAGTTTTAAAAGTTACGGTCCTCTAGGCTAGAGAGGAGCATTTCTAAGATATACAGAAATATCAACAAATAACCATTCTGCAGCCCTTGTTTGTTGTCCAGTCTTTTTGAGCCAACTTCTGCAACAACCATTGGCAGTCACTCTTCAAAAAGTCTCTTCTCTTTCAGATCCCTTCATGCCTTATCTTACAGCTGCCAAGGTTTGGAAAGGGGTTCAAAACATTCCCATCAGTGTATCCTTCTCTAGAGCTTGACCTGACAGACTTGGTGGACCAAGGTAAGCAAGCTTGTAAGCATAGCCAAAATTTTATGCTAGTTTAATCTAAGAGTGCTCCATTGGCTTTTTATCAAAGTAAAATGTTGGTACTACAGCAAAGCAGTCATCCTTGAAGGCAGTAACAAACCTGGGTCCTTGTATTATTGTAGCTTCTCAGACTTGTTGTGCATGTAGTGGGCAAGCACCGTATGAATGCTCATGGTGCCACTTGGATTCCTTCCTGAACCCAAGCCACTTGAGACCATTGAGAGGAATTGCTAAGAAGGTAGGAACACCATACAGTTCACCTGAGGGTGGGAATTGCAGGGGGAAAGGGAGGGCTCTGGAAAGGCATGAGGAAAGGTCACTTGCAGATATGGAGCCAGCCAAATGGCTAATTTCATCTTAGCCTCTCTAAGGCTCCAGATGCAGTTGGCTTGTTGTCTGGCAGACAAAGAATGATTAGGTACCTACCATTTTCATACAAAAGGCAGCTGCTGTTCTCAGTAGGAAATGGCATCAGTCACCTGCTAAGTTTCATATAGCTGTTACAAGTGTAGGAATCCCACCAGGAAAAGGGTACAGCCCTATTCATACAGCCACGGGGGTTGAGCAGATATGAGTTCGAACAGAGGGTGAATCCCCGTTCTACCATGAAAATGGCTGGGTGACCTTGGGCCAATTACTCTCAGTTTAACCTGCCTCATAAGGTGACTGTTGTAAGGATAAAATGGGAGAGAACAATGTTGTAAAGAACTTCGGGTCCCCATAAGGGACAAATAAAGCTTCTACAATTCTTAAATTTCACATCCCCCCCCCCCCTCGAAACTCCTGACTGTTGTCTCCTCATTTCTTCCAGGTACCTCCTCATCAGCCCAGACAGAAGTATTCCTGCATAGGACAGGAACTCAATAGCTCCTCTACTAAGTCGCAAATATTGGAGTTGTTTGCAGTTTTGTGCATAGAGAGCAACCATTATGTGGCTTTTGTTAGATATGGAGCTTCCAGACAATCCTGGCTTTTCTTTGACAGCATGGCTGGCCGATTAGGTAAGGCAGCATCTTGGGGCTGGTTTTTAACAGGTCCAAAGAGCTTATGTTTTTGCAGGTTATAAAACGAAACCAACTGGCACTGACCACTGGATATTTAATTCAGATTTGCGCCCCAGGACTCTGCCACCAGCCTTAGTTCTCCAGAATTTCACTTCAATCATTAGATGAGTCTCTCTAGCAGTGCTTGAGAACAAACATGATTAGTGCTTTACTGTAAACAAGTTTCCTCCACATTCTCAATGCAATTTAATAAAAAGAAATACAAAAGGTGAAAGGAAATAGAAATGTAGTTGGAATACGCACACTTCAGGACAAGAAGAGTAAACTTAGACTGGGGCTTTTGGGAGAACCAGGATGGGTTCCCACACTGTATGACCTTTATGAACAGTATAGGCTTAGTTTAGTCTGTGCTACTTCACTCACCTCCACCCTGCAAGCAGGCACAGGCAACAGGAAACCCCAACACAGACTTTACTGGCTACACAGGAAATCCAAGGTTTTTTTGATGAGTGACATTCTCCCTGCCTCCTCACACCCTTCAAGGATGAAGTAGGGATATTTCTCTAAGGACCTACGAATGCATCCAGCCACGTCTTGGGGGGATTCATATAGAACTACATTCTGATTAACAAGGGACAATCCGAGCCTTGGAGCAGCTTGTTTATGAAGTACATCCTGAATGTTTGAGCAATATTTTGCAGCATGGGAAACTTATGGAACGCTCCATTAGTGTCTAGCTCCTATTGGTATAATGCCTGAGGATGCCAAAGGAGGTACATTCCTTTATGCTTAGCCTGGCATTAATTTATTCAGGCAAACCAGGGGTCTTCAAGTTTTCCTTTAATCAGAGCTACTTCTGAATAATGAAAATAGCCTGAGCTATGCCCCAAAGCATGTTACCAAGTTTTGTTCTGTCCTAGCAATAGGGGAGACACTTGATCTAGACTTAATTTAACTGGGTGTTTTCTAGTTTTCCTATTTAAATTAACCCTAATATTTTCATCCAAAGCACCGATAAACCTTACTCAGCTCCTTAGTAAATGGATGTTTCTCAGCATAACAATGACCTTTTCATTATTCATACCTTTGTAACTGATCGTGTATTTCTTTAGAGAAAGAGAATGGATCACACATCCCCTTGGTAAAGGCATGTCCACAGCTTGGACACTATCTGGCAATGGCACCAGAGGACATTTCTGCTGTGGATATCAAGCAAATGGATCAATTTTCCAGAAGACTCTTTTGTGATTCGTATACATTCATGTACCAACGACCAAAATTCAGCTCTTACAGATGTGAATTCAGATAGTAAGATCTCTCCTTACAGTTTCCAGCTCTTGGGAAGAGAGAAGTTGAAAGCATGTCTTTGCCACTAACACATTACAATGAGAAATATAGCCATTTAGAGAACATGGCTTTTTCATGGTGAGATTCATCTTTATGAAAATTGCCGGGCAAATAACAAATGGATGTTTTCATGGGACTAGATTTTTTTTGTCCTTCCAGCAGCAAGTGAAGATCTATATATATTATCCAAGACCATGACGTGAAATTTGTTTGGTTTACCTTCTGTTCTACACTGCAATTTTGAACTCATTCTGCTTTTTTTATTTGCTGTTCGTTTGACATTTTTTGTATTTTACATTTTAGTATATTTTACTTTTTTGATGTTAATTATTCTGAATATGTTGATAGTCATCCTGTGAATCACTTTTCTGGTTGTATGACAAAATACAAATGTTTAAAATAAAATCCACCCTTAGGTTGCTCATTAACTCACCCAGTACATTTTCCAACCATGCAGCCCCAGGTATATGGGGTCAGGTTATAGGAGACCCCTGACAGAAAGGCATTCTTCACATACTCCACAACACTCATCCCAGAGCTAACTCTTTAGCATTCAAAATAAAGGTTTGAGTCTACACTCAAATAAAGGCCTGTGCTTGCCACAGGAAACAAAACCTCTAAAGAGGTTTTTTGGTCTGCAGATATGGTTTAAATAACGTTAACCTATTTTCTTTGTCTATATGACCCAAATACAAGGCACAGTAGGATTAAATTTCTTGGTTTTGGACAAATGCTGACATAATGCTAAATTAAGCACATCTATGGCTGGACATAGTTACAACCAAGCGCTTCCATTCTTTCTTGAAGTCAATAGACCCATTTAATTATCAGTCCTGAAGCTTTAATATTCAGATACGAAAGAAAGCTAATACAAATGAAAAAGCCATACCGACATTATAACCACATGACGTTTATTAGAGCATGTTCATGTATAAAATTATCTAATATAATGGTTGAGTGACTGTAGCTTTTAGTAAACAAAATCAGATGCTGACTGAGAAATTTAATTTAAATGCTAGCAGAAATCAAGTTTTAGGGAGAAGAAGAGACTAATCCACACAACATATGAGTAGACTGAATGTAAAACTATTCAGTAAGTTGGCAACAAAGACCTGCAAGAAAAGCCCTAATAATGGCTCTCAGCACCTATAGTACTTCTGCCTTTCTTATGACAGAATTCTCCTCCGATGTTAGAACTCAGCAGTGGGGAGGGGGACAAGATAAGATTTGCAGTATCAAGAAAGTTAACTCAGAAAGCAAAGTAGGCAAAAAGAGGGTTTAACAGAGGAGCAAGGATAACGACAGAATCCATCCACAGTGTATTAAGACTCAGGTCAAATTCTCACCATAAGGCAGTCTTAAGACAACCCTCCTTCCTCTTCCATTTAATCTTCAATTAAGATTAGAACAGCTAAGTCTACCTCTTGAAAACAGCCATGTAGATAGTCTTGTATGTATTTTTAAAATATTCCTGGAAAAATCTATGAATAAGAACCATAAGTAGCCTAAAATACTGCATAGCCCCTTATGCATTATTATTCTCTACAATACTTATAATCACTAAATCAAAACGGTAGCCCAATCTATTTCCACTGCGGAATAGTTCCATGTACAAGACGTTAGCTGCCTTCATTATATTAATTTTTTTCAATTATTTATTAAAACTGGAAACTGAGTGGGTTTGTACTCCAAATACCTGTAGAAACCTCTAAGTAACTAAGTTCTTAAATATGTCTTGAGTAACTTTGTGCATTTAGACCATGGAACTCTGAGGTAGGCTCTGAGAAATTAATTAGTTGGCTAATTGAAACATTAAGGTGCTCTTAACATTGTGACTTTTTAGAGATTATACAAACAAACCAGGCATACTCAACAATCATCAATAGGAATTATAATCTCAACGTTTTTAAGAAATAATCTCAAGATTCTGGTTATAACCAAACTAAGAAGCCCTCAATGACCCAGTTAAAAATATTAATACTTAATACAATCAGTTTACTGAAATCAAACCTTTAATTTTCTTAAAATAAACTGAAGACAACCATCAAATTCTGTGCTCAATAATAAATTCCATAGCATTTTTCTCCTGCCAAGAACTTTATGGTGGCTACAGTTTTAAAACTGTATGTTGTCAAATGGAAGACAAGTCACAAATTGAACAGATCTCATTTGGAGAGGGCAACATAGTGGGCATAAGTTAATTACTAAGTTCCCCCTTTAGCAAACAGAGGTTGGTTGTCACTGTAGTGGATAAGGTCACAGAAAGGATTAGAAGATTGAACAGTCTTGAACTGCTTAATATTGTGATGGCTTTTTTAAGTTCCAGAAAAGCAACACTTTAAAAAAATCAACCCAGATTGAATTTCTCTTCTCAGAAGCCGTGAAGCTTGTCCCATCTCCTCGGACCTTGGGTAGAAAAGCAGGCTTATTTTACCTCCACCCAGTCCATCAGAGGCGATTTCTTAAAGTGTTATTTGATCTCTTATGACAACTGATTTGGCTTATTTTATCAATCATAATGGATGGCAGTGAAGAAGATTATCCAGACAACCTAGATGGGAAAAAAGAACAGCAACTTCAGCAAGAGCCTTTACTCCTTACCAGCACATTGTCCCTAAAACAATCCTATTTTGTTTTCCTCTGCTTTGAATAACAAAATTTTACCACAGTCCTGTGGCCAGGAAGAAACATAACAAGAGTCAGCAATCCTGCTGTTAGAAGTTACACTGTTTTCCGTAGTGAAGAAGAACTACTTCTCCTCAGGTGTCCATTTCTACGAGGTACACTGGGACAAAAAAAAAGTGTGTGTTTGTGTGTGGAGTTAGTGCCATGTTTAAATCCAGAACTTAGCTGGAACTTAAGTGACATAATGATCTAATCTTCTTAATAACTGGCAAGGCAATACTACTGTTACTTCTGTTTAAGCCCGCTGGCCTAATTCTGCATAGGACAGCATTATAAAACACATGAAAATCAATTTGCATCGCTTTACCATTTGTATTTTGGATACTTTGCACAGTCAGTAGAGTCAAATGGCAAAGTTTTTTTGACCTGCAGTTCAAAGAGGTACAGGACAAGGATGTCACTTTTTAACAATTCCCATCAACTCCATGTACACAGATGTGTCAAGGAGAAAACTGGGATGAGTTTAGTATGTGCGAGCAAGTTTTTTTGACAGGAGAGCATACACACAGATATATATACAGATGAGCACAAAAGCATAATCAGCTTGAAGTGAGTATGCTTTTGTGCTCATGCATACATAAATGTGTGTGTGTGTGCTCCCCTGTCAAAAAAAACTTGCTTGCCAGGAAAATCTTTGCTTACCCAATTCTTCTAATGTACCTATCAACCACTATGACAAAAAATACATACAACTCCCTAAAGCTGCAATCATACTGTGCAACTCATATTTTTGTTGCCTCACTTCTCTGCCCCTTTCCCCACTAATTAATTCTTAAGTCTCTGAAGTGATCTGCTCCTTATTTTATATGCTAGATCTGTTCATAAGACCTTATATCTATAAATACACATTACCAAAAACAGTGCAAAAGATGTCATGAACCCTTCCTTTGTTAGCTCCCATGTTCCTCCATACTCCTCTTCATCTATCTGTTGGAAGCTACTAAAATAGAGGTACAGGACACCGGCATTTATGAGGCAGAATCTGAAGAGGAAGAAAATAACAGTGATTTACAGCCATCATCTTAAAATTACAGTGTGAAAATATTAAAATACTTTAGTTATGATCTATCGCAGTGGTGGCGAACCTTTGGCACTCCAGATGTTATGGACTACAATTCCCATCAGCCCCTGCCAATTGGCCATGCTGGAAGGGGCTGATGGGAATTGCAGTCCATAACATCTGGAGTGCCAAAGGTTTGCCACCATAGCTCTATCAGGAAGATAACCCCTGAAAACCTCACTGGAATTGGGACCACTATTCCCGTGCATTTCAATGTGACATGTATAGGAGATTTTCCTGGTGGCCTGAAGCCCATATGGCAGACAGACAAATCGACAAGAAGAGCTACGGCAAGCACCACCTAGAAATCCTGAAACATTCTGCTTTGTAGAACTGTAAAGCTGGCTAAGTTGGATACATGAAATGCATGCAAGGTCTCTGGATACATGAAATGCATGCTACTTTGTTTATTAACTACAGTTAGCACTCTCTACTGATTACTACTTATAACAACATGTTGCTAGAAATGGGGAAAAACACGAATTTCCAAGATATCAGCATAACTGCTTAGCCTAAGCTACCATTTTGAGCACAAACGTGTACGGAGTTGAAAAGTATAAAGACCTTAGGTATCAGAGTGACAGTCATCCAAGATTTCAATTTTGCTCTTCAGACACAAGTGGTTGAATCCAAACTACACTGGCAATTTCCACTGATTCTTCTTCTTCATTACAGGCACCCCCCCTCCCCAAATGTGTCATTCCTCAAGATTCCCTATCCTCCAGGAACTACATTTAATTGAGATCATGGGCAGAAGTTGAAGATGGGAAGCAGGAAAGTTCCATTCTGTCACTGGAAAATTTAGGTTGGATCTGACCCTGCTTTTAATGGTTACAAATGCTACAAGAACCCACTGACATTGTGACTTCCCTGAGCAAAAAATTAGTCACCTTTTCATGCTTCTGTTATGCAAAATCCAACGCAAGAAGACCGCAGACTCTCACAATTAAAAAGTTGCTAACTTGCAGCAATTTACATAGAGGATTTCTATCACCTTACCCCTTCAAGTGTTTAATGTACTTATTGCTACAAATGATACCTTATTTTAAAAAAGAAAAAACTTACATTGCTATGCCTATAAATCCCTTTAGCGGAACAATGCCCCAGATCACTCCCAAAATAACAGCAATGATCTGCCGGAACCAATAAATCACATCTAGAAACTCATCCTGCAGAGGAAAGACAAGTTCAAAATTTGTTATTTCTGAATACGCCTATAATTCATACACATACCTTCCCAAGTGATTCCTGTGTGAACAGAAAAAAACAGGTTTTGACAATACCTGGACTCCCTTGTCTTCAGGGGATAGTTATTACAGACATCCCTTCCATATTATGACTTTCCCCACTGCAGTTCTGATATATCGCAGGTCAATTTAGGAAATTAAATGGGAATTTGGGGGGGAGTTATGTGGAAGCCACAGATGACGCACAAAGGCCCCTCTTCGTGGGGCACATTTCTAGCCGGGGGGGGGGGGTGTGAGCGGGCGGGGGGAGGGAGGGCGAGCGAGCGAGCAAGTCGGCGGGGGAGCGGACGGGGGGGCGAGCGAGTGGGGGGGGTGTGAGCCAAATGGCTCTTTGGTGGTGAGCCAAATTTGGTAGTGAGCCAAATGGCTCTTTGAGGGGAAAAGTTTCCCGACCCCTCATTACTCAGTGTTACGGTGTGTGTTTTAGTTGGTTATAACAGGTTGAGCCTAGTTATTGTATTACATTTTAAAAGAAAAACTAACCAGCTATTCCCACAGAACTTCCCTCCATTAAGAAGTCCGTTCTTGAGGCCCTGACGAAGGTAAGAGTGACTCTCATTACCCCTCGATCTTGTTGGTCTCTAAAGCACTACTGTACTCAACTGTGGACCAACCCGGCTGCGCTCTGGGACTTCCTTAACAAGACAGACTCCCAAGTCTCCTCCCTTCGGAGACTTCATCAAATGTCAGGACGGCCATGTGGCCTTACAATCCCTCCACTCAGCCGTCCCTTCTCCCCTTGTGGGGCGCCCAGGGCTACCACTCCCACCGCGCCCCTTCCCGATCGTGGCCCTCTCTCTGCGGAGGTCGCCGCAGGGCGAAATCTCCCCTTGCTAAATACGTCCCGGGCCCGGCCTCACCTTGTCCTCCCAGGCGGAGTCGCTCCGCAGCGCCTTGCTCCACAGAGAGCCCCGCAGGACGCCGCCGTTGGCCACCGGGTGGTGCTGCTGCTGCTGCTGCTGCGGGTGCGACGTCTGATCCTCCTTCCGCCGGCCGCCGCTCATCGTCCCCCACCAGGCCCCGAACGCAGCGCGATCACGGCACGGAAGCCACCCGCACACCCACGGAAGTCCCGGCCCCGCGGCCTGGCCAATTGCGGCACCTTTAGCCACGTGCCTTTCATCACATGAGGTGAGCAGACTACGGCACGCGAAGAAGGCCATGCCGAAACTGGCGTTGCTGTTTGACTTGATAAACGCCGACTTGTGGCAAGGACTGAGATGGCGACTAAGAAGGACCATCACTTTGCAGCGCTTTTGTATCTTTCCAACAGTCGCGCCAGGAGCCAGGAGGTTTAAAACCGGCACGTGAAGCTTCAGAGAGAGGCAGCCCCTCCATACCAGTCTTGGGAGGCAACTCTGGGGGAAGCTTCCATGCCCTATTTGTTGATCCTCCAGCCAGGGCAACTGGCTTGGTTGCTGTGTGATGCAGGATGCTGGGCAGGATGGGTCACTGGGATGACCCCACAGGACACCTCCTGTGTTCTTATTGGTACAGTCTAAAACTACGGGCTGGCATGATGTTTACTCAGAGTCAAGATCTACCGTGTTCAGCAGGACTTTTTCTCAAGTATTTCCTGCAGTACAGGGGGTTCGACTTAATGGCCCTTGGGGTCTTTTCCAATTCTATGATTCTATTGTTCACTGTGAAGTTAAACAGATTGGGATCCCTTGAGGGCAGGGGTCGGGAACCCGCGGCTCGCGAGCCGCATGCGGCTCTTCCGCTGCTGTTCTGCGGCTCTATGAGCGGAGCCGCCGGCCCCCTATTCACCCGCCCTGCAGGAAGCAGGGCGGGCACATCTCTAGCCCGTGGGGGGGGGGGTGAGCGGTGGGAGGGAGGGCGAGGGAGCAAGTCGGCGGTTGAGCGGATGGGGGGGGCGAGCCAAATGGCTCTTTGGTGGTGAGCCAAATGGCTCTTTGAGGGGAAAAGGTTCCCGACCCCTGCTTGAGGGTCACCAAAAGGCAAATCCCACCTTTTGTGTAGCAATTGCTGATCAACCCTCAAATGGACAGGAAAGGCAAAACTGAAACCGAACACTTTGCACACTCAGGAGCGGTCCCTAATCATTCACCCAACTGGGCACACAGGTGTAAGACACTACATAAAGCACCTGGCATCCCCCAGCACTTATGGCATAGACCTCAGCCACTAGTTCAAACACTATATGTTAACACTAGCAGGGCACCCGTGCTTCCCTATGCATACTTCATCACAGACTCTCTATGGTCAAGCTCAAGACGTGTCTATTAATGGCCCTGGGGATGGGAAATACGCCGTCCCCAGGGAGCCATTCACACGTTGCAGCAGCGCCGACCTGACTCTGCTCCCTCTCCCCCCAGGACGGCGTCAAGCCGCCCTGAAAAACAACCCTTTAAAGGGTTGTTTTTCCTTCAACAGCGTGTTCCTGGTGGCGAAAGTGCTTAACAGCACCGCTGGAACACGCTGTTTCTTCCAGTCTGACTCACCTTGTCCTCGCCGCCTGTTGAAGCCGGGCCATGCGCTGTCCTCCGACCCTGGAGGTTGGAGGGCAGCGTATGGGCTTCACGGCCAGCAGGTAGAGGACTATACCGCGTGAGTCGGACGGGAAGGGGAAGAGGCGGCTCCATGCGGAGCCGCCGCCTGCTGGTTTTCTTCAGAGGCCGTCCGCGACAAGCATACGCGAGCGGTTTCCACCTCCACGCCGGCGGAATTCTTGCCGGCGTGGAGGCGCCCTTATGGCCGTGCAGAAACGGCCTATGAATTTTGGGGTGACATTCAACATGCTTCTTTACAGCCTGTTTGTGAACTTTGGGGTGACATGCAGCATATCTTTCACAGCCTGTCTGTGGTTTGTTTTTGCATATTTTGCTGCAGCTTCCTGTAGTTGTCTTTTTATAATGCAATGTGTTATTGCTCTCTTTCACCTGGTGGGCTCCAAAAGACGTCATGTGGAAGCAGCCATTGTATTTTCGGGATCCAGAAAGGAAGTGTTCTGCCTTTGGATGCTGATGAGTGAGAAGGCTGTGAAGAGGTTCAGAGTAGGGTTGAAGGGCAGGGAGCTGGACTGTACCGCCACTGCAGCACATTCCTGGGGACTCATCCCGCCACTTCAGAGCACAACACCAAGCACAGGGTGATCGGAGGCCGAGAGCAGTAAACTTGTCTGCACAGCAATCAATCTGATGTCCATATGCAAAACCTGACAAATGTTTAGTAGTCAAAGGTGATAGTGTGGTTTGTAATCTGTTTTGATTGTATTTGGCTGTAGTGGTGTTTGGCTGTAGCGGTGTTGTTGAAGCTGATGGTGTTTAACTGTCACCCTTAGAATGTTCGTGCAGCATGTCTGTGGACTGAGGGGCTGGTTTGCCCTTAGAATGTTCGTGCAAATGGCCAGAGATGAGCAGTTAAAACAGTAAATGTGTAATAATTCGACTAAAACTGAATATTTTGAAAAATCCTTTCTTAGTGAGCACCTAAACCACATAATGAACTGGTGTGCCAAATTTCAGCATTGTAGGTTTGGTAGTTTTTGAGTTCTTTGCATGAGTCAGTGAGTGGTATTTCGCGTTTATATATATAGATTGGCAGGAATCCCAGACCCAGTTGAAATTTTGCCCCACAAGACACAGCCACTGTGGTTAAGGCTGTTCTTGTTGATTGGCTACCCCACATACCAACCAATCATTTTATCCAGCAGTCACCATTCTCCTGATGCACTCATGGGATTCATTAGTACAATAGTCCCTTTTATCCCAGTAGTCTTTCTGCTTAGTTACCAACTCTGGGTTGGGAATTTCTGGAGATTTGGAGGGGACAGACTGTAGACAGCAGAGTTTGGGGAGAAGAGGGACCTCAGCATGATATAAATCCCATCCTGCAAGCTGTAATTTTCTCTAGGGGACTTGATCTTTGACAGATGGATAAAAGTTGTAATTCAACCAGAGCTACAGGCCCCATCTAGAGGGTGGCAAGCTGATACAGTCCATCTTACAAATACATTTTCTCTAGAGGAACTGATCCCTGGTATCTGAAGATCAGTTGTAATTCTTGGAGAAGTCCAGACCCCACTGGGAAGCTGGCAGTCCTATTTGCTACATCCTACACCCCCACCTCCACAGGCTTATTAAATGACAGCAGTGACCTGAAGATGGCGACACTTCATGACCCTACTGGTACCAGACCGACCCATGATGGCTTGGGGGAACTCTGCTTTTAAGACTGAAGTGTCTCTACTCCTCCTGCCAACTCTTGGGGTGCCTAGCCATGCAGTGTCAAAATGGGGTGCCCATTCTCTGCATTGGCTAGTGTCCCCACAAGGACAGAAAACCTGTCTGGACTTGCCCTTGCCCACACCTGCCTTGCAAATAGCCATCACACCTTTCCTGAAGGGATTAAGATAATTCAATACCCCTGCCCTGGAGAATGTTCCCATCTCCAGTCCTGGACTATCCAGCCTGTGAAGACAAAGGACTTGTTAATGTGGTTGCCCTGAGTGTTCCTGCCAGTATTGTATTAGCCTGAGGACTTCTTCCTCTGACTAACTTCTCACTAACCACCATCTTATTCGCATTGTCATTGTCCTACAGATGTCACTCAATCAGCTACCTTCCCCCTTTCAAGCACTTCCAAGCTTGGCCCATTAAGCTAATGCCTCAACCCATTACATTAATGACCCAACTCATGAAGGGTCATGACACAGAGGTAGGCAGTGGCAAAGCACCTCTGATCTTCTCTTGCCTTGAAAACCCCACCAGGGGTCGCCAAAAGTCAGAAGTGACTTGACAGCAAAACAAAATTAATAGACGTATTCCACATTTCTTCCCAAGGAAGTTAACATAAGTTTTCAGGAGGATTCATATTTAGGAAGTTACCAGGTCCAGAACTGCTCAATTTCAGCAAAACTACTGAAGCACATACTCTCTGACTATACCCTGGGGCAATACATTGGCTAAAATCTACGTATATTTTCTTGGGAATAAGTTCCATGACCTACAATAGGACTTACTTCTGAGTAGACCAGATTAGGCATTCTCCCTTTATTTCATAAGAAAAATAGCTGTTGCAAATGCTGACATAAATTTCATACTAGTCGTGATTTCTTCATAGGTTATTTTTTTAAATCACTAAGATTATATCTCAAGAAATGTGAAACACCTGCACCATATAGGTACCATTGACAGAGAGCTAAGATTGTCTGACAGTGCCTCAGCTCAAGAGGTTTTGGGGGGTTGTAAAAGGCTTTAATCACAGGCAAATGTTTTCAGTGGTCATTCCTGGTGCTGAGCCAGAATGGTGTAGTGTTAAGCTAATCTGGGAAGACGGGTTCAAATATACCCTCTCATGTGAACCTGGATGGATGGCCAGGGGCCACGTATTTCTTCTTCTAACACACCTCAAAGCCTTCTTACAAGGATACAGAGAACCAGCTGTCTTGAACTCCTTGGGGGAAGGGAGCAGCAGGTGAAAGGAACAGAGTCATTCAACCAGTTCAGCAGGCTTTAGATGAGTAATGCATTGAAAGAAGGGAAACACATCAACATAAGAACATAGAACATAAGAACAAGCCAGCTGGATCAGACCAGAGTCCATCTAGTCCAGCTCTCTGCTACTCGCAGTGGCCCACCAGGTGCCTTTGGGAGTTCACATGTAGGATGTGAAAGCAATGGCCTTCTGTGGCTGTTGCTCCCGAGCACCTGGACTGTTAAGGCATTTGCAATCTCAGATCAAAGAGGATCAAGATTGGTAGCCATAAATCGACTTCTCCTCCATAAATCTGTCCAAGCCCCCTTTTAAAAGCTATCCAGGTTAGTGTCATCACCACCTCCTGTGGCAGCATATTCCAAACACCAATCACACGTTGCGTGAAGAAGTGTTTCCCTTTTATTAGTTCTAATTCTTCCCCCCAGCATTTTCAATGAATGCCCCTGGTTCTAGTATTGTGAGAAAGAGAGAAAAATTTCTCTCTGTCAACATTTTCTACCCCATGCATAATTTTATAGACTTCAATCATATCCCCCCTCAGACGTCTCCTCTCCAAACTAAAGAGTCCCAAACGCTGCAGCCTTTCCTCATAAGGGAAGGTGCTGCAGTCCCTCAATCATCCCTGTCGCCCTTCATCTCTTTTTTTCTATCTCTTTCAATATCCTTTTGAGATGTATGCACCAGAACTGAACACAGTAATTCAAGTGTGTCGCACTCACAGCTTTATATAAGGGCACATCTTCTTGCAGTTTGCATTCTCAATTCCTTTCCTAATTATCCCCAGCATAGAGTTTGCCTTTTTTCACAGCTGCTATACATTGAGTTGACATTCCCATGGAACTATCAACTAAGACGCCCAAATCCCTTTCCTGGTCTGTGACTGATAGCACTGACCCCTGTAGCATGTATGTGAAGTTTGGATTTTTTGCCCCTATGTGCATCACTTTGCATTTTGCTACATTGAACTGCATTTGCCATTTCTTTGCCCACTCACCTAATTTATCAAGGTCCGCTTGGAGCTCCTCGCAATCCTTTGTGGTTCTCACCACCCTACATAATTTGGTATCATCTGCAAACATATGTGTTTGCATTAGAAATTTGTAGGTTGCTTGCCTGTGAGGATCTTCAGGCTCAGGCACAGCAGTGGATTTCTTCTACTATGTTCATTTGCCACAAGGTGGCAGAAAGGTATAATCTTCCAGGGCTTCTACAATTGTCCATTATTCTATCTTCCCCTGGCAAGCCTCTTTTTCTCTCTAGGATTTCAAATGCAGCCATTAGAGATAAAAGGCACTAGGGCAGAGGTCGGGAACCTTTTCCCCTCAAAGAGCCATTTGGCTCACCACCAAAGAGCCATTTGGCTCACCACCACCACCACCCACTCGCTCGCCCCCCCCCGTCCGCTCCCCCGCCGACTTGCTCGCTCGCTCGCTCACTCGCCCTCCCTCCCCCCCGCCCGCTCACACACACCCCGTGGGCTAGAGATGTGCCCGCCCTGCTTCCTGCAGGGCGGGCGAAGAGGGGCCCGGCAGCTCGGCCTGCCTAGCCGCCGGGAGAGCGCCCGCCCCGCAAGCAGTGGGGCGAGCAGGAGCCAAAGCCTGCGGCATGGCCTCGCCGGCCGCGGGCTAGAGATGTGCCCACGCTGCTTCCTGCAGGGCGGGCGAAGAGGGGGCCGGCGGCTCCGGAAGAGCCGCATGCGGCTCGCGAGCCGCGGGTTCCCAACCCCTGCACTAGGGGATTTACAATATTTGCTTAACCCACTGGTGTCCTAGTCGGAACAGAACTACTAAGAACTCAGTTGTGCTTAAGGCTCCTCTGGGGTGAAGTGTTGGACTGTTTCAACAGTTGCAACACTGACAAAGCCAAACTTTCCTGTGGGATTAGTTAAGTAAAAATATACAACCCCTTCTGGGCCAGGCTGTGGGCTGAGCTTAGAGCACGAAAGAAAAAACAAATGTTTTTCTTGTCTCTTCGTCTCTTAAAAGCCCTCTGTAGAAAAAAAAATGGAGGAATGGCAAGTTGATAGGAGGCACCTAAAACACACTTTCTGGAAAGACACATTCCTCACTCCTCAAGAACTTTGCTGCTGATATGTTGATCATGTACACATTGGTAAAGTTGGCAGAAACATTGCGCCATCCAAATAAGGCAATTCTAGAACTGAGAACCAGGGTGGAGTAGTACGAGCAGCAGACTCTAATCTAGAAAACTGAGTTCAGTTCCCCACTCCTCACCATGAAGCCTGCTGGGTGAACTTGGGCCAGTCACAGTTCTCTCAAAAGTCTCGCAGCCCATGCGGAGTCGGGCAATGTCAAATCACTTCAGCATGTCTCTTGCCCTGAAATTCCTATGGGGTTGTCATTAGTCAGCTATGACTTGACAACACACCCTAGTGTATTGGGGACCTAGACTTTTCCTGGTCAAATTTACCGCAGGGAGGGGGGTAAGAAGAGCTCCATCCCCTGATGATATCATCACACCCTTTAGTTGGAGGTTGAATTGAGAGTCGAGTTCTATGGGGCAAGAACTACTCCATGTTCAAATCCCACCTCAACCATCAGTTGCTTTCTCTCAGCCCAACCTACCTCACAGGATTGTTGTAAGGATAAAAGGAAAGGGCTAAGAAATGTAATGAAGAAACCTCTATTTTTTCCTAAATCTAGGCAACTTACCCAGAGTTCTATGTAAGGCAGATCTACAAAGACATGTGGTGAATAGGGTGACAGTCTAATCTACTTTTACATAACGGTTAGAGAGCCAAACTGGAGTTCATATCGCCACTGTCTCAGCCACAGCACTCACTGGATGGCCTTGCTACTCAAAATGTGGAATGGAAACGTAATACTTGGTATTACTTGGTAAAAATAGGCTCCCATGTTCAACGCTCCTGCATCGTTTGTTATAAATTCCCCTATCACCGCCACACGTGAGTGGCTTTTGGGTGGCAGCTTAGTTCACCGTAGCTGCAGTACCGCCGTCTGCCAGGAGGGGATTGATCGGGAGCTCTAAATCGGACCGAGAGAGAGGGTGAGGGGAAAGGAAACACTTTTTACCTGTTTGTTTTTAACTGTTCTGTACCAGGGAACAGCTGAGCCCTGCAGTCAAAAACGGCGCGTAGGAAAAAATGCCAACTATGCCAATGCCCTCGCAGCCTCTGACTTAGGAAAAAACAAACTTTTCTGTTGACATCTTTGTTCAACGTGCCCTGCGTCCAGGCTGCATCCAGGCGTCTCTTGCACGGCTTGTACCCTTATAAAGGAAGCTGCCTCTTGCCTGTTGCTGAGTCCCGCTGGCTGCCCCAATCGCCCCGGGACTCCCTGCCCCCCCCCCCCGCCTCCCAGGCTGTTTCATCTATATAAGGCAGAATCCTCTCTTTCCGTCCCCTTCCCTGCCTTCTCGCAGCCCCAAATCCAGAGGCGCACAGCTGGGCGGCTGCCACCCCTCGGCGCGCAGCATTCTTTCGCCTTGTATGGCCAAATCCTTTGGGGTGGGAGGGATCCGTTTGGGCCAAGTCTATCCTCCATTGGCCGCCCCTGCCCTCTGGTCCGGCTCTGTCCCGCACTAAAACAACAGCAAGGGAATTTCACACCTCTTGTGTGTCTTGAAGGGGCTCAGCCACCCTTGCGGCCATCTCGAAGGGTCCCAGCAGGTTTCGGTCGGAGGCAGGTAAGAGCGCGGCCGGGGCTTCTCTTTAACAGCCGCCCGGCTGGGCGAGGCTTCCCCTTGGCAGAAAAGTCAAGGCGAGCCGCGGATGGTGTCCCATGCCCTCCATCCCTCTGCCAGGGCCACGCATCCATCAGTCCGGAGTCATTGCTGCCGTCTGGTGCGGGGGCAACAGACCAGCAAGCAGACCTCGGGAATTCCCTTGATCCGATCCAGTGGGCTCTGAATCAGGAAAGTTTACGCCAGGGTTAAGAGTTTCAGGCTGTGCAGTGGGTGGGGTGGTTGTGGGGGCGGGGGGAGCATGCTGCAGAATGATAGTCGTGGTGATCTTTGGGCTCAGACTTGGTCAAGCTCCAGCGTGGTGTAGTGGGTAAAACCGCAAAAGTGACTCTGATCTGGTGAACCAAGCTTGCTACCCCACTCTTCCACAGGCAGGCTGCTGGGAGACCGTGGGCTTGTCACAGTTCTCTCAGAACTCTCTCAGCCTCACCTACCTCGCAAGGTGTCTGTTGTGGGAAGAGGAAGGGAAGGAGACTGTAAGCCCCTTTGAGATGTCTTACAGTTAAGAAAAGCAGGGTGTAAATCCCAAACTCTTCTTAATTCATTTCTGAAACATGGCAAAGGCATACATTGTGTGTCTTGAATAATTTTCCCTGTTGCCGAGTAAACTTGAACACTGGCACACTCTTCAGTCTCATTTGGGTGTCCCTATTAAAAGGGTTTCTGGGGACTGTGTTCCAATCTTTTGCATGCCTTCTTCCTTGCTCTTGAAGCGGCTGATTTTCTCCGGCTCCCTCCAGACTAAAGTTTCCATCCAGTCCCATTTAAATGCTAAACTGTAGGGGGTGGGGGTGGGGGGGCTCAGTGATAAGAGTATTTGTTTTGCATGCAGAAGGTCCCAGATCCAACACCCAGGGCAGATCAATGGTGTGATTAAATAAAAGGCAGTTTAGAGACTGAGAATGTGGAGGGGCTGAATGACAGTCCATATCCTGGACCAGGGGTCCCCAAACTTTTTAAACAGGGGGCCAGTTCACTGTCCCTCAGACTGTTGGAGGGCCGGACTAAAAAAAACTATGAACAAATTCCTATGCACAAATGATTGTAAAACGTTTGATTTCACCTTTCAGCCTTTCTGTCATGGTCTATTTTTAGAACAGTGACCAAAGTATGTCAAGTACAGGGTGGGCTCCAAAGATTGTTGGGGAGGCTGTGGAATACCTTCCCCTGTAAAAAAAAAAAAGCAGAACTTTCCCAATGAAACATTCCATCTAACCCAGGATCAGGTATCTTCCTGGGTTCTTTCCTCCCTAGCAGCCAGCAATCGATTCGCCAGCCTGGCTGATGCCAGTGGGAGTGAGGTGGAACAGAAAGCCTGAGAGCAACACATGGAGTAGCTGAGAGGGAAGGGCGGAGCAGGCGTTGCCACATGTAAGGTTTCCAACTCTGGGTCAGAAAATTCATGGAGATTTGGGGGTGCCATCATGTAACTACAATCAACAGCCGTTGGAGCTGGTTCCTCCTCTCCCTTGAGCCCCCACTGCACATGAATGGAGCCATCGCCGCCATGCCTGGCGGGCCGGATAAATGCCTTCAGGGGGCCACATTTGGCCCCTGGGCCATAGTTTGGGGACCCCTGTCCTGGACAGTGCCCCTCTGCAGCCTTGCCTAAACCTCTCATTGATCAACTGGTGCCTAGAGGATGGTTTGTGATCCAGTTGTATGGAAGAAATATGCCCCCAAAGCCTCCACCTGAGAATATTCCTCAAAGCAGGTTCAGGAATGCTCTTCAACCTGGAAAGGCAGATCAACAGTACTAGGTGTGGGATTCAGGTGGAGGGAGAACACACAGATCCTCAGTGGAAAAAAGAATGCACTCTACACGTGCTCAGAGATGCACCCTTAATCTATGACTATTTTATGTTTTGTAAAGAGTTGCTACAGGAATGCAGAGGACAAATTGCTCCAGCTTTCCCTTAAAGCTGAATCTGGAGGGGCAATGGATTCCGTCCACCAGTGCTTGGAGACAAAAATGGACTGGATGAGAATGAGCCTGAAGCTGCTTCCCAGTTCCTTATTTGCAGATACCACCAAGCTGTTCCTTATTTGCAGATACCACCAAGCTTCGTCTGGCTCAATTGTCCGTCGTTCGTCTGGTTCCGTCTGTCGTCTCAGTCCGGTCCGTCATCTCGTCCTTCCTTCTTCCTTTCCTTCCTTCCTTCCTTCCTTCCTTCCTTCCTTCCTTCCTTCCTTCCTTCCTTCCTTCCTTCCTTCCTTCCTTCCTTCCTTCCTTCCTTCCTTCCTTCCTTCCTTCCTCCCTCCCTCCCTCCCTCCCTCCCTCCCTCCCTCCCTCCCTCCCTCCCTCCCTCCCTCCCTCCCTCCCTCCCTCTCCTTCCTTCCTTCCTTCCTTCCTTCCTTCCTTCCTTCCTTCCTTCCTTCCTTCCTTCCTTCCTTCCTTCCTTCCTTCCTTCCTTCCTTCCTTCCTTCCTTCCTTCCTTCCTTCCTTCCTTCCTTCCTTCCTTCCTTCCTTCCTTTTAGGTGATCCAAAGGAAAGTTCCAAGGAAGAGTGGGGATTTGATACTGGGTCTCCCAGATCCTATTCTGACACTCTAACCACTGCTCACACCGTTTATATCTTCAAACAAGGAACTGAGAAACACCTTCAGCCTCATCCACAGGAGCTCATAAAGTGGAGCTTAATCCAGACAACCCAAAGGATGTGTGGTCATGTGACCATCAAGGAGATCTGTGGCCTGTGCTGGGTGGAGTTTCACTCCAATCTCCAGAGGTCAGGCCCTCAATGTGGAAGGGATGTTAGATCCAGCTTTGCTTATGGACATCTGAATAATGTCTGTGACACTGGATTGCCTTTCTCCATTGCCCGTTGGGACACCACCATCTCCTGGAAAGAGATGATCTTGCTACATGTTTCCATGTTTGTGTAATATCTAGGCAAGCACTCAGGAAGCACTAACAACTCTTTTCTGGAGATACTGTCTTGTACGAGGAGTTGCCTATTATTTATTTGTTTTGTTATTTATTATACTTCATTACCCTGCCTTTCCCTGAAACTCAAAGCAGATCACAATCTTCTTCTTTTCTCCATTTTATCCTTACAGCAACCCTGTGAGGTAGGTTAGGCTGAGAGTGTGCAACTGGCCCAAAGTCACTCAGCAAGCTTCCATGGCCAAGTGGGGAAACAAACCTGGGTCTCCATCAGTCTAGTTGCTGATTGGCCTGTGAAAATAGACCACATTGGCCTCTGAACAGAGTTTGGAAACTTCCACTTTTCCAGAAATACAACAGCTGGGGTCTTAACTGGGATCCAGTATAGCAACATACTTGAACAGCTGCACTGGCTGCCAGTTTGTTTCCAAGCACAATTAAAATTGCTTTTTAACTTGGAAAAGATCTTCGTGCTGGCAACACAAGAATG
The DNA here is from genome assembly GCF_021028975.2 of Sphaerodactylus townsendi. Taxonomy (NCBI): domain Eukaryota; kingdom Metazoa; phylum Chordata; class Lepidosauria; order Squamata; family Sphaerodactylidae; genus Sphaerodactylus; species Sphaerodactylus townsendi. The sequence goes on from NC_059429.1 coordinate 103,772,414, forward strand.
TGCTGCCTGGTGCATCAAGAGTATAATGCAGCCCCCAGGTGGAGTTATTATTATTTCTGTACAGCACACGGTATATTACCAGTGCAAAATGACAGTGATAGTGAAGCAGAGAAGATCATTAGTCTAAAAAACACCCTGGAGATCCCTCAGAACCGAGAAAAGACATAAGAGTTATCAGATTCTAAGAATCAATATTTAGGGGGCAGAAAAACATAATGTTTACTTGCACCTTCAAGTATAGTGGCAGTATCTGGTGAACTGGGCTTAAAGTGGGCTGATGAGATGCTGTGGGATTCATTACATATTTTTCTCAGTCTTTCTCCAAGGAGCTCAGGACAGCACCCTCCATCTCCCCCCTCACTTTGCACTCACAACAACAACCCTGTGAAATACGTACGACCCAAGGGCATCCAAAGCAGCAGTTTCCAATCCTTTCAGTATGGTGACACAGTATAGGCTGTCCCTTGGACCAGTCCAAATTTGCTTGGTATGGTGACTCGTCCTAAACTGGCCCAAGGTTTTTTGTCACCCTAGGGCAGGGGTGTCCAACTCTGGTGCTTCAGATGTACATGGACTACAATTCCCATCAGCCCCTGTTGGCATGGCCAATTGGCTGTGCCAGCAGGGGCTGATGGGAATTGCAGTCCATGAACATGTGAAATGCCAGAGTTGGACACCTCCTCCCTAGGGAAACTGTGACCATGACATCCATCTGGTTCAGCATTCCATTTTCTACAACGGCAAACTGGATGTTTTTGTGAAACCGGAAACATCACAGAAAGGGTGCAGCAGCCCCCAACGTGAACCAAAGCAAGTGGTGTTCCAACATACATAGCCTTTGCATGTAGAGATCACATTCCAGCCTTTGACCACCCTCTTCTCCATTACTTCCTCTTACTGCCCCCTGCCCCCTAAGATCCCAAGAAACTCACTTTAGGTTACATTTTACGTGATCAACATGTATATGCAGTGAAGAAAAAAACACCAGCAACTAACATATGACATGGCAGAAACTGTTTCCACGGTCTCATCCTGGTTTCCAAAATACAACACAGAGCAATGGGAAAGATAGGGGCGGCTCTTAGGGAATGTTGTTCCATTACCCACTTTCAGAGGCATTTCGGGTCCCACATGTTGGGAAATACTGATCCAAACATCCTTCATGAAGAAATGTGGATTTGAACCCAGACCTCCCTAGGCCTATCCCAGGTAAGTATTACATCACACTGGGACCATGGAAAGGTGAATCATCCCCAAGGCAATGTTATCACTTGTACCACTGAACTGTGTTGAGTTTCTTCTCCAGGCAGCATACAGAGTACTGCCCATGGACAATTCAAGCAAAGAAAGGGGTGCTGACGCTTTTGACTCAGTTTTGCAGATGACAAGAAACCCAGTTATTTCTCTTACTGCAATTTTGGGCCAGCACTTACTGGACAAAAGGCAACAACACCCGTCATCACAAAGTACAGAGAATAAAAGTTCACCAAAAGGCTGACAGACTCGTGCTGTGGAATAGCTTTCTTCCGTCAGTCCAAGTCCAGAGATCTCCACTGGAAAGAAGGAGCATACAGCAGGGGTGTAACGAGGCAGCCCTGGGCAAACTGTAGCCCTAGGCAAAACCTCAGTTGGATGCCCCCCCCCCCCCATGGGCGGCCACTCCACCATGACCAATTTTTTTTTTGCACCAGGACATTGGTGCCTGCGCGGGGAGCATTTTTAGACATATCAGCACCAAAATTTCAGCATATCATCAGGAGACTGTCCTTATGCTACTCCCCAAGTTTGGTGAGGTTTGGTTCAAGAAGTCCAAAGTTATGGACTCCCAAAGGGGGTGCCCCATCCCTCATTGTTTCCAATGGGAGCTAATAGGAGATGGGGGCTACAGTTTTGAGGGTCCATAACTTTGCTCCCCCCTGAACCAAACTGCACCAAACCTGGGGGGTAGCATAAGGACAGTCTGCTGATGATACGCTGAAAATTTGGTGCCACTAGCCTAAAAACTGCTCCCCCTGCAGGCCAAAAATGGAAAACCACTAAAAATATCCCAAAATGAACCCAGCATTTTGATGCCCCCTACAAGGTGATGCCCTGGGCAGCTGCCCACCTTGCCCAATGGGCATTACGCCCCTGGCATACAGCCATGAGCATGACTGGGAGATGGGTTGTCAGCTCCAAATTGGGAAATTCCTGGAAATTTGGGGGAGGAGCTTGGGGAAGTCAGGGTTTTGGTAGGCGAGGGAAGTCAGCAGCAGATAATACCATAGAGTCCACTCTCCAAAGCAGCCATCTTCTTCAGGGAACAGATTTATGTGTCTAGAGATCAGCTGTAATTTAACAACATCTCCACCCCCATCCCCGTCCCAGACACTGGCCACCCTACCAGTGGAGGTGCTTTCTTAGGAACTGCAGCACAGTCCTACACTATGAACCAAAATGTTTGGGATGCTGACTAGCAACACCAGCAATACACTGCTGTTCCTACGCCCATACCAAATCCAGGATTAGGATGGAGCTTCCTGAGGCAGAAGCTGAAAATAATAGGCTGAGGAAGAGGCCAGTGACAGCTTTTCCACATGCAGGCAGCAAAAAACTGACCCCACTTCTGGCAAGACAAATGGTCCAAGGGCCTTATTAGACAAGGACATGAAATTAGAAAGCGGCACCCAACTGGCTAGCTGTGAGACATTCTCAAACCTGGTTTGCACATACTGGTGAATGAATGGGCAGAATGGACAGTACTGCCTAGGTCTGTAGGGCAAGGGTCTGCAACCTGTGGCTCTCCAGATGTTCATGGACCGATGTTCATGGACAATTGGCCATGCTGGCAGGGGCTGATGGGAATTGCAGTCCATGAACATCTGGAGAGCCACAGGTTGCAGACCCCTGCTGTAGGAGATCGGCTGCAGTTTGGAAGGGTCCATTGCGTTTAAACAAAATCTCCATGCAAGTAAAGAACTAGGTCATCAGGAAGAAAGTTTCTACTGCATCTGCATGCTTGCTGTGCTGGTTTTGCAGGGAAATTTGAACATACAAGAACATTCCAAAATGTGATCCTCCACTGCCAGTCTGAATTGGAACAGACCATTCTTCCACCACAAGCTCCTGCTACCTCACTGCCAATTCATTTCCCCTGCATGCATAAACTAGGACTCAGTTATTGTTCCTCAGTCTTTGTTTCTTCTCCAGTGGCAGCTCTGCGAAACATCTGTCTGACTGAAGTGAGAGCAAGGCAGGCATGGGTCCTAGAGTGGCTAACCTTCCAGGTGATGGCTGCTGATCTCTTGTGGTGACAACTGATCTCCAGGCAACAGAGATCAATTCACCTTGAGCAAATGGCCATTTTGGAAGGTGGATTCTTTCCTAAACCCCCCCTCAGGCTCCACCCCCAAAATCACCTGGTATTTCCCAACCTGGAGCTGGCAGACCTAATAGGACCACTTAGCAGGAGATTACATGAAACTGTTCTCAGTGCCACTTTGTAGAATAATATAATTTGTAAACTCTAGCTCTGTGTGGGTTCATTTTTATCTCTAATAGACATGCAACAGGTCAAATTCCTCACATGAAGGTCTTAAACCTTCATGAAACTATGGCAACAGATAGCAGTTGCTTGCAACACCATAGCAGAAGCAGTACTCAGCTGAGCATGAGAGGCTGATGTGATGTCAACACTGAGCACAATATGTTGCTTTCTAACATATCTGCAAAATTGGTATGAGAGGTTGGAGTCACTGGGCAGCTCCAAAGGCCCCATAACTTTGGGAGGCCCCACCATTGGGCAACCACCACCACTACCTCCCTATGAGAGCTGCCAGACAGTGTTTCCTCATGCATTGCTTCCAAAGAGAGGGAGAGGGAAGGCAATCAATTGGCAACAGCCTTTCCTAGTGAAGTGGTGGCAGAGGTGTAGCTCCAAGGGGACAGGGTGGAGGCCGATGCACCGGGGGGCACGGTGAGGGCGTTCCGGAGCGTGGCATGATGTTCCAGGGCGGGGGCATTCTGGGGTAGGGTGGAGCGTGCACCGGGCGCTTTTCCCCCTTGCTATGCCTCTGAGTGGTGGCAGCAGCTGCATATTTGCTCTGGCAGGTGAGTGAGAGGCAGTGGCAACTAGGAATGGCAACTACCATTCACACGCCTGATCTCTCCATGTCACAGGTAGGCCCAATGGAGAAACTCTTACAGAGGAACCAGCCAAAATGTTAGGAATTTTGCATGGAATGGACTACACTACACCAAAGACATGAGCCCTTAAAGGGCTCAACTATGCTAGTGGCATGGTGCAAGAATGGGCTCTAACAGAGGCATGAGGAAATAGTTGCTATCCTGCAGATGAGCATTAGTGCTGCCACTACACTATCAATGTGACATTTTTTTCTCAGCATCAGGACTCCAGCCCCTGACCCTATCCATTGTTTTGTTGGTGCAGTCATTGTTAGGATTGTGGTGTTAGAAATTTTTTAGAAAGCATACATGCTCCCAGTTAAAACCACAAGCAATTTGATCCATTTGCACATGCATGCATGTCCCATGACTTATTGTGAACTGCCTTCACTGAAAAACATTGGCATGTCCCAAATACAACAGTAACATAATACCACTGTATGAATTAATCTGTGGGATCCTCAGGTACATAGTCCCTTCCTTCCTTCCTTCCTTCCTTCCTTCCTTCCTTCCTTCCTTCCTTCCTTCCTTCCTTCCTTCCTTCCTTCCTTCCTTCCTTCCTTCCTTCCTTCCTTCCTTCCGCAAATCATAATTTGTCATCAAGATGGAGCCACCCCATAAGGGTTGCCAACCGCCAGGTGGTGGCTGTAGAACTCCCACCAGGTAACAGATCAGTTCACTGGAGAAAATGGCCATTTTGGGTGGTGAGCTCTATAGTATTATACCCCATTGAAGTCCCTCCTCTTTCCAAATCCCACTCTCTTCAGGCACCACCCCCAAATTTCCAGGTATTTCTCATCTTGGAGTGGGCAGCCCTGCACCCAGTTGTGGTTTGTGATTGCCCTGGAACTAAAATTCCCAAGCCACTGTTTACTCCTGGCTTAGAATCTTGGTTTGCAAAGCAAGCACAAGCCATGCTTTTGAAGGCGAACAATGGCTTGTCACAAAAGCAGAAATGGTTAGCTCGTGGGGAAGGGAGTATGGAGGTGTCTCTGGCTTGTTTGCTCACATAAAGGTCAACCATAGTTTGGGATTAAATCTGAACTAGGTCATTGTTTTTCAGATTATGGGTTGAGAAAGGCAAATTCTGTTAGTTAAGGTTCAGCTGCAATGGCTTGCTCACGAATGCCAGTTGTAGACTGATGAAAATCTACATGTGAACCAGTCCATTATTGGACCAGTTGGGTCAAATAATGAAGTGCTGATAAATTAGGCAGGGTGATACAACAGGACAGAATCTGCTGCCTCATTCTTATTGAGATATTGGAAAGCAGTGGGAGAGAAGGCGGATTTGTATGTTCAGAAAGCTATAATAGCAGAAAAACAAACAAAAAATGTAGACTGAACCACACTTGGTTGTTGCTTTTAACCTGTCAGAGAGTTCACTCCTGTGCTCTTAAACAGCATCAAACACCATGCTATTAAAATTATCTTTAAAGCATCTCATGAGTTTAGAATCAAGTGGGGGTGTGGGGGCGGGGGGGGGGGACCCAGTCAAACAAGATTGCCAATCCTGCCGATTTTTTTTAAAAAAATCACTTTTGGTTTTTCTAGTTCACACACAGCTCGCCAAAAACAGCCAGCCAAAAGTGTTGCCAGCCAAAACAGATCCTTTGGGAGCTGTTGTCAGTTTCACAGTTGTGCCTGCCATTTTGTGAGTTGATGCAGAGATTCTCCATGCCTCCACCATTTGGTGAAGGTTTTCCATGGAGGTTCCCTCTGCTTTCAGCTCATTCACATGCAGTTTCCGCCAATATCTTAACAGCCAATAGCTTAACAGTTTAATAGCAGCTGTGATAGGAGAGAAGGCAAGAAAGGCAAGAAAGGAGGGCAAGCAATCACAGACTAAATTAAATCAGTTGGTGGACTAGATGTGACCTGTGGGCTGTACTTTGGAAACCTTGGTCTTAAAAATGCCAGTGGGCTCAAACTGTTTTTCCTGCTGCTTCAGGCCAGTACAGTTACTCACCTGAATCTATCATAAATTTGTGTATATATGATCAAACTGCATAGTTTCAGATGCAATCTAGATAGTTTCAGATGCAATCTAGGTAGGAGGTGAGGCACCAGTGCATACATGCAAAACCTTTACAAAGTGGGGCTGAAGGATCCAAGTCTGCAAGGATGCAAATCTCCTGAACACAGCAGAGAAGATGCGGAACGTTAGCATCACTTTGGCCCGTGATTAAAGTTAGTGGAAAAGAGGCAGCTGGTGACAAATGCAATGTTGGGGAATTTCCCACTTTAGGCTGGAGGACAAAAAGGCTTTTATCCTCTTTGCAAGGGGAGGTGCATATCAGCCTTGAACTAATCATCTCTCTCCCTGTCTTCAATAACAAGCCAGGCTTTGAGCTGTGCAATCATTGTCTAAGGGTTTTTTTTCTTGCTAACCAACCTCCTCCCTTCCAGGATAGTGGCTGGGCATGTTCTTATCAGCACTATAAGGGAGGTGTGTTTTTAAAAACCAAATTGCCTGGAGTTGCCGAACAAGGAACTGGGCAGGTTGGGTCCTCGAATGTCTGTGCCTGTGAAGTGAGGCCCCCATAGGGGAAGTTTCCCACAAAGTATTTCAGGGCACAGAAGGAAACCGAACCAGGACCCGGCCAAGAATTTCCTAGGGCAGGACTCAGTGTGGGGCTCCCATCTTGAGAAAAAATGATCTTAAACTTCAAAATTAGCACAGAATTGCACATATACACACTTGACTTGTGTTGATTTCTGGAAGATGGATTGAGGATGATACAAACAACACCCTTTTTCTTCAGCCACTGGGCCACTGTTCTGTAATCCTCCTCATCCTGGCTTTGAGTTGGTCTTCCAAGAATAGCAGTCCCCAGGGAAAAGCCAGTTAGGAGCCATTCTCTGTCTTGCAAGGAAATTGGAACACTTTGCTGGTTTATTGGGGAAGGGGATGAGAGAGAAGAGATGATACCAACACTCCCTCACTCTATCTAATGGCAACTGATAAGAATTTTTATTTTTCCTTCCTCTTTGCTGTGCTAGTCAACAAGAACTGTAATTTGTGTATAAGTAAATGTGCTGAGATTTACAAATAGGTGGTGACTGGTTTCCTGTCTCCTGTGTGATGAAATGGAGAATAAATCTGAACTCAAACCCTTACTCTACCATGATGCTGGGCAGTGGCGTAGTGCCCAGGGGATGGGGGGCATCTTGCACTGGGCGCACACGCACACTGGTGCAGGGGCGTTCTGGGGTGTGGTTGGGGCGTGGCAGGGGCACAGGGCACATACGTGTCCCGGGTGCAGTTCCCCCTCGTTACTGCTCTGATGCTGGGTGATTCAGACTCTTTAGTTGGGTCTAGGACTGCCAACTCTGGGTTGAGGAATTCCTGGAGATGGGTGGTGTGCGTGTGTGTGTGTGTAGCTCAACAATACACCATATAGTCCTTGTCTCTGAAGCAACCACTTTCTTCAGGAGAATTGATCTCTGTAGTCTGGAAGCCAATGAAAATTCCAAGAGATCTGCAGGTCCCAGTTGGAGACTGAGAATCCTAATTGGTACACAGGAATATATGGGAGAAACAGTCCTTTAGGATAGAAAATTGATGGATTTGATTTTGCAGGATGTTCACATACCTGTAAAGGTCAAAGACTGAGGAAACTTGGTTGGCTGCCTTGGAATAACAGGTGTACCTCCATGGATATTTCCATTTGTTGTTTATGTTTGGACTAGACTAGATTATGAGTCCCTCCATTACTGGTTCTGCATATTGCTGGTATTAGGAACCAGGATAGCCCCTCATGTTGCCTACATTTGAATTCCATCAATAAGACCAAGTTGCTGAAATATTGTCTAAATATTGGCTTTATGCTTCTGGGTGTTCATTTGTAAAAGAAGAGATGTCCAGTCACAAGCCTGTCTGGAAGTCCCTTATTCCCAGATATGTGGACCATAAAATGGTTACTATTCACACCCGAAGGAAGAGCCCTTTGCCATTTGCCCGTGCTCACAAGCACTCTCTACATGATTCCTTCAGGTCTGGGGGCTTAGCATGAGCTCTAGGGATCAGCCAAATTAAGCCCTGACTGTATTTTCTGTTGTTGTTTTGAAAACAGATACGGCTAAGGTGCCCTCATCTGTATGCATTGTGACTTTTCTTTTCCTTGACCCGAAAAACTTGCCTATCACATTTTAAACATGAACATCATAAAGCTAAAGTCTCATTTGCTCTGCGTGGTTCTTCTTTCCAATTTGCTTCTGTTTGCGGACCCTGAAAAGAAGTTCGATATATCCAAGAGATCTTTTTGTATCGATTTTTCTTTCTAAGTATGCGGCTCCAGGGCAGTCAAGCAGTCCCAAAAGCATTAATGTGGAACACTGCTCAGACAGAGAGAGGGAGGGAGGCCCTCCAAGTTCTTTCCCCTCCAACATTGTTGAAAGTGCTAAGAAACAGGTTGTGGATCATATGCATGATATGTGCCCTCGCATTTGTTGTGGTGTGACCAGGAAGCCTGGTGTGCAGCTTTTCAATGGTGCAGTGCTGCCTCTTGGAACAGCAATATGCATCACCCCAGCCCTGCATGTTCAAGTCAGCCTTTGCATAGGATCTGAACAGATGTGGCATCGGAATGGCAGGAGGGATTGCAGCTCAGTAGCAGAATACATGCGTATTCACAAAATAAGTCCCAGCCTGGAAAAACCTCCTTTAGGCCATTTATGCACAGGGCTTCTCCACATGGCAAGCCTAGCTTCTTGTTGGAGCATATTTTCAATTATGCAACATATTCACTACGTTATCTAGCTTGGGTTTTCACTTATGTAGCGGTCCCAATGCAGCTGTGCTTAAAATTTGACAGGCAAAATCCCAGCTCTTCCAGATTTGGGCAAACTGCAACCCTTTCCTCCAGTTCACTGGGAATCTGAACCTGTGCCATACCTGCCTTGCGTTCATATTACTCACCTCTCCCCACTTTCCCCCTCCTATGATACTCTTCCCCTCCACCCAGGAAGAAAGGACATTACTCAGCTCTCCTCATAGGCAAGTGCCGGTGACCAGCACAAGAGTGTAGCTTCAGAGCTGCGCAGATGTATTCATTTAACTGCACGCAAAAAACCTTCACATCCTCATGACCAGTGTCATGGGAACTTGGTGGAAACCTGGGCCCTCGAAACCCAAAACCCCTGCAAAAAGTAATTGCCATCCCACAGCAGATGTCAGGAAAAAGGAAAGGGGAAAGGGGGGAAAGGGGAGTGGCTAATTGATCTCCTGGCGCCCTGGCGGAAAAAGCTTCAGAAGCAAAATACTGCAAATTTAAGGGGAGTCGTTAGTGCATAAATGGCCTTACAGAGCTGCTGATCTTCAGAGTAGGCCATACTGGGCTAGATGAACCAGTAGTCTGATTGAGTGGGAGGTCATTTCACATGTTTATAAGGGCATAGATGCCGGGTAAGGTGAGGTGGGGAGAGAGATGAGTAATTGCATCAACTTTCTCTCCAAATAACTTCTGCAAGAATTGTTTTCCCTTTAATTGTAAGCTCTGGAAAACATTTCCCCCTCTCATTGTGAATTTTTAAACCATCTCAAGACAGGTTAAAAACAAACACTAAGTTAAAAACAAAAAAAATAAGATCAAAGAGATTTTACTTTTTAAAAAAGACTCTCGATGCCCTCAGAATAGATCTCCATCTTTGTTTGAACTTTGGGAAAGGCTGAGCAGGTTTCACTCTCTGTTTGAGAACTCCTGATGTAACCAAACTCCATTCCAGGGTGAGATCAAAGTTGTATTTTTTTTTAATGAATATCTAATTCTTGCTTATTCTTATTCTTCCTCTTCTCTTCATGATGGGTGCCTCTAATCCTGATTACCAAGCTGTGGCTCAAGGAAAGAAATACAGATTCACATGCCCGCCTTGCTTGGCTAGACAAAGAAAGGGGGAAGGAGGGGAATGGAATGCAAGGAATTTGCTAGGAACAGATAACCAATTTCCTGCTTATTCCTGAGTAGGCCCGGAGCTTGTGTTCTTGTTTGTGAGCCTGTCTTTGTGCAAGCAGAAAGTCGGTTAACCGAGGGTGGCTCATTCAGAGGAAAGGATCCCGGTGAGAACTGTCATGATTTTCTGAAGACATTTTCATCTCTTTCTTAAGAAATTGGACACTAAGTGGAGTGGCTGCCTTTGTTTCCCCTAGCTGTCTCCTGCGCCCAGCGAGGCAGAAATAGAAATGGAGAAAAATAGCTTCCTATTTTTGTATTTCCTGGGCAACTCACCTACCATTTACAAACCTTGTTGCGCAGACTTTGCAGATGAGAGCAGTTCTTGAAAGCAGCCACATTAATGCACTTCAGCTCCATAATCATATTTTTATACCCAGACTCAGAATTTACATCTGATTAATGGAAATTGTAGTGACCTGCCATGACGAGTTGTTGTGTAATTTCCCAGAATTCATCCAGATGTACTTTTTCTATTGCTTATTTATTTATTTTTACTATATTATATTTCTACTCCTGACAATAGCCAAGCTTGGGACAGCTTACAAAACAACTAGAACATTATATAAATACAGTTCTTAAAATAAAATTAGGGTATCAAAATCTAAAATTACATTTATAGTTGGCAATAAATAGCATCTCCTTCAGCCTATAAAATCTTGATTTCATTGTGGGGAGGCAAGATATAAACATAAGGAGGGAGACACACAATTTAAATATAATCGAGGCACTTGATGCTGTTGGAATCAATGACCAATGGATATAAATAATCAAATGGCCAAGATCGTCAAGGTGGTTGAGATGGTTAGGAGACTGGCAGGATGCTACAAGAACGATGAATGGATGGATGGCCTCAATCGAAAGCCCAGTGGAACATCTCTGTCTTGCAGGCCCTGCGGAATTTGGCCAAGTCCAACAGGGCCCTGGTGCCAGCTGACAGAGAGTTCCACCAAGCTGGAGCCAGGGCCAAGAAGGCCAACCTAATGTCATTAAGGCCAGCTGATTTCCATCAGAGGAAAGGAGTAACCTCCATGGGCAATATGGGGAGATCTGGTCTTGAAGATATGAGGACCCCAGGCCGCTCAAGACCTTAAAAGTCAGAATAAATAAATAAATACCTTGAACATGATCCAGAATTCAACAGGTAACCAATGCAGCTAATGTAAAATGGGAGTGATTGACAATATGCTGTTAACTGCTGGCCTTCACCAGCTGCGAGAGACACAGATCAAGAGAGCAAGTAGTAGGTCTTACAGCTGCAAGTGTTCTGTCTACATTGGAGTGGGAGAGTAGGATGAAGTGGTCCAATATAAGACTAGTGTCCTGCATCAATTGTAGCAGGGAGGTCATGGTGGAATGACAAAGCCTTTATCTGCAAAAAAAAGCTCGCAGAAGACTCACAACAAACAGCCAATTCCCTGTTTTTAGATCCCCTCAGTAAGGATGTCAGTGACCAAATTACTTTAAATAATTGTGCTGGGTGTGAGCTAGTCAAACATCTGATGCATGTTGTAATGACATAAACTTTGGTAAGATGATTAGAATGTTGTTGTCATCAGCAAGCAGCTACTGGATCTGGGAAGGGTCGCCATCTCTTGGTGAGGAAATTCCTGGAGATTTGTGGATGAGCCCTAGGGAAGCAGAGTTTGAGGAAGGGAGGGAGATTAGCAGGGATGGGATGCCATACAGTCCACTCTCTAAAGCTGCCATTTTCTCCAGGGGAACGGATCTCTGTAGTTTGGAGATCAGATGTAATTCAGGGAGGACTCCAGACCGCACCCCCACCCCTGGAGGTTGGGAACCTCTCGTATCTGAATTGTGAACTGTGTGGATTAGTTTACAGATTATAACACTGTCATTTTTAGAGGGGGGGGGATTCAAAATGTAGTATTGGTAGGCCCAGTGGTGGTATCCAAAAATTTTAGTAACAGGTTCCCATGGTGGTGCGATTCAAACTGTGGCGCAGCGCCAATGGGGCTGGGTGGGGCACGACGGGGGCGTGGCTGGGCATTCCAGGGATGGGGCACTCCTGGGCGGGGCTGTGGCAAGGACGCAGCCGCTACGCCGGTCCTTGGGCGGGAAACGAATGCACACAGGCGCAGGCTGCCACGCACATTGGTGCACCTCCTGCTAGACTGCTTCAAGTTCTGTGCGCTACTGCTGAGAGGAGGGGTGTAACTAAGGCAAAAATCACACGGCAAAATCACCAATTAGTAACCCCCTCTCGGCACACACAAATAATTAGTAACCTACTCTCGGGAACCTGTGAGAACCTGCTGGATACCACCTCTGGGTAGGCCTCATCCTATTTGAAGTATTCAAGCATCCATTGTTGAACGTTCAAAAATAAATGTCCAAGATTTGAAATGATAAAAGGTTAGGCTGACTAGATTCAAAGGAGGACAACTTGTTCTGCACATTTGAATCAAACTGCTTCCTGTGAGGAACTCAGGATGAAATCATGGCCATACATAGTTTCTAATCTCCAGGTGGCACCTGGAGATCTCCTGCTATTACAAATGATCTCCAGATGACCAAGAACAGATCCCCTGGAGAAAATGGCTGCTTCGGAGGGTGGAGTCTTTGGCATTACACCCTGCTGAGGTCCCTCCACTCCACTCCCCAAACCTTGACCTCTCCAAGCTCCAGCCCCACAGATCTCCAGGTATTTCCCAACACAGAGCTGGCAACCATAGATCTCAAGTGTATATTTAGTGAGAACCTATTTAGATCTTCATGTGTGTCTTCAGTGAAATTTGCAGTGTCCAGGCTGTGTCACAAAAAAACCCCTGAAAGTCCTTCCATTCTCCTTCACTCCTGATATGAAGAAAAAAGAATAATACGTAGTTTAGATGACACAATAAACTGCAATTTTTTTCCAAACCAGCAAGTTTTTAGTCAGTCCCATATACCAAACTAATAAACTAGTGTTTGTTATTTTGTAAAACCTAGTTTATTCCTAGCTTTGGGATCCATGCTTTGTAGGCAAGTGAGCGAATCACAGTGCCATTTCACTCAAACTGGACATCACAACAAACTGCAGCTAATTCCAAACCAGGGGATGTCAGCCTCTATACTGTGGATGAAGGGAAGAGTGAGCATGCAGAGCTGAGAACATCCTGGTTCATTCTCATCACAAGCAAGCCAAAGTTTGCATATAAATTCAGCTCACTGGCAAAGACCAAGTCTAGAATGCTGTGACATATCCTCCCAGGTCCCACATTTTTTTCCTACCACATAACAATTGGGTGTTAATTAACATGGAGTTGATTACTGGAACAAAATGTAGATGACTGAAAAAGGCAATGGCAAACCACTCCGTAAACATAGTCTGCCTAGTAAAATTTGTGGTATGATGTCAACCTATGAATAAGTAGACCAGGTGTTTGCACCTTTATTTTTTAAAAGTCTGGCAAATATTTACACTGATAAACTGCACACCTGTGAAGCTGAGGTCCAGATAAGTTTCAGAGATTCACTGCATGATAATTGGGGAAGAGGGAGACTCCCGGTTGCCAGCTCTTGCAGAATTAATTTGTTCAGCCTTCTCTTGTATCCAATCAACCCCTGTTTAATTTTCCAGGTCCAAAAAAACCTACAAGATGTCCAGTAAGCGAGCCAAGGCGAAGACCACCAAGAAGCGCCCCCAGCGTGCCACCTCCAATGTCTTTGCTATGTTTGACCAGTCACAAATCCAAGAGTTCAAAGAGGCTTTCAATATGATTGACCAAAACCGTGATGGATTCATTGACAAGGAGGATCTGCACGACATGCTGGCATCTCTCGGTAACAAAGCCATGCCCAGTTCAAAGTGTGCTGGTGCAACACAGCCACTAATAGTATGAACGGTAACTTGGGGTTTCCTAGCTTTGAATATCACCTTGGCCACAAGCTGTTTAAGCTATGCACCTTTCCAAAATGGGTGTAATGGTACCAACCTACTTTGCAGGATTGTTGTAAGGGTTATGGAGATAATATAGGTGAAGACCTATTTTGTAACAGCTAATTCTTCTTTATTCCATGTATTGTGCATGGATGAAGTCTATGACTGCCGATTAAGAACATCTAAAGTCAGGTCATGTATGCATAGAGGCATCCTAGGTTCACAGTGCGACCATTGAAAAATGTATGTGGCGGAAGATAGGAACAGATAGACCAGCGGTGGCGAACCTATGGCATGGGTGCCAGAGGTGGCACTCAGAGCCCTTTCTGTGGGCACACGCAAACAGAGTCCAGCATGTGGAGGAGTGGAAAATCACACCCCCCCAACACACACATCTAGGCTGGCCTGGGCACAGTCGTTTACCTGGGAGTAAGCTTGGTTGCTGGTAATGGGGCTTGCTCCTGAGTAAACCCTCCTAGGGTCGTGATTCACCCATTCAAAGCATTGCACGGTTGCTTCACCAAGCTTACTCCCGAGTAATGCATTTCTAAACTATAACCTCAATATTCAGATTAAATTACCGTGTTGGCACTTTGTGATAAATAAGTGGGTATTGGGTTGCCATTTGGGCACTTGGTCTTGAAAAGGTTCGCCATCACTGAGATAGACTCATGAAATACATACCAAGAAGTCAGTGCTCCTGCTTATTTAACAGTTGTAGAAAAGTGAAAACTTTGAAAAGGCAGGCTCTGGGATCATGAAATTACTTTGCATGCAGAGGATCCCTGGTTTATCTCCAGTTAAAAAAAGATCAAATAGTGATATGGAAGATTTTTCCCTTAGATGGAGGAGAAATGCTCAGATTTCCAGTGGTTATCTAGATTCTCAGACGGAGGTCTTTCATTTCTCCTGTTGCCTGATTTCCAGCTAATCTCCAGTTAAGAGATGGAGGAGAGGGGGAGATGAACCTGGAACCTTCTGTATGCAAAGCAAATGTATTTCCACTGAGCCACAGAAGATGCTCTACCATTGGGACTTGGCCCCTCCTATATGCAGGATGGTGTGTACATTTTTTGCAGATCCAAAAGCCAGTTTGTGCTCTGCAGGTCTCAGAGACTTCTAGATCTGCCCTGCCTTGTCTCATCTAGCAGCTAACTAATTCCAACAGTAACCAAAAGTCCCAGGGATGGCCGGGCCAGGCATTCAAACTGCTGTCAGATGTCCCTCGTTTCCTGCTTTTCTCTTAATTTCAAGTTATGGATCAGCTTCCTCCTTAAGCAATGAATCATTTATTCCTTTCAGTCTGTAGGTTGAGGGTCTGCCCTTAAATGCACCCTAACGTAACAGAGTGTAAAACTAGGATCTGGGAGGCCAGAGTCAATAACAACCCTGTGAGGTAGGTTAGTCTGGGGAACTGTGATTGGTCTAAGGTTATCCAGCCAGTGTGGGTGGCAGAGTGAGGACTTGAACCTTGGGTTCCCAGAGCGAAGGCTTCTGCTGAGCTAAACCACACAGGTTGGGGTGATGTGAGCAGCTAATATTTGATCCAACCACCACTGATTTTCCCACTAGTTGCTAAAAATCCATCAGAACCTCCTATTCTGGTGCGGCTTGTGGTGTCTAGGAAATGGAACGCAGACCCATCCATAATGGTGCTGCAGCTTCCCATAATGCAATTAGCCAATATGTCAGTACTTCTTTTTGGAAATACCTACTATGAAGTAGGCTGTGTCTGTGGTTAACCCATTGACTAATGGCTGAGAAATGCAAAGCAGCATGTGCCATTTGGAGATTGCGCTGCAGTGACGAGAAAAATATATATATCTGACATACAGAATGCGAGCCATATGGATGTTGTGCGTGCCTCAGAGATGAACCAAATTTCACTCCCCATGTGAATATGAGTGCAGATTCTTACTGTTCATATCTCCCAGGCTTTAACGGTCCTCTTTGTCCCAGTATTTAAGATTGTCAGGTCCTTGGGAAAAACACTTTGTACTCTATGAAACCATCACATAGTGTGGCACAATCATTATTGAGAATGGGAGCAAGACACCCAATGATTGCCAGAGATTAACTTCAGTAACACCATGCAGAGATACACCCTGCCTGTAGGGCTGTCAAGGCAACTGATGTTCAGAGGAGCTTATCCATTGCCTGCCTCTGTGTGTCAGAAGTTGGGGGGTGTCATTTCAGTGCTTGCCCCAGGTGCTATTTTCAGCAGATATGCCCCTGCATGTGCTAAATTGAGCCCAGACTGACTGATCAATCACAACTGCAACACTTTTGGCCCCTTCCACACTTGCAGAATAATGCACATTTAATCCACTTTCACAACTGTTTGAAAGTGGATTTTGCTATTCCGCACAGTAAAATCCACCTTCAAAGTGCATTGAAAGTGGATTGTTCTGCATGTGCAGAAGGGGCCTTTGAGCAGTTGCAATCAAGTGTCAAAAGTGAATCCATGCTGATTCACCATGTGGTGTCTGCTTTCAAACAAGGAACGAACACAAGAATGACACGGTGACATCCGACTCAAGGTTCACTGAGTCCAGTATTCTGATTCAGACAAGTCTGCAAGGAGCTACTGAAGATTTACAAATATATATATACACACACACACACACACACACACACACACACACACACACACACACACACATATACATATATACATACATATACATACATATACATATACATATACATACATATATACATATATACATACATATATATCTCATATATATATTAATTACAAAGTGCAGCGCCAGCATAGCAGAACAACACACGGAACACACGGAACACACGGAATGGAACAAAACAATCACTTGAGAGACAATCCTCTATTCCTATGAACAATACCTAATATTCCTTATATTATATTATATATTATATTCCTGTATAGTTGTATATTGCCCATTTGAAGTTCCAAACATCAAGATAGAGGGTAAATAAGGTGAGCTCACAGACAAGTTTACAGCTTCCTCAGAGCAGTCTCTGTTCTTGGCAGTCAATGTCTGAGTGATGACTTCCACTTGTCCTGTGATAAGATTAACCATTTGGGATTGCTTCTATTCAAAACTCCTGTCTAATTGGCAACTGGATTAATAGGACGTGCTTCACAACTAGGGCAGGATATAAATGTAAAAATAAACAAACAAACATTTCTCAGAGTCTTCATCAGTTGACAATATATATGTGGGCCAGGCTCAATTTAGGAAGGTAAATATCAAGGAGTTAACCTGTATAACCTCCCCTCTGGCTCACCACGTCATATTACTGAGCTAAGTAATGGGAGAGATCACAAGTCGTTAATCTTATCACAGGATGGTTGGCAGAGGCCAGAATGAAAAGACATGTTTTAAGTATTTAAATAGTTGCATTTGTACATATGACCACTAGAGGGCACTTGATTATACACTTGTATAAATACTTGTTTGTAAATTGAGCCAATGAGCAGTTTGAGACTAGTTCATCCATAAACTGAACTTGGGTGTGGGCATGTAACAACCTGACCACACTGGAATTCCTCTCCTGCCATTTATTAAGTTAATGAGTTATATGAACTTGGCAATATTTGTTCCACAGGAATCGCCTCTCCCCTGTATCCATTCCTGATTGGCTTTCCAGCATTCTATCTAATCATGTCAGTTCCCTAAACTGTATCCCCAGGATATAGTTTATGGACAGGTTAAAAGGAAGCCCCCAGGAAACTATCTTCTTATATCAGCAAAAGGTCCATTTACTTAGGTCCATTTACTTTTGTTTGTGAGAACAAGGTCAGGGGGGCATTTTATTGGCCTAGCTTAGTGGGGCAATGTTGTTTATATTCAGGCTAGAAAAACCTTCTAGAGAAAAAGTAAGTGCACTGCTAGGATGCAATCAAACTACTGGATGTAAACACAGTGGAAACTATCATTTTGACTGTTCAAAATTCAATCATTCAACTTTATAAACAGCACCTATCTCATAAACAAAGACAGATGCTCTGATGCAAGAGAACAGTCTTTGTAAAAGAGATTCAATAGTTAAGACTTTGGAGAAAGAGTAACCACCCAGAGGCACAGAACTTCCTTTGCTTGTAGAAGGTGCCAGATGTCCAAGGAGCTCACTATAAGTGCTGGGGAAGTCATTTTTCTGTTCTTGAGACTTGGGAGACCCTCATACCACAATAAATGTGAGGGCACATATAATGCATATGATCCAGAAAGTGTTTCTTAGCACTTTCAACAATGTTGGAGGGGAAAGAACCTGGAGGCCTCCCTCCCTCCCTCTGTCTGAGTACTGTTCCAAATTAATGCTTTCGGGACTGCTTGACTCCCCTGAAGCCACACATGTAGAAAGAAAAATCAATGCAAGAAGATCTCTTGGATATATCGAACTTCTTTTCAGGCTTCACAAACAGAAGCAAATTGGAAAGAAGGACCCCAGACACAGAGCAAACTGGGTTTGATTCCCTGCTCTGCCATGTGAGCTTTGGAGGCCTATCTGGGGAATTCAGATTAGCCTGTGCACTCCCACACATGCCAGCTGGGTGACCTTGGGCTAGTCACAGCTTTTCGGAGCTCTCTCAGCCCCACCTACCTCATAGGGCAGTGGTGGCGAACCTATGGCACGGGTGCCAGAGGTGGCACTCAGAGTCCTCTCTGTGGGCACACACAGAGTGCCCCCCCTCACATCTAGGCTGGCCTGGGCTGCTGGGCTCAATTATTAGCAATAAACCTAAGACCCAGTTTTGGGGAAGTGGTATAGGTAACCCTGTTAAGTGCTATTAAACCCCACTGATTTTCATGCGAAGAACTAAAGCATGATCCTATACCTGGGAGTAAGCTCGGTTGCTGGCAGTGGGGCTTGCTTCTGAGAAAACCATCCTAGGGTCGTAATTCACCCATTGGAAGAGTTGCACGGTTGCTTCAAAGCAAAGCCACCGACTACCGCCATGCCTGCACCTGAGTAATGCACGCCGTGGAGCCCACTGTTTTTTCTAAACTAAAACCTCAATATTCAGGTTAAATAGCCGTATTGGCACTTTGTGATAAATAAGTGGGTTTTGGGTTGCAATTTGGGCACTCGATCTTAAAAAGGTTCGTCATCATTGTCATAGGGTGTTTGTTGTGAGGGGGGAAAGGAAAGGAGTTTGTAAGCACCTTTGAGTCTCCTTACAGAAGAGAAAGGGGGATATAAATCCAACTCTTCTTCTTCTTCATGGGTGGAAGTCACTGCCACAAGAAAACACCATGGCCGTGGATTGTGTTTGTGTATGAGCCATCAAGTCACAGCTGACTTATGACAACCCAATAGGGTTTTCAAGGCAAGAGACTAACAAAAGTGGTCTAACATCGCCTTCCTCTGCACAGAAACCCCAGTATTCCTTGTTGGTCTCCCATCAACGTACTAATGACCCAGCTTAGCTTTTGAGATCTGACAAGGTCAGGATAGGCTGGGCCAGCCAGGTCAGGGTGGCCATTCGATTAGGTGGCTTTAAAAGGGGATTAGGGGGATGCATGGAAGTCAGGCCTATCAAACGCAATTAGTCATGATGGCTTATGGAACCTGAGATGAGAGAGGCCCTATCTCTAGCTGGATCACGGATAAGGAGGAAGCAGCAAGGTGGGTTTTGCCCTTCTTGGCCTTCTTATGGACTTCTCAGGTTTGGCCACTGTGGGAAGTGGGATGCTTTAGGACTTGGTCCAGTAGCCACCCCCCCCCCCCACCTTGCCAGATGCAACTCTGTTAAGATAATTTCACTCCAGTTTCAGTTTCTCAGTCTCTATTTTATCCTCTCACGTAAGAACAGAATGCAGTGACCACATGTTGTGAAGCTTTAGCAATCAGCGTTCACCAAAAGGTGAAGTAGGCCACTGAGATGAAAGACTAAACTCTCCCCAACTGTATTTTTCAGGGAAGAATCCCACGGACGAGTACTTGGAAGGCATGATGAGTGAAGCACCCGGACCCATCAACTTCACTATGTTCCTCACCATGTTTGGAGAGAAGCTGAATGGCACTGACCCAGAAGATGTTATCCGTAATGCTTTTGCTTGCTTTGATGAGGAAGCCACAGGTACATTCAATGCACATCAATTCTCCATGGCAAAGGGAAATCCTCAGCTAAGCTTCAGCAAATAGGGATAAGCAAAAATGGCACTGTTTAATGAGAAACTCTCAGACTTACTCCTATCTGAAGAAGTGAGTTTTGACTTACAAAAGCTCATTATCTTGGCAGAAATGTTGTTAGTCTTTAACAACTGGATTGCTACTGGATTCTTGCTCTGTTCTACTGGGTCAGCCAAATGGCAAGAAGGCAGCATGTGGGAAAGCAGCACCAGACGCAAAGCTATTAGGGGCTGTGTGTGTGTGTGTGTGTGTGTGTGCGCTGCAAACTGGGCGTGCGCCGGTAGGGGCAGAAAATCGCCCCCAACCCCTTCCCCCTCACCTCACCCTGTCCCGCCTCTCCAGGTCGGGCCCTGTCCCACAAGCCTGGCCCGGCAGAAAGCTGTTTTCAGCCAGCAGAAAGCTGTTTTCA
Organism: Sphaerodactylus townsendi; assembly: GCF_021028975.2. Lineage (NCBI taxonomy): Eukaryota > Metazoa > Chordata > Lepidosauria > Squamata > Sphaerodactylidae > Sphaerodactylus > Sphaerodactylus townsendi. Next base: position 103,792,941 of record NC_059429.1, read on the forward strand.
GCTGGCGGAAAAGGTAAGTGAGGGGCAGGGCAGGACCCGGGCGCCATTTTGCCCTGGGCACCATTGTCTCCCTCGATGCCCCTGGACAGCACTCAGCTTGGTGGGGGCACGTGTGGCCAGGGGAGGTGGCAGCCAGTCTGTCTGAAGCCTTGGGTGGCATCTGAGGCCCAGTCTCCCAGCCCACATGAGCCTTATGCAGGACTTGGAAAGATGTGGGTGGCTTATTAGCTTCCTCCAAGAGCAGCTTTTTAAAGGGCATTTCCCATCTGCCCCTATAAAAGACGTTTCAGGGCTTTCCTTTTGGGAAGCTGCTTTGGACCAGCTGAACTACTGGCAGTCTCTGCCTAAAAGACACCCTGAGCTTTGTTGTCCATTCTGCGAGGGGAAGAGGGAGAACGCCTGACTCTTCCCTCTGATCCAGTCCCCGACCCTTTTGACTTGTGAGGAATCTCTTTCCCCAGCTATGTCTTAAATTAAAAGGGGATGCCAGAGGAGTGGAAAACAACAGCTGTGGGATGGAACCCTGGAAAAATAAAATAAGAATAATAGTAATGGATAATTAGAAACTATGCCTGCAGGGGTGGGTGAGTCAATGACTATTATCAGACAGACATTATGTTTCCTGACTTGACCTTGCAGTGAACTAAATGAAAATCTAAATCATCAGCAAATCTGTATCTATGATGAAAGCACATCTTTGTGTGACTGGGTTTTTTGTTTCAGCAGGAGGAGCCTCAGTCATGGAATAGCAAAGTCACAAGGAATGAGTTCATTAGCTTAGTCTGAAAAGGTGAAGGAGGGCCTGGGATCAGAACAACACCCCAAAACGGGGTGGACAGTCAGTATTTCTGGGATCCTAAGACAGGGAAGGTATATTCATCTAGCTGGTCAATCATTCCAGGGACTTGTGAAGGAGTGGTCCAGGGATCAGATCTGTTTCTATCTCACTGTTAATGTCAACCAAAAACTGACAGTTAAAATGGCTGTATTTCCTCATGGAAGGAGCTGTCTTGCAAGTGATCCTGCATTAATCCAGACTTTTTTGGGGGTGGGTGGGTGGGTGGGTGGGTGCAGTAGTGGGATTCAAATAATTTAACAACTGGTTGTTTACAAGCACCATTTTAACAACCGGTTCTGCTGAAGTGGTGCGAACCTGCTGAATCCCACCACTTGGTGGGTGCCTCTTCCCCTTTCTCTCTTCCAATATCTCCGATACAGGTTTCATTCATGAGGATCACCTGCGCGAACTGCTCACCACCATGGGCGACCGGTTCACAGATGAGGAAGTTGATGAGATGTATCGAGAAGCCCCCATTGACAAAAAAGGCAATTTCAACTATGTGGAGTTTACCCGTATTCTGAAGCATGGAGCCAAAGACAAAGATGATTAGAATGAAGAAAGCATCCAACGTTTTGTCAATGTCCATATCCAAGCCCAAGTCCCCTTGCTGCTCCTTGAGGGTCATCCCCTGGTGTCATGGTCCTGTGTCAGTATGGCCAAAAGGCGGAAAGACTTTGAAATATTTCAGCAGAGCAAGCGCTAATTTAAAGAAAGAATTCACTTGTCGCAAGTTTGTACACCTGCACTTCCATACACATACAGATCATATCGGTCCTTTGTTAAGCTACTCCTTGATTCTGTTAAGTCTCATGGAATAAGGTACTTTGATTTCCCCGCTCTCAAAAGGGTCTAGATTTTGCCAAAGGAGGTAGAAGATACACTGGATTACCAGACCATCTGGCACTGTACATATAACACATATGATCACCCAATGCTGGATCCAGTATAATCAAAGGGGGCTTGCTGAGGTAGCACTTATATAGCACTCTTTTCACTAGCAAAGTGATTTATTGTGCAATTCTAAACAGAATTATAGCCTTCTAAATCCATTGAAATCAACAAGCTTAGAAAGGTGTAACTATAGGACGGCACTGTTACAGTCCTTGCCGTTTTAATCATTACCAATTCTCGGTGATTTCATTCCCATTGTACAGTTGGGAAATGTGGACAGACATTTGCCCAAGGTCAAAAATAACTGTACAGAGATGAGGTTTGAACCCAGGTTTCTTAGAATCTAAGTTTAACACTTTACAGGCTGTAGCACATTGGCCTTTGCCATTACTGTTTTGTCTCAGAACCATGTTGAAGCCATTCCCGAAGTCACTGGCAACAATTCAGGGATTGCTTTCCTACTATGGCAGGCCTCCTGCTCTCTGCACATGTGCACAAAAGAACACTTTTTCACCTATGGATCTGCAGTGCGCACAAACATACCTGTGGAAAAGAAATTCATTTGACTCTCTTTCATTCTCCATTCCATCCCAAATGCATACAACCACCTCCACCCTGAAACTCATGGCCCATAGAGGTTTTTATTGGTTGCTGAATAGCTGACAAAAAGTAGAACAGGAACACCAGCAAATAAATAAAAGTTTCCATTCTTCCCTATAATTATTTCGAGAAAAAAACACTTGCTTTTTGGGGTGTTTGTATAAGGTTTATTTATATATTTCTTCCATTTTTTGAAAGCAAAACCTGGAATGTTACAGAAGCTCTTATACCATAACCCTTGCTAATTCATTATCTAAGGATACAGCTCTGGGGTAGGAAATTCCTGGAGACTTGGGTTTGGGATGTGGGGAGATCCCAGTTTATCCTTGGGAACTAATCCTTGTAGTATGGAGACAAACTGTAACTCTGTAAGATCTCCAGCCCCCACCCTATTACATCCTGTAAAGCCTGTTTGCTGACAATCAGACCAATCTCAAGAAAATAAAATGGCATATAAAGAGTATGACACACACATACTCAAGTCTGTATGTGACCTCCTTCGTAAAATCGCTCAATTAGCATTGGGAAGATTAGCATAGGAAATGTCTCTCTTGGCTCTGGAACAGATTCTCCTGGGCTAATTTTACAGCCCTCCCCACACATACCTGAACTGAACACTTCAGACCCTGAAGCTAAAGACGTTAGGTGTGTATGCATAATGCAATCTCAGGAAAGTCAGACACACCTTTCTGAAATTCATAGGATATAAATGGATAGCCCAGCTCTTGGAATCCATTAGGTTTGGGTGGGATTTGTGAATATCTGGGTTTCTAGATTGCTAGAATCAGGATTTACTCCAGATATTTTCTTTAAGAGATGGAGATCATGCTACACTCCAAATAATTTTTTTAAAATCACGAATCAGATTCTGTATTGAACAAAGGCCCCTGGGCGCGTTTCCATTTTCTCCTGGGGAACTAATCTCTGTCCCATTCACTTTCACAAGAATGAGGAGATAGGTGAACAATTTAACTCTTTCTTCCCCAATGGGAACATCAGCAGCAGTTTAATCACGTTCACTAGAACAAAGGCTCCTTGAGTATCAACTAACTGCTTCCTGTAACGGCTTTCACAGAAGAGTATGCAGTTGGATCCTTGGAAAGTGCAGCAATTTCAAGCTACTTCATTCCTCTCCAACTTTCAGTGCATTTTATTCTTACCTATTAAAGTTGATGATCACTCCACAACATACACATGCCTTGTAGATGATGAATTGTACTTAAAAAAAAATGAGTTTGCCATAATGTGTGAAGAGCTGTAGTGTTGCTCAACACACACACCCGCCCCCCCGTGTGCACAGTCTTTTTCAAGCATCTTGGGGAACTCTGACTTCACTGAAATCTTGTGCAAAAATCTGAAGAACAGCACTAAGTCAGGACTGTATTCTACTAGAATTTTTGGAGCCCACCTCAATAATCTTATAATCTTACATACTGGCTATATTGCCACATAATACATTCTGTATTAATAATTCTTAATCTGCTTCTATTATCCTCACAAGAAGTTAGAAGCATAGCCTAAAAGAGATCAACTGTCTCTTAAGGAGCTAGTGTTTACATAGAAAACCAAGTAGCTGTTAAGACACATCCTGTTAATTGTGGTCTCTGTGGTAGTTTATAATGATTTAAGTGCATGGTGGATAATTACATACATTTCTTTTTGTAGTAATTACAGAACAACCCCCTCCCCACCGGATAAAGTTAATAACTCTTCTTGTAGTTACCAGATACAATCTAACAATCATAACTTGGCATTTATACGCTGCCAGAATTGGACTAGATGCTTAAACAAAATAACGAAGTAATGGAGTCCTGCCTAGCAAGACAGCAATTCACGCGATTAGCTGAAGAAAATTCCCTCATAATGAATAATGGGGGGTTATAAAGTCCAATTTGTGTAATGTTCATATTTTATCTGTTTTATTCTTTTTATTGATATTCTGCTTTCCTCCCCAATGGGGATCCAAAGCAATGTATAACATCATTCTTCCCTTACTCCATTTTATCCTCACAACATCAACCTTGTGAGGTAGATTGGCCACAAAAGAGGGAGAGAGAGAAACTGTTCCATGGTCACCCATCAAACTTCCATGGCAGAACGGGGATTTGAACCTGTGTTTCCCATACCCTAATCAGACCCTAATGTGACATGTCAAAAGTTGATTTCCTACGCAAATGTATGCTGAAAGAATGGAGAGAGTTTACTCTTTCAGTATCATGTTCATGTGACATGGTGGCGAAAAGGTTTCCCAAGTTTCTGAAGTTTCTCTCTTATCAAGGGAATAAATGGATACACCTCAGATATTTTTAAAAGGAACACTTACAAACCAGTGGGGGAGCATCCAATCTCCCTCGTGGTGAAAAGTGTCCTCAAGTTTCAGCCGACTTATGGCAACCCCGCAGGGTCTTCACGGTAAGCAACATTCAGAGGTGGGTTGCCATTGCCTGCCTCTACATGGACCAAGAGAGTTCTGAGATAACTGTGACCGGCCCAAGCTCACCAAGCAGGTTCCATGTGAAGGAGTGGGAAATCGAACATGAATCTCCAGATTATATTCTGCTGCTCCTATTAACTATATTGACTCACCAAATCTTCCTGGACATTCAGAAAGAAAACAAATAGAGAAATTCTAGCAGGAAGCCACTGTGTTGCAACTGATATGCAGGATTGGGTTGATCAGTTTAGCTCAATAGGGAATGGGAGCGGTTAGTTCAGAAAATAATTGTCTCCGATTAACATACACTATTCAACTTACTTTGCCAATTCAAAAGCAGTTGGGAGTGGCCCACACTGTGATGGAATCGCTTTATTATTTTAACTGTTTTGGAATTTTCCCCTGGATTTACCATCCTTTGCACCTTTCTTGGATTTTTTTTCTTTTTGTAAATTAGCCCTCCCCTTTCACCTGTCTATGGGGTGGGGTGTGTGCTGGCTCTACAGGGCAGCTGATTGGCTGCTGTGTGAAACAGTTATGATGGACCACTGATGTTCTCCAGCAGGACACCTCTGATGTTATGATTTTTCAGATGAAGTAAGCTCCATCTGACAAAGCCTTGTTGTCTACAAGATGCAATAGACTGCAAGGTGCAAACAAGGTGTTGTTTCCTCTGCAATAGACTAACGCTGTAGTATGTGTTCTTGGTAAGGTTGCCAACTCCAGGTTGGGAAATTCCTGGATATTTGGGGGGTGGATCCAGCAGGGAGGTAAGTTTAAGGAGGGGAGACAGTGGAACACAGTATAATGCATAATATCTACCCTCCAAAGAAGCTTTTTCTAGGGCAGGGGTCTGCAACCTGCGGCTCTCCAGATGTTCATGGACTACAATTCCCATCAGGCCCTGCTAGTATGGCCAATTGGATTTGTAGTCCATGAACATCCAGAGAGCCGCAGGTTGCAGACCCCTGTTCTACGGAAACTGTTGCCTAGAGATTGCAATTCCAGTAGATCTCCAGGCCTGACATGGAGTCTGGCAACCCTAGTTCTTAACCAATACAAAATTTTCCACTATCCCTGCTAGGAGGACAACCTGGTTGTATTAGGTGGATGAGAAACTGACTGATAATGAGCAGATATGACATATTCATTATGATCGACTGCAAAGGGTAGTAGTTAAGAGCGGCAGACTACTACAGAGAACCATGGTTTGATTTCCCACTCCACCACATGAAGCCCATTGTCTAGTCACACTTTTCAAACTCTCTCAGCCCCACCCACCTCACAAGATGCATTTGTAGGGATGGGAAGAAAGGAAGGTGATTGCAAGCAGCTTTAAGACTCCTTAAGGCTTAGAAGAAAATTGATATAAACAAACCCTTCTTTCTCCTCTCCCTCCATTGTGGAACTTTAGTGCACACATGAAGTTCTCAGATACCCCCTTCCTACAAACTTCTTGGTTCATCTACCTTTCAACCTTTTCCCCTGCACTTATGCATTTAACAGCAACCAGGTGAAAACTTTCCTGTCACTTAATATCCGTGCCTAAAGTTGCTTCACCTGCTTAATTACTTCATGTCAAACTGCTAATGGTTAAAGGCACAGAAGTCCAGCAGCAAATTAAAGTCTAACCACATTTCCTCCTGTACATATTTTTATGAGGTGGAATTCATCTTATCAAGATGCAAGCTCTGACTCAGGAAACCTGATCGGGTTTTAAGGTATGGCTGCCAATCTACAGATGCTCCCTGGAAAGCTCCTACTATTACTGAACCCCAGGCAGAGGTGTAGCTGGGCCATGCTGCGCCTGGTGAGCATTCATACACAGACACAATCCATGGCCATGGTGTTTTCTTGTGGCAGTGACTTCCACAGAATTGGATATATATCCTCCCTTTCTGTCCTGCAAGGAGACTCAAAGGGGCTTACAAACTCCTTTCCCTTCCCCCCTCACAACAAATACCATGTGAGGTAGGTGGGGCTGAGAGAGCTCAGAAGAACTGTGACTAGCCCAGGGGTAGGGAACCTGCGGCTCTCCAGATGTTCAGGAACTACAATTCCCATCAGCCCCTACCAGCATGGCCAATTGGCTGATGGGAATTGTAGTTCCTGAACATCTGGAGAGCCACAGGTTCCCTACCCCTGGACTAGCCCAAGGTCACCCAGCTGGTGTGTGTGGGAGTGCACAGGCTAATCTGAATTCCCCAGATCAGGGGTAGGGAACCTGCGGCTCTCCAGATGTTCAGGAACTACAATTCCCATCAGCCCCTACCAGCATGGCCAATTGGCCATGCTGACAGAGGCTGATGGGAATTGTAGTTCCTGAACATCTGGAGAGCCGCAGGTTCCCTACCCCTGCCCCAGATAAACCTCCACAGCTCAAGCGGCAGAGCTGGGAATCAAACACGGTTCCTCCAGATTAGAGTACACCTGCGCTTAACCACTATGCCACTGCTGCTCTCATGTGGGGGTGTATAATGTATAGTGGTTGAAACCTTATTTTGGGGATCAGAGCTTTTAAATTATACAAATCAAGATTTAGGAACTGGGAACCAGCTTCAGCCTCCTCTCCTGAACTGACCTGGTCATCCAGAGGTCTTAAGTAACAACACACCTACCTAGAGCTGCTGACTCATTGTCCACTACATGGGGAGGGGGCAGAAGTTTTTGAGGCACAGTCCCCCATGCTGATTTTCTGTCATGAACAAATGAAGCTATATCCCAAAAATTATGTCAGTTGGGTTAAAATGGCATTTTACATTAATTCAATAATTATGAAATGTATGTTTTAATATAACTCCCAATCTCTATTAAGTCCAATAGTTTTCTAGCTATCTCACCTTTTATGGAATCCAGCATTCCTACAGTGGCATTTTTCAGGTGGTTGAAAATCTAGGCTCAAAGAAGATTGGAGTACTCTAGGTTTGCAGGAATTTATTACAGCACACCTGAATTTAACACCCATCTCTTCATAGTTCATTGACCCTTTGGTTGCTGGATTTAGCAAAACAACATCATCCATTGAATTTCAAACTGTGGCAAGTGACAATAATAGCTTCAAAATGGCCTTGCAGCTCCTTTCCCCTCGTTTTGAACAGTGGAAGTTGTTCTGCTGTGGGTAGTTCACAATTTATTTTAAATTTGAAGCCAAGAATCTGTTTCTAACTTCAAAATAGATGGTGGGAAGTCTGCCGGGGGGGGGGGGGGTCTTAACCAAATGCTGCCATGCTGACTTTCAAGTCTGTTTCCTGATTTTATTTTTCTAACACTGTTTTTTTCTTTTAATTTTCTCCATAGGATTTTAAAGACTGAGTTTTAGAAAAGTAGCGTTCAAAAATATTATCTGAAAACCAATTTGAAATTAATTTTTGTCTAATTAATATTTAACATTTTCAAATACAGCAAGATTGTAATCCCTTTCATAGTACCATCACATTTACTGGAATTACCACTTCTGTAACAAATTCCAGTGTTCCCTTGTATATGTAACTCTATTATAACAATTGCAAATAATTAATTTAGGGTAAATGTGTATTTAAATATCCACACACCCCCATGCTGGGTGTACTAATCTCTACTTTAATCAATGCATCTAAAATCTGAACAGCTAATTTGCTTAATTTCCTAAATGAAATTAAAATTAATTGATTCAAGATGTAAATCTACTTAAAGGTTTGTGCAAAGTTTAAACAAAAGAAACTATATTCAGACTTTTACCATAAAGGCAGCTCATTGGCCTATTTCACATTTAAAAACCTTGGGGAGTACAGTTTAAATTAAGTTAAAATGGTTTAAATATGTATATAGCCACTCTTTCCTCAAAATACTGAGCAATTTTAAATGCTTCCTGAAAAGAATGCCTGGTGAATGATGGGAAACCATTATAGTCTAGTCACCTTGGTGCCAGAATAGTACTATGTGGCCAATTTTTTGTTTTTAAGCTGTGTTTTAAGATTCATCTTGGATTAAATATTGCATTAAAACTAATATTGATTTCATTTTTATATACATGTTGAACTTTCGAGAGACTTCATTTTTATATACATGTTGAACTTTTGAACAAAGAAAATGTGCATGTTTTCTTGCAATATCAAACCTTGCAAATCCATTTATTAGAGACAGAAGTGGATTCAGTGTATCAGTCAGCTCTTGAACTATCTAAACACTGTAAACATTTTTGCTTGTTTTTGCTGTTGCTTTACCTGCAGCTGTTTTAATAGGGCCTATGAAACTATTCTTCAGTCTCTTTGTGCAATTCTTTATCTGGTTATTACATTTTTACGCTATTCATTTCCTAAGCAGCTTGGAATGGATTATATGGTTCTCTGATCCATACCTATCCTCACAATAACTCTGTGAGGTAGGCTGTACTGAGGAATAATTATTGCTCCAAGGTATTTAGTGAACTCTATGCCTGAGTGGGGGATTTGAATCCAGATCCTAGAATGATGCTATAAACCAACTCTGCATACAACTATTGTCACAAGTCATCATAAATATAAATGAGCTAAAAAGAGTGAAGTATTTTCATCATTTAGTAGGATGATACAAATAATATGGATACATCCCAGCCCTGACCTAAATAGTCCCAGGCTAGACTAATCTTGCCAGAGTCTAGAAGATAAGTTGGCCCTGATTAGTATTTGGATGGGAGACCACCAAAACCACCGGGGTCATGATGTGGAAACAGGCTATGGCAAACCCGCTCTGAACGTCTCTTGCCTTGAAAACCCTAAGGCAGTGATGGCTGAGACCCTGTGCACGAGTGCCAGAGGTGGCACTCGGAGCCCTCTCTGCGGGCACGCGCACACAGCATTCATCTTGTGGGGGGCGGAAAGTCACCCCCCCACACACACACATCTAGGCTGGCCTGGGCCACTGAGCACGAACCCGGCTGGCGGGCCTGGTGCCTGTGCTCCGAGTGGCTGCTGCCCAAGGGTAGGGGGCGCAGGGGAGGCAGGGAAGCTAGAGAGGCACAGAGCGTTGCGCACGGGACTTGCTGGAGGCTAGAGCAGGCTGGCCCTTGCTCAAGTGGGTGGGGCAGAGGAAGAGGGAGCCAACTGGTTTTTCTAAACTGAAACCTCAGCATTAAGGTTAAATTGCCAGGTTGGCAGTATGTGATAAATAAGTGGGGTTTGGGTTGCAATTTGGGCACTTGGTCTCAAAAAGGTTCACCACCACTGCCCTATGGGATCACCATAAGTCAGCTGTGACTGGACAGCATTTTTTTAAAAAGATATATCCTGACTTCCCAGCTTCATATAAGTTTCAGCATCTTTATTTTCAGAATTCCATTACATTGTCCTCCATGCAGCTATTCGGGCAAGTAATTGTTGCTAGGTCATTCATCCCAATACTTTAAAAACATCAGGTTTTTTTTCTAAATATCAACAAGTCTCAGCATGATTTTCTCTAATCCAGTGTCAACAAACAGTTCAAATTACTACGTCTTTGCCATACAGGTTGTTAATTTCAAGCAAATGTGGAAAACAGACCAATTTCATTCCTTATCCCTTCCCTCTTTTTGCTCTTTGTTTATGGGCATTTGACTACAGGGATGATTCCCATATTAAAGCAGGATTTTTGAAAGCTGTAGAAAATGAGTTGAGAGGAAAAAATGATTACAGAATCACTGGCAGGAATCAAAAGTATTAAAATACTCTGATTTAAATTTTTTAAAAAAAGAGATCCTTAGTTACACCAATGTAATTCAGGGGAATTTAGTTTGCAATCAATATGACCAGGCTACATGCCTGATTCTAAATCAACTTTTCACTCCCGATTTAAGTTCAGGGGTGATGGAACAGAAGTTCTTGATATTATTATTCATATATCTCAAGAAGCATGGCAATTTCTTGGGGACAACAAAGACCATAATGCAAAACATTTAAATATTTTTGAAATTAACCGATTTCTACAAAAACTGGAATTTTACATGAGAAGTCTGCAGCTATCTAGAATATTGGCACCAGCAGGAAAGGAAACATTGTGCGTGATACAAATATGACAGCCATGTAATATCTTAAGCATTTGAGTCCCCATTAGCGGTATGCCACTGGGCTTCACAGGTCATAATCTACACCTTAAATTGAGCCTGGCAGCGAACTGGGAGACAGTGCAGATCTTTCAGTGCCGTCGTGATGTGTTCACGGTCTGGGGTGTTAGCAGCCGAGCTGCAGCATGCTGCACCAGTTACAGCTTCCATATTTTCCAATGCATAAAGTGCATTGCAGTAGTCCAACCTGGAGGTTACTAGATCTTGGACAATGGTGAGAAATCTCTTTCCTCAGCTAGGTCTTAAATTAAAAGGGGATGCCAGAGGAGTGGCCAGGTCTTTTTCGTCCAGAAATGGGTAGAGTTGGCAAACCAGCTGGAGATGTTGGTAGCTGCCCCCCTCTCCCCGCCACAGCTGCCATCTGCACTTCCTTAGACAACTGCATACCCAGGATTCCCAAATCATAGCAGGGGTTTTTCTAAGCTGCCCTTATATCAAGAAATCAGTGGATCCACGCAATGACTTGGATGAAATTTTGTTCACCCTTTCCATTCTCTTTTACCTCTTCCATCTTCATCCCAGAGTCACTGATTAACTAGTCACTCCTCTATCTCTATCACCCATTATCCCCTTCGCCCCAGGAGATCAGAAAGCAAACAGGGAACATTGAGGGAATGATTATCTACCAGTTTGATGGTCTACACAAAACAAATGAGAAAAGCAAACACAAGATTGAGGGGGGAGCCTCATCAATATAACATAGTTCTGTGATTAAGGCCTCCATCAACTCTGATTTTTTTATCCCCCAAGTCTCTTCTAAATCAGCAAGACTACACCAGTTCTCAGGTGACATTGCCAACAGTCCTTTCCTTTTCACAAAGGCCTGATGTGTGGAAACAGGCAGTCGAAGCATTTCATAGCATGCAGGTTAATAAGATCACCTGGTAAATAACACGGCATTAAGCCTCTATTAAAGGGCTGGGAGGACATTTTATCTGATAAGAAGGGGACAGCTCTGGGTCAGATGTTTTCATAAACATATGAAACTGGCACACCAAATCAGACCATTAGTTCAGAAACCAGTCTATTTCCACTGCAAGCAGTTCTCCAGGGTTCCAGAGAAAAGTATTTTTTAACACCTGCTAACCAAGATCCTTTTGTGGAAGATGCTGGGGACTAAATGTAGGAACCTCTGTGTGGTCTCCCCACTAGTGGCAGCTCTTTTCAAGAACTGCTAGCCTGCCTGTCAAGTAGTTAAAGAGCAGCATTGAAACCAGAATTTTTTGAAAGCCTGGGTGCTGTGTGGTTTCCGGGCTGTATGGCCGTGTTCTAGGAGCATTCTCTCCTGACGTTTCGCCTGCATCTGTGGCTGGCATCTTCAGAGGATCTGATGTTGGGAAAGCAAGTGGAGTATATATCTGTTGGAGTGTCCAGGGTGGGTGGGGAAATCTTGTCTGTGAGTAACAAAGGCGGCAACCAGGTCAATACAGCCCGGAAACCACACAGCACCCAAGTGATTCCGGCCATGAAAGCCTTCGACAATTTTTGAAAGCCGTTTGACACTTTTTATTAGCACCATCCAATATGAGGCAACACAGTGCACAAGTTTCAGAGTTCTGCAGAACTTTTAATCAGACTGGATATGAGAGGTTCCCCCACCCCCACAAGTTAAGACCTTGAGACCTGTTTACCAGCAGCCTGTAGAAGTTAAGACTTCAGCTTCAGTGGGCAGCGTATGGGTAACTGGTACCAGGCTGTGTCCTTGATATGCTAAGAACAAGAAGCAAAAACTGGAAGTCATCTAGCTGAAAATATATGTCTCTCGAATTCTTAAAGGAATGCCAATGCAAAATTCCTAAAGGAAGACCCAAGACACAGTACTTTTTCCATGAACAACAGAGATTACTTCTGAGAGATTCATTAAAGTCAAAAGTACACGCAAGCTAAATTGTAATAATATTAGCTAGTGAATTTCTTTTTCCTCCAGCAGCTAATCTGACATATTTTCAATACACAAGGGGGAAAAATAGTAGGTAACCATATTGGTCCATAACAAAATATTTTTTTTAAAAAAGCCATGTAATACCTTTTGTTTAAACTAGCCAAAATAGTGCAAAACAGTATATACGTTTTCGAGGTCTTCTGAAATCTTTGTTAGGCTGGATGTATTTAAAGACACACTGATACATGGTATTAGAGCACAGCTACAACATGACTGTACTGGAACAAGAATTCGGAAGGGGAGTTACTTGAGCTACATGTTCCCCCACGTGATTTATAGCCCTTCCATTATTTAGGACTTCACATTGAGGCCTACTGTCTTAGCATGGCCTTTATTATCTTAAATGCGGGCAAATTATCTTTTTTCCTAATGTGATCTATTGTAATGTGGGGGCTAGTAACAGAACTGGGTTTGGAAAACAAGCAACCCAGAGCACTAGAAACACAGCATCTGGATCCCAAATATTTTGAAATATGATCAGCAGTTGGTAGGCAAAACTGAAAGGAAAACAAGGACATAGGAGACTGAAATTATAAATCTTTGTGATAAGAGAAGGGTAGCAACAACAATAACATTCTTTGGAAGGTGAGGTTACAGAGGGGAAACCTCACCTTCCAGGTTGGGAAACCTCACCTTCCAGGTTGGGAAATTCCTGGAGTGGAACCTACTTGGTAGTGGATTTGGTAGTGGAACTTACTGAAGGCAAAGTTTGAGGAGAGGGAGCTCAGCCAGAACATGGCACCACCCTCCACAGCTACCATTTTCTCCAGGGGAATTGATCTATGCTTTCTGGAAATCAGTTGTAATGCCAGGAGATCTCCAGCCACTACCTGGAGGCTGGCAATCCAACTGGAAGGACACACAGTGAAAATGTATGGAACTGCAGAAAGTCAAAGTTTTGCATCTCATCTTCTATGAATTAATGCCCTATGGATGGTAAGAAATATTGCCAGTTCTCTGCCAGGATGCATGTTCTATGGCATCAAATCACATCTCTGGATCTAGCAACACTTAATGTTGTTCGAAACAGGCACTATGTGATAGGTAATCTTAGCCACCCTGTTTACAGAAAGTAAATCACACTTATATTCCATAGATTTTTTGCACTTCCACTTTAAAAGCTGTTTCCCTCTACATTTCAGGGGAAATTGAAACATGATTGTCTGTTTCACAGCATGCACAATTAAGATGGCTTCCACTTTATTTCTACTTTGGCAATTATATCTTTAACAGCCTGCAATCCTATAGAAGTGACATTCCCCAGCATGGAGGTGAGCTGGAAAAGTGATATGAGTTGAAAGTTGGTGTATCATGCAGTTGTTTTAAGGCTCTAGCAGGAAAAAAAAAATGCAGGAGGCAGTCCTGGAGGCAATTACTCATGAGCTAGTTTTCCTTTGCAAACTACAGCCTGATTAGATTTTTGAACGACATGCACCTCCAGCCAATTGTTTTCTTATGCTTCCAGAGTCTGATAGTTAGCATTTGAATGAGGGTGGTTCAGCTTTGTTTTACAATTAGCTCAAACAACGCAGAAGTGAACAAGGTGTGGGAGGTGCCGTGATGTTGCTTGGGGCTATTCTCTGCAAGGCTGAGCTGACGAGGAGGCAGCTTTAACAGTTGCAACATCTTTGGACTATAAATACAGAGTCTGCAAATATAACTTCCATGACACTTTTCCTGCAAAAAGAGAGACATTTTTATGATTAGTGTTCTTTGTCAAACTTGTTTCCAGAATTGTTGTGGTGTTTTGTTAGCTTATTGATTCAAGAAATGCAAGTGCACTTTCTGGGTAGTAAACTAGGTGTATTATATCTTAAAACATGTATTTGGGTAGTTTAATGACATGTTTGGACATACTTTAAAATGTATAACTTTATGTAGGAAGAAACTCAAATCTCTATTGGAGAGGATTTAGTACAGAATCACCTAAGAAAGTTGGGTAGCAGTGACCATGTAATTTTGGAATTTAAGATCTTGGAGAAGGGAAAAGCTGTTTGTAATCAAAAATATAGATTGGATTTTAGAAAAGCTAATTTTAACACACTTAACACACACAATTCACGTTTTGTTTAGGTGCTAAGCCAAAACATTTCTGTTTACCCAAGCTTTTACATGAAGGGTTCCATCTTATAAAGCTGTTTTTATATTCTTTTTTGTACTGTGAGGGCTGTTTTATAGGTATAATTTCAGGCTGTGGAATATTGTCATTTTCTGCTTTTTAATATTGGAAGTTTAAAATAATATAAAATTAATATAAATATTCTAAATAAATGATGTTCAGTGTATAGCAAAAAGGCTTTCGTGGCTAGAATCAACTGATTGTTATTGTTGTGGGTTTTCCAGGTTGTGCCACACTCTGATATGGAGAAAAACACATCTCATCATGATATGCTTCTGAAGATGCCGGCCATAGATGTGGTTGAAAAATTCGGGGCAAAACTACCAGACTATGACCACCACACAGCCCAGAAAACCCAGAACAGCCAAATGATGTTTCAACTTGTTAACTCAACAGGAAATCCTTCTAGATTTAATGGGGTTCACCCCTCACATAAATGGCCAGATAAGACTGCATCTGAACATAGTAAGTTGCTCTATATTAAATCAGAACATTAGGCTATAGTAGCGGAGAAGAAGTTTGGATTTATACCCTGCTTTTCTCAACTGTGAGTTTCAAAATGGCTTACAAACTCCTCCCCTTTCTCTTTCCACAAGACACCTTTGTGAGGAAGGTGGGGCTGAGAAGTTCTGAAAGAGCTGTGACAAGCCCAGGGTCACCCAGCAGGCTTCAAGTGGAGGAGTGGAGAAACAAACCTGGCTCACCAAATTAGAGTCTCATGTGGAGAAGTGGGGAATCAAACCCAGTTCTCCAGATTACAGTCCACCACTCTTAACACCACACCAATTCCAGTTTGGGAAATACGTGGAGATTTTAGAGTTGATGTTTGGAGAGAGGTGGGATTTCACTGGGGTACAGTGCCATCGAGTCCACCTTCCAAAAGAGCCATTTTGTCTAGGTGAACTGATCTTTGTCACCTGGAGATCAGTTGTAATAGTGGGAAAACTCCAGCCACCATCTTGAGGTTGGCAACCCTACCTAAAGAGCCTAGCATGATGTACTATGGTTAGCAATACATTTCAGGGTCTCAGCTACAGATCATTTCCAGCCCTGTTACCAGAGATCTGCTTACCTGGATATGCCATCATCTGAACTTGGAGACTTATTGCATACAAAGCGTGCTCTACTATAGTCTGTCTCACTGAAAGATAAAACCAGAATTATATATAATCTGCCATTTCCTGGACCTTCTTTGTTCTAGAATGCTTCACTTGGGTCCTAGTGCCTGGGGGACAGAACTAGGTAGGCACCAGGACCCAAATGAAGCATTCTAGAACAAAGAAGGTCCAGGAAAGGGTTAGTTAATATATAATTATAGTAACTATGGAAGAACTTTCTTAAAAAGTGGACTTGACTATATGAACCACTCCCAACACACACCCCCCCCCCCCCCAAGTTAGCCTTTAATGTGCCACAGAACTTCCTGTTACTAGAAAACTGGTCAGTCTTTTAATCATTTTTGTAATAAATTTTGTCTGGAAATTTCAAGCAAGAACTAAAAAGGTATATACTTCAAGCGGGTGAGAGCTACACCTACATGCAGCATGTTATTAACAAATTAAACATTTGGCATTATATTTTTAGAACATATTTAAGAAAACAGCTGAACTGTATTGTTTGCTGCGACTGCTGCAAGAACATAAAATAGCTGTACAGCTTAGAGTAGACAAATGAAGCATTTTTCTGTTGGCTCTCTACCTTTCCCCCCTTAGCTCTGGAGGCCCTGCACGTATGGCTATCCCTCTTAAGCCCTTTGGCTTCACTGAGTGGGTCCTTAGTTGGCCCCACCCTTTCCCACATTGTGTCTTCCTGGAATTCACAATCCTGCTCCATTCATTATGCATTTGATGATCAGTTCAAATCAGTATTTTCCCCTTCCCCTAATCTTAATTTGCCTTAAAATATGATAAAACAAAATCCAGTATGCTTGTGATTGTGAAATCATGTTCTGTTCATCCATTTCTGTATCACTGGAGATAGAACTGCAATTGAAAAAAACTGAGCAACATAGACCAAAATAACATTCCATCTAATGTATGTAAGTGTGCACATGACTGCAGCTTGGCCACTTGCTTAGGTGTGTATAGGACAGTGATGGCGAACCTTTTCGAGACTGAGTACCCAAATTGCAACCCAAAACCCACTTATTTATCGCAAAGGGCCAACGCAGCAATTTAACCTGAATAACCACCTTGAGCAGGGGAGACCCCGAAGCCTGCTGCTGTAGCCTCCAGCGAGTCCCACATGCGCCGCTCTGCGCCTCTCTAGCATCTCTGCTGCCTCTGCCCCCCCCCCCGCCCCGCCCCCAGGCAGCAGCCACATGGAGCACAGGCACCAGGCCTGCCAGCCAAGTCCCTGCTCGCTGAGGTGCACGCACATCAAGTTTAGCGGCCCAGGCCAGCATAGGTGTGTGTGTGTGTGTGTGTGTGTGTGTGTGTGTGGCAATTCCCCCCCCCCCACACACACACATGATGAACTCTGTGCGTGTAGCGTTGCCCACAGAGAGGGGCTCCTGAGATGCCACCTCCTGGCACCCAGTGCCATCAGGTTCCGCCACCACTGAGTATATAGGGATAACAGAATAGATTTGCTTGGAATACTGATGAAAAGGCAATTTACTTACGACCCACCAAAAGAGGTTTGAGTATTTTTATATTATTACATTGCGAATTTTATACTCTCCAGGCCCATCCTGGTCCACGGCCATTGATCTCCTGGAGGCAGGTTCTGCACCAGAATAAGCAAAAGAGAACACTGAAGTGTAAAGGTTTCATATAAACAGCTTAAAATAGAGTGCTAGACTGATTAAAGGAATCCCTAAATTCCTTTCTTGATGGTGACAAAATCATGTCAACACAGCCTATTAAAATCCTAATTTCCTAATCACAGAAAAAGAACCAAGAGAGTAAGATGTAAACTGGAAGGGGAGGTGCACAGTTTGAGTATATAACCACAAATACTCATTGCTATTTAAACTCAGCAATCCACTTGGTGGCGGTGGAAAGTGGTTGGGAGTCTGGCAAGATAATGCCACAGCAATGGATGGCCTCAACTAAAAGCCCAGCGGAAAATCTCTGCCTTGCACGCCCTGCCGACTTGATTACGATCCTGCAGGGCCCTGGTGTCAGCTGACAGAGTTCCACCAGGCTGGAGTCAGGAAGTCAAGAAGGCCAACCTAATGTCCTTAGGGCTGGGGACTGCCAGCAGATATCCAAGAATGTCTCCATGGGCAATATGAGGAAATGCAATCCCAAAAATATGAGGGTCCCAGACCACTCAAGGCCTTAGAAGTCAGAACATCTTGCATGTAACCTGGAATTCAACTGGCAACCAGTGCAGCCAATTGGATCTAAAGATGGTCTCTTCAAGAGCAGGCGGACTATTGCCTCTTTCAGCCTCCCTGGGAATACTCCTTGCTCAAGGGAGTGGTTGACAATATCCAGCAGGGAGCCCCATAGCACCTCATGACTGGCCTTCACCAGCCAGGAGTGGCGTGGGTCGAGAGAATATGTAGTAGGTCTTACCACTGCAAGTACTCTGTCTACATGACACTGGGAGCGTAGGGTGAAGCAGTCCATTATAGTACCAGAGAACAACTGAGGATTAGGTGCATTCCAACATGCATATTATCACACTGCACATCAAGAGTTTGTTTCCATAGACTGTGAAGGGCTGTCCCAGCTACATTTCTAATTAGTATCTTTTATTTCTGTGCCGGACTCTTGAATCTCTTTAGGTCACTTGTTGATGAAAAGAGGGAGTGCTTGAGATCTACTTCACCTCTTCTGTGCATTGTCCTCTCCCATTCAGCTCTGCTTACAGAAGAGATGGGGCTGAGGGCTGGGCAGGAGTCTCTCTCCTTATCTGGGTTTCTTTCCCTCCCTCCAAAACTTCCCTCCAACTAATCCTGCCCCACCTTCCCCTAACACAGATTCATCAAATATCACAATCAGATAATCAAATCATCTGACACTCCTGCAGGCAGATAAATTCAGAGTCAAATCATACCCCTGTCATAACCAATGGCTTTTAACATAATAGGGACGAGTAAGGAGGAATGTATATTTCAGAAGAGAACTGCTGTTGTGTGTGCCTTTTTAAAACTGCTCTCCAGAACTCTTAATCAGGCTGTATGTTCGCAACAAAATGTGGTTGGTGGTGGGGAGCCAGGATAAAAAATCTTGAAACGATGGCCTGAAAGATATGTTCTTTTTGCTTTTTGGATTTTGCTTTGGACCAGCATAATTACTTCCAACCAGTGACAATTAAGCAAAATCTGAACCAAAAACATCATTTTTAAAAAAGGGGGAAATCAGCTTTGGGAGTGATTTGTGTGATGTGCCTGTTATTTCTCCTTTCCCCACCTGATGCTTTTTTACTTGGTTGTTGCTTTCTCCTTCATGGTGTTGGAAACATGCTTGGAGGGAGGGAGGCAACTTCAAGCAGGAACGGTGATGGGCGGGGGCAGTACTAAGGATCCCCTTCTCTATCCCAAATCACTATCTTCATAACCAGTTTAACATGGGGTTCCATTATGGAGTATTTGAATCTTAGCACATAGTTCAGGCTCTAAGACTTTCCTTGAAAAACATGGTATATTTCCAGCGCAAAGGTCATATTACTAATGCTATAGAATTGCATGGAGAATGAATGAGCCCAGAATCAGTGGAGGGATCTGTTAATTCCTATCAGCTCCTATCAGAATGGCCACTGGCCAAGGCTGGTAGGGGCTGATGGGAATTGTAGTTCCTGAACATCTGAGAGCCGCAGGTTCCTACCCTGGTCTAGTTCGGGGGTAGAACCTGCGGCTCTCCAGATGTTCAGGAACTACAATTCCCATCAGCCTCTATCAGAATGGCCAATTGGCCATGCTGGTAGGGGCTGATGAGGTGGATCCCTGAACATCTGGAGAAACCACCAGTCCTGAATGGAGATCACATTACACCTCTTTGGGTTTCATCTTTTTTATTCATAGTTATGAAATGCATGGTGTTAACACCTGTCGGAATATTTTGTTATAAGGATGGTAACATCTTACTGTGTTAATAAAGACCTTCAATTCACATATATGTTCCACAAAGCATAATAGAACTGAATATGCTTAAGATCCATATTTTCCAGTACAATTTAAAGATCTACCTATCAGGAAGTGGGTCCCATTAAACTCAGTGGTTTATACTTCTCAGTAAGGACATTAGTTGGCATCCCTGTGTACTGGATTGTGACAGCAGCGGCCTAATATATGGGACCATGTGTAAAATAATTCCCTTTAAAATGATTTTAACTACTTGGCTTAGCTTTGTGTTTAAGAACGCACATTTAACACTCTTCAACAACGCTTGGGAAATATTCCCACATAGCTTATTTTTGCTGAATTGGAGCCTACCTTTTGCTTTCTAAAAAATTTTAATGGTAGGAAAATTGCAGTTATAAGGAAGGGTGCAGCAAGTATATTTCACTATTAATAAAAGGGGCACCACACGCTTAAAAATGATTAAAGCTGCAATAACCTCCCTCCCCAACCAAGTGGAAGCCGGTATACAGGATTTCTCATTTCTGGTATCATCAAGGCAACCTTTGATCACGTAAAGGCTTCACTAGCAAAGCAGTGGAGTGTAAAGGTTTTCAACAAATGATTTTCCCACTGATCAGCCTTTGACTAAAAGTTTGCCTGGCTGCAACTTGCCTGCAAAGGGAGGTGTGTTTTGTTTTTCGGTCCTGGCTGGTACCACCCACCTTCCGCCTGTGCCCCCTCCCCCACATTTCAAATCTTGGTGGTGGGGGGGAGGGGGAGAAGGAGAGAGTGAATTCCTCCCCAAACTGGCTGCCCCAGCTCTGCACTCTGGTGCGTGGAGCCCAGCAGTCCCTGGGAGAGGGGCTCTGACGTCACCCAGAGAGGTAGTTTCCAGCCCGAGCTGTCAGTCCGTGTGTCAGGTTAGGCATTAAAGGCACATTTAACAGCCCCTTCCCCAAACCCCTCCTCTTGAGCAGCCGCGGCACACAAAGGGACTTGACTTGTCCATCTCCCCGGCCCGCGAGGATCCAGCATCAGCTGCAAACGCTCCTCACTGCCAAGACCTGGACTGAAACTCAGCCGGGAGCGCAGGAGGCAAAGAGGGGGTGTGAGCAAGAGGATGAAGCCGACCAGAAAAAGTGAGTCGCGGAAGTTGCTTGCTGGCGGTGGTGGTGGTTCGCCTGTTTCGCCCCTTTTCCGTGCTGGGAAAAACTTCTTGGAAGGTGCGGGGGTGTTTTGAAGATGAAGCCCTCGAGTTGCAAAGTCGAAGTCCGGGGATGGGGGGGGGGGGGGCGGCGGCGGCAACGTTTTGGTGCGCGTGTGGGCGTAAAGAATGGAGCACCCTCGTGGAGACCGGAGCTGTTTGTGTGCGAGAGACTGGTTGCGATCGGCGCTTGCAAAGCTCGGGAACTTTGCAAAAAGTTTGGGGGTAAAGCACGAGCGCCAGGGAAGGGAGAGGAAGAAGCGGGGGAAATGCCTTCCGAGCACTCAACTGTGCGGAGGGACTGAGAGCAAAGGAGCCAGGCGAGCGAGTCGGGAAGGGAATCTTTTGTTCGGTCCCATTTACTGCAGCCTTGCAGGAGGAAAGCAAACCGGACCCGACTTCGTACTTTCCTTTGTCAATGGAAGAGTTTTTTTCCCACCCAACCCCAAAGATAAATATATATGCAAAAAAACCCCCAAAACAAACCTTAGCCAAGTTTTTGTCAACCCCCCCCCCCGCGCATTTACATGTTCCTTTTTCTCTCTTGATCCCAAAATGGCAACTTTCCCAATTTTCTCTTTTGCAAACTCCTCCCTCTCCCCGTATGTGCCCCCTCCAAACTCACGGTTTTTGATGTGAACTTTCAGGAGTCCCCCCCCCCTTTTTGCAGTGTTTATAAAATGACAGCTGGGGGGGAGGCGATGTATTTGGTGCAAAACCGAGGTAACGCGTGGGTGGGGGGGCAAGTTCCTGTTTCTTTTGGAACAAAGAGAACTCTGTCTGGGCATCTGTCACTCAGGCCGAGAGAGACAGAGAAAAACTTTTTGTGTGCGCGTTTCTGGCCTTCCGACTGGTTTTATCCGTGGGTGCGGAGGGACCCCTCTTCTATGGGGGGGGGGTGAGGGGAGTATCTGGGGTAATCCAAAGCTTTGTCTCTTGATCACCCCATGGAAAGGGGTCAGAGGAGGAAGAGACCTAGGGGTAAGAGCGGCAGAAAACATGGAGTCCCCGTTTGTTTTGTGTGTGTGCGTGAAGTGAGAGCTGCAGGGATTTAAAGAAAGGGGTTGAGGAAGGAGCTGTCGAAGTCGGGTCGTCTGTTCTCTTCTCTTGTGTCAGTCCCCTTAAAACTTTCCTCTGATTTCCTTCTCCAACCGACGCTGGTTAAAATAAACTCGCGACTTTCTTTTAAAAGGCGTCTTTTATTAGATAGCAAAATTTGGACACGTGATCTGTTTCCCAAAATTTAATTTCTTTCTTTCCTTCCTAACCCCCTCCCCCCCCCCTTTTCTGCCTGGATCTGCCTTCGACGGCATTCTCTTTGTGCAGGAATGAATCTGGGAGAATGCCGCTTGTTGCGGAGTTAACTTTTTGCTAGCGTTTTCGGTGGGGGGAGAGGGGGGGATCAATGTAGCCAGTGGGAGGCGAGGGACAAACATGCCGTGTTCCAAAAAACGTGCTTCCAAGCTGATTCTTGCCGCTCCTTCCTGTATTGTTTTGCATTTTTTAATTTTTCCCCCCTGCCTTTCTTTGGGCTGGCCTGAGTTGTTCCCATGTGCAGCTGGAGGCTGTATGGGCAGCTCTCAGGGCCTGGAGGAAACGGGGGGGGGGGGGAAGCTCCTCCTCTCTGCTGTTTCAAGTCTGTAACTCATCAAGGGATGGAGGAGGAGGAGAGTGCCTCGCTCACGTAGCCAGCAGCCCCCCCCTAAAAAAAACCAAAAAACACCCCCAGAGCCCTGTGGCACTGCGGGAACAGGGCGAGGATCTTTTTGCCATTTTCTCTTGACCTGAGGAAGGTAGTGGAGTTTGCATCTCAATGGACTTGAATTTGCCTGGTGTTGTGTGCTGTGCTTGCAGTGGTGGGGGTGGGGGGAGATCCCGACCAGTTGATCTTTGAATGCCTTCCTCCAAACAAACTCGGCCACATGTCTGGAAAAAAGGGCAGTGAGTGAACCTTAAGCAAACTGAATGTCTGGCTGACTGATTTGCTCACCAGATTTATAATTCGCTCCTCTCCCCCCCCTTTAAAGTGTGTGCGTGGGGGGGGGGATGACTTGCCTGTAGATGTATACTAAACGGAAGCATTTTAATTGTCTGCTGAATGTTCTTTGAATATACTTTTCCAGCATGTTGTGTGTTTCATTGAAATAAAGAGTCGGCTCTTAGCCTCTTTTCTAAATCGCTTTAATGAATGAATTGTGGATAGCTAAAAACTCCAGTGACATATAACCCGTTCGGGGGCGGGGGATTAATAAACAGGTTTATTCCCTGGAGCAATGCACAAGTACTGGATGTGTCCATTAAAGAAAGTAACCATATTTGGGAGAATGTTTTTAAAAATCCTGGTTATCATTTTCCATGAAAACAGGCTTGTAAAAAAGCAGAAAGAGACTGAAGTGTTGCCTGTTACTACAAAGGATTACTTATTTCAAAACATGGCAACTCTGGTTCCCTAGAATACAAAGCATTGCTCTGCAGTGGATTGTCCTGTGGAGGTTGGCTCGGTTGTATGAAATGTTAGCTTTAATTGGGCTTAACCCAACCTTTGCTGGAAACTTTACATCAGCTCTTGCTCATGTGTAAGTAGTATTAATTCATTTTACCTATTCACAGTGGCTCTGAGCTGATGAACAAGGCAAAATTCCCAAAGTTCTTCATCTGTGGTTATGTACAGTTGCAAGGGCACGTTTTGCATCCAGATAATAATGTGTGCCCTGAAACTTTCCATGTTCCCAGGCCTGAATCAAGACCGATCAGCTAGCAGTTCCACCATGTCGGACAGTGACATAGGGGAAGAAGATGGAATTGTATCGCTGGATCTGTCACAGGCTGGCAAGAGGAAGCGAAGAGGCAATCTTCCGAAGGAGTCAGTGAAGATTCTACGGGATTGGCTGTATGAACACAGGTTCAATGCGTATCCATCTGAGCAAGAGAAACTCAGTCTCTCCGGACAGACAAATCTTTCTGTTCTCCAGGTAAGCACCATTTTGCAAGTCCTTCCCAGCAACGTTTCAAGATTACATTGTCTACACAGCAAATATTCTACATTGCCCATTGCTGGCTTGCACTAAAATTATTCTCTGTCTCACCAAAAGATCTTAGGAGATTTCTGAATCAATCTGCAACTTCTTCCTGGACCTTCTTTGTAGCGGAATGCTCTGCTGTGGTCCTAGTGCCCATCTAGTTCTCCTTCCACCCCTTCCGATTCTCTGAAAGTATTAAAGAATCTTTTTAAGCACTGTTGATCTCAAAACCATTGGCAAAACTTTGAAAAAGCATTTATAGTGCATTGGACCACTATCAGCAAGACTTGCTGCCACAGCCATTTTAAGAATCTTTCCAACAGTTTACTCTTCTTGCAGTTCATCCAAAGCGCATTTCCATGTAAAAAAATAAAAAAGTTTGTTTATTCTGGTGAATAAACCAGAATAGCAGCCACTCAGAGGACTGGCCTATCTCCCGTTAAGAAGCTTTGGGTAGACTTAGTCTCCACAGAGGGTAGGTCTGCCCGCAAATGGTAGGTCTATCCACGATTGAAAGTAATGGGTAGACCTGCCCTCTGCAGAAGCCAGGTCTACTCAATGCTTCTTAATGGGAGGTAGAACAGGCCTCCAGGCAGCTGCTATTCTAATACATGATTTGTGAAGCTTCAAATATTGCTAATTTAAAACAAACAAACAAAAAGAACAAATCACACGTGCATGGGATTGCCAGGATAAACAAACTTATTTTTTACATGGAAATTCCCATTGGATGAGCTGCAAAGAGACTAAACTGCTGGGAAGATTCTTAAAATGGCCGCGGCAGCACAGAGGCTCCTGAACAGGGAAGAAAATGGCAGGTGCTACTTTGCAAAAAGGCTGGTCTTGCTGATAGTCATCCGATGCACTATAAATGTTCTCTTATCAAAGTTCAATGTTTCATAGTGCACAGAATAATGGTTTTGACGACGGTAATGCTTAAAAAATATTGTTTAATGTTGTTAGAGAATTGGGACTACTTTAAACTGCCGAACAACTAGTGACCGCACTTCGATCTTTTCGTGAGACAGAGTATAGATTATTCCAGTTTGCTAATACAGTAGGTGTCTGAATAGAAATTCTCTGAATTAATTTATAAAACAACTAGCCAAGTTTCTTTTCACTCCTGTGGTGCAACTCAGTGATCTCATATCTTTTCTGAGGTGATATTTGAAGCGGGTATAAGTAGCACAAATTTTAAAAGTTCAATAGTGTTGATTCATTTCTCCCAAATATCATGGAGAGTAATAATAACAATAAATATTACATCTCAGAGAAAGCCTAGCTCTACAAGAAATGCAAACATTTGTTCAGTAAGTTTCGTTAATGGATTGAGGTTTGCAGCCATTCTTTTCCTGTTACATTGGCTTTATGAGAGTACAATCGAAAACAAGTTTTACTTAGGAAGATTCATTGAAATACATTGTGCTCAACTTGCATGTGATGTGTCAAGGCCTTATTGACAATGCCAATCGAGTTTACTTAGTCTTGCATGAATCTGGAAGTTAAGTAGTTATGGGTGAGTATACAATTGGCATTCAAACTTCTTTGAACATTTATCCAGAGGGGAAAAATTATGGATATTAATATCCCTTTTTAGAGATACAAGGATGCCTGTGTGCACATAAATGTGAGTCATACTTTACAGAAGGTTGCTTTGTATAAATGCTGGTGTGTGTTTATGAAGAATCACTTCTTTGATAATAACTGATGGTCCAGAAGAACCTGATTAGATGTCGATCCATCACTGGTTTGTTTTTATGTCCAACTAGTAGACCAGAGGGCACCATGGAAAGAAAAGAATAAGCATGTTCTAGCTGGGTTTCTTCATGAATCTAGAAAATACACAGTACAACCCGGATGG
Organism: Sphaerodactylus townsendi; assembly: GCF_021028975.2. Taxonomy (NCBI): domain Eukaryota; kingdom Metazoa; phylum Chordata; class Lepidosauria; order Squamata; family Sphaerodactylidae; genus Sphaerodactylus; species Sphaerodactylus townsendi. Next base: position 103,818,922 of record NC_059429.1, read on the forward strand.
CCCAATTCAGAGGGTGTGTGTGTGCGAATGAGGTTTTGGGGTCGGTGCATCAGCTGTGCCCATGTGTTTCCCCCCCCCTGCTGGCATAAATGGTTGGGGGTTTACTTGGCTTCCAATGCGTAGGGTGGCGCAAGTCTGTTTTGGGCTGTGGAGGGTTTTCAGGCAACTGGGTAGTTTCTGGCATTTGCTGCTTCCCCCACTGCCTGGAAGCCTTCAGATCTGGGCTGTAAGTACAATAACACCTTTCTAAGCCCACTGAATTCAAAGGAAAGGGTGCAACTCTGTTTATGATTGCACACAAAATCTCCAGTCTGTTTGCCTTCAAAAGTTCCAAAGCTTTCTGCCATGTCCAAGGTACAGAAGGCATTGGAGATTTTGATTTCTTGAGGTCCCAATTAAAATTAGGAAGCAAGGCTCTGGGCAGGTCTATTCAGTGGGGCTTACTCCTAAAAAGTGTTTTTAGGATTATTCTGCTAGGCACTTGGATCTTACTTTAGCAGGTGTTGAACTTCAAATTGTATGTTTCATTAACATTTAAACCCCATTAACCTTCCAAGTCTGAGTTTGTTAAAAGTAAGAAGCAGTATGTAGCTTTTATTACTTTTTTGTTTGTTTATTTTAAACATCAACTTGTAAGGGATTTTGTTGTGAACTGTTCTTAGAATGGCAAAATACGGGCATAGACAAACAGATGGTTCAGTTTTGGTTATTTAAAAAAAAAGTTTAAATAAAATAGTTCCCCAAAGGTGTTTCTTCTAAATCCCCTTTTATGTGTGTTTGCACAATAAGGAGAGGGGTGGAGGAAGGAAGAAGGAAAGAAAATTAGAAATAAGAGAAGAATTCTCTTATTCTATCCAATCCAGATGTAAACAATGTTACATTGAAGTGTATTCAGTGACACCCACTCAACACCTGATCTGAATTTAGCTGCTTTATTTGCATAAAATGGAGCACAGCTGAGGGGGTGGTTTGTGTGGCCACATCTGAGTTTTGGCAAGGGCATGCTTCATTGTGGAACTAGTGTGGGCAGCCTAGCCCAGCTTTCCTGGGTATCGGCTCCCTTTCAAGGTTTTGTGAAGTGCTCTCTGCATGTGAGGGATTGGCCAAGACTTTGCAAAGTAACTAAACATCAAGCGTCATGGTGATTTTAGAACAAAAGTGAGGAGGCAGGCTTTAACTTCATGGTGTGGGAGCTAGAAAACTTGTGGGCTTGTTTCTCCCTCTCCTGATCCATTCTTGGCTACAGTGTTTCTTTTGGGGCATGGTTAGGGGGGGGAAATCCAAAAATCCAGTGCCTGTACTTAGATTTTGGAGGTAAAAAATGCCATCTTTTTCTGTGCCATCATCATATTGATAGGTGCTACTAGCAGGCACCTGTTTTTGTTTTTAGTCCCTATACTTGTTTTTAGGCACAGGTCTTAACTGATGCTGTGGTCTTATCCAGACGGTGACACCAATATTTGCTCTTTGACTGTTACCAAAAAATCAAAACTTTTAAGTAAGGATCATATTCTCGGGACCTATATCTGACAGAAAATAAGATGCTTTGGATTGCAGTTTTAAAATATGACCTGGTTCCCTATCTCATTTATCACTGGTGCTCTGCAAAAGTATTAGAAGCCCAGTTTAATAGGAAAGGGGTGCCAGGCTCAGAAATTTGGGAGCCTGCAGGCATCTTTGACGTTCTTGCTTGCTCTGTGCAAAGTGAAAGCGTTGATGCTGACTCGGAATGACTCGATATTTACCATGGTGGTTTTAACCAGGATGTAAGCCCGTTTTTGTGTTTTTTTTAACGTGACAGGGCATACCACACTGTTGTGGATTAGTTCAGTATCAGTTTCATGTTAAAGTTGTGACTTTATAAAACAGGAGATTCACAGAGTGAACTCTTTTTAAGTTGTGCATAATTATACAGGGTTGTTTATATGCAAAACTTAACATTTACTTTTTTATTTCATTATACTTTTCCCCCAGACAAGAAGCATTCAGATTGTTGAAAAAACCTACTACATTCCTGAATAAAATGTAAAGATTACAGAATTCAGTATGATCAAAGTTTCTGACACATTCCTCATATTTTTCTGTATTGTGCGGTATCTGTCCCAAAGGTTGCTTTGTTCATGATACCCACTGAGACTGAAGAAAAACAATGCGTTCCATCAAATATCTGTGCATGTTTAAGAATTGGTCACTTTCCCCTTTGAACTGCACAAATGTAGCTTTAATGTACCCACTTATTGCTTCCATGCATATTAAAGGAAGATTGTCTACATATAGATATTCATTAACATGACACGTCAAATTTATGGTTGTTTTGTTATCTGAGCATCAGGAACCAAGTCTAAAAAAATTCTTAGCAACCACTGGACTCGCTACCATCTGTATGAACGCCTGAAACCCCTGTGAACCAGGTCACAGAGATATCAGCTGTTGCCTGTTCCTAAAATTAAAATCGTCAGTGTGACTTGATTTTTTCTCTCCTTGTAATTGAAATGAGCATGGCTTTACTGGGAACCATTTGAGATGCAGGATTTGTTTGGCTTGAAAACAGCTTCTGAATCCAAAAGCTCTCCTGAATTTATTACAGTAGTACAGGTGACCTGTGCAAATTGATGTTAGTTTTTGTTTGAGGTAAACAGAGCTCTGGTTAACAACCAGTTTTGCCGGAGATATATTTTTTCAGGAAGTGGCTCCGCTGCTAAGTCTCCTGTTGATCAGCTGCCCTCTTTTCTTAGGGGAAGAAATGAGGGACCACATAGTACCATCAAGGACTCCCAGTTGCTTTTTTATTATATGAAAATTTAGCTGAGGATCTTTATTTCCTTGCTAAGTATATGAACATGAAAGGAACTAATTGTTAGTGCCTGACAAACACCTGTTTTATAAGCAATTGTCCACTCTGCTTTTTAGACACTGTGGGCCCTTGGCTGCTCTTTTCAAATGCTTGACCGTCACCGCTCTCTGGAGCTTCTGTGAGAAGGAGGGGCTGGGAGGGCGAGAAAGGAAGTCAACATAGATAGTGCTGTTTAGTTAGTCTTTTAAAAGTGGGCAAAGGCACTACAAAGATACACTTCTTACTACCTGAAGTGATGGGCAAGTGGAAACTGAACAGAGTGGAATTTGAGCTGAATTTAAATGTGACCATTAAGGAAGATACACTGAACAATTATGTGGTTACCAGTGGACATGGTTTTTTTGCTCCTGAGAAACTTACCATCCAAACTGGACAGTGGGGAAAATGAGAGAAGAAGAGATAAGGGACTTTTTTGCACAAATAATTTAGAATGTCACCAGAACATTTTTGATCTCCCCCCCCCACCCCCTTTACCATAATGTTTGTCTGTACTCACCTCCTCCAAATGTTTTCATTTTTTCTGCTAATCCATGGATTTGATGCCTTGTCAATTTATGGAATTGCTGATTTTGGTAATCATGGGTTTACTTGTGAGTAAACTTGCCCACGCATGAGAGAAAATGTGAGGGAGAGAGGTAGGAGAAAAATCACCAAAAATATTAAGTACACAAAATGATGGAAACTAAGAGGCAATGGGGATAGGAGTGAGGTGAGGGACATGAATAAAATGGCAGGCCAGGCTCTGGGGAAAGTTGAGTTAGTCTACAGGGACTTGAGAAACTTGCTGGATTTTTTGGCAAGAAATTTAAAGCACACTGCAGCCTCACTGCAAGGAAAGCCAGCTTACAAAGGTTTCAGTCAAAAGAATAGTCATAAAAGGGTTTCAAATATGACAGATTAGAAGGGAAATGAACCATTTCCAAGATGAATGGGGAGACATGAAGCACGGAACGCCACAGAGAAATTGATTTATTAAAGTCCCAGAAACGTTTTAAAAGGCCAAGGTTAGAGCAAGATAAATGTGGGTAAAATGTAATTGTTTAGAATTTTAGCCCGAGTCAGTGATATTGGATCTTAGAGTACACAGTGAATGCAGTTTTCCCTTGGGAAACACAAAACTATTGCTCTGTGAAAATCTGAAGGATATGTGTGCAGGATTTTTTGTTAAATTTCTTAGATATAGAAATCAGGGTTTTTAAATTTGTGGTACTTTGTAGAGTTTGGGGGATAGGAACAAAACCAAAGACCACAAAGAGAAGTGAGTTTTGAGGAGAAACTTGAAGGGAGGAAAGATGGAGCAGGGCACTACTGTGTGAGGTTTGCTTTTAGACATTGTTTTCTTATTAGTTTAATTTTAGCTTGGCCTTGGTTCTGTTTAGCTTGGCCTTCCAAACAAAATTTTAGATGCCCTGTAGGACTGTTCCACCATATTGACTTGAAAATAAATCATCCAGGTTAAGAATGCTTCCTGGTGCAGTATGGTCACTGGAAACAGTATTTTGCGATCTTTTTAAAATCTTATTTAGCTGAAGCATTGTATTTAAGTGAACAGAGCTCTTCTTGTCTTCCAGGATTATTAATTTTATGTTGCTGGTATCTTTATTACGGATTCAAAACAAAACTGGGCTTTTACTTAGCGTGGAGTGAAACGATAGTAAAGAGACAACGATTGCAGCTGAGAAGTAGTCAGCTCAGAAGTTCCATTTAGAAGTAACTGCTAGGCAGTCAATGCCTCCCATCCTCATGTTCATAGTATACAACTGGGGTCTCTAGGGAAGGTTCCTGTATTGCTAAATAGCCAGCAGCATTGCTTGGAGAGTTCTGAGCTTCCTTTGATAGTTTCCATTTCTCTTCTGACCAGGCCTGGCCCTCTGAGGTGGAATCTAACTGCACAAGAATGCCTAGTCTGTTCTGCTTGGCTTGCTGCAAGCGCAAATGTTCTGATAACAAGTTACAGCTCTTACTTGTGTGATGAGAAGAGTTGGCTCACTATAGAGGCTATCTAGGAGTTCAAGGGCACTTAGTATCTCCAAAGCAACACATCATTCTGTCCTGCTTTAAACTCATGTGAAAGTGGCTGTGAAAATTATGTATGCAGATGTTTCCTGTGGGTTTAGGGCAATCCCCCCCCCCTTTTTTTTTTGCTGTAGGCTTTGGATGCTGCAGGGTGTAATGCCTACTGACGTGAATCATGAAAGGTGATCGGCTCACTTAACCTGCAGTTTTGCCATAAGTGCTAGAAACAGTTTCTGATTTGAAATGCCTTCTACTTCATTTTGACCATTTTAGGAGTAAGGGACAGAAAAATGCGATGTTGGATTGTGTGAGAAGTTCCTGTGTCGGCATAGTACCTCCGTGGAACCAGGTAGTTCTGCCCTGGTTGCTTCCTACACACCATCTCTCCATTCCAAATGGCATCGTCCAAATATTACTGGAGGGGATCCGTGGGTGGTGGATTGAACACAACTATCTTCCTGCAGTGTATATCTTGGACCTGTGGTCTCTGGCAGTGGGAGATACAAGCGAGAAGATGCCTCCCCTTTTGTTGAACTCTTTCTACAGTTGCATCATAGCCCAAATATGCAGAGGCTTGGAAAGTAGAATGTGTCTCTATAATATGAGATGAAAGGAGTAAGGATTTGTAGATTACCCTGACTGGGGTTGACATCTGCTTTTTTGAATAATCCTCTGCCATTCTCTGAGAGACTGCTGGATAAATCCCTAAAAAATCAGGTGTTATATATCCTTCAGGGTAGGGAATGTGATTGCACAGTTCCTTCCTACAGCCTCAGCTTCACCTTGTATTCTGAATCAAACCTATCCTTCATAGGTGTCAGCTAGTTTGTTCACTAGTTTAAGTTATCTCTGCATTTTTAAAAGAAAATTAGGTTTGGATTTTACATACTTGTATCTCATTTTGTACTTCCTGGATTTCATGGCATCTTGATCCTGTGCTTTTGTACCTCATTGATAAGGTGCATGTGGAGGCAGGCAATTGACAAACCACCTCCCAACAACTCTAGCTTTGAAAACCCTACGGGTCATTGTAAGTCAGCTGTAACTTCACAGCAAAAGAAAAAAATGCATGCAAGAATTTGCTCATTTGCACCTGAAGGATTTGATTTTAGTTGACAAGAGTTTATGCTGCCGTAACATTTTGCTTAGACTTTTAAAGTGCCTCTGGAGTCCTTTTTAATTTTTGAACTTTATTTAAAAGCAGAAAGTGTTAGGTTAGTTAGTTTGGGCAAGTGAGGAATATTTTTGTACACATTTGGAAAAACGAAATAATTGTTTTTCTTCAAACCTACAGTGTGATTGGCAGAAATTGAGCCTGTGAAGTTTTCCATGGTCAGAATTGTATCCTGAATATCTGTATATCAGAGATAGAAAAAATGGTGGCAGCCTTAGTTCTAGAGAAAGTGCAAGCAAGCCTTAGAGTTAAACAGAACTCTTCAGTAGGTACAATGAGCATAAGGTCCTTATGAAGAGCCAGCATTGAGGGTTGGTATGCCTCTTGTCCCATAGGGAGGAGGGAAGGCTATTCCCATACCTACTGCCTCAAAATGGTCAGTGATATTGGATCTTAGAGTACACAGTGAATGCAGTTTTCCCTTGGGAAACACAAAACTATTGCTCTGTGAAAATCTGAATTAGTGAAGGATATGTGTGCAGGATTTTTTGTTAAATTCCTTAGATATAGAAATCAGGGTTTTTTAATGTGTGGTACTTTGTAGAGTTTGGGGGATAGTGAACTCATAAAAACTATACAGCATGATGATAGTTTCATATCAGCTTTCCTACAAAATTCATGATAGAATTCACTACCACTTATTTATTGAAAACCATCACAGCCTTATGGGAACTCAAAAGAACTTGTGATACAAGACACAACAAAACACATTAAAATAATAAAACAACCAATTTAAAATTAATAATTTAAACTGCTAGTAGACAGAAGAACTGAAATTAATCAAATTCTGTCATTAATAAAACAGGCCTTCAGCTGCCTCCTAAAGTACGCTGGTCCATAATTGTGGGGCTGCCACTGAAAAATGCCCTATCTTGTTTACCAACCAGATGAGCTTCTCTGGTCAGTGGGACAGTCAAGAGCCTCTCTCTGCGATCTTAATACCTGGGCAGGTGTTGTGATAGCTGCCAGCCCTCCTTTTGTCAATAGCTACTAGTTGTATGAGCCAGGTGGATCCTGGGGGCACTTCCCAGCCCCATGTGACTAGACATTGCTAGAAATGGAGCTCTGTAAAGTAGATTTTTGGCCTGATCTCACATGGTTGCCTTTCTGTTCTTGTCCCATTGTAGAAAATCTAGCCCTAGTCATTAGTTAGGTGCAAATGAATTATCTTCGCTCTTTCTCTGTCTCCAGTACTATTTGGATTGTTGAGATTGCTTGCCATACTGAGAAAGCTTGCTTCTGTTTAGGTTTTATGTAGTCTGTGTGCATATGTAAATGGAGCCAGCATGCAATGAAAACTAGGCCATCCCTATTTTGCAAATTACTCAAGCACTTCATTTCCTCATTAATTTCCCTTTTTAGAAATTGTTTTATTAGTTTACGGATACTGTCTTAACAGGTAGAAAGATGCAGTGTGGTATAGTAGTTAGACTAGAGTGTCAGGCTAGAACCTGAGAATTCTGGATTTAAATCTGCCGTTGTAAACAACCAGTTGTTAAATTATTTGAATCCCACCACTGATCATAGGCCAGTCAGTCTTATCTCACAGGGTTGGGATGAGGGGGTGACCAGGTGCCACTGAGTTCCTTGGAGGACAGGTGCATGAAAATGCAATGAATAAGATACTGAAATTAAACCGTACACTTCATTAGGAAATCCAGTGATAAGGAATATTTTAAGTCTAGGTGAATGATTTACAAGAGCAGGAATAGCAGTTGGTTTGCTTGTTCCCTAGTGGTCGGCATAAGAAAGTTCTCCATTAAGTAGCACAGAAAAACTAGGGTAGCCTATCTGAATACCCACAAGAAGTCTTAGACCTGGCCTGACGACTTTTGAGGAGAGCGCATTGCTGACATTTTGGATATATTACAAAAGCACATAAGTGGTGTCCGGACCTAACCATTTTCCACCCACTTTTAAGGTGAGCAGATTTGGGGGAACGGTGTCGTGAAGGGAAGGTATAATTCAGTTTTGCCTTTGCACGTAGCTAGACTTAATTTTTGCAAGAGTAGCAATGCCACAGGACTTCAGCACTTTTGGAAATTCTTACCTACAAATGGGAGGTCTAGAATACCCCCTCCCCAATCAAAAGTGTTGATAAATTGCCAGGTTTTGAGTGTCGGTCCTACCTGCCAATCCATGTGCACGGCAACCCAGATATTTTTAACTTTCGGCATAGGATAAAAAAAGCATTAAAATGTATAAAAATGAATATCTAATTGTAAAAGAGGGCCACTGACACTGTAGAAACATAATGGTGTGTGGGGGGGGGACTACAATCGATGGGGAAAAATGAATTTGTGGGAACACATGTCTCCCTGAGGGAGTATTTTACACGGCTGCTGATTTGCAAAAAAGATATGTCAATCTGTTTGATTTATACTTCATAATTGTTTTCTTTGAAGCACACCATTCATTTCCGTCTGGCTTTCAAAAGGAAGGGGAAAATGCAGTACACCCTTCTATGTGTAGTGAAACAAATTACCTGAACAGCAGCTGTGCTTCCAAAAGTTTTGTAACTTTTTCCACATGATGTTGCAGAGGGATTCTGGCAGGCTTCTTAAGCTGCTGCTGTATAGCTTGGCTAGCTGGCAAAATGAAAACAGGAACCCTTCCTCCTCTAATTTTCAACCTCTTTAACTTAACATCATATATGCTTGTGATGGGGGCTCCACAACGGTGCTAGGCACTGTACTATTGTGCATTTGTCCCTGGCTGCCATGAGCAAATAATATGATCTGCGTGATGCAGAGGCTAAGGAAGCTGTGTGTGATGGTAGTGGTTGGCTGTTCCCTTAAAAAACAAAAACAATGCCTTGTAGCCCCTGAAGGGGTTGGTATAATTTTAAGGCAGCCTTGGCAGGAATCAAGGGGCTACATCCGGGGTTGTGGACAAAGCTGTGATGCCAGCAATCAGGGTACTATCTAAAACATGAATTAAGTTTTATGCAAGCAGGTTAAGAATAAAAGGGGGGACAGCAAGTGATTTTTGTCCCCCACAGAATGACTATCTCCACCATGAGGTTTTCTTTTTGCCAGGGGGAAATTTGGGAGCTGATTCCGATATGCTGCTAATGATAGACCTTTTGTTCTTGCAGGAACTTGTCTGAAGTCACAGTACAAATTTTTTTCTGCTGAAGCAGAGCTGGTCTTGCCCTGCACTGCCTAAGTGGGAGATGAGGTAGATTCAAATCACTCTTAAATGTACTAGTGTGTATGTGTGTATACACACACATATACATACTTCAGCTACAGTGTCTTTTAAAAATAAACCAGTTTAAATTGAAAAAAATAAATTTAATGCTCTATTTTGTGGAACCCTACAGCTAGCACCTAGATGATCACAGATACACTTAATCAAGTAAATTGAAGATTGCATAATAGGGAACATAGTTTCTGCTTAGAAACCCATGCACAAATAAATGGGTTTCCTACTGGACTCTGACTAGTCCTGTGAGTCAGCAGGATCGCCCACGGTGCTCACCTGGATAGTCTGTTGCTCCTGCTTATGTGTCCTCTGAATTACCAGAACCTGCAGGGTGTTCACTTCTCCTTCTGTGACCATTTATGACTGACCAAAACAGCACTAGAATTTGAATTCTGTCCAGTGGAGCAAAGACATCGTAGCCAGTGAGCACCAGTCCAGGAAGCTGTGAACATCTGATGGAGTAGAGAGCCAGGGGGTGTAATGGTTAAGAGTTCTGATCTGGAGAGCCAGGTTTGATTCCCCACTGCTCCATGTGAAGCTTGTGACCTCGGGCCAGTCACAGTTCTGTCAGTACTTTCTCAACCCATGCAGAGGCAGGCAAATGGCAACCCACCTCTAAATACCACTTGCCTTGAAAGTCCTACGGCGTTGAGTAAGTGAATTGTGTGGACACCTTGTGAGTGAAATCAGAGTTTGGTTCATTCCACTTTTGTCCTGCATAATGCTGCATGCAAATATCCTCCTTTGTGATGACAGTCAGTTAATCTGCATGCCTGTTCAAGAAATATGAAATGATAAAAGACAGCTAGAACTTTTTTGTGCTTTTGAACAACCTGATGTCAAATTACCTGGACCACATTTATGAATTAATTTGAGTTCCTTAGAGGAAAACCTGCCACAGGTTTTGCCTGGGATACAAAAGAAGTTGGTGGTAGAGATCACAGTTAACAGCCTTTTTATTCTGTGAGCAGCAGCATTCCTCCATGTAAAGTTTGGAGATGAAAGATTTTGGCTCCAAACCACCTAATGTTTGCTGTGACTAAGTCCCACGGAAAGGAATGGAATTTATTTTAGTTGTGACTAACCTGTTTTCATGATTCTGTTGCGTCTGTGGCCATAATCCTGTGCATTCTTCCTCAACAGTAAGTCTCCTTGAACTCTGTGGAACTTACTTCTAGGCAAACCTACCTTTTTTACAGTCAGGAGCTAGTTGTGAGGTTTCTGACACAGACTAGCCAAGGAATGAGACTTCACCCAGGAAAGAGAGGAAAACCAAACATAGAGCAAACTCAAGGAGCATGGGCATAAAGGAACACTCTGCTACCAGTTAAAGGTTCGATTGTACTGAAAATGGACTGTACCCTTTTTTAAAAGTTAAGAGATTGGGACTGAAACAAGTAGGATGGGAGTGTGAGACTTGAGGCTAAATGGCTGTATTACAAAGGAAACATCTTTCACCCCCTGAACAGATCTGGCATGAGAAAAGGCATCCAAGGAATCTTGGAAGGCATCTTCCATCCCTTATCCTTGTGCTGGCTGGGCAGATCCCAGCTTGTCACCTGAATTCTACCTCTCATCATTACAAACTGCCTCCCCCCTCCCCCTACCAGCATCTTAAAGTAAAAACAGGTGGCCGAAGCAGCAGGTGTGTAGGGGTCCCTTTTTTATTTTAACATGTCAAAGGCACAGCTGTTTATTTCAGTATGTTACTCTTATGATGGTATAAAATTTCCCTGAACTCTATCTTCATCAGGTAGTGGCAATGCAAGCTGGTTTTCTGAGCTTCCATGTAAATCTGTAATCTTGTCCCCAAAATGGAAGCTGCTGATATTTCTTGGAGTATAAGTTTGGACCTGTGAGCTCTTGTCCGCTGCAGGAGACTGGAGTGCGTTTTTTTTAAAGCCCCAAAAGCATATTGTAAGTTTCCAGTGCGGGGGAGGGGGTGTGTGAACATGCGCATTTATCAAGTGGTAAATTATTACAGAATCTTAGCCTACATCTGTGCTTACATCGAAAGAAGGAGGAACATAATTTTGCATTCATTGTTTATCAGCCAAAGGAAAAAATCTTAGAAGAACTTCTGAGCTCAGAGCTGTATAATAGTGGGGAGAGGCGGTGGCTCAGGGGGTAAACCTTGTTCTTTGCTCATAAGAAGTCCCATATTTTTAGTTAACAGTCTTTACACAAATTCAGTCTGTGGTCAGAAGGAAACTGGGTGATGGGGAAGAACCTGGAAAGCTGTTGTGTCTGCAGAATGGAATGTCAAGCTAGAAGGGGCGGAGGTCTCATGTCTGTATAAGACAACTTCATATGCTCAACGTGAGCAACTTGTTAGTGAGAATCAATAAAAGCAGTTCTCTAGTCGAATGGTGATTAATGTGGACTAAAGAAGTAAATGATGAGTGTTCAGTGACAAGTTGTGCAAATACTTTTACAGTGCCAGATTTTAAAGCAGCAGGAAAAAGTTGCATCAAGGAGTAGGGGAGAGGCATCACATCTTTGTGATGGTGTTTTTTTAACCCCTTAATTATCTTTTTTACATCTGAACTCAGCTTTTGTATAGTAGGTTAAGGTTGGCTACTCTTAATTTTGCAGACTGAGGGGGAGAAGCAGTGACTGAGCTAGGATTTTGAGCTGCGTTAAGCCTAACTTTAAGCTGTGTTAAGCCTAAGGTTTCAGCTACAGGGCCACACCAGTTCTCCTGGTGCTGAGTTCTAAATAAGCCATGTTTTTTTGTCTCCCTCCCAGATCTGCAATTGGTTCATCAATGCTAGGCGCAGGCTTCTTCCTGACATGCTGCGGAAGGATGGCAAGGACCCCAACCAGTTCACCATTTCCCGCCGAGGTGCCAAAGCCAGTGACGTTGCGCTGCCCCGCGGTGCCGTCACCAGCTCTGGCTTGTTGATGGTGCCTCCTGCCACCGGGGCCGCCTCTGCCTCCAAGGTGCTGTCCATGTCCGTGTGCCCCTCCATGATCTGCCACTCTGCACAGCCTCTTGCTGGCAACTTGACTGTGGTGACCAGTGAGCAGGAGAAGCAGTCTGCGTTCCAGCGGGTTGAGCTGGATTCTCACCCCAAGCAGCCACAGCTGAGTGCAACAAGCAACACCCTGGCTCTTCTGACCAGAGCAGAGGCAGCCAGTCCCACGAATGGACTGTTCAACACACCGCCTCCGACGCCACCGGAGCTCTTTGGAGAGGACTTCAGTAGCTTCCAGCTGCTGGTGGAAGTAGCCTTGCAGAAAGCAGCCGAGCTCGACTCGGAGAGGTTGAATGGGCAGCTTCCCCCTTCACTGCAGAGGGAGTCTCCCCCTGCTGTCCTCTCTGGAAAGGCCAAGTAGTCTGCTCCAGCCTCGTGCCTTCTTGGAGGGTCTCCTTTCTTCTTCCAGGTTCAGTTTTTGGTTGGCCTCTACAGGGAGGGGCCACCTGCTAGATGTTAACACTGTGATACGGCTTCCTCTCAACCAGGTGTATGGCCAAAGAAGCCAGCCTTGTTTTGGCGCTGTGCTGCTGACTCATCTCTGAAGCAAGCCACTTGACTTGACCTTACGAAACACTCTTTCCTCAGAAGACAATGCAGCATCCTTTGGTTGGCAGAAACGCTTTAGATCCTCTTGAAGCCGTGTGGAAGACACTGTCTTTGGCCAGGTGCAACTGAAATCACGCACAGAAGGGTCTTGAAAGGGCTCAGGTGCTCTGAGAGAACACTGTCGCTAGTTGGTATTTTATTACTGGGACTAGTTTCGATGTGGAGAATGAGTCTCCTTCCCCCAGTTTTTTTTCAAAGCTTGTTGACATTATGGGAAAGAAAAAGGGCCTCTCTGGTATTGGAGGGAGAACATAAAAAATAAGTCTTGTTTTTTAAAAGAGTAAAAAAGATGTGCTGTGCTTTTTCCTGTCAGACGTTCCGGATGTGCGTTGCTTTATGAGGATCTTTTGATATGTGTGTATGTCTTTGTTTAACTGTGGCATTTTTTTTTGCAACATGCTCTCCGTACAGTGTGACTGACAGTGGCTGGTTCCTTGCTTCACATCCAGTGAGAGTCCCTGTGACGGATGATCTGACGATCTGTTAGTGGCATTGTTTCTCTGCACATACCCTGGGGAAGAGTGGGGGCACAGCCTTATGAATATTGATGCCAGTAAAATGAGTGTGGTGCTGATGATCAATTTTGTAGGTGCTGCCAGAAAGGTACCTGTTTTTTGGGCAGAGGGATCCCCATTCCTTCTCTTTATGGTGCTCACTTCCCTGTTTTCTTCTAGATGATGTCCAGAGATGTGCAAATGTGACCATAGATCTGTGTTGGGACATTGCTGACCAAAAACAGTAGAGGGCATTTTGGGGAGGGAGTAAGAAATAAGATTGCTGACTGTGAAGTTGCTTTAACCCCTCCCCACTTTCTTTATTGGACTGTCTACTGTCTTGCAAGCAAAGTGTGTCTTGCATGAGGGCATTCCCTGGTAATCCAAGGTGTCTTAAAGGGTGCGCTGACAAAAACTACCTAGCTGAATTGCATCCTTGTTGGTGTTTGTATCCTTGTTTTCATCATGCTGAATGTAGTTACTCCTTTGCTGATGGATCAAGGGTGCTGCTCTCTGAAGACCAGGAAGGGAAGTTGAACAGAGCAGGGTCTTCCACGAATCACAACTCCTCTGTCAGGCTGAAGCTGACCCTGAAATTGCTCTGTGATTTTTTTTAAAAAAATGTACAGTGTATCTGCAGCCCTGATAGAGTTTTGAACCCAGCAATAGCACAGAGTTGCATATTAGAGAAGTATGTCTTGGGATTTAGGGGAGGAAAGCTGGGATTGCTAGTTGCTTGTTCAACAGTAATAATGCCTGTCTTATGTTGTGTTTATACCACCTTTGCCCTGAGACCAGGAGTCTGCAAACCATGGAGCAACCTGGGTGACACGATTAGTTGCCTGTTCCGAATAGTGCTGTTTCACTGTAAATGCAAGTTAAATAGTGATCTTCTATATATATAAATATATATATACATATACATATATCTATCTTGAGAAACACTAATTTTAGAAGGCCTTAGCCTAATTATTATGGTGCATGAATAGTAAAGATAAACCCAGGAGAATGCAACTTTCAGATTTGTTTTAAACCAGGTGTATGGACCTGATGTTGGAGTCTTGGCAATAAGGAAGGCAAACAGTGAGCACAGTGGGGAAGTGGAACCAGAAGGGCAACACTATTTCATTTTTTAAAAAATTGTAATTCAGAGAGTGCCTTCCTTTTCAGCAAAACGTGGATTTAAGGGCTAAGGTTGGTGCAACCTATAGTTGCTGCTGCGTTTCAGCCTTCACAGTGTAATCTTAAGCAGAATTATGACTTCTAAGCCTATTGGTTTAAATGGGTACCAAGGTGTATCTCTACTTTGGGTTGCACTGTTCGTCTCTATGAAACTGTATTTAAAAAGCTGCCATTCCTAAAGCTATGGTCAAAGCCTTACAAATTTCCTAGATGCTGCTTGTTTCTCTGTTTAAAGTGCAAAAAGACCCCTTTTGGTTGGGATATTTGTAATACCTGTCTCTCATGCAGGAGATTCATCAAATGCAAGTAATTACCTGGCTATGTGCATCACCTGTTGTTTCCATTGATTTCTGAATGGTGGCGCCTTCCACATCCCCTTGTCAGAAATATTTGCAAATGCACGGCTATTCCCTTTCTGAAAGGTGGGATCACCTTCAAATTGCTTAGAATGTTTGTCTCAGTCCCTGGCTCTACCAGGATAATGTAACATTGAAATCAACTGGCCAAGCAGTAGTCCTAATACTTCTTGGGCTGTGTTTGAATAATGGGGAAAATTAGTTGCAACCAAGTCAAGCCCTACTGGTTTTCAAGAGGACTTAAGCTTTAACTGGATTGGGACCAGTGTGTTAGCATCATGTCTTCAAAGTTCCATTTCCCAAAATGCACTGCTCCTTGTTGATCACAGTGGCTACACTGCTGTACTTTGTTTTTTGTCTGAATAAGGTGGAGACCCTGTTTTAGATGGGGCAGAAAGTTTAAAGCAGAAAATATTCTTTTGACTGAAGTTTATGGAGCAAAAAACTACTGTAAATAACTTTTTGGATTTTTTTAATCAATAAAGTTTTTTTAAAAATACAGAGTATTTAGTGAGATATAAATGTGTGTGTTTAATCCAGAATACTAAAAATCATTAGTTGAAATACCTATGCATTTCAGATTGCTAAATTTCCAGCAAATCTTCTAAACCATCAAATGCTTAGCAAAAGGAGTGTTTGGCAGTTCATTGGTTCATTGAAGAAATAGACATGGAACACAAGAGGGCAGTGTTCACATGTTATTTTCCCTTCTGTGCAGTAAAACAGAAACGGGCAACTCAATAAGTTTCAAACTGGAGTAATTTATGTTGCTGTCACCTGTGAATTGTGCTACTTCCTTTCCTATTCCTCTAGCCCAGGGGTAGGGAACCTGCAGCTCTCCAGATGTTCAGGAACTACAATTCCCATCAGCCTCTGTCAGCATGGCCAATTGGCCATGCTGGTAGGGGCTGATGGGAATTGTAGTTCCTGAACATCTGGAGAGCCGCAGGTTCCCTACCCCTGCTCTAGCCCCAACTCAGTTTTTTATGCCTTCCTTGGCAGCCTTCCCACTGTTGCAGGAGAAGTAACATCCTTTTATTTTATTTTCTAATGCTGTTTCCCTCCTCCTTGGCAGTACAGTGACAGGAAGGAGACAGACATAACAGAAGTTCTTTTTGTCACTGTCTACACAGGTAAGTTCCTGTCAGTGTAGGACCCTGTGCGGTGGGTTTAATTGATGCATCCTTTGGGCACATTGCCCATAGGAGGTTGAGGAGGAAGGGATTTATTGCACATTCCAATACTGAAAGCCAAATGAAGCAGCCCTAAAAACCCTTTTAACGGAGATGGTCTAGCCAACATGCAGTTTGATCAAGGAAGTGCTCCCTCCTTTACCATAACAAGTGAACAGTTGCTGCCAAATTAATTTGAGATGAACTCTTACAAATGGCATCCTTAAATCCTACTTGTCTTTAGGTATGTCTGTGTCAAAATGGGATGTATTTTTCCTTTTTCTGTTGGTTTCTGGTCCATTCTTAACCTTCTCCAATATCATTTAGGCTAAAGCCAGCTGACGTTTAAGTGATCAATTAAGTGTTCATTTCAGAAATTCTGCTATCTGGCTGAAGGGTGTCACCCTGGCAGCTGTCTACTCCTAAAGTGTAACTGGGTCATGTATTAGAAGTAGCACTCGTAACCTTTTACCAACTGAGGCTGGCTCACCAAATGCACCCTTTCTTAGAGAAACCTGACCTGGACACAGACATGTGTCCATATTATATTGGTGTCATGAAATTATATATGTTCCACTTGGTCCAAAATGGGTAGGTTTCTTAACAGGAACAATCATGGGATGCCAGAGTTATACCAGCTATGATGGCTTCTAGTATTTCGCAGGGCTTAACTGGTTTTGACTGTGTGTGAAGGTCCATCACTACCAACCAACCTGAGCCTTGAGATTATCAGCAGCAATATATTATTTTCACTGCCAGAAGCAACTGACTCTTGTGAGTTTTGTGGGCACTCTTGTCATGGGCTGATAGTTTTTGCTCCTGAAGCATCTATGATGCATCTATGGCAGGCATCTTCAGAGGCATGTTATCATGAAGATGTGTTTCTCTATGTACACACAAGGAGGCACTGCCTTCTGTGAAGTTTGCCTGCCTCCACTTCTGGGTCTCTCCTGGTGATCAAAAGATTCACAGCTTTGTTTTTAAAGCTCTTTAAATTTTTATATTGATATTTCTGTGTTATATCAATATTCCTGTGCTTTCGCAAGGAAATGGGAGACTAGGAGTGGAAACTGCGAAGTGAGGGAAAACAGCAGGGTTTTCCTACTCTCACTAATCGTGGGGCTTTCAGGATCTGTGGCACTATAACAGAGTTCTGCCTCAAAGGAAATGTTCCATTGCTGCAGGGCAGAGCAGCAGTGTATAACCATTCTTAGTGACAGGCCTCCCAACTACCTAGTTTCCTAAGGAACTGAGAGCAGTTGGTTCACTAAAACATTCTGGATGGGCCTGTAGACTTGCAGAGGGTCCTTGAGTTGTATTAATGAGTAATGATACCACAGAGGAAAAATTAATCTTGGCCTAGCTGAAAAATTGCTGTGGAATGTCTTGGTTTTATTGATTTTATTGTATTTTATGATAGATTACTTCTCAGCCCTTTAGCTAGGATCACGTGTAAATTTTGTTTCCGATGTTGTAAATTTGCTTCAGAGACTTTTTAACATTGCTAAATGGCTTATCAGTAAATCCCCTTGAAAAGCACAGAAGGAAACAAAAGGTTCAAGTTGAAACAGGGAGCACCAAGTAGGTAACATTTCAAAATAGACAGCATGAAAAACAAGCTTTTAGGATGCTGGCAACTGAAGGCTTCTAGAGGTTTGTTCTCTCATGTTTCGGGCCAAAAGAGGCACCATTGCTGCCTCTTATTGTGAAGCAAGTCTGGACTTCAGCCAGCCGAGAAGAAATATTTCAAAGGACCCCACAGCCAAGCCGCACCTGTCTGCAATTCTAGTGCAGGGAGGAAATGCAAAATGTGAATGTTATGGCATTCTTTTCTTGGATACCTTATCTTTTTTAATCATTCTGGTTGCCTTGAGCATGTCTGGCTATGGAAAGGGGTGTGTGGAGCTAGACATTCCAAGATGCAACCCTTGCAGTCACCCTTCAATCCAGTGTGCAAGATGCGTGGATGGATTCTAGGGATTACAAAATCAGCAGCTTCTTTCAGCCACACACTCAGCGGACAGCTGCTTGTCTTTGAGGGTTGCAACTTACTGCAGTAGTTAAAGGGAAAAAGTATCTTGAGCTCATTCAGAATGGCATCTCATTACCACCCATCTTTGCTGGACCTGAAATCCAAACCTTTGCTGAGGCCAAACTAAGCTCTAAAGCCCAACTTAAGTATGCTGAGAAATAAGGTGAGGTCTAAGGGCTCATGGGAGATAGAAACAACACTGCCCCTCCTCCAAAGTCTCTCCTGTTTCCTTTGAGATTCCTA
The DNA here is from genome assembly GCF_021028975.2 of Sphaerodactylus townsendi. Taxonomy (NCBI): domain Eukaryota; kingdom Metazoa; phylum Chordata; class Lepidosauria; order Squamata; family Sphaerodactylidae; genus Sphaerodactylus; species Sphaerodactylus townsendi. The sequence continues at coordinate 103,837,239 of NC_059429.1, forward strand.
GGAACTGGAGTAGACTGGTTTTACTTCCCCTTCTGATTGCTGTTCTTAAAATTCCATGCTTCTGGACGATGCACAATTGTCTACCTGTTGGGTTTGTTTTGGGAGGTCATATGCATGTGTTCTTTTTGATTAGATGAAGTGATACAATACTGGGATAATTGTGCTAAACCAGCAGACAGTAAGCAGATTGCACAATAAAGATGCATGGAGGAATCCCTTCAAACAAGCCAGTTCTCTTATTAATAAAGGGAATTGTACATATATTGGCTATGAATTACAGATAGAAGAGTTAGTCAGTGCTGATAGTTATACATTTGAATATATAGAAATACATTTTTAAAGGGAGGGTTCTATGTGTCCTCTATACATTTTTTAAAGGGAGGGTTCTATGTGTCCTCTACAACTGATATAGTTGTCCAGTCTGGGTCAATAACACAACATGGAATTGGTTCACGTTTACATTTTTTTGTTGCTGTCTGTTGCAGATTATTTGTACAATATAACTACAACAAAGGGCAGGAAAGCTCACTTATCCAGAAGTGATTTTGTTTCTTTTTTAACCATTTTTTGGCTCTCATGCCTCTTCTGCCAGCTCCTAATTCCTGCCTAGCTGGCTCTAGCCATCTGCACATTTTAGTAGAGCAGTTTTTAAAGCTGACAGGAGCTAGGGGTTTTCCAGTTTGCTACAACTCATTCCAAAGGGATGGTGTGACAAACTCTGAGGAAGATATTAGGGCAGCAGGCTAAAACTTAAGAATGAGAGCAGGGCAGTAAAAGGAGGCAGGAATCCTTAGAGAGGGTAACAAAGTACCTAAATGCTAATGCTGGAAGCCTTCAAACCCAAAAAGTGTTTGTTGCTAAGTGACAGTTTAGACATACTGGAAATGTTATCCCTTGGTATAAACTCTGGAGATAGGACGAGGAGGTATGTGTTGGGGTTGGTAGTGCTGTAACAGCACAGTTAAACTAGAAAACATCAGGGGAATCAACTCTCCCACAGAATTGCTGTGAATATGGAGCTTTAAGGATTAGTTAAAAATAGGGCTGTGATTTATTGAAAATTATGATGCAGATCTAGAAAGGGAGAGGGAATAACGGGTGTGTGTGTGTGACTAAATACTGGGTGACTTCAGCTACCCTCACTGATTGGGTGAGCATGTACTTGAGTCATGCAGTAGAAGAAGATTACAGGCATCACAAAGGTGCATTGGGGCAGCTGGCAGAGCTGACAAGAGGGGCAGTGACTCTGGACTTGGTTTTGAGTAGGGTTGGAGACCAGCTGCAAGAGTGTATTGCACTGCTTGGGGACAGTGACCACAACGCTTATTAAATTCAACATTCATGTCAATGAAAAGTTGCCCCTAAAGTCTGAAATAATCACTCATGATTTCAAAAGAAGGAACTTTACAAAAATGAGAGGATGAGTTATAAGGGAGGTAAAAGGGAAAAGAGTCAAATGCCTCCAGGTTGCCTGGAAATTATTAACGTTACACTAATAGAGGCAGAGGTAGAATGCAAACCTCAAGTCAGGAAAGGTACTGCCAAGTCTAATAGGATGGCAGCATGACTAGCAGCCCAGGTTAAGGAAGCCATAAAATGCAACGAGGCCTCCTTTTAAAAGTGAGAGATTTGCCCAAATGAGGTGAACAGAAAGGCAAAGCAAATGTAATTTGGCAATAAGGCAAGCTCAGAGAATCTGAGGAGCAGATTGCTAAATGCATTAATGCAGAATAGGAAATGAAGGAGGTGGCTGGACTTTTGGATGACAAAGGAATAAAAGGGCTATTTGAGGAAAACGGCAGAAAAACTGAATTCTTTGCATCTGATTTCACTGGAAAATGTCCCCATGCTAGAACCTCTGTCATAGGGGAAGGGTGTCTGAAAAATTAGATTAAATTCAGATAGTAAGTGGTGAAGTTCTAGGACTACTACATAAACTGAAAGCCAGTAAGTCTCTGGGTCCAGGTGGCACACACCTAAGCCAGGGAACTCAATTGGGAAATTTGTGATCTACAAACCAGTACATGTAATTTATCACTAAAACCAGCCTCCACACTGGAGGCCTGGAAAGTAGCAAATACCACACTTTTTTTTAGAAGGACATCCTGGGATCCAGTTAGCCTAACACCTATTCCACAAAAATCAGCAGAAATCTATTAAAGAGAATTGTTAAGCACATGGAAGAACAAAGCCTGCTAAAAGATACTCAGCATGGCTTCTGTCAAAGAAAGTCTTGTCTTGCCAACCATTTGGAGTTTATATATATAAATTTCCAAAAAGCTTTTTGAGTAGGTACTTCACCAAATACTTTTCAGTCACGGTATAAAAGGCCCTCTTATGAATAAAATAGTTGGATCAGCTGGAAGCAGAGTAGGAATAAATACAGTTCTCAAAATGGAGGGATGTTAGCAGCGAAGTCTCACAAGGATCATTGTTAGGAACTTTCCAGTTCAACCAAAAAGACATACACAGGGCAGAGAGAGCTGGGTCTCCCTCTCCCATAATACTAGAGCTCAGGAGCACTCAGTTCTGGACAGACATTCTTTACTCAATGACTAGGTAAATTAGTGGAATTCACTGTCAGTGGCTGCAATGATGGCCATAAACAGAGATGGAATTAAAAAGGGGTTAGACAGATTCATAGAGGAGAAATCAGTCAATGGCTACAAAGAACTCTCACATCCAGAGGCAGCAAACTTCACCAGTGCTGGGAGGGAAGACCTTAGCCACTGTGCCTTGTTGGCCACTGGCGAAAAAGGATGCTGGCCTAGTCTTATCCCATCTCACCAGGGCTATGCTTATGTTCTTTTCACTGGAGTTCAGGCTTACCCTTGTTTCTTTTATCCTGACAGCAACCTTGTGAGGCAGATTAGACTCAGAGTAAGCTTCATTGGTGTTCTGTTAGAAATGCCACATGGCTGAATGAAGGTCCATGTTTCTTCCACGAGAATGTTAGAAAAGCCTGTTTAGTGTACCAAATCTTCCTCTCTTCTTCAAATTCTCAAACTGAAAAAACTTTCCAGCTTGTTCTTGGTTGGAACACCCAAAGGTTTAACCATAATTATGAATAACCCTTTCTAGGGATAGATGTTAGATTGATATATACCTAGCTCTACAGTCCACCCTACTTTTAAAAAAAGAGGCAGCAATGGTTTCCCCCACTTCCAGCCTGTGGCAGTTGTTACACACTTCCACCCAGAATTGCAGCAGATGTTCAAGAACTCAACCATCCTCTATGCTGGGCCCATGATGAAACTCAAAAGGACACATAAATCCAAACTGTGCAGCTATCCTGGTGAAGCAGTCATAGCGAGATGTGCAAGTACAAACTCCTACAAAAGAGGGCCTTTTGCCTCACTGTGTTAGCATCCCATTTAAAGCTGGCCTGTGCTTATTATACCTGAACCCTGGCTTCTAGGAAGGATCTTTGCTCTATTCTGTCCTGGCATGTAACTCAAGCAATAAACAACCATCTTACCAATACTTCCGACGTTTTGGTGTAGGGAACACCGTGGCCCAGCTTCCTGTTAACAAAAAAAAGAAGTGAAAGGTATTTCCCATTGCTTGCTAACCGGGGTGGGGAGTGGAGAAAACACCACACAAAACCAAATCCCACAATACACTGAAGCTCATTTGCTAGTACTGATTTAGCGCTATACAGTTACATTGAAAGGGGTAGATACTAGCTTCTATCGGGCAGGGTAGCTAATAAGAATCAAGAGCCCCTAACCACAGAGGCCCTCCAAGGGGGCCGGGAAGAGGTCGTGCGCGACGCACCAGGTGCGTGTCCCTGTGGGGGGTGTGGGGGTGTTCCAGGGGTGTGGTGGGGGCATTCTGGGGCCGAGGATGCACCGGTGCACCGGGCGCTTTCCTCCCTTGGTACGCCTCTGCCTAACCATGACTGAAACTCCCACACATGCTCTGACCACAAGCTTCCCAAAGCCACCAGCTTGATCACTGAAGGAAACAGAAAGATGGCACATTGCTCTGACTCAGCAGTGCCCTCTTTATGAAACAATCTTTTCACAAATCTCTTCAGGAGCAGGCCAGTTACACTCATCACACTAGAATCAGAGAGGTTTGCAACTTGCTAATACATCTAGCAGGAATAGATATATTCTGTTTTGTATTTACAGTGCTCTTTTGCAGTTACCTGACTCTGTGCCAAGTTGTTGCTGCCACTTACTCCTACATTACTCTTAATTTCGACATTTCAACTTGGAAGCCCAATTCTGCTAGCCTGTGTGACTACACCTGGCAGCTCTGGCAAACAAACATTTTAGTCAATTTCTACATCATCTTCCAGCTCTAGCCAGATCCTCCCAGGGTACGAAGACCTACTCAAATAATAGCCAGAATTGAAGCACAACTGCTTTGTGTCTGAGTGAAGTAGGTGATAAATGAAGTAAATAAAAACATGTCATAGGAAATATAATATTCATTCACAAGAGAGGCCAGTTATAAGAATGATATTGAGGACAGAGTAGGAAAATGATTAGAACCATAGATCATGTCTCCAAAGGTTGTGAAAGGTCTCACTTATAGATTACTTACATTTCAGGTAGGTCCTGTGCAAAGCAGATGTGGGCTTAAATTCTGGCCTAAAATTTACATATAAAACCAGAAGATCCAACTATGCTGAATTGTGGTTATGGAGTCTGAAAACATTCTTACTGCCACAAAGTATATTTTTTTCCTCTTGGTGACCAAGCACCCTCAACAGGGAATAAAAATGCACTGTTCTTTAACTACAACTCTTCGTTGTTCAAAAACGTTTCCCAATTTTGTAGCTGGATGCAGAAACTGGAGATCACAAACTGCAAGAGACAGATAACATCAGGGCACCCACGAGGCACCTTCTCTTTGCTTTTACTGTAGTCTACAATGGCAGCAAATTCACATTACAAAACGTTAGGATATGGGGCTAGGTACAAGGCTTCATTTTCCATTTTTTTTAAAAAAAGTGTCATGAAATTAACATCATGGGCCTAAACAATTTTGTTTCCTGCCATAGAACTAAGGTAAGTAAGCTAAATCACCGTGGGGAAAATGTCACAATTTATTTTCCAGCTTTGTGGTTCTTAAAAAAAATGTTATAAACCAAAGCATTCTATGTACATTTTGTTTTAAATCCACACAACTATTACATAAACAGAACTACAGAAGCATCTTAGAAGCACAGTTTAAAGAAGCAGGGGCTGTTCAGAGCCACTTGAGTGTTGGATCTCTAGATTGTCTCTTGAAAACACTGAAACCAGGAAAGTGACGGAATTCAAAATGACAGGGAGAGAAATGCAAGATACACCATAGTCTCCCCCCACAACTATTGCTACAAGGGATGAAGTCATTGTTACACCAATCTTCCAAGTCTTTTTACAGGAACAAACCTATCCCTTTGTGGACTTACCCTGCAATGTAAATGATAGCTTTGAAGTGCCAAGGGTAAAAAGTTAAACAGGGTCAGACTTCAGGAATTCTGAAACAGCTGCATCTTTGCACTTAATTGATCAGAGCAAGCTGCACTTGATCCTTATACATAGCTGGCAGTGGTTGTATTCCCATTACACCCATACAGTAATATTTAAACTGTGTTTAATCCATCCCCAAATATTCAGGACCCACACAAGAAACATAGGAAAAGAGGGAATTTAGTAGGTTCACAGCCCTTTAAAGGTAGTCCTTTTTTTAAAAGGGTTTTGTGACTATACGGCTACCTGGTTTGTTCCCTTACAGAGATTTGGGTATCTGGAAGGCAACTGTTTCATCCCTGGATACTAGGTTTCTATAACAGAGGGGGTAGCAGTGACAGTGGACTGTTTATTCTGCATGAAGAGGTAGGTAATGTGCTACCTTGTCATCCTATTAACTAAAACTAATTTGTACATGAAAGTTATTTCTCAAACCCTGTTAAGTCTCCTATACAGCTGGGAGATATATTAAAGCAAAGGGTGTGGTGTGTGTCACAATGGATACAGATCTGAGCCAACTGCATTCCGACTGTTGGAATACTAAAACACCTTATTCAGGCTATCGTCCTTTCGAAGATGCTGCATGCAAGGCATGTCCACATAAACATCTTTCAGTGCTTTTCTAGAAAACCATTCTTGCTTCTTTACTACATTTTTTTAAGAAGGGAGAAAGCCTTGGAGCTATACATTGAGATGAAACTTTATTGAGTTCCGGCTGCTTTTGCTTTGATCTTGCCCCTCCACCCAGGTAGGAGGGGACAGTGATATTTCTAGCAAGGCTCAGCTTGGCTCAAACTGCTCTGAAAGAATGTTCCTCTAACCATAGCCCAATTTCCTTTATAACACAGTACACAATCCATTATCTTATCATTTTTTTGCCGAAAACTGGCACTGCTTTACAGTCTTCAGGTGTATACATTAACACACTGTTTACATGCATTGAAACGTAAAAGGGCGAATGTGGCAAACATATGCCTCATGAAAGTACATGTGCTAAAGAGCAGAAGGATTGTACATACAGAGGCAAATGTGTTTACTAGCACATCACATGTGAAGCAGTGCTGCGGCATGGTGAAAGTTAATCCAAGCTGTGTTTCATAAACTGACTTAAAACTGCATTTACAAAGATTTAAAATTTCATCTCACTGATCTCATGTGGGAATATAAGGGGTTCAGGCATTTGACCAAAGTCAGTACCCTCTAAAATTACTGCTTAGGGAAACCTGAGTAACACCAGTCCCATTCCAAGAGTTTCAGATTTTAATATGAAGAACTGAGAATATCTGCCATTTGGTTAGAAGTCATCTCTCTACCATCATTTCGTGTGGAAGCATATATAACAAGAAAATAATCCTATCTTGATTTGAAGCCACATTCTCTATGGCAAATTTTTACCAGATATACAGGTTGCATATGAGGTGGAAAAATGTATATATGCATAGACACCAGACATATGCATGCCAGAATTAGGATTTTCTACTGTCCTCTTAAATTACCAACACAGTGGTATAAAATTCCTTCAGAATTTTGACTACTTGAAACCATTAACAAAATAGCCTCTATCGTTCCCCACCATGTGAGTGCTCAGCTTTGTGACAAATGCACACTTTTTTCTGGAGGAAAGGGTGGTTGAAAGAGAAGAAAAGGTAGAGGAACCATTGACTTCTGGCTCCACAACATTAGGCCAAAATGGTGAACTTTAGTGAGTGTTCCCCACAGAACATGGGATACAAAGGGTGTGACTGGAAAAAGGAATTTGATTATACACAGGGTATATATTTTTGCACACACTTTTACACACATCTAGCTATAGTACATGTAAAAATATATGCTATACATACACCCACTCTCACTGAGGTGTTTTTTTGTTTTTTTTACAAACACCATCGAAATGCGTGTGCGCGCACATTTACATACACGGGTATGTATATGTGTTAAATATACAGAACCTACTAAGTGTGTATATGCATATGTACACATACATACAGGCAGGCAAACTGCCAGCCCTCCATTAGCTACCGATACTTTTTTTAAAGCACAGAAGCCATCATTGTTCACTCATTTTTCACCCAAGAATGGCCTAATATTATATACCCATTTGGAGACAGTGTTCTCTTGTGTAGCAGCTGATTTCTTCAACAGTGACTCTTGCAAAAACAAATAACAACCCAATAGAACAAAAAAAGAAACCTTGCAGGAGGGGGAATTGAAGGAAAGAAGTGTATGTGCGCACGAGTGGGACAATATACGTATATATCCACTGTGTTGTATGACAGGACACCCTAAAAGGGCCCACCCGCCTTTTGTCGCAGCATTCACGGTGAAGCCCCACCCCCTTACATTATTTTCTGTTGGTAATGTTTGCTTGCAGGCCCCATGCGAATAGGATTCCTGCCTTCAGTTTGACACAATTCTACTGATCTTGCCCCTTCATGTGGTGGTGAGGCTTAAAGATACATGGAACCCTTTGAGAAAGCCCTGTCACTTTCCCCGCCCCTCCCCCTCAGCCTCCCGCACCCGCCCACTGACAAGGCAAAAAATACATTTAAAAAACTGCAAAAGGCTGCTCACTAGCAGAGTGCAACAACAGTACACGCTGAACAGGTGTTCTCTTCTGGAGCTCTGTGGAAGAGTTTACTTTTAACACAGTAAACGATGCCATGCAGAGAAAGGATGACAGAAGAAGAAAGGCCAGGGCCTAGAGAAATGGGGGACATTGGGGAGGGACCAAGGGGATGAGAAGGGGTGGGGCTGGACAGATGTGGGGGGAAAGACCGTGTGTGGAAGGGAAGGACAAAGAATACAACAAAGAGGAAAAAAAGCACAGCATGGCAAGTGCCCAAGGCTTGGTTTTGTGTTGTCCGTTTCATGTAAACAAGCTAATAATTTTCCTTAGACAGAACAAGTAAAAAGGATGCAGTTCCAAGTCTAAAGGACTGTGTTTCCAAGAGTCTGTTCCACCACACCACAGCCAGTGTGAAAGGGTAGGAGGGTTTAAGAGAGAGGAACCAGAGAACTGGGAAAGATAATTTCCTTTCAAAATCTTCATTACTTAAAGCTGGAGACAGAAAGAGAGAGAAAAAGCCAAATTGGGAGCCCTTTGAAAGATCGGCTCTGTGTCTCTAGACCAAATAAATCAGACTAAGTTTAGTGAACCTTTTTTTCCTTTTAATGATGTCAAAAAGAGTGCGTTTTCTTCCTCTTCCCCTTGCTCAAAGACGGGTCTGTGCCTCAGGAACGTAGATTTCAATACTGTCCGCGCTCTCAGTGGCAGAGTTCTGCCGGACTGAGGCAGCACGCTTTGCCGCCATCAGTCGCTTGCGAGCTTCCTGGCGCTGTTTATCCACTGAATCGGAAGCCTTGTCCCGGTTTAGTTGGGATTTAGATTTGGCTGGCTTCTTTGGCACAGGAGGGGGTGCTTTCTTCTCTTCCTTCAAAGAAGAAGAACAAGGAACGTCAAATGACACATAGACATGCAGCTATACTTTTCTCCATTTACCTGTTTGCAAACTTTGCTTGCCAGTTAATCACATTCAGAAGATTTTTATATTGCTTTTTAGAGAAAGTTTCCAAAGAAGCCTATAAAGAACCTCAATACAATCCATTTAAAATTCTCACTTTTAAAATGCAAACTAATAATAAAAAAGCCAGCCAACCACAAGAACTAAATACCCGTAAGTCACAGTATACTATCTCAGAGATTTTTAAATATGAAAGTGCTTAAGACAAAATTCTGAACCAAAAACACACAGATTATGATTATGTTTACAACCTGGTTGAGGATACAAGCAATTTAACCAAGAAAACTGTGAATTTTGCACACTATCAAGGGAACACACTTTTTGAAGTCACCAATTCTGCAAATTAGTTGTGCAATATTATTAAAAAAAACCCTGAAAGACTAAGTTGATACTGTTCAAGGATCAGTCATTATGTCAAAGCTGTTTGGGTACTATGCAAGTGAGAACAGAACCCTAGATGCCAGGCAAAGAATACCACCTCCAGATTGCAACTCCTTCCTTTTAAAGGCAGTCAGGGGGTGAGACTAAACAGGTGGAAGAGCTTAGCCTAGATCAGCGGTTCTCAACCTGTGGGTCGCAACCCCTTTGGGGGTTGAATGACCCTTTCACAGGGGTCACCTAAGACCATCGGAAAACACATATTTCATTTATTTGTCATTAGAAATAAATATTTCACAATATATAATTACATATTGTTTTTGTGATTAAACACTATGCTTTATGTTCAATTTGTAACAATGAAAATACATCCTGCATATCAGATACTTACATTACGATTCATAACAGTAGCAAAATTACAGTTATGAAGTAGCAATGAAAATAATTTTATGGTTGGGAGTCACCACAACATGAGGAACTGTATTAAAGGTAGGTTGAGAACCACTGGCCTAGTCAGGGGTAGGGAACCTGCGGCTCTCCAGATGTTCAGGAACTACAATTCCCATCAGCCCCTACCAGCATGGCCAATTGGCCATGCTGACAGAGGCTGATGGGAATTGTAGTTCCTGAACATCTGGAGAGCTGCAGGTTCCCTACCCCTGGCCTAGATGGTAAGGTCTCCCCAAGCAAAGAGCAGTTTATCGGTGGCAGGAATTTTCCCTTTGAAAATCATCACCGTGTGATATGTGGTTTAAGGGGAATGGGGAGGTGACAGAGGGGAAAAACGAGGTCTAAAAATGACAACACAGTGAAGGGGGGAAATAGGGAAAAAATTCCCTTTGAGCGTGACAGGAAATTGCTAACCAGTGCAGCAGTCAAAAGAGAGCTGAGTAAGAGAACTGTTCATACCATCTGCCCCTCTTTCCTCACAGCAAGCACAAATAGGATCATGTCCTTTGTGGCATAAAACTTTCTGGAAAATTCTAGTTTCCTGATCACTAATTTTGGTTTAATTCCTTCTTTGTGAAGAGGAATTAAACCAAAATTAGTGATCAGGAAACTAGAATTTTCCAGAAAGTTTTATGCCAGCCTAGAACCCCATAATTGCATGACAAACAGACTGCAAAGGAGGAGTGCAAAGAAATGTCACTAGCATTAATTTTTCAACATGTTTTATTAGAACTTCAACTAGTTCCATGCTCACTTTCTTCTCCGGTGTCTCTGCCAACTGCCAGCCATTAGCCTTTAGGTGGTACAACTCATCAAATTTCATGCTGATGTCTTCGATGGACAATTGCAACAGATCCCAAAAACCAGCAAGGTCCTGTGCTGTGGGCCTGGGATTGGAATTGGGGTTCTGCAGAGAAGGAAATGTGGACGAGAAAAATTGTGTGTATGTAGCAACTGCAATATAGTATGAAGATGCAAGATTTGCAAAGTATTTTAGATTTGCATTGAAGAGGATGAATCTGTCTTGGCTACTGACATGCACATTCTTAATTTCATAACAGCTCCAGAGAAGCAAGAACTTCGCCTTGCCAGAAAAATCTTTCTAGTCTAGATCTGTAATACTCCAGAAATCAGCACGTACAATTCAGAAAAGTCTGGTCAAAGGAGTACTGCATCCCTTTATTTCAACTGTAGTCACAACTATCATCATGATTACATTTTATTCCAAGAAGGCAAACCATCAAGTTGTGATTAACTTGGTTTATAGAAATGGCACAAACACACGGGTCCTTAGGAACTTGCTTCTTACTGTATAAACACTCTAACCAGAAGACCAAAAGGGGCAATCAAGTTTTGCTCTCCCAATGGAGAACAGTTACGGAGGAATGGAGAAGAATTACTGGTGCATTTAAGTCCACTATGATGCATGCTGAGAAAAATGGTTCTGAAAGAGCTAATTCCATTGCTTGGTACATACTGGATAAAAATTACAAAAAAAATTGGTGAAGCTTTTAACTTTTCTGTGCTACTTTCTATAAGTTTTGTACTGTTTTTATTGTTTTCTTTTTATAAGTTTTGTATTGTTATTTATAAACTGCAATCCAGAAAATCAAGATTGTTTCACATATTACTTTAAAAATGGTATAAATCATGTTGCAATTAACCACTGCTTGATAATTATTTGGACAATCAGAGAACCATTCATATATTGTTGTACAAGTCTGCAATGAAATAATGTTTGAAATGGCCCAGAAACTACCTTGGTTCTCAAAACATTCCAGTGGCATTCTATCAAACCCAGATTTACTCAGTTACAAATTGGGAGGCTAGATATGCTCATTCCATACAGCAAATCTGCAAGCCATGAGTCTCTTTCCAAGTTTCTGGTATGTTTCTACAGCAGAAAATGCACTGAATGCTGAGCTGAGAAGTGACATGACACTGGAAAGAGAATGTGGCCTGAAATACACGTCATCCCTTATTTGGAGGAGCAGTGCAAATCTACTGGTGGAAGGGAATCTACTGGTGGTCCCAGGCCCAAGGGATCTCCGGCTGGCTGTAACAAGGGCCAGGTGAAACATGCTGCCAAGTAACATCAGGGTCCTGTGGAGCCTGACCCAATTCCACAGGGCCTGTAAAATGGAGCTGTTCTGCCAGGCCCTTCCATCAAGCTAGCCAGATGTTTCCCATTATGATATCTTCCCTGAGTCTCCTGTGGGAGAAACAATATGTCTCACCATCTGAGGTTTTTAGCTGGATTGTTTTTAAATGGTTTTATGATTTGTTTTTATTGATTGTTATTTATAAGTTTTGTGTGAATTTTATGTATGATCTTAGGCTTATGCCATTGTAAGCCACCCTAAGCCCTTTGGGGCCAGGGCGGGGTATAAATATAAAAATAAATAAAATAAATAACTGAGAAAAGAAATGGAATTTCAAAGAGACAGGAGACTGTAATGGCCACTGCTTACCTAATTACGAAGTTGGCCCCAGAGTGCAGTTCTAAGCATTTGCATAATGGGACAATGTTTAGAAAAGGGAGTTGTCCTTACGAATCTCCAAACCTTTAAAAAATGAGGAGGGGTTTAATGTCTCCCAAAACTGGTGATGTGTGCTTTACACACATTGCAACTTGGGGGAAAAAATGCTCCTAGAGATCTTGTCTGATAAGAGTCAGAATTATGGGGTTGCCTCATAACCCCATACACATGGCTATTTTTTTCCCAAGAGGAGTGAGGAAAGGGAAGCAGTAATGTGGGGGGAAAGAAGTAGCAGCAGCAATGGAGAAAGAAGTGGCGGCAGGAGAGGAGGAAGAAAACAGGAGCAGATGAGGGGGAATCAAGACATAGTAGCTGTGGTGCTGAGGGAAGGAGAGAGAATCCAGTGACAAGAGGATGGGGGCAGTATTTTTCTAACCAAGGTGTCCTCTAATTAGCTCACAGTGTTATCCATATATGAATATGGGGAAGGGTGGAGGGCGTGGAAGGCACGAACATAGCCTTTCTTAGGAAGAGGCTATTTATCAACCTACATTTGGCCTCTGGGACCAAAGGACATTTTCTGTTACCAGGAAACCTGCAGGGGAGGCGAGTGCTGTTTTAATGCTTGGCAAAAGCCAAGCAAAAAGGCAAGAATGCCATTCTACACATTGCATACATTGCACCGGTTTTAAAAGTTTGCATACTCACCAAGTTTTGGTCACAGAGGCCACGGAATTGCTGGAATTTCTGGGACATTAGTAACTGTGCACTGCCCACTGCACTGAGGACTTTGCCTAAGACTGCAAAATAAAAGATACATTAAAGAAGTCAAATGACGCAGAAGGACAACAAATGCAACAAGGAGATCTGAGGTGAAAGTGCCTCTTTTTGCTCTTGACACAGATTTATCCCTTTTTTTCCCAACCAGGAACAAAAGTGTTTTTCACTCAAAGCCATTAATGACAAGTCATTAAAAATGACACATAGCTCTTTTGTCTGAGCATGTTTTGTTAGCCCTTGTTCTACTGCCAACAGCCACAGCCAGTACAAGTCACCATCAGGAATGGCAGACTGCCACACGACTGCGAGGTTCTTTGTTCGTAACAGGGTGTTAATGAAGTCTGATGGAGAGTTTCAGAAGACTTTTATATTCTCCCAGCTCCAAACCCCCTGCCCCTCCCAATACGAGATCAAGATTTCAGCGTTTGGAGCACAACTTGCTCCCACTGCAGAGTTGGGATGTCTGGCTTCCTATTCACTCCCCCCTCTCTGATGTCAACCACTATTTCTGCAACGTGCATAATAGGAAAATATTTTTACGAGTACAAGAAAGCACAGTGCACACGCTAAGTAAAACAAATAGTTTGGGAACATGTCAGTGATGTTTCTCAATGACTCCAGGGCCTCTGCCCTGCCCACTCCCCAACCACAGTTAAAGCTACCAGAAAAACACTCTGAAGCATGCTCTAGACAAGCATCAGGATGAAATACAGACTTCTGCTGTGGCAGAATGTACTGCACTACATTAGGGTGAGGTGGGGGGGGGGAGGGTTATTAAAGATATTCCCATGTATAATCTCCAAGCAAAGGAGAACAATAAGTATGTCAGGCAGAAAGGTTCTAGCCTTGCTATTAGTATGGTGATCTAACCTTCCATTTGTGCGTGTATGTATGTATGTATGTATGTATGTATGTATGTATGTATGTATGTATGTATGTATGCATGTATGCAGACAACTTATGGCAACACTTATGTGGTTTTCAAGACAAGAGACTAACAGAGATGGCTTGCCACTGCCTTCCTCTGCACAGCAACCCTGGCATTCCTGGATGGTCTCCCATTCAAATACTAACCAGGGCTGATGCTGCTTCTGAGGTCAGATGAGATTGGGCTAATTTAGGCCATCCAGGTCAGGGTACCACTCTGCTTACAAGGCACGCATGTACTTGCACAATGGTCCCTCTGCTGCTGCCTACAATGGTGGCAGTCCATTGCCTCACCTCAGCCATGCTGCCTGCATAGATCAGACCTTATTTAGGCACCATTTCAGTGTTAAACTGCTTCAGAGTTTCAAAAGGCAGAGGATGTAATTAGGAGTGATCCTGAAGAAAATTGAATGCCAAAGCTCTGTCCATGATAATCATGACAATCTAGGGGAAAACTGAGTGAGGCACATATCTGGAAAAGTTGCTTCTTTGCTGCTGAAGAGGGTTGCCATTAAACTAAAATTCTCATGAAAAAAAAACATGAACTGGGGTCCACTTCTTTTCTCTGCAAGATCATGCCACACAACAAAAATAAAGTTCCCTTCCTTTTACCCAGATTTTTTTTGTCACATCCTGAGCTGAAGACTCACCTCTCCCCACAGTTTAGCTAATCATCAATACTAACCTTCTTCAGAGAGGCTGTTCTCTTTGGTCTCTTGGTCCATCTGACGACACCATCCTTCTAATCTTTCAGTCTCTGCCTGCAGTAGTTTCTGAAACCAGTACCCGTCCCTTCGGCAAGCTCCTGGCTGTGTTGGTTCTGATGGAATGGTGGTGGAAGTCTCAAGCCAAGGGTCAGGAGGAGGAAGAGAAGAAGGTTCTAGAGCTGGGTCATTGCTGTCTCCATAGGAGAGGTTTCTTGTGATCTGGGAGGGCATGGCTGTTTGCCTCGTACTGGCATCAAAGCTGTTAGAATTGTTGCATGGCGGGCAATCAGCAAGGCTTCTCTCAGATTTACAGCTAGAGTTATTTGGTTCTTGCGTGTCAGAATCTGTGTCCTGCTTGGTGGACATGCTGTGGGAGTGGCTGTTGCTACAAAGAGAAGAGGGGCAGGAGAGAATTCAGAAGAGACAGCCCTCACGAAGAGCCAGAGTTGTTCCACAGCATACAGAGACAACAGTACACATTTCTGTTTATCGTGTTTGCACTCAAACTGCATTTTCCTGGCCCATCCCCGCCCTGCACACAGATACACACACACCACACATGCAGACAGACAAAATTATAAGGTTGCCTGCTTACTGCAATAGGCCATCCAAACAAAGACTGGCACGCATCTATAATTACACCACCAGTTCTAGTTTTCATTTCTGGCTTCCAATAATTTGTTTACATCGCTAAGTTGACTTTTTTTGGTAAGGAGCACATGCTGTTGGAAATTTCTGCAACCACCACTGTTTAGCAGTGATTTGAGAGGGGGAGGGAGAAAGGGGCAGCTAAGCTATCAATGGGAAACTGTGGATTGAGGAATTAAAAAAAAGAGCCTGGGTCTTCCACTTACCGCCACTCGTCCTCTACCTGTACCCCGATGGACTGGAATTTGGTGGCTGGTGGAGGGGGCTCCTCTTTTGCCACTGGCTGAAGGCAGTCAACCTTATTAACAAAAAAAGATACAAACAAAAAACAAAAACACAAAAAAACTTGCTGCTAGAATTCACATTAGAAGGAAAGAGGCATGCATGCACACAAACACGCACACACACAGTGATCATGCAGACACCATACACCAAAAGGCAGCAAAAATTTCTCTGCATCGTAAAGGGCCTGAACAAAGAACTTATCAGGTGCATTGTTGAAAGCTTTCACGGCTGGAATCATCTGGCTGTTGTAGGTTTTCCAGGCTGCACAACCGGTCTGGCGGTTTTAGCTCCTAACATTCTGCCCACATCTGAGGCTGGCATTTTCAGAGACATGTCACAATGTGACATGCCTCTGAAGATGTCAGCCACAGGTGCAGGTGAAATGTGAGGAACTAAAACCACCAAACCACAGCCACACAGCCCAGAAATCCACAACAGCCAACTTATGAGGTGACTAACATTTGTTCAATACTGCAACATCTCCATGGTGGGAAGAGAAAAAGACAGGGAGGTAGATTGTGGCTACCAGTGACCCCTGTGACATATTTTATCCAGAGATTTTAAGGGTAGCTTTGTGCACCCACACGAGTAACAGACGCTTATGGAACTTTGGTGTATTTCTTAAAAAGCAACTGTGTTTAAATTTTTGATTGCACACCCACATTCAAAACATGGCCCTGCTGACATGAGCTGTATCTTGTATCAAAATATATTGAACTGAACCTATGGAGAAGGTTGTGGAGAGACTGTGGTTTACAAGTGAGAGGAGAACACACATTTTGCCTCATCATATGATAGTGTGCAGAAAGAAGGGGAAAATCAGCCATTCATTACACATTATTTTTGGACTATTACATATTATTTATTGGACCATTTTTGCTTGGCTAATGCTATAGAAGGTTAGGGTTTTGATGTTTTTGCTTTAAGTTGCTTTTACACTTTTTTTTGGTTAAGATAGAATGTTGTACCCACCCAAGCCTTAGGAACAAAACTGTCAAAACCAGCACAAACGGAAGGAATACAGCTTAAAGATCTTATAGAGAAGAATCAATACATATGTCAGCTTTCAATGTCCCCTTGATCTCTGCAGTACTGCCATTCCCAGCTCTATGACCTATGCCAGTGGTGGCGAACCTTTGGCACTCCAGATGTTATGGACTACAATTCCCATCAGCCCCTGTAGTCCATAACATCTGGAGTGCCAAAGATTCACCACCACGGACCTATGCATTTCCAAAGCTCACAGCAAGCTGTGAAAGACAGTATGTGACACATCTTGGCCCAGCAACTTAAAGGCAGATTGAGGGCCTTTCAGTTTCAAATATGCTGCCATATTTTCCTTTGGCTCTAAAAATCAGCCAGAATGCCCCACATAGCAGTCCAACACTAGCCAATAGCACCTTGAAGATTATATTCTTGTTCTCTGGATTCAATGGATAGAGGAAACAGAAAGTTTACCACTGTGTTGCTGTGGAAGGAATGTAGTCATTGCATTAAAAAAACATGCTGGGGTATTTGCATTCCAGGTTAACAAAGTGGTAGTGTATTTGAGTGATTATAGGCATAGGAAAGAAGATCTCAGTGAGTGTTCTCTACCTGGGTTTTTCATATTTTAAAGAACTGTGTGTGCATCTCTGAAGTAGTGATACAAAAGAAGAGAGAAAAGATGTTCAACCTCTAAATGGTTTTTCAGGTATAAACTAAGAGCCATCGCAAAATACATTAGGGATACAGGCAAGCTCAGTCTATGTGCCAATAAAAAGGCAAAGGTGCAAGCACTGGATCATTACTGACCCATGGGTAATGAATGTTACATCACAATGTTTACTAGGCAGTCTATGTATATCGGCTAGTTTGCCATTGCCTTCCCAATTGCCTACATGTTACCCTTAGCAAACTGGGTACTCATTTTACCAATTTTGAAAGGATGGAAAGCTGAGTCAAGCCAGCTACCTGAAAACAATTTCTGTTGGGACTGAACTCAGGCTGGGAGCAGAGCTTTGACTGCAGTACTGTTGCTTATCATTTTGAACAACAGGGCTCCTTTTATCATCTAATGAAACTTGCATGGCATTTCACACAATTTTCCAGCTGAGAAAATATCCCCATGATAAGTAGACAACAATACTCTCATTACACTACAAATCCATAATCTGAAAAGCCTCCTATATCTATAATCAACCTGGAAGGATTGATTATATATAGCAGAGAGCAAGCAAAGATTTGGGTATGGATCCCAAGGCATTGTTCCCCTCCTGCTTCTCTCTGGCTGCCATTAGCATTTCTGTGTGCCCAAGACCTGTATTTTTCTAAAAGCCTCTGTGGTGGCCAGAGTAAAGCAAATGGAGAACAGTGTCACAAGATCCAAGTCTCAATCTTTTAAAACATCCTGCTCACAGCTATTGTATTCAGACTTGCACGTGGATATTTCTTTACTTAAAATAAGTGCAATCCTATTTTTGCTCAGCAGGACAGGTGACTGATGGAAAAGTCTCCAAGGAGAAGGCACTTCACTATTTATTTCTTGTAAAGTTTGACAACAGAAAGGAAAAGCCCAAGTATCTTATTATTTTTTTAAAGTTTTCAAGACAACCTTTTTATCCTGTTCTCTAGAGTGAGAACAGCTGAACCTGAACTCCTAATTATATTCTATCAGCAAAATTCCATTGGACTTGGTATACATTTGCAGGAATTCCAGGAACTGAAAATCGCTGTTCTGATAGAAAACCAATTCAAATTTATGCTTAACCATCCCTGGAAGGAACAAAACCATAAACTAGAAGGTGCAATTAAAAAAAAAATCTGAACTAGGATGTCGGTAATCAAAAAAAGCTGTTCTGTCAGCAACAACTCAGACTTGGGATTTCTGAAATGAGTTAGATTACTGAACTACTTTTGGTCCACAGCCATCTTTGATTCTATGCCCTATTCTCTCTGTTTCAAAGGCTTGCTTCACTGTTAACAGACAAGATACCCTTTGCTGCATACATTGCTTATCTATTAGCCAAGGACATGGATATGTTTAGGTAAACATGAACACAGGGAGTAGAAAATCTGTATGCAAGCCTCTGCAAGCCTTTGTACTAGATCAGTGGTGGCGAACCTATGGCACGCGTGCCAAAGGTGGCACTCAGAGCCCTCTCTGTCAGCACGTGCATACAGAGTTCGTCGGAGGGGGGGGGTGGAAAATCCCCCCCACACACACATCTAGGCTGGCCTGGGCCACTGGGCACAACGTGTGCGCACTGCGATGAGCAGGGAAGACTCGGATGGCAGGCCTGGTGCCTGTGCCCAAGGGGGGGAGGCAGAGGAGGGAGAGATGCTAGAGAGGCGCAGAGCGGCACGTGGGACTTGCTGGAGGCTAAAGCAGGCTGGCCCCTGCTCGAGGGGGTGGGGCGGAGGCAGAGGGGTGGGCAGAGGCATTGGAGCAGTGCAGGGCAGAGTTGCATGTGCATGTAGGACCGGCTGGAGCAGGCTGGCTGCTGCTGCTCGAGGGGTTGAACAAACAAAATGTGTGCCTTTCCAAACACCTGGGAAACACTCAGACCCAAGTTTTTTGCTGATTGCCTGGGCAGATCAAGCCTATGGAGGAGGAACCGAGATGCATTTAGGATTTTTTTAAAAGCACACCAAGGTCTTTGCTAGAACTGCTTTTATTTTTCTGTTCCTGTTGCATTTTTGTGGGAAGTCAAGTGCTGTGATGACATGTGAAGGAAAAAACGCAGATCAGATGGCTGCTCCACCATCTTTCCTGAAGTTATCCCACCCCTTGCTTAGGATTCTTGCTTAGAATTGCCTTCCTTGATTGCCTTTTTACTTCTATTTTGTGGTGGGGGGTTTATTGGGTTTCAGAAAGTGAAAATTTGACTTCCCTCCCCCCCCCCCACACCCCTCCCCCTTCCCCCACCAGGCCCCTAGTGTGATAATAGTGTAATTAATTCAGGGAGATTATTAGCATTAAACCTAAGAGCTAGTTTTGGGGAAGCAAAACCCCACTGTTAAACCCGACTGATTTTCATGGGAAGAACTAAACCACGATCCTTTACTTGGGAGTAAGCTCAGTTGCTGGCAATGAGGCTTGCTTCTGAGTTAACTCCCTCCTAGGGTCGTGATTCACCCATTCAAAGCATTGCCGGTTGCTTCGAAGCAAAGCCACTGTCTGCACCATCAAAAGCTTCGGCACTTCCTGCAGATGCTAACGCACACCTCGGAGTCACCCGTTTATTCTAAACCAAAACTTCAGTATTCGGGTTAAATTGCCATGTTGGCACTTTGTGATAAATAAGTGGGTTTTGGGTTGCAGTTTGGGCACTCGGTCTCTAAAAGGTTCGCCATCACTATACTAGATGATGCCGGACAGGGAGATAACAAAGGCAGGGCAGCTTGCCCCCTAACTGGAGATATGCCAGATGGCAGGAAGACATCCAGGGAGAAGAAGAAACTCCTTAGGAACTTTCAAGAAGATAGATCAGTCCCAGTAATATGGGATCAAGTTTGGGGAATTTTTTTTTTTTTGCTTTAGGCATATTTTAATTTTTAAACATGCATTGTCCCTTGTTCTCTTTTTCGATTCCAGGCATTTTTATATATACACAAGCACATATACATACACACACACACACACACACACACACACACACATACTGGACTGATAGAGTGCATAGGAGTTATAGTTTTCTGGGGTGGGTTAGTATGAAATTTCTGGGGTGAGGTTTGTATAACATTTTTAATACCCTCATCAAAGGACCAATTCCCATGACAATTAAGCTAATATGCAGCCAGTATAAATTTGCAGCATAAGCACACTTTCCTTTCCTGCCTTTTGCCTAACCTTCTCTCTCTGTTTAAAAGAATAAATGAGCACTGTGGTGCCACCCATGGAGTTCTGATTCATTAGTCAAAGACCAGTGTGCAGAAATGCAAATACATCTCCACTGTATTTTGATGCACTGTTGGCTACAGTCTACTGAGTCAGGAAATAAGGCAGTACAAGAAAGGTAGGCACACATATTTATGCACAAGGGTGCACCTGCGGCTACCTGGGAATGCTACAAAGCTCTTCTTCTGTCACAGTGACCATCATGTTTACACAAGCATTTCATACTTTCTACCCACTTTACCTGTGACATACTACACATTCAGATGACCACAGGTTTCATAGTTGAACTACATATGGGTGTGAAGGATCCTGTTAAAATATGGTCAGTAGAACAAGCTCTTGTCAGTCTTTTCCTATAAGCTTCTCCCTTGAGTGCCATGGGAGTTTAATAAACTTCACCAAAGGCATACTTTTTTTATTTTTGCCATCAAATCACTCATTACTTATGGTGACCCCTGGTGGGGCCTTCAAAGCAAGAGACATTTAGAAGTGGCTTGCCACTGCCTGATCACGACCCTGGTATTCCTTAGAGGTCTCCAATCCAAATACTTGCTAGGGCTGACCCTGCTGACCTGAGATCAGGCAAGATCAAGCTAGCCCACGCTATTCAGGTCAGGGCAGAGGTGCACTACATGGATTCAAATGTTCAAGCAGCTGAACAAGTATGCACATGTTCAAGGGACTATATTAAGGACATTTTCTACTGCTGATGAGAACAAACAATTCCATACTTGTATTCCTATAGATGACAACTTCCTTTTGGGGATATTCTCCACCTTCGGCTCTTCGTTAGTCAGCGTTCCTTTATCACTTTTCAAGGCTGCATTTTTCTGGGGTAATTCAGGAGGTTCTCTGGCTGGAGTCACGATGCTGCCTCTGGTCACACTGGGTGGCCTGGTACTATCTAAGCTGTCTGAAGAATTGCTCAATCCCGACTGGCTGTTGACTTCACTCTTGTGGTCCTGGTTGTCTAGGTAGTTGTCCTGAGCCGATTCAGTGCTGCTCTGCACAGTGACAGAGATGAACGGCTTCGAGGTGGTCCGAGGTGGGACTGGCGGTGGTGTCTTTTTATATCCCACTAGACATGCCGAACCTGTGAAAGTGGTGGCAAGAAAATATGGCGAGAAGGAAAGCAAAGAGACGAAGAGAAAGCAGTAAAAAAATGAGTGAGGAGAGAGAAAGACTGGATTAGTAACTATGTTCAGAGAAACCGGCAAGCGCAGATGCAGAACATACCAGTTTAGCCAGCAGTGTGCATGTAGCAGCCCAAACCAAAGCACATTAATAGCCAACACTACCCAAATGTAAGAGGAACATCATGATAACACAGACTGGAAGATAATGAAGAGAAAGATGATCCCCCTAGAGAATTGTAAACAGGATTTCAATGGTTGTGTGCAACTTTGCTGTTTTATTTTCAAGGTTCTGATAAAGCCACCTCTTGGTGTTTGAAACTATGTTGGCAAATGACCAACTGGTAATTGTAAAAAGATGCCATAGAAGGAATCTCATCAGTCAACAGATATACTTGGTATTGTTGAGATGAGTTTTCTTTGCAGAGCAGAACATCTAGTGGTCAGTGTGTTAAGCAATCACTAAAGAATTGTGGAGCTAAGACACTGGGGAGTTCTGAATTTTTCCTGATGTAGGCCTGAAAGCAAGGTCTTTCCTCTATTCACTCAGTATTAAAGAATGACAAAATTTATAAAGGGTCGTCTGGAATAGTGTCCATCATGAATGTACATATATTTACATTTCTCACAGAACTGGATCTAAGGTAATTCAAAGCAAGTGTCAAAGTTTCCCAACAAGAGGAGTGAACAGGGCAGAAAATGTCAGATACTGGCTTCCTTTAGCAATAATTCTAGAATATCAGGAGTATATATTCAAGTTGCCATGACAGTGAAAGTCTGTGCTGCTATCTAGTGATTGTTAGGGAAGTTACATGCTAGTAGTGCCTGTTATTCAGTGCTTATTTGAAAGTGACTTATTGCTTTTAATTTTTTAAAGCTCTGATGCATGTTTTTAACATGTATTTTTCAACTGTCATATTTATTTCATTTATACCCCTCTTTTCTCCCTAGTAGGGTTCCAAAGTGGCTTATATTGATCTCTTTTCCATGTTATCCTCGCAGTAACCCTATGAGAGGTGGGTTAGGCTAAGGTTCATTTCGCACAGCATATTTATAGAGTTGCAATCATGACAAATGAACTAGTTTCCCCTTTTTATTAACCAAAAACGACCCCCCAGATCCTAATAAGAAACTCTAACAATATACCAATATGGTCTATTATTATCTTATTATTTACAATGCATTATTTTAATTACTTTTTCTTGAAGTCCAACAACAGTGGCTTATCCTAGCTCTATAGCTACACAGTCACCACCAATTCACCAACAGTTTATAATAACTGAATGACTAGAATCATAGAGTTGAAAGAGACCGCAAGGGCCATCAAGCAGGAATACACAATCAAAGCACTCCTGACAGATGGCCCTCCAGCCTCTGTTTTTAAAAACCTCCAAAGGAGGAGACTCCACCACTCTCCAAGGCAGTGTATTCCACTGTTGAAAAGCTCTTACTGCCCGGAAGTTCTTCCTAATATTTAGGTTGAATCTCTTTTCCTGTACCTTGAATCCATTACTCCTTATCCTAGTCTCTGGAGCAGCAAAAAACAAGCTTGCTCATCTTCACCATGATATCCCTTCAAATATTTAAACAAGACAACCATATCATCCCTTAACATTCTCTTCTCCAGACTAAACATACCCAACTTCATAAGTCTCTCCTTGTAGGACACAGATTCCAGACCTTTAACCATTTTGATTACCCTCCTCTGGATCCATTCCAGCTTGTCAAGATCCTTCTTGAACTACAGTGCCCAGAACTGGACACAGTATTCCAGCTGAGATCTGATCAATGCAGAATAGAGAGGTATTATTACGTCCCTCAGCCTAGAATACTATACTCATGTTGATACAGTGGAAAACTGCATTGGCTTTCTTGGCTGCTGCATCACACTGCTGAATCATGTTCAATTTGTGGTCTACAAAGACTCTCATATCCCTTTTGCATGTATTGTTGTCAAGCCAGGTGTCACCGATACTATATCTGTGCATTTCTTTTCTTCCTTTTTTTTTTTTTTGTCTAAGTGCAGTATTTTGCATTTATCTCTCTTGAATTTTTTTTTAGTTTGGGCCCGACTCTTTAATCTGTCCAGATCATTTTTAATTCTGATCATGTCCTCTAAGGTATTAGCTACCCCTCCTAATTTGGTGCCATCTGCAAATTTGATTAGCATGCTCTCTACTCCATCATCCAACTCACTGATAAAAATATTGAATAGCACTGGGCCCAGGACACAACCCTGTGGTGCCCCACTAGTCACGTCTCTCCAGGATGAGGATGAGCCATTGATGAGCACCCTTTGGGTTTGACCAGCCAAGCAATTATAAATCCATCTAACAGTAGCCTTGTCTAGCCCACATTTTACTAGCTTGCTTACAAGAATGTCATGGAAGACCTTGTCAAAAGCCTTACTGAAGTCAAGGTATGCTAGGTCCATAGCATCCCCTTCATCTACCAAGCTTGTCACTCTATCAAAAAGATAAGTTTAGTCTGGCATGACTTGTTTTTGAGAAACCCATGTTGACTTTCAGTGATCACAGCATTCCCTTCTACATGCTTACAGACTATCCCACATAGCTTAAGTCAATTTGTAAAACTCGCATTAATGAATCTTCTGTTTTTCTTTTATGTTCCACCAAGTATTAGCAACACTGTACACCAAAGGCACAAGAAAAACTACAAAAGACATTTGAGGCTCACATATGAAACTGCCCATGCGAGCAGAAGGTTGTGGATGTGTAATAGGAGGGTATACTCCCTTAAACAGATTTTTAAAAACCAGTTTTGTAATACACAAACAGAATTAGGTTAAGATTTTTTAAAAATGGTCTCCATGGCAATAGCTGTTTTCTTCAATGGTGCTTATTATTCACAAGAGGAAACAGGAATGCCCAGCATACTAAATTCATACAGGGAGTACACATCAGCAATTCCATTTCAAGATAAATTAGCCTGCTCAGTTGATAAAAATCTCTTAGCTTGCCTGAAATTGGGCTGCCTGGACTTTCAACTATATGCCATCACCTTTGCTAAAGGAGGATCAATTAAAGAAGTGTTTAGGTATCTTCACAAATGTATGTTCTAATGTAAATATGTAACCTGCAACAAAGTTGGTGCCTGAGGAATATCACTGTTACTTGAACCGAATAAATGAGACACAGAATAGATAAGGTTTGCCTTTATATATATAGGTAAAACTGATAAAGCTGCTTTCTTAATGAAGTTGGAACATCAAAGAAGGAATACTAATCAGTATGTAGCTCCAGACATGTCTAATTTCCAATTAGACATGAAAGCAGCTACAGAGAATGAGATGACAACCAGAGTAAAACTATCAAGATCTGAGAGAAGGAAAGAAAATAGGACAATATAAGAATTAGCATTTCTATTTTAATCTCACCTTCCCTTTGATTTGGGAATGATGAAATGGGAAAGATAATTCCACAACAATTCAAAGCAGCAGCTGTTACTATTCATTTATTATGCAATTTCTATACTGCCCTTCCTCTTTCAAGCTCAGGGAGGTTTCCAACTTTTCTAAAACATATCATGAAAAAAGAATAAATATGGTTTAATTTTTTAAAATTTAAAACTTGAAATTTAGGAATTTAGTACATTCTAATCTAGTCTGAACTCAATACTAAACCCATCTTTCTGATAACATCTACAATTTATAACACTTAACAGTAGAAATATTTCCTTTGTATATTTTAATATGTAAATGGAAACACCTTTCATTCATACATAAGGTTTTTGTACCATTTTCTCTAGCACAAGAGTGGAGTGGTACAGTTCATGACAATCATCTATGGTAGATCACTGTGCTAGCTCTGTCCAGATTATGAATGGAATTCATACTTAAAGTTTTCATCTACAACATCAGTTCCTTGAAAACTTCAGTCCTACAATCCAAAAAAGGTAAGGAAACAAAAGAGAAGAAACACTGCAAATATACTTAAAAATAAATTAAAACCCAACTTGGCCATCCTGAACAGAGATAGTCAAACATGGATTTGCGTACAAAAAATAAACCAGGTTTCTTCAAATGTCTCTCTAAATCAAAATGGTAAAGCCTTCATTTCAGCTTGAGCTTTCCCCCTGAATAGTGAGAAACACAGTGGGTTGGATCCTACAGGGCTCTTCAGCTAACAGTGGCACACTCTTCAGATTCTTACATTAATGAAAGGCTCCCTGCACTAGTGGAAGTTGCCATCTTTGACATAAAAGATCTATGGGATTCAACACAGTGATTTTAAGATCAGGTTCCAATGGTGTTATTGTGTGCTGAACAAAATCACTAAGCTGCATCAGCCATTATACTAAGATCAAGGCCATGAACAATTATGCATTACTACCGATAAGTCAATTTCTCCAAAAGCAATTTTGTTATTTTGCCAGTATATCAGTGATAGAGCAGCTAAATTTTTACAAGATAGCAGCGTTATTACACCTTTGGAACCAATAGGTAAAAAGCAAAATGCCTAACTAATACTTTCACACATTATTTCTCTGGAAAATAAGCAGTATTTATTTTCCTCTGGGAACACTCACAATAATTACATCAGCTTACAAAACACATTGAAGTTTAGTACTTCCTACCTCCAAATTGCTATGGCCTATATAATTTCTAACAGCCAACTTTTATTTCTACTACCTTGATTTCTCTTTTTAGAAGATGTCTTGTTTGAAAAGTTCCAGCAGTAGTTATTTTATACATGAGCCTTCACAAAACTACAACTATAGCCAAAAACAATAGAAAAACAAGGCAAGAAGAAAAAAATCACACTAAGTCTTGATGTGCATAACTAGTGTAAATTCTTTTCAACACAGTGGTGGTACAGAGAACAGAAACATCTTGCTACGCCAGACTTATTTGGGGACAGAGATTATGATCTCCAGTACTGTCTCCATTTTGCTTTGTGCAGGTAGAAATAAAAGTCAGTGTGAACGTGAGCTATTGGCATATAGCCATGATACACTAAGGGGTTTGGCACTTCTGAAAATGGATGCACGCAAAAGTATCCTTGCTTTTGAAATGACAAGAAAAGCTCTTACAGGCAAGTGTCTGAATACAAAACAGATGGGTGTGGCCGTGCATTTTTAATTTAAGTGCCAAAGTACATGAAATTGAATGATCTGCAGGGAGATTGTGTCATAACAGAACACATGTGGAAGACTGAATATCTGAATGTTCTTCAATGAATGCTAAGGCACAGCCAGGTTAGTCTGTTAAAGCAAAATGAAAACAAAGTTCAGGGCCATTCTAAATGAGCCCTTCATAAAGTGCACTCAAATTATTTTAGAAATGACGTTTTAAAAAGATTCTCTCTTTTATCTGGGCCCTAAATGCTAAGAAAGAAACAGAATGGGGGTGAGGGAGAAAAACTCAGTATTTAGAGTAATACCAGCGACATGACAGAGTTAAATCACTAATGAGGCAAGGAATATTTTGTTTACTTTTGTTTACTACACTGTTTGTGCCCCAGTTTACTACTGGCCAAGTGCATCCACCGTAATCTCTCACTCCATCACAGTTTACACACACTAATGTGATCCAATAACAGTGAGCTGGCTCTGGACCAGCCCTGAATCACATCTAAATAGAGGACAAAAGAAGATTCACTTGAATGCCTTGCGAGCAAAGGCAAAGTTACTGAAAGGAACTGAGAGTCAGTGGAGTTGCTTAGAACTCAAAAGACCTCTCCTCTATTCAGCTCTCTGAGATATTTACCAGCCTAATCATTCCAGTGCAGATGGTATACAATCTGTACTCGTGGGTATATGAAATTCTGTGCCAAGGCAGAACCACAATCCTGCAACCCATAGTTCTTTCAAGGTGGGACCCACTGATCAGCCACAAGCCCCACTAAGTAAGGACCTTGCCCACTTTCTTGAAAAATCTGGCAGGTGCTACTTGGGGGAGTATTACTCAGAAGAGCCACTGCATATCACTGTGACGACACAAGCACATCTCCCAATATTTCCCAATTTTGCCATTTCTCTCCTGATAAATATCATATATATTTGAAATCATGGCAGGGGGCTTTTCTGTTGTTCTGCAGCCTGCCAGATTCGGTTTGGAAAGGGTGGGAAAAGGTAGGAGCTGTGAAGCCACCCTGGTTGGGCCAGAGCACTCAGGCCCCTTTGAATTTATCTGAATTGAATTTGAAGGGCCCTTATCTTTAAAGCTTCTGGATTCCAGGCCTACCACCCAGCAAAAATAATAGCCCAGTGGGATGCACTGATTTATAGTGCCAGCCGAAAACTTCTCTCTAAAAAAACACACACACACAAGCCATTCATTTTTTTAAAAAACATCAGATTGGACAACGTGTGTGTGTGTGGGGGGGGGAGGGGGACTGAAATTGACATACAGCTTTTTTTTTTTTAAAGCAAACTGTATTTACTGATGCTTTCGACTGTCCACAAGACTGAACCATAACAGACAAAGCAGCACTATGCAAACAAGGGGTTGGATCTTTTAAAACTTCCAGTTTATCAACTAAACAAACCACACCCTTGTGTTCAAAGCAGCAGCAGCACAATGAACAAACAAATGGTAACAAGAAAAGAACACAAACAGCCTCAAAATATTTTGCAGAACAAAAAGACTCTCTTTGTTAGGGAAAAAAATTATCCACAGAGATGCAGACATTAGCTGGCACATTCTGCTCTAGTGGGAGCCAGCAACAGTGATTAGAATTTGGGGAACAATAAACTGCTCACCTGCAAAAGAAAAAGCAGCAACTGCATGTAAGTGGCAGCTGAAGCCATTCCCCTTGAGGGGGAGAGGGAGGGAACTAGTGCAGCTGAAATGGCTATCAGTGGCCTCTGTGCAGCCAAGGTAAGAAAGCATCCCATACATGGTACATGTAGAGGAGATGATGATGATTAATTCAACTTAATAAGCTGCTCTCCCCCAAAGGCCTCAGATGATTCTGCTTGCTACAGTGTAAGAAGGTGGCAGATATTACCACCGACCTCCCAGAAGACCAATAAAGGAAACTTTTCCCCGGGGGGGGTTGGGGTTGGAGGTGGGGGTGGGAATAGGGAGGACACCAACTTTTCATGCTTTAGCAAATGAAATTGGGAATGTGGGAGGTTTGGAAGGTTAGTACACTAAATGGTGACCTACTGCACTATTCATCTTTAAGTACTAGTCATTTCCTACTGTTACTATTCAGATAATTCTTTAGAGGCCGAACATCTTTCATGACTTCAGACTGCCAGATGGGAGAGCAACTGAAAGAAACATTCTGGTACTATGGAATGTTTTGAAGTAAGAAACCTTCATAGTTTTGCAGGAAATAACCCTCAATGTATTTCTATCCACTGAAATACACTGAAAGCTTTGTAAAAGGAGCAATATCCAGTAAGCAAGGAATGTCGTACATGCAAGCAAAATACGACTGGGTAGGAAAGAAGAATGTCAGAATCTGATCAAGCAGGCCCACAAGACAACATTTTTCTTAGCATTATATTCTGGAAGGAATAACACAAAAATGTTATATTTTCTGGAGTAGTTTACTCGTGCACTTTTTTTAAATTAAGAGGCAAGAGACAAAATACACAACTCAACTTCAACTAATGCCAGTTGGAGCATCTCAAGCCAAGAACACCTTAATATTTCCATTTCCTCTGGCATTAGAATGTCAAGGTCACTTTACAAATTCAAGAAAGAGGAATCACACTTTAAAGTCAGAGTCAGAAATGTCTCAGTTATAAATACACTGCCATGGAGATGTTACTGAAGCATGCCTTGCACCCCAGCTATAGCAACAAGCTCCACATCTGCAAGATGCACGCTGCAGCTGTTTCTGAAAGTCTGACACTGAACTGGCAACGGCTGACTGACATTAAGGGAAGGCGAACAAATGTTTCTGCTGCCTCAGTCAATTTGAAGGATCCCGTTAAGTAGGAAATTGGACTGAAAGGTCATTTCCTCACTGGTAACATTCCTGAGGTTTATTCTGTGCGTGCTTTTTTCATTACATTAAGGGTCTAGCCAGACTCCTCCCCCTTTCTGGTATTAGATCTCCATTCTGACAGGAATTTGAAGGCTGCTGTTTCAATTACCAATCCTTTCAGACCCTTCAAGTCTAGAGGCAGCTGCAAAGAGGTTTTGCCACCATCTATCAACACCAGTGAGCTTTAATTTTTTTAAAAAAATATTCTGTCAGTGTTCTCAGACTATCACGTCAGAACAACTAAAATAAAGGCTTGAAAAGAAACTTGAAAAGAAAGGGAATATGTTGCACATCATCTTAATAACAGACATGCCTTGTGTAATAACATGTACCGCTCCCCCCATTCTCATATACCTAGGGAAATTCATGTAAAATCGGATTTGGGGAAAATTTAGACAGCACTAATGAACAAAGCTCAGTGTGCCCTCTTTTGTAAAGTACTTCCCCTCTTCTGAAGTTGTATTCTAACAAGTATTTCATTCATCTTTACTTTTTCCAATGACTTTCCTTCTCCTATCCACATGGCAGGGCATCTACTCCAAAAGACTGGGCAGCAGCACACAAAAACAGCATACTCCGTAAATATATCAAATGCAATTCTGCATCTGATGAAGTGGGTTCAGGCCTGTCAAAAACTTATTCTTCAACAAATAAATTATTAAGGCTCCACAGAGTTTCTTACTTTTGTTTTGTTGTAGGCTAACGCTACCAACCCAACTAGTATTTACAGATTCTGATGTTGTTCTCTGAAGGAACTCAAAACAAAAACAGGCAAGGCTCAGAAACAATAGGGTTTGCCTCAAGCTTTGATTCACAGAGAAATTCAGAATTGTATGCAAGAATGACTCAGATCTGAAACTCTAGCTCACCTGAACAGACAACTTACCAAGTCAAACTCTAGGTAAAACATGCAAGAAAATCACTGAAAACTCCACCTATAAATAGCTACATTGGTGTCTCCAAGGAGACCAATACCAACATCATAATAATATTCTAGTGACCAACATGGTTAAAGAAAGGGGCTGAAAAAAACACTGAAAATTCTACATAAATGCTTACAAATTACCGTATATACTTGTGTATAAGCCGAGGCACCTAATTTTACTACCAAAACCTGGGAAAATGTATTGACTCAGGTATAAGCCGAAGGTGGGAAGCCGGGAGGGAGAGGGAGCTCCTTATTTGGGCAGTGACTCCCCCTGATGTCATTGCCCAAATAAGGAGCTCCCTCCTCCTCCCCCTGGGATTGAAGAAGCCCAGCCAGTCAGGAGGCAGAGGGAGCTCGTTATTTGGGCAGTGACTCCCCCAATATCATTGCCAAATAAGGAGCTCCCTCCACCTCCGGGCAGGTTGGGCTTCCTCAAACCCAGCCCAGAGGTGGAGGGAGCTCCTTATTTGGGCAATGACATCAGGGGGAGTCACTGCCCAAATAAGGAGCTCCCTCTGCCTCCCAGGGTTTGAGGAAGCCCAGCCAGCCAGGATTCCCCTTCACCCTCCCAGGAGGGCAGCAACAAGCGGTTTGTGCAGCCACAGGGAGGTTGTCCTGGCCACGCCCCCAGCCTCGGCAGAGGCCTGAAGAGCCGACTGGTAAGCGGTGACTTGTGTATAAGCCGAGGGAGCATTTTCCAGCTTTAAAACAGGGCTGAAAAACTCAGCTTATATGCGAGTATATACGGTATATTTCAAGCATCCAGGTAAGCATGAGGCAAGTATTTTAAAGGAAGCTAGATCTCTCTAAGTCAGAAATATCTGCTATATTTTATATGTAGCTGTATGATAAAAAGCAGGGCATCAATTAAATCATGGAAGTTTCATTAATCCACAAAACTATCAGGGGTTTTCATAACAGCTTTGACCCTCATAGTAACTGTCCCCTTGGAGCAGTAGAATTCCTAAAAATTACACTTAAGATAGTTCTATTTTGAATAAAGATTGAAAGCGTTTGGCAATGGATCATTTATCCCATGACAAGGGTGTAGTATAGATATAGTGAATCACATTTCGCCAGGAAGAAGTGAGTCCTATTTCTGTTAATAATCGTTTCTTCATGGCATTCCTGCTCCCATTGCTCCTAGTGTGTGAAAAGGGATATGTGGGAAATGAATTTCCTAGTTTGCTCTACTGTATTAGAACAGACTAGTATGTAATTTATTAAATCAACTGATTTGCAGAAACTAGATCCATATTTTACAATATCATACAGAACATCTTGGGACAAACCATGGCTTTCAAGCAGAAGAACCTATGTATATATAAACGCAGAGAAACAAATTTAAGTTTTCAGAGGGGCAAAAAGGTCCCTCCCAATTGTGCTTTAAATGACAAAGAGTTCTTATTAAACAAAAAGTGGAAATACTCTGAACTTGTAAAAAGTCTCATGAAAACATGTGAAAGCTTCCATCCCATGGTAGTTTTCAACGTTTGTATGGAATTGGGTTGAAAACCAATGAAAGAAAAGCAGACATCTTTATAGCATCAGAACATTCAGGAACAAAGTCTAGAAAATGGACCTGGAAAGCATGTATGAAGCTGAATTAATAAATATGCATCTTTCTGCATATTACAGAAATATATCTTAATCTGTTTCACAGACTTCTCCTTGTATTCATTTCAGTAACAAAACACAGGGGTAAATAACATAACAAAGAAACCAAGCGACTTGCAGAAATGGTTAAAAATATTGTCGGCTGAAGCAGAAATTTGCAATCAAAAGAAACCCTCCCTGTGGTAAGAATTACTTAGAGGGTTAGTGAAGATTTAAATGTGTGGGAAGGAAAAAATTATTTCATGTGGGCTTTGCCATTCATGCTGATTTTAGAATTACAGAAAGCTGGTGAAACTATCATTTCAACCTCCAGCTACAACTGTATGCTAATCCTCTGGCTGGCCAAATGGCTGGTACATTCCAAGAAATACAAATTAGGTTCCAGATGGCTGTTGCTTAGCAGCAGCCCACATACTTGGTTGCTTAGGGAACAGGTTCCTCACATTCTCATTAGACAGCTGCCTGCTGGAACTGCTACTCTTGTCTGGGAAGATTTCTCACACTCAGCTACAAGCTGAGGCAGGGATTTCAGTCATAGCATGTCTATAGATAAAGGCCGCAGTGGCAAAAAAATAAATAAAAAAGAGGGACTGGAAACACGTTACGCAAGTTACTTGCCATGATTAATAAAATCCAACAGTAACAGGTAATTTGAGGTGTGAAGAGATTTCTTTTGAAGAAAGAACTGTAGTAAGTCACATTTTTCTGTGCAGAATGATCGCTATATGTAACTGCAGGGGGCACCCTGGCTTTGATCTCTACCAGCAGAGGCTATGGCTACAGTGAGCTTAAGGTCTGAACTCCAGTTTGTAAAGTCTGCTCCCTTGGAAAGACTAAAATGTGGTCTTAGTACTATAAGAGATTATCTGTCCATGAATGCACCCAGGTACAACAATTGGTTCCTTTGCTACACAAAGCCTCTACACTCCAATTACTAGAGAGACTTCTGAATTACAACTAATAATGCAGCTCAAGACAATGTATTTTCCTTGACTGAATAGAGACCTTGAATTCCTGTCTCATTGGCAATGCTGATTTCTCCATGCCTTTGCATCTCACACCTAATCCAAATGTGCCTGCAATTGTCATTTACCTCCTGTTGACATCAAATGCTATTGTCATTGAGTGTCTGAACTGGTGGAAAACCTGTGGGCAGCACAGTACATTACCATCCTAGACCCTGCCATAGGTTTCTGGCAGGTGGAAATGGTGCCAGAGGACTGACCCAAAATTGCCTTTACCAAAGCTCTAGGGAAACTAATAACTTATGTGTGGGAATGAACATTTACCCTGCACATCGATCATTCCCCACTATGCTGGTTCCACAACAACCAAGGACAGTAATGGCAAACAGGTCTGATGGAGTTTGCTTTTACAAGACTTTGATTTTGACATCATTCATATCTTCCTCATATCTTCGGGACTGCATTACCCCATATGTCCCTACTCAGCCTCTGCGTTCAGCAGAGGCCAATTTACTGGTGGTTCCTGGCCCCTCAATGATGCGGCTGGCCTCCACTCGGGCCAGGGCCTTTTCAGCCTTGGCCCCTGCCTGGTGGAACACTCTCCCTCCAGCTGTCCGGGCCCTGAGGGATCTTGGTGAATTCCGCAGGGCCTGTAAGACTGAGTTGTTCCACCGGGCTTTTGGAGTGCCCAGCCGCTGATTAGGCGCCCCTTCTACTCTATTCCTCCGGTTTTCGGAGTCCCCCTGTCATCTAGGGGACCCACTTTTGTTACTGTCTTGTTCCCCCTTTTTGGGAGGGTTTAATCTGGGGTATTGCTGACGCCATTTTACTGTATTACTGCTGCGTTTTAAATATTTAAACTTTTAAACTTTTGTTTATATACTGTATGTGGAATCCATGTTGTACACCGCCCAGAGCTCTTTGGGGATTGGGCGTTATAGAAATCCCATAAATAAATAAAAATAAATAAAAATATCTGTAGGCATGAAAATGTGGTCACTGATGCTTACATCCAGGATATAAGCTCAAAAGAATAATTTGTAAATGCAATGTAAGTATGAAAAGTGCAATTCTAACATTATTTCTTACTCTATTCCTGTAAGTCATTTATATTGCTTATTAATATTATTGCTACATAATAAAGAGTAATCTTGCCTCATTGAAAAGTAGAGACCTGAAAAAAGTCTCACCTGTGTCAATGAGTTTCCAAAAGGGAATCGTGTGATGGACGGGAGTCTGTCCTGCCCCTAGGGGGAAATCAGCCATTCAGATGAGTCCATAGAGTGTTGCTCCATCATCGAGTCAACTACAAGAAGAGGGATGTTGGAGGGAACCCAGAGGGAGGGGCAGTTGAGTTCTGCCTCAGGGGAAGAGCACAGATAGTTCGCATCTAGCTCAGGAAAAAGGGCAGACAGAGTGAAGCGTGGCTCTGCCTGGTAGTGTAGCAGAGCGGTTTAGCTCTATTTCTGGGAGACAAGAGAGTGCTTGCTTGTTCGGCCTGTCTCTGGGGATGAGCTGATCTTGTGCAGCTTAGTCTGACTCTGTGGGAAAAACAAGCTGGTGTGGGTGAAATCCTACATGAGAACGGATCCAGCCCGGTGGCTAATAAGTCTGTGACTGAAAGAACTGTAGAAAAGTCCAACTATTCTTTGAAGTCATAATCAATTTAAATGTGTGTTCCTTTAAAACCAACCTGTAAATAAATCATCTCAGTTATGATCTTAATAATCTCCCTGTGCACCACAAAACTTACCTCACAGCAAGCTCAAAGCCTATTAATTTCACTATCTGTAGGACACCTAGAAACTGAGGGGAAAATTTATAGTTCAAAACAAACCTAGATCCCCAAAATCTTCAGACCCTTCTAATAGTGTGAAATATGAAATAACGGTGAAATATTTTTTAAAGCACTTTAAAGCATTTTTAAAGTTTAGTGTAAACATTTAGATTGCTGACTAATTACAAATCAATTTAGATAATCGTTTTACAACACCACATTTAAAAAGTGTAATGTCAATAAGGTTTTGATAAATATGAACAGTCAACTGAAAGCCACTTCTCTTTTGGCTTTTATCCTAGAATATCACAATCAGATTATGGATTAGATCCCATGTGGGATTTCTGCAGGTGAGAGGGATTTCCTTTAATAAAGCATACCTTCTGACCTTCCCACCCACAAGTACTGCAACCCCAAATGCGCTTCTGGGGAAACAGGAAAAGCATAGGAGGCTGTAGGTCTGCACCAGGAATGGCAAGGGAATTGGCAAAAATTGCCTATCTTCTTGCCAGCAGAAATCCTCCACAGGATCTAAACCACTGGTTACAAATAAAATGAGCTGAAATGTGAAAGAGGTACTCCCTGGTTCTTGCAGCAGCAAAGGTGGAATCACAGGCAGTGCTAGGCTAGGACCTTTCCGCCTGATCAGTCTTCATATTTGGAAGCAAGTAGATCTTTAATGCGTTCTTGCTAACAAGTGATGCAATATGAAGAGTAAGCAGCTATCCTGCCCAGCTTCCAAAGAGCTCAGAGTAGCATTCTTGACCACAGAATGTCTGACAATAATTGACAGTGGTCAAAAGAATAGATAGTTACTTGACATCTGACTAGACCAGGGGTAGGGAACCTGCGGCTCTCCAGATGTTCAGGAACTACAATTCCCATCAGCCTCTGTCAGCATGGCCAATTGGCCATGCTGGTAGGGGCTGATGGGAATTGTAGTTCCTGAACATCTGGAGAGCCGCAGGTTCCCTACCCCTGGACTAGACTGTTGACTGGCATGATAAACCAAAAGTATTCCACATATATCTTTTATACCAATAGGTATTAACACTCCCCCTTGACCCACCATGCAAAACAGATGGTAGAACTTCAGCTCATAACTAAAGCAGGATCCTGGGTAGGAACAAGCAAATGAGAGGTGATGGCTCAAGCTTTTACATTTAGTTTTACCTCCTCTTTAACTCTTTTACCAAGATAGCCAGGACTAAGTCTTCTTAGGATTGCACTACCCACAGAAGACCACTGACTTCAAAATGGCTTAGGCCAAAGTAACTTTGTTCAGGGTTGCACAGCAAAACAACATAAGCAATCAATTCAAACTGCAAACAAAATGTTTTTCAAACATAAAGTTGTCTCAAGCATTGCACTTCACAGAGAGACAGTTTCCTATCTCATAATCATAACTGAACTACCTCCATTTCACACTGTACATTTCCTGCAAAGAAGTCATGAGGAATGTAATGTTTGTTATGACCACAAGTCATTCATTTAAAAGCTTGCACATTTCCAGTTCCAACTAACCAGGGAGGAGCTCAGTGGTAGAACATCTGTTTGGCATACAGATGGTCACAGGTTCAATCTCCAGCATAAGAAGGGATCAGTCAATATGTGACATGGAAGACCCCCCTCCTGGGACCTTGGAGAACCACTGTCTGTCTGAGCAGACAATACTGAAGTTGATGTACCAAGGATCGGATTCAGTATGAGTCGACTTCATAGTTCAGAACCATGACTGCCCAGCAATTTACCCCGAACAATAATTGTTGCTTATCTGAGAAAACACCACAATAGCAATAGAGTTGTGACTATTCAGAAGCATTCAGGTTCACAACCTAATGGGAGTGTCAATATTAGCAGCCCCAGAAAAACAAAGACAGCATTCCCAGAATTATTTGGCTATAAACACCACCACATAAGAGTTTGGACCACAGTTGATGTACTTCATCAGTCTTCAAGACTCTCAATGCAAAACAACTGTGGCATTTTTGATGCACTCAATAAAGTACAACAGAGTTGGAAGCAACTCTTTTTAACTCACATTCCAGACTGACTGCATAATTAACATACAGGAAGGCTGAACAACCTTTGCAGGCAGACAGTTAAAATCTGAAACATCCCCAGTTGAAGGCTCTCAGATATCAGAGGTTCTCTTGCCTCATTGAGACCCTGGAGAACCACTGCTGCATATAGATCTCACTAAACTAGACTATCAACCATCTCACTCATTGCAATTTTATATTTTTTGTATCCTACCACATTCTTGTTCTAGAATGGTTATTTATGCTTTTGCTTTCTTCAAACCTGATTTTCTAGCTTCTCTATAGTTATGAGCCAAATGTACATTTTGGATTTTTAAAAAGTTGTTTTTGGTACAAAAAGGGGTTGGGACCCATCAATCATTTGTCATGCCCCTCCAATCAGTGCTAAGGTTGGTGTGAAACCCATCACGAGACTTTCAACTGTAAACTAGCTTTGTAAAAAAGAAGAAGGAGGATGTAAAATGAGGTGGATCTTGTCATAAATCTGCCAAATGTGAATTCTCTATGCAATTTGCTAGGACAGAATTAGCTGTTAGCAAGACTGAAATGTCCTAATTTTAAAAGCCAGGGAGAGGGGTGACATATGATGAAACTTTTTTGCGTTTTTTAAATTTTTGTAAACCTAGATTTAGTGCATTGCTTATTAGATCCCTTGTGCTATTCAATTACATTGCTTTATACCATGTATGCTGCTTGAGTCTCAAGTACAAAATTGGTAAATAAACAAGTAATGATAGGCTGACCACCGCTATGCTGTTTTGCTTCCCTCCTCCTAATGAAAATTTTCTGGCTATGGGTCTGACTAGTGCGTACTGACATAAAAGAGAAATGGATCCAGAGAGAAGCTAAGAATACTCTGTCAGGGGAAAGCCAAATACATCTGTCAAATACATAAGATTGGCATTGTAGGAAGCTGTCATTTCCGCTTATTTGAGTCCTCTGCTTCATGGGATACAAGGCAAAGGCAAGTGCCTTTCGTTTGTTTACCAAGAATGGCCAGAGCTATGGAAGACAGAATGACAGGAAAAGCAACCTCACGCAGGAAAGCAGTTCTTCTTTTCCCTAAAGAAGCTGGAGTGATTGTTGGCAAACACCCAAAAGAAGGATATTTGGGGGAGGCATGCACGAAACTGTCTGAACATGAATTTCTGGACGGCTACAAAATTACTCAGCAATCCAGTAGCACACTTACAATTAACATTTATTTCAGCCTGAGCTTTCCTGAGTCAGGGCTCACCTCCTTTCTCAGATGAATTAACACATGTACCCATTACGTTTGGTTAAAAACCCAGCAGAAGGGTGGGGGGAAGATTGCAAGAGACACTGGTATAAAGTTAGAACCAATTAAAAGCGACAAATGCACATTCTGAATAAAAACTAAAGTTATGGAATATTCTTTTTAGATGGACCAAACATCTAGATTTCACTAGGAGCAGGTGAGAGGCAGCTCCACTGTTGCTGAACTCACGCTGGAAAGGGCTTTAAGGTGCTAACTGGACTCTTGAGCAATTTTGCTACAACAGACTAACATGGGCTAGCCACTCTGGATAGCTTGAAGGTCTAAGACTTAAATAAGCCTTTCACAGTTACCTGTAGCTGCCCAGCAGGTACTTGTGTGAACAAAGTAAATTGGGATTTAAGCAAAGCAGATCTAACTAGAAGAGCAAGTTCTCATTATCACTGTTGGGATCCTGATGCATTGTAGGCCCTGGAGTCAAGTACAATGTAGGACTAACTAATACTACAGAGAAACATGCAGGTTAAGATTAATATCCTTTAGAATTCAAAGCTTAATATTGCAGAAACTTGTCTGTCAAACTTTATGTCGTTTCCTTATCCTTATCATTTAGTGCCCCCCCTTTTACCCCCCTGTTTTGGGTCCCTTTACCATCTACGGGACCCATTGTCTTTCCCTCTCTCTTGGAGGGTTTTAATATGGGTTTTATTGTTGGACGCCACTCTATTTATTATATTGCCTGCTGTGTTTTAATTTAATGGGTTTTACCGTATGTATTGTAAAGTTTTGCTGTGAACCGCCCAGAGCCCTTCGGGGGTGGGGCGGTATACAAAACCCAATAATAAATAAATAAATAAATAAATTTAATACCCATAGAGCACTTACACAAAAAGGCACAAGTAAGGTCATCCTATAGAATGCCATACATGGGACAACAATCGTGCCAGCCCTTCCCTTTAATTGAAAAGAATTGGCTACAGGCGCAGAAGACACAAGGTAAACATCTCCGAGAGCTATGCCTGAAAGGCAGTATATCTTAATTGAAATGAAACTAAAAATATACTAGAAACCTTGCCTTTTTAATATATAAACCAGCTAAAGATGCAATCCTCTTTAAGGAGAGCCAAAGTAAAAATAAAGTAAAAATGAAAGGGTAGAGCAGAATGGTACACTATTGATAGCCTCGTGTGTGGGAAGCAGAGGTGGGCATGATTCATGTAAACTGCTTTACCAGCTCCCTCCTCACACGCAATGGAGTTTTAGAATGTCATTCATAAAAGAAGAATGTTTCCATTTTATTCAGGAGCTCTATCTGGAAGAGACTATTGAGAAAACACATGAAAAACCTTTCCTTACAGATCACTTTTTAAGTTTCACACCAAAGACAAAAAAATTACACAAACGGCTATTTTTACACATATTAGGTCATCGTTTACAAATGCACAACAAGACAAGTCACATTGATATGATGAGATCACAGGTGCTACTCAGATTTTGGCAGAGAGTCTAAATGTGAGTAAACACAACAGCTGCAGACTTTGAGACATTCATACAGGAACTGCAGAAAGGAAGCAAATCGGAAGTGCTTCTGCCACGTCCTATGGCCTGTTACAAGTGAAAATGAAAACTTGGAAAACCTGGCCAGTTTGCTAGATCTCTGTACCAAGGCCAAAGTCAATTGTGTGTCAACTGCTGCATCAGGAACACAGCCTAATGGACAGCGATTTTGTTTGTGAATTACCTATTTAATGAGGACTTCATGAAATCAGTAAATGGTAGTTTTTTGGACTGCCTGCCACCTTCAGTAAATATGACCTCAAAAATGAGAAGGTATCTAATGTTTGTTTTATCAAACGATGCAGTATACCCAGAAGCTGTGACTTCAGTGACAGAGCCACAACTCAGGTTAATGCCATTTTAATTCTATTTAACCCACAGAATCATTTCTGCAATTCTTCAGCATCCTTCAGTTACCAGGGTCAAAAGGGAACACAGACTTAACAGCAGAACCAGACTTATCCTGTCTGATTCATTCAGTGACATGGCAAGTTTGTGACATCACAAATTGTTTCTGGGCTGACTGACTGTGACAGGAATGAATCAGTCAAACAGAAGGAGGCCAATTAGAGAGCAGTGGAACAAGCTTTATGGATACTCCAAGACCTTGCAACCGACAGGAATAGGAAAGCAAATGATAAGAGGGTACATGATAACTTAATGAGCTCTGCCTAATGGATTTCAGCAATGCCTGCTATATTTAGACTTTGTCCAAAAGGTCTTAAAAACACAAGCCAGAACAATCTATTAAATAAAACAAGCTTCTGCAATGGAACTGGTAATAATTTAAGAACACACAGTAATTCTGAAAGGCAAGAGTTTGTGTGAATGCCAGTGTGAATGCATACAATTTTCAGATATTTTTAAAAGAAAAAAAAGCAGCTGTAATTTCTTATATGCAACACTTCATCAGTGCAGTAAGCCTCTGAGATTCAGGAACCTAGTGCAAACTGATCTCTTCTTGTAATGATTGTGCTGATTGACAGCAAGCTGCTCGGACCTTGCAAGATATAACTGGCCCTCCAAAATCTAAGAACCGCTATTGGAGAGGACAGAAACAGGATTACCTCCTGGCTAAATTCCAGTAATTCTGGCCAAAAGATATACCTCATGCAAGTAATTAAGATGTTTGCTACTCCACCCTGTGGGCTTGAGTAACTTCACAGTGGCCTTGAGGAAGATTGGGCAAGAGAAGACTCCACAGCACTCATTTGATTACAAGTACATACACTGCCTCAGCTTTGGAAATTTAATACAGAGAAGACTTATAATGCCTGACAACCTCCCCTCCCACCCCGGACATGTGATAGGAAACTGTTTATGGACTGCAGCTTCCTACTAAAAGTAGATTTTTTCCTAGTTATAATATGTGATGGTGGAAAGTGTGGTCAAACAATCACTGACTAATGGTGACCCCATAGAGTTTTCAAGATGTTGAGAGGTGGTTTGCCATTGCCTGCCTCTGTGTGGGCTGAGAGAGTTCTAAGTGTAACTGGCCCAAGATCACCCAGCAGGCTTCATATGGAGGAGCAAGGAATCGAACTTGGTTCTTCAGAATAGAGTCCACCACTCTTAACCACTGAATGACACTGGCTCTCCTTTATAATATACAGCATACTTATTCCAACAGCATCAAACCTACAATATCTATAAAAACAGGATTGCTGCATTACAATTAGCCGTTTAGAATTCTTCTACATGCACAGATCATTCAGCTGTATCGTCCAGCCTATACATTCAGACTGTATCGTCCAGCCTATACAGACAACATTCTAGTGTACAAAACATGGCATCTAGAAGTGAACAGTTAAGGAGCTATTCCAAAGTGACCCAGAAAAAGCTAACAGTAGAAGCAGTAATGTGAAAGACACAGCATTAATTATCCTTTTATGAGCCTGTAACTTTTTTGTTCATCCCAATGATGAAAGGGAAGAAAGAACTGAAGGAATACAGAAACAACATTGATCTTATTTTATGAGCTATTCATGGGTTCTTCATTAAAGAGAAGGTAGACAGAAACAGAAAAGAGTATAAGAAAGCTGTCTCTACACCTGAAGCTTTAAAAAACAAAAACTTAAAAGCTGGTTGCTGACTTGAAGTCAGTCACTGAAATGGGTTGGCCCAGTTCTGTCTTTGGATTCAACTCATTAGCACAAGCTTTGAAATAAAACATTATATTCAGCAATACTATAAGAAATCATGGCTTTAATATTCTAAAAGACTGTTCCCACTTACATTATGGGAAATAAGAAATTTAACAGTGGAGGATATCAAAATCCTTTTTAAAAAACTGACAACATTGCTATAAAAGAGGCACCATGATCCTGAACAAGATAAAATGGTTTCAACAACTCGTGTCATCTCTATATTCAGCAGTACAGCAAACATGACCTCTATGCTCCCCTAAAAAGTTTTGCAGCTACTCCCTACACAGACTCAAGCATCCATGCTACACAAGATATTATTTATTTTTATTATTTTTTGGAATGCATACTCCACCCCATACAGAAATCTCAGGACGGCTTAGAACATTAAAAACAAAACATCATATGAAACAGTCCTAAAAACCACATATCTACCCATCCACATACCCTCCCCCAACCAGACCAGCAGACACCAGAGGGAGCACTGATGGGGCCAAAGGCCTGGGTGAATAGGAAGGTCTTCACCAGAAGCCAAAACCCCAAAAAGGCTGGCGCCTGGTGAATTTCCACTGGAAGGCTGTTCCATAGTCTGGGGTCAGCCACAGAGAAAATCCTCCTGCATGCTCCCGCCTCCTGCACAGTGGGGGAAGGGATCACCAGGAGAGCCCCCTCCCCACTTGACCCCAGTGCTCGGGCAGGTTCACAGATTCTTTTCTGTGAGAATACTGACATTAGAGCATGTTTGCACTTAACACACTCCCATTTTTATAAAGCCAAATGATAATTCAATGCTTACGTGAAGTTAATAAGTACTGTACTTAAATTGCAATTGAAAAAAATGTCATGTAATATGAAAGTTCATTCAAGAATTACAAACTTGGTGGGGACAAAACACAGAAGCAGCTGCAATGCCTAAAGCAACTTCACTGTTAGGTTGGCAAGAACATACAGAGCTAAAAGTGTGAAAATTTGAATACAGTACTAAATAAAAATACATGAAAATACATATCTGAGGACAACAGTCTTTGCTAACCTTCATGAAATGATTTCAGCTGAATAGCAATTTAAAACTTTAACATTAAGGTCAAAGTTCCTAGACTTGGAGAGGGGGCATCTATTTTTCTAGTCAGCACTATCTAGTTATCCTAATCTACAGAATGCATCCTAAATCACAGCCTGGGCAGGCTACAAGTAGCCATCTGATGACAAACTTTAATCTCTATGAGAGAAAAGCCTCTCAAATTACAGTAAACACTAATAGATTTTTATATCCACCCAGTTCTAATATAATGTTAATCTTCATGGGGCTCCTGGGGTGGGGGGAGAGAGGGGAGGTGTACCGTCATCGTGAAGGGCTAAGCAATATGATTTCCTCGGAGAAAGAAAGGACACACATTTTTGCTTGACTTTCAATATCTGATATGCCTACAGAACTAATAGTCAGTTTCTTCTAGGTTACCATAATTCTAAAGTCTAGTAAATTACAACTCACCAGACAACTGTAGAATAACAGGGTCACACCATGAAAGATCCAAAAACGCCCTCCACGAAATACTAAAGTATCATACATATGTTAAAGCTCTCATTCAGGAGGAAGACAAAAGTTATAGTACTACAGAGAGGCAGGCAGCAGATTTTGCATTTAGAAATCTTACCGAATTGCAGGAACAAGACATCAACTAAAGCTTAACAATCTTTCAGAATCCTCAAGAATAACACACTCGCCCCCTTCCAGCTTTTTAGGCAGCCGTTCAGATTTAACAGTTTCAGAGGTCGGAGGGCTCCACGCACAGTTCACATCTGGGATGCTGCTCAGAGCCACTCACTGGCCTTCCTCGCATAAAGAGACATCAAGAGTCACTCCCCACCCCAAACCTTCCCACAGGCTCCGCAACTACCCCAGCGATAGCAGTGACCAAGACAAGCCCCAGGTTTTGCGGTTCGGCAACCCGGGAAGTCCCGTTCCCAAATCCCTCTCGCGCCCCTTACCCTCAGGGATTAAAGTCCAGGCCACGGTCTAGCCGAGCGGCTTCCATAGGGAAACGCTGGCTGGCTCGCTGGACTGCCCGCCCGGCCTCGCAGCCAGCCAAGGGGTGGGCGGAGAGCGAGAGGCAAAGCCGAGACCGCCCCGCGGGAGGCTCGGGAGAAACTTTTCTTACTCCTCCCTGTAAGACTCAGCATGAGTCACGGGCGCTGCCTCAGCCCGGGAAAGGGAGGCGCTCGCAGCTGCCTCCGCCGCCGCCTGCCCAGAAACGCTTCCCCGCCTCCTCCGCTTCAGGGGATTCCCACGCCCCGCCCGGGCCCGGCCTCCCTCCCTCGGCAACACTGACCCCCGGGCGGGGGCGCTGGGCCGTCTGCAGCCATGGGACGCATCCTGCCGACCGGCCAGCTGCGAACGCCTCCTTGCTCTTTCTTCCGTTGCGGAAAGGCCTAAAAGGGGAAGCCTGGAGGCGAGGCACCTGCAGAGCAAGCGGCTGAGTGGCCTGAACCGACAGGCGCTGCTGCCACGACTTCGGACTTCCCCGTCCCTTGGCTTCACCTGGGTGACTGGGACGCTGCAGTTCAGTTTAATTGGGGCAGACCTGGATCTGTTTCCGGTATGTTGAGGTGGGGGTGGGAAGGAAGGCGACCGCCAGAGCTTAGGGCAGCCACTTTAAGGCAGCTCTACTTCACTGGGTTGTGGGAAAAGAGAGATCTGTTGCCCCAAACCCCTTGCAGGGAGGCTGGAATAAAAATACATCGTTTTTTGCAAATGGTGGTCACCTTAAGAGGGTTTGGGGGGACATTTAAGCAAGCGCACACATTGATTCCTTATGCCTTCACAGTTAAGAGATGGAGCATTCATCCTTGCTTTGTAAGTTTAACACGCAGGACTAATAGCTTCCGGTGGGTAGCCATGTTGGACCACAGCAGAAGAGCTAGAGTCCGGTCCAGGAGCACCTTAAAGGCCAATAAGATTTCCAGGGCTTTCCAAGTTATGTTGCATCTGACAAAGGGAGCTTTGCCTCTCAGAAGCTTACACCC
Organism: Sphaerodactylus townsendi; assembly: GCF_021028975.2. Taxonomy (NCBI): domain Eukaryota; kingdom Metazoa; phylum Chordata; class Lepidosauria; order Squamata; family Sphaerodactylidae; genus Sphaerodactylus; species Sphaerodactylus townsendi. Next base: position 103,882,150 of record NC_059429.1, read on the forward strand.
TGGAGATCATGTTGGTTTTTAAGGTGCAACTGGGCTGGAATCTAACATGGCACTAAGAAGATTATAGCGTTTTTTCCTTTAAGTATAATTGTTCAAGTAAAACCATCCTTATTAACTGAAGAAAAGCACCTCCGAGCATGTGGGCAGTTAGGATATGTTCAGTGCTTTGCTACATTAACTGAAGCATACAAACTCATGCTTTCTGGTTCGGAAAGATAAAACAGCAGGCACTTGTGGTTTTCATTTCCCAAAGTATTTGGGAGGGCAGCTTCACAGAATGCAAAAAGCACAGCTGCTGCATTCTTCTTCACTGCTATCACTAGACTGACTTATAGCAGCCTCGGCCACTATAAAATGTAAAGTACAGGGTGCAGTCATATGGTTTTTTCCTTCCTGAGAAATAATACCTGCAACTCACAAGCCGCTTCCATTTAGCCCTGTTCACCATTTAGCCCTGTCCATTTAACCCTGATCACTAAGCGACCTGACTGTGTTTTGCTGTCTGAGGGATAATATTAGAGAGCTCTTAAATGGCTGATGAGTTGTAAACTGCACTCAGAATTAAAAGGCTAATCTAACTTAAATGGGTTTGTGGAACATACTGCATGTGGTGAACAGGACCCCAGAGACCAAATGCCTGCAATGTTTTAAACGGGATGCTCTTAATGTACATGCTTTCTGAAAAAGACGTGCCTCCAGTATCTCCAGTGAGTTGCTTGTTCTGGACAACAATATAGAATGTTTTCTCTCTTCTAATTTTGTTTTCTCTCTTCTAATATACAGTGAATTTATTTCCTCAGATTTAGGCTGAATGCTTTTAGAGACATGAAGGTCATGACTAGAGTGGGAACCTGAATAAGGGAAGGAATGAAATTTCTCTCATCCAAAGTTTGGTGCTGCTCATAGTCATTACAGGGTATTACTGGATTTATTCACAAGCCCTCCAACTAATGATTGTATGTTGGAAGTCAGTTGTAGCTGAAATACATAAAACTTTTTGAATCCTTGGCAGCACTTGAGGAGATATCAAATTGTAAAGTGATTACTTGGTGATAAATCTAAATGATTTCATAATATGCAGATTCTAACTGCATTCCCAAGAATCAAGACAACAGGATCTCTAATGCTGAACAGTATTGGAATCAAGAATACACTTTGCCTCCAGTTTTAGGATAGGCATCAATAAGGAGCCCTTGCTTTTTACAAACCGAATCTTCAGCCTCTTCCATGAGAAAGCTGTACCTAGAACACAGTGTTGAAAATTGTGGCCATTAATTCTGTCCTCAAGGAAAACTAAACATAACAGAATTTAGGCACAAACCGGGCTGGTGTACATTTGGGGCCTCAAAGAATAAGGACTAGTGACAACTGAATCCTGAAAAATGTCCATTATACTATCACTTTAAAGCATTCAGAAAACTAATTGAACTGCATCACTGGTTACTGACATTGTAGCAGCTTTTCAGCTCTGGAAGAGAGCGGCTGCAAATAAGTATCTTAAGTTAAACTTTGGGTTGTTGTTGTTTTTTGCAAATTGAAAAGTTACATTATAGAATCGTAGAGGTGGAAGGGGCCATACAGGCAAAGATATACTTTATATACATGTATACATTGTATTTTTGTATCGTTATAAATGAATCATTTCTAGAGTATGCAACTTAGGAAATTGATACATTCAGCAGTCTCAATCAGATATATTATTTTCATCAAGTGGAAGATCAATTACAAAAACTGAAATTATTGAATGTCCTCTTATTACTTTTTTAGAGATTGCACATGCACTAGGTTTCAGCTTACCATCGCTTATTGTCACGGTATATTAAGAATTTTCAACCAAAGAGAACTGTTCAGGCCCCTGTAGGACAGCATCGCTAACATAACAGGTACGTCCTCTTCTTCAACAATGCAACTGATCAAGCAGAATGCTTAATTACCAGATCTGGGGAGGTGGTAACCCTCAAGGAGAGCACAAACTTTAATTACAGTTGAGTGGCAAGAGGCCTGTTCATATGGCTCAGAATGTGTTGCCAGTTCAAAAAAGAAAGTTAATTACAAATCTCTCAAAACAAGCCATCCTGAAAGCAACTGTGCAAAGTGCCACTGGCATAACTGACTGACTACCCAGATAGAAATGAATGTTGGACAAGAGCCAAGTTGTATTTAATCCTCATTTTATCCAGCCTAAAGAGAAAATTTGTTATTTTAGCATACAGAAAATATAAACGGATAAATTCTGACATGCTCTATTTTGTAATGTTAAAGTAATTCCAGGCTTTCTAATGATCTTTAATAAACCGTTTATATTGAGTACATACATATGAGCCTTTTTTTTAAGACCAAGGAGGAAGAATTAGTTCACCGGCAGAGGTAAAGAAGTCCTGTAAATCTAGAAGAGTATCCAAATGAGTATATAACAAAATGACTAAAGTGTGTCACAATTCAAGTCAGTTCTTGATGGGAAAGGTGGATTACTGCAGAATTATTCCAGTCAAACCACATTGTGATTTAAAGCAATTAAATTACTCTGCAATTAGACTATGCTCCATTTTTATATATACAAAGAAAGGGGGAAATTTACACAGCTACTGAGGCTATGGCCCCTGCTGTTGAACAGAAACCTGGGGTCTTTTAAAGAATTCTTATAATCCATTCATAAACGGGTGCTAGAGTGACATCTACTGTACACGGGATGGATTGTAAGCAGAGGCTGCCATAAAAACTCTTAATTGAAAATGTTTCCTGGCATATTTCGAATGAGCATATTGGCACAGTGTCTGTAAATATAGTGTAGAACATAATATGCACTATTAGCTGAGAAAAGCTCAATAATGCATGAGAAGGTTTTATTGTTTCTTTCAAACATGTGCCAGAATCTAGATTTCTGGATAAAGCAGAATCCACTGCTAGGGACTACTCCATTCATTACAATTTGTATGTGCTGGGTAATGAAGAAGCAATAGTAACATAATTTTTAAAAAGCAACCTGGCTAACAATGACATATAACTTTAATACATATCCATAACCTCAAACTTTATTAGTCAAACCAAATATAGCTTTTTGTATAAAAGATTGGCTTTCAAGTTCAAGTGCAGCTGGTCATGTACTGTAATGATTTATGAAGGATTTCTTACTGGTACCAGGCACTAGGATACAGAAGACATCATCCGAAGTCACCAGGAATCACCCATTGACCTCCCTTGGGAGTTCGTGTTCATTTCCATAATGCCCTGTAACTATCAGATCTATGCTAAACATTCAAATCTCAGGTTCTGACTATTCCATCTCTACCAGTTGAACAAGCAGGATATTTGCTTTAGTTCTTATAGTATGAAGAAATTCATAATATAATTGTTTCACCAAGTGACTACTAGCTGTTTCTGGAGAATTCTTACACTAGACTCTTAAATTACCTGGCAAACATTACAGTTACAGTACTGCTGATATTACTTGCAGACTAGCATAATGAGAAAAACCCAAGGCCTCGTGGAACAAGCCCCTGCTAAAGCATTAACCCAGTTTTCTGAGAAGTTAACACTGGTATGGAAAAGCTGTACTTTAGGTTCCTCCCATGCAATCCCTGTGGCATTAATGGCATATAAGAATTTCAGGTGTGGTTTTGCTTAGCATCTCTGCTGTACAGATGTCCAACAAGTCTGATCACAAACACCCACCTTGGTCTATAAGCAGCTGTGACTGTGGTACAAAAGGCACATGGGCTGTATGTTGCAAAGATTCTGGATCGTGCTCTTAAGCAACATGAAGTGCCTATTTTGTTGCAAGCCAGTACGTTTTGTACCAGCAACCAAGGTAAGTGTGGATGCTTCCTCAGGAAAATACATAAATCATAATGAAAGAAAAATGATTTAAATCAATAAGTTAAATGGCCTTCCATTTCAATTTTGGCTTTAAGTCTACACTGTGTTACGGTTGGTTTTATTTTTGTGCACAAGCCAAGGAAGTCTTATTGCCCTTGTTCCCACCCCCAACCCCAATCAATCCATCTTAAGAGACTTCTTTTGCCATCTCGCCAGTGACATAAAGAGAACTGACAGGCTTTAAACCAGAACGCCAGGGTTACGAGAGTAGCTGCATTCTTGCATGAGCTACTTGGTACGAAGAAGCAGCAGCAGGGCCGTGGGGGGCTTTGACTGACACAAGGACATCAGTTCGTCTTTCTGTTTCACAGCGCAGACCACAGTGAAATTCAAAGCCCATTACAGCTTCACAGCTGTTATCACATCAGAAGGCAAACTTGAAAGCTAACTTGCAGGAAGGCAGGAGAAAAGTTCTCTTGGTTTCTTCTCTTGATAATAGCCACTGAATTATTTAGTGGACATTAAAGAAAAATTAAGAAATGCAACTGCAAGACAAAACAGCAAGGTAAGAGCAGTGGTACATACCCAAGGCAATCCAACTTTATGGATAGAGAGCTGTTTGCTTCACGCAGCGGTGGCAGCAATATGAGCTACGCCTTGCTTTTGAAAGGTCATTTGAAATGACAGAATTTCAGGACAAAGCAGCCCTGCTAGAAGACTGTAGTGGAATTCTTCCCCCACCACTGAACATGACTATCACAAAATCTTATTGTGTATAAAGTGGGCTACCCAGGACTGCAGCATGTTCAAAACTTGCATTTTCCACTATTAGTTTACATTCCCCAGAGGCAACTGGAAATATTACAAATATCTGCAGTTTGAGCGAAGTCCTTGCATTGTACCCTTTTTTTTGGAAGAACAATGAATTTAGAAGTACTACTTTTAAAGATGAAAACAAAGCATACAAACCTACTAAAACAGGGACCTGAATCCCTCGGTGATGTCACTGGCTTCCATCACTTCTGGTTTCCTTCCTACACATTTGGCTTCAGTTTTTCAAGAGCTCCTTCAAACAACTAGAAGTACTTTACCCCTGGGGCACCAATTATTATTAGCTGGGTTCAAAACATAATTCCCTGTTGGCAGCGTACACTGTCCTCCTTTGCTGAGAGAGGTTTCTATTGGACATTCTAAGCTGCCAAACCGATAGGAGGGCAGATTGATCTAGTATTCTGCTCATCAGGGAGCAAGTGTCTGTCGTTCATTAAAAATGCATGACTGTCAGGCAGAATTCCCAGTCTCCTCGTTAACTAGCAAATTTACAAACATCATTCAGGACCATTTAAACAAGCTGAAAATAACTGCACACAATGTTTTGCCCCTAAAAATCTGAATGGTTGTAGTGCCCATATGAACACAATCATCCATTTTAGGCAGGCCACTTTTTAACACAACACCAAAAATCTAAAGCAGCCAACCAAAGCTGGACAATGTCAATAACATGCACCCAGAACTGTCTTCACACATTTTTCTCCTCCAGTCTGGGGGAAAAAACTCACAGGCAACAAAGATTCCTAGGAGCAATTTTGTTAAATGTAATTTTGTTTAAAATTATTCTGGTAGGCCAAGTTTTCTACATATCTTCATGGCCAAATATGGAATTGTGTGAAACAAAGCCATCTACTCTCTCAAACCTTCATCCTGGTTGAAACATGCCCTTGTAGTGAGTTGCGCCACAGTTACAATCCAATTTAGTCCAATCCAATCCAATTACAATCCCATTACACAGATTCAATGCATTAAAAAACTGAAACTGGTATAAAATAGGCAAAAATCTATTTAAAAACAGGCAAAATGCAGAAATATGCAAAAAACTGGAAAAAGCAATCAAATTCCATAGAGACTCCTCTGACTAAAGAATTTAGTCTCTGAAGCAATATGTGAACTGTCATCACAAGGCTTTTCCGGAACTCTTGTCAACAGCTACATAAAACGCCCACTTTATTTGTTTGTATAGTAGCTTGCCCAACTTGAAACATAATAGAAAACAAACAGTTGTAAAGTTTATTTCCAGACGCCTGAAAACAGAAATTGATTATCTCCCCTAAAGCTATCGTTCAGCTGCAGGAGATGCTTGCAACAACAGTTAGTTTACATTTTCTCAAAACACTTTTTAAAGGCAGCAGGTAAATAACCTCAGGCTAAAACGGTCACAAGTGACCTTAATAATTGGCCAAAAGTTCATACAGATTAACTGTACAAGATCAAGAAGTTTCTTGGTGTGGGCAGTGCAAGGAGAGGAACAGATGCATCAGCCGTCAGAGGACGGGGCAACTTTTTTTTCATGGTGAGTCAAGGAATCACATCTGAGAGACCTTACCATATATATACAAGCCAACCCTTTTGAGCATTCCCAAACTGGTAATGGTAAATGGTAAACCCGTGTTTGTTTGATATGTAACACAGACTTTTGCGTATAAGACTGAATGCCGCCACCCCCCCCCCCGCCCATCTTTGTATAGGAACTAAAAATTACAGAGGAAAGAACAGAATCCTGTCAGGTTTTCCCCCCTGCATGAAGGAGTATTTAGTTACTTCGGCCCCTGCGTGCAACTGAAGTAGTACTGCCCAAACAGATTTACAGTCTCATCTGCTGTCTGACAGACCAAAGCCTTTCCCCCAACATTCAAGAAACCTATTGTATTCTGTAGAAGAGGCTGGGTGTCCAGTCGTGGCATGCTACCACTCCCATGGAGACTTCCTGGTGACATAGGGAGCTTGCAATGCAAAAAAAAAAAAAAAGCCTCCCCGCGGCCAGGAAGGTCACATTTGGGGGGCATAAGTCTCAAGCCCAGGTTGCCAGTGCAACGGCACCAATGGCTGGGAGAGAACCAACTAGGGTTGGCTCCTCCCTTGCCCACAGACCATCCCTGCTTTGCTGGTGGCAGTGGGAGCACAGGAATGTTGGCAACATGTCTTGTGCCATACCCCACCACTGGGGAGGACCACAGTGACTGCGTTTGCCACTCCACCATGGCAAAAGCTTCAGGGAGGGTAAATCTGCCAGTGCAGCCACACGCTGCTCCTACCAATGGATTTGCCCCCTCCCCTTTGGATGAGGCTGTCATGATGCAAAACACTGCTATCCTAAAATATTACTTATTATTTAATTTCAGGAGCAAGGATGAAAGTCTGTTGTTTACATGGCCCAGCAGTCAATTCACTAATGGGAACAACGAGCTGCAAAATCTGATTAGCTAGAAGCTTTCAGTTTTAGACTCTCTAGAGGACTCACATAGCAATCCTAAACAGAGTTACATCCTTCTAAACCACTGAAGTCAGTGGATTTAGAAGATTGTACCTGTGTTTAGGACTGTGCTCTGAGGCTCAGGATTACCCATACCCAGATCCTGAGGTCCTTCAATGCAGACAGTTGAGTTTTGGCATAATCTAGCTTTTATCTTAAAATAAGTTCTTAGAATTCAAAACTGTTGAGTTGTTTTGTTGGTGGACTAGGACTGGGACTACATTATAGGAGAAAATGAGTTTAAACCTTGTTCCATTTTCCCAACTAAATGCACCCCTCCCACCAGGTGTAATATTCCTCATAGGGGAAAATTTACAGTCACCAATATCCTATATGGTGTTTGAATACTCTTTCTACAGGATAAATAGCAATGGTGAGAAAAAAATAAGACTCCGAAAGTGGTGTGAAGGAATGGATTCTTGAACCACAGCTCAGATCTAATGAACTCAGTGCAACATTAAAAAAAACAAAAACAGCAGGAGATCAATTTGTGGATCTTCCCTGATTATGTCCAGGGAAGTTCTTGGCCCTTTGTTGCAACAATTGCTCTGGAGTGTTTGGAGTTTTTACTATTATAACAGTGAAACTAAGAAAACCTAATTTAAGGTAATCTATCAGCACATTTGGGTATCCATTTCTACTTTCAGAAACTTCTATTAGGGTATATGTACAAATACCATGTTAGCCACGGGTTGTGGAATGCTTTGTGATCCTTCATTTTTACAATAACAAAATTGGTTCAGATACAACCAAAGAAACCAATTGCTTAATAGGTTGTCATCTCTCCTGATTAAAAAAAAAAACTGGGGGAGGAGGCAGGCCTGTGCTCCTCGGTGTACTCTAGTCTTTGTCAGTGCTTCCATTACATTTGGCTAGAAAGGACATGTTCCAAATTACTGCCATGGAATGGAAACCAGTCTTCTAAAGTGTACTCACATTTCAACTAAGAATTTATTTCTCCAGTTTGAGAAGTAAGGCCAGGTAACATGAAAGCAATATTGCGAGACTCTATATGTTGGCCTTTCATAAAGGCAGAGATTCAAATGAATATAAAAATCACTGAAATACATTTTAAAGGTAGCTAGATAAAGCACCATGTGGTAATTTATGCCTTTCTAATCTAGCCTGATCTCATCAGACCTTGGAAGCTAAGCAGAATCAATTCTGGTGAGTCTTTGGATAGAAGACCACCAAGGAATTCCAGGGCAGCTATGTAGAGGAAGGCAATGGCAAACTACTACCATTAGTCTCTTCCCTTGAAATCCCAATGGAATCGCCATCAGTCAGCTGCAGCTTGACAACACTTTCCACCTCCACCATCGCACTTCCCAATTGCTCAAGATATAGCAATGTTTCTGAAGGTGATCCCTCTAAATGCTGACAGACGCACCAAGGTGAGCCTAGAGGTCTTTAACTCCAGATGAATACCGTTTCAATAATCACTTCCCAATACCATGGAAAGAAAGACACCGCCTGCACATGGCACATGTTGGCAGTCCTGTACCATCTTGGCTACGATTTGTTGCCAATTAATATTTCTCAGCCTGAGACAAACACCAACTCTTCAAACAAGCGGTTACACCATTAGCAGAAGAATGGAATGCCACATACTGAATCATAAAAGTTAGACTGACAAAGCATACACCAAAATTACCTAGGCTAGCCAGAACATTGCTGTCCTGAACTGCTGGAGTCTCGGAGATATAACTCAGTTTTAAAAACAGAAACATCACCTCTACCAGACACAGAGTAACCAGACAGAATTTGTCGTAACATACCAGTATTGCCTTCTGAAAGCTTCAACACTCCTTATCAGCCTGTAACAGTACTGACCTGCATTGAAATGCTGACCTAGCTTGACCTCACTTAGTTTACAAGGCTGGCAAAGCTTTATGTTCAGTTTCAGGTTTCACACCTCACCACCCATCTGGGCATTTGGTACATATGCAGAGGGTTGCAGAGCAGTTTACCCTACTAGTCTCAGAACTTCCCTCAGGAATTCCCTTGTGACCACTGTAGCATTTATGACTATTGCCAAGGTGCCATGGCAAAGAAAATCCACTTTATCAGAGAATTTCTGGAAGCAAAGCACCGGTTCTGAAGCAAGGGGCATCCATTCTATTGCATGGGCTGTTCTGCCATAAGGACTAATCGTCAGTCCCAGTACCTGGCACGCTGCCTGGCTTTCCCCTTTTTACATTGAGAACCACCTTGAAATCTGAGTGAATGTTCATACAATCACCCCGAGAAACCAGCTATATTCTACAGCACTCTCTAACCAAGTAGAACTTTTCATAAGGAACAGCTAGACAGAGAACACAGCAACAATATTCTGGCAAATTAAGGACTCATTAATCCAGCCTAAGAGGCATTTCAGTCTTTCTTTCCTCTGTAAATGCAGTGGATCACCACAACATTTTCAGCTGGAGCTGTCAAGGGGGATGCCTTATTATGGAAACCAGCTCATGTAAGCAAGCTTGAGTTATTGGGACGTTAAACTTAGTTTCCCTTTCACTGGGAGAAATAAGAGAGCACATTAAATTAGAAACAGCAGAGAGACACACATACCCTTTCCTACAGATGTAAACAGATGACAAAGCAGGCAGCTTAATTTGGGAGAGTTTGCAGCCCCAGATAATTCTTTATTATCAGTTAATCAGGGTGAAAAATATTTGAGAGCATTATGGGAGCAGGGAAAAAGAGAATCAAAGAAAATTTAAAAGCAGGTTTTACAGGGAGTCAGAGCTGTGTGTATTTTGTTCATATTTGACTCAATCTACCTGTGTTTATAAACTATATTATAATAGAATAATTTAAATCTTTTTTTAAACTTCCCAAGATAGTCAATCTTACAGAGCACAACAGCATTCCTAACAAACCTTACACTTCAGGTAACAGCTTGGAGAGTCATTTTAGGAAGTTCTGCTGTTGGGCAGGAAAAAATTCACTGCTTTATATTCTTTTTTTCTTTCTTTTTTGCACATTCTGATTATCATTACACTTTTCACCCATGTTACAAAACCTGGCAGAGGTTACACCCACATTTTTCATGCTATCTTTTCCTTTATTTTGTACTGTTAGGCATTATGTGTTTTGAAAGGTTTTTAATCAGTACTTTTTATTCCATTTTAAATCCATGCAGATTTTGTTGGTGTCCTTTATTTTGGAGTAGAATACTGCACTAAGTATGCCAATCTGTGGCTGGAGACTTTCACGTCACACCCTCACCCTCCCATACTGAAACTCCCAAAGTGGTGCAAGTTACAAAATATCAGCATTATTAAGGACAGTCTAGCTAATTAACCACCAATCTGTGTCATGGCATTACTCCAGGAGCAGCAGCACACACAGGCTCACGTTTTAAGTATGACAAGATATAAATATAGGGAGATGATGCCATATGCTGTCATGATCTGGAATGTCACAAGTAGATTAAATATATCACTGTAAAAGGACAACAATCCTTTATCAAGCACAGAGCCATGCACAGGGCGGTGAGGTGGGGGGGAGATCTGTGCACTCCCCTTCCGTTACAACCCCCTCCCCCCCAATGATGCAAGCCACTCTCAAGCTTAGGATTTAGCTGAAAATGCAATCGGATCGGCAGGAGGTGGGGGGAAGCAATAGAAAACTAAGCCTTTCCTGCATTTAAGCACACTATCCCCGACCCCCGCCCACCAACTCAGCTCTGCATCCCAGGCAATGGGCTCCCAACAGGAAATGGGCATTTTCCTTTGCATTTCAAGGCGTAGCCAGCATACTGAAGTATATATTTATATGCAGAAGTCACACAAGGAATGCATTCCAGTGGCAGCAAGATCAGAGAAAGGAAAAGAGAAGAGCAGTCCTAGAAGCACCCGGGGAGAGCCACGGGGCCGTTCGCGCAGCCATTCCGAGATGTGCATGCCACACTGAAAACCACAGAAATCTGTCCACTCACATTGTTTAAATAGCTCCAGACACAAAGCCATGAGAGACACAAAGAGGGCGGGGGGCGAGGAAGAGAAGGAGGAATCGAGAGAAAAAGAGAGAGTCGAGGCGACGGCGGGGAGAAGGGCGAAGAGGAGGCTCTCCTTCCTTTCTCTCTGCAGGAGAGTAGATAGAAGTCACGGCAGCGGCAGAAGGACAGAGGCGAGGTCCACCCTGTTCATTGAGAAAAACAACAAGCAGCTTCCCGGGCCGAGGAAGAAAGAGGGCGGCGGGGCGAGAGGCAGTGCTGGTGCTGCCTGGTGGGCCTGCCTTTTGGCGCTCCGGCTCAGAGCCTGGCAAGGGCAAGTAGCGGCCGCCGATCTGACCGGTGCTGCAAAGATACAAAATGACAGAGACGCACGGGCGGCGGAGGAGGAAAAAAAGGCGCACTCACCCTGCTCACTCACTCAGGCAGCCCCCATCCGCTCCCGTTATGGACTTCCAAGGGGAGGAGCGTCTGGGTTAAAGCTCCGGGTTCGCCACGCCCACTTCCCCGCGGGGCGCGCTCGGCTTAAGGCCAGGCGAGCGGAAGGTGCCGCTGCAGGGCGAGAGCAGCTGGAGCACCAGGGCGAGGGCCAGCGGCGCGCGACTGCCCGGGGAGAGCCTGGGAATGGCCCGCGCGGCCAATGGGACGAACGGAGCGGGAGGGCGCTGCTGCTGCTGCTGCTGCTGCTGCTGCTGGTGGAAAGAGGAGAGGCAGAGCAAGCGGCCGCTGCAACTCGCCAGCGCCCTCCGCCTCACTCAGGGCTGCGAAACCAGTTCCAGCTAGTCTTCCGCACATGCTCACATGACGCTTTTCGCTCCCTCTCGGCTAGGGCTGACGAGCGAGGGTGGAAGGAGCGGGTGGGCGCGCGCGCTATAAAAGAGAGAGCAGCCTTGCGGGAAAAAGGCGGTGGCCAGTCGAAACCCCCGTAGGGGTTTGGCCACGCCGGCGGTGTAACCTTCGTTCTCACAAAGGAAGAGGAGGGAGGGGTAAAGATCGCTGGGCGCAGACAGATGGCTGACAGGTGTGTGGACCCCCGGTCGGGAGCACGGCGGGGGGTGGGGGGAAGAGATGCAGATGGCGAGGGCGGGGTGCGACGCACGCTCCAGAGTCTAAATATATCTCCAGCTTCAAGCACACATGCATTGCTACCAACGGAGGCACTGGAATGCACACCCTCATCTCTGTTTTCCTCCTGCCGCTTCAAGCTGTCTGCCAACGTTGCTCCATCCCATACAAGCATACAGAGGGCGCCGGCTGAATCCCCCCCCCCCTTCCCGAATGCCACTCTGCCATGGATGCTATTTACTGGAGGGGGGAGTTAATTTCAGGCACATTTCTGGAGGGGGCAAAGGTGCCCACAGGATGGCAGTTTTGTCCGTGTGATAGCTGATCTTTTGGAATTCTCTGAAATGTCACAGGCAGGTTGCAGTATCCTAGCTGGTCATCTCCTTTTGGGCTGGGAAGCAGCCAGGTACAGCTTCACCACCTGCATGTGACCAGTCATCACTTTCCCTGTGTGGGAGCAATAACTGAAACTTTCATCACATGATACCTTCACCATACAAGGCATCATTTCACAGTCCTGTCACCCTCAGTCAGGAGAGGTGAACTGAAATATGGGGATTCACTCAATGAAGGAGAGCAGGTGATAGAAGGGAGTGGGTAATAAGGATCAAGAGACAAAAGGCATGGACGGCCTTGCAGATCGGCTTTCTTTCTCCAGCAGAAAACCAGACAACTTCCTTTGGAAAGTGAACAGCAATGTCCCATTTCTTTGTTTGTCCTCAGATCCAGGGTTCAAGCATGTAGGCGAGCACTGTGGGTACATTTTAGCAAGGAGATCTGAGCCATGCTGCAAGCCCATTTTGAGGGTAGGAGTCTCTGACATTTCAGAAATGAAACTTTCATTTCATGTCTCATTACATTGCATGTATGGAATTGGGGAGGATGGCTGCCCTGAGCACAGGGAAATGATCCTTGGGCCCTGCTGGCTCCTTGACCACAGATACAGGCATAAGAAGACCAGTGGCCCATCTAGCCCAGCATCTTGTCTCAGTGGTCAAGCGGTTACTCTGGAGGGCCAACAAATAAGACATAGAGACCACGGATATTTGGAGGTTTACTTTACTCGCTATGGCTACTAGCCATTGACTCGATCTTCCATGAATCTGTCTGATCCTCTTTTAAAGTTATCTGTGCTTGTGCCCATCTCTAAACCCACAGGCAGCATGCATCCTTCCATTCAGTCAAGTCAGAAACCTAATGAGGCTTTTCCAATTGAACATGCCATGGAATTTCCATTCAGTTTTAACATGGTTTTCACTAGATGCTACTCAGAAATGTCAAATCTTTTCTCAGCAACCACGAGAGCTAGAATCTTGGAAAGAATAAAAGATTTAAAAAGGAAAGACAGCTGATGATACTGAGCTATCCGGTTCCATGCTTGTACTGGATATTGCAGAATTGTTAGCAATGAGTTGGATTCTCATCAGCTTTTCTGCTGGTGAAAAAGCAATATCTGAGTACCAAAAAGGCCATGCTGGGGCTTATGGGATTTGCACAGACAACAACCATATGGAATAGGCACTGTGGTGAGGAGAATTGGCTGATTTTCAGCAAAAAAGTGGAGGTGCTGGCTTTAACACAATACGTAGGTTTTTACAATGGTCTTTCATAACACCATTTCTCTCCATAAACAATAGACTGCCAGGCTCACGGAAAGTAAAATAATTAGAAGTATCATGATTTTGTGTTTCTTTGATTCTCCAGTACATCATGCATGTTTCCTCAGAAATAGGTTGCATTCTGTTCAGCGGGGCTTATAGAATTGTGCTGTAAATTGTATAAATCACTGCATATACTTTAACATTCCCTTTCAAGGAATGCCCACAACCCAAGATGGACCTTTAAAGCAGAGGCGGCTCAATACAGACTTCCTCTCCATTTGTCCATATTCACTGGTCTTTAACTTGTGTGCTTTTACAGAAGGTGTTAAATCTTTTAACCATTTCTCTTTCAAGTGGGAGGCTTTCTGTCCGTTCTATCTAAACTGAGTTTTGAGTTGCCATAAGTGCTGCCCTGCAACTTTATCCAATAACGATTATGTCATCATCAATCTTTATGGCTTTACCTCAGGATATCCAAACCACAATGGTCTTCTCTATCCTGCCCGCTTGATTCTATAAAGGGATACCATCTCCTCTCAGTCAAATTGGAGGAGCTTATTTCTTCATTCCCAAGAAAGAGGTGACCTAATTTTGGCCAATGTGTCCTGTGTGTTAACAAGTTATCCAGCATTTCCTTATCTTGACACAAACTGCTATGGAAAAGGAAATAAGATATTTTCTGGTTTTGCTTTACAAGTTTTTGAACTGATTTAAAGGGTTTTTTTGTGTGCCTATTGAAAAGCAGTTCATTAAGGAAGAGAAAACTACATGAATAAATTTCAATCTTCCTTCCTTTCACAAGATAGCAAATATTATGCTGCAGAATTGTGGTCAGGCAGAGTCACTCTAGAGGTGACCTTTGTGCTGCCGGCAAGTGATTTTACACCGCAGGTTTCAAGTAATGGTTATTATATGCAAGTGCAGTTATATGCGGTTTTATGGCTAGTGCTAAAAGACCAATTGAAATACAAGTAGAGTCATTTGTGTATAGTTTAAAAGCATGTTGCACAGTTTGCCAGAGAGATATAGAAGTGGATTGGTCTATCAAAAATTAATGCTGATGGCAATCCAAGGTACAAAAATCTATGTGTGTATATGTAATTTGGGATATTCATTTTTTATATCTTTACTAAAGAAAAACATTCATTTTTAATTTAGTAGTCCATGGTTGCAATTTTTTTAAAAAAGAAGGGATTCACTTTGTGCTTTTGAGATGCCATTTTGAATTTGATTTTCAAGACTCTTGAATATAAGATTCCATTTTTAACGGCTATCTAAATTAAAAACATTTTCTAATTGTTTTTAGAATATGTTACATCAAGTTTTTAAAACAGTTTATTTGATAATTCTGCATGATAGTATATTCTATGTAATTGTAAAGCTATCCATAGTAGTTATTTGATATGTACACCTGTACACTTTTGCTAAAGTGACTATTTTCCACAGGTCCTCTATAGGTCGACATAATTTATATGTACTTGGAACTCTGTTTCTGGGCCGATGGGGTGGGTTGGATCAGGACTGTGATATATTAAAAAAGCGGCTTCAGCCTTCTCCTGCCCTGT
Organism: Sphaerodactylus townsendi; assembly: GCF_021028975.2. NCBI lineage: Eukaryota > Metazoa > Chordata > Lepidosauria > Squamata > Sphaerodactylidae > Sphaerodactylus > Sphaerodactylus townsendi. The sequence goes on from NC_059429.1 coordinate 103,897,459, forward strand.
TTTCCAGACTTGAAATGGTCCTGGCCTGGGAGTTCACTCTTTGCCCTGTTTGAGAGGATGAGGGAAAGGTGCCCCCTGCTGGATGGCGAGCCTCCTTTCCAACTGGTAGGGAAAAGCATGCCAACCATAAATGCATTAATATCTTTGGATTGGAGAGTTCAGATTCTCAGAGTCTTGAGCCCAAGACCTAACAGACAGATTGGCTAAGAAGGGCTCTTGAGCACACCTGGTGTAGGGGTTGAAAAGGGGAGCTATTCCTTTGTTTGGGTATGGGGTTGTGAGTGCATTTGGAGTATGTTGTGTAGCTATCTCTATTATTTTTTTTGTCCAGAAGGATGACAGATGGGAATGATGATGCTAAAGATGATTGTAGATGCACCAGAGAGGGAATTCATCTTGCTGCTAACCATGACCAGATATATCATTGACTGGAAGTACCTAGTTAGTAACTTCCTTTTTGATTATTTTGCTTAGTGCACCTAGATCTGTTCTTGTAGTACTCTAAGTGTGTACCTTGCAGAAATAAAGTTGTTTAATTAGGGGAGCATCTGCACAAGTCCTTACCCACTAGCCTTAGCTACTGGCATGCTACTTGGCATTATAAAGCCCTGGGGCCTCATCCTTGAGTGACCTCATCCAAGGGGAAGTGGCACTGCATTTTACCCAAGCTGGTGGCAGCGACAGCAAAAGGACAATGGCTAGGTTTGGCCCACCAGGTGATCCAGTTCTCGATAGAAACATACAGTTAAGCCATGCTATATTTATACAAACTATTGATTCCAATTAATTATTATTATTTTATATCTATCCCTGTAGCCTTTCCTGGTACAAAAAGTTTTTGTGCTTGAAACTCCTGAAGACAATTGTTGCATTCTCTTGGCAATAAATACCCCTGCACCTTGTATGGATTTTCCACAACAGTTTTAAGGTTACAACTTTGTTTTCTAGTCACAGAATTTATACCCAGACTTCTGATGATGTCTGACAGTACAGAGGAGGGAACCCTGACGTTTTTCTAGCCTTTGGAATTCTGACACAGGATGGTGGATGCAATCACAAATTGTACAATGAGGGAGGCAAAGCAGCTCCAAATGCAGGGAAGAAGTGGGGTAATTTAATCAATACACTGGGAAAGAGAAATGAGAGACAGAATTAAACTAACACTGTGGTGGCAGCTGCCATCAAAACAGTATGATTTTAATCTTCACAGATCTTCAATAGCCAATCAGAAGTCATTCTGGGCAAGAGATCATCCACTTTGTGAAAACTCTTGGTGGACATCAGATAAGCTGTTGGTGGGCACCTTGGGAACCAAAGCCCCCATGTTGGGCAGCCCTGGTTTAATGTCACCAACAGACAGATGGAGGATAAATGCATCTCAGCTGCTATAAGGATCCTTTTCAGACAGCACATGAAGGAGGACTGAACTACACAGAGAAAGGCGGTCATGAAAATTACATCTCCCTCTTTAGCCAAAAATTAGGTAGGCAGTATGGCTTGGCAGGTCACCTTGTTCCTTGAGCCAGGTCAGGCAGGAAGCATATGCATTCCTTGAACTACTTGTTATTCACCATGGCCAGTTAGCCTTATGATTTATTTATGCTCCATTGATTGTACTATGCTCTGCTTAGATATATAAAATCTGTAAAGGGAAGGAAAATTGGAACACACTAAAAAGAATTTTATTCCTGAAGCAAGCACTTGTAGTTTGGATTTTCTTTCCATTTCATCAACAGGGCAAATCTGCATACATCAGTGTGATCTAATGTTAAAAATTAAATAGTAAGGTAAGGGTCACTGGTAGACATCCAACAATCTTTCTCAATATAGGCTAGAATGCATCCATTTGAAGTATGGGCTGGCTCAAACTAGAATGTTAAGGCTTTGCAGAACTCATAAAAATTCAATTACATTTTATTGTTTTCTGCCTCTTACAAGCATTTTCCAGAGTTTATTACCTGTTAAATGGGGAGGGGCATACAGTGGCGCACAGCCCATGGAATTAGTGGGGTCACATATCCCCAGGTGGAGGCCATTTCTTCATCAGGGAGGGCAGAAAATCACCCCCCACATGACCACATCCCTCTGTGCCTGGAGGGAGCCAAAGGGAAATATTGGCGCTCGGCCAGAGGGAGGCTGGCTCACCCGCAGCCTCTGTCTCACCCGCAGCCTCTCCTGACCTGCTCGGACACCATGGGGGAGTCCACGGATCAGCTCATCAATTGTTGTGAGAGGGGAGCAAAGCCACAACTTGGAAAGCAGCAGGTTAAAGCCTCTGCACCTGGGAGGAAGAAGGACCTGCCCTAGTGTTGAGTTGCAGCCCTTCTCGGCGAGGCAATTGTGTGGATCGTTCGCAGGGTAATTCCCGTGAGCATCAACATCGGCCTGTAAGAGGAAGGGTCCAAGGGAGCTGGAGAGGGCAGCTCCAGAGTTGCCCATGGGTGTGTGTGGAAAACTGAGGTTTTGCCCTGGGCTCCACTTTCCCTAAATATGCCTCTGGGGACATATGCTATATATAGCATAAGGAATGGAGAATCCAACAGGCAGCTTAATCCAAAGTGCTGGGCACCCAGACATGGTGCCACAGCCATCCCACACTGCCATTCCCAAGGGGGCCTTCTGGTGGCCTGGGGAGGCAAAAAACACCAAAAAAGCCTCGCCACCACTGGAAGGCCCCATTGGGTTTTATGGTGGCATAACTCTTAAGCCCTGGGTGGTGGCACAACATAGGCAATGACCAGGTGGAAGGCAAATTGCATTGGGTTCTCCCCCCAGCCATGCTTCCAGATCACCTCTGCTACACCAACGAAGCCATAGGGATGCTGGGCCAATGCTTTGCACCACTTTTAACCACCGCAGAGGGCTACAGAGACTGTCTGCTGGTGGATCTGCCCCTCTGCTGGGGCAAGTGTTCCAGAGAGGATAAATCCACTGGTGCAGTCCTGTGCCACTCCCAGCAATAGATCCCCGCCCCTTTGGATGGAGCTGAACATTGTCCTAATTAGTTCTGCTCCGACTTGGACAACCCAGGTTATCCTGATCTCATCAGAGCTCTGAAGCTAAGCAGAGTAAGCCCTAGTTAGTATTTGGATGGGAGACCACCAACAAAGTCTAGGGTTGCTAGACAGGCAGCCAATGGCAAACCACCTCTGAATATCTCTTGCCTTGAATATGGGGTCATCATAAGTGGGCAGCGACTTGATGGCAAAAAAATTAGTCTTAGTTATATAAACACTCAGAATAGTTATTTTCTGTGTTCACAGATGGTTATAACTATTCTGAGTCATAATAATTAATATAGAGTGGGCAGCTTGCACCTTGTGAGCTGCATACCACCTGTCTGGCTCCTTTTTATAGTCTTCAGCATAATATTAAAAGGTAACTGGAGTCTGGTCCACATAAAGTTTCCTTTGCTGTCAATTTACAGTTGCATTTGGATATACACAATTGCAATTATTACAGTGTGTGGTTAAATTCACTAGAAAGAGCGTCTGTGATTTAACCACAGGACATTTCATATCCTTAAATTGTAAGGTGTGTATGTTCTGGATTGGGGGCAGCTTTCTGAGCAGCTTCAGTGAATGGTGTTTCTGGGGAAGGATCTGAAGACATGCCGTGCATCAAAGGTGTGATGGTGCGCAGAGATGGATTGACTGTTATGGCCACTGGGATATTTCCCAGTGGGTTGGTGGCCTGCTCTCCAACTTGGGTTGGGCCAGCCCAGTAGCAGGAGGGCAGCACCTGGCCATATTGGTGAAGGCAGTGCCCCAGCTCAGGTGTGCACAGGCTTAGCAAAAGCACTGCCCTAGCTGGGCCATACACAGTGTAGAACTGACTGGGCAGGCAGGCAGGCAGGCTCTTCATCCCACCCTCCTCCTCTTCCTTAGTGGGGGAGCTGGAACTTTTCCCAGAGCTTTATTTTCTTCCCAGCCTGCCCCTGCTTCTTGGAGGCTATGGGTGATATAATATCACCATAAATACAGACCATGTATAATGTGAAAAGCAATGAATTCTAGAGGGGCAGCTGTGATAGTTTGTGGTATCCAAAATGACAGTCTTGGGGCACCTTAAAGACAGACAGATTTTTAGAGTCTTAGCCTACTTCATCAAATACATGAAGTGTATCTTGGAAGGGATCGGGGGAGATACAAATGGATGGGTTAGTGGAAGAGAATAAATAAATTATTGCAAAATAAGGCCAGAAGAACAATTGAGAGGTAAGCATATGTATAACTATAGTAAGCCAATGTGACACAGTGGTTAAAATGTTAGCTGTGAATGGCCTATTCTGATTGGGAGACCCCATGTGCCATGGAAAGCACAGGGTAACCTTGGCCTAATTACTCTCTCTCTCTTAGTCTAACCTACCTCACAGAGTTGTTAGGAGAATAAAGTGGAGGAGGGGAGAGCACAACCTTGAGCTCCTTTGAGGAAGTGCAGGATAAAAATATATTAAAGAAACCAATGTGTAAAACATGTGAAAATAAGACCCAGTAAAAAAAGAACTGACAGTCTCATTAGGGTGGCCATGGACCATTCCCAACTGGTGTCAAATTGGCTAACTTCCAAGGAGAGACAATTTATGTAGAGTGCCAGCTGCTCCTGGTCTCCATTGAGACCAATACTGCATCATTGTTTCAATTAATGACTGAAGAGAAGAGTACGTGAAAGAACATGGGGGAAATCCTGCAAAATACATACCTTCATATAAGTTGTAAGACTTTTTAATTTCACACGTATTCGATTAATGTAGATAGTATAGGAATGTGCAGTCCTGACCTCTATTGCCCAGGCTAGCCCTGTTGGAATTTCCAGCCTTGTTTGCATGCAGCAGTAGCAGCAGAAGCAGCAGGGAATTCTGGGGAGCTGCACGAACATTCTAAAGGTGACAGTTAAAATCAGTTGGTGGTGTTCTGATCCCTCACACACAGTCGAGACTGCCTAAGTGAAAAGATGTTCTCTGTGCTCTGTAAACCAAATGATATATAAATTTGCTCTGACTATATAGTAAAAGATATTGTAAAACAACCAAACTGTAACAGACTATGTGCTGTGCATGTAACTATTATATGTGATACTTTGTTAATGTATATACTGTATGTTTTCTCTCTCAGTTTAAGTAAAGTTCTGCTTATGTCTTTATGAACTTCTGAGGTAAAACGGCTGGTCTTTTGAGAGATAACTATTCTAATTTGATGTGCCGCACAATCCACATTTCCACTCATTACTTTGCTTGACAGGATTATATATACTAAATATACCTGTTGTCCTTCATCAATGAATGACTGAGGAGAAGAGTATGTGAAAGAACATGAGGGAAATCCTGCAAAATACATACCTTCATATAAGTTGTAAGACTTTTTAATCTCACATGTATTTGATAAATTTAGATAGTATAGGAATATGCAGTCCTGACCTCAATTGCCCAGGCTTGCCCAACCTCATCAGATATGTGCAAACTTTCCAAAATACACACACCAACATCAGTGGGTATAATTAAATGTAACATTTAGCTCATTTTATGTTTTGTTCTTTGGAATCCATGCAACAACCCAGGGGCGTAACGAGGCAGCCCTGGGCAAACTGTAGCCCTGGGCAAAACCTGAGTTGGATGCCCCCCCCCCCCCCATGGGCGGCCACTCCACCACGACCATTTTTTTTGTACCAGGACATTGGTGCCTACCAGGGGTGAGGTTTTTAGACATATCAGCACCAAAATTTCAGCATATCATCAGGAGACTGTTCTTATGCCACTCCCCAGGTTTGGTGAGATTTGGTTCAAGGAGTCCAAAATTATGGACTCCCAAAGGGGGTGCCCCATCCCCCATTGTTTCCCATGGGAGCTAATAGGAGATGGGGGCTACAATTTTGAGGGTCCATAACTTTGGCCCCCCTGAACCAAACTGCACCAAACCTAGGGGGTATCATTAGGGAAGTCTCCTGACGATACCCTGAAAGTTTTGAGACTGTGCCTTCAGAAATGTCCCCCCCCCCAGCCTGCAACCCCCATGGACAGCAATACAGAAAACTCAATGCAGAACAAAGATTCTTGGGCAAATTTCTGGGATGTTCCTTCAGGGGGCGCATTTTTTGATGTATCAGTACCAAACTTTCAGGGTATCATCTGAAAACTGTCCTTATGGTACCCCCAAAGTTTGGTGCAGTTTGGTTTAGGGGGTCCAAAGTTATGGACCCTCAAAGGGGGTACCCCATCCCACATTCTTTGCTAAGGAGATGGGGCTACCCTTTTGAGGGTCCATAACTTTGGACCCCCTGAACCAAACTGCACCAAACTTTGGGGGTGCCATCATGACAGTCTCCAGATGATACCCGGAAATTTTGGTGCTGATATGTAAAAAAATGCGCCCCCTGAAGGAACATCCCAGAAATTTGCCCAAGAATCTTTGTTCTGCATTGAGTTTTCTGCATTGCTGTCAATGGGGGTTGCAGGCTGGAAGGGCACATTTTTGAAGGCACAGTCTCAAAACTTTCAGGGTATCGTCAGGACACTGCCCTAATGATTCCCCCCAGGTTTGGTGCAGTTTGGTTCAGGGGGGCCAAAGTTATGGACCCTCAAAACTGTAGCCCCCATCTCCTATTAGCTCCCATTGGAAACAATGGGGGATAGGGGCACCCCTTTTGGGAGTCCATAACTTTGGACTCCCTGAACCAAACCTCACCAAACTTGGAGGGTAGCATAAGGGCAGTCTCTTGATGTTTCGCTGAAATTATGGTGCCACTAGCCTAAAAACTGCACCCCCTGCAGGCCACAAATGGAAAACCACTAAAAATACCCAAAAACGAACCCAGCATTTTGATGCCCCCCACAAGGTGATGCCCTGGGCAGCTGCCCACCTTGCCCAATGGGCATTATGCCAGTGCAACAACCACTATCTACTGGGGGGAAAATACAAAATCCACAGTGTTTCAGAGAACATTCACATTTGTCTTAATAGATACAAATAGAAAAGATCCTCATATATTTTGTTGATATGCCAATGTTTCCTTCCTTTATAAAATAATTCATAGTTGAAAAGAAACCCTTTCTAAGGGCCTGTCACAAAAAAGAGTCAACTTTACCATTTACAATGTAAAAAAAAGGCAAATACAAATCTGGGTCATATAGTTCATTTTTAAGTCCTGCTATTGTCTGAGACAGAATTTTAAGTGTAGGGCTAATAAAAAAAGAGCTAGGCTTGAAAAGCTTCCTTCTATAAATCATCAGTGTACGTAGCCCTCCCAATCCCCACAGAATAGCACGCAATACTAGTTTCTGGAGAACTAGAATGAGAAATGACAGAAAAGAGACTCTATGTGGCTAGTAAGAAAGAGGAAATAAAAAAGCTCCTGGGATAGGAAAACAAAGGCCATTTACACACATTTATGCATTCCCTTTGGGTTTGATTCTTGGTTATGCACACATTTCCCCTTCTTTGGCAGTCTCCCTGCCTTCAGACTAAAGAATCCAGACTTTGGCACTCAGTCTTTGAAACACTCTTCCTGCAGAAGCCCGGTTTGCTCTTTCCTTGCTCTCCTTTTGTTCCCGGGTATAGACATCTTTATTTAGAACAGCTTTTAAAACCTAGATTTTAGTAAGCAGCATTTGAGGTTTTATAGGTGAATTTTAGTGACTTTTTATATGGTATAATATGATTGTACTGCATTTTATTCGGTTTTGTTGTACAGTATTACAGTTTGTAAGCTGTCTTGAATATGGCTATAGGAAGACAGGATATAAATACTTTTAATAAATAATGAATAAGTAAAATTTCCATGGTTTCTGAAAACTCTGAATCTGCTACTTTCCCTCTCCCTTCACAGGGAAAGCAAAGGAGGTCAGCATGTGTTTGGTTTTCTTTGCTCTCCCTGCCTTCCCCTGCCCCCACCACAGCAGTTCTTTCCACTCTTTGGGCCACTGTTTTGGGAGGATCAGAAATATACATTTTTCTTTTTACACTGAAATCAACAAGAAATTAACATGGTCTAGCAAACTAATGCAAGATTAAAGATGGCGGGTGGGGATGGGGAAAGATGGCATGCAAATAATTAGGAAGTGGTGGCCGAGCAAAATGACAGCTCTGCTTAACTAGGGATACTGTGCAGGAGAATCCCTATGCAAGCAAAAAAATGCAGGAAAACCCTACTGCCAAGAAAATAGCTACAGGGGTAAATAGTGCATGCCAAAAATCCCTTTTTAGGAAATGGGGAAAGATGAAATTTTAGTGTTAAAGTGGAACAAACATGGATCTAGCATCTATACAATAATATCTCCTACAATTGTGTGGTGAAGTGCTTTACTATTTAAAGAGGTTTGCAATGCATGAGTTGGGGTTGGTGTGGGAATGTGTTTGCTGGCAGAATTAGTTTGCCTGTTTTAAAAAAAGAAAAAAATATTGTTTGTGTAATCCAGTGACAAAACCAACAGAGAATGAAAAGGGTATGATTTGATAGCAGATTATTTCAGGCAGTGGCGTAGCGCCCACTGGGCGGAGGGAAGTGTGACACTCCAGGTGGAGCCACAACAGGAGCATTCTGGGGGCGTTCTGGGGGTGTTCTGAGGTGGAGGGCGCTGTGGCAAGGGCACAGTTTCCCCTTGCTCCACCTCTGATTTCAGGAATTACTTTTTTTACTTTTCCCCTTCTCCCTAGATTTACATGGAGAGTTGTGTGTGTGAAAGAGACAGAGTGTGTGTGTATGTCAATCACAATCAGTGAAAGACAGTAGTTAGTACGTGCTAATGACTCACCTCAGTATATATAGCATTTTTAATTGCAGTAGATATGCTATTTGAGTGGAAACACATCATATTTTTCAAATAACAAACCACTGCAGTTTCACTACAAGAAAAATACAGTATCTCCACATAACATCTGAACTTGATCCCATATAATAATCGAGTAATGGCACATTTCTTGAACAGTATAACCAACCAGAAAAGCATGAATAATACACATCAGCTCAATCAATACGCATCAGCTCAAACAGCTCAATCAATAAAATAATTTGAATTTAGAAATGTTTATATGCATATCTGGTTTTTGAAACATTTATGAAGTGATGTTATGCTTGACAAACATATTCCACCAAACAAATTGCTACCAACACAGCAACAGAAAGTCAGAAGCAATATAAGAAAAATATGATGAAATGGAGAAATGGAGGCTGAATTCAGCCAGACAGCTAAGAAACCCATTCTGAATTCTGTTATCAGTTCTCCACTGGTACAAACTCATCTACAGGTGGCTGACAATTAAAGCAGGGCCTTCTTGGTCATGGCTACCAACTCCAGATTGGGAAATTCCTGGGGATGGACCCCAGGAGGGACACAGTTTGGGGAGGGGAGGGGACTCAGTGGGGTGTAATGCCATGCAACCCACCTTCCTAAGCAGCCATTTTCTCTGGGAAAACAGCCTGGAGACCAGCAACCCTATGTGGCACTGAAACTTTGGAACTACCTCCCCAGGGAGATTTGTCTGTTTCCTTCTACTGTTATCCTCTGCCAGTGGGTAAAGACTTTTTGTGTTTTGCTTGATAGTCCCTTCCTAACAGTAGCCCTCTGTTTATATGTGTTTATGTGTTTTTTAAAGTGTTTCTCTCTTAAACACTGTTTTGATGTTTGAAATGTTTTAATGTCTGAAATGCCTAATGTTTGAAATGTTTGATGTTTATAGCCTTTCAATCCTGAGCTGGATGGAGAAGAAGTGTGGAAATGTTTTAAATAAATATATAGTACATACAACATAGGATCAACTTATTGTGTGGGCTGACCATATTATAAATTAAAGCTAAGGCTTTGGAGCCCCATTCAAAAGGGGAGTATCTGCTTTTGGGAGCAGCACACCAGTGGATTTGCCCTCTCCAAGGGCACTTACCCTGGTGGAAGGGCGATTCTGCGGGCATGCAACCACTGCCCACCTCCCCGGTGCTGAAACATGGTGGTGCCAGCATACCAGGGCCCCTGCCACCACCAGTGTTGCACGGGCAGGTTGGAGGCTGTCAGCTCCCTCCCAGCCTTTGCCAGTGTCATGCTAGGAAAAGTGGCACAAGTTCATTGAGGCCCCTAGAGGCTTTTCAGTGGTCGGGAGGCTTTTTCACTTTGCAAGCCTTCCCATGTCACTGGGAAGCCTCTTGGGAGTGGCAGGGTGGCACCATATCAGTGTTGCATCCCATCACCTCCAGTGTGGATGGGACTGCAAGACTCCTAAAACAAATGACTACATGAGACTCTCTCCCTTTTTGACAACTTTGTACCTTATCAGAAGCACGGATGTGGCCTAAAAGAGGATCCATGCAGTGTATGTTGGTACCACAGACAATTCCATCCACTGTGCTTAGGGCAGGGGACCTATAGGTTCAATTTGGAGTACAGGAGGCTGAATAGGAATTGGACACAATGAATGATGTAGCTTCCTCACTTCATGCAAATGTGCCCTAACAGCTTTGAAGGAGGCACAGATCAACCCATGCTATTTTCCAGGTCACCATAAAGAGCACATCTGGACTCATGGAACTTCTGCTTCCCTCTGAGAAGTATTCAAGAGACAGACCCCCCCTCTCCATCCCTTTTAGAAAACATGCACCCACCCCTAAGATTATCTGGCATTGGGTGGTCAGCCAAGCCATTAACAGCCAGTCAAGCCATTAACAGTCTAGTTAGTCTAGAAACCAACAATCCCAGTCTAAATTAGTATGGAAAACAACATAGTTGCTATAAATGCTAGTTCCTGTGCCATCATTTGGAAGCATCTATTTGAGACTACTGGGGTTAAGATACTATATAACATAAGGCAACCAGATGGCCAGAAGGCTGTGCAGGGTGGAGACCTCAGAAAGCACATGAGAAAGCTTGACAGTAAAACACAGACATGTGCCAAACTGACTGCTCAACATAGCTAATAATGCATACCAGAATATACTAGGAGTGTCACTATTAGACGGCTATTAATTTTTTGTTGTTGAGGAAGTCATTCTAAACCACAATTCTGCTTTTGTGTCTGTATAATCTTTAAGAAACAAATTGCCATCTATTGAGGGACAACATGGGTACATATATTTTATTCTATTTGAGCCCAAGGCTACCTCTCCTCTTCTATACTGTGTGCTGATACCTTTTTTCTATACATCATTGACCCAATTATTTAGGTAAGCCCGCCCAAAGCCTTATAGTCCTTGTTCAACATCAAAACTCTATCATGTGAGCCACTGTTGCTCCCAGGTCACAGATGGGAAAGTATAGCTGTTCCAGCCAAATTGTGCATTAAATCTGTGGTTTCACTTCATACCATATTCATTATCAATGTATTATATCTCTAATGGAACCCAATGATCCTGCACACATAGAGGTCAAAGTCATGGGTGCTGGGATTTGTAGACATAGGATAGCCCAGGATCACATCATCATAATGACCACAATATCAGCCACAATGTAGAGGGGTTTGTTCTCTAAATTGTTGCCTTAATTCATGTGTGCCTCTGCGCTTTTGAGGAGTGACACTTTCAGTTGAGGGCCATCATTAAGTGTGAACTGATCCTATGTGTACCATACATTCTGTTATCTGTATTGTAGCCATCTGACCTACAGCAGTGCAGAGGGTGAAAGAATGGTCTTTCTCCCAGAATGCTGCCCTGGCAGACCTGGCAAAACAGTGCCCTAAAAGGAGTCTGTTTCAGAAACTCCATCTTGGGACTGTATCTGACCTTGTGAACAAGAACACCTCAAGGACACCCCCCCACCTAATGCCTGGCACATACTCAGGAAATAACATTTAAATATAAACAGTAGCACACCTGGGTGAACCTAGTCTTCTTTTGTCTGTATTTGTTAACCTTTCTTGTGACCATCTATGTTGCAACACTCATTAAGGGTTGTTACCTGTTTTGTCCAACAGCCAGCCAATATATATATATACCTATGTATATGTAGGTAACAGATTACCTTTTTTTAAAAAAAAGGATCATGTGTATGTTAACAGCACTTACTCATGAGTGAACCTGGCAAGAGGACTGAATGGCCAAGATGAAAACAGGTATCTTCAGGCTATGCAGAAAGAGTATTTATTTGGAAAAAACAGCCTACTTGCACTTTGGCTAGAATCCAACTAGCAAAACATTGCTCTGCCAGCTTTGGCTGATAAGAAAACAAAGAACCTGTCTGACCATGTTATTTAACAATGCTGTAGTCTGGGGAAACAAAGATCATGCGCACCCACCCAGCCATCATAGATGGAATATACATTTCACAGATGTGTAGCTATGATATAATTCAGCAACTTTTCTTTACACATCCCAAATACCCAATCTCTCCCTCACAGATCCAGGAGAGAAAATTAAACAAGAGGATTGCATTGCATACGAATGGCATAATCCTCTGCCTGTTTTCAGAGAAAGCTATTTCTGGAAGATGCAATCTAGGTCAAAAAGAAGAACATCTTAAAGGGGGAAAATAATTATTGCTGCCATTAAAGGCAATGCGGGGTCAGTGCTGGCTCATATGATTAGTAACAGGCCTTGCTGTGGGACTTCAGCTTCTCACAGATTGTGCTGAGCTGCGGGGTGGCAGTGACAGGTCATTCCTTGCCCACGTTGTCATGCATTTGTGTTTCTTCTCGAACTGGCTCTTGATGCTTCATCAATGGCACACAGACTTGTGTGCTGATACACAGAACGCTCACAAGAACTGAGCAGCCAGCTTCTCCCTAAGGCACATAATCATGGATATTTGTAACTTCTTAGAACAAATGAGAAATTGTTAGAGCTCAAGCTTTTTTCCTAACTTCATCTATGTGAGAGTCATGGGGGAAGAAGAAGAAGAAGAGTTTGGATTTATATCCCCCCTTTCTCTCCTGCAGGAGACTCAAAGGGGCTTACAATCTCCTTGCCCTTCCTCCCTCACAACAAACACCCTGTGAGTTGGGTGGGGCTGAGAGAGCTCCGAGAAGCTGCGACTAGCCCAAGGTCACCCAGCTGACATGTGTGGGAGTGACAGGCTAATCTGAATTCCCCAGATAAGCCTCCACAGCTCAAGCGGCAGAGCTGGGAATCAAACCCGGTTCCTCCAGATTAGATACACGAGCTCTTAACCTCCTATGCTAGAGCATCTCCTTTGTATGCAGAAGTTCCCAGGTTCAACCCCCAGTCCTCTTTTGTCTGTATTTGTCCTCTCTGTATTTGTCCTCTCCAGCTACAAGGACCAGGTAATAGGTGACCTGAAACGCTTCAACCTGAGGCTTTGGAGAGCCACTGCTAGTCTGAGAAGACAATACTGACTTTGATGAACTAGTGGCCTGATTCAGTATAAGGCAACTTCATATGATCAGATGACCAGGCCATGGCTGCTTAGTGGTGAGAGAGTACATTGCATAAGCTCAGAGATAATTCCAATGTCATCAACCTTATGGGGGATCCCAAAAGATTTGGAAGGCAAGAGACATTCAGAAGTAGTTTACCATTGCCTTCCTCCACATAGCATCCCTGGTTTTCCTTGGGGGGTCTCTGAGACAGACAGGTTCTACTTCCTATGAGCAACCAATGAGAGTTGATGGAATGTTAGATCAGTTAGAAAACAGCATTTGAAAGTTCAGGAAGGAGTGTGGGAAGAGTAAAGAGAGAGGAGAGGGAAGGATTGGAGAGGTTTCTGAAATAGGGATGCAGAACTGGTAGTCCTTCCCTGAGGGAAATACGTTTCTGCCATCTTCACTGGCATCCCCTTCCCCCCTTCCCCTTTCCCCTTTCAGTACTATATTACAAGCATTTGGATGTACTGGACTGCTATGGTGCTGTAACACAACTCTCCAGATGTTTTTTTAAAAATCTGGAAAAGAACACACCATGGCAAAAGGCAGAAAAAAGTGGTGCTGATTGAAATAGTCTGAGTGCTTCAGAGCCTTTAGAGATAGCTCATAGATTGATTGAAGTAAGCTGTATGGAATGTCCATCTCTGTATCACTTTACTAAGAAACAGGACAACAACAGATGACATCTGCTTTCAAACAATAATCTGAAAGGGGCCATGCATGGTGCCACATACAAATACTAACCAGGGCCAGCCCTGCTTAGCTGCCAAGTTCTCGCCAGCTTGGGCTAAGCTAGGCTATTCAGGCTACTTCTGATGTTGTAAGGGAGTAAACTACTTAGACAGTCCAACTTTATGCCTTCCAGATGGCATGGGCCTCCACCTTCCTTATGAAACCTCAACAATTGGGAAATTTGTACCCTCCCTCATGTGATTACACCTCAAGAGCTCCTCCATATCTGTCTGTGATGAAGAATCAATAAGTAACCACATCAAATACTCTTAAAAGGCCCCCCTTTTTTGGAAATTTCATCTTGAATAATCAAAGAACAGGCCTCTGAACATGTCATTAATCTAGCCTCCATCTACTAAATTTCCCTCCTCTCCTGAAAAGGCACCCTTGCTTTAAAATTTCAGTGATAACCTCCATGGGCAATAATGTGCCAGTTTTGTATCATGTATCACTGGTCAGCAACTAATGTTATTGGAGGACCTCTTTGAGGAGGTGACAGACGGTCAAGGGCCAAGACACGCCTTTTCAAAGTGGATTGCCAGGAAGTCTTACCACAGCCATAGACACCATCCCGCCAATCCTCACTCACAAGGGCAAATTGTATGTCCCCAAAAGACTGGGTTGGGCCTTGAGGCTGCTGGTTGTCAATTCATAGGAGATACTCTTAGTGCTCTTGATGTGGTGTTAATGTTTAATGGCTTTTGAATTCACTTGCACGATGATGATGCATAGACAGCTCAGTCCAGCCCACGAGCTGTTTCTTTTCCAAGATAACCATTTAGCAAGGATCCCCTAAAACCCAGCCCATATTACCCCTTTCCATACAAGGGAAGAAACTGAACAAAACTGTCACCTTCCCACCCAGGAAAAAGAGTCAGGAGAACCTTGTATTTCTTTATTAAAGCCAGTGATTCAAAGTTTCTGTCAACCCCCCCCCCCCCAATTAGATGAGTTGGTTTCACTATTTCCACCCTTTTCAGTCTTACGCTTTGTAAGGCACAAAGGCTTGTCAGTGGCATGATCGAGGGAAGGTATTCATCTGTCTTCCTGGCTGTCAGACTGAAGCTACCTTAGATATAGCGCGCAACCTACATCTGAATGTATAGAATCAGAACACTGCATGGTTTATCAATTACTTGAAGGTTGTTAGATTTTGCCTACCGAACACAACACAGGCTTTAGTTGGCAGTGAGTAGGAATGGAGACTCTGTTTTCATAAGGGAGATATTGTGGGAGAGAGAGAGAGAGAGAGAGAGAGAGAGAGAGAGAGAGAGAGAAATGAAGAATGGAATGTGAATGGATAGAAAAGTCAGCATGCAAGAAAGGTCAAGTGGGCAAGGACTTAGCATTCCAGCTTCTTACATGTTAATAATACAAATAATACTATTCATAAAGTAATTACCAACTAGTCACTGTACAAAAAGTGAAATGAACTACTGAATGAAAAAGCCATGTGGACTGGAATGAACGTGCTGTGTAAAAGAACTCTCCTCCACTTTCTGCATTGAATGAACACAGCAACATCCTGAGCATTCCTTTGTGAAAATACACTCATGTGCTCATGCAAAGCTTATCAAGTTTTTTGTCCTTGTTTCCCCATCCCCTATTTCCAGCACCTACAATCTCCTGGCCCTTCCACAAACCCTGTTCCTCTTTAGCTCTGCGGTGTTTGCTGTTATTGGACTATTACCACAGAGATGCTTTGCTCTGCCTTGGGCCCCTTCCGCACATGCAAAATAATGCGTTTTCAAACCACTTTCACAACTGTTTGCAAGTGGATTTTGCTATTCCACACAGCTTCAAAGAGCACTGAAAGCAGTTTGAAAGTGCATTATTCTGCATGTGCGGAATGAGTCTTGGCTTCCTCACTGCAGTACTGTTTCAGGGAGCATCCCTGTGATGTCACTTTCTATACATCCTGTTTTTACAGTTGCCCTTGCCTTGCTATGATTTTTCCCAGACCTGATTTGATATGCCTTTGGATGCTATGTTGACAAGAAGGTATATACAGTTCTACAGGTTCTGTTCACATCAGTACAATTTTAGTTACTTCTGTCCTTGTGGGAATAGCTAGATCACTGTAACATTACAACAATCTATTGTAGCAGCACACTGGTTCACAGGTTCCATTAAAAAAAAACTGTTAGCCATTTTTATTGCAGAGATATACAGGGAACTGTGTAGGCTACATATTCTCCCTATTTGGAATGAAAAGGTTAAGAGATTTAGTTTTAAAAAACAAATTCAAAGCTGGGAATGCTACATTGTTTCAATAGAATTATAATGCTATAGTGACCTACTTAAAAGTCTGGAAAAACTCCTGTGTTGGCAGGGGGAAAATGATAGTTATAGAAATTCCATTGCCATGGCCTTTTCATTTGCAGCAGCCATTACAGCCACCCAGAAAATTGTGCTCATGTGGAAAGAGTCCATGTCTTCCCCTGGTACCTGGCTCCATAAAAGCTTGATGGTACTTAAAAAGAATGTCTCTGCTGCACTCCATATCCCATTGTTCCAATGGCCCCTTCATTCAACCTTCATTGCTTCCTGCTGTGAAGTCAAGCTGGGATTATCTTCCAAAGGTGAGAATGAACAAAGGGACTGGTGGAGCAGTGGGGTGTGGAAGCCACAATATCTCCACTTTTCAGCGCTACAAAGTTTTAAATAAAAATAGACATTACTGTTAGGATGATTCAACATTCCCTACCACCATCAACAACACATTTTCCCCCTGTTGCATTTGTACCTGTTGAAATTCTGTCTGCTATGCAGCTCTTAAGACCCAGTGCTTTCACCAGGAAAAAGGCAAAAACCTCAATGAGGGGAGGGGTAGAAGCTTTTGGATCCCATTGTAGTTGGGAAGAAATACCTTAAATTTGATTACAGTATAATTTAAAGAATGCCAACCCTGTCCAAGAAGTAATAAGCTGTCATAGTAGCCTGTCTAGGTATAGGGGTGGGAGGCTGTGGAGGTGAAGGACCTTAAACTTTGGCCTGAAGGACCTTAAACGTTTTTCCTATTCTGTCAAAGATGAGGGAAACTGTCTTAACAGAAACAGGCTTTCTGTCCCACTGCCAAGTACAATTTATTTTCCATGTAGCAATCCATAAACCTCTAAGAGCCACAAATCCCATGCTGATTGCAGTCTGAGCTGATTTCTTTGCAACACATATCACAGTACACACCACAGTTTTAATACAGACATCTAAATTCCTGTAGTCTGATATAACAACAAGAGCAATGGATCTTCTTGCACAGAATGAAATCTTTCAGGTCCAAGCCAACTGACTGCAATCAATCTCCCAAAACAGCAAACCAGAATTATGCAACAGGCCTGGGGGAATCGTCAAGATTATACTGTCCCTCTCCCTTTACATGCAGACTGCAAATTTATTGCTTCCTTATTCAAAAGAAACCATACTTTACCATTCCACCCAAGTCATAAACTATAGTTTGTTTTCTTGTTTTTCTTGGGAAACTGGACCAAACAAGTACCACGCACATAGGAACGAGCCGAAGATTTAAAATGAACAGTACTCTCTTTATGCATCCCTCACCCCACCCTCAGCAGTCCTATGGATCCACTGGGATTTACACTCAAATAAGTCCATATAGCAGTGATGGTGAACCTTTTTGAGACAGAGTGCCCAAATTGCAACCCAAAACCCACTTGTTTAACGCAAAGTGCCGATACGGCGATTTAACCTGAATACTGAGGTTTTAGTTTAGAAAAAACAGTTGGCTCTGAGGCGTGTGTTATTCGGGAGTAAGCTTTGTGGTAGTCAGTGGCTCTGCTTTGAAGCAACCATGCAACTCTTCCAGTGGGTAAATCACGACCCTAGGAGGGTTTACTCAGAAGCAAGCCCCATTGCCAGCAACCAAGCTTGCTCCCAGGTAAAGGATCGCGCTTTAGTTCTTCACATGAAAATTAGTGGGGTTTAACAGGGCTTATCAGGGTCACCTACACTGCTTCCCCAAAACTAGGTCTTAGGTTTAATGCTAATAATCAAGCCCAGAGGCCCAGGGCAGCCTAGATGTGTGGGGTGGGGGGGGCAACTCTGTTTGCACGTGCCCACAGAGAGGGCTCTGAGTGCCACTTCTGGCACCCGTGCCATAGGTTCGCCACCACTGCCATATAGGATTGCAATCTAAGGGATAGGTACCCTGAGAGAGAATTGTATATGGTCAGATGCTTTCATGTAAAAATGCTTATAGTGGTGTTGTTTGACTTCAATCTTCAATCTTGGAAGCAAGCCCAATCAAACTAAGTGGGACTGATTTCCATATAAACACACTAGAGTCAAGCAATAAGTTTGAGAAAGCTTTGGAGAGGAGATAAGGGTTCTGTTATGTACATTTATAAGGGCACAAATTACCAGGCGAGCCTCCCAGCCTTCAGGTGCAAATCAATTTTAACCCAGCAAGGCCTTAAAGTCTTGTCACTTTTTAAAGAAAATGTTGGAAGTGGCCCTTTCCTTGAGGTATCTCAGCCATTTTTTCAGGCTTGCCCTATAAGCAGGTCAGTTCATGCTTATTGCCTCATGATACAATCTCTTTCTGTCCATCTAAAAAGGAATATTAAATCCAATGCACAAAGGGCCTGCTATTCCAAATGAAGCCAGTTGAAACCCACTCCTGATGGTATCTAAGGAGAGAAGGGAGGCCTGAATTGAGCACTAGATTGCTGTGAATGGAGTCAGGTGTCATCTGGAGAGCAGGAATATTTTACACTGAATAAGAGGTTAAGGGTGGAAACAGATATTTTGGCAGAGCATTATAACCAGCCAGCTGTTTCTTGGAAATAGGTCACTTCTAGCAGTGCGGTCAGTGGTGGGATTCAGCAGGTTCGCACCACTTCGGCAGAACCGGTTGTTAAAATGGTGCTTGTAAACAACCAGTTGTTAAATTATTTGAATTCCCACCACCGGAACCAGTTGTTAAATTATTTAAATCCTACCATTGAGTGCGGTGTAACAAAAGTATCATTGTTTAATACCTATATATGACATCTGGAGAGCAGGAATATTTTACACTGAATAAGAGGTGAAGGGTGGAAACAGATATTTTGGCAGAGCATTGTAACCAGCCAGCTGTTTCTTGGAAATAGGTCACTTCTAGCAGTGCGGTGCAACAAAAGTATCATTGTTTAATACCCATATATGACAAAAAATATCTTTAAAGCATTTTCACTAAACCAGGAAAGTTTTGATATTGTTTATACACATATTCAGTGGGGCTTTTAATCTCCGTGGATCAATGTTATGTTTCAAAGTGGCTTGCGATGCTGTACCCACAGATGAATCCAGCCCCACAGATGAATCCAGCCCTCAAAAGTCTTTTCATTTAGGACAGTCCCTAATCTTGTCATACTTGAAGGTGCATTCAAGATTTTGAGAAATGATGGTGGGTGCCACAATAAAATGACTGTCATGAGAGTGGGTGGCACTAGGACCAATTGAAAAATGAGTGACACGGGGCAGGATTCAATCATAAAAACATCAGGGCATTCCAGGCAAAGCATCAACTTATAATGGAGGCAACTGTCAAATAGATGCTGGCAATTTAGCCTTGAAGTGCTACGTTGATCTAACGCTATAACACAAACATTGGAATATTCAAACAAAAAAAGCAGAAAAAATTTCACTGTGAAAAAGGGTGGGGTAAAAAGTGGTGCAGTTTGAACACTTCAGACATGAATTTAGATATGCTATATGACTTCCCCATGTCAATTTCCTTGGAATTGGGCCAACAATGAATAACAACTGGTTTAGAATGGCAGTAAGAAAGGGGCCTAATACATTCATAGTGGCAAAAGCTTTCAAAATCCTGTTGAAGACTCTGAAAATTTATGACATAATACATTCATTAATCTGTCAAGTTCCAAAAGGCTGCTTGTTATATTGAAATCAAAGGGGTTTATAACAATCCAAACATTTTGGTAGTCATGCTTAGAATGGCAGCTATGCAGCCCAGCCTTCTGCACTCCTACTCATAAACTCCTTTGGTGCTGAATGGAATTTAATCTCAATTGCAGTCTTGAAAATGCCTAAATTTAGGTGTTTTGTGATTTTTGTGTTTCTTATCACTCCTAGGTGGTTACTGAACCACTGGCAGTACCAGCTCCAAAGGTGTAGGGACAAAGAGGGAAAATGGAGAATATTTGATCTAAGTGTCAGCAACCAAAACCCAGCTCGGAATGTAATCACTATCTCACTGGAACAACATTAAATCAGCCAAAATTATCTTCTCAACTAAGGTTGCCCGGTCCCCCATGGCTACTGGCAGTGGATGTGGTGGGGGATAGCATTGCCAGCTCCAGGTTGGAAAACTCCTGAGGTTTGGGGGTGGAGCATGGGAAGAGCACGAACCTTAGTGCGGTTCAATGGAGTCATCCTAACAAGCATCCATTTTCTCCAGGAAGCTGATCTCTGTTGTCTGGAGATAAGCAGTAACTTTGGGGAATCCCCAGCCACCCGGAGGCTGGCATCCCTATTCTCATCAACACTGACTGTGAGCAATAGCTGAAAGATGCACACAATTGAGGAAGGAAGGAAGGAAGGAAGGAAGGAAGGAAGGAAGGAAGGAAGGAAGGAAGGAAGGAAGGAAGGAAGGAAGGAAGGAAGGAAGGAAGGAAGGAAGGAAACAAACACAATTTGCTTACTGTTGCTGGGAAGCGTCCGACTCCCACTGATGCTGTTGGCTGGGGGTGGAGAAATGGACCGAATAGAGACGGTGTCCTCTTCCTGGGAGCAGCCTGCCTGGATGGCTCGGAGGTAGCTGTGGCTCCGGGAGCGAAAGTAGCTGGGAAGAGGCAGATCCAGCACCTCCACGGTCACCGACTCTGCTTCACTGTAGGCTGATTCACACAGGCCCTCATACTGGTCATTCAGCTCCACCTCTCTGGCCTGTGGGAACAGCAGTGGTGATCTTTTCTGCCAAAGGTAACTTTGATTCCATAGGTCTTATGGGACCTCTTTCATTTTGAAAGCATTAGTCATATTTGCAAATGTACTAATTTTGTAAAGAAGGATGTGAAATGGAAGGCTAAAAGGTGATCCACAAACAAAAGCTTTCTGCAACAGTTCCCTGGTGCTGTAAAGTGATTTGAGATCCTCAAAGGAATGGGTGCATGAAGAAGTGAAAGCACCTAAGTAAATATGTGGAAAAAGAGCTCTGCAGAAAATTAATTACTCTGTGATGCTCAAAACAAGACATTGGCTGATTTACCACTGTAAGCTGTTCCCCTCCCTTGCCCTGCTCTGGTGCAAAATGTCGTGCCAGAAGTGGTCTTTTACAGTGGAAAGCGAGAAGCATGAGCCAGGCAAGAGGAAGTGCATTGAGACAATAAATCTTGCCCTAATGCACCTCTTCTTTTGGTGCGCCGCAAAGTGCGTCGGGACAAGATTTCTTGTCCTGATGCGCTTCCGGTCCCACCGCGTGCCAGAGTCCTGGTGGGTAATCAACCATTGGTTACTTTTCCTGGTAAAACTCCCACATCTGATATTCTGACCCTGGATGATGGAACAAAGCTGTAACTAAGAAAAGTTTCTTCTGTTATTTTTCACTAAAGCCACTAGATTTAGCACAGAATATTTGATTAGACAGAGAAGGTATCTCAGGGATAAACTTTCCCATCCAATTCACACTTTTGAGAAGTTGTCCCACATAGCTTTTCTGGTGAGATTCTGTCTTCCAGTTCCCTCATTGCCAGCTCAGGATGGGGGGTAAGTTGGAGACTGCTGTACCTCCCTACCTGACTCCCTGTTTCCCAGCTGGATGGCAGAGGGGCAGCAAGGACTCATCCCCTCCCCACTGTCTGATTCCCTCGATTGCCAACTCAGTGGGTGGGGAGGCTTGCTGGCTCATCTAGGGGCTGTGAGGAATCCTGCACCCCCAATCATTCATTGCCAGCTTGTGGGGTGGGGGGAGGACTCATACACATCTCACATGATTCTCTCCTTGCCAGCTCACTGGGGGTTCCCCATGTTTATAAAAACATCTGTTTACTATAAGTATGGCCCCAATCCATGGATTTAGATATCCACAAATGGGGGCCTGAACACAAGGCCTAAAGACAGTGCTATTGTTTACTTCTCTTATTTCCAAGAATATCAATCCATCTACTGACTTGTAGCCAGGTTTGGCCTCAGCACAGAAAAAAATCCTCCCAGGCTTCACTGCAACACTAAATGGAAACAGAGAATCTCTGACAGTAATAAACCACCTTGAAATATCCATGGGGCTGTCCAGTGTGTCTGCTACTTCCAGTAATCCTACTCCAGATTCTCTTTCCTCCACTCAGCAAGCTCAGGCATTGAGCCATGATTCATCCTTAAAAAACAATTTACTTTAACTGCTGAAGGAGCTGTATACCCACATAAAGGGCAGAAGAAGATTGCCAGTACCTGATCTCCTTGTGTAAATATTTGTGGAATAAAGGAGGACTGTCCAAATATCTGGAAGAAAGAGTTGAAGAAGATTAAAGCACAAGGAATGGGGGGTATCTCATGGCTTCAGTACAGAAGCACTTCACAGGACCCAAAGACTAACAACCACCATATAACATTTTGACCACATGGAGCGGCAGAATAACCCACAACTCATAGGACAGCTGACAACGCATGACAAGACAAAACTCCACAAGCTAGTAATTGAAGTCCTGGGACACGCTTAACATCTTGAGACAAAGCTCATCCTGGAACCAGGTGGTGAGACAATCTATCACAATTTATACCAAAAGCTGAAGTTTCAGTCGCCACTAATAATGGTGAGTGGTATAAAACCTTAGTGGAAATAATATCCAGGAACAGACTGAGAAAAGGAAGAGGCATATGAGTCAACTACAAATCTACACTTCTGCTACCCAATACAAACCTATAATTCAAAATGTTCCGCAAGAAATCTCTGTGAGCATAACTGCCATGCTCAGAATGGCTAAGCATAGCAATACAATCTACCTGCCATGGATAAACTAGCCTCTGCCAAGTTCCCACTGAAATCAGCTCTTATACCTTACTATGCAAGGATAGGCACAGTACAGTCGTTATAGTGACTATCTTGTCAGACTATGCTACTGAAAAAATGTACCATGATCTCAATGGCTGCAAACAGCCATACACAGGACAAATATATCCTTAAAGCTGATCAGGACTTCAGCTTGATTTATTTGTCTCCGTAAAACAACACACAGCTTAACAGACTGACTGCTACAAAGTCATCTACCCCATTCCGTTCCATAGAGCTATCCAAAGACTTGCCCAGAATATTCTCATTAGTCTAAATATCTGTCCAGAATTATGCTAGGAAAAGAGAATCTTGTGGCTCCGTAGAAAGCCTCTGCTTTGCATGAAAAGGTCCCAGGCTTTCAATTCCTGGAATCTCAATTTAAAAGGATCAGGTAGGAGGAGTTGTAAAAGATACTAGTCAGAGACCATGGAGAACAACTGACATTTTGAGTAGATGAGACTGATAGACCAATAGTCTTGCTCAGTATTTAGGCAGCTTCATAGGTTCAAGAACTTATACCCAGTATTTTCTAACAAATAAATATATGATCTGTTTACAGTCTGTTCATGGAAGTTTATTCAGAAAGAAATCTCACTGAGTTCAATGGGACTGATTCTGAAATAAGTGCATACCAGTGCAGACTGGGAAAGGTCATAAGATCTCAAGTAGCTTTAGGAGAAACATCACTGGTTTAACATGTCAACACTTTCAAGGCTGGATTCACATATTAGATGCCAGTTGCCCTGCTTTGTCATATAAATAAAAATTAGGTTCTCTAAAGCTGATTTGTCTTTCCCCAAATTTCCCTCAGACAGGTTAAAGTTAGAATCAGGCCTTTCTAATTTTCAGTCTCCAAAAGAACCCTGTACTGCACTCAACAGTAGAACAGCTTTATGGTACCAGATAGACTTCTTCCTAATCTGTTATCATGTCTCCCACAGAGGCAAACACAAGACAGATGAAGTTTGCAATTATACAAGTAATTACATTTCTCAGCTAGCAGTTGCTTATTTCCAGGTTCCAGATCCTATATTTGGGAACACCTTGAAAAGGAGTGTGGTTGTTTCTGTCTTCTTGTTTATGACTCTGCCTAGCCCCTTTTCAGAAAGTATATTTACAGGTCAGTTATGTAGTGTGACAAAAACTACTTTCTTTAATTGGTTTTAAGCCTGTGGTGTGTTGTTTTTACATGTGGATCTTCTAATTGTCCCATCAGGTGTCTTTTTCCCACACTATCCATGTAGATCTCTATCATGTTCTCACCTTGGAATAACCTGTAACAGAAAGCACCACACAGTTTTTGTTGACATTATGGTACGGATAAAAACTGGGCACGATGCTGCCCAATCACAATGGAAAAGCCAGTTCAGCTATTCTTGTAGTCCACAAGCTGGAGTGAGGAGAATGTTGGCTAGTTGGTATCACTGAGAGAAAAAAAGAGGATTTTTGGCAAACTCTGGATCCTTTGGCATAGCAAATACCTGAGAACAGTGTGCAGATATCTCTACATCACCACATTTTCAACCTCAGCCTTATACTTGCCAGTAGCCAGAACTCTTTTTTTCAGATTGCTTTCCTCAGAGACACACAGCAGCTGTGGGAAACAACATTTAGACTGCAGGAAGGGGGGGAGGGGGCTCCTGCATCCCCCTATTTGCCATTTCCTCAAGCAAAAAAATGCCCCAATGGGTAATTATTTGCATAACTAGAGCTGCACATATACAAAATACTCCACATGCATCTTCAAAATTATGGAAATTGCTGCTTTAGCTTGGGAAAACAACATGGAGGGGAGGGGAGGGGAGGGGAGGAAGGAGCCCCTCCTCCCCCTACACTGCAGTTATGAACCTCATCAGGGTTAGTCGGCTTTAAAAATGACATTTCCTGAAGCTGCTGTGAGGAAAGCAAGTCAAGTCTGGGAACTCATTAAAATCATCTCATCCAATTTGGCCTTGTTCAGGATACTCAAATGAAGGTAATCAAGCAAGTTAGTACAATATCCTGTAACTGTCAGCAGTTTGCTCATGGCAGCCTCTTTGTTTCACCTCAACTTGTCCATTTTTTCTGAACTTAATACTGAGCTAAACGTTATGAAGGTTCTCATATGGAACATGCAGGTGTTCTTAGTGCACTTGTATATCAACTAATGTGTTATGGCCAATGCAAGATCTTTTGTAATTTTCTTGGCTTTCTCTTAATATACCACTATTAAATATACCACTATTTCCATGTTCTTGTCAGTGAAAGAAGTGCATCATTAGCTCACAAATACTGTAAAGCTGCTTCAAAATGCTTGAACAAGAGGTAAAATTATCCACAAATGAAAGCTGATATGTGCATATGGTACACCCATTTAACGTATCCAAAGGTTAATTTTGGTATTGAAAACAGGTGTTTATCATCTTCCAACTAAACAAATCAACTTTTATTTGTGGATAATTTGGATGTATTTGACTCTCTGGTAATAGCATGTTCTTTTGTTGTTGTCATATACCACTGTGGGAGTATGCATTAGTAGGACATCTAATACTTTCTAGTATGGGGAGGCCTGAAGAAATCAAATATCACAGTTCTGCTCACAGTGTATAATTAGGAAAATTTTAAGAGGAAGACCACTGCTAAAATTTAAGATAGTCACTCATGGGCTACTGGTGGGCTAACCTTTGCTTCAGTGTCACTCAGGATCCTAATTATAGTTCAGGATGATTTCTTTTTGACAATACAGATAATTTTTTTAAAGTACCCATATTATAAATATGAACAATATGCCTGGAATCAAGTAGTATTCCCAGGGCCTGTTCCACATCTCAGCCAAATGCGTGAAAAGATTTGCAATGGGCAGGTGGCTTCTGAGACCTTTGTCTTTAGGACCAAGCTGAGGCTGAGAATTTCCATTCCCAGAGACCTAGAAGGGTGATATGCCACTTTCTCTTGGATTGGCTAAAAGAACAAGTTCTTATGTGAAATGAGTTTGATATTCTTGATTTGGAACATCCAGAATATTGGCAATTGTTACTCCTCACTGGAGAAATGTAATGTGGTCTGTTTTCTGAAGATCCCCAAAGAGCTTCACCAAGTACCTTTACAGAGAAAACAGGTCAACATACAGACAAATGGAAGATGCACAAACATCACACATTCAAATTTAAAGGCTGCACCCCTGTTTGAATCTCAGCATGTGGTCTTTTGTTTCCCATCACCCTACCACCAGCTTCCTCCAAGCATGCAATTCAAGTTGACTTTTACTTTTCCCAGGGGGATATGGAGGCCTTTGGAAGCCTCCAAATCAAACGAAAGAGTCACCTACCAACACTATCTGGCTGAAGATACTTCAGAAACAATTACTTTTTTCAGGAGTAAGTTTCTGTATGTATTTGAGTTTTCACAAGACTAGTCACCATATTAAAATCCTACATCTGCTGCTGACGGTACCAGACAGTCCAGAAATACTAATTAGTAGTAGGATAACAATTCAGTTTCCACCCCGCCCAGATGCACAACTGACCCTTTAATGGTTGCAGTGAAATGGATGGGAGGAATAATTGGTTATGGTCATGACTGGGCATGGATCCTTCAGATAGTGGAGTAAGAGACCTTTGGAGATTTAGAATCCACTATGGGGGTTCTACTTTCATTCTGCAAAGGCCATATCTTATTAAAACTGGTAGGAGTATGAACCATAGAGATACAAACTGAGTCCTCAAGCAACCAAGTAAATGCTCCTTTGCAAGTACCAGATCAGTCCATTTACTATGGGAAAAATGAGATTGCTATCAATTGTTATATATATTGTCACACTGGCCTGGTTCACACACATCCCTTGACCGTATTGTGCAGTGGTAACTTATATGTGTGAATGAGCCAAACTCAGATGACACACCAGACAGAATTTTCACATAACCAAGCACAATGCTTTCAACAGAGTCAATTCACATATGCAAATGATCAGGTCAGGAGAAATCAAGTGACAGAATACATTTGTAAGCCGACGTCCTGAACTTTTGAAGACAGGACTACGTAGGAAGGCATTGAGGGAATTAATGGAAGCACAATTTTATGCAGATGCACTCCATTCTTAGCCCAACAGTTTCAGTGAAATAACTGTGCATACAATTGTACTGTAAGTGGGTAAGATGTGTAAATGAAGTGGCCCCAAGTTTATACATAAGTGAGTTCCTAACTGTTACTAAATAACATATTTCAGAATGTTTAGGAATTAGGAACACTCTGTACTTCTGATATTTGTCACACTCATAGTTTTGATGGGCATGTGGATCTGGAAAATTCCCAGGGTTTCCACCTTGCATTTTCTCACAAGTGACCATTACAGTCAGTGCAATGATTGCAACCTTTTGCTTGAGAAAGCAGTATCTGGAGAAAGAAGCATGGCGGTTCTGTGAAGCACAGCAAAGCACAATTATTCAGTTCCTTCAGCAGATCAACATTACTGTTTGCAACAGACAGGGTGGCATTTTCTGCTACCCCTCCTACTGCAGCTTCCTCTTTGCCTGCTAACCTACTCCTGATGGTCTACTGCCATCCCTCCTCCCCAGGAATAAAATCTCAATGTGATGCAGTAGGAAGGGAATGCAGGGAAGTCCCACTCTGAGAAATCTGCAGTCATTTGGTAAATGAGAAGTGTGCAAATGAAAAGTGAATCAGGCTTATCTAGAGTTTGTGATGGCTGCCTTAAGCTATTGTTTTTAGTAGGCTACAGGATAGCATGATTTGGCCATGATACACCAAGACCCCTTACCTTCTTCCCACAGAGTTCAAGCACTAATGTAACAGCCTTTCATGTGGGTTTTATGGCTCATAAATATTTGTAATATTACACATTTCCAAGCCTCATAACCATACGTTCACTCTAGCGAATGAACAAGGCTACTAATGGAGAAAGTTCCACGAAACCATAAATCAATTATCCTAAAATTAATGCTTGCTGTGTGGCACATGTCTGGAAGCGGCTGGGGATTCTGAAGAAGACTATCCGAGAACCCCATAAAGTGGCTTATCTATGTGAACTAGATACAGTAGGAATTATTGCTTTTTCATCTGCCCTAATCCTTGCAGTAATCTTTGGCCGAATTTTCATGCCTGGTGTATCATGGAGCCTCTCTTTTGCTATTTGGGGCCCAACTGTGTATGTTCTTAATGTGTGACTGAAAAATCTTACAATTTCACCAGTAATGTGTGCGATACAAAAAGTGACTTAAGTGTCATGTGTGAATGTGATCCCATTAAGCGACCTCTTTCCATGTTTGTGGGAGCAGTCCTTCTTTCAGGCGCCCAGCTATCATCCCACTTGGAGGCATTTCCAAGTTCCCAAGCTGCTACTGGCTCTTACCTGACTGATGGAACTGGTCTCGTTGAGGGTTTCTGTGATCTGATTGTATTCTTCCTCCCAGCTTGGGAACTTTGGAGGCAAGATGATCTCAACAGAGTCTAGGCGGTCCAGGCTTCTGCAGAATGAGAACAGGGACACTGAAATTACTATCACTCAACAAGAGGAGTGAGACAGGTAATCATGGATCTTGGTGGCAATCAGGTACTGCAAAGCCCTTCATCCCGATTTCATTTTTTTGGTAAATACAGTGCACTAAATATTACTTTAGGAGCTCTACGGTGGAGGGCAGTAAGCTCAGAGGCATAGCAAGGGGGAAAAGTGCCCTGTGTACCAGTGCGTCCTTTGCCCCTGTCCTGCCCTGGAACTATGCCCCCGGAATGTCCCTGGAACGCCCCCACCACACCCCACGGTGTACGCACCCGTTGCGTTGCACTTCCCTGCCCTCTTAGAGCCACACCTCTGATTAAGCTCCAGTACTGCAGTGGAAGCTCTGCTTACAATCTAAGTTCGATCCCAACGGAAGTCAGTTTCAGGCAGCTAGCTCAAGACTGACTCAGCCTTCCATCCTTCCTAGGTCAATAAAATGAGAACCAGCTTGCTGGAGGTAAAGCGTAGATGACTGGGAAAGGCAATGACAAACCACCCCATAATCAAAGTGTGCCTAGTAAATGTCATGATGTGACATGACCCCATGGGTCAGTAGTGATCCAGTGCTTGCCCAGGGGACTACCTTTACTTTAATAGCCCAATCATTTACCTGGAAGTAAATCCTATGTGGTCACCATGAATCATCTGTGACTTGATGACACTTTTCACCATCAAGTCCCGCTGAATTCACAGGGGTTTACTCGTAAGCAAGCATGCATAAGGTTGCATACATCCCACTTGATATTATACACATTTACTTGAAAACGAAATCCTGTCAGGCTCAAAGGTGACCAGGAACACCACCCAGAAATAAACACCCATACTAGGGCAAAAGTCCCATTGAACTCAGTGGATCTTACTCCAAAGTGAACCTAATTAGGACTGTGCTGCAAGAAATATTTGCATTTGTCTATATGTGCATAGGTTAGAAACATGCATTTTTTTTAAAAAAAAATTCAAAGCTCTAGGAGGAGACTGATCTTTTTTGCTCAGGCAAAATGTAACCCACCACAAATGTGGATTATTTGGGGACATCCTGTATAATAGAAGAGAAGAGGTTGGATTTATACTCAACTATATAACAGTTCTTTTTGTGAAATACACACATTTTGATTCCCATATAGTTCACAGGTCTCACATCTTCCTTCAAGATAGAATTTTTGCTGCAGGAATGCCATGTGGCCCAAACTGCACAGTACAACGTTTTGTACCTCAGTGTGATAGGATAAGAGTAACTGATGTTGGGATTACCACGAGCAATACAATTGTGAAAGATTGTCAGGCACCAGGTTGATACTGTTTATGATGCAAATATGATTACCAGTTCTCTCTTTTGTTACATACACATATCACTTTGTAAATGGTCTTAGTTTATTTTCTGAGGCTTTTCTTTTAAAAGTTGAAAATATTCTTAGGGAACAAGGCTTCCTCCTTATTGTCTTCCTGTAATGAAGAACTAATACATATGTTTTTAAGGAAACAAACAGCAGCGTGGATAACTTTTTCCTTCTCATATATGCAGATAAGTGATTGAACTGTTGTCCATGAAAACTCAATTGTGGGAATTCCATGCTGTAAAATGTGCCTGTGGTGTGCTTTTGGCTATCCTGCAAAAAGGCCTTGCAAATGTCAGTCAGAGCACTAAATAGCCACTGGGTGGCAACAGTGCTCTGCATGAACATATTGTCTGCACATCACTGAACAGTTTGTGTTTCTCATATGGAAGTGTGAAGCTGCAGGGGAACCCTTGCTTCCGCTAACTCATTTGGCTAAGCACATCTCCAAGATTTCAACAAACCTCACCATCCCTGCTAGGAAGTTGATTCTCTGGACTATGCAATGCTAGCCCCATGCCTGCAAGCCCCATGCCTGCAAGCCCAGGGCTAGGGAGGCCACATGTGTTGCAGCCCTATGTGGCTAGGTCAGGTTTTTTCCCCTCACCTAGGGATTATCATAAAGAGATTGAGACTGGGAAGGGCAGCCATAAAGGAGCTAGAAAAAGATAATTAAAAGAATGTGTTGCTGGTGACCAAAACAAAGAGAATTCATACTATGGTATTCCCCATTACTATGGATGGGTGTGGAAGTTGAGAATCACAAAGGCTGAACTGAAAACGATAAAATCTAAAATAAGTATATTCATTATCTGGTGAACACAGGGAAGTTAGTTAAAAACACAATGTCTGAATTTCAGACTGCACCTTTAAAAATCAGTGGACATTGTTCTACATATCCCAAACACTGTTTATGATACAATTATGTCAGTGACCAACAAAGGACCATACTTGTTTTGGCTTATTCAGCCTTCCTTGGTGGTCAGACATAGAAATATTATAATAAAATAAACGCAACTGGAAATCAGATCAAATCAAGCCTGAATTCTCCCAGAAAGCTAAAATAGCCAAACTGAGGCTATTGTACTTTGGTCCCATTAAGAGAAGGCAAGACTCTCTGGAAAAGACAATAATGCTAGGATTATAGGAAGACCCAATGAGAGAAGGATTGAGTTAATCAAGGAAGCATGACCCACAGTTTGCAAGACTGGAACAAAGCTGTTAATGGTAGGATATTTTGGAAGTAATTAATTCATAGGATCTCTGTGTAAGTCAGCAGCTCTTTGGACAATGGTTGGACTATAACTTATCTCACCATGTCTAGTATCTCACCATGTCCAGTATCTCAGTATCACAAAAACCTGTCAGATCCTGTGTCTGTTAGCAGAATCACTAGCACTTTCCCAGATATATTTCATAAAGCAATTTCATAATCAACCATCCCAGCCTCTTTTTGGGTAGCATGGTTTTGAATCTTTTTGGATTAGTGTTCTGAGTAACAAGTTTCACAAAACCAAGAAATCTCCCCAGAGTGGCCAGTAGATGGAGCTACATCTCATTTTTTTATTACCCATAAAGACAGAGGACTGCCTCTATTGACAATTTTCCACAGTCAATGACAGAATTCCTGGGACCCTCCTTATTGTATTTGCTGAGGTTTCTTGGGAGCTTAGATGTCTTTGCTCTGCTCTTCTACTCCCAGAGCAAAAAGACTGTTGTGAGATCTGAAAGACGGACCAGTTTATTGTGACATAATATTTTGTGAGTCTGAGTTGGCTTTGTCAGATGCAAGAGTTGCTACATGCAATGTGAGCTCTAGCTCTCAAAGGCAGATGTCCCAGCAAAAAGGGCCATCTTTAAGGTGTCACAAGACTCTTGCTGATTCAGATAGTCAGCATCAGCATGAAATTGATCTCCAAGGTATACAAACTGTGAAGTCCTTGGGGCCAGGGGCTACTTTTCCACCCACGTACTGAATTATCTTTCAACCTCTTCAATAAATGGCAGACACCAATAATACTATTAAAGTTGTGATTTATTGCACTATTCATCTGAAATAAAAGAGTTTCAGGCTCACATGCCCAGTTATAGACGGGTACCCCCTCTATTTCTCTATGTCTCCACCTACCTCTGTCAAGTCTCTGGTCTTTACCACAGAGATTGCAGGAATTCCTAGAGTGTAGTGTAATATGGAGACATCACTTCTAGGAGACACTGTGTTGCACAATGATAAAATTCCCTATGCCATGTCCCCCAAACTTCCAAGATTGCCAGGTGCAGGTCTAGCAAACCCCATCTTGTCTGGTTGCCAGGATTCCTTCACATACTGCCTCTTAGCCACTGCACTGTTGCACTGAGAGACAGATCTTGAGAAAGGAACTCTCTGCTCTCCTGGCCAGGAATGCCCCCTTCTTGGCCTGTGGGAGGGCCTTGTTCTGTCTGACCTCCAAGGCCCCAGACCTTGCCAGCTATCTGGCACCCTGCCCAGCTGGCTCTTGCACCATCCTTCCTGCTTTGTTTTTTACTCTCCTTTCTCTTGCCAGTCCACTCACTGGGGCTCTTAGCCTACCCATGAGTAGCTTTTACTCCTAAGAATCTCACTATGCCTGAGGTAGACTTTTCCCCACGAAGGCTTATACTGTCTGTCCTCAACCCTTACTGTACTTCAGTGCTCTTGGCACCCCAACCTGCCTTTCCCTCTTCCTGGTAACTAAAGTCTCCCTCTCTTGGGGCTGTTCTGGATTTCCCCACTGAACACCCCCACCCAAGAGACTACAACAAAAATATTAAATGTATTATGAATAACAGGGTAACCTATCTAGCTTTCATTTTTCTCTTTTTCTCCAAGGAGCTCTTGGTGGTGTCCATGGATCTCTTCCATTTCTTTTCTCCTCACAACAGTTTTGTGAAGTAGGTTAGGTTGTCAGATAGGGACTGGCCTAAATTCACTCAGTGAGCATTGTGACTGACTAGGGGTCTGTACAAGTCTCATGGCTTGTCTCTTGATGAGGGAGTGGCTAAGAAAGATGCCCCTTGGTCCCTCTTGTTATGGTCAACAAAACCAGCATCTTAAAAGACCCCATCTCAGGGCTAGCATAAGAAGTTTTCAATAAAACAAACGGCCTTGCAGGTTGCTAAGACAAACTATTATTTTTACGGCCGCTAGGAAGTGATCTGTGGGTGATCCTTCAGACACTATTCCAATTCCTTTTCCTCTTAACCATCCTATTAGTTAATATGAAAAAGGAGCTCATGGGTACAGCTCAGACTTCATCTGAAATATTACCAGAAAACTAGGTGGAACCAAGTGCCTACAGAGCTTCCTGTTAGTGGAAGTACCTCTGAGTGGTGCTCTGCTCACTCAGCGACTGTTGAGTGGCCTTGAGGTAACTCTGCCGCCGTGCTGCAGTTTTTGGAGATGGCTTGGGGCTGCTTTCTGAGTCTTCACTGTCGTCATCCCCCATGGCTTTGATATAGCTCCCGCTCCGCATGCGTCGACATGGGATTTCATTGTCTTTGTCCCTCGTCAGCGTATTATTCCAGTCTCCCTGAGGCACCTGCAGGAAAAAACACACCCAAAACAAAACTCAGTATAGTGATGGCGTAGGGCAAAGAAAGAAGGATGGGACCCCGAGAAAAGGACAGAAGAATGGGAAACTGGAAAAACCCTAGTAGAACAAGACATCAAAACAATTAATCCAGTAACCTATATCTAGCCGTAATTAACTCCTGATGAAGTACAGGTTAAAAAACAAACAGGTTAACAGTTATTTAACTACAATTAGCAAGTAAAAAAGTTCCTTCCTACTCTATGGTGATGAGTTGTCCTGACCTGGATGGACCAAGCTAGCTTAATCTCATCAGATCTCAGAAATTAAGCAGGGTCAATTCTGGCTGGTGTTTGGATGGGATATCAGCAAGGAATACCATGGTCCTTTGGCAGAGGAAAGCAATGGTTAACCACTTTTGTCAGTCTCTTGCCTTGAAAATCCTAATGGGTTGCCATAAGTAGGCTGTGACCTGCTGGCACTACACATATGCGTGGCAATCAGTTAGGCTCTAGAGATGCTAATTTCAGCATCTCATAGCATCTTGTCTATATTAACCTTTATAACAGTTGTCAGTTAGTTCTGCCTGCCAGGCTGAGAACTGAAAAGAAAAAAAATAGTTTTATAAAATGATATAGAATCCCCTTGTTTTCCTCATTGTTTTCTGTTGTTTTCTTCTGTTGTTTTCTTCATTGTCATCGTCCCACAGCTCTCCCCTTCACACGCGCTGACATGAGATTTCATCGTCTTTGTCAAGTAACAGAATGGCTTGGATCCAATTTTCTTGCCATATACTGTGATTTTCCTGCATCTCCCTGCTTCCTGTTACAGCCTGAAAGGGATTAGGATTTTGGAGGGCATGTCAGGATTTGGAGGGTGGAGGGTGGGGAAGCAGAATAATCATGCTTCATGGGTAGAAACATTTGTTTCTCTCTCTCTCTCTCTCTTCTCTCAGGTGCCAGCAAATGCCTATTCTTGCTTGGTGGAGGTTTCAGGTGTCCTTGTCAAACACTGATACAAGAAACAAATGATAAGAATAAAAAGATACCAACTCAAAGATGTATACTGCCTTTAAATATGGAGCTTCCATTTTGCTTTCATGAGCAACAGCCATAATGGATGAAACTGTATAATTCCCTTTTAAAGCCATCTGAAAACTAGTGTCATCACCATGTCTTGTTGCAGTGAATTCTATGAATGAGAACCTTCTTTTGAGCTACTGACCCACAATAATACGGTATTAATATCTATAAGGACCTCTATATTTTTATTGACATATTCCTTAGAGCCACTTTCATATGATGGTAGGAGGTCTGTGCTCAGATCTTCCACATTTTATATTTAAAAAGCTAATAGGAGTTGTGGAAGCCATGGATCTGATTGGGGTCATGGTGCTTGGGGGCAGAGGTTTAACTTTTTTCCCTTTTCTTTTCTCCAAATATTTTCCCCATAAGGCACAAAGCAGCTCTGGAGAGAAAGGTGGAGATCCAAAGTAGGGGTAAGTTTTAGCTTACTGCTGTGGCCTCAATCTGATATGCCCCACACCCCAGCTGCTACTGACTTTTAAAAAAGGTAATTGCTCTTTTGTCCTGGAGAAAGATTACTAACATAAAATTGCCTGTTTGTGTGCACAGTTCATGCAATACAGTTGTGTGCACAGTTCATGCAATACATCTACCCATTTTATGTTTGATTCCAGTCTTTCTTTCTTTCTTTCTTTCTTTCTTTCTTTCTTTCTTTCTTTCTTTCTTTCTTTCTTTCTTTCTTTCTTTCTTTCTTTCTCTTTCTTTCTTTCTTTCTTTCTTTCTTTCTTTCTTTCTTTCTTTCTTTCTTTCTTTCTTTCTTTCTTTCTTTCTTTCTTTCTTTCTTTCTTTCTTTCTTTCTTTCTTTCTTTCTTTCTTTCTTTCTTTCTGAAATAAAACATTTCCTCCATGGAGTACCACATTGTTTTTACTCCTTTTGGTTCTCAAAATGTTTTAAATGAATGCCCTTTTAAAATGATTCTTTAGTTGAAACATTTCCAAAATGGCTTCACTTGCCTATGTGATCTCTTTAAGACATTTTCCACACCTTCCCTGAACTTTCTCCTTGGTGCCATTTTGTGAGGTCGCCCTCCATTCCTCCATTCCCCCTTGCCATCCAAGACTGTGCCTTTCTTTCATCTCCCTGGTGTTCTGCAGTGCATCCACCCCTAGAGGGGGATGAGACACTGGCAGTAGTGGAAGTTCATTATGGGGTCTTGGGCATTGCTATGATTTCTGCTTATTCTTGTGGAAAGCCAAAAAGAAAAAAAAACCCAAACCCCAGCTCCAGTGTCAGATTAGCCCAATCACATTCCCATGTCTTGTTCTCCACAAATCACCACTAGGGTGATTGGCTTTGACCTTTCCTAATGAAGGAGGCACAAGCCTTCTGAAAGCACTTTACTGCAAACTGCCTTGCAGTCACATCTGACTGCAAATGAGATTTCTCCCCCCCCCCCCCCCCCGCCCTTTTTGGACAGTCTTCACTTCAAATTGTTAATTTGACATCAGGCAAAACTGCTCACTTTGGGAGGAAAGGCAGCTCCTATCATGACTGTGTGTGCTGCCGGTTGATGAGTGGAGTGGGGAAGAACAATAATTGGGTATAATCAGGAATTAATGGAGATCAGAAGCATGATGAAGGATGTAGGCGATTTGTCCTCACCACTATTTGCTATAACTGAGCTTGGGTTGTTTCATATGCTACATTTCATAGGTGTACACATAAATATTCTCAAGTGGACACCTTAAAAAAGAATAAAAGAAGAAACACAGGTTTCAGGTTTATTCATCAGAGAGTAGAGATTAGCTGCAGATTCCTGTCAAGTCCACACTCAAGGGCCCCATTCACACACCTGAATTCAGACTTACCAGGTGCTCCACCAAAGGCAGGCAAACTCCTTGCAATTTTGGTGATGCTCACTGACATTCATCTGGTCAGTGGGCAGAACCAGGCCAGCAAAAAGGTGGATGACCTTTGGCACTGCATGATGATGTTGTTTCTGTCACAACTCAGAAACATTGGCATAGCACCAGGACAATGCTCCAGCTCTCACCCAGAGACTTCATAGAGTTTTCAGGTGAGGGAAAAGCATCAGCCCACTGTGATGCCAGTCCAGAAATGATGTCATCAAACACTAGCAAAGACTGCTCCTTCTCAGTATCTGCCATGTGTCCAGCCTGGAATCTGGATTGAAGCAGACCTTATAATGGCATGAATTGGTTATTACAGGTGAGAGAGCAGTTAAAGTAACATCACAGCAATTCCTGGTTGTTGGGTTTTCTGTGCTGCAGATGTGGGAGAATAGGATTCTCTGATAGGAGCACAGCCCCTGACCCTTGGAAGTTTCCATTACCATACATATTTCACTTTTTCACTCATATAAATCATCATTAGCTAATCAGTATTTTACTTAAATTATTTGCTAGTTAGTTGTTATGATTCTTTGCTATACAGGTGTAGATGTAAAGTGATTGTGTATAATAAGCTGAAGCTTTCTGTAACATTCTGTAACAAAAATGAGTAACATTTGAACTCTTGGACACTCAAATGCTGCATGTTATTAAGTCCAGGTATTCTAAATGATTATTCTATTGCATGGGCCCCCAACCTTCTAAAGCCTGTGGGCACCTTTGGAATTCTGACACACCACAAAATGGCTGCCACAAAATGTCTTATACAGCTTATCTACAGTCACACAGTGAAAATCCTTGTGTTGTGGTGACTGAAGGAATGTTTTTTTAAATGCACATCTAATCAAATCTCTAACGGTCAATCAAATGCCTTGCTGGACAAAAGCCCATGTGACCTTGGTCACTTTTGAAAAAAAAACTTGATAGGCCCCATAGTGCCCACAGGCACCGTGTTGGGAATTCTAATGCTTACAATGACATGAGATATACACAGCCAGACTCCCCCCTTGGGAAGAGCCAATGGAACGTGCCGGGGCAAGAGGCCCATTAAAC
This sequence comes from Sphaerodactylus townsendi, assembly GCF_021028975.2. NCBI lineage: Eukaryota > Metazoa > Chordata > Lepidosauria > Squamata > Sphaerodactylidae > Sphaerodactylus > Sphaerodactylus townsendi. The sequence goes on from NC_059429.1 coordinate 103,934,855, forward strand.
AATGCTGGAGTGCAGTGAGGTATGGACTTGGCCAGCAAGGGTGTGCTCCAGTGAAGCAGAAGAAGAGTTGGATTTATATCCCCCTTTCTCTCCTGTAAGGAGACTCAAAAGGGCTTACAAACTTCTTCCCCTTTCCCCCTCACAACAAATACCCTGTGAGGTAGGGTCCATAATTTCTAAGCTCCAAAGAACTGTGACTAGCCCAAGGTCACCAAGCTGGCGTGTGTTGGAGTGCACAGGCTAATCTGAATTTTCCAGATAAGCCTCCACAGCTCAGGCGGCAGAGCAGGGAATCAAACCCAGTTCCTCCAGATTAGAGTACACCTGCTCTTAAGCACTGCTCTTAACTCTGTCAGTATTAAGTCTGTTCAGGCGTTAGTCAGGATTAAGGATTCCGGAATACAAAAGAAACTTCTAAGGAACTGGCATCACACACCTCGAGACCTACATTGCTGCTTCTATTCAGATAGTATTTACACAAAATATAGGTGCATTTTCTAATGTGCAACTAGTACCTTTCTGCCTGTGATTATTCCCATAACTATGAATTGTAAACTCATTTGCCCTCATCTAAATGACAGCCTTTCAAATACTTAAATGCCAATTATGCACAAGGCATCTATTGCACAATGGTGGCAAATGTGCATGCTTGCTAGAGTTCTTGTTCGGATCTATTTTCTCAAGCCCCTCTTTCACTTTCTATTCTCCCGGCGGCAAGAGAGACCACATCTAGCATGAATTTAATTTTGCTTAGCAGTCAGAATGGGCAGATTTGCCAGTAGGCAAAGCTTTGCCTCAGACTTCTTCCTTCCACCCACAGCCAGCCCACTTAGTTTCACCCTCCCCCACTCCCTCACACCACTTTACACACTTCCCCCTCGCCTTCCCCCCTATTGCAAACTTCCTTCCGCTTCCCTGAATGCTTGCACTGATATATTTATATAGTAATAACAGAGAGTTGGCTTTTGCAAAAGAGCAGCACAAGCGGGCTCTTTCTGCCTCCACCCTTCCTCCTCCACTCTGCTTCTAGTTTAAAAGCAAGCCTCTCTCTCTGAAGATGCCAGCCACAGATGCAGGCGAAACGTCAGGAGAGAATGCTGCTAGAACACGGCCATACAGCCCGGAAACCACACAGCACCCAAACTCTCTCTCTCTGTTTCTCTCTGACTCTCGCAGCAGTGAGAGAGAGAATGAGAGAGAGAGAGAGAGAGAGAGAGAGAAGGGGAAGGGAGGAAAAGAGAATATCAGTGAAATCTGTGCCTTTAAGGTTGTTGGTGGGTGAAATTAAGAGAAACAGCAAAAGGAGAGACCAACTGAGACTTCAGAAAGCAGCTGCAGTGCACACACTGGACTGCCTCCTCATGTGTAAATAGAGAACTGGAAGGAGAGCCTTCTGCAAGCCCACTATGCACAGGAGAGTCCTGAGGTAAGCGTTCTCTTTCCATAATCATCCAAAGAGAACAATTGTACCACCCTGCAACACCTTCTTTCCAGACTAAACATTCTCAAGACCCTTAGCCTTTCCTCCCAAGCCCTTGATCATTCTCATCACCGAGTGGAACATTTACAAGCCTCTATCTGGATATGTGCAATTCTTTTCACTTTTATTAGATGGTATGAACTTTGCTGCAAATACTGAATTCTACTCCAGAGTCATGGATACATCCATGGAAGGACGAAATAGCCTTGATACAAGTCAGAGGCTTTGAACTGACTTGTAGTTTTTTGACTTGTAGTTTTCTGCTGTATAGCAGTGCAGTCTATTCTTTTAAAAGCTTTGCTATGAATTCTATGCTTTCAGTTAATGCCTGATTGACCAATCCACTGTATGAAAACAGAGCACTATGAGGATTATTCAGCTAATGAAATGTACGTTTTGGAAGAAGTTATTATTTGCCTATTATTTCCATCCTGGGGTAATGAATGGGTTGGCAAGAAGCGGGGTTGGGGGGAAAGACTTTTGAATACTGTACAAGATCCCCTCACAGGCATAAATGTGCCAAGGGCATTCCCTGATCACCAGAATAAACAAAGCGTTCGCAGAAAGGGAAATGCTGCTGAGTGGAAAATCCACCTTCTGGTCACAGGGCATACAAAGAAGAAAGACTCTTTCTTCTTTCTTCAGCTGGAGTCAAATAAAAGGAGGATGGAATTCTCTACATACTTTACAAAGAGGATGCATCTAAACTCTCACACGAACATTGAATCCATGCAGAGATAGGAAAGCATCCACAGAAAGATTTATATACTCACAGGTAAGCTTTTAAAAGCATAGCTTAAAACACCACCACCACTCCTTGCACTGATGCAGTGTTACTAGGAAGCAAGGATAAGGTTGGTTGCTAATCTCCAGGTGGGACCTGGAGATCTCCCAATTTTAAAATTGATCTCCAGACAATAGAGATCAGTTCCCCTGGAGAAAATGGCTGCTTTGGAGAGTGGATTCCAAGGTATTTTACCTTGCTGAGGTCCTTCCCTTTTTCTAACACTGCTTTTCCCAGGCTCTACTCTCCAAATATGGAATTGGCAACCTTATGTAAGGGCAAGAAGCTTGAAGTCATCACAGAAAGGACCGTTCTTCTACCCCACACACTTAAGCTGGTTTGTAATCACATTATCTTCTCAGGGAACACTAAAAACCTTAATTTTGTAACAAGAGCTAGTGGTCTTCAATGGAGGTTTACAGTATCCAGGATTCATTGCGGGAAGTTCTTCTCTATGCATTTGTGTAATCTCCTTTTGAAGTAATTAATGGCAATGATGACCAGCAACTCTTTTGTGACAGTAAATGAATAAATTAATTCTGCTTTGGGAACTTGACTTTGCCAGTCCAGAACAAATGTTTACTGTGAACAAGCGTCAAGAAGTGACCTACACACTAAGCAAAATTTTATCATTATAATTTCCTCTCATCTTTTCTCTAAACTACAAAGCTTGAAACTTTCCTCAAAAGGAAGGAGTCAAACTGGTTGATCATTTTGGTTGCTATTTTCTGTATCTTTTGTCAGTCTTTGATATTCTTTTTTTATTATAAACAGCTGTTCTTCCAGCAATAGGATTTGAAACTGTATATAAATTAAAACAAAAATATAATAACAATAAAATTAAATAAAACAGAATACAAGAAGCAGTAACAACAAAACTGCATCTCTAACCACTCTCTTGAATAATTCAGTTTTACAGAGCTTCCTGATAGACAAGAGGATGTATTTTTAACCATCTCAGAAGATGCTATATATTTGCACATCTTTACCCTGTCCTTCCTCCAAAGGGCTCAGGGCAGCATAGAGGGTTCTCCCCGCATGCTGTCCTCACAAAAACTCTGTGAGGTAGGTCCGACTGAGGGAGTGATTAGCCAAAAGTCACCCAGTGAGTTTCATGGATGAATGCAGATTTGAGTGTGGTCTCTGGTACTAGTCTATTCTAACCGTCACACCGGTACTTTCCTGGGAGTAAGTTCCACTGAATAAAATGGGACTTAGTTCTGAATGGAATAGTTTAGGATTGTTTCATGAACAGGAGACATCACAGATTAGACCAGACATTGGCCTATTATGCACACAGGGCTTACCTCTTTTCTTTGCAGTGGCAAGTCAAGTGGCAGTGGGTTTTTCCCTTAATTTTCAGTGCTAACCAGGGATTGTCCCACTGTGGAATTTCCCCAGCTGAGCCAGCTGCCATTTCCCTTATCCACCACTTGACTTGCTGCCTGCTCCTTTTTTTCTCTTAACAACAAAAAAAGAGAGAACACTCTTCAGGGCATTCTGCTGGCTGAGTGTGGGGGGAACTGCTGTTAGGTGGGTGTGGGAAGGCAGGAGGGGTGAGCACCTACAACATATCTTCACTTTTTCAGTGATGAGAATGGAAAAATCACACTTAAAGAGGTTCTGGAAGCACCAGGCCTTCTGTGATCTGCCTCGTAGTGAGTTCTGGAGGGGGGAAATGTGTGTGCACCCAAGAATCTCTTCCAAAAGGAATGCACATTCATTGCGGGGCAGACCACAAGTTCAAAATAGGCCTTCTTGCCAGACTAAGGGGATGGATAGGAGGAGTTGTTGGCATGATCAGAGTTGTCATGCTGTCTCATAATGGGATTGATGTTTTTCAGGGATGTGAGTCCCAAATTATGAAGTTCTATGCAGGCAATAATCAGCACCTTTAAGTGAACTCAGAAGCAAATATACAATCAATGCAACTGTGTGACCTCAAGAAGTGAAAAGCAGTTGGTTGCATGTAGCAGTTGAGATGTTGCGTTTTGAACCAACGGAAGGTTCAAAGTTGTCCTCAAGAGAAGGGACACTGCACATTTCACCATGAATGCAATCAAAAGTCAAACTTACTGTGTTCAAGGGTGTTGATCAGATGTGAGCCAATCACCCAGTCTGTTTGGTTTGTGTCAAACAGGTGTAAACATGTGCCAGATTGGTTTGAATTGGGTTTTTGCAAAACTGCAATGCCAATTCAAACTGATCAGCAGCCATTAGCATCAATGAAGACTGCTTATACAAACACCAAAGGATAGTATTTTACTGAAACACAGCATTTGTTTATGATTAATTTGTATGATTTGTGAGTGATTTAATTGTCTCTGTAAACAATAATCGCTTGCTGAGCAAAATAGTTATACAGCAAGGATGGGTTGGAGAATAATAGAATTCGATTAGGCTTTATGAGAACAAGCATGCATGGAAAGCCAATTTTTAAAGTCTTCAGCAATAATCTTCTGCACACAACCGGGTTGTTTTTGAGAAGCACTGATCATAAACCATACCTAGTATTCCAGGTGTGACCACACAGCCATGTATTACTGTCAGGCTCCAACTCTTGTAGACCATAGTCCAGGGCAGGTGCACCCTCCAACGTTCTTTCATCAGCAATCCTAAGTAAGGCTTAGGCCTCAGTTTAGTATCCTGAGCCTTGTCTTTCCAGACCAACCCATGGTGGGTTGGGGGAGTCCTGTTTTAAGACAACAGCATCTCTAGCCATCCTGCCAAACTTTGGGGTGCTCAGTAGTGCAGAGCCAAGATGGAGAACCGATTCTCTGTGCTGGCTGGTGTACTCACAAAGACAGAAAATCTTGTCTGGGTTTGCTCTCGGCCAATATCTACCTAACAGAACTAGGGAGGCACTAGGACCCAAGCAGAGCATTCTAAAACATAGATGGTTCAGCATGTGGCAGATGAAGTTACAATTCTGCTTAGATCTTTCAGCGGAAAAGGGTATAGCTTCTGAGATCTGATGAGATCAGACTACTCTGGATTTAAACAGGTCCAGACAGACAGACAGGTAGACAGATTGCAGGTTTGTGACTCTAAACTGCAAGGCTTCACCTAAAAGATGAAGCTAACTTTTCAGATAGAAGATAGATGGTTAAACATGGGAAGATTAAAGGATGGGGAGGGATCAAAGAGAGGCATATCTGAGATGCGGACAGATGGTATTTCGCATGTACTGGCATTCACCTATAAAAGTGAGTGGAAGCAATTACATACTATACCATTTAGTCATTGTTCATTGCCTTCTTCCTGGTTGCCCAAATGCTCCGTAGAGCACAGAACGCTTCATTCACACCGCTGGGCAAACTACTATTGGTTTACATTTACCTCAAGCTGGGGCCATGGCCATTGCTGCCCAGCTTTATGATGAGGGAACCAGCAGTACATTCTGAGTTACACGGAATTTCAAAGAAACTTGGTGCTGGGGAAAAGATGAGCATACTTCTCACACTGGGGAACCCTAAATAATTAAACTACAGCAGCAGGGGCCCTAATTGAGCTGGGTCCCTACTCTGTGGTGCATTTAGCATAACCATTAATGAAGCTCTGTTTTTAAGCAAGGAAAGGGCTGCCTCACAGTAATAATCCACTGTGAATGCAGAGCAAAGCTCAGGAATGAAAGGAATCTGACAGACAGATCTGTCAGTGGCTTACACATGAAGAATTCATAAAGTACGATAATCAGGATTAAAAGCAATAATTAAGAAAGAGATAATAAATATACAAGAGGGCTGAAAAAAGTGAAGAGAAAAGAGCAGGGTAAACCCTCTCAATGGGCCAAGTGGGACTTGTTCTGGCCCAGTTATGTCACCTGTTTGTTGCCTATGTGCCCCTGAACACCTCTGGCATCACCGTCCACATAATCCGTGATGTCTGGTTGGCAACAAGTTGCTGGTGTTAGGTAACCACTATGCTTCTTCCCTTGATACTGGACAACACACACACACACACAACTGCAGTTTGGTGGAGCAGGAATTTGGGTTGCCAACTTTTATTTACCAAAACTCACTTCCTGGGTATGTACAGAGTGTTTTTAAAATGAAGCGAATATTCCTTTGTGTATCTACCAGGCTGGAAAACACCTGGCGCTCGAGAAGGGTGAAATTTATGGTGGGAAGGCACTTCAGTGATGTATAATGCCATACAGTCCACCTTTCAAAGTGGGCATTTTCTCCAGGGGAGCTGATCTCAGTTACCTGGAGATCAGTTGTAACAGAGGGAGATCTCCTGTCACCACCTGGCAATTGGCATCCCTACTAGAAACTGTCCAAGTGTGCTATGGAATCTGGCCCCTGACAACTCTACTTCTCTGCCTGAGATGAGAGAGCAGGCAGTTTCTCCTATGGAAGCAAAAAGCTCACACTCTTATGAGGGCTGGACATTTTGACTGGGGTGGAAGAGGACTGGGGAGACCAACGCACAGCCATGCAGTCTTCCAAAAAACAAACCCTGCGAGATAGTGCCAACCACTTCCATATGCCTTTTACTTCAAGGTGCATGTCCAACTCAAAAAATTCACAGTTAGAGGCGTACTGCATACTAGGAATTCAGCAGCTACCCCATACTAGGTACAAAGAGACAGCTCAAGCATGCATTCCACGAATCAAACAGCTTTAGCTTTGCTGGATGTCTTTTTCTGAATTTGCATCCTCCAGTTCCAAGAAATGATCAAGAAGGAAAATTCAGGTTTAGGTAGCAAACCTGGCAGACAGAAAATGGACAGTAGGAAGAAAGAAAGACGTAAAACCAGTCCCCTGTCAGACCACAGATTGTGTTTCGTTTGGTTATCTGAAAGGCCTTCCTTGCTGCCTTTTACTAACTGTTTAGTTTGGGAAGGCTTTGCCCATTTTTTCCATATGGTCCAATTCTACCTTAATCTGACTCTGGAGGAAAGATTTTACTGCGCTCCCTTGCTCATACTGTGGCCGAACCAAGCTTCCAAGCAGCAGGCAGGCTACTGAGCTCATTGTAAATGGGCATAACTTTTATTCCTGCTTGGCTGTTTGGGATTCTTGGAAGAAACATTCATTAAGGCATGGGGCTGGGGGCTGGTAGGGGAAGTCATATGACTAGGCTGTAAGCACCCCAAGGTAGCAGAGGGTACCAGTCGTGCCATATACATGTTCCTGCTGATTCAGTTGTCAAGGCAGCAAGGACTGTCTGACACCCTCCCTTTCTTCTGAGAGGACCTGAGAAATCAAAAGCTCCAAAAGAGAAAAACAACAACAATACTATTTTGATTACATCTCACTTCTGTTTAATCTCCACTTGGGGGAGTTCATAAATAAAACAAGTGCTGGCCGCGAGTTCTCATTGGCGCAAGCGGTCACAGCTTTAGTTGCCCCCATCAATGTTATCTCATCCCCCAAGGACAACGAAGAACCAAGGCTTCCTAGTCAAGGCGCATTTCTGCATCACTCGAGCCCCAAAGTGAATACCCACTGCCTGCTCCTTGTGAGCCTTGTATGAAATGTTTAGCACTTGTTTGACACAATAATTGCATCTGACACCCCTGGTGGTGGTAAAGCTCCTAGGCTTTTGATTCATTTCTCACAGCCCTCCCTAACCTAGGATGAAGAATGCTTCCCATTCAGGGGAAGGAAGAAGAGAGAAGAAGAGTTTGGATTTATATCCCCCCTTTCTCTCCTGCAGGAGACTCAAAGGGGCTTACAATCTCCTTGCCCTTCCCCCCTCACAACAAACACCCGGTGAGGTAGATGGGGCTGAGAGAGCTCCAAAAATCTGTGACTAGCTCAAGGTCACACAGCTGGCGTGTGTGGGAGTGCACAGGCTAATCTGAATTCCCCAGATAAGCCTCCACAGCTCAAGCGGCAGAGCAGGGAATCAAACCCGGTTCCTCCAGATTAGAATGCACCTGCTCTTAACCCCCTACGCCACTCTTAACCTCCTACGCCACAAGGAAGAACTTACTTCCTCTCTGCCAATGAAAGGAGCTCCAGAATAGTTGACTTTAAGAAGGTTTTCTGTGCATCTTCAGGTAGGGTGGCCAGTTTTGGGTCGGAAAATACCCAGAGATTTAAGGGAGGGGAGGGTTTGGGGAGGGGAGGGATCTCAGTGGAGTATAATGCCATAATGTTCACTTTTAAAACTACACCCCCTTTTTCCAACTAGCATTTCAGGTGCAGGTGGTAGGATTGTCAGGTCCTTCCTGGCAACTGGCAGGGGTAGGGGGAACTTACCAGCAGTGGGGGTGGCCTAGGCAAGCATCACAGCAATGCCATCAGCAATGTGACAATGTAACTTCTGGCACACACTGGAAGAGATATAGTGGTGTTACAATGACGTTTGGGCAAAAATTCTATGGCAGAATTTTTGCCTAGATACCAGAATATCCCAAGTCACCAAAGACATGATGTTACTTCCAATGCATGCCAGAAATAATGTCACAACATTGCCTGTGACATCACTGCAACACCAGCCTCAGCCTCCTCCTGCTGCCAGTATGTCACTCCACTGGCCAGATGATTGGTGACAGGGGTCAGGGTCTGGGTCCAGGGGAACCCCCACCCCCACTAGGGGCTTGGCTGTCCTAGCAGGTGGGTAAAGGAAAGGTTTGCAGGAAGCCTAGAGCCAAGCTAGATATGTCAACAGGAGCTCTATGACTTGATGGTGGGAGTTCTCCCCAACATTTTAAAAAGCAACCTTGATTCAGGCCATCAAGTCACAGAACTCCTGTTGACATATCTGGCTGAGCTGTGAGCCTCAGTCTTAGCAATAATTCTCCTATTCATTTCTAATTTTAATCTCTATTCCTGAAATGCACAACAGTGGCCCTGTGCTCATGTCACTGATTTCTAGCTAACTGTTCAGTTAAGTGCCTTGGGAAGAGGGAAAATGTCATTTCAGTCACTGTGATATTTTTCCAGCCACTATGTGGGATGTGTGTGCGGCAGTTGTGAATCCAAAAGCTATGAAACATAAAAGAAGATATCGGTGTCTGTCTATTTGATTTCTGAACATATCCTTGGTAGAGGAGACTAGTCATCTGGGGGCATGTCCCATTTTATCCTGGATCACAACAGCCTATCTTGGCAGGATGCTATTCATCATTGTTGCTTTAAGGTTTAACCACCCGGCAACTGTATGGCTTTTGGTACAGATTCCAGAACAATATAGTTTCAAATTTAGTGAATAACCCTCCAATATCATTTTGTAATTCTCATGGTATAGCATTCAGGACTGACTGATTTTGAATTATAGTTTGTGGTGGGAAATCTCTTTGGACTATTTCTCCTAAAATACAAATACAGTTTCCAAATATCTGAAGGATGTGAACTCCCCTGCTCTGGTGCTACAGAACACACCTCCGCTGAATATAAAAAAAGACTACTTGGGTGTCTTCACTTGATAAAATAGAGAAAATTCTGCAACAAGACACTTTCCTACCTCCAGCCCCAGCCCACAGGAACTCCATGATCATATGATGAATGAACATCAAAAGGATCACTCTTGTGACTAGTTATTGCCTCAGCATGGCCTTGTTTCTAAGTGTTGTTGTGAGGTGAAAAGGGAGGAGAACCACACATGCATCTCTGAACTTCTTTGAGGAAGGTTGGAATAAAAATACAATAAACAAAATAATGATGCATATGCACTTCAAGAATTTGACCAGTGGCCTTTTGTCACCTACTAATGTTAGTAGGCTCTAGGCCTCACTGGGGGATTTGGCATCTTGAAGTATTTGGAAGCAGCATGTTTCTCCATAATTCATCACCACAGAAGCTAGGGATCAATTATCCATGACCTCTCTATTAATAATATGATAATCATTGTGTGTTTTATATACCCAGTTCAGATTGTTATATTCTGTTTGGGTTCTGTAGTTTACAGGGTTAAGTCCATTTCCCAAACATTTTCTCTGTAATCCTTAGAATAATGTTGTAATCTCCATACATCATACTGAAATAGGAACTAGGGAGGAAGACGGTGAGATGATCATTTGCTGAAAAAAATTCTCAGAAGTGGGATTTGAACTGGATATTTCATGCTGATTCTTGGGGGCTGAACCAAGCCTTAATTAAGGCTCTTGTTTCTCCAGTGGAGGAGAGGAGATTTTACTGTTTTCCCCTTTATGGCTAAAGTGACTGCTCATTAATCGTTCTTTTATTTTTATGGTCATGATTTTGTAAGCATATAATTAACCAAATTAAAGAGATAACAAATAAGCAGTTTCATTGGCTGCAAAGAAAAAGCAGTTATTAAACTGTGTTTGGTACAAACAAAGCCTGACAATTAGGGATCAATTCAGGAATGCTCCAACCACCTTGAGTGAATGGGAAGTAACTAATTAAACAAACAAAGAAGTTGTTGTACACCAGAGAAACAAAATACTTGCAGCCTGGAGAATTCTTTACAGCACTTTGCCCATCTGGGACAGAACTGCTATTGTAGTCTTAATTTTAGACAACAATTACCATAAATGAAGGGATCACAAGGACTGCAAAAAGAATGCTAGAATTAGTTTTATGGTTATTTCAAGAGTAGCCATTTACTGTGAAATGGACTTGGTTTGCTCACTCATGTTAATGGCTAGTGTGGAAGCAACCATAGCATACACAAACTAGCAGCTTTTCCCAATAATTCTGTTAGTTCATGCCAGTACATATTCTCCCCACACCCTTCAAGTAACTGGCCTTTGATAAATAACATTTTTTCCCATTTTGGGGGGGAGGGAGGCAGGAGTAATTTATTGTATTGTGTAGAGAAATAGGTATGCTCACATAATGAAAACACAGTGGTTGATTTTTCCCCCAAGCACATTTTCTGTTTAAAAAGCAATTGCATATATTATAGACATAGAAGTGATTTCATAGGTACCAATGGATCCTCCACCATCTTTGGGAAAAAAGATTTTAGAGACCTGATAAATGTTTTTTTCTGGTACCTACTTTCATCTCCTACTTATATAACATCCTTTAATCAATTTTGAAGACTGAAACTCTCCAATCAAATTCCACTAACAAAGTTTGTGACGTTTTTCTTTCTAGAGAGTCATTTTCAGTTGCCACAGATTCATTGATTTTCAGACTGAGGAACAGGGCTGCCTAAGGAGGCAGAGGTATTCACCAGGGAAGGGTCACAGGTATTTTCCAGGCCAACTTCAGTTTTATGTGTATGACTGTTAGCCCTGGAGTCAGCATTTGCAAAACCTTGTTCAGTCACTGTAATGTGATGCCAGGAAGCTGTCAACCAAGGTGACTTGATATCTGCTGTACCCTAAAAGAAAATGGGGATGATTCTTGCCTTTATTGTTAAAATAATACCCATCTTGCAAAAATGCTATTTCGTTTGGAGAGGCTTGAGCGGGTTTCTCTTGCACCACCCTAGGCTTAAATGCATACAGTAGGGCTGTAGTGCAGTCTCCTCATGTTTCTCTGCTTACATGTGAGAAGGCATTCACTGCCTGCCCCACAGCTTGTTCATGCAGTCTCAATGGGCATTTGCTTCTCCTGGTTCTCTTAACTCCACCCATCGATTCCCTCTTAAAGGGACAGATGGCACAACACCTCGTAGTTGCAAGATTGCTGGCTTAAAGCCCTTTAAAGTACAGTTATATCGATATACCTGTGATAGCAGTTAAATTGATATTGTAGCCCCTTCCCAAAAATAACCCCCCTCAAAGAAAGAGGCAAAGCAATTTCCTGGACCACACTCTGCGAAATAAGGGGATCATATCCTAGAACAAATCTCTCCCCCCCCCACCCCCCGCACCACCACCACACACTTCTTGCTGCTGCTGCTCCAGGAGAAGAGAGAGGCATAATATTAAATGGTTAGCCCACCATTTGTAATTCATCCTACAGACATCCCCCTTCCCCAGTCTGTTGCTAACTGCAATGGCTCTGGAAGGGCGAGTGTGAGGAAATGGCTGATCTGCCATTTGGAGGTTTTCAAATACAATAAAACACAGTGATTTTGCAGTGATTCTCTATATCAATATTTTCATATAGCAATATAAAAATAACAAAAATTGAATAACAAATCTGAAAAGAGGGAAGGAGAGAGGTAAGCACGGGAGTGCGAGGAAAGGGGAGGGACTGGTGATGGGTAGAGGGAAAATGTCTGGGGCAAAGCTGGGCTCACTGGCAAATCTCCCCCATACTGGTGGCAAAAAAAATGTGCGAAAAGTGGTTTTGCGTGATGTGGGGAGAATGGAAATTGAAAGCAAGGCTCAGGGAAATACATCCATACAAGAAACCTTGCTATGATGGATATTCGTCCCTGTTATGCAGCAGACACCTTGTGCATAATGGACCACAATATGGAATGAAGGCAGGAAAAAAAAAGCACTATATTGTGATATCCACAGGGTTATGAAGGGGGAATAAGGGAGTGGAAAATAATTGACTGCTTTCAGCAACTGCCACATATCCAGTGTGGCATATCATTATGTTGTTAGAAGCAACCGATGTTCAAATGAGTTTAAAACCCCACAAGTATGAACAGGTTGAACAGAACACGAGGCTTCCTTATTTTTAAAAGTTGAGTTAAAGGGAAATTCCTTCAGGTGCAGTTTTTCTCATCCCCTGGCAGACTTCCATCACAACAAACTGCCCTGCTTAAGAAAAAAACTCTTTATGAACACATGAAGCAGACTGCTCATTCTGTTAAGGTCAGTATTGCCCACTCTGACTGGCAGAAGCCCTCTAGGATCTCCAACAGTTTTTCATATCACTTGCTAGTTGATCCTTTTAACTGGATATGGTGGGATTGAACCTGAGGCCTTCTGCATTCAAAGCCGATATCCTGCCACTGAATCATGGCCCCACCCAATCACAAATATAAATCACAACCTCTACACTGCAATCTGGTCATTGTACTACCAATTCCTGCCCTTCGGATTCCCATGTTGCAGAACGTTACATTTGAAAATTAACTATTTGGATATTGGGGCCAATGGTGTGTTGAGCTTCTTCCCTCCCTGTTGCCTTATGTAGCACTTTCTGACACATAGCAAGGGAAAGTGCTCTTGGGTGACCACATGGAAGTGATCCTTTCTATGAATCAGGTAACTTGCATATCACAGAGTAATATAACAATGTGAAGCTGCAAAGATTAGTATTCACACTTGTTTGAAACAGGCCTTTCTGTTGTGAGAAACCCATGTCTGATGACAATTCGTCTTTTAGTAAAGAGTCATTAGTGGACTAACGTCAGAACCCTCCACATTTAATCAGCACAATTCAGCTAGTTATGATTAAACACCATTGAACTCAATGGCACACATGTTAATTGTGGTTCAGTCCTTTTCCATTGGTCTTAACGGGACATATGGACTCCATGCATAATGGGCCTGTGTCTGCCACATGCAAGAGGCCAGGGTTTGAACAATAAATTAGCTGTCTCCTATGTGGTTTATGTTAGGATTTAGTAGTAGCTGCAAGAATCATAATAATCTGTGAAGAAAAAAAATAGCCTAAATGATTTCTTAAAGAGTCTAACAATAAAAGTTAGTTTCTATTGTAAATTTCTTTAGCCCGCCTATTTCTAATTAGGCAAGATTAGGATAGGATAGCTTAAATTGACACACATTAAGAATGAGTTATATATGTATTACAGTTCTGTAACCTTCCTGCAAACCACAGCCTTGACCACATTGAAAATGAGTGCCCTATATGGAACATGCATATAGTTGGAGGGATACCACAGTCATGACACCGACCTGCAAGTACTGATAGGCTAAATCTTGATGGCAGGACTTGGATTTCAGTAGAGCTCGGTCAATGGTAGCAGAAGCCTTTTGGCACATCTCCCGGGCATGGCTGAGTGTGAGAGTGGACCAGGAGCCTCTTTTGATGTAATTGGACTCACTGTTGATGGGGATGTTGGTACAAGGATTGACCTTTAGGTCATTATTGCTCTTGGAGGATTTCAGCATGTGTTCACTAATTGTGTTGTAAGCGTGCATGAAGTATCTAGGCTGGCTGTGATCAGGCTGCCGACCAAGCGTCATGAGGCCCATAGGGTTACGATAATTGCATGTGTCATTGTCCAGATTGTCATCTGAGCTCCACCATCCCGATATGTTGGATCTGGTCCTGCGCTTGGTTTCAGTTGTTTTTGCCCTGTCCTTACTCTTGCTCCTTCGGTTCTGCTTTGGGTCCTCAGTGCCTTTCTTGCCATTGATGCTACCTTTGGAGGCACCCTCCAGTGACTGTGATTTAGCAAAAAGTTTTTGGACTGAGTGAACCAAATGCCGGATCCTTCCAGGACTCTCACTCCGTTGTTTGGAATCAGAGCTTCTCTGGAATTGGAGGGTGCTAAAGCCATCTCTGTGGATAGGAAGTTGTTTCTCAAACTGGTCCAGAAGGTTGGCAGGAAGCCTGTTGATCTTGGTGGCTTGTGCATGGCTTGGAAATGGATTCTCATCGGGCACCTCAAAGTGGGAGTTGTAATGGATCCGTGGAAATGTGCTGCTGTTGGAAATCTGGTTGTTGAGTGGAAGGAGACAGTCACTATGAAGGGAATTTGGAGTGGGGAACCGAGGATCCATGGTGTATGAGTCGGTGGGGCTGAGGAGATAAGGATTCCTGTCCTGGGTGGAATAAAGAGAGTCTTGAGGGGAGTCCAGATTATCAGAGAGGTGGCGGCTTCTGTTATCTCCTAAGCCCTTCATGGTGTTAGTATTTCCTAGAGCATTGCTTTAGGAGGAGGAAGCTAAAAGTCTGTCAATCCAGTTCCTTGGTCACTCTTTCTCCTTTGGGAGGTTTTCCTAGAGCCAATAAAGAAAGACAGAGAGATTTAGTGACTGATGGACAAATTATTTTTCAGGATCCTTGTACCGAAATGTCTAATGCATACTAATGCCATGGAGAAAATAAATGAACATTATGGTTCCATGAGAGATTCAGATACTGACACAGTACATTCAAAAGACAACATGTGTTTATGTTGCTCCATATTGGTACGATCTATCTCCCCATAGAATTTCAAAAGAATTTTTTGGATTTCTCTAACATAGTTATTTGACCTCCACATTTTCAGTCCTTGTGTAAAATTGGTTCATTTTAACAGGCTAGAAATGTGAAAATGTTTTACAGTTGGCTTGAGGGCATGAAAAGCCCTGGATTCAAAACAGTGAAAACAGAGGAGGAGAGACTACCAGAGAAATCCAGAAGATCTGCTGTGAGGAGAGATGTTTAGTAAAAAACTAATATATACACCAACACAAACACACCTCCCCAACACACATTTATACTACATCATCCTATCAAATCTAGCCTTCAGGCTAGAATTCTATATATGCAGCTTCACCCTAATCGAGTTGCATCCATCAAAACCGATCACAACAATCTTATCAATAGACGAAAGTTCTACAATCAGCCTGAATCAACATCAATTTTTCTCTGCAGGAAACCTGAATGGTTAATAATAAGAGCTAGTTTGGGATTCAGATGGAAGGAGACTATAAGAAAGAAACCCTGATTCACACACAGTTAATTGCAAAACACTTCAGATTTAAGCTGATGAATCCAACAAAAATGAATGGGACTAAGTAAATGTAAAACCAAGAATCAATCCGGAAAAAAAATGTATGAATGGGTCAAGCTTCTCTTTCTTTCTTTCCCTTATGGATTTGTTCTTGATGTTAAGAGATTTTTTTGCCTATAAGTTTTGCAAGCCTCCATTTAGTCTCACATTATGGCCTTATCTACCAGAGCATGAAGCGGCTGTGCCTTGATAACTGCTTGCAGAAATATGAAAGGCAACATTATCCTTTTATTTGCATTCTCATACATTCGGGCTTGCCAACTGCTTTAGCTTGGCTCGTTTTCCATTCCTCATCATGCCATTGTACATTAGGCACTCCAGAGTTTAGAAGCAAGCAGCTGCGAGACACTCTCCGATTCACTGCGATGGTAATGATAAGACTGCAGACAAGAACTTGCATAGAGATGAGGCAAGTGTCTCGGTGGAGTAGGCAGTCAGGGCAGTATAGCAATGGACCATGATTTCCCCCACAGCAAAGCTGATTGGACAAGCACAAAGGTCAAGGACAATTCAGGAACATCAATCATGCATTTGGGCTCTGGAACATCCATATGGATCTGCCCATAAATATGCATATAGGAGAGACAGAACAGAGAGTCCTCTGCACACAATCCCACATCAGTAAGAGCATTTGCAGCTATTCATGCTAAGATAATAGCCATCAGATCTTCCTTCCTGATTGCTGCAGGCAATTAGCTCCTACCCTGCAGCAGAGGGATTCTTTCATCGTTGCAGAATTAGTCAGGATAACCAGGTGCGTTATTGCCTTTTTATGCCTGGTTTCTTTAGAAGCTTTGGTTTCTTGGCCTCCTTCATGAGACAGGAAATGATCTTGATGGGGCCATCTGTCCAGGTTGGCTATCTTCCAGGGTCACAAGTTATGGAGGCCTGATGGAAAGGCATATGCTTTACAAGCTATGACACACATCACAAGGGGAAAGATGGTTGTTCACACAGTACTGAAATTTACTCTGTTACTGCCACTACTGATATACAGGACAGTCCACTGTGAAGTCACATTACAATTTGTATATTTCCCATTAATTTCCATGAGCTCTGAAAGAACATTTAAGCAAACTATGCTCATGCTCTTTACTCCGGCCCTTTCCGCACGGGCCATTAACGGCGGCTTGGGGACGGCAAAAACGCCGTCCCCAGGCCGCTGTTCGCACAGGGGGGGCATTGTGCTGGGCGCGTCAAGAAGTTGCGCCGTCAAGCGCCGGCCGCCCATCCCCCACGCTGAGCAAGCTTCCCCAGTGCGCCGGAAGCACACTTTGTTGGGGAAACGCCGCTGGAAGCCGCCGTCGCTTTAACGCAGCTGCTTCCCCGGGCGCCCCCCCCCCGCCTCCTTGTATTTATTTAATCTCCGAGTTTCGGGCGCGTCGCCGAGGCTCTGGGGATTACGCCGCCTGCCCTGTGCCGCTGGAGCAGGCGCCAGGGCCAGGCTGGCGTGTCCTCAGGCCTCGGCGACGCCACCGGAGGCCCGGGGACATGCCGGTCGCACCGGGCGCCGGCGCTCCGTGGCGCCAGCTGCCCGGCTCTTTCTAGGACCGTGCATGCAGACGGTCCTAGCGTCGTCGGGTCAGCGTGGAGAATGCCGACCCGGCCGCTTCCGCATTTGTGCGGAAATGGCCTTAGTTTCTCTTGTTACCCTTCTTGTTCTGTTCCCCAAGTAAAACAATCTAAAGGTGCCCTGTTCTTGGCTGGAATAGAATGGGAGACACACAAGCAAGGTGTAACAGTTCAAAAACAAGGGTTTTTGCTTAGAAGAATTGAGACCCTAACTCGTCCCAGGGTCTGACTAGGATAAGGTACTTGCTTGACTGGTGAACAAACTTGAAGCTGTAGACTTTTATTCTTTCTTGGCTACTTTCAAGAAAGTCCACTTGTCTATGCTTTCTCCTGGTTCCTTTAGCCTTTTGTCTGGATTCTATTTTCTGTTGACACCTTAACTTTATGTTCTCTACTAGACTATATACACTTTAGTCTATGCACCATAGATGTAACACATATTGCAGCCTTCCAACTCACTAGGCACCTTAGACTGACTGAGCTAAATAGGGGCATTGCTGGGTAATGAAGGAAGACTGCCTCTAGGGAGATTTCTTAAAGGGACAGTATCTGACTAAAATTCCCTCCCTTAGGACATTGTACAAGGAACTAAACCCATGCTAGCTATAGGGAAACAGACTTAATAGGAAAATAATAAGAGCTTCTCTGGGGGCATGACACTTCTTTAGCTGAACAAAGTTTTAAAACAGCAGTTGTTTTATTTTGCAGTGATAGACTATTTGAATGCTATCATGGCATAATAGAACACATGCCGTTGCCTGGCCCTACAACCAAAGTGTGCAGAATTTGTAGCCCTGGAAAATAGCTAACCTAGTCCAAGGGTAGGGACCTGGAGAAACCACTCCTCTAGGACGAATGTGCTATCATTTCCAAATGAATTGGAAAACAAACAAACAGACAAAGTTTTAAAGTCCAATTTGTTTTCAAATTGAAATTAAAACAAATGACATAATTCTCTCCTTTTCTGCCTTTGGCAGAATTCACATTTCTGGCTATAACACTGTTATTTTCCATCCAGCATCAATTACGGCACTTAACACACACATCAATTAAATTTTCAAGGACTGCGTCATTCATCAAAGAGATCATGCCTTCAGACAAATTGAAGGATCCCCAGAATGTGTGTGTATGTGTATGTGCTGTAAGCCACTTCTGACTTATAATGAACCTATGAATGACCTCTAAAACATTCTATCATAAACAGCCATGCTGAGGTCTTGAAAGCAGAGGGCCATGACTTCTTTGCTTCTTCTCATGATTTGACCAGCCTTAGTAGATATAGACAAAGTCAAAACACATTTCCAGCAGATATTTCTTCCACTGTGCATGACATTTGTAGGGATTGTACCCCTTACCTAAGGGATCCTCCCAGAGGTGGGATTCAGCAGGTTCGTACCACTTAGGCGGAACCAGTTGTTAAAATGGTGCTTGTATACAACCAGTTGTTAAATTATTTGAACCCCACCACCGGAACCAGTTGTTAAATTATTTGAATCCCATCACTGGATCCTCCCTACTAAATCTCAGAGGGTTGGAAAAAGGGACCACAGTAGTAGAGCCACAGCAAGGAGCAGGAGAAACCATCACCATCTGACAGCAATTTCTCACACCAACTACTGGGCTTCATGCAAGTCAATTCACTCTATCAGGTGACCACCGATGCTGAACCTGATAGTACTCCTTCCTCTCTTAGCTACTCTCTGCATTTAAACTATCAGAGCTTTTTATGAGGCTCAAGCCTATGACAGTTGTGTCAAATTCTCTGTATTGTAGTCTTTTCTTTAGCTCAGGTAAGCCTGACTGATCCCCAAGTCAGTCAGCCCACAAACCACATACAGTAAATCACCAGAGGCTTTATAAACTTCCTATTGGTGCTACCCAAGTGCAGTTGAGTCTTCAGAGGAGGGTTTGTTAACCAGTTGGCAAGCCATGTTGTGCCACTGGAAGACTTCACTTGGCTTGGTTGGTCACAAGGACTGTTCACAAGGACTGTATCAGGAAAAGAAGTTTCATCCAGGGAGCTCTTGCCATTGGCTTCTAAAGATGACCATCTGTTGCTTTAATGTACCTTTTATTTTGTGTTTCAATAATTTGTGTTGCCAACTGCCTTGAATGCTTGGCAGGAAGTGGGCATATAAATGTAGCAAATAAATATGAAGTGATTTGACACAGTGCATCTTAGTTGCTGTTGCTTCAACCAGTAACCCACCCCCCATATTTTACAAACAGCATTAGGGTGGGATATAAATTTAATTAATAAATAAATATTAATTTGTTTTGGTGTCTGGATAGGTATGAGTGATGAAGGATGGATCATATGCTATTCAGGTATTCTCCTTTTATATGGACACACAAAGCACTCAACGAACATTTTTTCTCACTTTGCTGTCTCAGATAGCATAGATAGAAGTCTCATAGCCCAGTCAGTCATAGAAATTCCTAGTATGGGGATTCTAGTAAGGTGAACATGCTAAAGCAGCAGGAAAATTGCTCTCTATTTCTTCAGCAGAGCCATGCTTAAAAACGGGCTAGTGTAAGCCAAGCAAGTAGCTGCTAAAGGAAATGTAAGGAGGCAGAGCTGGCTAAAGGCCAGCATGATGCAAACAGGAGGATCTTTGGCATCTAATCCCCTCTTGAGTCCCTGGATCAGTAGTTGACCCTTGGCCAATAGGTTAAGCTCCCTGGGTGCCTGTCAAACCCAGTCGCATGGCTAGGTGTAAACATAACCCCTGCTGGGAAGCAGCTGCTGCCTCTGAGCAGAGCTCTCCCAGGGCACAAATCATAAAAAATTGAGGAAAGCACGAAGCAAAGAAAGAGAAATACCTAACATGCCAAGGCAGAAACTCTGATCAGAATGTGATCAAGGATGCTGTTTTACATGGCAAAATCCACTATTCAAGAGGTGTTGTGCCAGGAATGTAGCAGACCTGTTAGGAAGTAATATTGGAACTATGGGCTGGGCTTGGCCATTCTCAGAGAGTACTTGATATGCAGGGAGTGTTTTTGGTTTAAGGCTCTGAATGGCATGGACAATCCTGGGATATACCGAGCATTCAAGGGGTTTTGTGTAGCATGTGTGCTCTGGAAGTGGCAGTCAGCAGACTGAACAATACCTAGTTTTTAGGATTTAAACACAAGGCTGGTGAAGCAAAACAAGTCATCCATTGGACTTCGCTTTCTCATGGTCGTCTCATTTAAACTGAGCTGCTTCCTGTGCAAAGAGATGCAGAGAGAGGAGCCTCATGCATCGCCAACATGCCTGGATTCTGGAGAACACTTGAACAACTGGAACCATATAGAAATCTAATGTTATGTCATTGTGCATAGGATTCCTTACATGCCCCCCCCCCCCCAGCCTTTCAGTCTGTATCTAGCACCCCCAGACTAAGGCAGATTCTGCATGGGCCAAAAACAGCGGTATGAAAATGGTGTAAAAGGGTTTAAAACAGTGTAAAAGGGCTAACACCATTTTCACACCACTGTTTTTGGCCCATGTGGAATCTGCCTTAGAGTTAGTTTATATTCGACAGAATGAAGTAAATAAGTTTTGCTGATTGCTCCAGCTTAGATGGAAGGTGGAAGGGAGCAGGGAGACATTTGAATCCTCTCCCATGAAAGCAGACACTTCCTAAATCAGACAGCCCTGTGGCACAGAGTAGTAAGCAGCACTGCAGTCAAAGCTCTGCTCATGACCTGAGTTCAAACCTGACAACTGGCTTGAGGCTGACCCATCCTTCCATCCTTCTGAGGTTGGTAAAATGACTTCCCGCTTGCTGGAGTTGAAACATAGAAGAATGAGGAAGGCAATGGCAAACCACCGCATAGACCCTTGATGTGACATCACCCACTGTGGACTGCCTTTACATTTACCTTTAAATATAGACAGAGAGTCAGCCTAGTGCAGTGGTTATGAGTGGTGGACTCCAATCAGGAGAACCTGATTCAGTTCCCTACTCCTCCACATGAAGTCAGTCATAGTGGGATATAAATCCAAACTCCTCTTCCCTCCTCCTCCTCCTCCTCCTCCTCCTCCTCCTCCATCTTCTTCTTTTTCTTCCAAATTATTTCACTGGACTACTGAGAGCCCAGGCAACCAGAGTGCAACACGCCACTTTTCAAAAAGGATAAGCTGTTAGTTAAAGTACTCCCATCTGCTCTTTGTTTCAATTTGCACCTTCTGTGGGTGCTCAGCACGCATTCTCCAGCTGTCCCAACGCAATCACACACATGGAGCAGGGGTGTGAGCAGAGAGCAACTGAATGGCAGTTGGGAGGGTTATCAGCTGCCTCACACTTCAGCTCAGCGGTGACACTGGAGGTGTCTGAGAGCACTCTGTGGTGACAGATAATAGAAAGGGGTTACGACTCTCAGTCTTTATTCTCTTTTACTATTTGCAAGCAAAACTTATCCCCTTTGCTACAATAGGCAGCCTCTGCAAGAGCTACTAAACTGTCTTTCAAAGGTTACTTCTGTATATCTCCTTCTCTAGTCCCATTTTAATGACAATGACTTCACTCCTGTAGATAGTGGAAATGTTGTGTGGTTGTCACTTGTTCTCCCTCGCAGTGTGTTGGGTTAATAGAAAAGTGATGTACTGGATAACAGGTAATCTTTTAAAGCAGTGAAGTCTGTGCAGTCTGTCTAATGTAGCTTTTCTTGGGATGTTTGGAGCTACTTCAGATCTTCCATTGGCAAGGCAATTACTGTGTTTCCCCCAAAATAAGACATGGTCTTATATTAATTTTTGCTCCAAAAGATGCATTAGGGCTTATTTTCAAGGGATGTCTTATTTTTTTTCCATGATTTTGCACCTCCCACATGACAAGATCAGCTGCGCCGGGGAATTTGTAACTAGGGCTTATTTTTGGAGCAGGACTTATATTTCAAGCATCCTCCAAAAATCCCCCTCCCCCAAAATCATGCTAGGGCTTATTTTCAGGGTAGGTCTTATTTTTGGGAAAACAGTTTGGACCAACTGTGGTAAGGATATTTTCAGGGTATATCTAGCATTAAATGGGTGGCCAAATGCTTGTGCAACGGCAGGCTCAGTGCAGGATTATGCCCTGAAGACTCACTTATGACCTTCACTGGCTTCAGAGGTTAGAAAAGAACTTCTGTTTTACACTGATTACTCTTACTCTTGAGCAGACTCCCAATTTCTGCCTACAGTTATACATGCACTAGATCTGGAACTACACAAATGTGTGTGTGTGTGTGTGAAACAGTGTTACACACTCTCCCCTTCCTGAGTTGCAGAAGCAGTGGTACCCATGTTTGAGTACTTCCTTTATAAGAAACAAACTGGGGATTTGTGATGTCTTTGTAATGTTCACTTATTTACAAATGCATGTAAAATTCAGTGAAATCAAGGAATTAATATAGGTGGAAACTAGGAGTCTGTCCAAGTTACAGATATGAATAATCAATGTCCTGGAAGGTCATAAGGGAGTCTTTGGGCTGTCTAGAAAGCAGCAGATCCACTACTCTATATCAGATCCTCAGTGAGAGGGAGAACTGTGCCTCTCCAAGACTTGAAGTCTCACCTTCTTTCTCTGTCTCTTGCAATTTTAGGTGTTCTTACTTCACTCCTCATACACACCTGCCCACACTCCTAGCCATGGTGCAGTGGTTAAGAGCAGGTGGATTCTAATCTGGAAAACTGGGTTTGATTCCTCACTCCTGAGCGAGGAGAGGCTTATCTGATGAACCAGATGTCTTTCCTCACTCCTACATTCCTGCTGGGTGACCTTGGGCTAGTCACAGTTCTTTAGAACTCTCTCAGCACCACCTACCTCACAAGTGGTCTGTTGGTGGGGAAAGGAAGGGAAAGGAATTTGTAATCCCCTTTGAGTTTCCTTACAGGAGAGAAAGGGTGGTATAAATCCAAACAACAACAACTCCTCCTCTTCTTCAGAGACACAACATTTTTTGTCATGCCTGTTGGAGCTTGTATGCCACCTTGTGTCTCCTTACAGGAGAGAAAGATGGGGTATAAATCCAAACTCTTTTCTTCTTCTATAGGTGAGAGTAGGTGTGTCTCAAAGCTCTGATGAATTTTTGAACAACAGTGCTCTAGAGACACCTGGAGACCATTTCCTGAGAATTAGCTCCCACTGAATAAATGCCATTTCTCTAACAAATATATGATTAACCAGCCACCATAACTTATATTGTTCACACAGGTCAGGAAGAAAGGGAATAGGAGCTACCAAAACAGGAAACTTGTCGTTGTATTCAGACTTAATTGGCAATTTTGCTGGTTCCCCTTTCCCACTGCAGCTATCCCCAGTATAATTTCTTATGGTCCTCTATCTCCCAGAAACAGCATTTTGTGAATAACAGTGGGCTGCAGTGGACGAGGTGGGGGGGGGGGGAGCAGAATACTTCCATTCCATTGATAGAAAATTGACCCTGGATCCTACCAATGACTAGAGATTTACATTAAAAAATTATTTTTCTTGATATAGGTATATTGAAGCTGGAAAATATTGGTATCCCTGATTTCTTGAGATCCCAGTACCAGTGTGGTATTTGGATCTGGGTTTTATTTGAGAATCCAATATTATTTGTTTCCTTACAGTCTACGTAGAACATATCTTGGAGGCGGGTAGTGCTGTTTTTAAGCTAGAGACAACAAAATTGCTCTGCAACTGCTGATGCCTGTCCAGAGAAGAACCCTTGGAGTTTGAAGAAGACTGAGTCAGTGGATCCAACTTTATGGGCCCCCAAACAAGGTGCCCCCATCCATCCTTCATCGTTTCCAATGGGGGGCTTCTTTGTTTCTTTCCAGGGCAAAAACAATGAGGCATGCCTGCAACACCCACTGATTAATGCCTCTCATAGTAAAAACCAACAACAAGCCCAATGGGACCCTGCAGAACCCAGGAATCCCACCACAACCACTAGCCAAGGTGGAAAGTCCCACAGAACTGATGTCAAACCAGAGAATCCCAGCAGAACACATTCAATAAAGAGGGTCTTTTTGCAAGCCCAACAGAACCAATGTCAGACCAAATCATTTCAGCATTTTTTAATTTTGCTATTCAGAACCAAGGGCAGTTCATGCAAGCCTAGTGGATCAATTCCAAGAGGTGGAGGAGAAAGGGGGCACTTTTGTATACCCTGAAGAACAAATGCCCAGCAGAACAATCAAAAGCAAGGGAGGTATTTTTGCAAGCACAGCAGAACCAATGGCAATGCACAGTACCATGTGACAACTCCCTCCTCCCCGCTCTCTCATGTTACTTGGAAAACCTTCAAAGGAGAGGGAAAACAAGTCTGATGATATTTAACTCCTGCTATCCTGAAAGATTTAGTGCTAACCAAACATCTGAAGTGCATGACCCATGAGCCCTGGATATAGATTTTTCACTCTCCTAATATATATGGGCAAATTCATGTCCCTTGGTGGCTATCAAAATAGCAAGGGTGCAGAGGTGCAATGACTTAAATTATAATGTGGAGGCTGGCCCTGTCTTGGCTAGCCAGTGACATCTAGAGCACTCTTCTTTAGCACGAGGGTGTTCTAGACAATGGCTAACCTTCTTTTTGAAGTTCTGTTTCATCCTTCCTCTGTGCTTTGGCAGCCCCTTCAGTAGGGCATAAGGGGATGTAGCTTTTCCACAGAGCAGCATCCCTCCCAGACAGATTAAGTTGTTTTCATAACATTTGAATTCCCTTTAGCAATCTTTGATGCATTCAAGAGAACCACAAAACCTTTTCCTCCATGCCTTTTTTAAATTTGGGAGGATGAAAAGCATAACATTAATTTCCTCAAATCTGTGATTCCTTCAACTTCATGAATTTATCAAGGTCTGTGAACAGCCGCTTCTGTCACACACTGGTTATTTCTGATGAAATGGCTTAAATTTTTTTTTCAACAGTGAGTGCCAAATTCTCTCCAGAGGAAATCTGATGAAGAGAAAAGATCTGATCTTCGGGTCTATCCCCATCTTGAAACTTCTCTTGCCTTCTAAATTTTCACTTCAAGAAACTAGCAGTCTATTTTGCAGTTCATTGGCATTTCTGTGAACATCTGCAGTATTTTAGTCCCATCCTCTGTCTTGTCTATCACAGCTAAGATCATTTGCATTTTAGAATGGTTATTAGAATTATGAGATATTATATATTCTTCAAACACAATAATCATTCATCAATAGCATGTAGGGAAAAAGAAAACAAGAAATGAAAGATGGAATTAAAGGAAGGCATTAATTGGAATGGGGCTTAGAATTAATTTAGGAACCAGTGTAATGGAAAGTTTCTTAATGAAGAAACATCGCATTCATGGCTTCAACAAAAAGCGGTAACACATTGGGTCTGCCAAGGTTAATACTTTTATTTCCAGGAATGCTCTTGCATCTGGATTTTGCCAATCAGAAATGGGGACTCCCATTTCTGTATGTGAACTCAATGGTAATGCAAAGGGTACAAATGGGGGAAGGGAACATAAAGCACCCTAATTCACAAGTTCTTGAGACTGAGCTGCTGCATGCCTGATATCAGAGCACATCCAGCAGGAGCAATATGAGCTTCAGGGATCATCAGTGTTGATGAGAGCAGCAACTCATGGCTACTGGCCCCATTTCCAGTCTCAAAACACAGAGCATGTCTTCTGTAAAGAGCCTAAGTCCATATATAAGTGCAGAATGTCCATCAATATATGGAGGACAGAAACAGTAGGCACAAGTAGTGGTGTATCTAAAGTAGGGCAGCCATAGCACATGCCCAGGGCACCACTTGACAGTAGATGCCATCCTTGCCTGCCTGCCACAGCTGTGCACCTCACTTATGTGTCTACCAATTTGTAATTCTCTTTGTTCCTCTCCATATAGATGCCCTCTTCCTCCACAGCACATCTTCCTGCTGCCTTCTTCTCCTTTCAGTGACATTTGCAGATAAAGCCAGGTGTAAAAGATTGCTTAAGCACTGCCCTTTAAAGAAAGTCATAGAGACAGGCTGCCTGTGAAAGATTAACCTACGACAGCAGCGGTGGGGTGGGTTTCTCTCCCCCACAACTCCATACCTGCCTTTGCTCCCATCTTCCTTCTCCAGGTGGGATTGCATCATCCTTCCTCCATATCTGCTGTTGAACTTGTTGCTGCAGGGTGCTCAAAGGAGGGGAGCCAAGCCCAGTCTGGTCTAGTGGCCAGAAACCACCTCTCAGTCTAATTTCTATTGGAGAGCCATTCTCTTCCCCTAGCCCAGTGGTGGCGAACCTATGCCCTCTTTGTGGGCACGTGCAAACAGAGTCGTCCCCCCCCCACATCTAGGCTGGCCAGGGCCGTTGGGCTCGATTATTAGCATTAAACCTAAGACCTAGTTTTGGGGAAGCAGTGTAGGTAACCCTGTTAAGCACTGTTAAACTCCACTGATTTTCATGCGAAGAACTAAAGCGCGATCCTTTACCTGGGAGTAAGCTTGGTTGCTGGCAATGGGGCTTACTTCTGAGTCATGATTCACCCGTTGGAAGAGTTGCACAGTTGCTTCAAAGCAAAGCCACTGACTACCACCAAGCTTACTCCCAAGTAACGCACGTCTCGGGGCCAACTGTTTTTTCTAAACTAAAACCTCAGTATTCAGGTTAAATTGCCCTGTTGGCACTTTGCGATAAATAAGTGGGCTTTGGGTTGCAATTTGGGCACTCTGTCTCGAAAAGGTTTGCCATCACTGCCCTAGCCTCTATGCAAATGGAGCACTCTGGGACTCAGAAACTGCAGGGGAAGGCAAGAGGAGAGGGTGTCTTGCCTGGATTTTCTGAGAGTAGTAATTCCTCAAATCATAGGCATGAGGTCGAAGCAGGATATATCGGCAAATCCTGAACACAACACATAAATTCCGTCAGCTGGCATTCCCAGACTGTTATGCATAAGTGGCATGATTATCCTTCAACAGCATGCTTGGTAGCTTTCCCCAGAAGCTTTTGGGAGAAAGTGTAAATCTCAAGTATAAACCATCTGATTATAGTGGTCTCTAATGGGTCTTTGGAATTCACAGTTTTGGCACGCCTTTCTTGCTACGTGTCCCTTTCCTCTCCTGGAAGAGAAACTGAACCCTATATCATGTATTGTTGAAGGTTTTCATGGCCGGATTCAACTGGTTGTGGTGGGTTTTCTGGGCTGTGTGGCCGTGGTCTGGTGGATCTTGTTCCTAATGTTTCGCCTGCATCTGTGGCTGGCATCTTCAGAGGTGTATCACAGAGGGAAGTCTGTTACACACTGTGTCCAGGGAGAAGGGTTATACACTGTATATAGAAGTGAGTTATACACTGTGTCCATCCTTCCCTTCTCATTGGACACAGTGTGTAACAGACTTCCCTCTGTGATACACCTCTGAAGATGCCAGCCACAGATGCAGGTGAAACGTTAGGAACAAGATCCACCAGACCATGGCCACACAGCCCGAAAAACCCACCACAACCACCTATATCATGTGCTGTCTGCTACTCCCTTGCCCTGCACAGTTTTATATTTGAGTCACAGGATCACCATTTATTTGGTACACATGGAACCAGTCTACTGGTATCAGTCTGCCTTTCATTTTTCTGCAACGTAATATTGAAGGATCAAACCCACAGAGAAGCAAAAATACCATGAATAAATGACACTCATTATGCAATGTAGTTAACAGGATTGATGTCATGGCTGCACCTGACTTTTCAAAATGAAGCAGGGGGCAGGGCGGAACTGAAAGGATTTAACCTATTTCTAGAGCTCCAGGGGGATCCTGCCTTGCAAGACACAGTAGAAGTTCATGGTTGTCTAGTTTTAGAGTAAGGCTTCAAGCAACTGATTTTTTCCCCCCCAAATGTCCTATCCAGCAACAAGAGTAATAGAAACTCTCCAAAAGGCAAGGCAACAGGAAAAATGTCTGCTATTTTGTGCAATCAATAGAGGTAGTCTATGCTTCTCTACAAAACCAGTTGAGATATCCAGAATTCTTGCTAGTGACTGACAGCTGGCACAGGGTAAAATGATTAAATGACTTTCATCACACATCCATAACACAATATACCGTAATGAAACAAAACTATGGAAAAAGGATTGAGAAGTTGTGGATTAGCTCACACATATCTCATGCCTAGTGGCGGGAAAAATCACTGAGGGGCGGTATATAAAATTATAAATAAATAAATAAATACATAAATACATAAATACATAAATAAATAAATAAATAAATAACATTTTAGGATGAAATGGTAGATTTGAATAATCTATTAAACAAACTATTCTCTAGGGCACAGCATGCTATTGGATCTTGCCAATAGTTAACCTTAAATAAGGATTAAATGGTTATAACCAGCACAGATGCTTAACCACTATCACCACCAGTACAATAACAATATTGTTTCTCTGTTTTGTGTGGATTTTTTTTGCGTTTGTGAGACATTCATGTGTTTAATCTATGTGATGGATAACTATTAACTCAGTCTGCATTGAGTTGTGGAATCCATATAGCAAGTTAAAATCCTGTCTTGTGCAACAATTTTACAAGAGGATGCATGAGAATTTGGATCCTCCTGTACCATATCAGGCATCCTTGCTTTACGAGTGCACCTTGAAAATGGGCTTCACTCCCTTTCTTCTATTTCTGAGCAGTGGTAACTGGAAAAAACAGTGCTGTTCAATAATTGCTTCTATCCTAAAACTTTTGTACATCATACTTTGATTTGTTTAAGTGAACATGGGGCATATAAGATAACAGCTTGTGGATAATTTGAATTACATCCTGTTTAGATGGTTCCATCAACTACAGAATTCATCCTTTCCCAGTGACTTGGTAGCTAATCCATATGAAACAGTGGCTATATTAATACATTGATATCCTGCAAAAGCTGGTTGCAGGCATATATACCTTTGGAAAGTAGTGGAATGAGATATAATTATAATAAGCAATTGACTTCTATCAGATTTATAGAACTTCTATACATTACAACAGAGTTGACAGAGTTCTGAAGTTTACCACTACAGGCAGGAGGTAGGGATGAGTCATGGTTCTGAATGCTTCTCCACATACCAAAATTTTTGTAGATGGTTAACCAGCACATCACGGAGAAAGAGTTATCAATGATGACTTAGTGATGCACTAATTTACGGAGTTTTTAAATTAAATGGAAGAACTTCTACAAATATCTTTAAAATATCTCTTTCTATATTATAGTTAATTAAAACTGTTCTGAGTCACACTGCAAAAGACTGAGGTAGTTGGTCAGTTCATGACAAATACACCTGGCTGTCATCAGCATATTGATGATACTCAACTCCAATGCTGCGGCTCTCATTCAACTTTTTAGTATAGATGTTAAAGCTTGTTATGGGAAGAAGTCGTGAGAGCCACCAAGCTTCAAGTCCCATGCTGTTGATTCGACCTCCTCAGTGGAAACCTGATGAACACATGCTCTCCAAAAAGAATGAAAACATCAGAGGATGGTCTCATTAGATGATCTTGCTTGCAGAATGATCAGAGTTCTGCCACCTCAGTCTATCATGTCATTCTGCATATGTAGATCAGTTCTTACCCTGAACTAAGCTTTTCTGGTATCTCCAAATACTGATGTCTTTCTAGACACAGACAAATTTATTAACTGAGCCATATATTAATAGACAACCAGATAAAGAACAAAAGACTTGTTGTTCACAAAACATGCAATCCTCCCAATTTCAGACGTAGAAAAAAAATTACAACTGCGGAGTACATGACGTCAGTCTGCCTACACACACTATTTCAAATACTCCTCAAATTAGCCAGAAACGCTTAATGTAGCATTCAGCTAAGCTCTAGCTTGTTTCTAGGGTGTTACATTAATGATGATTCAAAGAGTTCAGAATCTAATCACAGTGACTAAAATAGAACGTTTCTACTTATAACAATTCATTATACAACAGGTCTTCCTCCAGCTTCTCTCTGCTGCTCATTACCTCCCCACGCAACTCCCTTCAATTGGGGTATTTTCTCTTGTTTACAAAAGAAAACAGTAAAAATTCCCCAAGCAATTTCTTCTGGAACTTTCTTGAGCCCTCTTTGGTTATCACAATTGTATGATCTCATTGAATTTTTTCTTTGGCGTGAGTTTGGATGTGATGTTTTGTGCTTGTGCGGTTTATTTTGTAAGCCACCTCAAGCAGGATCCTGAAGAAGTCACATAAAAAATCCTATACAAATGCATAATGCCCAATTTGAAATTAATAGAAGCTGCGCACGATTGCAAAGAAGACATATCATGTGTGAATGATGCAGCTCAGATGGAGAACTGTGAGACTGCTGATTGGTTTCCTCAGTAACTTCTTTTCTCATTGCTTTGTTGTTATTTTTTTTGCTCAGTCCTTCAGACAGACTGAGAAGCCCAAGAGAGCTCTTGCAGATGCTTTGATGCCATATTGTCAACTAAAAAACAAAAACAGAAAAATGCCCTTTTGTACCTCTAGCTGAGACTAACGCTGCTTCTAAGCATGAGCAGTAATGTGCATAAGACCATCAACAAAAATAGGCAATAGATTTTACTCCCTCCAAGGGAAGGCAACAATAGTTGGATGTGAAAAAAATGAAGGATTAGAGCTTGGAGCAGTACAGGCTGACCAAATGCGACAGGTGGCTTTTCCCAGTTCTCTTCCTGAGCTAATGAGAAAGCACAACGAATAGTTGAAAGAGGAGTGGATATCATTCTCTCCAAAGTTGTGCCAGGTTGATCTATTTGACTTCTGCTGTTAAGAGTTACTGCCCCAAGTTACAATTATTTGTGCTGTAGTACACATCTCTTCCTGGAACAATTCGTTGGTTAGTTAGACATTTAGCACATCTACCACACTGGCAGCTCCTGCTTCCATGCCTCCTAAATCCTGGCATTTTTCTCCTTACCTCACTGAGGAGGAGCATGATTTTCCTTTCTGCTATCAACTGCCCTCCAAGTTGCAGCACCTTCTTCTCTGGTTTCTGGCTGGGCCATGTAGGATTTCCACACATTAAGCCTCCTTTAAGAGGTTAAGACCAGGTGGACTCTAAGCTGGAGAACTGGATTTGATTTCCCATTCCTCCATATGAGCAGCAGAGTCTTATCTTGTTTTTCCACTACTACATACCTGCTGGGTGACCTTGGGCTAGTCACAGTTCTTCAGAACTTTCCCAGTCCCACCTACCTCACAACGTGTCTGTTGTGAGGAGAGGAAGGGAAAGGAATTTGTAATCCCCTTTAAGTTTCCTTGCAGGAGAGAAAGGGAGGTATAAATCCAACAACAACAACAACAACAACAACAACAACAACAACAACAACAACAACAACAACAACAACAACAACAACAACAACTCCTCTTCATTTTTGTCATGCCAGTTGGCAATCCTATTTCTGGCCCTGTCTGTTTCAGGGATGGGGCAGAAGGAGTCTCTAGTCTATCTGATTTGTAGGGTGTTTCTGAGGAGTCAGTGGCTATGACAAAAGGGATTATTAAAAATTAGAAGATGGTCAGAAATATAAGTTACTCAAGAGGTTAGGTTAAGAAAGAGTCATAAAATTTATTTGGCTTGTAACAGAAAACAAAAATGAGGAACTTATATAAAAGAGTTATTTTGTAATTCAAGATGTAACTAAGATTTTTCACACACAAATATTTGAATCTTGATTTTATACTTAGATGGCTTTTTCTTGGCAGTCTCTTGCCAGTTTTTTTTAAAAACCTCAAGTTTTTTTTACATAGTGTTTATTTGTAGGAGTTAGGAACACTAATCTACTTCTCCAGTTTCTTTCTTAAACGGACCTGGGATCATTCCTTTCACCAGAACTATCTCCCATTTAATTTTAGGATATCACTCTATGAACTGTAGAACTATTTTTGTTATATAACTAGTTGTGGATCCAGTCCTGATCCAACAACACAAAATGTGTTCCTTTGGACTCCTGAGGAGAAATCATCCACCCGTCAGCTTACAGCAGTGTTGGTAAACCTTTTTGAGACCGAGTGCCCAAATTGCAACCCAAACCCCACTTATTTATTGCAAAGTGCTAAACCGGCAATTTAACCTGAATGCTGAGGTTTTAGTTTTAGTTTAGAAAAAACTGGTTGGCCTGCTCTAGCCTCCAGCAAGTCCTGCACGCACCACTCTGTGCCACTCTAGCATCTCTGCTTCCTCTGCACCCCCCCCCCCCTTGGGCAGCAGCCACTCAGAGCACAGGCACCAGGCCCGCCAGCCAAGTCCTCCCTGCTCACCGTGGTGCACGCACATCGTGCTCAGTGGCCCAGGCCAGCCTACATGTATGTGGAGGGGATTTTCCGCCCCCCACATGACAAATTCTGTGTGCGTGTGCCCACACAGAGGGCTCCGAATGCCACCTCTGGCACCCATGCCATAGGTTCGCCAGTACAGCTTGCCCAGCTGTTTTCAAGCTCTGTCTGTGCACCTCTCCTTCTCAGTTAAACTTCCTTCCCAATTGTTAAGAGTTCCAACTATCACTCTCAGAACTCCATCCCGAACTCCCTGTCAATCATGAGACTCCACAAACAAAACAACTCCCTGGAATGCAACAGTCTGTCACAGACGTCTGTTCTGCAGAGCCTAAATAATCATCCTGAGGACCCTAAAAAAGGTGTCCTGGGAAGGTACTCTGCACAGCTTTCTTCCCAAGACGTCCTCAGATGTCCTTGGCACACTTTATTTTAGCTCAAGAAGTCTTTTTTGGAGAAAGCTTCAAAGTGCACCTTTCTCCCCAAACCACCTGCAAGATGTCTTCTGCCTGGCTGTGCAAAATGCAGCTCAGAAGAGGTCTTATTTTTCCCTCCTGACCATTATGCTCTCTGGTCAGTTTCACCCTCAGCTTGTGTCCAACATTTTGTGTGCAGCTGAAGGGATTCTTCCTGCTGCCATTTGCTGAAGGTTGCTCCAGGATGTTTGCTTTGCAGGCTCTGATCCTGGGCACCTTTTCAGCCCGAAAAGTACATAGTTGTACTCAGCTGGTCCTGCCGATTCCAGCAATATCTCGTTTTACTTTTTTTTTTATTTTGGAGCAACTATCTTCAAAGTTACGCAGACATGCATACGCAAATCATAGCCACTCAAAGGACTCCCTTTGAAAAGCATGGGGACTATGGAGGACAGGTCTACTGCCCACTGCAAAGTGCACCTCTGATAAATGCTCAAATTCCACTATTTTAATTCAATTTTCTCAGGTTAAAAAAAGGACCAAAACACTTTAATTTGTTTCTGTATCTGCTTGTGATGCTTATCACCTGTCACAAGCCATCAGTCCCCTTTTGTGTTGTCACAGATGGCTGCTGGGTGAAAATAAGTGGTTGCAATGTGACAGAGGCTTTTGACTTCAGGTGTCTGAATAAGCTATAGAAGCAGATGAACTGCTCAGAAAGAGAAGCTATTTTAATGCAAATGTCCCTGGGAATAAAATAAAATCCCGAGGGAACAAAAACCATCAAAATTGGCAGAAGCTGTGCAATCAATTTGATTGCCCCTAAATAGAAATGCCCTCCCCCAAGTTATCCATGAGATGTCATTTGCTCTGTAAAGCGAATACTAACATGCAAACTAGGTCAAATGAGCACATACAAAAATATTAAAACAACCCACACAGAAATATTAAGCTAAAAAATGTGTGATAGTGAACTGGCAAGAAAGAGCTTCATAAAAAAAGATGTTTCACATCTGGAGATAAACAGGGAATATTTGTGGAAGACCAGCTAAGTAGTCATAAGTAACAGGGTGAAATGAGCATAAATGGACCCAAACTACTGAGATTATCTGCTAAATGTACAGTATGGATCTGGGCCAGTTAATAACTGTCTAACATTCAGGAAGAATCAGTCCCACAGAGCTAGCAGTAAGAAGGGGGAACTAGGGGATGAGGCAACAGTACATATAGAGGTGGCCCACAAAACTGGCCTCCTTGGCTCTAGAGCAGTGATGGTGAACCTTTTTGAGACCGAGTGCCCAAATTGCAACCCAAAACCCACTTATTTATCACAAAGTGCCAACACAGCAATGCAACCTGAATACTGAAGTTTTAGTTTAGAAAAAAATGGTTGGCTCCAAGGCGTGAGTTACTCAGGAGTAAGCTTGGTGGTAGTCAGTGGCTTTGCTTTGAAACAACAGTGCAACTCTTCCAATCATGACCCTAGGAGGGTTTACTCAGAAGCAAGCCCCATTGCCAGCAACCAAACTTACTCCCAGGTAAAGGATCACACTTTAGTACTTCGCATGAAAATCAGTGGGGTTTAACAGCGCTTAACAGGGTTACTTACACTGCTTCCCCAAAATTAGGTCTTAGGTTTAATGCTAATAATCGAGCCCAGCGGCCCAGGCCAGCCTAGATATGTGTGTGTGTGTGTGGGCACTCTGTTTGCACGGGCCCACAGAGAGGGCTCTGAGTGCCACCTCTGGCACCCGTGCCATAGGTTCGCCACCACTGCTCTAGAGTCTAGACTAATACTCTGCAGGTAAGAGTTTGACATGCTGCATAAGAACTGTTTCACTGAAGTCAAGTTTCTTTGGCCGTGTACATGCAGGTAGTGTAGAGGGGCTCAAGTGCCAGTAATTCTGACAGTATTTTCTGCACAGAAAATAAATATAAAGCAGATCAAAGGTTCAAAATGCTCTGTGTCTACCTGTACTAGTGCCACCAGAGTTAAGCCAGGCATCATTTTGAAGGACCATTCATGAATCAGCAACTATTCATGGCTGCATATAGTTTTCTTCTTTTGTAGTTGTAAGATATTCTTAGCAATATCACGGTCACCTTGTGGCAGCCTTCATTTGCTCACTAGAATTAGTAACATTAACATTATACTATGTATAAGATCTGGTTTCCTGAATGCTTGACATCTTTCACTAGGGCCAACCAAAACATCACAAAACAGTGAGCAGACTTTCATGTTTTCCATAACTTGTCACCCAGCTTTTACGAGATGCTGAGTCATAACATGCTGAAGCTCATGGTGCTGAAATTGGATGAGCAAGGGTCCAGTTGGCTGATGAACTTGAACGAATGACATTTCTCCCTCCCAACCGTCTTGCACCTCAGACTCTTGGCTTGCCCAATAGTAAATCTGTGTGCCAATCTGTGATGACCCCTGGAAATAAAACTCTAATCTGGAGAACCAAGTTTGATTTCCCACTGCTCCGCATGAAGCCTGCTTGGGCCAGTCACAATTCTCTCAGAATTATCTCAGCCCATGCAAAGGCAGGCAGTGGCAAACCACATTGTTTGGCAGATTGCCTTGAAAACCCCATGGGGTTGCCATAAGTCAGCTGTGACTTGATGGCGCACGCACGCACGCACGCATGCATGCACACCAGCCTAAAAGAAACATAGCAAGCAACTCTGCCCCTTTCAAACCAACTGGAACACTAGTTTGTTGAGTATACAACAGGACAGGCACAACTTCCCCACAGATTAGTGAGAAATATGCAGAGACTCACTCATCTCACTCTCAGGGGGCCTCAATGGAGAAGAAAGCAATGAAATCTGCAAGGTATTTTCTTCTAGCTAATCAAACTTAATCATTGTAAACAAAGCAATGATTTGCCTTCAGACAGGCTTCAGCCTCTAAAGCAATCAGTGACTGTGAGACACTTCCTTTGTCATAAAGTAGGTCAGTAAAAGGCAAGATGTTGCTATAGCAATTCATATCCCCCCTCCAGTGATTTACATGATTTTTTTGCTAGATGAAGTAAGAGCTGCTAAGTCACTCAGTTGACGATCAACTTTAGTCTTGTTTTCACATGGGCTTTCCCTTAGCTGCACAGTAAGGGAAGAGAGCAAATCAGAAAACTTGCAAATCCCTCCTCCATACTTTTAAAATTTCATATGCTTCTAAATTGCTGTCTTGTATTGTGTATGTCTGATTAACACCAGTAACTTTGTGGCTTTTTCATAACATACAAACAGTTTCTCCTTTCCTGTACGTTTCTGCTTTCCATATACCTTTCTGGTTAAGAGTACTGGCTCCTCCCTTTTCCTAAGGCTTAGTAGAGACTCAGGCCGTTTCCGCACGGCCTTTTTATGGCGCCCTGGGAATGGTAAAAACGCCGTTCCCAGGGAGCCATTCGCACAGGCGGCGCTGCTGCTAAGCAGCAGCACAGACCTGGCGTCGCTCCCCCTCCCCCAGGGCTGCTGCCAGGTCATTCCTGAAAAACAACCTCCTTAAAAGGGTTGAAGCCCGCGAACAGCGTGAAATTCCTGGCGATGCGCTTAACAGCACCGCCGGTGAACACGCTTTTTTTTTTTCTCGCTCGGGACTCACCGTAACCTCGCTGCCGGCCTGTTGGTTATTGAAGCCCGGGCCATCGCTGTCCTCCGACCCCTGGAGGTCGGAGGGCAGCGTGGGCATGGCTCCGACGGCCAGCAGGCCGTACTTCCATCGGGGACACGGTGAGTCGGACGGGGAAGGGGGCAGAGGCGGCTACATGGGAAGCTGCCTGCCATCCTGCCTCTCTGGAGTACGCCCGCGATGCGCAGGCAAGCGAAAAGCCTCACTCCTCCACGCCGGCAGAATTCTTGCCGGCGTGGAGGCGCATCGACGGCCGTGCGGAAACGGCCTCACATTTCACTGAAGAATCTTACAATTGATCCATGCAGTCTAGTATAGCTTCCTGTCATTGGCTGAAGCTGCTCAAAGTTTCAGGCAGGAGGCCTTATCCAGCCCCTTGCTATCTGAGATTGGGGTTGCCAGCCCCCCCCCCCGGTGATTGACAGGGGATAAGGAGGGCAGAGTTGCCACATCTAGGTTGGAAAACTTCTAGAGATTTGGAGATGGAGCCTGGGGAGGACAGAAATATCAGTGGGTTACAATGCCATTCATTTCACCTTCCAAAGCATCAGTTTTCTCAATGGAAACTGATCTCTGTAGACTGTAGAAATTCCAGGAGATCCTCCTGGAGACTGGCATACCTTTCTGAGATCCTTTGATGTGGATATGGTAGGAATGGAAACTTTCCCACATGATGCAAAGCATGTGACTCCTCCCCTTAAAATTCTCCAAGGTAGCTTTTCTCCACCACCCACCCACCCCGCTCTAACAAGCAAAGTTTGTTTGGCAGCAAAATCTGGGCCAAAGCAAGAATCACACTCCTAGATCAACAAACCCAACACTGACTTTCAAATTTCCGAAGAAAATAGTTGAAATCCAGATTGGGCCATAACATACCTCTCGCATCTCCCAGTGCTTCAGGTAAGGGCTTGGCTCAGCGCTGGATCCTCTTCTCCCTCTGGATTCCAGGCTTGGTCCTCATGAAGATCTGGGTTTGCAAGAGAGAAAGAGGACATTTTAAATAAAGTTCAATTTCTCCTGCTCTCTTTTAGCTTGATGTTGTGTGAATATGTTTGTGCTGACTGAGCATTCTGGATCAATTGGCAATGCTCAAGGCTTCAGGGCATCTTTGCTTGTACATACTGCTGCAAGGCTGGAGCTCCTTCTTTTGAGGGTGCAGCAGAAATCTTTCGGAAAGGTTGATTGCAGAGGTTAATGATTGTGCTGAACTGCACGCTGCAGGCCTGTTCTTTTGGCTCCCACAGAAACTCATTTGCTTTCTGGTTCTAAGCACATTGCTCCTTAAGGGCAAAAAAGCCCTGCTGACTTCAGCTGTAGTTCTTCTGCTAAGTCACAACACTTCTGCTTACTCCTATCTATGTTCTCTTGACTATGATATGTATCTGCTCATTGATTTTTATTATCTTCCAAGGAGAATAAAATACCCAGAAACGAAATCTTTAATGTGGACACATTTGAAATAGTTAATGGCTCTATCTAGGTATCTGATGGTGATTCAGAATTTAAATTTCTGACTTTTACCTTTCCGAAAATGCACTTAAGACACAGTTTGAGTAGATTTCTGCAATTTGCATAAAATGGGTACAATGCTAACGTGTCCTATAAACTCCCAAATCTTACAATAACATAAATCTATTATTTCTGATATCCCAAAATGAAGTTCACCAATCTTGTATTTGTTCACCGCCATCCACTTAAAAAAAAATTCTTCTCAAAAATGTAGAAGTGTTTGTTCTTTGACTGTTCTTTTTCATAATTGTATGTTTTTCCAGGAAATTGCTGCATCATATTAAGATACAGGGAAACTTTAGAAAGAAAATGGAGAGATACAAAGAACGTTCTTGCCATGAACTTCTTTTTGGATGGACTAAATTGGGAAAGAGGTTGTCAACGTTCTGACGAAAGAATGTTATCTCTGCATCGTTGCATTTCATGCATCAGATTAAGTAAACTGAAGACTACAAATGTTTAAGTTTCAAAAACTATTACAATTGATCTCCAAGGTGCCACTGAGATCACTTTTCCTTTTCCTTTGGATCAACACTATCAGATGGTTCACATACATGACCATTTTCTTGCTGGAGATAGTGCCTTGGATCCTGAACAGTCTTTCTATGGATATGAAGGTTTCTATCCACAAAGCACCACCCCCTCCCTCCTCCCCAGCAGACCAGATGCTTTTATCAAATCACAGGAAAGAAGAGGCAAGAAAGTCAAGCTCCACAAGTGGAAACATTGTCCTGGATTCAAGACAATCCCTGGACAGAAACACACATTTACCATTATGTGGGAATGCAGAACAAGTATTTATCAGTACAGTAGTAGTCACCTCATTTCAGAGTTTTCATGAGAGAAATGCACTTGTATTGGACTCTGCACGTTATTTGTCTCTACAGAGATGCTGAACTTGTCCACCAACTAAGGGCTTCTGAAGATGTCATGCTCTGTGCCCCCCCTTCAGAATACAGAAAGAGAGCTCTGGAGACAGAGTGAAGGATTTTTTTTAATGGAGTTCTGTTCAGAGTGGGCTAATGAAGGGATGTGTGGAATGAATGCTGTTCTCTGGTGGTTCAAAAATTACTTTGGTTGAGGGATAGGATTGTCAGATTAAAGGAATCTGTACAAAGTCCCTGGTGTAAACAAAACAGTCACACTAAAGACACACACATGGGTTGCTAGCTTGTATTCTCTGACAGGAATCCACACTGAGATAATAAGCAGGAAAGCTTATGAGAGTTGAGGAATTTTAAAGAGAAAATTGAGGAAATGTATTTTTTGGGGTAGAGAAGTAAATTCTGCTCTGGAAAGCAGCATGTGGGCAAGACATATCTAGATAAGGGATTGTCTTACACTTGTGTGAGGAGAAACTGTTTTGGGATATTTACCTGAGAGAAAACTGAAGGCCCTGTTTAACAAAGGAGAAGGAGAAAAGCACAGTGTTCCATATTTATTTATATGCATGTAACTGTATACACCAGCCTGACTGTAACGGCTAAAAGGAACTAAGCTAGAGAACTGAATTGTAACCACATAAGAAGAGAGATTCAGTAACAGCTTCTTGTTATTAACATCAATACTTACCTGCTTTATGTTCCAGATATTTAATACTTTACCAAAACTATTTTTGTTCTTGTGAATAAAAACTTCATTTTTCATCTTTTTTAAAATTATAAAGCCTCTGTAAAGTTTTGTTTTTGACAGAAGAGAAAGGGTTTATTTTGTGCTTCCTAAGCATATATCTATGCCTGGCTGAGAGACGCCCACACTGAGCAGAAGAAGAATATTTTTATTCTTATTTCTATTATAAAAGTGGGAAAACACAAGCGAAAATCTAAAGAAAAATCACCACATTCATGCTACTTTATTATAACAGTTGTCAAGGGGGATGCTCAGTAATAGAAGAAAATGGCAGTTGGAATTTTGGAGGGAAAAACTTCTGAGAGCAGAAAAGGGGCAGAGGGTATGCCTCAATGATCACCAATGACTGCTATATTAGTTGGCTATAGGAGGTCACCCATTATATCAATATCCACTAGCAAATGAACTTTGGCCAGAACGTCTGGCATTCTTTAATAAAATCCTGACATTTTTCATTATAGCCATAAACCTTCAGGGTTGCCATCCTCTAGGTGGGGAGATCTCCCAGGAGTATGACTGATATTCAGACTGCAAAGATCAGTTTCCCTGAAGAAAACAACTGATTTTGAGGGTGAACTGTGTGGCATTATACACTGCTGATATCCATTTCCTCTCCAAATGCCACCCTCCCTAGTCTCTGGCTCCAAATCTCCAAGAATTCTCCAACCCAGATTTGGTGACCCTTGGAGAAACCAATCCAGTACCTCTGATGCATGCCATCAGTATTTGTGAACAATTGTTCTGGTTCCCTGCAATAAAACCATGACTCATCATCTATTACCAGCAGGGCTATTGGCCCCACCAGTGCTATAGACATTGAAGATCCAAAGCACCAGCATTAATGCTACCAACTTCCATTAGCAAAGCTAACTCTATCCATCGTTGTTGCCTCCACATCCTCCTCCCAAACCACCAATACCATGGCTTCCTTTATCAGTGCCAGTGGCACACTATCACCAACATCAATCAGTACTGCCATCAGCATCTCTCTGTTGTGCCACCCACATCCATCACAGACACTGCTGGCATCCATCAATAATGCCACTGGCATCCATCAACAGCACAGTTAGGAGAGGCTGTCAGTGCCCTTGGGCAGCCCATCAGAAACAGCTTCCCATATGGACAGAGCTGGCAAGGCCTAGCTATATTTTAAAGAGAGAGAATCCAAGGCTTCATCCTTCTACTCACCTTGGCATTTTTTAAAATCATTCCACGGAGGCAGGGGATGGACAAGCTTTTTGCTTTTGTCTTTACATGCTGCAGCAACTAAAATATAGCTGTGCTATAATTAAGTTTAGTTAAGTCAACAAGGCAATGCATATGAGCAATTGTGACTGGGTTACATTGACTGCCAAACTCTACTACTTTGTTTTAACTCCCACTCAAAAGCTTCTGAAAAGGGCAGATGTGTGGTAAAATGTGTGACAGATTATGGAAGTTAATTTGTTAAGGCTTGTATAGGCTTGATTTGAAGCAAAAGAAGAAGAGTTTGGATTTATACCCATTTTCCTCAGCCATAAGGAGTCTCAAAATGGGTGCTGTGTGGTTTCCGGGCTGTATGGCCGTGTTCTAGCAGCATTCTCTCCTGACGTTTCGCCTGCATCTGTGGCTGGCATCTTCAGAGGATCCTCTGAAGATGCCAGCCACAGATCCTCTGAAGATGCCAGCCACAGATGCAGGCGAAACGTCAGGAGAGAATGCTGCTAGAACACGGCCATACAGCTCGGAAACCACACAGCACCCAAGTGATTCCGGCCGTGAAAGCCTTCGACAATACAGTCTCAAAATGACTTACAAACTTCTTCCTTCCTCTCTCCACAACAGACACCTTGTGAGGTAGGTGAGGCTGAGAGAGTTCTGGCAGAACTATGATGGGTCCACGGTCACCCAGCAGGCTTTATGTATAGGAGTAGGGAAACAAAAACCTCATTTACCAGATTAGAGTCCGTTGCTTTCATGGAGGAATGGGGAATCAAATTTGATTCTCCAGATTAGAGTCCGCTGCTCTTAAGCACTGGCTGTCTTTGAAGATACAGGATCAATAAAAGGCATTTGAGCAAGTGAGTTCTAATTCACAAAATCTTTTGCTGGAAGAAAATACATTACCCTTTCAGTTACTATAAGCCTCCTTTTTCTGTTCACTTCTCCTGTGGAAGATTCTGCTCTCTGTTCAGCAAAAAAAAAAAAAAAAAAAAGGTTGGATCCAAAGACCTCAAGTGGAGCTCTGCTTGTGAGACAGTTTTCCCCTACTTCTGCCACCACCAAAAGCTTCTCCAGGGGGACAGCAGGGATGTAAGGAATTGTTCTCATGCACATAGAAGTGTGATTGTGGATCCAACCCATTGAATACAACTGGTTTACTAAATGATTCCATATACACATTTATCATTGGCAAATGCACATTACCCCTCATAAAGGGAACATGAGTGGACCGTACAACTGGCCTGTTTGAAGGACTTCCAAAGTCACACCTTCCCTGACTCCTGTCTCCTCCTTGACCTCGCTCCGGTGAAGCAAGCACCCCCAATTGAATTTTTTCTTTAGGATTCCTTAAGTGTCAAGTGTTTGAAAATTAAACAAGCAGGCTGGTGGCAGTGCCATGAAACTTTAATGGCCCAGGAGACACATTTCAATCCAGAGAATCTTGGAGGAAATAAAATATAAGACAAAAGTCCTGCAGCTGAGGAGCACTTTAGGGACTTCTGTTCTTCCTCTGTGGCTTCAAAAAGGACCTCTGCAGCTTTTCATCTCTGTTTCTTTTACAAGTGGAAGAAAAACTGAGCTCATTTTAAAGCAGGAATTACAAAAAAATGACCTGTTCTCAAATATTTCATAATTAGAGCTGCCTGAACGAGCTATGTCAGAAAATAAATAACAAAGCAACTGTGTTAGCCGATCAAGACATCTTAGTATTATATTGCCTCATAGTCCAAGAATTGTGAGGCTCTTAGGCAAAAGCACTGTGTGAGAGGAGCCAGTTACCAAACAGGATTATTCAGGCAGCTAAAATGTGCATAGGAAATAGCCAGCAAACCAACAGGTCATGTGATTACATATTATTTTGTCTCCCAGGATGCAGCAGTTGTTTAGCCAAGAAGTGACTGCATTGCCAACAGGATGAATGGTCATTCTGCAGCAAGGTTACCATCAACGGAACAAACAGCAGGAGGTTATGGCACTGCTGGTCAGATCTGTACTTCTACCTGCCTCTCTCATGTTGCTGTTGGAATAAGCGACTTCTGCATGCCTGGACACTGGGGGGTGCTGTGTATCTCACTCTAACTGTGATGTTGCCTCTCTTGTTTGCCCTCCTTGTCTGGGCCAGGAGACCGCCCACTAACTTCCTTTCTTCCCCATGCTAGCTTCACTTCTGCTCTAGCCTTTGAACCGAACGCACGGTCAATGGCAGCCTGCTCAGTGGGGCCTTTCCCACTGCAGCATTCTTCCTCACCTCCAATAATACCTGATGGCGCCGTTAGTTGTTTCTCCACTCTGTCATAGGGAAAGTAATCTCTTTAGTCTAGGGTTCTTTCTATTTACTTTTCTTGGAACAAAGTTGTGAACTGAAGATGATTGAATAAATGTAAGTTTTACCTTTTACATTTATGTCTCTGGAGAAGTTTCTAAAAACTACATTCACACACACTACTGGGCATATCCATGACTCTAAACGAAATCTAACAGTTGCTGCCTACATCCTGGTTTCAGTAGACAAGGGGTGAAACCATACAAAGTAATTGAAGATTTCACAGCTAGCATGGTTCATGTAACAGTGGCACTCTTTTAATACTCTGAATCCAACTGAATCCAAATAATCAGTGTAAAATACTTGAATAACATTATAAAGGATCTTCTGTAATAACATGCATTTAACTCAGGAAAGATTATGCTAAAATACACTTGGTCAGTCTCAAAGTTGCCACTTGATTTCTATTTCACTATTCCACACCATTGTACGCCTGTTTCCTTCTGGATAGCTTCACTAGAAAGCTCTTGTCAGAGTCCCGACTGCAGCAAATGCAACCTTAAGAATGAGATTTCCTAGATCAAGGAAAAGAGTTGGGCCTAAACATTACCAGTATACAAAAAACTG
This sequence comes from Sphaerodactylus townsendi, assembly GCF_021028975.2. Taxonomy (NCBI): domain Eukaryota; kingdom Metazoa; phylum Chordata; class Lepidosauria; order Squamata; family Sphaerodactylidae; genus Sphaerodactylus; species Sphaerodactylus townsendi. The sequence goes on from NC_059429.1 coordinate 103,978,711, forward strand.
AAAGCCAAAACTTAAATTCAGACAAAGACACTGGATTTTGTCCAGACTTGCTGGAGTCCATCCAAGCAGACAAATATGCTTGGGTTTTTTTTTTTTTTGAGAATCAGAGTTAAACTGGCAGAATGTTTTACAGGTATCAATGTGTTTTAATGAATTTTAAAAGGCTTTAATTTTATTCACTTTTACAGGGTTGTTTATTCTAATTCCATCTGTTAACTGCCCAAAGCCTTCAGAATGTGGCAGGCTATAAATCTGAGTAAATAAATCCCATATTGTGAAATAAGGCAGCCAAGTGATTAATCAGCTAAGACATATTGAATCACCTGCTCTTTAACCAACAAAATGTAAATTAACCTGCATATTATTATCAACACCTCGATATTGATGTTGGTCAGTGGGCTGTGCTGACACATAGTGGAGGGATAGAAACAAACCCCAAGTAAATAAAACAGTTTATGTCTTTCAGCTGATCTGATAAGTAAAACTGTTTGTGCCATTAAATGAACAAAAAAGAACTATTGCAATATTTTCTTTTCATTTCCTATCACAGCAACATAGCTTCTTGTCCCTGGCTGGTCCCTGTTGCAAGAGGAGCTGCTTGAATAACCACCAGTTCAGATTATGTTCAGCTCCAGATTGCAAGCAGGGAACTAATTTTTTTTGTCAAGTATTTCAGCTGTTCAGAAGCAACTCAAGCCTGTTTGGTGGGTTATTCTCCATGCATTCAAACAGTCCAGTGAGTACATCTGCAGCATTTTCCACATCCATGTCCTCACACAGACTAGTGAAGATCCTAGTGTCCCTGCATGCAGACCTGTTGCCGCTTCAAATTGTTTAAAGAACAAGTGATCAAACCAATCTGTGAGCAAACAAGGATTCTAAAGAAACACAATGTTTTAAAAACGATTGCATAGTTTGGTATTCTCTGAAGTCTGTTAGTTTTTTGCACAACATTGTTGGGTTGTAGTGTCCCCTACCACCAGTAATTTAATTACTTGACCCAATCATCCAGAAATGGTGGGCAATTGTTCACTAATTGACTGGACTGCCCCCTCCCCCTCAGCTGGTCTACAGGCAGGAGGCCAGCTGACAGGGGGAGCAATTTGCATGCCCAGTGCAATGACATCACTTCTGGGTTTATGCCAAGAGGAGTGCTAGAGCATCCTGGTGTGATGCCAGCACTTCTGGGTAAACAACAAATTGACGTCATCACCCTAGGTAAATGGATCCCTAGCCTTGCCCCCACAAAAGTCTCACTGGTTGCCAGGAGCGAATTGATTTCACTTACTGCTTAGACAGAAAAGCAGCTCCAAGGCTGAAAACAAAAGTCCTCCTCCGCAACCACCATGCAGCTTCAAGTCTGTTCAGGAGTTGCTTGAGTCATACAGTGACAAAACAAGGAAATTCAAGATTTGACTCAGGAGTGATCAAGGGCATCAAAATATATATTCTCACTTCCTAACCATCTTTGCCACCAAGGTTCTGGCTCCTCCTCACATTGGATGGCAGACCTGGTAGATTCTTGGTCTGATACTTACAAACCAATCAATCCCTCCAAAATAAAAATATGCATTCCATAAATTCAGATTGTCTCATGTTGATGAAATGTTGATCCATCAGCTCAATTTTTGGTTGATTATTCTATTAACTATCCATGGCAGTACTTGAAAGTCATGGGATCAGGTGCATTCACTGTCAGGATATTGAAAATTCCAAGGTGGTCATATGCTGGTCTAGAATGACTGGAATGTAACAGTCAGCAGAATTGTAAAGGTCGGAGCCTCTCTGTCTGGGTCTGCAGTGATTGGCATGTAACAGTCAGCAGAATTGTAGTCGGAGCTCTATCTGGGTCTTGCAGATTGCAGGTAACAGTCAGCAGAAGTGAAAGGTCACATGCACAGATGATTAGATCATCTAGCCAATGACGGCTAACAAAACTATTTATAAGAAGACTGCACACCATCTTAGCACCTCTCCTTCTGCAATTCCAGGCCCAGTCTGGGGATTGTTGGTCATCAGAGTAGGAGATGACAGTTATTGCTATTTTGGTTCCTTTGAGAACAAGAGATAAAGTATTCCTGCTGGAAACCTAAATCTACTGTCTGAGTGTTTCTCTTTATATCGCAAGCAGTTACCTCCTAAGGTTCTTAGCAAGGGTGAGCTGGTACCTAGTCCTTCGGGCCAAAAGCAGGCCTGTGCCAACAATTTGGGTTGCGGGCCCAGCATCCTAAACCCACTGAAGCTAGAGAGCAGGACACCGATGATATCCACCCAATGCAGTTTGCCTTTGAACGCCGCTGACTGCAGGAACTACTCAGCATGGAGGTGTGTGAAATGCAGAGTCAAGGCCGAAGATTTCCGCGGGCTGTAGCCTAAACCCCACCAACCCAGGCACAGCAGCATAGAGGGCAGATGCCAGAGCCAAGGTCCATAATGCTGGCTGTGTGGAACTCCCAGCCATCTATATCTACGGGCTGCTGCTTGAGGCGCTCTTGACTGCTGGAAGGTGCGTTGAAGGACCTGTACCAGACGCAGACTGCTGCTGGTTCCAAGCGTAGCACCTTGACCAGTACGCTGCTAACGTAGCTTTCTCGAAAGCGAGGTGAAAATGTGGGCCAACCATGTCCAACAATAGCCAAGTGACACCTTATTCGCCGAGCTGGAAGACAGAGGCCACTTACTGAACAGCATAGCGCCTATATTCTACTACCTTCCGTCGATGACCGCTGGGCCAATTTTGTCTATAGTATGCAGAGCATAAAGGAAGCATAGATTTGACTCTAGACTATGTGACTGCACGTTTGAGCCCCAGAACAAAGAGAGTTTCGCCTTTGAAGCCAGCCAGAGAGAAGCCTGCTGTTTCCAGAGGCAAAAAAGTGAAACCCAGCTTCCCTCTGAACTGTCCAAGGTCATATATGCAGTTCTCGGGCGCTACTTCCGCTTGTGGCTCTACTTCGACCATTCCCTCTCCAGAAATTCCACACAGAAGGGGAGTAAAGAAGGCCAGCTAAAGGACAACGGGAAGAGGAAAGAAGGAGCACCATTTTGACGGCATTGCTGAGAACCGGCGTCCAGAGAAACTAACTCCATCTGGCTCTTGACTCTGCTCAGAGCATACGTCGAAATGCTCATCACCCATTGACACTGAGGAGTCCAAGGCAAGTGTGAAGCATGTCAGGCTTGGCCGTATGGATCACCACAGCCAAGGCGCTGCAAGGAACGCCTACATACCATGCCTAGGTAAGTAAAAGTTGCAAAATGTGTTGCTGTGTGTTCCTGGACTGGATTTTGTTTGCGAGTGTCCTGCTGAACAAGGGTACAAAACCATATTTGATAGACAGGGTTGTAAGCAGTATGAGAATGACATAGAGGTGCAAAAGGTACACTCTGCGACAAAATGTATGTTATGACTGATAAAGGCAAAATGAAAATGTAATGAATGTCAAGCCCAGCTAATAAGCCTATGCATGATGATTGTGTGCATCTATCTCACAGAGTCCTAGGATATGCAAGTTTTGCCACCATCGATGTTGGTAAAAGTATGTGTGATTTGAGGTAAAGCCTTGCAAAGCATTCCTAGACTGTTCAGTCTGGGGCTACGTGAAATCCTATCCAATCCTTCAAAAGATATATGACAAATGGAAAGACCATTTGGAACCATTCCATGCAGACTCAGCTGGTCCTTTTCCAATCGTCGTATGGGGTGCAATGTATATATATTTCTACATGATGATTGATGATTATAGCAGATATTCCTCTGCTTTCTGCTGCTGAAATCTAAGGATGCAGTTTCCTTACAAGGTTTATTGAATGGTCTCAATGATTGAAGAACGGAGGTTCCTACGAAAGTGGCTTCTGCCTGCAATCCGATTGGTAGAGGCTGGTTCATATGGGGAACAAATTCCAAAACATGGCTGACACAGAAAGCTGCATTAGCCACAGGAGAACAAATCCGTTCAGCCCGGGCTGGAAAAATGCATGTATTGAGGAGACTCAGGTATTCTTCAAACAATGCTGGATTGCATGATAACGATGCCAAGGTTCCATCTTCCATTTCTGGGGAGATATTGTCTTAGCTGACAATAATATGTAATAACAGGTTGTGGAGTCTAAGTATCAATGAAACACCATTTTTTCAGAATGTTTGGGCAAAAGGCCTTCCTGAAACACCTTAGAATATTTTGGAGCTTCGCTAACGCCCCATTCCCAGACAGCAACGGAAAAAAAGGCAAAAGAATGGCAGAGACCGCTTTGGTGATGGCGCGCAGAGAATAACAAGGCTTATAGATTTTCATTGGGTCATGAAGAATTCAAGTATTCACGAGTGCCAACTTTGAAAAGCATACAGGTTGGGAACATGTGCATCGTAAAACTCTGAAGTGTTCTTTACCACCAGGCTTCATGACATTACAGCGTCCCAGTGATTACATTGACAAACCCCACCTTCTGTTCACATAGTCACATCTGCTCCGGAGCCTTAAGCAACAACAGAACAGTGATAGTGATCAGGAAGGAAGCCAGGAGAGGAGGGGGCTGAGTAAACTGGAGGAAATAGCTATACCACGCAGGATCAGAAAGATATGAGCAAATAAAGGCATACACCAAAAAAGGCTTATGGGTACAAGAAGGAGTGCGCTAATTAGACAGAACCACAAGGTTTCCGTATGATATGTTGAAAATGTCCACCTGAGGTACCAGGAAAAATGGAATCAGGCTATGGACAATGAGTTTGAATCCTTGGTGAACTTAAAAAAGCGTTTAACATTGTTGATAAACCTACTGATAGTTTCCATCATAGGTGTAAAGATGGGTATACAGGCGAATCCCATGTCTCCGGATGGGACTTTGCAAATATAAAGCAAGATTAGTCGCGATTAAGGCTCTCAAACAAAGCTTTGTTAAAGCGATCAGACTTATGCACCCACTGCAAAGGCAGAATCCATGAGATTAGTGGGATTGTTCTGGTTGAGCAAAGAGATCGACTTTAAAATGAGGCACTTCATCGGAAACAGCTTATTTAAATGCAGATTTGCAAGAGACCATATACGAAGCAAGCACCAGGTTATGAGCATGAACAAGTTGATAAAGTTTATAAGCTCAACAAAGCTTTGTACGGGCTGAAACAGTCAGCCAGATGTATGTTGGAACAACAGGTGCATACACAAAGCATTATGTGAAATGAAATTTGACCAAAGTGTGGTCAGGGATGCTCCGTATATACTCAGAGTGTTCGGTGATGAATGTGGATTACTTTGATGATTTATGTTGATGATCTCTGTGTGGTTGCAGCAAAACAGACAACCAAATCAAACAACTTTACACGAGTTGAGTAAACACTTAAGCTGAAAGATCAGCATCTAAAGCAATACCTGGGTATTCAAGTCAGTAAATCTGAAGAAGGGATGTGTTTCTGACACAAAAAACAAAAGATAGAGGGTGCCGTACAAAGCTATTCCGTAAGATGCCAGCGGCAATAAAACCCCAATGGTGCTGATTTTGAAGCAAGATAACAGCAAAGCATTTGAAAGGCAAGACCTATATCGCCTCTTTAATTCAGCAGTCACGTTAACTGACAAGAACATTCAGACATAGCTTTGCCAGGTTTATTATGAAGAAGTTGCAAACCTACTGAGACTGGCAGGCCAAAAGGCAATTCGGCATCATTTATGGAACTGCAACGCGGTTTGCCACTTTCTAACAACCAAAACAACAAGGACTTAGTGGTGTATGACAGCCTTCCATTTGCAGAGGATCCAGCAGGATGTGTCATCAGTGAGTGGTTATATGCATATGAAGCAGCCATCCGGATTTGTTATATTCCTGAAACAAACAACGGTTGCTACTTCAACCGCTGGAGGCAGAGTATGCGTCTTAATGAGGCAATAATGCAAATGAGCTACAATGGGTCATATGGTGCTAAGCAAAAGACCTGGGCAGGAAATGCGAACAACCCATAACAGCGCTTTTGAAGACTCACAGACATGTATAGCCATGGCAGAGAACTAAAAACCTAAAAGTCAGACTAACAATATGTAGCTGTGAAATTCCAAAATAAAACAACTACAGTCAGAATATGATTAAGTTGCAGCAATTGTAAATCACAGTAAACATACATCTTAACAAAAGCTATTACCAATACAAAACATAATGACTTGGTACTTGGTTTGGGTTTAGCAGATGCAATAATTTGGCAAGGACTCTGTACAAAGTGAGTGGAATAAGTAACTCTGTGTAATTGACTATGTACTCAACTATGCAAAATGAGTGTAAATAATGTGAATGACTTTTGTTTAAATATTATGTATGAGGCAAAACATTCCAACCAGATATATAAAGGTACAGGATATTGAAAATCTAAGGTATTTATTATCTAGGAAATGACTGGAAATGTAACAGTCAGCAGAATTGTAAAGGTCGGATGTCTGGTCTGCAGTACTGGCATGCACAGAAGCCAGCAGGAATTGTAAAGGTCGGCTCTGTCTGGGCCTGCAGCAGATTGGTATGTAAATAGCCAGCAGAAGTGAAAAGGTCACAGGCCAGGATGCCGATTAGATCATCTAGCTAATGACTTGCTGGACAAAACTATATAAGAAGACTGCATACCCAATTCAGTACCTCTCCTTCACCTTCAGGTTCGGGCTCAGATTGTTGTCAGAGTAGAGAGTGGATAGTTATTGTTATTTTTGTTCCTTTGAGAAACAAGAGATAAAGTATTCCTGTTGGAACTAAATCTACTGTCTGAGTGTTTCTTTTTCTTATACTGCAAGCAGTTACCTCCTGTTCTAGCAAGGGTGAGTTGGCACCTAGTCCTCTTGCTGCTGTGCAATTTTGTACAACAACATTCAAGCATATTCTCAGTAGGATTTTACAAGAACCTGAATATGTCTCAAATACAGCTTAGAAGGAGGAATCTTAGTGGTGATCAAACAGGAATGCCATATTAAAGAGGATGGGTAAGATCTGAATGGGCAATGTAGGAAACCAAGGGGCCTTCAGCCCCAGCATCCCCTCAGAGACATTACAATAGAAAACGCTGCACAAGCAGCCACTCCAGAAAGGTCACAGTTAATCCTGCCCTTGTCTCTCCCAGTGGGACCCATTAGCACAATGAAGTGCAGAACTATTTACTAAATTTGCTCTAAGGCAAATATTGTCCCTCTTGAATGACTTCATTATTGATTATCAGAGAAAAAATAAAGCACAAACACAGGGCACCATTGCTGTGGTTGAGCTCTGAAAAACGGCACTTGCTTCCTCTGGATTTTCAAGCCTATGAGTTGGATCTCAAGGAGGTCACTGGAGGCAGCTTTGCAAGTCTGTTTTGACAAAACAGTGCTGATGAAATCCAAGCTTAGGCTGTCCCTGGGTTATCTAATTGTGACTGGAACACAAGAGTGATATAGAGCAGCACAGCTTGATACCTATCTCTGTCTGTGGGAGAAGCAGAAACAGCCAAGTCCTGTAGGGCTTCTAAAGCCATAATTGTTCTCCTCCTTAGGACTATTGCCTGCAACTGCCCAATTAAAAGTGGAAATCCCTCTGTTTCTTGGCGGCACCTTCCAGGAGGCAGCCCAGAATTATGGCATCTAAAGGCATCATTAATACAAATCATTCAGAAATATGAAACACTCTACAAGACAGCAAGAGAAAACAGGACTGCTAGAGCCAACAAAAAGTGTGTGCAGCAGAGCTATAATGTAATTAAATCTTTGTCCAGTTTACAATGTAATTAAAATAGTTTTCCCAAGGTCATGAGCTGTATCTGGAACAAAGAACATTTTCTTTATAAATGGGATGCATATTTTACTTCCCTTGCAAAGGTTGGCTCAAATTTTTGTGTCTTGGGTTTTTCATCAAAGTGCATTGGAAGATGTAAAAGTTTTAATCAAAAACATGACAGCTTTTTGAAAAAAAAACCCTTAAAATTTTAGGACTGCTTCATTGAGAATAATGTCTGAGCCATGGGTTTGTCAGGACATGGACCTGCTACTTCTTCAACTGAAAACACTGTGCCACAGTTACCCCAGGTTCTTTAAGTATTTCTTTAATGTTCTGGCTCAGAAACTCTCCAGCCCTCTTAAAAATTAATGGGCATTTTTGAGAGGTGTGCTGAAAAAAATCAACAAAACCACCTAAAATTCAAAACCGTGCAGCTGGCTTTGGCTTACTTTCACTGCAATATTGATGAAATTGTTTTGGAATCTAACTTGATGTGTGTGAGAGAGTCTGCTATTGCTTTGGGACTTGGAGTAACACTACCAAGCTGAAATGTTTCTTTACCCCAGTCCAAGAAGAATTGTTTCATAAGTTGAAGACTCTATGCTGTGCCTGGAAACTGACATAGCACCCTTCAACAGCATGCAGAAACCCTACAAGGGTAGGATTTGCCTTGTGTTCATGCACCAAACTAAAGTATCCTGAAAAAATTGAATTCTGTGCTGTGCTTTGAATTCTCACAATCTCTAGACCAGCAGTTCTCACTGCTCTAGACTACTTTCTCTCCCACAACAATGTGTAGAAATGAGCAAAAGTGAGGCTAGTAATCTGCCTCTGGATTCTGTAATGCAGGGGTGGCCAACCTATGATGCTCCAGACATTCACAGACTACAATTCCCATCAACCCCTGCCAGCATGGCCAATTGGCCATGCTGGCAGGGGCTGTTGGGAATTATAGTCCGTGAACATCTGGAGCACCATAGGTTGGCCACCCCTACTGTAATGCATCAATATTTGATTCTGCCCCTCGGGGATAGGGCAGTATAAAAATCGAAATAAAATAAATAAAATAAATGTGATTATTAAGGTAAAGATGCAACACCGGGTCAGTATTGATGTGCAGAACAGTTGAGCAAAACCAGGAATACCAAACCATCTGATTGCTTTTTATAGAAATTTCCACTAGATCAATTTAAGCATGAATGTTTTTGCATTAGAGACCTAAATTTTGACCTTTTGTATTTGGTCACCTTGCTGTACACAAAAGCAAGGCTTGTTCATTCAAAAAGGGGCGGGGGGAAGCACAGGGAACATGCACTTTGAATATTTGCGGCCATATTTTGTTTGTTTGACTTATTTGATTTATATTCCACTCTTTTCCAATTACATCCAAACCCAGGGCTGCTCCCAATAAGAATGAATGCATAATAAATAATAGAAAACATAGCAAATATTCTAAAATCTATCCTAGCTAAAAAAATGGTGCTCTAACTGATTCCCTCTACTACCTTTTAAAACAAACATAGAAAGGAATCACCAGTTTCTATGCAAGGATATTAATTTCTGACACTAGTAGGGGATACCCAAAAGATAGACAAAGAGATGTAAAATCTAGTTCATCAGGAAACAAAAACAGAGAAGAAGAAATTAAAACAGGGGAAAGAAGAAGAGGGGAAAGGGAGGGAGGACAGCTAATGTATATGCTGTCACTATCCTCATCCATAAGCCTGTGGGAGCAGCTCCATCTTACAAACCCTGTAGATCTGAATAAAGTTCCACAGAGCACTTGTCTCACTAGACATAAAGTTCCACCAGGTCAGGGCAAAAGCTGAAAAAAATTCTGACCCTCCTGAACAGGGACATTGGATAATTTTCAAGCCAGAGACCACCAGAAGATTGCTTTCCGTGGAGTGCAAAACTCTTCAGGGTGTACTGAGAGAGGCAATCTTGCAGAAACAAAGGCCCACAGCCTTTCAGGGCTTTAAGAGTAAGTGCCAACACCTTGAACTTGATTTGGTACTCAATCTGCAACCAATGTGGCTGGCAGAGCATTGGTTGTCTATGTGCTTTCTATGGGCTCTATGTGGCAATCCACACCACTGAATTCTGGGTATTATATTTTTTTAAAAAGATATTTTAAACATGAATTTTGTACTAATGTATAAATGCTTCAAGTTTTTATGTTGCTGCAAAAAGCTCATAAATACAGGAAAATAATAGAACTTGCAAGTAGCTTAATAATCAGGCCTCTGAGCTATATACATTCACATTAAGCATCTCCATTTTTCTCTTAGAATCACTAGCTACAGTAGCTTTCTGAAAACTGGGGCATGTTACAAAATATAAAAACTGAGCAATTTCCTATGAAGAGTCACATGGCTTGGCCTACACCCTCTGGGACCTGTTGTACTGTTAAAAGACAAATTAGCCCAACAGCCTGTGAAGGGAGCCCCAGAGGTTTCAGAAATCTGAGTGAAGAATGGGATGATCCCTTCATCTCTGATCAGGAAGATGTTTTGCACTTGAGAATAAAGCTGCCACTTTGAGATGCCTTTCTGGACTGAGCTTCTTGCCCACTTTGGTTGTTGATTTTATGAGCAGCTCCTGTTAAGGGATTTAACTGAAGTGGAAGCAAACGGCCCATCAGGGCTAGCCAAGAGATGCTGCATCTGCAAACAAGAATGAGATTTGAAAGCAGATGGCTTTATCTGTGAATACTATCCCACACAATTTAACATAACCAAGATCAAACAGATTCTTCTGTTTTTGGAAGCTTACCTCACAGGAAACCTTCCATAGATCAGTGGTTCTTAACCTTCCTAATGCCGTCACCCTTTAATACAGTTCCTCATGTTGTGGTGACCCCCAACCCTGACATTTATCCATTTTACAGGTGGAGAACACTGATGCAGAGAGTCTTAGGCGACCCCTGTGAAAGGGTCGTTCAACCCCCAAAGGGGTCCCGACCCCCAGGTTGAGAATCACTGCCATAGATGGTTATGAACATAATTAATTTGCAACTCCAGTGACACGATGTCACATAGCAGAACTCAGAAAGACCTTTGCACTGAAACCCTGATGTTATTTTCAATCCAGCTGGGTCTTAGCCATGATAGACCATTGCTCTGACTCTCAATACAAGACAACTCCTTCATGCAATATTGAGGGATTCTCCACAGGCATATTATCCCGTGATACTCACAGCAAAAATCCAGGCTTGGTTAAGGACTCCCCACGGCTTAAGTGCCGAACGTGGCTTCATCCCGGTTCTGGCGCGCACTCTCCCCATTATCACGCGTTTTTCCAGAACTGGCAGGGAAGAGCACCTTTTTAAAAAACCAGTTTGGTGGGGAGAAACAGGGGACAGGGTCGGCTTTTGTGATATGCTGTATAGGAGTTGGAAAGGGGACAGGTATTGAGGCCATTCATTAAATATATATAGACTTAACCTGCATATTTCAGCCTTGTTTAGTCTGAATGTTCCTTGACAGGGCAAACTTCCTTTATATACAAAGAAAAATGGCCTTCATTCACATTTCTCTTGTACCAAGTTGCTTTGCACAGATTTGCTTTTCAATCTGCTTTCTATTCTCATCAGTTTAAAGGGGCTTCAAAGTTGCATATCTTGGGAGAGCTGTAGCCACTGATCTGGGTTTTATTGATTACCGGTATGTGTGTAATTTCTTAATTTTCAATATTGTGTTGACTTTGCATACATTGTTTGCTTTGGTCTTGTGTGATGAGTTGCAGCAATATGCACTGTGCTATAATTATTTCCATTGTAGTTGTGTCAGCATTTATTTAGATAGAATCTTCTTGCATTTGTATGAGAAATCATCTTTCTAACAATAATATATGCTCTGCAGGTGTCTCCATTTAACAAGATGAGTAATCCCCTAACACTCCTTTAACCAGTCTCTTTTAATTAGCGCAACAGCTGTCTTCTTTTGAGAATCATTCTTTTAAAGAGAGATTTACACTGTGCATTTCACTGAGGAAAGAATGAGGTGGCCAGCAGAATTACCTTTCCCTTTCTTATCAGGCCTTTATTAAAGTGATTTTTTGGGAAAATGGAAAAATGTGAAGATGTTGCTGAGACTTCAATTGTGGCATATGGGACAACTATCTAGGCTACTCTGTTTGTGATGTACTGTAAGGCGTTTTCCCCATGGCCAAAATATCCTGGGGGGAAATCAGGATCATACATACCAGGATGTTTCTATCTCAGTTCCTTACTCTGCACGGCAGCCTGTCGGTGCGTTTAGGCCAGAAGGAAGAACTTGCATAACCCCCAGTTCAGTTTCATTTTGTTTGCCGATGTTGCTGCAAATGCGTGAACTGTCCTGGTTTTTTTTTTTTGTCATTTTGATTGACTGCAGCCAACGAGGCAGGAAAAATAAACTGGTCCATCTCCCACGGTGTTTGCATGGGAATGGAATTGGTGCATTTTTTTTAAAAAAAACCCCAATTTTATCATTTTTTTGAAAGGGGCAGGATAAGGGAAATCTCACGGGGTGGGCCCGAGTTAGACCCAGAAGACATGCAGAATCATGGCCGAACCAGGATGTTTTACCTCCTTATCCCAGAATATATTGGCCGTGGGAAAAATGCTTAAGTGAAGAATAAACCTGAACACCATACTTTCCCCTGCACCAACACAGACATATATATATATATATATATATATATAGAGAGAGAGAGAGAGAGTTTGGATTTATATCCCCCCTTTCTCTCCTGCAGGAGAGAATCTGAATTCCCCAGATAAGCCTCCACAGCTCAAGTGGCAGAGCTGGGAATCAAACCCGGTTCCTCCAGATTAGACACACGAGCTCTTAACCTCCTACGTCACTGCTGCTCCTGAACCATTCAAAATTTCTTGCAGCATATATGCTTGGACTAAGCTACTGTTGCAAAACACCATTATTGACTGGCAGAGCTGCTCGGTTTCATTCCAGAGGACCTGTGCCCTTTACCATTAAAAATCCTGCTGAACTGGGAGGCAGATGTGGCTTCTCTGTCCTGCCTGTTGTAATAACCAGGATTCCAGATATACCCAACTGAAGCCAAGGAATCATGCAAGTACTGGAGGAAATGCACAAGATAAAAGCTATTGCTGTCCTATCTTCCATTCTGTAACAGGAAAATCTTTGAGTTGCAACCTGACAGGCAAATCTATTGTGGAAGAGTTTTTTCTTAAAGTACTCCATCTACTAATTTAACTTTAACAACTAACTCTAACAATTAACACCCTTCTATGATCTGGACTACCACATGCACACTCATCAGATTATTCTGGGTTTGTACCAGCAATGTGAATGAATAAGTAAGAATCAGTATACCAGGTAACAAATAGAGTTGGGATAAGGTCCATATACAACCAATCCCCCCCCCCCCCCGCCCCGTCCTGTATTCATAAAAGATAATGCGGGAAAGAAGAGACTGGTTTGTATGTATACACTGAAGCAATCTGCTTGCAGTCATGAAGCAAAACCATGACAAGAGATGGAAATCAAATCCAGGACCTCAGGTCGTGACTTGCTTACACTAGCCCACATATTTACACAGCCAGGTTAAAAACATAAAACATCAGAAAAACAAAAACACTAATAAAAACAAGGACAACCCCCCCCCCCCACACACACACACATTAAAACAAATACACATAGAATTGGGTTATTTGCAATCAATGATTTAGTGGCATGTTAAAGTACATAAGAAAGTCCTAGGAAGTTAGGTCAGCAAAATTATGGTTTAATAGCACATCAAAATAATAAGTGAACTGAGGAACAATTTTAACTTGTATATTTTCTGACATAGTTTATTCAATCAGTGGAAGAATGCATTGTGGAACACCCAGATTTATTTAGCTCTTATTCAAAATGACATGGGATAATGACATACCTTGGATTAAAAACCCCTTGTTTGCAGCAGCACTGCTGGATGTAGTTTTCTTAGCAACATATTGGCTAAATCACAAATGGAGAAGTAATCTGTGGAAGTACTATTATCAGATTAAAACTGATCTAGTCTCTTTAGGCAGCCCTGCTAACAAAAATTCAGTGAAGAGGTCTAGGGAATAGAGAATGCTCTTCTTATCCACACACCAAAGACATCCTGCTGCTAATCTCAGTGATGTTGTTTTAAACCAGGGATAAAGCGTGGCTAAGAATTACCTTGGCCACTGCTGCTGCCTGGGAGAGGGGCAGAGTTTTCAGTGAGCACAGCTTTGTTCCAGACATCCGCCATCTGCCCACAGCCAACCTACCTACCTTCACCCTTCAACTCTCTCACACTGCCTCCATGCCTTTTCCCCTCACTCCCTTTTCTATGTTGCTAGCTCCTGCAAGTCAAAGAAAAGAAGCTAACTCACTGGGGCTTAGCCAAAACACACTGACCTCTACAGTCTCAAACTGACATATCAAGATATTGATATAATAATAAGAGAATGTGCTTGGAAATAACAAGCCTCTCTTTCCTCCAGCAGCAGCAGGAAATGTGTGTGTCTGTGAGTAGGGGAGGGGAGGAGTAGAGAATATCAGCCCTAGCACATGGTCTCCTTCGTTAGCAGCTTGTGGTCCAGATAACTGCTTTGCCTCTTTTATTTGGTAGGGGGATTATTTTTGGAACAGTAATGTCCATATAAGTGCAGTTTAAAGGGCTAGGCCAGCAATCTTGACTACCGGGTGCAATGAAATCTGTGTCTGAATTGGTTGATTGGCGAAGTTAAGGGAACCAGGCATTGGAAAGTTCTCTGCAGAAAAGCTCCATGGCAAAAAGTGAGAGCCTCCTCATGAGTAAACAAAGAAATACAAGAAGACCCTGCTATAAGCTCACTGCTCAGAGAAGAGCCCTGAGGTAAGCATTCCATGCATAACAGGCCATCTTTCATTAGACATATCCCATATCTGGTGCCAGTGAAAAACCCTTCCCCCCATCTTTGGGGACTCCAAGCATGTTTTTCCTTCATCCCAAACAGGGGAGCTACCCTTAGGTCACCCGGAACCTGATCAGCACCATAGCTGCAGAGCCATGTTTTCCAAAGGATGGGAAGCTAAACTAATGTAAATTCTTATTGAATGCATATGATCTTTGTTGACAGGAAAAAGGAGCAAATTAGCCTTGTAATTAAATACTTATCTTCTTTTAGCACATATACTTCCTGCCATTTATAACCAGCAAGTAGCTATTTTGTGCAAGCAATGGATGTTTATAGAAGCATGTTCATTATGTTTTGAATCCAGCATTCTCTTGAGATTGCCTTTCAAGTACTGAGAGAGGGTGAGCTGATCAAAGTCCTCCATCTGCAGTTACCAAGGACTCCAAAAAGCTCACTTTAACCCTTTGCTTGAATCAAAATCTTAGCAAGTTCACTCTGGCAATAAGACTATTCACTATATTTTTGGTTGAACTAATACTTAAGAGAATCTGGACTCCCACTGAGATGTTTTCCTGCTCTGCTCCCTTTAGTTTAAGCAAGTTCCTTCCTTCACTTCTCCAACCCTTATATGAGTGTTTTTGTGGGGCTCTGACTTTCTCACCGTGCTGAGATGGACTAATGGAACAGAAGTAAATTCCTCTGAGTTCAGTGGGCCTTATTTTACATTTCTCACGGTATGCACACCCCTTTTCCATCTCTCTTCCTTGACTTCTTCACATTGTGTTTCTCTGAATGTTCTTTAAATTCATGAGGGGGTTCTCAGATGGAAACTTTACCCAGGGGCCTAGGATGACTTTCAGCAGCCCCCATATGCTACTTTCCTGCTTAGGAGAAAGCTGCTACTAACAATGGTCACTCTCATCCCCAGCAATGCCTCACATTTTCTTGAGCATTCAGAGAGAACAATAATTAGTCTTGTTTCATTTTTCTCTCTCTGGCTTGACTGTGGTGCTATAGTTAAGAGTGGCAGACTATAATCTGGAAAACTGGGTTTGATTTCCCATACCTCCATAGTTCTCTCATAACTCTCTCAGCCCCACCTACTTCACAAACTGTCTGTTATAGGGAGAAGGGAAGGAATTTGTAAGATGCTTTGACACTCCTTATGGTTGACAAAAGTAGGGTATAAATCCAAACTACTCCTTCTCCTTCCCCATTACTTGGTCCTAATTCTGAATGGATCTGTACATTTTTTGGAGATGTGGAGTTGGTAGGCACCATGGTCCTGACTCCTGATAGTTTAACCTTTGATGACATATCATGATCAGGTTTGGAACATCTTACATCTGTTTTCCTTCCAAATAGCTCTAATCTTTGAAAATCTTGCACCTAGATTGACTTCCTTAGAGTTAGTTTAGTTTTGCTAAGTGATGTTTAATTTTTTTCTTACATTTTACAAACCAATCTGATTTTTGGAGTATGAAATTATACTATGTAGAACAATCTAAAAGAGCCTTTCTGAATTGTCAGGTACCTCAAAAACTCCATTTCCCAGATGTTTTCCCCACTAATCCACCTGCCTCATTGCTGGCAGATCAGCTGCTATTCTTATCCCAGAAGCCACAACCTGTACCATAGTAAGGGAAAGAGGAAGGGAGAAGAGGATTTTCCTCTGATTTTCTTGAATGTTCTAAATCAGACTGGAAAGCTTCAGTGAATGATATTTGTAAACAAGACTAAGTGATTTGCAAACAAAATCAGTTGCATATACTTTGATTTAAGTGCTATTTTGAATACAGTATAAGTTCTAATTGGTCCCTCTGTTGGCATTTCTTGGATGATTTTCAAATATTAGTGTCTGAGGAGATGGAGTGGGTACTTTCGGAGGTCAAATCAGCCGCCTCTCAGCTAGAATTGCTCTTCCTGGATGTGTGCTAAGGAAAAATAACTAGTTTGTCAGGATTAAGTTTCACTTTCCCTTGTAAGTTTCATTTCCCTAAATCGATAAAGTTCGTTTCTTTTTTATAAAGTCGACTTCGTTTGAGTGTGTTCAGCCTTACATAGTTCAGTGTGAGAGGTGATAGATGTTCCATTATGATGGGGAGTGGTCCCAGTAATCTTGAAGGAGGTTGTTGTGAGACCTTTCATTGTACAAACTTTCAGCTGGTCACGAACTACTTCTATTTGACCAAGAATGCTTGAGCGGATGCTCGTGGACCAACTGTAGGCATTCCTGAATTTTCTAGATCCATTTCAATCCACACTGCAGCATGGTTTTAACTGAAACGAACCCTGCTGATTCTTCTGAACTTCTCAACAGCTTTCAATATCAATAAGCATGTTAGTATTTTGGTCTACCGTTCTGTGATAGGGCCTAGTGGAAATATACCGTATATACTGGCGATTCTGTTTCTAACTGTGAGCTGCTTCTAGAATGTGGTGTTGGGAATACTTCTACTGTGCTCAATGGCAGCTATACTTAAGGGCAGATGCTGTAGCACAGTGGTAAAATGTTCTGGCGGCACTGTGCAAGGCCTACTTTGTTTAGGTGGCTGGGAGGGAATGGTAGGGCTTCTGATGGGCTCTGAGAGTGATGCATGGAGCCTTGTTGGTCTGGGCCAGTGAGACAATGCACAGGAAGCCACACTGCCCCGCCAAGCTAGGTGGTTATTTGGTGCCTGGGAGAGGGCAGGAGAAGGAGTGGGGAAGGTTGGACCGAGCAGGTGAGGCAGCACACGGCAACTCAGAGCTGCCCCATGGGTTTGCTCCTGGGGCAGGGGAAGACGGGAAGGAAAGTGATGGAATGTTGGGAGAATAACCTTTCCACCAGTTGGTGTACAGGACTGAGTCCTGTGCACTGATTGAGGAGGGGAGGGTTTTCGTTGGGACATTCCACCCCTTAGTGAATCATATATAAGGATTTACGGAGTATGTACTAGGTAGGATAAAGAATAACAAACTGAAGTTGTATCCTCCTGACACAATGGTGAATACCACATCTTGGAAGACTGTTTGCCACAGTTTGGAAGGCCACTGTACACAAAAGGTCAAGGTGACAGCTTTGGAATGGCTTTAGATGAAGTTTGTCTGTGGATGCTAAAATTCTAAACTGCAGTAGGAAG
Source organism: Sphaerodactylus townsendi (assembly GCF_021028975.2). NCBI lineage: Eukaryota > Metazoa > Chordata > Lepidosauria > Squamata > Sphaerodactylidae > Sphaerodactylus > Sphaerodactylus townsendi. The sequence continues at coordinate 103,996,426 of NC_059429.1, forward strand.
AAAGTTCCTTGCAATTACAAAGGTATTTGCAGGTTGTTGGGATAGAGTCCCAAGAAGGTTGAAATTTGTATGTTATAATGTGGTTTAATAGCATTTTAAACCCTTTTTAAGGGATTCCAGGCATAGATGTATTAAGCCCAAGAAGTGGGTTATTGAAACAAGCAGTGACACTTTCTTCCAAAGGACTATGAAGAGGTGAGGTTTTGCTATTTTTAAGGGTATGAGACTTATGCCCTCTGTTCTGCAAGCTCAATAATATAAGAAGAATGTGTATGTGAGAGTAATCTGCAGGGAGGTATAGACCAGTGGTAGGGAACCTGCGGCTCTCCAGATGCTCAGGAATTACAATTCCCATCAGCCCCTACTAGCATGGCCAATTGGCCATGCTGACAGAGGCTGATGGGAATTGTAGTTCCTGAACATCTGGAGAGCCGCAGGTTCCCTACCCCTGGTATAGACGATAAAATGGTAGTAAATAGTTACAATAACCAAATAATTCTACATAGCTGATCTGAGTTGAGGTGGCTCTTTTAAATGTTTTCAACAGACTACATGTAATGAGCTGCTAAGTGTCAGTGTTCCTTACTACCAGTTAGAAGTAATTTTCCTGCTATTCATCTCTGAATTTATCTGCAGAAGAAATCTAGTTCAAAACTGGATGGATACCAGATTCCTCTTACAATGATATATGCTATTTGGATTCCTCATCTATGTTTACTATGTTATCTGGATTCTTGATGTTCATCTGGGTAGATGATTGCATGTTTATGAGGTTTTTGTCATTGTCAGTATATCATATTGTTTAGTCTCATTACAGAGTGTGCTGCAGTAGAACTTTCTATTTCTGTCAAGTGGGAGTAATACCATGAGGAAACTTTCACCAACACTAGAGTGTGGACCAGCCACACTTGTTCTTGATGAAGGGTAGCCTCACCAAAGTTATCTATGCTTTGGGAGCAGCAAGGTTGGATTAATTAATTATATACAGGGCTGGTTTTGCATTTTTTTTTCAGAAACTTGATTCATAATACCCAGGCAAATTTACTAACTCGCCACAATGAACACTAGTTCACAAGTGGCCCTTTCCGTGCACAATTTTTAAAGGAGTTCCAGGCAAGAAATTAATTGTTAATTAATTGCACTGTTTTTCCCCCTTTGGTTTTGCAAATGTTTTATTTCCAGTCAGAAAATGTTTTTTTCTGTAACCCCTTTTATAACGATTCTTTTGTTTGAAATGTTTTCAAACTGTCTTCTCTTGCTCTGTGATAATTGTTAAAATTTTATATCTGTCTTGTGGTTGTTTTCCACACTTCTGTGTCCTCAGCTTCCCCCTCAGCACCATTTCTGCCCATTCCGGAGCTGATCTTTTGCCCTTCCCTCTGTATTTTCTGTCATTTTAAAAAATTTTCTGTCATTTTAAAAAACATTTAAAAAAACTCACTCCTCTCTCCCCCTTGCATTTTCTCTTATGTGCAGGTAAATGTTCTTATGAGCAATTCCAAAATTACACAAAGCAATGATTTTCTTCCTGCAGTTCCTCTTATGGGTGGGTAAAGTTACTCATGAGGAAAACTGTGATTACTACAGAGAACCTAAGACTCTATGGCTGATTATGCATAAGGCATCTGCTGCACAATTGGGGCAAATGTCAGTTGCAGCAAGAATCCTTATACGGATGTATTTCCTCAAGCCCTGCTTTCACTTTCTAGTCTCCCCATGGCAAGTGAGACCACTTGTAGCAGTAATTTCATTTTGTTTCACTGCCAGAGCAGAAGGATTTTCCAGTGAACACAGCTTTGCCCCGGACTTCTTCCCTCCACTCATGGGCAGCCTGCCTAGTTCCACCCTTCCCACTTCTCAGACTGCAGTCCATGCCTTCCCCTTGCCTCTTTCCATGCTGCTTTTGCAAGAAACAGCACAAGCAGGGTCTGTTTCTGGCTCCAGTCAACCTCCCCAGCTCTGGTTCTGCCCTCCATGATGATTGGGAGGGCTTTTAAAAACCTTTTTCCAGACAAGCCTCTTTTTAAAAACAAGCCTCTCTCCCACAGCAGTGGTGAGAGAGAGGCCTAGTGGCGGGTCGTGGGTGGCAAGTGGCGGGTGGGGGGGAAGAGAGAGAGAGAGAGAGAGAGAGAGAGAGAGAGAGAGAGAGAGAGAGAGAGAGAGAGAGAGAGTGTCTGTGGAGGGGAAGAGAAGGGAGGGGGAGAGCATATCAGATCTATAGCATTGGGATTACCAAGTAATGGGCCTATGAAGCATCGTTTCTACAAATAACTCCCCCAAAAGAGGGGGGCGGGATTCTCATGGCATTCATGACATATTCAGAGGGGTTGACTGCAGACAAACAGTGTGTGGTAAGGGGTGTGTGTGTGTGAAAACATTCTGCAAACACTTTAAGTGACTTGTGCCTCAAGGGCTAGTATTTAAAGACCCAATCAACTTGCCAGTTTGTTTCTAAAAACAATTCAAAGTGTTTGTTTTAATATATAAACCTCTAAATATCCTGGAATCAGCTTGTCCAAAAGACTACAGATCTGGTTGTTCACTGAAATCATCATCCATGTCCCAAAACTCTCAGAGACTAAATGAGTTAGGGGTTTTTTGTGGTCATGGTGCTCTGTCTTTGGTTTATCCTCACCAGAGAGGTCTGGATGGCACTTACACTTCTTTTTAAGGCAGCAGGTTTAGACCATTTCATTTCCATCTGAGGGATCCATGCTAATTGGCATTGCAGCTGTTTTAATTCATTTTGGCTTTTTTTCTTTATTATTATTATAACATTATAATATATAATAAAATTATAAAACTTACTATTGCTTTTTACCTTGGGCCCAAGTGGAGAAAGATGCACTGAAAATCTCTTTGAATAAATAGTCATACATACAACAAGAGTATCATATGCTTTTGAAGTGTTGAGATCTTTTCTTTTCTCTCACCCACCACAAGACAATATTTTGAGTACCAACGCACATGAAGGGATTCTTTGCACAAAAAAGGGTTAACCATCTCAAACAAGGCCAAATGCTTCTGGTTTTATTCCTTGCTCTACATCCTGCCCTGAAGCACCAGCAGTGCTGCGTTTAAGTCAGCCTTTCAAACTCAGGAGCAGATGGAGAGTGTAGCCCTCAGTGTTAGGCCAGACATTGTGTAAATTCCCCCACAGTCCTCTTTCAAACAGCTGCTGATTCTAGCTGAGCTTTTTACATAATTTGTTTGTTTAGTTTTGCTGTGTTGTGGATAACAGAAAAAAGAGAGGGTAAGACTGGTACCATAGTGTTTTGCTTTCTTTTTTTGGTGAGTTATTTCTCTTGAAGGGATTTTGACGTTTTGACTTTAACTAGTTTAGTATCTTGAATGTATTAAAATATGCGTATGTGCATATACTAAAAAAACCTAATTTAGAATCCCCTGTGAAAAATTCTCTGTACTGAAAGCATTGTGGACCAATGACTGAGTGTTGTTCTTGAACTGGGAAGAGTTGGGTTCCATTCACAAGGGAATCAGGAACCTCAGGGGTGATCTTGGGCTGAGGGGGAAACATCCATTCTATCTATACCAGCTGGACGATAAAAGGTAATAGAAGAAGAAGAGTTAGTTTTTCTACCCTGCTTTTCTCTACCCTCCCTCCCGGGGGCACCTTGTGAGGCAGGTGGGGCTGAGAGAGTTCGAAGAGAACTGTAACTAGCCCAAGGTTACCCAGCAGGCTTTATGTGAAGGAGTGAAGAATCAAAGCCAGCTCTCCAGATTACAGTCCACCACTCTTAACCACAACACAGTGCTGGTCCTCCAAAATACATGAATGAATGTCAGTTTGAGTCCATCTTTTCCAGCAGCCCTCACGTACAGCACTGCCATTTTGAAAGACAATAGGCCATCACAGTAAAATAAAAATGACCATTTGTCTTTAATTTTACAATTCTATATTTAAAAATTGAACTGATGTATTGAAGTCTCTATAACCCTTTTGATGGCCTTGCCCAGTTTGGTTGTTTGGCAAGATCAGACTGCCTAGAATTTTCTGGGTTAAAAGATGGCGATTGTCAGTAGCTAAGTAGGGTTAACAATGAAATTAATCATAAGATTTCACTGCAATAAATTTATGCAGTGCTTCAGTTGTCTCATTATACTGAAGATAAACAATCTTGATTGTTCCCTAGATTAGAATAAATTTCCTTTCCAAAAATGTTTCGGTGCTGAAAGCATGATTATGTGGATATACATATATATATATATATATATATCCTGATTCAAACACATTATTGCATATTGTTTATTGCAGTGTATTCCCTTTGGTCTGTGTTTTATGTGTTGTGCTTAGCATGGAATTATAGGTTGTTTTGTAATCTTAACTGCACTCTTAAAACATTACACTACAGGTGAAAGTGTCCTTTCTATAAGGTACTACTGTCTGTAAGGTACTACTACTGTCAGGCTTGTGGCGATTGAATGAATAACGCTAAGGTGTGTGATTTCCCCAGGAACACATTGTGATTCTTCCACCCCAGTGCCTGACAGACCTCCCTCCCTCCCTTCTCAGTCAAACAACCCTCAACTGAGCAAGTGAGACTCAGTGCTGCTCAGAAGCTAGGAAGGAAGTTATTTTGATAAGAAAACCTGCTTATTCCAGCATGAATCCCTTGCCACCTGCAACCTCCTCTTGAGCAGACTCTAGAGGGCTTTCCTTTGCTAGATCACCACCACCTCCTGATTCCTGCCCTCTTTCCTGTTTTGTGTCAGGAGGAGCATCCAAGCTGGTGCTGCTTTCATAGGGTAAGCCACAGCAAGGCACATAGGTAGGAATTAAGGCAATCACTTTCTCTTAACTAAAACAAGTTTTATTCTACAGTCATAGCTCGAGAGCAACTGTAGATTACAAGACTAGGGTGCAGACTAATCAAAAGAAATGAAATGGATACAGATGGCTAGCCTGCTTGGAACTATGGATCTTGAGCATCTGATCTCTTTCTTTATTTGGAGATTCAATTGGGTGTGTGCATGAAGAGGATGCTGTTCTTCACATGGTCCCAATTCCCCCACAGTTGCAAGTGCACATGCACAGAAGGGACAGCTCCTTTTCACGCCTCCCCACCACGATGTGTGTAAAAAGCCTTAGCCAGTCTGCGTCTTGGGTTCTGGAAGCAACAGCTCATCAGAACCTACTTAGGCAATAGTGAGGCACTAGCATATTAAAGGGATACCATGTTTTCACTCTTACCCCCAATAAAAAAGGAACAAAAATAATTCAAAGGCAGAGTGCTCCAAAGTCTATGAAAATAATAAGCAAGATATTACTATACAACATTTAAATTGTATGTGCATACAGAAACACACACAAAATATCACAAATAAAAATGTTTAACCACTAATTTCATGGATTCATGCAAAGTCTTCACACAATAAAATTTTAACTGAACTTCAATACACCTCTCAAATACATAAACCATATTATTTCAAATAAAGATAGTTATCCATTAACTTCATGGATTGACATATAAAGTCTTCATACTATTAAATCCTTTTTCTAAACTCTACTTCTAAATTCTACTTTTGAAAACTGCTTTTCAAACTGCCAACCAATACTACTTGACAAGGTTTTGTGATTCTTCCTTCTTTCTCAGTTGCTTCCTCAGAAGTTCTGTCACTTTAAATCACCCGGAAGATCTTAACTGCTTCCACAGAAGTCTTTCAGATTCTTAACCCTGATTTCTACATAACGTAAAGTATATGACATGAAGTTTTTTTTCTAAAAAAACTATGGTTAACACATAACAATTCTAATACATTTATTACACACAAAGTAAAAATACTATAGTTACTCAAGTGAATATTCAGTCAAACATGATGGACCACACTGAATCAGGACACACTCTTGGTTGTGAAACTATGGCTACCTGGCAGGATGAGGTTCTTCCCAGCCATGGTGCCTTTAGCAACATTGGCCAGTGTCCACAAATTCCCTTCTGCTAGCATCCATGACAGACATTGTTTCCATCTAAGTAAGAGAATCATTCCCTTGTTTATGATAAATTATATAGACTCAGATGAGAAGGAAGTCTTAGTCTGCCTGTTAGAAGGGTCACCAAAAGCTGAATTTTCTGGCAGTGATAGACAAATGTGGAAAATAACGAGATCATTATTTTTATTTATTTTCTTCATTTATATCCTACTTTTCTCCCCAGTGGGGCCCCAAAGTGGCTTACACATTGTTCTCCTGCATTCCATTTTATTCTAAAAACAACTCTGTGAGGTAAATTATGCTGAAAAGTATGTGACTGGCCCAAGGTCACCTAGCAAGCCTCCATGGCACAGTAGGGATTCAAATCTGGATTTCTCAGATCCTAGCCTAACATTCTAACTAGTACGCCACACTGTCTGTAGTAGACAAGGTCAAGAACAAATAATGAGACAAAAAAATAAAGAATTGGACCAAATATCCAGAAAATGAGAAGGTTTTATAACAATCCCTGTTGGAAGTGTCATTCATTAGAAAATGTATATCTAAACTGTGATACAAATTCAAAAGCCACTGGGGACTAGTGGACATTTGGACATACTGAAAATACACAATTTCAGATCATATTTTTTTCACAATGAAGTCGATGACCCTGGCAATCACACATTCACTCTTCCTAACCCCTGGTAGCTTGTTTCGAGAGTGGGAATACTATTGCAACAACACATCATGAGCATGGTAAAACTAACCTGTCAATGAACAGTCTAAACCCAGCTCCTGTTCTTTATTAAGGGGTAAAAATCCAACACCTGGTGAATTCAACTTTGAAGAATTATTGGTTTTTATACCCCATTTTTCTCTCCTGCAAGGAATCTCAAATCAGCTTACAGTTACCTTCCTTGCTCCTCCCCACAACAGACACCTTGATAGGTGGGCCTGAGAGAGTTCAAAGAGAACTGTGACTAGCCCAAGGTCACCAAGCAGGTTTCATGTGGAGGAGCAGGGAATCAAACTTGGTTCTCCAGGGTAGAGTCCACTGCTCTTAAGCACTACATCACACTAGCTCTGCAATTATAGGAAGAGCCATCATCCAAGGACAAAAAAGCATTGTCACTTTGGATGTCTGGATTCCCAAATCCAGTTATGTCCTGGTCATTTTTCTGATCCTTCCTTCTTTAAGGGTGCCTCCAATCCAGGGTTGGCATTACAATCTAGCCCCTGCCTATAATCAGAAGTGAGGCCCAGCAGAGCCTCCTTGCTTGGTCATTCATGCTGGCTAATGTTGTAATTAATGATCGTTTTGGAGCTGTGTATGAACAAGGAGGTCAATTTTCAATTTTCCAACTGTGTTAAACCAGTTTTAAGGAAACCAACTGTGAATAAATCTCTGTCAACCTGATTACTCCTTAATTAATATTACTAGGAATGATACATTGGATTCCTATACTCCAATGGGCTTGAACTCAAGTAGTATTGATTTCCTTGGAATAGTGTAGTGAACAAAAAAAAGGATAGGAAAAAAAGAAAATTAACTAATTCATAGCTAGATTATTTCCACTGTCCCATATAATACTTGTGGCTCAACTTTTGTGTAAAGACAAATAGCAAACATTTTAAATTGCCATACAATTCTCTTTGCCATCACTGAAATTACTATGCATCAAGCCAGGAATGCACTTTGAGATTTCAGAGGATGTAGTTGTAGCAGCAGGCACAGGCAGCTTTAAAAGAAGAAGAGGAAGAGTTTGGATTTATACCCCCCTCTTTCAGTCCTGTAAGGAAACTTACAAGCTCCTTTCCCTTTCACTCCTCACAACAGACATCTTCTGAGGTAGGTGACAGGCTGTGTATGAACAGGTTGCTCCCAACCCCAGCTCTTCCTGTTCACTCTCAGACTTCAGGAAGCTTGAACAGAGAATGACAGTTCACTTCGCTGAAGGGAAACGGCTCACCGCTTCCCTCTTGGGTCTGCTTTCTGGAACGTTGCACACACAAGTATCAACTCCAAACATCACATCCTTAAAGAAGTCCTAAGTTTATTTAAGGAGATGTATCAAACCTCCTCATCCATCAAAAGGATAACAATTAAAATGGTTAAAAAGAACAAGCCAGAGAAAAATTACAACAGATTCAAACCATGCCTTAAACAAGGCACCAACCAAGGGAGGAAAACACAGGCTCCAAACGTCCCCTTCCTCCCTGGCCTGCTATGTTCCCTTTCCCAGCTGTTAAGATTTTTTCGAATGCCCAGCAACCCCAGGACAATCAGAGTTAGTTGCCGATTACCATTCTCAGCTGTCATCACTTACACAAGAAATTTACTAAGTTACCACCCTTCAGTTCACAGGAATTAGTTCAACAGGTAAAGACAATTTATCATGAGTTCTGAAGAACTGTGACTAGCCCAAGCTCACTAGATAAGAGTCTATCACTTATGTGGAGGAGTGGGAAATCTAACCCAGTTCTGCAGATTAGAGTCTATTTGCTCTTAACCACTACACTATGTTGGATCTTCTGGGATAGAAAGATAGATACATAAAAGATAGGTGTATCAGTGGCTGCTAGTCTTGATGACTAAAGGGAGCCTCCACTTTCAGAGGTAGTAAACCTCTGAATATTTGTGCCAGCCTGCTAGGAGGCAAAATCAGGGGAAGGCCTCAGCTTCTACCTTGCTGTTGGATCTTCAGAGGCACTGTTTGGCCACGGCATGAAACAGGATGCTAAACTAGATGGCCCACTGGTCTGATCCAGCAGAACTCTTCTTATGTTCCTAAGAGACAGCTGCCCATTCACTGGCAATATGGGTAGGCTCATGTTTTCTTGTTTCTCTCAAATTCATCCCTACAGTAAACTAAACACTATAATTCTCCATCACTCAGCAAACCACACGTTATCTTCTCCAGTTATTCAGCAGGGTGCAAACAAATCCCCTCCATTTGGTTGGTGCAAACCAAACAAATAGATAAGGCTAAAATAGTTGAACAAAGAAGCACATAAAAAGTGCATCTATAAATAAATGAATTAGTGATTCTTCAGTTTCAGATAGACACTTTCAACTGCTGTTCATAATTAACTTTTCTGAGCTCTGGTAATGATATGGGCAAACTGCAGTTCATGTTAAAAGGTGATCCTTTCTTTAGCTATTGTTCTATAGATTCACTTGCCCTCCTATGGGTGCTATAATTAGAAGCAGTGTCATTCCAGTTAAAAAATGTGCCAAGTTGTCTGCCCTTTCAACCTATATTAAGAAAATGGTCACTCTTTCGCTGACTACAACAACTAATAAATGATAAAGACATTTTGAAATACAGTATAAACCTACGCAGAATACACCCTTCCCACACTCTTCTCATTCCACAAACTATGCAAAACAGAACTGATCAGGAGGGCATTTTTATAAAGGTAGTAGGGCTATAGTATAGCAGAATATTTCAGGAAGGCACTTTTACAACAGGATCAGGACAGTGGACTATACCACTGTGTATGGTATGCATTTATCTATTTGTTGTTTATATTATCCTGCTGTCACTACATTGAGATTTTTGTACCACCATTTTCTGTTTTGTTTCATATCATGTCTTAACATTTTTTACTTTGTTTCAATTTGTTGCAATCTTAGTTCTATTGAATTGCTTGTTAAATACCTCATACTATTGATTGCGTGGACTTACAGTGCATAATCCATCTTAAGCCTCAGTGAAAAAAGGCACTACAAACAAACAAAGAAATAAATAAATGGATTTAGATGTGTGTGTAACTCTGCTAAGAATTGCACTGTAAATGATAATGAGAATAGCTTTCTGTTTTGGAAAGTGAAGAAGCTCCGTTTTGTCTGGAGTGAAGGAACCTGCTAGATATTGGACATGATCAAAGTTAAATGAGATGTGAGCTGCCGCATCAGATTTTTAACATTGTTTTCTGGCCAACCACCAAGAACAAATATTTTATTTTATTTAAATATGTTAATCCCTCTTCTGAAGCTAACTATAAAACCAAATGTTTTTGCTGGAGCTAACTATAAAACCAAACACCACAAAATGGTGTAATAATACAACAATAAAATATCAACAGTAATATCAATTAATAGAAGTAGCATTTATAATAATGTTTAGGAGATATCAATGGCCAAATTTGTCCAAGAGATGGTAGTGGTGGGGAGGAGGAGAAACTGGGGTCAGTTTTAGTGATTTTGGGCCCCTGGGAAAATGGCTACAAGGCTCTGCCCCCAATCTGACCAGGCTCCACCCCCCCCAGGGTGGGAGGAATGGAGAATCTGCATGGTCAGGACCACCAGAGTGAGAAAGCACCCACCCTATGTTGTGCGCAGTTCGGCCACTGGTCAGCATGGCTCAGTCTCTGGGGATGAGGCTGCCTTCCAGCACCCAACAACCCTCCTCATACTCCTCCCTTTCATGGATACCCACCCATGGATAGCAGGACACCCTGCAATTGCCCACCCTGACTTGCCAATGAACAAAGGCACCTCATGGAAGCCAGGAGAAGCTGCAGGGAGCTGGCAGGAAAACTGGGACAGCAGGAGTCAGCCTCAACACTTCCACAGAGCAGGGTGGGACTGACACAGCTGTGGTCAAGCTCCAACAAGCTAGTCTCAGTAGTTTCCCAGAGCAGGGCAGGGTTGACACAGTACTGACTAGGTTGTAACCAGCAGGCCAAGCTTGTCCTCAGAGTAGGGTGGGGCCCAGACAGCCTAGACAAGACTGCTATCAAGGTGGGAGGGGGGCAAGATCACTGGGGCCCCAATCCCAAGCTGAAAGGGCTTGATGGATAGCATGTTGGTCACTGATAGCCTGGAGCAGGGAGATCCAAAGAGGGAAGGAACTCTTTTCAGAGAGAAGAGGGGGGAAAACAGTGGGGTTGGTAAGAGAGATGTGGAGGGGGGAGAAGAGGACTGTAACCGCTTGAAGCTGAAATAAAGGCCTTCTGAGCAAAGAATCCTGTGGTCTTCACTTCTGTTGTCATGCTGACTACTTGGGAAGGTCTAAGCCTACCTTTCAAGGACAGTTGAGAGGGATGGAGACAGTGAAGTTCACTCTCGGGTAAATAACTGCAACTTCCAGCCAACTTTCCCTCCAGATTGAGTCATGACAGCTGCAGCATCATATAGATGGCTGCAGTGGTGTGGGAGACTCAGCAAACAAGTGAGCAAGAAATTGATGCTTCACAGCCCTGCTTGACCTGAATTGCCCAGTTGCTTTGCTTGCTGCTTCCTTTCTGTCCCTTTTGAGGGATCATCCAGGACCAGGAGCTCAGATGGCTCAGGAATAGCACCCCATCAGCCTGTCACATGGCCAATTGGCCATGCTGGTAGGGCTGATGGGAATTGTAGTTCCTGAACATCTGAGACAGGTTCCTACCCCGATCTAGACCAGGGTAGGAGACCTCTGCGGCTCTCAGATGTTCAGGAACCTGAATTCCCATCAACCTCAGCATGGCCAATTGCATGCTGAAGTGAAACTGATAAGTGGAAACATAGGTCTGATCGACTGGCCCCAGGCTCAGATAGCCTGGGACCATACCCCATCGTTTTCGTCAGCAGCCACCAGCCATGCTGGTAGGGGCTGATGGGGAACAGGAAGTTCCCACATCTGAGAGTCAAGGCGGTTCCTACCCCTGATCTAGACTGTGCAAGGGGCAGGCAATAGCCAGCCTCCCACTTGGGCTATGTGTAATCATAGTGATGCCAGGCACTGCAATGGCTGGCATAGGAGGTCATTAGTCAGAGGCAGGGGTAGCCAAGGCTGAGCCAACCCTTTGCTGCTTGGAATTGTGGCAGCAGTACTGTTGGCCGGAGAGGAAGCAGTCAAACACTAGTGAGGGGAAGGCTACTGAGGCCCTAGCACTACCTGATGTCTACAACACAAAAGGCTGGGTACCAGAAGAGCGTCTTAGTGGAGCATTATGTGGTGGTGGGGCCACTACAGAAAAGGTTCCACCTATGCTTGCTGTTCCAGGACCAAGTATATATTTTTTCTGGGCCTAACACAAAGTTGCAACATGCCGCCCTACCTGATCTATTCCTATGCATGCTATCTTATGAGTTACATGATCTTTTGGGAAGCATGAACTTGTGTTTTAAAATAAACAATTCTGTTTTAAAACAAATTACTCTGCTCATGGTTGCCCCCTCCGGACTCCTGAGCACTAGCAAAATGAATCGTCTCCAACATCCTCACATTGGGCACCTCGCCTCTAAAACTGGAGTACAGCTGCAAGGGAGGATCTTAAACGATGGGCAAGTAAATGTGGAAACAAATGTTGACACAATGTGTAACAGACTTCCCTCTGTGATATACTTCTGAAGATGCCAGCCACAGATGCAGGCGAAACGTTAGGAACCAGATCCAACAGACCACGGCCACACAACCTAGAAAACCCACCAGAACCAGTGGAAACAATTGTTCCTTTTGCTACTCCAGTCCCAGACCAAATACCCCCATATTTCTCTTTTTGGCCTCCAAACAACTAGAACCCCCCCCCCCCACATCTCCCTAGAACAGTTTTAACTTCTTGCCACTCCTTCCACAATGAAATAACAAAGCTGAGTCTTACATCAGGTTTGGAACAGATATAAAAGAGATGGCTGAGGATGCTTCATGAACAGGAATTTCAACTGGCTCAGATTTGTCTGAATCACATCATTCCTTCTATGATAGCTACCAGACACTGCTATTCATACATTTTGTACATTAATCCTTTAATTCTGCTATGTTTATTCACCAGCCACACATACAACAACTTGACTATTTATTTGAAATTCATCCTTCATTTCTGCAGACCTGTTATTCTGATTTTTCAGCAGCTATACCGGACTACTGCAGGGAGGGCCAGCTTCATTCTACCCACGCTGTACTGACTGATGCATTCACAGACATTTCAGATCAGTTGATCAGAATTCTATGAAGTGCTTCAGAAAGATCACTGATTCACTGATAAAGGCACCTTGCTTTCAGATGAAACATCCCTGAGTCTGTGATTTGCTCTAACTTATACAGTGCTTCCTTAAGTATTTATTCACAATGTTCACTGCTTCTAGTATGGCATGGCTGGCATATCCCGTTGCTTTAATCACACTACATCTGTTGTTGTCAGAATGAAATAATGCTGTAAGAAGCATGTTTAAAAGTCTGAGGAGCAACAATAACTAGAATGCTAAAGGGCTGTTCAGAATAAAGTAAGAACATGGCATTACATTTCTTCCTGTGGAAGCAAAGACCAATCACAAACTTGGTGGGAGTAACATGATTGTGAGAATGGCAGGATGGCAAAATGTAGTGCTGCCGTCTCCATCGTGTTCACTGAGCATAGCTGGTGCAGTGCTCAAGGCCACTGCTTCATAGAATAGAACATTAGCCAGGTTTTGAATTTCACAGTGCCAGCAACTGTGGTTTTCACCTTCTGTACTTTCCATTCCTGACTCAGTCCAGTTCATTATTTTTTGTTGGTCCAGTCAGCCAGTTCCCATCATGCCTTGGACAATATAGGTCCCTCTGGGGAACCATTATTGTTTTTAACTCATGGGTATCAATTGATCCTTCTTGCCCTGTACTTGCTGCCATCAGCTCTGGCTCCCCCAACTGCCGCCCACTTCTTGACTTCCTCACCTACCCAACCACTTCAGTTTCCCTTCCTAACCATCTCACTCCCTCCTACTTCAGCTTCCCCACTCTTTCCTGCTTGCCTGATCATTTCTCCTGCCAGTGAAGGGGAGTGAGGTAGGGGAGGTAGGGAGAGGGTGGCATGCAAGGGAGGGGAGGAGACCAGCATCTGGACATGGCCCATCCTAGCAGAGAGAGGGGGAGGGGGGAGGGGTGGCATGCAAGGGAAGGGGAGGGAGGGGTGGCATGCAAGGGAGGGCAAGGAGGGGGAAAGGCCCTGGCATCTGGACATGGCCTACTCACCCTAGCAGAGGGAGGGGAGGGGGGAGTATGCAAGGGAGGGGCGGGGTGGGGCTTAGAGTATTCTAAGATAATTGTGACTGGTCCAAGGTCACCCAGCAGGCTTTTTGTGGAGGAGCAGGGAAAACAAACCCGGTTCACCAGATAAGAGTAATAGAACAGGCTGACCAGACGTCCCGCTTTTGGTGGGACAGTCCCGCCTTAAAACAATTTGTCCCACGTCCTGCGGGTTTTTTTCAAGTGTCCCGATTTTTGGAAGGCTGCCACACTGCCTTTTGGGGTGCAAGGCAGTGTGGCAGCCTCCCACGCGCGCAGCCGCAGGAGCGCATGGCCTTCTGGGGCACTCCCATTTCCCGCCCTGTCACAGGGCGGAAAACGGGAGCGCCCCAGAAGGCAGTAGGTGTGTGCCTCCTGCGGTGGCTGATTGCCACACCACTCGCCTACCCACCCGTTTCGGTTCACAAAGGTGACCAGATGGTCACCTTATAATAGAATAGAATCATAGAGTTGGAAGAGACCACAAGAGCCATCAAATCCAACCCCCTGCCATGAAGGAACACACAATGAGTCCTCTGAGCATGTGCACAAATGGGGAATTAAAACCAGTCTCCCAGATTAGAGTCCACCACTCTTAACCACTACACCATGTGGCAACCTAAAATGCTGCTTGAATTCTGGCATTTTTTTGATTTGTATATGAAGTTGCTACTAAGTCTGGGGTTTGCATCCCCAAAGTAATAATTTTCTGCAAACCTGAGGAGTCCTCTGGATTTGAAGAACCCCATATGATAGTTGTTGTACAGATTTTTTTTCTTTCCACATGGAAACTAGTCCATGACTGCTGGATGTTCAGGAAACTGCTGTTCAGATGCAATCAATGGCTTCAGGAGGGTTTTTTAAAAACCCTGTGGCCTATGAATTCTCATTTTTTTTTTAAAAAAACCCTCAACCAGTGAAAGATGAAATAACCTAGTCACTCACATAACATTTGCAGTTGTTCATAGTGAGTAGATGACTGTGTGAAAATAAGGTAATGCTGACGAGCTTAACCAGTCAGTCACAGATTTGGTTTAAAAAATCCTGCTAGCATGGCAGGCTGGAGGCTGCAAGCATTTCTCTTGAATGGAAAGAACACAGAATCCGCAGCTTATAAAACATCCAGGATGTAGGCACATCTTGTTATAACCTCATTGCTCCCTCACACCCTGTCGAGTTTTATTCTGTGCTCAGTGCATCCAAGGATTTAGATCAAACTGAGTGTCTATTTCATCTGGCTTTCTGATTCACACAGGTGCACTCATGTGTCTACATCAATCAGTCAGTGAGTGCATCAAGATCTGGGAAAGCAACCCTCTATATTTAAACCTGGGTGTTCCCATGCAGTTCCTCAGCTACTTTTCATGTGAGACACACCATTAGAAACTCTCTGGATAGTGATATGGTGTGAATATGTGATATACTGTTCCAAGCCACTGAGCAAGCAGAAACAAATGGGGGTATACGTGACATGCTTCTTTCCTGCCATAATGTGTATGCAGAGTACATACCTTGAAAGCACCTCATAACTATGAACAAATAAATTGCTTCCATGTGAGAAGAAGTGCTCTGGCACTTGTTGACCATATACCTTATAGATATGGAGGCCACAGAGATGACTGCTTACAAGGGGTGGATAGGTCATTCTGGCTTTGAGTCAGATAACGTACAGCTTTCAAAAACGCTACCAAAACTGCCCAACTCAATATCAAACTCAGCAAGGTCATAACAGAAGAGCAGCACAACAATATTTCTCCAGTGGCATAAAATTCCATAGAATGTGATGGGACCAAAAGGTCATTTATCCAGACTTGCACTGAGGCAGGAAGGTGCCTTCATACCTAACCAGAGTTTAATCTACCAAGCAGCTGGAAAAGTTTTGTGCCGTGCAAGAAGAAAAGGAAAGAAAAGAAATGCAGTGACAACTACATTTTACAGTTTGGCATTGGTTTCTTCATTTAAAAAATCAATGAGAAAAAAGAAATAAAAAATGAAAATGTATGTTGCATATTTTCCTCTGTCACTCTTATCCATATTCCATTATTTTCTCTCCTTGTCTTGTTTTCCATCTCATCCTCTTTCTCTGCCTCTCAGAAAAAGTTCTGGTGCATTTATAATTTTGCTGTTGGTGGAGGTGGAGGAGCCCTATTCCCAGCATGCCCTGTTATCCAAATACATAAAAGTTTCAAGTAGAGAGCAAGGAAGATTTCAGATGCGAATCCATGTTAGCCTATTGCTGAAAAGAAAACCAACCAGGTATACCACTTTAGAGAGTAAACAGTGTGCTGCGAGGGTGAACTTGGGACAAGAGCTGAAGTGAAATTTTGTGCAAATGAAAATTTTGTAGTATTAGATTTTTCATCACTTATTGTGAATTAAGAGCATGTCCTAGAACACACATGTATTTTCTACATGGGAACTGGCTTGTAAGGTTTCCCCATTGTTGTTGTGCCTGTCAGTATATCATTGGGTTATACTGTCATAGTGAGGCCCTGTCATAGTGTCATCTCTGGCAGTGTCATCTCTGGCAGTGCCCTTTATTAGTTCAATCTGGGGTGCTGCCAGTCCCTCCCAGCCTTAAGACCTGGTGCCGCTAATATGGGGATGTTATGCTGCATACTGATTTTAATGTTTTTAGAGGTTAAGTTATTTATTGACTGCTCTTTAGTTTTGTGTTATGAATTGAATGCAATTATATTGTTACAAATATAACCATCTATTTATAAGAATAATTGAATTCCCAGATTTCATTTTTAAAAGCGAGTCTCTATCCCCTTTTGCCACAGAGATACACCTTTCCCCTTATATCTTCACAACAAAAGGGGGTACTAAAAGTAAAAGGTGTTGCATATATTGTTACAATTTTACAACAATATTCAATTGCTGATTTAAAAAGGCCCCTTCCCCCCAGCCAAGGTGAGCCAAGGGCCAGGACAAGGGTTGGACAGCATACTGGTTGGAAAAATTACCACTCTGTGCACAGAACTGGGAAAGTGTGACTCACATGGCAGCCATCTGGGCCTTGATGAGATCTTTCTCAAAACTTTGCAGCAAAGTAGACTTGAGAAAGATCAGAGAAAAACCAAGGAAACCCCAGGAGGCACACAAATGCATCATGGCACTGTGGGGAAAAAGGGACAAAATCTGATTCCCAACCTAAGGCAAATAACCTCTTTGGAAAAGGTCACATGCACAACATTCTCATCTAGGTAAGCATTGGGACAGATGATCAATAAAAGTGGGAAAGCTATCTTTCAGTTTCTGCCACTGAGGAATCCCTGATAATCTATTAAAATAGCCAGGGATCTCTGAGAAAAAACAGGCTGAAACCTATGGGTGCTTCACATTTGTCCATATTTGCCATGCTGTAATATTTAACATCAGATCACATTAGGCATGCACTGGTATTTAGCATCTGATGGCATTTGATTGATAATATGTAATGGTAATTAGCTTTGTTACCAGAGGATGAGACTGCATAGCTGACATCTAAAGCTTTCCAGTTTTGAATGCATAAAATGTGAATTGTTGTTGCTTCAAAATTTTCCAGGCAAAGGTTGGGGGGGGGGGGAGAGAGAGAGAGAACTACAACTGGAAAATGCAGAGGTTTCTGAATAGTTATGAATAATTGTTTCAGCTCTATGGAGGAGCATCTAAGCATCTTTTCCTAAATCAGCTTATATTATCCTGCAGAGTGATCAACAAAGACAGGAAATATAGCAATAAAACAAACAAATAAGATGCATTTAGAGAAATTTGGTCTAGACATTTCAAGTAAGTCTAGGCCAAATATCGTTACATCAAAGCAGTAACCTGATTTCTAACTGTGGCAATAGTAAATTTCCTGAAACGTAATAGGAAATACAATGCACTCAATCACACCTTTGCATAGCAAGTTCCACCCAAGCACTTACTGATTGGTTCCCCACCCTGGGACATGGACAATATATACCCTAACCCTAACCATATATATACCCCACTAAACTTTCTCACTAGATACAGTGTGTAACAGACTTTTCTCTGTGAGACACCTCTGAAGAAGCCACAGATGCAGGCAAAACATTAGGAACAAGATCTACCAGATCACAACCACACAGCCCAGAAAACCCACCAAAACCAGTAATAGGAAATGTTCACATGAATGCTGCTACAGGTCAGCAGCACACCCTGCTACTTTGCAGGTACTCCTGCTGCTTTGCACGTTGGGCCCCACATTCAGCATGAAAGACTTCTGGCAGGGAAGGGGCATACCTCTATTACCACACACAAAAAAGTACAACAGTGCAAAAGCACTAGAAGCTTATGATTTGAAAATTCGGAGTATTGTCAAAAATTCAGAATGAGAATTACTTTAATCCATAATTAAATGAATGTTAAAGCATGCTGCATGTGTCAAGACACAACATGGCCCATTTCACACAGCACAAGTAAAACATTTTCGGAGAGGGAAAAAAAGCATTTTAGGGTGGGGTTCTGAACAGTTTTTTCCTCAGAATGTTCGGAAAACATTTTATTTGTGCTCAAAATGAGTTATTCTGAAAACACTAAATTAGTGACTTTTTCCCCTGAAGCAGTTTTAAAAACATTTCCTGTTTTAAAAACATTTTAAAACATTGTTGTGTGGAGAGTAGGAAACCTTCCCCCCCCCCCCACCTGAAGTAAACCTCTCATTTTCATTTTCTCAGCAACTCGCACTGGAGATCTGTGGTAACTCCAAGAAAACTCCAGGATCCACCTGGAGGATCCACCATGGCAGCAAAGGGGACTGGTGCACCAAAGAATATAATATGTACCACATTGTACCTAATAGGTTTAGGTCACCCAAGACCAAATAAATTTCAAAACTCTTCAATATACTCTGTACACCACTAATTCCTACTCTGTTTTCTTCACAGGAAAAGATATACAAATACAATATAAAAATAAATCAACTTACAATACAAAAAGTCACAATTCTTCTGTTGTGCTTATTTCAACAAGAAGAAATCTATACAGTAATTAGTGGGCAACTGAATTTCCCACCGGTTTGGGTTTCAGTTTCACAGAGGCCCATCTATACTTGACCCATCTATAAAGCAAATACCATAAGAATATATTTCATCAGAATAGAGAATCCCAACAGTAATAAACATAAGCATATAGTTTATGATTCACTTATGTTTTAATGTTGGAAGGAACTGACTTAGCACTGCTACTAGAAAGTGTGCCAATATGAGCCTAAAAGAAACCAAACCGATAAGAAATACAAAAGACAAAAACAACAGATTAAACATAGAGGAAGAAAGGATCACTGAGGGAACACCAAGTGAAACCCCTCCCATCCACAAAATCTTCACTGGTTGGCAATGGAAAGGGCAAGGAGAATCTCCCTGGGGAGAGAGTTTCAGAGTTTTGGTGCCACTACTGAGAAGGCCTCTCTCAGGTTGCTACCTGCCTCTCAGGTTGCTACCAGCCTTCTCTCAGAACGTCACTCAAAGAAGGTCCCTTGACAATGGCTGCACTGGTAAGATAGGTTAATATGTGTGTAGCTGGTTCTTAGTGTACATGTTTCACCAGCTGGTCTAAAACACCATTCCGTCCTTCAATGAGTCATTAACTACTTCTCCGATTCAGTCAACCTGCTTCCCTGAATGGAAGAGCTTCTTGAGGCAGATCTCACCACTTCACTCTTCCCCATACCCCCATGCCTCCTTTGGGAAATCCACAGAATTCACTCTTCTTCCTCTTGCAGGAGTTCTACAGAGCATAAATATGTACAAAGTGGTGCAAGAGGCAGCAAAATCCACCCCATTCTGTTTCTATGATTCCCCAACTCTTAGTGGCTGCAGAAAATTCAGGAGGCTGCAGAGGAAGAGGGGGTCTGCTCTATGAACTCCTTCTGTTCAAAATTCACTTGAAATATTTAAATGCTATGGAAACAAGAGTGGGTAGTTGGGCAGAGGGAAGCGTACTAGGATATGGCTAAAAGGCTGTGCGAGTCAGCACCATTATAATTCAGAAGGGCCAAAAAGGAACTCCAGAAATGTTGGGGAGGCTTCCCTGTATTTGTGCTTGAGCTTATTTTCAGAATTAAGCATAAAGACTCTGGGAATTAATCCACCAGCACTATTAGCAGTCCGTCCCCACTGCCATTTTGTAACAAACATTCTAATTATAAAATAATAATCATGACTGTAATTACATCTCATTTTATTACTCCCATTTATTATGACTCCATCACAATTGCAATGTCAGTGACAAGATTCATGCAGCAATAAACCAACACAGCCTCTGAGCCCTCCAAACCAGGATACTGCCCATCAACAATGGGCCAGTGAGACCACAGAAAGTTAGAGGTCCAGCTCCTCCATGTGTCCTGCTCTCTTGCTCTGACTGGAGCACATGCTGTAAGTTCCCCAGAAGACATAAAGCTCCCATAATCACATAATTGCAGAGCCTCAAGTTGTGTGCGTGGAACAGATTTCTTCCTAGCGCAGCTGGTGATCATCATAAGACCTGACGCCTGAGGATTAATAAGCCTTTTAATTTTCATTCTGCTAGCAAGTGTAGCTGCAGCTTCTGCTGATCACTGTAGAAATATCTAATCATGCTCATGAAGGCCCTCACGTGGACTCTCCATTGAAGGAAAGGAAAGCCTAACTTGAGAAGCAACCAGAGGACCACTTTGAATGAAATGGCTCTTGCGTTTGTGATTAATGCTTGAGTGCCATTTCAGGCCTGGTAGCAGCAGTGCATGTACATGATGGAAAGATGTCATTGGGAAAGGACAAGAGTCACAGTTGAGATCAAAGATCTGCTCTTCAATATACCCCAAATCAAATGAGTGTAAAGGAGTATATTGAAGAGCATTTGAACTAATCATTTTGAATCTCATAGCAAGTAGAGGAGTAGATGCTCGTGAAGAATAATCATCCATGGTCTGAAGCATGGTATGTGCCTGTGGTCATTCAGCTCATAAGTTGAGATCTTTTCCTCAAGCTTTACTCTCTGTGTCCTCACCTGCAGCAATGCAGCAGGTGGTGCATTTCAAGACTTTTTCAAGACTTGCAAGATTCAAGACTTTTTCAGTGATGACACCTCACTTTTGGAATGCCTTTTCCCCTGGAGAAGAGCCTGACATCTGCCTTTTATTTTAGATGCCCAGCCAAAACATTCCTTTTCACCCAGCATTTTAACTAAGAGGTTTGATCTTTTGGAAAAAAAACACCCCCAAACCCTTTTTTAGGTTGCCTCTAGCTTGCAGACTGTATCATGAATATCTTCTTAGCTGAGGTGTAGCAAGGGGAGAAAGCGCCCAGTGTACTGGTGCATCCTCTGTCCCTGCCCTGCCCCGGAACGCCCCACCCTGCTCCTGGAACATCACCACCACACCCCTGGAATGCCCTCACCATACCCCCACACGGGCGCGCACCCAGTGCATCACCCGCCCGTTCCCTTGGAGTTACGCCTCTGCTTCTCAGGGTATTCAATGTTGCTTTATGCTGTTTTTATGCCCATGGCTTGTTTTGAATAATTTTGAAGTATCTGTTAATTAAGCAGAAGCAGTATGTATGTTTTCTAAAGAAATAAACATGAGATTGTCTCTGAATACAAAAAAATGTGTTGCATGTTGTATTTCATATGTGCATGCATGTATTGTAGCTAATTATCTGTTGAAAACATGCACATATTGTTGTCATGGGCCCAGAGTCAGCTGGCCGGGATTCCCAAATGATCAGTACTGGCAGAGTGACCCTGCTTACTAGAGCCCTGACTGGCTGAGTCTCAAGAACAGCCAGAAGCCTCACAGGAGAGAGATGGGGCTGGCTCGCAGACAAGCCAAGAGCCAGAGGTAAAACTGTTTGGAAAGCACATCCAGCCACTGAGGCCAGTCCACCCAGCTCACCTGAATCAGTGAGGCAGCTTAGAATCCGTGGCCGGTAGGAGCTGCATTGTTAAAGATGCAGAGCATGCTTGGAAGCCCAGAGGCTTCGCAGAAAGTGCTGTGAGTTGCCTCAACGACAAGACTGAATCACAGCACAGACGTATAAGAAATGGCTCCGGGAAGTGGAAGTTGCAGGAACTATGTTGTTGAAAGTCCAACTGTTTTTTGCCACACCTGCTCACAGTCTGATCATTCAGAACTCAGACCGGATTGCCTGAGCTGACCTACTTTTCACCCTTGACTGCCTCTTCTCAGACCTGCCTGGAACTTGTTCCCCTGGACTCAGAGGAAGACTGCTCTCTCCGTCTCTCGCATCTGTGCCTGCTAGCAGCTGCAATCCAACACTCTGTGAACTTGGCAGGCCAGGACAGTTGCACAGTACTGGGAAATGGTCACTATTGCCACCTTCACCTAATTTGTAGCCTTGAGCATTTCTTTCATTATTAATAACAATAATTATGAAAATGGGATGTTTCATAATTATTGTAATTAATATGAAAACAGCAGATTCGCCATCTGCATAACTGATAAAGCACAAACATTATTTTCCATCATTTTCTTCTGGTTTCATCACTGCAATGTCTGCCTCTTCTCATTTAAGTTGTAGCCACTAAGATTACATACATGTGTGAGCCATATAAAGTCTGAAGGATATGGGGTAGGACTTTGCCTTCCTCTCTCCTCCTAATACCTGCCTTGCTGTGCTAAATTTTCCTTGCAGTCTGCACTTCACTGCCTGCCTTCTGCTCTCCAAATCTTATTTCCCAACCAGGCAGATATTCCTTAAGATATACCTGCTGCTGCCTGCCTGGCCCAGAAGCATTGACCTCCTTGTTTGACCAAACGCCCTGGCTGTGTCCAGAGAAGTCTGTTTGTGTCTTCTGCTGAAGCCAGAAGGAAATAATAATTAAATAGCATTATGAAAATGAAACAACAATAACAAAATAAACAATAATGAAATGAAACTGTTTGGAACAATCCAATAACGAAACAGTCCCTTTTGGAATTAATAACAAAAATGAAAGAACTGAACAAATGCCCATTAACATGTCTAAAAATTTCCTCCAACAGTAGTGTGTATTGCAGAAAAAAATATTGGACTGAAGAATGTTTGAAATGCTGGGGGGTAACCAAAGTCAACGATTAAAGGCATCGCTTATGCATGCCACCCTTATGCTGTCATTGAGCCCTGATAACAGGGTACAGGTGCAAACCTTCAGTGTGCTGAATGGCTGAAGGTTTGTGAATTAGCTGGGGCTGGGGCTCGGTGGCAGAGCCTCTCCTTTGCTTTCAGGAAGTCACCGGTTCAATCCTGACATCTCTAGTTAAAAGGACCAGGCAGGAGGTGATGTGGAAGACCTTCATCTGAGACCCTGGAGAGCTGCTGCCAGTCTGAGTAGACAATACTGACCTTGATAGACCAATCATCTGACTCAGTATAAGCACTTCCCTGTGTCAACTTGCGCATGTGAACTGAATGTCTATTGTGATTTGCATATTGCTTTCCTGTAGCCTGGCCCCGAATGCAGACAGGTACCTGAGACTGGCGAATGTGAGCCAGCCCCCATATATTATCTTATCCAAATGGCTCTCTTGCGCAAACCCTTCAAGCTGTTAGGGTCACTGTACCCTCTTACAGCAAACAGGTTAAGGGCTTAATTAGGATTGGAAAATACTTACTTTGATCCAGATTAATCCTCATCAAGGTAGCAGAGTTTCTGACAGTTTAAAGGGTGCTATTACATTATGAATTTCTCAACTTGCATTGAGCCCATCCCCCCTGCTCCAGCACTACAGTTTATCATACATTTCGGGGTGGCTGCATCCTTTAACAGGAGTACATTCGTGGTACAGCTTATTGGAACCCAGAAAAGAAATATTGTAGCACTAGGTATTAGATAGCGATTGCTCTGTAATGCTTCACTTGGAGCTGTTTCAATGACTAGCCTTGAATGCAAATCCCATAATGATCAGATTGGGGACATACCACAGTTTTTTGTTGCAAGCTCCCTTGAGTATATGAAAGGGATGGATGGGATTAATTTTTTTTTTTTGCAATAGAAAAATATAATCTTTGGGAGTGAGGTGGGCGAAATGGAACTCTCATTGGGTTACAGGAGAATGCATATGCATGAAACATGTTTGATGATTACACCGTGTTACACGGTACTGTTTGCACACATGAGAAATAACCAGACAAACTGGATTGAACTCTTCAAAAATAGTCACAAAGTACTTTCACACATACAAAAATGGCTTTTTGTTTGCAAGTGGTGGATAGACCATGAGCCAAAATGGAAGGGCCTTGGAGCATTTCCTACTCTTGAGTCCCCTATTCCACCCGCCCCCCCCTTTATTATATTTGCCTTCACCTTTCCTCCTTGCATTATGTAGTGTCAATTTTCATCTGACTGAAAGGTCATATCTGCCTTTATGTGTATTAAAATACCACATATATGGAGACTGTGTGGCAGAAAGTGCTATCAAGTCACAGCTAATTTATGGCCATCCCGTATGGTTTTCAAGGCAAGAGACTTTTGGAGGTGGTTTGCTACTGCCTGCCATTGCATAGGCTGAGAGCTCTTGAGAGAACTGTGACTGCAAATCTCTCTCTCTCTCTCTAGCTAGCCAGCTAGCTAGCCTTGGAGCTAGATATATCTATATAATGAGCCAGAGACAGTATCTATTTTACAGAAGGGAAAAGAACCGGTCTGGCTCTAATGCGAACTTTAAACTGGTCTGGCTCTAGTGCGAACTTTCTAACATGCTTGTATGCATGTAGGTGATGTCTTGCCTTGGAGCTTGATAATGCTTTGTATGTGTGAGCCAGATTATTCTGGTTCCTAAATATACAAATATAGTTGTATATTTATATTTAATGATTGTGCCTAAAGTGGCTGAAGAAGACATGATAGTCAAAAGTATTGTTCTTTCCCCGGGTCAATACTCCCACCTTCCATTGACCACCAGCCAAGGATTTTAACAACATTCTGTCCATCTATGAATACATGAAACCCATCTACGGAAGCTGAGTATTTGAAAGGCATCAGACATTGGTATCCTTCACTTCTACACCATTAGTGGATCTCTTACTGCATTACAGAGACTTGATATTATTGTATTTGGGATCCCCTGTGCATGTATTGTTCATTGTTTTATTGTTGTTGTTGGTTATAATATGTATGTTTTTGTTGTTGATTAAGAGTTGTGGTTCTGGTATATAAACGTTTTAATTATTTTCATTAAAAATAGAGTTTTAAAGTTCGCACTAGAGCCCGACAAATTCTTTTCCCTTCTGTAAACTAGCCCAAGGTTTCCCAACAGACTTTATGTGGAGGAATGGGGAATCAATTCTGGTTCTCCAGATTAGAGTTTGATGCTCTTAACGACTACACCAGGGGTAGGGAACCTGCGGCTCTCCAGATGTTCAGGAACTACAATTCCCATCAGCCTCTGTCAGCATGGCCAATTGGCCATGCTGGTAGGGGCTGATGGGAATTGTAGTTCCTGAACATCTGGAGAGCCGCAGGTTCCCTACCCCTGGACTACACCATGCTGGCTTATTAGACATACTATGCTGCATAATGAGATTGAGTGATTGGACGGGAAGTTTTGAAACAGAGGTGCAGGAAGGAATGAACAAACATGTCTTGCCCTCGATTATGAAAACTGAATGGGACACTCTGTGTGTATTAAGATCCTGGCTTTGTTTGGATGAATTATGCCAGGAGAGAATGACCAAAGAACCCACATCATTTTGCTTAATAGATAGTAGCCAAATTCCAGATGAAAAGTTCTTATGCTTTCCTATTTGGTGAATGTAGTACAGCTGAAGAGCTAAGCTTTGAGCTGCAAGCTGGCACTTCTAGCAGCAGCCAAACCCTGCCCCATTTTTTTGGGCAAGGACTGTACCAAAAGCAGCGTAAAAGTATCTGCCCATGAAGAAAGAGGACAAGAGATGATCTAATTGGACAGGATGTGCCAAGTCCAGGACATAAACTCCCAGCTGGTTGTTTCCCTATCATATACCTAAATCTGATTGTCTATGTAGTGAAATGATGTTATCATGCGATCACTGATTGTCTGGGATCAGTGCATGGACAAAGAAATTGTGATTAATAAAAACAAAGGAAGCCAAAAAAACCCTAAAGCATCAAACTTTCTTCTATGCTCCTCCCAAAAATAATTTTTTAGCCCCAAAACTGAAATGTGTGAGGTCTGGCATCATCCTGGGTCTAACTTTGTCTCATGTTAAGGCCTTCCCACAAGACCAGAGCTGTAGCGAGGGGGAAGTGTGCCTGGGGTACGTGTGTGCCCTGCGCCCCTGCCATGCCCCCACCACGCCCCCACACTGCCATGCGCCCGGTGCAAGATGCCACCCCCATCCCCTGGGTGCTACACCACTGCACAAGACCCATATAAAAACAACTCCAGCAGAATTCCGCATGGCTGCTGAGCACTGTCCCTCTCATACACTGAGCTTCAGCAGGGGATATGCTGCTGTCTAATGCATTGTAACTGCTCTGATTCAACACTTCATCATCACTGCAGTTTTCAGTTCAGCTCAGGCTTTGGCGAAACCAGTCATTGTTGAAGCACAGCTTCTCACCTTTGTTTTGTACTTGATCTTCTTTGGCAGTTTCCATGGGCATTTTAATCCTCACCCATACCTGGGTTGTTTGTGGCAGGATCCTCAGGAAGGTAAAAGGTCTCCATTCCTCCTACTTCCCACTGAGCAGTGCAGAAGTTGATTCTGCGGTGAATGGGGAATACCCTTTGCTCCCAACAACCCCTCTCAAGAGTTGTGGCTCTGGCCCTTGGCAGGCCTACCCTGTTTCACTCTCTGGAGTGATTGTTTCAAAACTTGAACACCTCCCACTTCAGTTCATTTGCTGGTTTGTGCAGGATTTTAGAAAGGCACCACGTAGCTCATGTGCCAGGGAACAACCTACCAAGCACTACCTTACCCAGCCCTGAACACTGAAGCA
The DNA here is from genome assembly GCF_021028975.2 of Sphaerodactylus townsendi. NCBI lineage: Eukaryota > Metazoa > Chordata > Lepidosauria > Squamata > Sphaerodactylidae > Sphaerodactylus > Sphaerodactylus townsendi. The sequence goes on from NC_059429.1 coordinate 104,023,240, forward strand.
ACACAGGGGTACACCAAGATTCCCAGAGGTGGGTTTATTCTTAGGAAACTAAACCCTATCCCATGGGACATTCCTTGACAGTCAAGGGAAAGGGCAGACTTATGCAGTGCATAGCTATTTCCCTGCATTAAATACAGTTAAGCATTTATTTAACCAAGCACAGCACAGGACAGAAACATATGCAGCTTTAGCAGCGAGTCAGACATACCTTTGGATCCATAGTGATGCCTCCAGTGAAAGCCTCCTACTCTTTCTCTTCCGCAGCTGCAGCCCTCTCCCCTTGCTCCCCCCCCCCTTTTGCTTTTTTATTCTGTTGCTAGGAAAGGACCGTTGCCAGGTGATGAGATGCTGGATCCAGCATGTACAAATAGGGGACCCAGAGTCATCTAAAATATGGAAGGGGGAATCCCTTCATCCCCATGCTCCCAAAGAATGGGAGGTCCCTGAGAAGGAATGTCCAGGCTTGCCTAACAAATTGGCAGAAGAACCCCAGATTCATCCAAAGCAGAAACATCAAACTCCAGGGCTGCAAAAGGCTATTGCCCACCCATGCTCTGTTACAGGAACTGCCGTATGATAGAATGTGAGAAATTAATAAATGATTAGATGTATGCCCAGCAGGGGATAAGTAACTGCAGCAACGAGCTGCATCACAAATAGATCATCTCTCCAATCAACAGAGCCAAGTGAAGTTGTCAAAAGTTTGCCTGCGAATGTAACTAGTACTTATCTGAGAGCTGATATAGCTGTCACCTGGATGGGCCAGGCTAGCACGGGTGGATTCCACACAGCATATTTATAACGAGTTGCAGTCATTATAAATTACCCCTTTTCCCTTTTTCCCCTTCACATGTGTGCCATTTATGTATTCAGGAAGCAATCCAGAGCCCTTCGGGGATGGGGCGGTATAGAAGCCCAAAGTATAAATAAAAATAAATATAAATCTGAACTCATGAAAACAATTTGAGTTGTTTTTGCTCCTTTGCCCAAAAATACCTCTCTTTTAATTTTTTTTATTTTTACAATGCAAGCGTAGCTGCAAAGGTAATGAACCCCTGCAGCCATGCTGATTTTCTCGCAATCCGATTGGTTTGCACATGCATAACTTTTTATGTTCAGCACACAAAATATTTAAAAAGAGAAAAAGGGACTTTCTTGCAAAGGCCAGGCAACAATGAATGTGTTACTTTAGAGCTATGAGTGCAACGGTGGTCATACTCACTGCCATGGGGAGAAAATGTGCTTGGAGGACTTGTGAAATGGGGAGCGGGCAGAATCTTCCTGGCTTGGCAAATGGTGGCAGCAATGAAAGTAAAAGGGTGTGTGTGTGTGTGTGAGGGGGAAGGTTGGTGGGAAGAATAAAGTGTCTCCTGACTGTTGCGTTTGCATGAGAGTGCAAACCAGGATTCCACTAAAAGATTTTTGGAATTTTTGGAAAACCAAGGTTGAGTGGAATATAGCAAGCTTAATATAGCAAGCTTAAGACCTGTGTGAAGTTTTCCCCCAAAATGCTATTTATAACATCCAGTGGCATAGTGCCAATGGGGTGGGGCATTGCGTGACACCCCAGGCGTGTGCTGCAGCAGGGGCGTGGCGGGGGCATTCCAGGGTGTTCTGGAGCGGGGAGGGCGGGCTGGGGCAGGCGGCACTGCGGCAGGGCGCAGTTTCCCCCTCGCTCCGCTCCTGATAACATCCTAAATAAGTTATATTTGTGCTGTGAGAAATCTACAATGATCTCATCAGATCGTAGAAGTTCAGCAGTGTCAGCTCTGGTTGGTACTTGTATGGCAGACCATCAAGGTAGTCAGGGATGCTATGTAGAGGCAGGCAATAGCAAATCTACCTCTCTTTATCTTTTGCCTTGAAACCCCTCTGGGGTTGCCATAAATGGGTAGTGATTTGACAGCACTTTCCTCCAGCACCAATATAGCACAACAGCTAAGAAAATGAGTTGTGTCCCAGTAGGTCCCTGGTTCAAATCTCCCAACTGCTAAGAATTGACTAGGTGGCTAGGTGACCTTAGGCAAGCTGCTCTCTCACCTTCAGCAGCCCATCTGCAATATGGAGCTAATGATACTGGCCTAGCATATGGCTGTTATCAGGATTACAACCAGGTAATATATGTTAAGCACTTCCAATACTGAAAATGCTATGTACATACCAAGTAATACCAGCCTGATTGACTAAATTAATCCATAGCCCGCATGTGAATGGACTACCTCTCTCTACCTATGGGATTATATGGAAACTCCAATTGTTACAAACTTTAAAAAGAATACCAAACTGAGATCAGGCCATGAAATCTGATGTGGACCAGAGCATCAGAATGAGGTCTTATGTAAACCCAGCCAACTCATTTAGGATTTCTAAAGCAGTTTTCATAAATGCTTGTTCCCATTAGCATACTTCACTCAGTAGATAGGGTTATGCCCCCTTTTACAACTACATTCTCAAGGCAATACTAAACTGCTAAGCCAGCAGGAAAAGAAGGAATATAAATCTTTATTATCTGGAAATAAAAAACATTTCCCCAACTGTTAAAAGGGGCCTACATTAAGAAGAACACACTGATTACTAATAAGATCCTGAAGATTTTCAACTGGTGTAGATGAGGTGAAAGAAAAATTTTCACTGATTTCAGACTATGATCCATCTCTAATATACCTGTAAGAGCACTTTGCCAAAACGCTGCAATCACCTTTCAATACTTAAATTTTAGAATCTGGGACAATCCTCAAAATTGTCAAACAGTCTATCTAATGTGACTGTTCAAGAATTCCTAAATGCAAGACAGAGAGAAGCTTTGACTAGCAATATTCCCTCCTATATTTATGTTAAATGCAAGATGTTTAAATGAAAGGTGGATGGAGGGGGCCACAGTGTGTTTTAAAGAGCAGAATAGTAGCTTGCAAAAGGGTGATCACAGTGACATATTTCCTATACAAAGATAATCTTGAAAAAACTATGTATACCCATGAACACTGTCAAATTCTCTGAACATCAGAACAAAATCAGAACCAAGATTATGGAAGCTCCTTTGGTAGCTCACCACCGAAGCAGAACCCAAGACAGGGCAACTGATCCCTTTCTTTGAGAAACCATGTGCAAACCCTTACAGCTAACTTGATATTAACAAAGTATTATGCCAGCATTTTTTCTAGATTCTCGGGTGGGTGGGTGGGATTCTCGATTGCACGTTTTGCAGGGAAACAAAGCATTTCCCAAGCAAAACATTCTGCATCCTGTCACTGCACTCCCAACAATCCTGGATGGCCCCTGCACCCACCCACGGGCAATACATAATTTAATCAATTTGTGTTGCCTGTGCAGAAGGGACCATAGAGAAATAGATGTGGTACAAAGTCAGGTCCCACTCCATCTTTAGAACAATGCATGCTAGATGCTTGATTAGAATATGGGTGCTGTTAACTATCCTGCAGCAGTACCTAGTCTTGCTCCCTGGGTACACGGGATGAGCTGGGTCCCGGGTAACCCTTCTCCCTCACTTCCTATCCCCAGCTCAGACCATTTATGATGGGGGCAGGACTTGCTGTGCTTACTTCTGAGTGCTTGCAACTTTGCTGTGTTTTGTTCTCACTGTGCTCTTCCATCCGGAGGACTAAGTGGATAATCAACCCGATAATAGAGCCCTCCAGCCAAATTCCAGAACTGTTTTAAATTGTAACATCCCATATTTATAGATGGGTCACAAAGCCCAACAATCCCATACAGCACAAGAAACACAGTAATAAAAGAGAGATTATCACAAGAAAGACTAAATTCTACAGGAACAAGGGGCATTAGTCTGTTAAAGCAAACATTAGATTCCATTAAAACAAACCCAAGGCAGTGAACTCCAGGATTACTGCATAAGAAGATTACAGAAATACAATATAGCCATCCTGTTTTCTCCCAGACTTTACAGACCTCTTTATCACATTTTCCTCCAGATACCCCTCCTATGGCAAGGATACTGCTTTTTCCTCAGCATGAACAATGAAGAAGAGTCTGCTACAAGAAAAATGGCCCTCCTCCACTCTGCCCACCAGCACATTATGTGTCAGTGACAGATACTGGGATAATGCCTGCGAGATCATTAAGCAAAACAGTGCAACTTCCTCTCCTTTCATCCTTCTTCGCAGATTGTACCTCTAACCCAAATTTTGGGCAGGTAGGAAGAAGTATCCTTGTTTCAAAAGCAATCAAAATACTCCTTTGCGTACAGAGAAGCATGAATTGGCACTAATTATTTTTTTTAAGTAGGGGTATGTAGCATGGCATTTCCTGCATCTCTGTTCTCCACCCTCCTCAGTTTACTATTCTTGCCTTTAGATACTGCCATGGGAAAAAAATGTCCCACAGGTGGGCAGGAATAGAGGAGTAGAGAATGGGATAGAGACTAAGATACTCCTTAGGGGGAATGTCATGGTTAGTGGAAAATACCCAGACGCATCCATAGAAATTATCCCATTAGGTGCAAATATCTGCAGACTTTTCTGATTGGAAGATGTCCTTATCAGTTAGATTATTGACTGAGCTACTCTTTCTCATTTCTCCCTTCTACTTCTCTCATCATAAAGAAGATAGACATCAGAATAGTAGCCAGATCTGATTGCTCCTTAACATTACTGAATGCCATCATTTTCAGTAATTTGATTAATTACATTAAACATATTACAGCATAGGAAGGGTTTTGGTCAGAATTGCTAAATGGGCATTCCCACAATTGATTGGACTAGCACATTTATAGCACAAATGGACAATAAGATATAAGCTGATCATTTGGAGCATCCCTTAGACTCTTCTGCTCTGAACTGTGAAATTCTGTTGCTTCAGCTTTTGTCTTAACGAACATCTGGGCCTGGTGCAGAGTATGGACAATATAAAATTAGCCAGAGAAAACCTTGGCCTCCCTGCTTTCTCGTAGGTGTTTTGATAATGAAATACTGTGACTAACATATTTTGAAAGCCTGGTTTGAAGAGAAGAGTACAAACGGCAACTTGTGTTTGGGATGTAGCAGTAAACTATAGCTTACTGTGAACTGATTTCGTTATTGATCCTGGTATGAGGGAAAAGTAAAGATGAGGAAAAGAATGCATAAACCCAAGAATCCCTCAGACTTGTTCCTAGAATGGTCAAATAATGGCCAAATTATGGTTCAGCCTTAACATCTAAATTGTGCCACTGACTCATGGGTCAGATTTGATAATGTCAAATCAAGACTTTTTGCTATCTGAACTAACCTTATTCTCCAATGCTCCACCTTCCTCTTCCTCCTTCTCTTAAATGCTGTGAGTCAGTTACAATGATATCCTAAGCAGAACTGCATTCTTCTAAGTCAACTGAAGTCATTGGAATTAGAAGGACATAAATCTGCTTAGGATTGTATTTAGTGACTTCCAGTTTAAGTAATATCTGAAGCTTGACCTCCAAACCATGACTGCAAAACACTGATGATTTGTAAATTTCATCTGGAGGGGAAACCATAGCTTGCCTGTTCAGATATAATAGCAAATTCAGGTTTGCCACTACAGCAGAAGTAACAAATCAGATCACAGTGAATATGAGAGCATAAGGTTCGGATAGTAAAAAGGTCTGAAACACAGTCAAAGTTTTCACTTATGGAACATCCTGAATTCCTTGTGACACAGCCTCCAAACCCCTCACTTAATTTTATTTTCAGCAATTACTTGCCACTTGTTAACAGATGTACCAAAATACAGTTTCAAAAGGGAGTTTCTCACATAACCAACAGGCATTCAGATGCCTGTTGACTCTAGCGTATATCAATGATTCTAGATTATATTTGTGGAACATTTTTTTTGCCCGTTCTTTCAGTCATGATGCACTGGCTGAATCTTCTTTGTCATTCCCCAACCCAGCAATGCTCAGTCTTGTTATGGCTCTGAAACTGGGTGCCTCAAGTCTGAATCTTCACAATAGCTAGATCTGCTCTGTTTGCTATCATGGCTCTGATTGGCACTGGGAGGCATTATTGACTAGACATCAATTCAGTTGTCTCAATTACTCAGAGACACAACTGGAGGGAGTGGAATGAAAATAGGTGAAAATTCCAACATGTGGTCAGTGTGTCAGTAGGTTAATGTTCTTTAGGCAGCTATCCAATTAGAGAACTGCATTCTCTACTCAAGAAAAGTAGCAGGTTCCCTCTGAACTCAAAGAGAATTCTAAACAGAATGGCATTTGATCACTTGGTAAAAGGATTCTTTTTCCTGTGATGCAGTTCATACTTGAATGCACTGGGGACTTAAAATGAATCAAGATGATTTTTTTTACCCCAGCTTGAATTCTTAAGAAGGGGATCACTGTCTTTCTGCCTCTTTTAATAAGAAACAGAAATGTCCTTTTTTATTAGAATCATTTATATGCCTATACTTTGTTTCAGGTTTGTTACAGCTCTGGCCCGCTCTGACCAGCCAGCAACACTGGTGCTGGGCCAATAAAAACACCAGTTGGGGGGAGAACTCTGCATGGCTGTCGGCCCCAAAACAAGGCAGCGCCGTGCTTCCCCCCCAAAAAACTGGTGTATTTAAAACTCGCTAAACGAGCAAGTTTTTTTAAAAAAAACCAACGATTTGCACTCCGTGGCAGATGAAGTTACAGTTCTACTTAATTATTTTTGTTGTAAAGGGTATGCTTAGTAAGACATTGGGTAATTCAATTGTAACCTCTTAGGGCCCTGACTTGAATGGCCCATTTTAGCTCAGTCTTGTTAGATTTCAGAAGCTAAGGCTATGCTTAGTAATTGGATGGGAGACCACCAAGGAATGCCAGGGTTGTTGTGCAGAAGAAGACAAACCAATGAAACCATCTCTGTTATTCTTGCCTTGAAAACCCCATGAGGTTGCAAAAAACTTTAAGCCTTCCAAACTAGTCACTTTCTGCAGATCAGCATACCTTCATCCCGAGTGATTAAAATCGGTTGCATTTGGGTGTTTCACTAGCCTGCCTCTTCTGAATTTTAAACCTCCTATGGAGTTGTCATAAGTCAGCTGTGACTTGACAGCCCTTTCCACACACATTTACATAGGACAAAATTACATGATACATCTGGATAGAGGTTATCAGGGTTTCCAACACAATTCCATTTCCTCACAGCATCTTGGTAGCTGCAGGACGCATAGTGAAGTGCCACAGGGCCCTAATAGGACTGAGACCACAGCAGTGGGAGAAAAGGACCTACAGCCTCTCACACATTATTTTCCCAAGCTGAGGCCCATTCTGCATCAGCCATTTAGACCGGTGTGGGACTGATAAAAACGCCATTGCGGGGGAGAAGATCACACAAGTATGGCCATGGGGGCATGTTCCCTGGCCTTCACAGAGTGACGGGAGCTGGCAGGAGGTAAAAGGACACTGGGAGTGGCACGGCCCATGCGGAGGGTATACCATTGGTTGCTGGGCCAGCAGGACCGTTCATGTGAACGGCCCCGGGAGGTGCACCGGCATAGACTATGCCAGTGCACCCCCGCTCACATGGTCTGTGCGGAAAGGGCCTGAGAAGGCACTTGGGGGACTATTTGTCCCATTGCAAGGACTGCCATACACTAAATATTTGCAGTATTCCAAGATTGTGCAGCCCCACAACAGGACAAAAACATGGCCAAACATATTGTGTAGTTTAACCTTTAGAAAATGTTAATTTTAAAATGTAGGAATCATTCACATGTACTTGTCCACCACAGGAGGCCTTCACTCACTTTTGTGTGTGAATGAGGCACAACCAGCTCCCACAGCCAGAAATTTCTTTTTAACTTAATGCCATTTACATCATGAGGCTTTTCAATGGTCTCAGTCCATAAACTTAGCTATAAGTCATATAGGGCTAAGTACTTAACTGTGCAGCCCAGGCTTGCCAGACCTTGTTAGATCTCAGAAGCTAAGCAGGATGGACACTGGCAGGTATTTGGATGGAAACCTCCAAGGAATACCCAGGGTGATGATGCAGAGGCAGGCAAAGGCAAACCACCTCTGAATGTCTCTTGCCTTGAAACCAGGGATTGCCAAAAATCAGGTGTGACTTGATGGCAAAAAATCAAAAAACAGTGCCATCTTTAGCAGAGTTACACCCTTTTCAAGTCCATTGAAGTCAATGGGCTTACAAAGGTATGTCAAGCATAAGTCTACTCAGGATGGCACTGTGAGTGAAAGCGTGATGGGGGTGTCAGGATATAAAGGTAGAACAGATTTGGATTTAAATCCCCGCTCCCATAAAAGCTTACTGGGCTTACTTTGATCTGCCAACAGAACACAGCTTAATCTCAAAGAGTTGTTATAAATATACACTGAAGGGAAAGGAATCATGCACACCATCCTGAGCCCCTTGGAAAGAGAGCGGGACCAATTATAGATACGCTTCAAACTGACTCCTAAATTTCATAAATCAGATATTTTAGCCAGTTAAACTGCACCAAGCAAGGGCTGAGTTCATGGGCTGCAGTGAGGTTCTTTCCCCAAAAAGCATTCCCCCCACCACAACAATTACTCTGCAGGTGTGTATTGCCCATGGGTAAAGGCAGATACCAGTATGCCACCAGCAGCCAGAAATTCTATCAATAGAATTTTCTATCGAAGGGAAGCATTTTCAAGACCAACCCAGAGCTGCCAGAAGTCTTTGTTCCAATCAGGGGCATTCATAACAACATCAGGAATCTGCCAAGGTGAAATTACAACAGGTCCATTTATCTGCACACACAAATTAGTGTTGCAATAAAGCTCCATAGTAAAAGTTGAAGCCAAGTTACAGACCTGGCAGGAGGGCCCAGAAAACATTGCCAGGGAAGCGGATTTTGGCACCTGATGTTACGTGCTAATGGTTTTAAGCACAGTGATGATCATCTATCTTTCTCCACCTAGCCCCATTTTTGAAATCACACATTATCAGGATGACTCATGCTGATGACACTTCATTGCACAGTTATTGTCGAGGAGCCTAAGAGCCCCTTGGGTCACGTTATTGGAAAGCAACGAGCCCAACAAGTACACACCTAATGCATTTGTCTGTCATCCTGGAGGCCTTGTAGCCCACCTTTCAGTAGTGAAATTAGATTTTCCTTTCATCCCTCCCCACCACTGTACAAGCCAACAACATATTGACAAGTGTTATTCAGAGTTTTGTAGGTCACACGCAGAAGAGAGGAGCAAATATCACATCAAGGAGAGACATTTCCTTGGATCCCACAGTAAACTTCCCCTGACATCAGGGACTTCCATAATGGAATGGCCAATTCCTCATCCCCCTCTCTCTGGCAGCAGCCCAAAATGATCCCCCAAATGTTGCTTCTGAGGAATAGGGAACCTCCCCAGGAATAGCGAGAGAAAAGAGTTGGAGGTCTGCAGTGTGAGGTGGCAACTGGCAGCCCCTGTTCTTTGACTGGAAAATTTGCTATGGGATCCAATCTGTGGCTGTTTCCGCACAGTCAAAATATTCTGGGTTGAGCAAGAAAAATATCCCCATGCAGCCAAGAATTCCGCACAGTTCCTGGTCCTAAAGTGGGTTTGCCCCATGATATATCCCTCATCCCAGGATATTAAAAAACTGCCAAATTGGATGTTCTTTTAAAAAACCTTGGAGTGAGCTTGCTAGAGCCTGCTACCGTTGCACCTGAATGTGGGACACCAGGCATGCTCAGAGATTCTTGCAGCTGCCACTCAAAAACAATAGCCAATCAGAATGCAGGACACCGGGCATGCTCAGATATGCTTCCAAAGTAAACATAGAAGTCCCGGGGCTTGTGCGGAACAAGCTGGAGTATTTCCTCCTGGTCTTCACTGGATTCCTTCAAAAAATGGGCAGCCATGCGAACCGACACCCGGGGATAAAATAGACCCAGGTTAAAAAAAAACCCGGTGGTATTCAGGTATAATTTTGCCTCGTGGAAACGACCTGTGTGAGCAAGAAAGTAAACTATGTGTTGTCGAAGGCTTTCACAGCCGGAATCACTTGGGTGCTGTGTGGTTTCCGGGCTGTATGGCCGTGTTCTAGCAGCATTCTCTCCTAAATTCTCTCCTAAATTCTCTAGCAGGAGAGAATGCTGCTAGAACACGGCCATACAGCCCGGAAACCACACAGCACCCAAGAAAGTAAACTATTTCACAGGATCAACATGTACCTTGAAGTGGGGGAAAACTGCTTCCTTGTTTTAAATGTGAGAACTTGGATCCTGAGCATTAAAACAGAAGATCTTTGGCATATACGTTCTCTATCTATCATTTCTTCCTTATGGCAATATCATTCTGATCCAAAGAGAGAGCGCTTTTAATGTAACATAGCTACCTACATTTTATGGTCTGCGGGTAGCAGAAAGCCACTCAGAGTCTTTTTTCCCCAAACTATAACACTTGTTGTCTCATCTCAGGTTCATATTTAGCTGGGGACTATTATTGAAGCTGCCTTGAACCAAGAGGAAAGGTAGTGTATAAACACTTATATATATATAGTGTTGTATATATATATATACTGCACTCCTGAGGCCACACATGAGCAGCCATGAATGAACATTATTTCTAAAATGCAAGTGTTCACTCGCATGGTAAAGAATACGGAACCAGATAGAGATGTAATGGTACATTAAAGGGCGCTATTTCAAAAGCTTCTATTTGGACAGCATGCTGAGCCATTCTAAAAACAGCTCATTTGGCTGACGAAATGAGAATTGCTCAGTCAATCTGTCCTTTCCATTGATTCTTCCTCTCTGGCAAAAACACAGTTTTAATTCTGGAAGGGACATCTGTAAATCGTAGCCTGGTAGGAAATGTGCAGTGGAAGCTAGAGCGGAGCTTTGTTATCCCGGCATCCTAATCACTGTGTTCGGGGCTGGGGCTAGTCAGGAGAGTTGGCTGCAGTCAACAGACAGGGCATTTCTGTAGCATGAACCAGGCCAGTGTCACAGAGCAGATTCAGGGCCTGCTGCCAGTTAAGATAGCAGAGCTTGTTCAGTGCTGATTAGAAAGACCAACAAAGTGGAACAGGAAGACTGGCAGTCCAGTTTGGGAATCAGTTTCTGCATCAGTTCTTGGCAGTTTTTTTGGGACATGTGTGCTCATGAGCCTGCACTTGTTAGCTGCCTAGTGTGTGTAGCTGAAATCCAACAGGTGGCCAGATGTTTATTCATACAGTACAAAAAAGGAGAGGGGAGGAAAGGAAAGGAAAGGAAAGGGCATGGCCTAGGCCATGTTACTCCCATATTGTAGAGAGATGTGTAGTATTGGTCTTGGCAGTGAAAGTCAGTTGGGATGTGATGCCATGGTTAAAAGGTGCATCACAGACATCTGTCAGGGAGCTAGTATAGTCACATTTTAAATAAGCTGGTTTTATAATTTACTCCAGAAGTATCATTCTTTACAATGAGAATTTGTTTCAGTTATTGATGTTTCAACCTATTCAGTTATTGATGTTTCAACCTATTTTAGTCAAATCATAGGCCCGTGTAAACCTGTTGACCGATTAACTTATTTCAGTCAAATAAAGAAAGGAAGAGAATGTCAGCCCCACCTGAGGAAACTGAGGCTTTACCACTAGGAATTCAGACTGAAGCGTCAGAATACACCTTGTGTGTATAAAGTTGCAGCCAGCTTATGATGAGCTCTTATGGGGTTTTCAAGGCAAGAGAATAATAGAGGTTATTTGCCATTGCCTTCCCCTGTATAGCAGTCCTGGTATTCCTTGGTTGCCTCCCATCCAAGAATTAACCTGGGCTACCACTGTTTAGCTTCTGGCAATACTGGATTAACCTGGGACATCCAGGTTAGGACTAAAGAACTTTGGAAACAACCAGTAAACAATAAAAATGCCAACTATAATTAAGAAAGCGCGGCTGAGAATTACCTTGGCTGCTGTTGCTGCCTGGGAGCAGGCAGGGAAAGGGGTGGTCTCGGTGCTGGTGTCCAGCCCAGCAGGAGGGGCCATTCTGCTGCTGGTGCGAGCACGTGATGTAGGTGGAGTGGGCGGGGCTGCAACCTTATAAAGGTGAGCTGAGCCTTCCCATGCCTCTCTTCTGCTCGAGCTATGACGGCTTCTACGACGTGCTGCCCAGTGGTCACTGGGGGACAGCAGACATAGAGGCATATAGCCTATAGGGACATGGGGTCATCCATGTCCCCGGGTGCACACCTTTTGGTCACAAAATGGCTTGTGCCCCAGCCACATGCCACCGAGGGGGCGGAGGGGCTCAGTGGTGGGTGGCTGCAATGCCTACCAGGGCCACCCACCACTGCTGAGCCCTGCACCCGGCCTCCATGGAGGCCGGCTCTTGCCTTCCCCAGGCCCTGAGGATGGCAAGAGCCAACCTGCAGAGAGATGGGAGGGCAGGGCTTGGCTGAACATAGGGGGCACAGGGGTGTGTGGGGGGAGCAAGAATTTGAAACTCCTTCACTGGAATCAGCAGCTTATGCATTCAGACTCAGGATTAACATTCTATGCTGCTAGAGTTCTAGGCTTCTCATTAGACTTTGAGAAGACTCCTTTCAGAGTAACTGTAAGAGGTTGGTTGATCATTGACTGGAAAAGTTAGGTTTTATTTCTGCTTTTTTATTATCAATGGAAAAGGATTAAGTAGCATTGGCACAGGTTAAAAAGCAGTTATTGAAGTTAGATTTTAGGAGTACAAATCTGCAAACAAGAATGGTGGCTTCTCTTTCCTATGATGGATTAGAACCTCCAGCAACTCTTCCAGCATATTTAAAACTTCTGACTGTTCCCAGAGACATAGGCCCTTTCTGCACAGGCGCAAGTGTTCGCACAGATGGTCCCAGTAGGGGCGCAGGGGAAGGTGCAGCCTTCACACAGGCTGCGCCTTCCCCAATCAGCTTATCTGCTCCTGCTGGCTCCTGTCACATTGTGGAGGCAAGGGGACACGCCCCCCTGGCAAGAGTGACGGTGCTGGAGATGGAGGCCCGTGGGGTGATGGGAGCCAGTAGGAGCAGGTAAGCCAGCTGGGGAAGGCGGGAGGGAAATGCCACCTTCCAGCCGCTGCCATTCACATGGCAGCGGCTGGAAGGCACCCCTTTTGAAAAACCTCGCTCGTGGAGCGAGGTTCAAAAGATGCGTTTCCGTGTCGCTTGGGCGGCGCAAGCTATGCAAACACCTCCCCAGGGATGGTGTTTTTGCCATCCCTGGGACACTCTATTCCGCTCGTGCAGAAAGAGCCTAAGTCTTTGAATGCCTTTAGTGAAGACAGAGATGGAATACCCCATTGTTCAAGAAGGATGGGTTTATGAGAAATGATAAAGTTTTCCACTTTTTCTGCAGGATAAAGATCCAGATATTACTAAACTCTTGGTCTCTTATCTTTCTGATAATTCAGCGTAAAGTAATTTTTTTTAAAAAAAGCTTTTATAATTAGGATGGACTTAAAAGGGGAAAAAGAAATTAAAAATCATTAGTATAGTTAGGCTTAAGGCTGTGGCCAATAAAGCCATACCATGGATGGATGGATAGATGGATGGATGGATAGAAGGAAGGGAGGAAAGGAGGGAGGAAGGAAGGAAGTTGCTGATTTGAGCTTTCCCAAGATTTGTAAAGATGGGCAGCTTTGACATCCTTCTGAAACTCATCTCAGGTCTATAGAATATAATCCCGAATGTATATAAGAATTATCATTCATTTTTACAAGCTGCTTTTGTCAAAACAATTATTTTGTGCATTTCTGAACATAGCACTTTGATACAAGAGCCTTTATAGTTCATGTATTTTCACTTTCAGACTTTCAAATGAATGGCGGAGAGCAGTGCTAGGAACGTACTAGGACTCATTCTACAACAAAGGGGTCGAAGGGCAGCGTGGGCAGGTTTCAGCAGCCCTCCAGACTGATGCTGGAGGATGAGGTGAGTGGGGGGGATGGGAAAGTGGCACCTTCGGTGCAGTGCGATTCGCACCGTGCCGATGGGAAGGTGGCGCTTTCCAAAAACCTCTCTCAGGAAGGGAGGTGGAAAGCGGCGCCTTCACGCCGCTCGGGGCCGCACAGGACGGTGCTACTGCATTGCAGGAGTGCTGCCTGTGCGAACAGCTGCCCAGGGACGGCGTTTTTGCTGTTCCTGGGCTGCTGTAAATGGCCCATGTGGAAAGGGCCTAAGAGACTGAGCTGTGAACCAGCCCTTTCTCCATACCTTGCATCAGCTGTGGCCTAGGTAGCCCCAGGGGGCCATCATCTCAACATTAGATAAGATGATGTCAACTTACAGCAGTTTCCCTAGGCAGAATGTACGTGATAGGTAGATTTGGTTTACTGCTAATGGAGGGGAAAACTGGACAGGTTCAGGGGATGTCAGACAGAAGATAAGGGTGATGGGATGGAGATGGAGGAGAATGACAGGAAGAAGAGGCAATATAGACTTGTCATCTCAGGCAGTGAAAAGGCTAAGGCTGCCCCTGTTATTGCTTGGCAAATCATGAGTTCAAAGAACTTACGATATTAATCTTAGTTGTACAAAAAGAAGAACCTGAAAGCGTAATTTAAATTCACTCATGTTCTGTGAACGTTCATCTCTTCCTCTACTATCTGATATCATTCCATAACACAGGCTGCTGGTGTCCTGATGGAACTCCTAAAATGACAATACACCAAAGACTGGTGATTCATTGAATTCCATATCGGAAAATATTAAAGGTTTGAGTTTCACAGCTGACCTTGCTTTTATCTATTTTGTAAGACATCTGATACCTTTTCACAGCTGCCTCTTTCCCTGATCTGCAGCCTCACTAGCAATTTTTTAAAAAAGGGGGAAAAAAGAGGGGGGGAGAAGAAAAATAAAATATTTTAGCTCATTCCTTCTGATCCTGACTAGTCTGGGACCACAGAGATAATGTTTTGATACCATACCATCAGGCGGCTAGTCTGGTTTGGTTGTATGAAGCTATATCAAAGTAAAAACAGGAAGCACTGCTCTCACTCTGGATATGCTTCCTGCTAATTTGACACAGTCAATCAAATTTGACAGTGAGGTAATATCACAAAGCCTTAGCATGTGGCAAATGCTCGCTAAATTCACTCTGAACTGGGAAAACCTTTTATTGTTTTGCAGAGGGAATGTCTTTGCAAAAAATTATTTCATTCCTGCAAAAGAGACCAGGATAACAGAGTTCAATCTGATAAACCTACATTAAATTAGATGAACTAATCCATGGGAAGTCAGTGTGACCTATTCAGTCTTCAACACCACTTTCTGCTGCAACTTCATCACAAAGCCTAGGCCTAATAATATATAAACTACCAAACGCCATTTCAGGGATGACAAACTCTGATTTATTTTAACTAATCCTTTTCTCTTCACTAAAATTCTGAAACAATAAATGTTCGTTCTGGGGTCAGTAATAATTTTTAGTACAGAAATATCCATTTCCTCAACCACCACTCCAGATATTAAAGATGGTAGCAAATTTAACAATATCTTCCTCTCCCTATACTGGATGCTGGAACTCTGGTCTCTGGTTGCTGCCTTTTGCCCATCTTACCTGACTTTGTGGAACAATGAAACTCAGTGGGACTGTCCCTCCCATTTTTATATCAACCACATTGTGTGGTCCATAGCTAGAAGATGTAGAAGGAAAGGCTGGATGACAGCAGGAAAGAGAAAGAACAGCATGTATACCAACTTGTGGTGTCAGCTGTTTGTTCTTTGTATACTTCTGCACTGATAAATTCTGTTCATGTCTTGAATGGACATGACTAAAACTAGAAACACAGGAAAAGAACTAATATTTGTATTAGACAGAAAGAGATAATATGCCCCCTCTCTTCTAATTACTATAAATTCAGTCTCTCCAGAATTTTCTGTTGCTTACAATGACAAAGATGCTTATCCTTCCACCATTTATCCCCCTCCCCCGCAGCTTGTCTCTCTGCATCAATGGTTGCAGGTTGTACATCTATATAAGCTCAATGCAGAAAGCTACAGAAATGAATGCTCCAAAACAATTTGATTTAAGATTCAGATACAAGAAACCTGTAGCCCCCTTCTGAGATGATACAAGAACATGTGGGCGGAGAAAAGTTGGATCATTATGGCAGAGTTTGCTGCCAACTTATGTGTGTTCATTGGAACATATGCAGAGTGCTTATATGAATATGGCTTTCCCTACAGAATCAAGTATCTTACTTTTCTAAGTTCCTGATCCAAGCACTGAACAGCCTTAATTCACTTGCCTTGGTGAGAGTAATGGTCTCTCAGCACCTTGTAGAAATCTCTCGATATTTCTGTTAGATGAGTGTTCTAATAAGCACTCCCCTTCTCAAAGCAATGAGATGTTTCAAGAGCAGCAATACCTGGCTCTCAACCCAAGGATGCAAAGCAGGGGCATAACGAGGCAGCCCTGGGCAAACTGTAGCCCTGGGCAAAACCTGAGTTGGATGCCCCCCCCCCCATGGGCGGTCACTCCATCACGACCAAATTTCTTTTTGCACCAGGACATTGGTGCCTGCAGGGGATGCATTTGTAGACATATCAGCATCAAAATTTCAGCATATCATCAGGAGACTGTCCTTATGCTACTCCCCAAGTTTGGTGAGGTTTGGTTCAAGGAGTCCAAAGTTATGGACTCCCAAAGGGGGTTCCCCATCCCCCATTGTTTCCAATGGGAGCTAATAGGAGATGGGGGCTACAGTTTTGAGGGTCCATAACTTTGGCCCTGAACCAAACTGTACCAAACTTGGGGGGTGCCATCATTTCCAGATGATACCCTGAAATTTTGGTGCTGATACATCCAAAAATGCACCCCCTGCAGGAACATCCTAGAAATTTGCCCAAGAATCTTTGTTCTGCATTGAGTTTTCTGCATTGCTGTCAATGGGGGTTGCAGGCTGTGGGGGGCACATTTCTGAAGGCACAGTCTCAAAACTTTCAGGGTCTCATCAGGAGACTGCCCTAATGATACCCCCCAAGTTTGGTGCAGTTTGGTTCAGGGGGGCCAAAGTTATGGACCCTCAAATCTGTAGCCCCATCTCCTATTAGCTCCCATGGGGGATAGGGGCACCCACTTTGGGAGTCTATAACTTTGGACTCCCTGAACCAAACCTCACCAAACTTGGGGGGTAGCATAAGGACAGTCTCCTGATGATACGCTGAAATTTTGGTGCCACTAGCCTAAAAACTGCGCCCCCTGCAGGCCAAAAATTGAAAACCACTAAAATACCCAAAAACGAACCCAGCATTTTGATGCCCCCCACAAGGTGATGCCCTGGGCAGCTGCCCACCTTGCCCAATGGGCATTATGCCAGTGATGCAAAGGGACAGAGACAAGGACTGAACTGAAATTAAGCTGTTTGTGGCTGCGTTTCCCAAAGTGTTGTATGGGAATTCAATGGCTGGGGGCAGGAGGAAAGACTCAGCATCTGGGATGTCACAGGCAGGACAGGGAAGGGAATCAGTCTATTTATTTACTTAATTCACACCTCACCTTTTTCACAACGGGGATGCAAAGCAGTTTACATTGTTCTCTATTTTATCTTCACGTGAGAGGAAGGTTAGGCTGAGAGTATGTGACTGGATCAAGGCACGCTTCTGTGGCAGAATGGGGATTAGAACCAGAGTCTTGCAGTTCCTTGTTTGAAATTCTGCCGACCACACTGTGCTGGCTCCCAAGACTAAAGGGCTTCTCAGCCAAAAAGCTGAGCAGACTAAGGAATCAGCTTCATAGAGCCCAAGACTGTAACTGGTTTCTGGGATTGTGTGCTGGGACCTAGTCAACTTATCCCACACCAGGAGAGCAACAGCAGACCAGGAAGTACCTTTGTTATTGAAGCAGCAGCAGCTGGCTCTGTGGTATAGTTTTTGATAGGGTTCCCAACCTCTAGGTGGTGGCTGGTGACAACTTTAAGTTTTAGAATTCTGGTTCAAGAATAGGGCAGTTTAAAGTTTAGAACTGATCTCTCTTGCCTTACAACTTGGGTGAAAGATCTCTGGTGACTTTTGGGACTTTTCTAATACCAGTTTATTTGCAATATACAGCCAGGAAATAGAAGAGCAAAATGTAAGTCCAGCAGCACTTTAAAGACCAGGAAGATTTCCAGGGTATAAGATTGTAAGACTCAAAATTCTCTTTGTCAGATACAATTGGAAAATAGTGGAAGCAAATATATTCTGAAAATTGACAGCACAACCACAAATCCAGCAACAGATCCCTGATCTAAATTGCATCCCAAGGTGGCTTGAGTTAGGCTACTCAATCTAAAAAAAGTCCCCGCTCTCTCTTTCAGTGTATTTGAGTGTGCGTGTGTGCCTCCAGTCCCTTATGGGTGTCACATTCCGAAGGTTAAGGAAAGATTCCAGCGCATTAAGAACCATCCTCTTTCTTTTGTTAAGCCTGCCCCTCAGATCATTTCGCAAGTCAGTCAAGCAAAACTATAGCAACAGGCCCATATAACAATAATCAAGAGCGCCAACTCTGCATTGTGATGAGCACAAGATATATTTGCATGGCAACAAATAGGATTCAGCTTATAATCAGCAGGCTTCAACGGTTATGGGGTGGGGGGTGGGGAATAGCATATGGTGGCATTTTCCAGTTTAGAAAATCACACCTGTATTGCTTTTTTGGGGAACAAGGGGGTGGATAGGAAACCTTTTAAACATCTTTCATCCACTGATGAGCTGGTTGTTAACAGAGGAGTAAGGGCGGGGGGAAATATAGGCAGGAGGAGATCTAGAGGGCACCTCACTGTATTGCAAGTTCATTGCTGTCTCATTTATTCTTCTAAATGCCTGTAAAGCAGAAAAGTCCTAGACCCCTGGAATTCCTGTTCGCCCCAACCTGTGTAGACAGGTAAAAAAAAGTAGGCAGTCTAATCACACCATAATTTGTTGGTGACAAATCCAGGCTGTAATAACATTATCTTCTACCTGACTTTTCATTAAGGCTCCACTGCAGCTACAGCTCTGACGTAACAATGTTCATTTATCTTCATCAATAAACCCAGCAAGCTGCCCACAGACCTAGGCTGGCATTTGGCACTGTATTTTTCTGCTAAGCAGCACCAATAGGTGACATTTAAAGGTTATCTTTCCAGCCATGGAGGAGAACGAAAGGAAGAAGGGAAAATGGCAGCCTGCATCTGCTACCCTTGTGTTGTAGGTGAAATAATTGTAGTTTTGTATTATCAGGACAGATTGCAAACATGAGGCAGTTGCCCAAAACACGATAAAGTAACAAGCTGATTAGCAGTGACCAGAATGGGTGGGAGAGCTCTGAATTTCTTGAATTGTTGATCTGAACAACTGTGGTTGCTCTGAGGCACAAGCCATCCAGAACACTTATGCCCTTCTCACAGCTGTCGGGGTGGCAGTCGCATTATAGAAAACATCATTAAATGCATGAGCTGGCTTCACAGCTACACAACATGGGTAAAGGTCCCATCATTCTCATTTGTCAAAGCTCATTTCACTTGTCTGTCAAGTTTGGCAGACCTTGGAAATTCCACCTGCTACATGAGCAAAAGGCACAGTGGAAACAGATTGTTAGACACAATACTTGCCCTAAATCATGGATCATCTCTTGCCTAGATTCTTTTGGCTCATTTGCTACAATCTCCAAGTTAGGCCCATGATTTCCAAGGAATTTCCGTTAGCATCTCATCATCTTACACCTCTGAATCCCAGATAACTGGGGAGAAACAAGAGAAAGCTGTCCTATGAACACATTACTTATGAGTCCCAAGGGGATATCTGGCCAATTGCTTATAGAAATAGTATTCTGGACAGGATAAACCTTAGACTGATACAGCATGGCTATTCTGACATCCATAAGAACATGAAGATCTGAAGAAGTGAAAGTAATGGGAAAATACAGTAATGGCCAAATGGTAAATCACCTCTTCATAGACCTAGACTAGAGCAACCATACTGTACATTATTAAGTGGCTTGCTTATCAGTCATTTGTTTTCACCCTAACTCCAACTGGCAAACAGCCTTTGATGCAATGCTCCAGGGAAAATGTTTTTGACAGATCTGAAAATTAAATTTACTGCTTTTGATGATGTAACATTAGTTTCAAGCACAGTAATTTAATCTGCATTTTGTGAGGAGGAAAAAAAACACATCAATTAGTGTGGCCTCTTCAACATGTTCTCCCCATCTGCTTGGCAACATGGGAAAAGTGCAGGTTTTACAGTTCTCTTGGGACCTTTTAGCATTTATTCCATGTATTTCAGTAGCAACAGAAATATAGATAGACAAGTAACAGTAGCTGCTCTAGAACAAGATGCTATAGTTGGAACAGGGATGTGGTTAAAAACTGCTGACCTGTGTCTTATTACCCCCTTCTACCTAGGGATATGTATAATGTGCAATGTATAATGTGAGAGTGAGCGATGATCAATGTTCTGGTTACCAAGCAGGTGCCCCACTCTTACTCTTTTGACTACCACTTGCACAGTTGGGCAAACTCTTATTATTTTGCTGTCATGTCATGTTTAGTACTTCTCTAGACACTGATGAAGAGATTTTTTGAAAGACACAAAACTGTGGGTTTCAGCAGCAGCCCCACATCGACAATAAGGAACAGCCATGACTTACTGTGGCTGCCATTGCTGATGGGGAAGGGACAGCCTCCATGGTGCTGCCTCCTCCCTCCCCTGCCTTGCGAGCTCTTCTGGGCTCGCGAGGCTTTAGCTTGCCAGCAATGCAGGGCCCGGTAGGTCTCGGGCGCCAGGCAGTGATGCTTGGCGCCCTTATGTCATCCAGGGAGGTGGGGCTGGGCGGCCTATTTAGGCCTGAACCCGGCCTCCCCACCTCCCCATTTGTTGGAGCGAGTATTAGTTCTTGCCTGAGGGAAGCAGGGATAGAAAATGTGGTCTCGCTATACTCTGCATAGGCTGCTTTTTGGACTGAAGTGCCACAGTCTTACAAACTACAAGATACCAAGTTAAGAAAAGGGTTTCTTAAGAGCACACAGTCCATGCCATTTCTTTTGTTAGGGCCGATCCAATGACATATAATTATGTTATGTGCTGATGGTTTGGTTCCAATGAAAAGTATTACGTGGATTTTATTCTTGGCTTTTACTCTTGGATGGGCATGGCTTCAAAAAGCTTGACTTCTTATGAGATTCTTTGTAAGCAATTCATTGGCCCATTCTGCACAGGCTGAAGAGGTTGCACACCAGCATTTTATGCTGGCGGAACCTCAGGACTGCTGCACAGTCCCCTCAGCTTCCCTTCTTACCTTCCATTCCTGTGGAGCTCTGCAGGGATGGACAGGCATGCCCACAGTGCCCTCCAACCCCCGGGGATCGAAGGGCAGCGGGGGCATGCCCCCTCATCCCTGCAGAGCTCTGCAGAGACAGAAGGTAAGAGAGGGAAAAACCAGAGGTGCCTAAAAGCAGCACCTCCACCCCGGTGCTGTTTGCACGGCGCCGGCTGGGAAACACTTAACTGATAGTACAGAATGTTTCTTGTCCTAATTCATATAGAGTCATGGGAGCATAGTTCTCAGTCTGTGCACCTCCCACCCCTGAAATGGGTGCAGAGTGAGTGCAGGACAGGGCAATTGGCAACTGCTGCTGTCAAAAGAGAGGTAGTGGCTAGGAATTGCTCCCTCTTGGAAACTTCTCTAGGACTGAGAATCGGACTGGTTAAAAATGGTTTGACTGACTGACAAGTCAAGTATTGTCAGAGCATTACCTTAGATCAATAGAGGACAGTGTTTTAATAATCAGCAGGCTTGATTTTTATACTACTTGCATAAACAAATTCATTAACTGGTTTAAAAATCAAAATGAACTCCTACAATGTTAGGCAAGTTTTCTGTAAACATGAACTGTTCACTTGCACAGTTTGGCTCTTCAGTTTTCATCCTGGCTCACCAGGGCCTGCCTATAGTCACAAAACTTTTTAAGCCAACAAGCAGAAATAAAGCAATACACAAAACAAATAACTGTGTAAAGATGGCTGCAGATCTAGCTGGTGGCCAATTAGCCAAGTTTTGCTGTGTTGATAGGGTTGCCCCTGACTGAGGCAGGGCTTGATGTCAAGCAATCTTTGTCTTAGTCTAGGCTAATAAGACATAATGAAATAATGAGCCGGTGCAGCAATTCCTTTTGTCATCTTACACCTTCTTGCAGGTTTCATACAGCAAGGACAGAGAAAGGACGATTCTTTCTTTAACATGGTTCAGCAAGAAGGAAGTTTGGTTGACATGGCCCTATTCTGGTAGCCCCTGTAACAATGACTACTGTGGGGCTTTATCCCTTTGAACCACTTTTCCTCCTTACACGGTGAATAATGGATAAGATGGACAGTTTGGATGCTGAGAACTTTGAATGGAACACAATTGCCAGCTGAACTTACGTTGATTTATCTCCTGGCTTAGTCAGGAGTCAAGTGTCATGGCGAGGTTATTAAAGTAAAATGCAGAATCAATCACTCCTCCCCCGTTCCCCCCTTATACATAAATAAGATTGCCTAAACCATGGATATTTTTCAAGTGAACAAGTTGTGGCTTCTACTGTGATTTCAAGAACTAATTGCATGGGTTTTCACCAAGATTTAGGTCATATGCATTTGTTTAAATTAGTTATCTGAGCTACCAACCAGTATATTAAAAACATTCATACAATCATAGAAAAGAAAGGCCAGCTATGCTTTCATAGAGCACACAAACTGAAGTAGTAAGTCTCAGCTCAAAATGTTAAACTTTTCTTTTCTTTTCACAGTGTGTCTTGCTTGATGTTGGAGATGGTGGTGAAAGTCAACGCTGGGAATGGTAGCTATAAAAAAGCAGTATGTAAGTGACTATGTGCAATGGATTTTTTTTCTTGTAATCAAACATGTTCAAGGTATCCAGATCAGATGAACAGTGTGTTGAATGTTTGGCTGGCATGACTGCACCAGAAAACATGGCACAAGTTGAAGCGGCATATTCAATTCCACTGAAAACCATCCTATTGAGCAAAAAAATACTCCTTGTTAAGGAAACCCCGTGATGGTGCGCCCATCTGGCTTCTCCATGATGCATCAACTAAGTCACTGTTGGAAGAAATGCTGATGCAAAGAATATTGCTAAACGTAGCATGTAGACCAGAATTCACATTATTCCAGGCCTTCTGGATGGCTATTCTGAAAGTTAATCATTTTCACTCACAAATTTCCATAAATATGCATAGAATGTGTGCAGGAAAACTCCTTATCATGGCTTGGCTACCTTGATGGTGTATAGAAAGTGCGGTTAAAGCCTGTTAAGTTTCTACAAAGTCTGGAGTGGCCACTGAAATTGATATAAGTGATTATAATCACTGAGTCAGTGGATGGGATTTTTGTTGAGTTAATAAAACAAAGCGATCTTGAGATATCTTCAGTAAGGCTGCTAAAGATGTCTGGCACCTCCACAATCTTTATTGCTACAAAGTAGAAAATACAGTATGGTTTTCATTTTCCCCAGTGCTTCATAAGCTTTTGCT
The DNA here is from genome assembly GCF_021028975.2 of Sphaerodactylus townsendi. Classification (NCBI taxonomy): domain Eukaryota; kingdom Metazoa; phylum Chordata; class Lepidosauria; order Squamata; family Sphaerodactylidae; genus Sphaerodactylus; species Sphaerodactylus townsendi. The sequence goes on from NC_059429.1 coordinate 104,046,649, forward strand.
GAGTTCAATTCACCAGCATCTCCTTGCCATGGCAAAAGAAGGTATTCAGGACAAGCACAATATCCTGTGAAACCCATGTTAGAGCACAAACAATATCCTAGGCATCACACTGTCAGCACAGTCAACGGCTTATGGTTATGGATCCTTCAGTGATCTAATGCATCAATCCACCAATATAATACATTCCACTGACCCATATTTGAGTTATTCCTTGTGCCATAAGTATACAAGATGGCCTATAAGCCATTGATATGACATTTTAGCAAGCCACATGGACTCTTGGTAAACTCAATTCTAAGGATTCATTAAAAGAGAATAAAAAACTTTTAAATCCTCATAACGACAAATATAAGCTCGAAAGCAGAATGAAATAATGATGCTGCTAGTTCAAAAGCCTGTAGGCCATTAAATAGGATCTTAATCTTTGCTTTCATGTTATGTTTCAAAACACTGTTATCTTTTGAGGGACTAGATTAATTTTTTCCCACATTTTTTTGGGGGTAACAGTTTCTAAAATTGTTGGAGTGTTTGTAATGGTGCCACCAACTTGACATGGCCATCCTGGATGCTAATGCAAATGTCAAGCAAATTCAGAAAAACAAATTATGTAAATCAGATACAGTTATCATCAAACACGTGGAATATTTGCAGTGCTGTCCTGCATGCTGAACCAGCTGCCCAGCTCTACTCTAACTGGTCTCTGCATGATGCTCTTCTCAGATGTCATTTCACCTCAACATTTTCAGTGGGCTCCCGAGAAGAATGGATGTGAGCTTCTATTTGCAATTATTTCAGGATTTCTGAGAGACAAAGCATTTTATTAGATTATACAGCATGGATACTAATTCTGTCCTTGTATGACTAACATTTTCTTCTCTGCGTCACTGACTCATGCAAAGTTTTTAAAAATGACCCTCTGTGAAACATTTGGGGATTGGGAATGGTGGCTCATGTCCAAATGATGTGTTACATATAGCACACAATCCCCGATGAAGACTTGTATTTGGGAACTCAATTTGGAAACAACAAAATTGCACATCAGGATTGGGGTTCATGGGAAGGAGGGACTCCTCCCTCAACCCTCTAGCACAGTGGTTCTCAACCTGTGGGTCGCGACCCCTTTGGGGGTCGAACAACCCTTTCACAGGGGTCGCCTAAGACTCTCTGCATTCCTGTTCTCCATCTGTAAAATTATTATTATTTATTAAATTTATAGGCCGCCTTGAATCTGGATCTTCCAGATCCTGGTCTGATACTTTGACCACTGCATCATGCTGGCTCTTTGTGGTGCTCCTTTCTTCTGCAACAAGCACTTGCATGTAAGATCTGTGTTTCAAGAAGCCCTTGTGCATGTAAAAGAGCTAGCGGTAGGCGAAGAGAGCACTGCAGTGGAGCAAAGCCTCTGCAGCAGCCAGTCAGAAACACCATGGAAACAATACTGCAGGATTCAAACCTAGCTGTTGACTGTATTTTTCTTGTAGCCTACTGTATCTTCCTGTCCCTCCTCTCCCCAGGCAACTTTTCACAGTTCTTTGCAAAGTTATTGAGATTTAAGACTATTGTTCACTCCTCTACCCAGAGTAATCATTCTTGACTTCCCAGACAGTCTTTGTTCCCCTTGGTCTTTTGTGTCTGGGAAACTGCTTTAACGACACGAGGCTCTCAAAGTAAACAAACAAGCAGCCATCAGTGCCAAGCTCTGTGGGATATCTGTGTGCACTGTGAGGCTTATTGCAATGCTGCTAGGAGCTCCCATCAAACTTTTTTTTAAGGGTGGGGAAAGGATGCAGAGCATGCTTTGATGGTCTGATGGAATTCTGGCAGCCACAGAAATGGGAATATTTTACATATGCATTCCAGCTGTGCTTTGTTTTTGTTTTTTTTAAAAAAGCAGACCAGAATCTATTAAGGATGATTTAGTTGCAATATTGTTTGCATGCCAGATAAATAATGTAGCAGATCCACACTGTCATAAAGCTTCACCCGATATACTAACTGGATTTAGATAGGGGTGCCAAGCTTTCGGCCCTCCAGGTCATTGCATGGACTGCGGTTCCGTAAATACACTGCTGGCCTGGAGTGCTGGCGAGGAATGATAAAGAGACCTGTAATCCATCGCTGTCAGAGAACTCTTGAGTTTGACACCTATGGGTTAGACCTATTCATAGCAAGTGGTGAAAATGCACTTGCTGCAGACAGTTTCAGAATTAGGGGAAAGGCTTCCCATACAGAACTTCTATTTGCATACTCTGTGGCTGCAATCCAAAGACTATTATCCTGGGAGCAAGCCAAGTGAATAAAATAGGATTTATTTCAGAGTAGACTTGCTTAGGATTGCTCCCTCGTTCTCTTTTAAAGCTTATTATGTAATATTCAAGGGCCTCGGGAGTAGTATATTTAATGCACCAAAATAGGCCTTGGAATGAATTTTTCTCACTCATGCCTACATTAAATAAATATTGAATAAACTTGAAGAGGGGAGAACCATGCATGCTTCCCTCAGCTCCCTGAATGAAGGGTGGGATAAACAAAATGACACAGACAAATAAATAGGCAAGAAATAAGGCACGTGTAGCTGCAGCTCTTCCTCCATGAATAAATATGCCTGAAAATGAAAATCAGGCAGTGGAAGTGGCAAAATGATCTTGGTTTTGGCTCAGTGCATGGCCATCCTTTGCCATGGGAATACATGAACTACAGTAGGTTTTGCTACATTTTTAACAAGATTAGGAAATGAGCAAGATTGAAGGTGCTTGCTCATTTATGGCACTCCTTTTTTGGAGTGTCAATTGCTCCAATGCATGCACTGCACATACTGTTTACATGGAAGCTCTGATTATGGGCATTCCACTAGATATGGACATCATCATACTTACTGTTTTTGACTTGGATCTACAATTGTGGGTAAAAGGATTTCCACCTGCCAATTGTGATTTTCTTCCTTCATCCTTCCACTGCAGCCCAAAAAGGATCCCTGAATTCTTGTTGTTCCATCCCCAAATTTGGGAGGAAAGCCATTCAAAAGTTTATTTATGAGGTTTGAAACCTCGCTGGGCCACAACCTTGGATTTCTATTGTCTTGTAGGGTTTTTTCCCTTCTATGTATAGTATTGCATTCATGGCTCTGAACTTTCCCTCTTTTTTTTAAACTAATGTGTTTTTTTTGTTTGCTCTAATGTTTTCATTTCTCCAGAACAGTCCTCCTTTTAGATTTTCAACCAAAGCATTATTTCTCTCTTGGGTCTAAAGGAATGCCTTTAGGGAGGAAATGTCTTGGTCAATCACTCCACATTTCTCCCTAAGGAATCTTCTGTCTGTCATGATTGAATAGGTCTTTCAATATTTTCTAGTGGTTTTCTACATTGGTGGGTTCTAGTACCATCTGACCAATGCATCTTTGTTCCTACAAGTATGAACACACACATGGACACATGAACCTGCCTTATATAGAATCAGACCATTGATTTGGCATGGTCAGTACACTGTCTAGTTAGCCTGGCAGCAGCACTCCAGGGTTTCAGACAGAGATCTTTCACATCACCCACTTATTGATGATCTGCATAAACAGCAGAGACTTTACCAGTGAGCCACAGTTCCTCTCTTCCAATACAAAGTTTTTCAGCAGCTTTGGGCTACTTACATATTTTGTCACATCATTTATCTTTCCTAAATGGATTAGAATGACATTTTTGATCAATTCTATGTGGTCTTCTACATGCTGGATAATGCAGTAATTTAGAAAACTCAAATTCCAATTGAATTTTCTCTGGAGTCTTGAAATTTAGCCCTTGTGAAAAATGCATCACACATATCCATGTTTTTAAGCCTTTTAATTACTGGCATGCTGCCACACTTTTCCCGCAAACACCCCCAAGGATGTATAATATCTGTTTACTAGCTGCCATTCATATCATATTCTCCACTGAAATAGTTTCTCCTCAGAAATTACATCAACGATTTTGTAAGTATTGTTGCATGATATTATGCAGAGATGTATGGTTTGTAAATGTCATTTATGTTATTGATGATGATGATTTTGAAATAGATATCAGATTTCTGTGTCTGTGTGTGCATTTGTGTGAGGTACCACAAAGTTGCAGTCTACTTATGACAACCACAGCAAAGGGCTTTCAAGGCAAGTGAGGAGTGGAAGTGGTTTGCATGGATAGCATGATGGCGCCCGGAGCTAGCCACTAGTTGCAGCAGCTCTGTGAATGTTTGTTTGAATGTTTGTTTTAGGATCTAGGGATTGTAGTATTGTATGGAAACTGAGATAATTGAACAGACATATCCTGAAATGGGGATGACAGACTCACTTGTACCTTTGTTATTCTGGGCTGCTGCTGGAAGCCCCCAGAGTGGGTGTCTGGCTGGCTTTCAGGTCATGGCTGAACAGCTGGGGAGGCTTTCCTGGACTGTGTTGCTGTTAGCAGCTTTCCCGGACAGTGTTGCTCTTAGCAGCTTTCCACAGGCTGGCTTGGGGGGCCTGAGGAGGGAGGGCTGCTGGCAGAAACCCCCTAGTCAGTGGTGGGATTCAGCAGGTTTACACCACTTCAGCAGAACCGGGTGTAAAAATGGTGGTTGTAAACAACCAGTGGTCAAATTATTTGCATCTCACCACCAGAACCAGTTGTTAAATTATTTGAATCCCAACACTGGTTAGGGTTAGGGTTAAGTCTAGGGCAGGGGATTGGATTCAGGTTAGGGTTACATTGCATTCTAGGGCACGAACTTGGAATAGGGCTATTTTATTTATTTGTTTGTTTGTTTGTTTGTTTGTTTTACATACCGCCCTCCCCCTATGGTCCTTCTTAGGTTATGGGTCAGAGTTAGGGTTTGGGTGACAATTTATGACTGAATATTTTTTTACAAAAGGCAAGTAAGGCGAGGTTAGGAGTTAAAGGCTGGGGCAGGGACTCGGGCCAGAAACAAGGTTTAGGGTTGAGCTCTGCAGCAAAGGACTGAGACTAGGGCTGTGCAGTTAGAGTTTCAGATTTTGGTTGGTCATTACGGTCACAATTTATCGCAGGTGATTTTTTAAAAGCCAAAGGCCGTTTCCGCTGTGGCCCCGAGGGGCCCCGCGCCCGGCAAGAATTCTGCCCCGTGGTGGCGGAGGCCGATCGCATAAGCGTGCGTCGCGGCCTCAGAAGGCCGGCGGAGGACAGGCGGCTCCGCATGGAGCCGCCTCTGCCCCCTTCCCCGTCCCACTCACCTTGTCCCACGTCATCGGCCTGCTGGCCTCTGAAGCCCCGCTACGCTGCCCTCCGATCTCCAGGGAGATTGAGGAGGACAGTATGAGGAAGGGGCTGCGAAGTGGCCAGCAGGCAGCCGACGGGGACAAGATGAAGACGAGAAAAAAAAACTTTAGCGTGTTCCCGGCGGTGCTGGTGATTGGCACCGCGCCGCTGGGAATCACGGCTGTTGCGGCAAAAACAACCCTTTAAAGGGTTGTTGTTTAGAGCGGCCTGAAAGCGCCGCCCACAGGGAAGGGGAGCGCAGTCGAATTAGGCGCTGCTGCATTGCAGCAAAAGCCGCCTGTGCGAAACTCTCCCTGGGGATGAAGCGTTTATCCCGTCCCCAGAGCATATAAAAAAAACGATGCAAGCTTGGCCAAAGTTAGGGTTAGGATTAAGTGTAAGGCAGGGGATCAGATTCAAGTTAAGCTTAAATTGCGTTTTAGGGCACAAACCAAGACTAGGGATATTGTCCATGTCAGATTTTGGGTCAGAGTTAGGGTTTGGGTGACAATTTATGACTGAATAAATTCTTTTTAAAAACCAAGTTAAGGTTAGGGTTAAGACTGGGGCAGGGGCTCAGATTCAGGTTAGGGTTACATTGCATTCTATGGCTAGGACTAAGGCTGTGGTCCATGACAGTTTTTGGGTCAGTGTTAGGGTGACAATTTATGACTGAATAAATTCTTTTTACAAGACAAGTTAGGTTTAAGGTTAAGGCTGGGGCAGGTGCTCAGATTTAGGGTAGGGTTACATTGGGTTCTAGGGCGCAAACTTGGACTGGGTCCATGGTTATTGTCAGGTTTGGAGTTTGCATTAGGGTTTGGGTAACAATTTATGGCTGAATATTTTTTCCAAAAAAATAAGTTAGGGTTAGGGTTAAGTCTAGTTCTGTAACCAGAAACCAGGTTGGGATTGGGGTGAAGGCTCACCGATGAGGACTAGAAGTTAAACCAGCAATGGTCGATTTCAAGATTTTGGTTTAGCATTAATGTCACAATTTATCATGGAATGATTTTTTAAAAAACAAAGTTAGGGTCAGTGGTGGCATTTAGCAGGTTTGCATCACTTTGGCAGAAACTTGGTTGTTAAGAATGGTACCCTTAAACCTTAGGTTATTCAAGAATTGTTTGAATGCACCACCATAACTAATTGTTAAATTATTTGAATCCCAACACTGCCCCTAGTGTCATCTGTTTGGGTGTACCTGACATGAATGGGAGTCTCTGAGCAGTGGCGGTGACAGCCTGCAGGCTGTGGGAGAGCCAGGGGTGGGCTTGGCTGGTGGTTTTGGCGTGCCTGGAGGGGAGCTTGGTGTATTCAGGCAAGTTAGACGAACTTGGAGAGGGGGGCCCGTGGCAGATATGTCAACTATCCAAGAGTGCCTGATGCAGGTAGGCACCCCAGAGCAGTGAAAACAACCAGCCGGCTGTGAGAGAGCCGGGACTGAGTGCATTCGGATGAGAGAGGATCTACCAAGATGCCAGTGGCAGCTCGTTAGTATGGAGAGAGCTGCAGTGAGGCTTACTTGCGATGGAGTAGAGCTCTCCTGACAACAACAAGTGCATTGGTGGCATGTTGGTAAGTAGAGAGCCCTGCTCGAGTGTGCCTATATGAGAGCAGAGGCTTTAAAAACATCACGACAAACACAGGGGCTTGTGGCAGTTTGAAGGGACACTGTCTGATTGTGGGATTGGAAGGCCCCAAAAAAGAACTTGGAGACAGTGGCAATATCTGTGGAAGTCACCTGGTTCTTCTGGATATCTCTCGGTCATTCACACTCATCAAATTATTTAGCTGCTCTAGCAGAGTTGGAGGGCGGGTTGGAAGAGGATTAGGTTAGTTTGGTTAGATGTAAGTTACCCCTCCTTTTGGTTATGAGTTGTAGTATAGTTGTTCTTAGCAGCATTTAGCCATAAATACTATGTTATGGGTCTTCTTTTGTTGATGTTCAACCTTAATAAATACATATTTATATGTTATTGTTAGTTGCTAGGCTCAAGAAATTGTCTTAGTATTAGCCACTGTATTTATTAGGTTAGTTGTAGTTTAGCACTAGCTCAGTTAACTGAGTATTGGATTGTAATGTTAGGTTAGAATAAATTGTTGCTGCTATTGTTTTACTGCTATTGAATTGCTGAATTGCTAGCCTTAGATCACTATTTACTGCTTTTTCATTCTTTGATGTTATATTATTATGTTTATGATGTTATAATTTGTTATTATGCTGCTATACTGTTATTATGTTATGTTATGATGTTATTACACTGCTGTGTTATGATTATGTCATGATTATTGATATGTTGATATTTGAGATATTATTTTTATTGATACTGTTGTTGATACTATGGTCATTGTTGCTATTATTCTGATTGATGTTGTTATTACGTTGTTATTACATTGAGCCTTTCAGGGGAGGGCGGTATATAAATAAAATTTCCATTCCATTGCTGTCTTTTGCAGAGTCTTCTATATGGTATTACTCCCAAGTATCAGACCTGCTTAGCTTCCATGGGCTGACAAGATCAGGCTATACCAGGCCACCATCTCTCCAAATTTCCATGAATTTCCATGTATTTCTTTACTTTTAGCATCTGCTTATATACTGTCACTATAGCAGCTCTAATGTCAGTGTGAAGGCTCTGATGTGCACGTGGAATCCAACAAAAGCAGAGACTTCCTTTGCTTTCACTGTTGTAATAGCATCGCCGAATGATAATGACAAGACTGAGGTTGCCCAAGTTCAAGAAGAGCTTGGAATTTTTGTCAAGGGCTCTTGAAGATTTGAATTATGGCCTGAACTCTTAATGGCTTACAAATATCAGGACAGCATAATAATGATGTAATATCCTATTCTCAATGGAGGTGGTAAGGAAGACATTTCACAATATTGTAGAGTATTGGAATAAATCATGTGTGTCATTGCTGCATGTTTCCAAATAATATTGTATTAGCTAGTAACTCCCTTCCTACTGATTCAGAATATATTGTTCCCACCCCATCCTCCACCTTCCTCTAGTGTAGTGTTTGTCTATGCATCTATAAGAATCCACTGTTTCATCAGTCTTCTAAAGACTGAGCCCTTCAGGGATGGGGGGGGGGGGATATAAATCCAATAAATAAATAAAATAAGAAGAGAAGCAGGAAAATACAATATTATTTCCAAGCGGCTGGTTAAAATGTTACAAAGTGAAGGCAGCAAGCAAAATTTCAGAAGATATGACCTTGACTCTGTCTTTGTCATCACATATTTCTTGAAAGGCTGACTGTTTCTACACTACAGACATAAACATTGACCAAGCAGTGAAAATAGGAGAAAACATAAAACAAGAGCATAGTTGTTTTAAAGCAAGATTTTAAACCTGTAACCTGAAATGGTATGTCACAGCTTTAAAGGGGGGGGGGGTTACAACACTTTTTTTACAATCTACAACTGAAAATTTTGCTTGTTTTTTAATCATCACTAGTTAAAAAAAGGACATTTAAAAGAAATAATTTATGTACTTCTAATGCATACTTTTACAAGGTTTTCAAAATCAAACAATTGAGGTTTTATGACCTCAAAATTCTGTCTTTAAGTCTGGGTATCAAGTTTTGCATGATGTTAAACTTTTATTGTTCTAATAGCTTATTCTGATATACAAAGGTCATGATCCACAGGAAGCCAATTCTGCTTACATAAGTTGCAATTAACTTGTTCCATTCATTTTCAAAGAATTTGTGTGACTAATTTTCCTCTGGACTACTGCCAAAGTACCTTCTTCTTATCACAATTACTTTCAGAGTAACTTGATGAAATGCATCTATGCTGTGTATCAGTTCTGAGACAATAGTTCACCAAGACCACCCAGCAGGTTTTATGGCTGATAATCATTTTAAATCATTACTAACTCAGTCAAATGAATGAAAAAAAACCTAGGCATTCATCAGATTTCAAATTCTCATGATAATGAGTTTTAGCACTAATTTTAATATGAGGAAGCCTTAAAGTTATTTATGGAGTCCATCAGCACTCTGGACAGCTCTCAGTGTATATTCGAATGGCGGTGAATGGTTTTTTTCCCTAAGATTCAGGGAGGAAAATTGTCAGGTGATTTATATTTTTGTCTTCATAATTCATGCAAAATCATTTTTGTTCTCTGGATCTTTTGTGCTAATTCTGTTGGCAGAGGGCTTCCATATATCGACAAAGTAGATGTCATAATGTAGAGTTCAGAATTTTATCACCTTACTTCCGCATTTCCTATTATGGTTCTGGTGGTGACTATGAAAACCATGCAACATGTTATGAATTGTAAGACTGGTAATAATAGAGTAATAATAATGAGAGCAGCAGTGGTGTAGTGGTTAAGAGCAGGTGCACTCTAATCTGGAGAACAGGGTTTGATTCCACGCTCTGCCACTTGAGCTGTGGAGGCTTATCTGAAACTAGATTAGCCTGTGCATTCCAACACACACCAGCTGGGTGACCTTGGGCTAGTCACAGTTCTTCCGAGCTCTCTCAGCCCCACCCACCTCACAGGGTGTTTGTTGTGAGGGTGGAAGGGAAAGGAGATTGTAAGCCCCTTTGAGTCTCCTTAGAGGAGAGAAAGGGGGGGATACAAATCAAACTCTTCTTCTTCTTGCAATTTCTGATGTTGGGACTTACAGTGTAAGATAAGTCAATATAATTGTTTCTGATTTAAATATAGAAAAATGCGAGGTCTCTAACGGAACATCAACACAGAGTCTTAAAATAAAAGTGAAACATTATGAAGAAGCAGAGCATCAACCTATGTAAACAGCTTTTCAGATATTCTGTTTCATTTCCATGCATCTCTAGTACAGTATAAAACCATTATGACTTCTTTCTTCCATCTGAACTGAACACAGTCCATAGCAACGTAGCACAAAAGCTTGAAGGATCCTGTTTATAATATCTGCTCTATAACTTGAAGCAGAAATACATGCAGATTTGTTTATACAGTCCCATTCTCTTTCACACACATACACACACTTTATGAGAAGAAAAGACCGTTTATATGATCAGGCTTAATTTATATAGAAAAATGACTCAATATTGCTTGTATAACATTTTAGCAGTTTATTTAGTAATTTGTATTCTTGACATTATCAATGAGGCGGATCACAACAAAAAAAAAGCCTGAATCAATGTTTAATTTTTTTAAGGGACTCAAACTCTGCTGGAGTGCAACACACCACTAAAAATGACTGTTAAAAATTGGCAGTGCTATTGTAATTCTGAATGTTTTATTGGAACAAGTCTTATGCCTGTAAAATAATTATGAGGTTCATTTATGCTCTTCATTAGAGAGAGAATCTCAAAGCATTGGAGACATAGCAGGAATGGTTCAGTTATTTTCCACAAATGCCCTGATTTTCTTGGGGTCAAAGAATGTATTGTATTGGGAGTTAGTACCTGAATGCCCAGATATATTCTTAAACCTGAAAAGCAGCTGCACAAATAGGGGCCCAGTTTTGATTATGGATGTGATGCTGGATTGGGAAGTTTTTTCCCCATGCTGTTTTTTCTTTACTGTAGACAACACCAGCTGGAGAGGGCAATTTCTATACAGGAAACAGCATGAGGGAGAAGGTTGAAGCCACTGTAGGCTCCACAAAATAATCCATGTGGTTGCTTTTAAGATTATAGTACCTGTCAGAAGATTGGAGTGTGGATCCCCAACATAATGTCACTCATTTGTTAAACAACATGAATCAGGGCCTCACCTGTAACTCTCACTAAGTGTATAAGGGGTGTGTAGAAGAGTTCAAATGTGGAGTGGCTTCCTCTGAAGCCAACACAGCTACTGCAAACTCAGTTATGTCTGCCTCTCCCAGTGGTGGGCTGGGGCACAAGTTTGCACAAGTTTCTGAACTTGAATTACCTCAAAAGTACAGCTTCGCATGATATATGAATGGTTACAGAACTTGTCCAGGTGAACTTAGGCGATACCTTAGTCCTCTCTGGGAAGGAAATGTGAGATATTCACACCTTGTCAACAGAGTTGAGCATCTTTCTGTAGCAGTCACTATGATTATAAGTGTTAACAGACAGCAGCATTTCAAGGGGCTCTGCAACAGCTTCCTGCACCATATCAACTGCTGAGTGAGGGAATTCAATGTGATTGCACAAATTGACTCAGGTCCTGTCAGGAATGGATCTCAGCTGCCTTCTGAAAACCCCCACCACCCCTCCTTTTTGTTCTCAGCTAATTCCACTAGGAACAGAGGAAGTTTACCATCTTGCAGAATCACAGTCTGAGATAAATGTGCTCTCTGTTGCTTTTAAAAAGCAATGAGTTGAGTGCTAGGTGGGCCAGAGACTACATTTCCTTTAAGCTGTAGAATTCCATTCCATCAGATTCTAGCAGGATGTCCTGAGGCCAACAGCAAAGTGCTTCTCAAATAACCTCTGTGGCTTTGCAAGCATGTTTTGCTTGGCAGGCCATTTGTTAAAATTCTTTCAGTGTAAAGTAAGTTCATGTTGCCAGTGCAAATTTGTTTATCTTCAGGGGATATTCTTCCTTGTCGTGGCTGAAAGGAAAACATTGCTTTCATTTTACTCACTTAATTTAAGAGATGAAATAATTTGTTCAGATTGCTGTTTGACTTTTCTTTTCTTTTCTTTTTTGCTGCTACTGAGGAAACATTTCTTCTAAGCTTCTCTGCTATCGGTTGTTGCTTCCTTAAATACCAGTGCTATGACTTCTCTCTCTTGCTGTTAAAAGATAAGGTCTATGTTTAATATGAATAGGAGCCCTTGGTTTTCACTGTGAAGTTCCTTGTTAAAATCAAAAGTCCCTTGGTACTGATGCTCTTAAGTCTTAACCTCTTTTGTAGAAAACATTTTATTGGTTTTTTAACATCTACAACAAAAAAGAGAAAAATATAGGATGGCAAAGACACTGGTTATCCAACCACCCTATTCTACTTACATGACAAAGGGTAATACTACACAAATAGACTACATATACCTAAACGACTTCTCACCCATATCCTGCTGTGGATCTTATCCATCACATTTCTCCATTGTTTGTTAAACTTCTAGCCCAAGTTCCTCCTTTTTCTTAAACCTTTTTTTAACATATCAACATACTATTTGAGGCAATTTATAACAAATTAAAACAACATCTTATCCTCCTAATTTAAGTTCCCATAGTCAAAGATTTTTAACAAAAATTCTGCCTTCCCTCCCTTATCCCCCTTTACTTAACCATATATCTGAATTTACCCTCTTTACTTATTTATCATTACTCTCCCAAATCCCCATTTACTTCCCCTTTTGCTAAATCATTGATTGATCTTACAGTACAATTTTTATTTAAGGTCTTTTAAAGGTTTCCTTAGCCCCTGTTATTTACATAATTTTTGGTTGTTGTCCCTTGTAAGTGAAGAAACCTCCTTCCCATCTGAGCTACGAAAATCTTATCTGGTTTTTTCCTTAAAATGTTCACCAGAAATGCATAATCTTTTATTTTCTATAAGGTTCTTGAGATGTCTTTGTTTTTTATTTTGATTGTTGATTTCTTATGTATTTCCAGAATCTGAATCTACCATTTCTTTCGAGTAGAAATAAACAACATCTCCGCACAATCTTTTCACTTTTGGTTTCTTTGATGTGACTATAAATCCTGTCAATCTTTGACATCATTTCTTCTTCATTCATCTTCAAACATTTGGCTAGAACTTGAGGCCATTTTCTTATTTAATTCCTCTCTTGCTGTCAGTCTCAAGGCCTTCTTTTTAATTTGATATTCCAAATAAAAATGGTTAAAACATGTATTTTAACCTCCAAATGTACAGAGTCCACATCTTGTTTTAAAGATTTTACCTCCTCTCTGGTCTTTTCCAGCTTTTCTTCTATTTGTGCAACTTTTTGAAATTCAACCTTTGTCTCCTTAATAGCTTAGATGAGCTCTGACATCATGTTCAGTATATTGGTACTGACAGAGACTTTCAGATAATTAATTTCTGCCCTGAGACTTAGCAAACTCTCTCCTTCAAAAAGGGGGCTTTTGCTCTTAAAATTTGTGGCCATCTCAGTTTTTTCAAGGGACAATTACCCCTTTCTTGTAGATGCCATGTCCACTAGATGTCACAGTTTCCACAGTTTCCCAAAGTTTTCTGTAGTTTTATGCAGGGTTCAAATGTTTCCTCTGTAGTTGCTGACATGTCAGTAAAGTTGCTTCTTTTCTGATTTTACTTTGGCAACCCACTAACTGAGAGGGAGATAACATGTGAAATTTTTTTTTGCCGTAAAACAGCTACCTCAATCTGGTGCCTTGTCCTCTGGGAATATCTTTTAATATGGTGTTAGTTAAACTCTTTTTCTACACTCTTCACATTCTGCACTTCCTTGTCATTCCATACCTTTTAGAAAGATCTCCTGGTTTTTGTCAGGCTTATCAGCAGCAGGATATGGACTCCTCTTTCAATCTCTTTACATCTTCATTCCATCCATAAGGGATACCTGACTTGAATGTTGCCTCCCAAGGAAGGTTGGTAGTTCAAGCTGAAAAAGATGGTGATTACTGCTGACTCTAGCTTATCAACTCCAGTGGACAACTACAGTGAGTGATTCTGTGCAATCTTGCTTGAAGAATATGGCTCCAGGGGTTTATGTGGCTTCTCTGGATCTCTCCTTCAAAAAGGGGGCTTTTGCAGCTCTTTCAGAACTGCACACTTGAGCTTCATTGCCTAGCAAAGTTGCAATGAAGCCTGGCACATCCAACCAACCCCATATTCAGTACCGGAAGTCATCAAGTCTTACCTCTTAACCCTCTTTTGATAAGCTAAAGTGATTGATTTGCATATGTTTTTCCATGTAACTTGCTCTCCAGCTGTCAAAAGATTCTTGTGGTTCTTCTGTTACATGATTATGTTAATCCCCAACTGATAGAGCTGTGATTGCAATTAGGATATTTTAATTTCTGAGTAACAGTTAACAATTTAACGTGCTTCAAAAAGAGAGGGAGACAGAAAGAGACAGGAAAGAAGAAATTCTACCCCTGATTGCATGAGTTAATGTTTGCTGTCAGGAGGAACCAGCTGTAACCTCAAAGTTATATAAGATCTACAGGAAATATTATCTTTGGAATATCTGGATAATTAGACTAATCTTGCAAATCAAATTGAAAAACAAAATTTACACATTACCTTTTATGAAGACCAACTGAAATAACACACAATGTTGTGCAAGCTTCTGAATTCTCCAGAACTTTTCATCAGGCTGAATGTTTAAGGGATCGGAACAGTTGTGACACTGAGCTCCTTTACCTCAGGAAGCTGCCTTATAAGGAAACAGAGCACTGGTCTATCAAGTTCATCATTGGTTACTGCAGGGGATCTTCATTGTGGTACCAACACATTACCTGGTGCCTGCCAAGTATTTTTAGAAAGTGTTCTGGGCCAGTATTGCCCAGCAGGGATTCTGATTGGTCACTTGATTAGCCACTCTGATTGCTGTGCAGATGTTTAAACAGTAGATTTGGCAACATCTGTTGAAGGATCCTCAAGGTGTTTCAAGCCAACCTGGGCTGAGTTAGCCTGTTGGTTGAATTTGTGCTCCTGCGAGTATTTAAAGTCCTAAAAAATTGTAGACAGGCAAAGCTCCATTTTCTCAATACATGTTTTTTCTTGTACTATATGGCATTAATTAGTTGAGGCTGAAGAAGACCGCTAAAACAGGAAAACATTTGGATTCCTGTCCTATTTGTTGTATATGTCATGCTTTTGTCATTGTAAACAACTGATAAAATTATTGTGTATATTACATCACTGCCATTGCAAAGAACTATTTATGTATGCTAGCTGACCACAAATTGAATATTCTTTCATAGTGTATTGCTCATTTTTACTGACCTCATACATTGACATTTTATGGTTGGCTCCACCTGCTGTGGCAACAATTTTGTGGTTGGCTCGGCCTTTTTTTAGCACCTATTTCATAATTGTGCATACATACCTGTATTAGAATTCCAAATGTGCCCATAGGCTGAAAAGGCTTGGAGATCCATAATTTACTGATTGGCAGTGGCTGTCTACTCATTCACATCTGCTACTACCTGCCTCTTTCAACTACAATGATTCCAGGGACTGAACCTCAGACTTTCCACATCCAAAGTTCTTTTGCACTCAGCTATACTCTCAGCCCTGTGGTTTGAGGCCACAACTGTGCAGTCATCACTCAGTTCCTGCAAGTTATACAGAATTATAAGGAGCAGGGCCACAGAGAGGAGCTGGTATCAGACACTATTGGCACTGTGGGAAGGTGAGCTAATACTGCAAACATAAAACCCAATAGCTAATCAATGTCTTTGTAACAATGTCTTTTAAATTTGAATTAACCCAAAATGAATTTCATTATTGGAACTATGGCAGCTGGATTACAACCACCCAGCAGAAATTGTAGCTTATTAGCTACAGACATGTTTATATTAGGAATTAATAGATTAATCAGCTGTCTTCTTAATTGCTTATATCTTCTACAATAAAATAAAAGATGTTACATGGTTTCGATAGAACCAGTTCCCCATCTACACAGATGCTTGGAGTAGGACTTTTTAGAATACTGCCCACTCAGAATGGCTGTAGATAGTACATTGAAACAGGCTAAAAAGAAGGCTCCTCTGTAAACTGGACAATATATGGACAAGAATTTGAATACATAAACCCCAAGAAAGCAGGCAAGTACGCACAGAGGGGACAAAGAGAAGAGCTGTTTAGGTCCCACAGGAATAATCTTTTCTTTTTCATCAGATAGCATGCCTCTATTGCTCAACACCAGATCTTTCCATATTCTGATAAGTTTTTGGAATGCTGCAGAAACTGATGTTTTTCCAATATCAAAGAAAGAATCTGTGAAATATTAAAATGTAATAAAATATTGTCATGATGAATTGGGTGGTATATCCTTTCAACAGACTTAACGTTAACATAAGAAAGTCCTATCAATTAAGATAAGTATTCCCTTGCCTATCTGGAGGACCAATCTATCAATTATTCCTGAGATTTATAAATATTAACGACTATAACTTTTGGTATTAAAATCAATGAGGTGGAGAATTAAGGCATGTGGTATTCTAAGTTGGTTTTCTTTTAATAAAGGGGGTGTGTGACTCCATACATTGTTTATAGGATTCAGATCTCCCTGCTCCCACTATTTTGGAAATACTAAGTCTGAAATACTAAGCAGTTGACAAAAAAAAAAGGAGTACTGTAATGGGTTAAGCTTTCCATAATTTTTTCTCAAAGTCTGAGAGTTTGGAATGCCAAAACTTCATACTCCTTGGAGCAAATTTTTAAATATTGTTCTTTGGTAAAATCTGTTTTTGGTGGCTTGGGTGTTGAGGCAAGAGATATTTTAGATTTATTAATAATAATACCTGTATCTGTTTACAGTGGAGTTTAATCATTGGGAAGCAAAGGTAAATAATGATTTGAGCAGTTAGTAGGAGAACTATTATCTAGGAAATTGTCCATTCTACTTCATTTTCTTTGGGGCACTGAAAGCTCCTCAAAAGGGTGATTTCTTTTCCTCCCCCTAATTTTTAAATTTTATTTATTTATTATTAGTTTTATATACCGCCCTCCCCCTGAGGGCTCAGGGCGGTTTACAACAAGATTTAAACATACATATTTTAATAATAAACATAATAACAATTCTTATTAACAATTGACAATACATAATAACAATCAATTTTTTTAATCACATTAATGTTTGAGTTAATAAAAGGTGACTGCCTATCAAATTCAGAGTTTTGTGCTGAATTTATAACAAAAACCCGCCTCCTTATGGGAAATACAATATCACAAAGGGACCAAATCTAGAAGATTTAAAATAACAGTTAAAATAGCAGTTAAAATAATAACTAGACAGACAGACAGACAGACAGACAGACAGACAGGCCACAGTAGACAGCCTGCAACTATAGAACAGAAAGGAAATCTCTGTCTTTGCCTGTAGCCCAGCTGTTTCTCCTCCAAAACACAAAGCTAATTAAGACATGCTCAGCATTTTATCAGAAAACTTCACCAAAAGGAGCTCAAGCCTGCCAAAGCTATCCCAGGACAGGACAAAATCAACTGGTTGAAGAAAATAAATAAAAGGAAATAATAATAAAAAATGACAGCTCTTTGGAGAGTTCAGCAAAACACCGACACCCAGATAACCAGAGCTATAATTAAAACAACAACAACAAAAATGGAGCAGAGTGCTCAGTTAAGACCCTTCTCAGTCAGGCAGGGCAGCTAAGCTTCACCCAAAAGGAAGAACAATTAAATCAAATAAATGGATAAATAGATAAATAATAAAACATAATATGCAGCTTGCAACTGTAAAACAGAGGAATAGATTCTGTTTCTACCTACACCCCAGCTGTTCCTTCTCTGAAACCAGAGCTAATTAAAGCATCCTTGGTACCTTATCAAAGTACATGCTGAGACACACTAGGCCTTTCCCCACTCTCGTCGTTCCCCTCTATGCCGCACGCTGCTCTGCGTGGGGCCATCAAAAGGCGCCGTTAAGAAGAGAGCCTGGGATGCTGCGTGCTGAGGGGTGCGACAGCAGCAACTTCGGGGCGGCTGCGCTGTCGCCGCCCCTCTCAGTGGGGAGTGCCGAGGGACCCCGCACTACTCTCTTCGAGTAGCGCAGGGCTTAAGGTAAGTGGGGAAAGGCCCACTAAGAAAAACATCTTCACACAAAAAAGCTCAAGTCCACCAAGGCAGCTATCTTGAGACAGGACAACTCTAACCAGAAGCTACAGCAGTTTGTGGCTTTTTCAACTATTGGGCATATTTGTAGTTAAGCTTGCAGATAACAAAGGAATGTAGACATGAGACAAAGCTACAAGAACATCTTATCAGATGTTTATGGAAGCCTATGAGATGGCAGGGGAGGCAGTAAAAAAGAGATTCTTTGTCTCCTCCATTGCATCCGCAAGCTCTCGCTCAGCGCAATTATTTAATGTGGTTTGCTATTTGACATCCCTGCTGATGGGATCCAAAATTTGTGATCTGACACTTGGCTGTGAGGCTTTTGCAAGCTTTTTGTACATAAAGTATTCTCGCTCTGCTGAGACCTCCCACCGATGATTGAAACGGTAATGGACTAGGAGGCCCCTTGGCATCTTTTGGTCCTATATTGGACCACTTTGATCTGTTCTGTCCAGGTGACAGAGTACTTGCAGCCATGAGATCTCCTACTTGCTTTCTAAACCCATGCCCTTCATGGCTGGTGAAGGCCAATCAGAAGGTGATATGGGGCTCCCTGTTGGAAACAATCAATCATAGGGAGTCTTCCCAAGGAGGCTAAAAGAGACAGTGGTGTGCCAGCTCTTGAAGAAGCCTAGATCCCATGGATCTGGCCAAGTACCTCCCATTCTTGAATTTATAGTTTCTGCTCAAGTTGAGAGGGCCGTTGTGGAGGTTGAGAGGGCAGTTGTAGAACAGCTGAAGGTATTTCTGGAGGATTCATCTGTTTTGGATCCCTTCCAATCTGGCTTTCAGCCTGGCCATGGGACAGAGACTGGGCTGGTCACCATCACAGATGAAGTCCAGATGCAGCTTGACCAAGGCAGGTCAGCACTGCTGGTGTTACTATACCTCACTGCACCATTTGACCTGGTTAAATATGATCCCTTGACCTTGCTGATGCTGGAATTTGGGGCACAGCCTTGAAATGGTTGGCCTTGTTTCCCCAGAACCAGGACAGCAGGTGATACATGGGATGGGGAGATGTCCTGGAGGCATCCACTTGTTTGTGAAATTCTGAATCAGGTTCAAGGTTTTGGTTATAACCTTTAAAGCCCTGAGTGGTATGGAACCATCATTTCTACAGAACTGCACCGCCCCATATTGCCCGCAGAGGATGGTCCAGTCCTTCTGGTAGTCCCTGGCCCCAGGTATGGGTGATTGGCCTTGACCAAAGCCAGGGGTTTTTCAACTCTGGCTCCAGCTTGATGGAATTCTCTGTCAGCTGACACCAGGGCCCTGTGTGTTCTTAAGCAGTTCTGCAGGGCCTTTAAGATGTTCCACAAGGCCTCTGGTTGAGGCAATTGTGTGTTTGATACCATCTACAGGCCTCCCTACAATGCGCTATCTTCAGTGTCATTCTCTCTCAATGTTGCCTATACTTGAATAGCTCCATAGGTGTTTATGTGTGAACCAAGCTTGGCAGGTTTTTAATAGGCCTAAATTTTTATGCCATCCTGAGTTTTAATGGTTGCTATATTTTTGTTTTAATGGAATTGTTTTAAAATATTTATGTGCCACCTTGAGCCCAACTTTTGCTGGGGAGGGCGGGATATAAATTTAATAATAAATTAAAAATTAAATTAATTTAGTGGGCTAGATAGTACAATTTTATACACTACATCCGTGGTGGCGAACCTTTGGCACTCCAGATGTTATGGACTACAATGCCCATCAGCCCCTGCCAGCATGGCCAATTGGCCATGCTGGCGAAGTAATAGTAATGGACTGCACTACATTCTAAAGCTGTAAAATAAGTTGAAGTTTAATCGATCTGACAGCAAGTTACAGAGTTATTTATGCAGAGTGATTTCAGTCTAAGGCCACTGATTTCAGTAGAATAACTGGAGTAACTCTGCATAGGGCAGAACTATTAATTATTGCATACATTTCAATTTCCTCTAAATTTCCATCTTTTCCTGGGTGGGTGGAATAACCCATCTTTTCCCACAACTTTAAAGTTTGCAGAAGTTTTACATCTCTTCAATCTCAGTTTTGTTTTTGGAATTTTCTTTGTAGCTACAGCCAACTTTCATCTACTTTCACAAGCCAAACAGTCCTCTGCAAATTCTGCAAAATTTGTTTCCCAATAACTGGCTGGGAGAGGGAGAGAGGGAAGGATCTAGCTCAGAGGTGGGATTCAGCCAGTTCGCACCGATTCTCCTGAACCAGTAGCTAACCAGCTGGAATCCCACCAGGGTGATCACTGCTCTGGGCTGGCGGTGCAACCTTCACTTTGGGGGAGGCCTGCTGGTGCTCCAGCCGGCCTCCCCCGAAGCAAAGGCCACATCAGGGGGTGGCTGGCCACCAATTGCACCATGCGCATGGCATACAGGTCTCCCCCAAAGTGAAGGCCACGCTGAGGGGTGGCCGGCCACCGATTGCACCATGTGCCCAGTGCACAGGTCTCCCCTTAAGTGAAGGCTGTACCAGAGGCAGGCTGGCTGCCGATTGCACCCTGTGCGTGGTGGCCGGCCCCTGGCATGACCTTTCCTTGCCTCCCCTTCGCTCAACATCGGAAAGGGGGAGCGCCTGGTGCAGCATAGCAGCCAGGTAACTAAGCAATGGGGGCAGCAGGGGGGAATTTTAGAATCACACTATTGCTCTAGCTCAATGGTAGAACCCATAATTTACAAGTAGAAGTCCTGGACCCAACCTGTGTCATGTCTGGGGAAAAAGATGTCAGGCAGAAGGACTGGAAGTAGGCCTTCTGACCTCACAGAAGTGCTGCCAGTCAGAGTAAGTATTGGCCTAGTTGGACTGAAGGCAACTTTGTACATTTATACATTTTTGGCACCAGATTGAAGTTTTTTAATCTCTACAATGACATTTCAAATGGTGTAATTAGTTTAAATTTCTACAGCAGCACCCAACTGACAGAACGTAGCTCTTAAAAGCTTTATAACCCAAAGCTCTACAGAAAATTTTCACTGGGAGCCCAATACCTAAGCTCTTGTTATGGTTTGGATGTGGCTCGAGTTAGTCTGGGCTGCTATATTTCCAATGTGTTAGACATTAGTTTTCTGGCACAGAGATGACTTTGCAAATAATAATAGGAAAGATAAACGCAGAATAATGATGAAATCAGATTTCTCCTTGGGAGATGAAGGGCCAGCGTTCCGGATTGAAAGGCTATTTGTGTCTGAAATTGAAATGCAAAAGATGCTGGCAGGCTACTCTGTTTTAATCATATCAGTAGGTAGCAGTTATCTTCAACCATAATATCAAAATGTAGATTGAATCTATATTTTTTGTAATCAGCCTATTCCACCACCCCTGCCCCCATTTCCATAGGAATGGTTTTGATTTATTTATGCTGTCTGATCGCAGGACTGGAACAGTTGCAGTTTTATGCTATTCTAATCTTTTTTGAACTATAAAAAACAATTCATGTCTTTTCACAGCATATGGTCCTTGACTTACAACAACAGACACCAGAACTTTCAATTAACTTTTTGGATACAGAGGCAAGATTCACATGACTCATTCTCAGAAGTAGTAACTAATGAAATGAATCCCCTTTTGCCAAATTTTTCACAGTCAAAGGCACACAGTATTTGGTGTCTTTCTTTATACACTGATGAAAACAACACTCCATTCTGGACTCATTCCTAACTAGAACTTGTCCAGATAAGTATTAAAATATTTTATAAAGATCTTGCTGACAGAATTGACTAATCTAATGTAATGAACCATTTCTCATAAATTACTTTTCAATCTATAAAACCATTCTGCAAAACTATTATTCTCAGCTTGTGAACTGAAACCACGGAAACATTCCTTTCTGTCTCAGTCAGAACAGCATTCTCTTCCAATACAAATGAATGTGTGTAACCACAGACAGCAGCCACAAAAACCCATCTAAACATCTTGTTAGTAGGACACACACTCAAGGGGCTTTCCGCACTAACAGAGTTGTACTGGTTTCTATCTAGGTTCACTTCAGTGTATCCGCACTGCAACTGAGCTCAACGTTGTTTTGTCTCAGTTCCCCCCCCCCTTTAGAACTGCGACATCCCTGTCGCAGTTATGAACTGCACCTTTCTGCTGGAACAAGGTCAATACCGCTTTGAAGCTTCGAAGTGCGGATGCATCGAAACGACACCTCATCCGTTCAACCAATCAGGAGCCACTTTTGTGGCATGCGCAGAACAGGAGAGTCGTGGCGGGCATGTAACTGTAAACTGTAAACTGTAAAAAAAAGAACGCTCCCGTTTCCCATGGTAACACAAGCTCCAATCACGATCGAGGAGCGAAACAGGCACCAAGATGATCCTGCCCACTTAGCTCGGTTCCAGGGGGCCAAGTAAGTTGCTGTGCGGACAGCCTGGAATCGCCCCCCACTGAAGGGAACCGAGTCGACCTTAGCTCCCTTCTGTAGTGCGGAAAGCCCCTCAATTATATTCCTTCATAGATGTTCACCCGGTGCTATTGTATTCTTAACATACGTGTTCATGTCTATGCTCTGATGCATAGATAACCACATTTTGCATTGTTCATTTTCTTCCTCTTTACTTCTGTGCAATTCAGGTTCCATCACCTTTCCTGTGTGAAAATGTCTTTTCCCATCCTGCCATAAGCATGATGGTGCCACCACATAGCAAGTGAAATCAGTAAACTTGTGCTGGAGACACATAACAGATGCTATTCCTTTGCAGTCTCATATTTAGAGTTCAACACAGCTTTCAATAGCTGGTGATCCAAGGATGTTTCCAGTTCTAGATTTTGTACCTTTGGTCTTATCATCCATTTCTCTTTCTGGTGTAAATGGAATGAAGCTCAGAAGGTTATTCTGGCCTCACAGATACCATTTTTGGCAAGTAATGGGAGATTGTAAAGCCACCTTGCAAATACAGAAGACCACAGGTGGCACTTTGATATAATAATAATTTTAGAAGTACTACAAATAACAGTAGTATGAGTGCCAGCTTATTCTATGCCCCCTATTCATTTGTTTAAAACATTAATGTCCTGCTTTTCTCCCAGTCAACAGGACTCAGAGCAGTGCACATTAAATTTAAAACCCAATACAATCTTACTATAAAATTGAGCAACGTGTTCTTGACGACAAACCAGGAAAAGCGAATGACTCTGGGATATGTAGTCCAGATGATGTCATTTCTCATGTACAAAGGGCTGTTGGGTGGCAGGATGGGGAGTGAGAGGCAGAGAAGAAGGGGGAGCTCAGAAGAAAAAATATGGGGGCAATGTCCTCTCAAGTCCCCACTTACTGCTAATCCCATTGTATTTTTTCACACAATGGGTTCCCCATATTTGCAGGTCAGGATCCAGCTTTGGAAAGGGGGGTGCCTATGGAGATGGGGAGTACTCCTATCTTCACAGGTACCCTGATGCCCCTTTTTGACAAAGCTGGGATATTTGGGGGGGGGGGTACAATTTCAGTGTTTCTTGTAGATATGGGCACTATATACTGGGCACTATTTCCTGTAGATATGTCCCATCCACATCTCTTGCCCTGGGAGAGTAAGTTTTCTACAGCCTGTTGTTTAAAATTGATGCAAATAAAAGGAAACAAGTCAAAACTGTTATCATGTTTAGCATCATCTCTGACCCCATTCCATCTCCAAAGGCTTTATAGAGTCTCTGACATTTGTATGAAGTTGGGGTTTTCCTCATATCCTCACAACCACAGAGGCAGTGCAGGGCTAAACAGCAGCCATTCTTAAGTGAGAAAACAGCTAATAACCTTTGGTCTTCTGTGACTTTTTTTCTTTTTGTGTCAAGTCACAACTGACTTATGGTGACCCTGTAAGGTTTTCAAGGCAAAAGCCATTCAGAGGTCATTTACAGAGCTATATATTTGGATAAGCCAAGGGGTAAAAAAGCCATTTCAGCTGGGTGTGGGGGAGCATATTGATATTAAAGAAATTTGTGAAACTCCACAAACCAACAGGTGTCATGCCAAGACCCTCTTCCTCAGCACCACCCTCTGTCTCTGATTCTGGAAAAATGAGACCTGCCATTGAAGGGCTGTGCCATGTATCCTAGCATCAGTGAGGCAGTAATGGTCAACAATGTCAAACACTGCTGATAGATCTAATAACAACAGCAGTGCTGATTCACCATGATCCTGCTGTCTCCACAGATCGTCTGTGAGGGCAACCAGCACTTTCTCTGTCCCACAGCCAGGCTTGAAGCATGATTGAAATAGGTCTAGAATCAATGCATCCTCCAGAAATGTCTTCAGCTGATTTACCAATGCTCTCTCAACTACCTTACCCATGAATGGAAGATTTGACACTGGGCAGTAGATGGTTTCTTCAACAGTGGTCTCAATATTGCCTTGTAAAAACTCCACAGATTAGGGATAAGTTGATAATGTCTCTTAAAGGGGCCTGTGCTCCATGGACATTGGCTTTAACCAGCCAGGAAGAGTATAGGCCTAGGAGGCGTGATTGGTTTCATAGTGGCTAGAAGCCTGCCAACATCAGCCTGAGCAAGCCAACTGAACTGGTGCAATGTAAGACAAGAAGACAACCAAGAGGTCTCCAGTTCACTTACGTATCAAAGCTGATGGGGAGGTCATGGCAGTGGGACAAGACTTTATCTACAAAGTTGCTCACAAAAGCCTCACTGCTGATGGCAGAATCTTTATAAGCATAAGCATAAGCATTTTATTGTCATTGTGCATGCACAACGAAATTTACAGCAGCATTCCTCGATGCACACAATTTCAGACTCATACCCCATCCTCACTTTCCCCTCCCTCCACCCATCCCTACACAGCCCCAAACACATCAACATGAAGCCGCAGAATTTAGCATAGCCACAGCTCTAGAGTAGAAGCTGTCTCTAAGCCTCTTTGTCCTAGTTTTGATAGACCTGTATCGTCTGCCGGATGGTAACAGTTCAAAAAGAGAGTATGCTGGATGAGACGGGTCTCTCAGAATATTTTGGGCTTTTTTTAGGCTTCGGGAATTATAGAGTTCTTCCAAGGAGGGGAGAGGGCAGCTGATAATCCTCTGAGCAGTAGTGATCACCATTTGGAGCACCTTCCTATCTGCCACTGTGCAACTGGAGAACCATACACAGATGCAGTAGGTTAAGACACTCTCTATGGCACAGCGGTAAAAGGACACCAGGAGTTTTCCATCCAGTTGTTGTTTCCTTAAAAGTCTCAGATAGTACAGTCTTTGCTGGGCTTTCTTAACCACCGTGGCAGTCTGTACGCCCCAGGTCAGGTCCTCTAATCATGACGCTCAGTAATTTAAAACTAGCCACCCGCTCTACTTGATCTCCATGTATAGTCAAGGGCTGAATTTCTGAGCTATTCCTTCTATAGTCCACTATAAGCTCCTTTGTCTTGTTAGTATTATTTTTATATATGTCCCCTGATAGGAATGTAAAAGACCCAATTGACCTAGTAATTGACCTAGTAATTGACCTGAGTAATTGACCTAGTAAAGAGCTAGCAGACACAATGCAAGACTCGCAGTAATTCTTTTTAGTGGCCTTCACTGCCATATCATAGTGTGCCACCAAACTTACTCTAGTCATCTAAGCTCCCATTTCTTCAAACTTAGTCTCTTGTTATGCTAGGGGGCAATCTTAGAACAGGAGCAATGAGGATGTCTAGGAGTGATCACATTTAATCTCATATGGATTGGGTTTGGCAGCACTTATGAATTCAAGGAGTGCAATTGGGAGATATTTCGAGTTGCCTCATTCTTCATTGGAAGATTTTTCTTCCTTGTAATTGTTGACACCACTGAACATCCTTCTCTTACCAATCAGATAGACAAATGTATCAGCATGCTGATCCATAGCATTCTTATTGGAATTATACAGCTGGGCTGTTTTCATTACATTGAATTTATCTTTCACTATGGTTTTACCAAAATGTTGCCTGATGAGATCAGGGACTTGACAAAAGAACATAATGATTCTCAGTGTTTGCGGATGTTTTCCTGAATGAACAATGTAAAATGTAACTGCAAGGGTATGGTCAGAACCCTCTGATCTGTAGTTCTCTGAGGTAGGAGGGAACCAGCCAGATTAAATTTACAGAGAGACACACATACATACACAGAGGTAGCCAGAGTGAATATTTTAAACAGTGATGATGAACCATACTTTCTGTCAGAATATTTAAAATTGATGTTGAGAATGGATTGATGCTTCACATTATGTCTTAAGGCTCATTCACAATCTTTGTTTTTCTCATTATAGGATAATTTCATATTTTTGGCAATATGTTTATGCCAGAGGAAAACATGTTTTTACTCACTAGATTTTTTAAAAAAGATCTTCAGACACGTTAACTCTTTATGCTTCATCCCTGCAGCAGTCTTTAAGAAAATCTAGCTATGGCATTAGTACATGCCTGGATGGCACAAACTGTGCCCCAAGAATCATAATGCAGCCTATCATCCAAACTGATGCCCTCTAAGGGATTGATAAATGTCCTAGTATTGCATCCTGCCTGGTAATGTAAGGGGGAGGGGAGAAAGAAGGAAGGAAGGAATGGGACATAGCAAATAGCTGATAGGTAGCATTCGGATTAGTGATCACAAGTTGTACAGAGCTAGTGTATGACTTTCCTTTAGTGACAAGCATATATAAAACCCCTGATTTTGGACACAGAAAGAATTCAGATGCTCACCTATGCACATTCAAATGATGACCTTTTGCACACAGGTTATTGACCCTGGTTTAGGGTTGCCAAGACCCCTGTTTGAGGGTTGCTTCTGGCCACCAAGGGATTGGAGAGGGTAGGGTTGCCAGATCCAGGTTGAGAAACTCCTGGAAATATGGCAAGGAGCCTAGGGAGGACAGGGATGTTAATGCCATGCCGTCCCCCCTCCAAAGTATCTCTGACTTTTCAATGATATTGCCAAACCTGCTTTTGAGAAGGATCACAACAAGCATTGGATGGCTGCCATTTGGGCATAGAAGTCCAGATTCCCCCATTCCCATTCACACAGCAGCTATTTTTTCTTCCCCTATCCCTGCAGTGGCCTTTTCCACCCACCTCCAAGACCACTGCAGACTGCTTTGTGTTTTTTAAGTTTAAGTTGAAAATTTACATAGTTTTATATTTCTATAATGGTATATCATGATAACAATTACTGATTTAAATGATCCTGGAAAATGTCCCCTGATTTTGTAGTGGGGAATGGCCAGGGGACCGAGGGAGGGAAAATGCTGGGAAACCTGCCCCTTAGAAGCTTAGTTATCACTGAACTGCAGCAACCATGGGGCTTCCAAAAGTCATTTCTGCAATGTGGGACAGTCATTTACCTGCAGTCATTCTGACTTCCTGCATGTGATCTCCTCCATCTTGTTTCAGTCCTTGAAGAGGGTCAGTGCACCTCATTTACAGAGCAATCATAAACAAAGTTACAATTTTTGACTTCAATGGAATGAGGAGGGTTGACTGTTGCTGATTGCATGGTCAGCCACTTCTCGCATGTCCAAAAATCTGATCAGCAGTGAGCATAATTTAAATGTACCAGGGTCTTACTAAAAGTTTAATAGCATGTTACATCACAAGACTCCTCACTAATATCTGTAGGATGATTCAGATGCTGAAATGCATTCAGCAGGTAGAAGTCTAATGAAAAGGTCTGATGTTGTTCTCCAAAAATTCTTTGAGTCTGAAAATCTATAATGGATTTAATTATGCAACATTTTTTTACAGAGCAATAATAATTTTAAATGAACTACAGTTTAAGAATAAGAGTCAACCCTAAGAAGCCTTTTAAACAGAGCAGATAGCTAGATAGCTAGATTTGGAGTGCAACCCCATCCCAGCAAATAGTGATCTGTCCATGAGAAAGGAACCATTGTCTTTGTCCTGCTCAGAACAAAATACCACAGCAAGACTATGACCTGTACAATAAGTAGGTCCAGTTATAACCTGAGACAGGACCATGACAGTCTCAGCATGAATGTTTAAGGCCCCTAGGTCAACCAGCTAGGCATCCACAACACCAATCCCAACCATTTCTGTCAGCTCAAGTAGGGAGACTGTTAGGGGACGAGGTGGGCAGAACATTCACAGAATCTCACTCCCGTTGCTCAATCCCAACAATAAATACAACATTACCCCCCAAAACATTAGTGCCATGAATGCCCTTACAGACTACAGTGACACTTCCGTCACCCACCAGACCTATACCAATATATCACCGAGCAGCCCCTGGGGGCATGACTGGGATAGGTTAACCCCTCCCCAGCCAAGTTCCAGTGATACATTTTAGGTCTGCACTCTCATCCAGGATTAAATCCTGGGTGGCTACTGTTTTTCTCTGTGACTGATCTGGCATTTAGCAGCAGGATTATATATGCTGATAGGTTGTTGATAAGGTACCCTTATCACTTGGGCTGGTTTGGTTCTGGCTGCCATGCTGAGCAGTTGCTCTGTTGAGCTCCTCCACCTTTTAAAATAAGTTTTAAACTTTTTTTACCCTACTTAGTTTTTTTTAATCTCTCAGCACTTGAGCTGGAAGAAGTCAGAAGGGGCACTAGCACACACTGTCTGTTGCCCCTTCTTACTTTGCCTACTGTTCTCCCACCACCAAATCCCCTCCTACCCTACATGCTATGAATTGTGGCATTATCTCTGACCCTTTTCAATCTCTGAAGCACATCTCTCTCACTGGCAGGCAAAGGATCTAGTGAACAGTAATGTGAAGACACTCCCACAGCTAATACTCAACATGCAAAAATTCAGATCCACCTCTCACCTGGGTCTTGGAAAACGTAGTAGAGAGAATGAGGTGGAGGGAGGGCAGAGAAAGACTTTGTCCATGGTGCCTCTGAGGCCTGTAGTGGCTCTCAGATGTCCCTAAGAATAGGTTGAAAAATCCACAGGTAATTGTAGTAATTGTCAGAACTGACAGATTCCAGTTCTATGTTACCTGGAAACTTTTTCCCCAAGGGGGCTGTTTTAGGACTTTTGTATGAATGAACCTTTGCGAACTGGAACATTTTGCCCTCCAACTCTGATATTCATATACTGGATTTCTGTAGTTGCCACTATCTGAATTTCCTCCTGCACGTTATGATCAGTAGGAGGTTTTGAAAATGGGCTTTCTAAAGCCAAGCAAAGGGGAGGGGGGAATGTCAACTAAGCACACTTTACACAGCAAGGCATCAATGATACAAACATATCCTCAAATGACCAAAAAAATACAGATGTTGCTTTGATCCACTCCTAAAAGAACAGTCATGGGTTTCTCACACTCTGAAAATGTAGCTATACCCTGTAAAATTCTTTCCCTACCAAAAGAAGCAATTTATACAGATTAAATGAGAAGGCACATTGAACCCAGATGGCAGCTGCCTGGTCTCTGGTTCCTTTAGCCACACCAATAACAACATAAGAAAGATTGAGCTGAACTTGCATTTATTTGGTAGAATAGAAAATCAGTGGTCTCCTTAATTATTCCAAAGCATTCCTGCCTGCTGAGAAATAAAATATTTATAAGACCTGTGGCTTTTGCAAAGGACATTAAAGATGAATTAAATTGTTAGATGGCCATAAAATTTAATTGGATCCAGCATGTAATTTGCATCTGTGAAGGAAAAATAAAAATTTTACTAGCCAATTCCATCCCTGGCATTAAATAGCTTTCACTGTTCTAGGAAGAGCCCTTCTGTGGTACTAAAATGGCAATATATCTACCACTAGCTCAGGGATATAGAAGGAAATCTCTAGGCTGTGGTTCCTTTTCCTGTTCCAGCAATTACTGGAAGATGTAGCATATAAGACTTGTTTGACATTTTGACTGTGGACATAATGACATGAATCCTGCAACTCTACTCAGAGAAGTCCTCCAGTGTAAGGAGCTTCCTTAGATTGGAGAAAGGCTTCAGGCTTGACTAAGTGGAATGTTAGGATACATGCCAGTAAAAATTATTGGTTTAAATTGGCTGCATATCAAAACAACTGCAAATCAGACAGAAGACATCTACGTGAAGTGATGGAGGACAGCAATTATGCGTGACCCCACTGGTTGGGGGATGGAAGAGACTTCACCCAAATATAGCAGACTAAAAGAGGTTGGAGGTAGCGATGCTAATTCACAGAAAAATTAAGATTTTTATTAAGGTCAGTCAGAAAGTCTGAAAACAATGTGCAAGCTTTTGAGTTCTCTAGAACTCTTCATTGGATTGGATATTAAACAACCAGGAATGCAGGGAATTTGAAACTGGCATAAAGTTTTGTGTCATTTTGGTTTCAGTCCTAATAAAAATAAACTACAGGTGATATTTATATTTTTCTTCCAAGAGGACACAGTAAAAAGGCCTCTCCTGTATTCAAAAACTCATCAAACCATTATGGGTCTACTACTTCATCTTGTGGTTTGGGTATGTGTTTGTGTGAGAGAATCTGCATGAGGAATTCAGGAACTTCTCCATTTCCAATAAAAAATTGCAAGTACCACATCCTAAGTCTGGGAGTGCATGCCTTCTTCTGTGCAGCTCATATTCTTAAGATAGGATGGGCTGGTTATTTTTTTTTTTCACCAATGAATAACTGCAGTCTGAGCACACTTATGGGCACCGTCTTCTTTATTAGCATGTATTACGGCCAAGCCCTGACCAAAGAGGTTTAAGAACAGGCTAGTTTTTTGCTAAGGGTTAAAGATAAACAAATAATAGCTATATTGGTCTGTAGTAGTCTTGTCCCTTATTCAAAGCCCTATACAGTTTGGGACCAGTAATAATAATGAATAATTTGAGGCATGATTCATCAGTAACTTTTGCTATGCAAGCCCTACTGAAATGCCTGTGTAAGCCCTACTGAAAAGCAAGAAGAAACAGGAGAAACAAAGAGACATGGAAATGTGCATTTGGTCTCTAGTAACCACAGCTCCTTTAACAACACAGATCTAATGCATTAGCACTCAGTAGAAAGATATCACAAATAAGAACAAAGAAAACAAACTAATTCCTGTCATCCTGCTGTACCTCTTCTTAACTAGGACTGACCTGCCTTCTCTAACAGATCTACCGTAAATTGTACCCTTCCCACTGCATGCACAGAATAAATGTATCCAGTGTACACGTAGCTGAGGCACGTGTCTTGTTGAATGTGTTGGTGAGGAGGGAGAAATTCAACAAATTTAAGGAGTAGACAGATGTTCATGCAAAGTGATCATGGGGTGATGGAATATCAGATTATAGAACCAAAGCTCCTAATTATCTTTCGCCAATCCTGCAGAAAATCTTCTTTCTCCATTCTCATTTGGAAGAAGACATTCTGCTTTCATGAAATCCCTGAGGTCGGAATAAACTGGAAAGAGTGGGTAATGGCACTGTTTAAACCACCAGAAAACAATGCTTGCATTTCAACCCTTCAAGCAGAGCATTTTCTGATGCTCTATTTGTTGGAAGGCCCTTGGTAGAGAATCTGGGGCTAAATATTATTTCG
This sequence comes from Sphaerodactylus townsendi, assembly GCF_021028975.2. Classification (NCBI taxonomy): domain Eukaryota; kingdom Metazoa; phylum Chordata; class Lepidosauria; order Squamata; family Sphaerodactylidae; genus Sphaerodactylus; species Sphaerodactylus townsendi. The sequence continues at coordinate 104,078,038 of NC_059429.1, forward strand.
ACTCAGCTTGCCTCTGTTGAACACAAAAAGAGTTTGAGCTATGTGGACCTTCAACCCAGTTTATTTCAGAGAATACATTCCATATGATGCCAGTGAACCCTGTAGAAGCTCAGTTTTTTTCTTCTGCTCTTATTCTGTGAAGGAAGCTGAACAGATGTCAAATAAGCACTCGTTTATGTGCTACTATGTATCCTATCAAGTCATTTCAAAGCATAATCACCTTTAAGGTCTGTCCTGTCTCACAGCAGCTGGGTTCCCAGTCCTTCTTTCTTTATCCAACCTTGTTGATTAAAAACAAAAACAAACAAAACACCAAATCTGGTTTCATTTTAATCTTTCACTTTGGACCCTTCCTTAAACATCAAAGAGGCAACACTTTGTCTTTTAGCAATCAAAAACCATCTCCAACCAATTAACACAGGAATCAAAACAGTATATCAAATTAGATCTGACCAAATTAACGGGAGAATGGCAGGAGGACGGAGCGGAGCAGCCAGGCACAGGAGAGTTTCAGATAGTTTTTGTTTTGTCTGTTGAAGTTGAAGGCAGATGAAATAATATCTACTTTCAAACATCAGATTGACATAAAATCCCAAAAATCTGGATTTTGAGGTGTAAAGAAATAAGATGCAACTGAATTAAAGATAGAATATGCAACTGAATTAAAGATATGTGGACCTGTCCAATACCCTTTTCCATATCAGATAGATAACCGTGGCTTCCTAGTACTTTTCAGTCATGCAACAGTTCTTTACCATTTGCTGGGAGAGCTAGGCACAAATTATTATTTCACCATGAAGTTCAGTGGGTGCACTGGACACTCTATGGGTCACTTGATATTTTACTTCAAGTAACATGATTGGCAGTCAACCATGGTTGCTCTCAAAAATATAATAAATGATAAATAATTAACATAATCCAGAGAGGTACAGAGTGATGTGTTTTTTTAAAAGGATGTGTCCTGAGAAAACAGGGAAGTGATCATTTTTTCTTGTACAACTATATGGTCATTCAGATTCTTGAGTGTATATTTATTTCTTATTTTGAAGGCACAAATTGGTGTAGAGACCCTCAGCTTTTTAAGAATCTCTTTGTGGCCAACTTCAGATTGGATAAATTGTCCACTATATTTTAGCATTATTATGTTTCTTACAGAAAGAATCGGCACCAAAAACAAAAGTGAGAGCTTTGAAATTGGGCAGGAGAAATAAGACATTTTCTGAGCTCTGCATAGCAAATAAGAAATGTCTTGAAACTGTCTTGGAGAAAATGATTGCTAGTTAAACATTTTCAAAATACAGCAGGTCTAACTGAAATAAAACATCCTGAAAAAGTCTTGGGGAAAGAAGGTGTGCAGAGTTATTCTTCAAATCACTTTTAAAATGTCCTCAAGATATTTTATTTGTGCTGTGCAGAAAAAGCCTATAAGAAAACAAGAGACACTGGAAAAGAAAACAATGAGGAATAGTAGAAGGCAGAGGGAAAAGAGGAAGACCCAAAATGAGATGGATTGACTTGATCAAGGAAGACATGACCCGCACTTTGCAAGGCTGTTAATGACAGAACATTTTGGAGGTCATTAATTCATAGGATTGCCTTAAGTTGAAAGCAACTTGGTAGCATTTCACACACACACACATGCACGCACGCACGCACGCATGCACACACACACACAGAGCGCCCAACTATCCAACTAAGGGGATCCCAAAAGTAAATTACCGTGAAACTTAAAGGTGATGTACGTTCATGACCATATCTAAAACAACAAATAATTAAAATGAGCACATATTTTCTTTCTACAAGTTCCATGATCGTAAACCAAAAATCAGCATCACAACTTCACAATTCAGTAGCAGAAAAACCTTGAAAAACATAGACTAAAGGCCCTCAAAGAAGCACTGTTTTAACAACTGGTGGAAAGCCAATTAAAGATTACGCTAAACAGGCTTTCTTTTAAGGACATTCCAGAAACATGGTGTTGCTACTGATTGCCCATCAAATTTCAGATACTGAAAGTATGCAGAGAAATATATTTCTGATGATGACATCAATGTCCAGACAGGCGTGTAAGGAAAATGTTCTCTAAAATTCCGACAAGAAAGCAGAATAAACGTAACATCCCTTTGATTTCAGTGGTGCTTAGGACAGAAAAAAATGATATGGAAAACATGACAGTGCTGCAGAAAATAGCAACCTTATGCCTATTCTCTGCTTATCATACATATAATCTACTGAAACTCCATGTTGGTGGTGTCATGTCAAGTGGATTCAGCAGCGAGTTAGATACATTTTTAGTGGCAGTTCACATCACCCATAACATCTATTTTCATCGTTATTTTCAGGCAAGAATGTTTAAACTGTACATATGAATTCCAATTAATTAATGAATTTTAAATAAACATATTATTGAACTCTTTAGTGGACAAGATGCATGAAGCTGCTGCTGATTCAGTCATAATATATTTCATAATTCTAAAAACAAAAGAATAAAAATTAAGAAGTATGGCATAGACAGAATTCAGTCTATGCAATACATGTTTTCTTTGCTCTAAAATACTTATGTGAATTTAAGGCATGAGGTCTCCTGGAACACAAGTCTGGTATGTCAGTTGTTTTGCAGGATTTTAATTAGTTTGCATTTAATTAACCATGTGCTGCCCTGAAAAGCATACATCTAAAGGAATCAATTTATTTGTGTCACTCAGGAAGCCACATATACTTAGGAAAACAACTGTCTTGTTGAAAGAAATATTTCAAGAACAATGTATTATTAAATCTTTGTCTGAAACCCCTTTGTCATGGCTGGTGACATGCCTTTTAGTATCAACTGTTGCAAAATGAAATGTATGCAAATGCTGGTCAGGAAAAGGGAGAGCAATTTGCCAGGTAACCTTTGAGTGCATGATGTTACAAAATCATTACTGGATTGTTTTTCCCCCTTCCGGCTAAAATATTTGTAGGGAGATAGAAACACTCTCCAGGAGCAGAAAATAAATATGAAAGACTACATCTACTTTTTATTTACCAGGGCTTCCTTCTGTGGAAATAAACCAAAAATATATCTGTGGAGAAATGGCTCCTTCCCCACCCCCTTCCTTTTTTTCCTCCCCTTCTCCAATCAGGTATCAGAGATTTGGAGGACTTAGAAATTCCAGAGGAACATCAGGAAAAGCTAACTGACCTAGGGGAAAAAGATATCTTGACCCAGCCTGACCAGGTCAAAAGAGGGTATGGGAACTGATAAAACTCTGGGAAGAGAAGGACAAGGTCTCTTTCTCTTTCTGCTGGGTCACTGAAGAGAGCAGACCTCTTGGCGGGGCTGTGAGCCCATTTTTGAACCATGTGCTCATCCAGGGAGCTCACTCAGCCTGCCAGGTAATGAGAACTCTTTGAGAATTGCAACCTTCTAAGCTTTAAGGACAACTGCTAGGGTATGTTTAGGGAGAGGGACAGAGGATTTGCATTTATATCTCCATTGTTTTGGAAACCCTTGCTCAATCTGGTGCAGTGCAAAAATATACTTGTAACCATTTTATTTTTAATAAATACTTTTAAACCTTAGATGTGGAGAACAGTTTTATGTACCACAAATGCCCCACTGTCTTGGATACGCTATCTAACTGGGGGGGGGGGGGAAGGCTGGTAGCTGTTGAGCAGCTTTTCCTCCGGGACCTCCAATCTGCCATGTGGAACCCAGAAGAGGGAAACCAGGGGAAACTGAGGCTTAGCCTCACAGTTGGAAAGGAAGTTGGGGAACCCTGACCTTCCCCAGTGGGCAGTTCCTCAAATGGTCAGGTGGTGGCAGCGGTTTACCCAGAGAGAAAAGTAGCCCTCCCCAGGAAAAGTTGACAACTCCTGGGAGAGGCTTGGGAGCAGAACAGGGCCTGCCAGGCAAAGCAAGCCCATTTCGCCTCAACATCCATTGTCCATCACTTGAACACAAGTCAGACTTAGTGATAAAAATTGAAATTGAGCTGTGTTTAATTAGATCACTGTATCTAGTTCAGCATTCTGTCTCCTCATAGTGGCAAACCAGATGCCCATGGAAGACCAGGAAGCAGGGTACAGAAGCCAAAGCAGGGTACAGAGCCCCACTGACTGAGTAGTAGCATTCTGATGAACCTATCTTTCATGAGTTAGTCTAGTTCCTCCTTTAAAGTTATGTAAAATTATGGCCATGGCTACATCTTGTAGCAACGAATTTCATAAATTGTGGTGTGTGGAGGGGTGCCGATGTACATGACACCGGTGCCAGCCTGAGGCCATTCGCACACTTGTGTGTGGGCATCCCTGGCGCTGCCATGGCCTGCAGCAGCACCTCTTGCCTTGAAATGGCAAAACAAACAAATAAATAAATGTGTAGTTGTTCTGAATTCATCTTTTACCACCTTAGGACACCTTAGGAAGATGTAAAAGGTCATATGAGATATAACTATTGTTGCACAGAACATTTTCCCTGTCAAGTCACATCTAACTTAAGTTGATCTCATGGACTTTTCAAGGCATAAGATGTTTAGAGGTGGTTTGCCATTGCCTGCCCTCACATCATGACCCTGGTATTCCTTGGAGATCTCCCATCCAAATACTTGCCAGGATCAACCCTACTTAGCTTCTAAAATTTGACAAGATCAGCCTAGCCTAGACTATCCAGGTCAGCACACACAGAATATTATTAAATTTCTTCCTTTCTAGGTTCAGAGTGCACACCCAAACCATGCCCCCAGTCTTTGTTGTCAATCAGTAACCAGATCTTCTTCCTCTGAAATTCATAAAAAACTAAAATTTGAAACAATTTTGACTTGTGTCTGCATCTGGACTTGTGTCTGGCTCTATTTGCAGCAAGACTGGTGGGCTTTTCCCGGTGTGGTCTGGAGTCACTGACTGCTTGTGTATAAAACTACGAAGCTGGAGATGTCCCAGTTTATTAATCAAATGCAGGGGCAAACTGGGTGTTTGAACTGATCAATTAGTCTTATTATTTTTACATAGTGTTAGTATCAATTTATCGATCCATTGATATGGTTATTTAATTGTTTTTTCAAAGATATCTAAAGATATGCAGGAGTGGGGAGGCCATGGGCAATAGAAATGATATGGCAGAAGAAGTGGGAAGTAGTTGGCAAAAGAGAGGAGGGCGAGGGGGAAGTATGCAAAGCAGTGTGGGGATGGGTGGGTAAGATTAGGTGGGTTGGCTGCAGGAGGAAGAAGAGGTCTAGGTCAAAGCTGTGCTCACCGGCAAATCTGTCCTGCTGTGGCAGTGAAGCAAAATTAAATCCTGCTATAAGTGGATTTGCTTGCTGTGGAGAGACTGGAAAGTGAAAGTGGGGCTTGAGGAAATATGTCTGTACAAGAAATCTTGCTATGGGGGCCATTCACATCCACCACACAGCAAGCACTTTGTGTGTACTATTTTATATCCCCAAGCATGATACAGGCACTGCTAAATCACTAACGAAAGGAACCACAATAAGTCATGACTCAAGCTGCAAGTTTCTCCCAAGCCTTTTCCAGCACTAGTCAATATGGTACCAGTAGTTCCATCCGAAAGATCACCTTCTCATAAGGGTGAGGACCCCTACCACAGAACTTGTGTCAGAAAGGAAATTGGGTCCTCTCTTGGTGACATTGTCCAGGATGTAAAAGCAGACCTAAAATATGTTTATTTTCTAATGTTTATTGAGTACGGTTGTCAACATTTTGGTTTGGAGTTCTCCCAGAATTATAACCAATCTCTAGAGATCAGTTCCCCTGGAGAAATGAAAGCTTTGGAGGGTGACCTCTATGGCATCACATCCCTCTTGAGTTCTCTCCTTCCCCCAAGCTCCACCCCGCAATTCCACCCACAAATTTCCAAGAATTTTCCAACCCAGAGTTGGCAACCATACATACTACACATTCTATTGTTTTACAGGAGCCCAGCTTGCTGAACACTATTTCCCTCTCTGGGTCTCTTTCTGTATACTCTGACAGCCTTAGTTCTGACAGTTTTGTCCTGTATGAGGATGTAGATATTAATTTTCCTTACTCAGTCTGTTATGGCAATCATAATTTCTATCCTCCCATTTAAGTGTCTCCATATCCATTGTCTGTTTCTCTGGCTGAGCCAATATGTCAATATGGACAGAAAACGTTTAAAGAATTTTTTTTATTCATTCCCAGTGTTCAGATATCAGATTAATCACAATGTAGAAAATGCACTGCTCTGTGTATCAAAGAGCTGAACACATTCTACTCCCTTTGCAGCAGACCTCTATGAATTGCAGATTTTGTAGCTGAGCTCTGTCCTTTGAGGCACTCTGAACAGAATATCAGTGTAGCCATGGGCAACATATTTCTTTTAGAGCTATCTACCCCCTGCTTCCCCAGGCCACAGAATCACAGAGAGAGATCCTATTAATATGAATTTTAAGTTGGATTTGTATTGGCAGAATAAACATGCAGAATATAAGCTAGAGTTTAATTTTATGACGACAAGTATCAATAAAATAAAACTTAATCATTCAATGTATTCATTTTTTTCTCTGTGGGAAGCCTTTTATTGTTGTAACTAAGAATGCATCCCACTGTGGCATTATTTTCATATGTTCAGTGACAGAGGACTAGTGACATTAACAAATTTTAGTCAAATAGGCCACAAGTCACAATGAACAAATCGACAGCTGCCTCACAAGTAGCAAGGATTTGAAAGACAGAAACAATACAAATTTATAACTGGACTCGTGATGGTTCAGAAAGAGATAGACAGTAGTACCTGATACTGACTCATGACTGAGAGGAAAAGGCAATCCAGTGACTAAAAGTTTGATGGCTACAGATGGCTGAGGTAACACCATGAAAAGGCATAGCTATTGAAGGACCAGCAGTGCCCAGAATGGCCATTGATAAATGACTTCATTGGGCACTGATGGTCAATCACCAGCCACGCTCCAGCGTAGTACTGCACTTTCTGCTCTCTGTCCCAAAGCAAGTAAAGACATGAATTCCTTCTCTCCCAGTCTGCCCCACCTCGCAAGCTACCAGTGAACTTCACACTTGAATCATGACATCCTCTGTATGTGAAGTTGAATATTATAACTGCAGAACCATCTGTGTAAAGCAATCTCAGCTGTGTGTATGTATGTGTGAGTGTGGGGGGGAGTTGTGCCAAGCAGAGCCCCACAATAGGGAAAAAAGGAACCCACCATATACCCATGAAAATCCTAATATTTTGCGCTCTCTCCATACTTATGTTATATTGCCAGGAATTAAGTTCCAGTTTGCTCTACTAATTGTACTGTTCAGATAGTTTATCACATTTATATAGTACCAAGGTCTTCAACATGGTTTACATGCAGTTATTCTCTTTTACCTCTTAACAACACTCTTAACGACAAACCAAGAAACACTAACTGGCCAAAGGTCACTTGGGGCCTTTCCCCACTTTCGTCCTTCCCCTCTATGCCGCGCGCTGCTCTCAGGGCGCAGCATCCCAGGCGCGCGCCCGGCTGTCCCCACGACCCCGCGCTCTGCGCGGGGCCATCAAAAGGCGCTGTTGAGAAGAGTGCCTGGGATGCTGCGCGCTGAGGGGCGCGACAGCAACAGCTTCGGGGCGGCTGTGCTGTCGCCGCCCCTCTCAGTGGGGAGTGCCGAGGGACCCCGCGCTACTCTCCTCGAGTAGCGCGGGGCTTAAGGGAAGTGGGGAAAGGCCCACAGTGAGTTTTAGAAAAGATCTGTACCAGGGGTATATCTACAGAAAACGGTGCCCAGGGCAAGTTGTCAAACTGTATCCCCTAACTTCTGCATCTGCCTCTTCCTCCCCAACTTTTGAGTTTGCCTATCATTCCCCCCACCTACTGGATCTGCCTCTCTTACCATAATTTTTTGACCTTCATACCATTAAGCCCCCTCCTTCTGGATCTACTTCTCCCCACCCCAACTTTTGGATCTTCCTCTCAAGTCATCCACCCACTCACTCACTCACTCACTCTCTCACCCACCCGCTCTTTCACCCACCCACCTACTTGCAAGTTGCCCGCCTGCCCACTTGTTCTCTCACCTTCCCACCTACTCACTTGCCGAACATGAGGGCCACACTCCAGCCACCTTCCTGGCCTATGGGGTGGGGGTAGGTGGGCAGCCAAATGAACACCTTCCACATGAACCAAATGAATGGTGACTGGAAAGCCTGGCCCCTCCCATGCCTCCCAGGTTATGCATCTGATCTGTACACATGCCTGCCTTGTCCAAATTTAGCATCATATCCATACAAGTTCTCACACAATAAGTAATTTCCATCTAAGGTCAAGTTCACGCCAATCACAGAACTCAACTGGCATCACTAACTGAAGCCCCAGCCATATTCTTTGCTTCAACCCTTCTTGTCTGTGACTGGAATCTCCCTAACATGGAAAGCCTTGCCAGTAAATTTGCGCTCTGAAGCACTCGGTTTGTGAAAGTGACCTACTCCCTCCTCCATCTCATCTGGGGAGGTAATTAGGTTGAGCAATCAGAGCAGCAGATGGTGTCACTCATCACAAACAAATGTTACTAAATAAAACAGATAATATGAAGCTTTAGAAAAGGTTACAGTACAGATTTTCAATAGTGAGAGAAGTCACAAACTCCAGCTGACAAAGCAAAGAAAAGAGAGAGCTGGAATAGGTGGCCAGAAAGAGAGAATGAAAGTTGGGGGACAGTGGCAGAAATATAGAGAATAGAGAGTTGGGAGAGAAAGAGAGAAAAAGAGAGCTGGAATAAGCGGACAGACAGAGAGAGTTCAGGTGGGGGGCAATAGAGAGTTGGGGTAGAGGGCAAGAAAGACAGAGAAAGAGAGATGTGATGGCTGGCCGGGCAGAAAGTTAAAAATAGAGTAGTGGAGCACAAAAAGAGAGCTAGGGTAAGGGGCCAGAGAGAGAGGTGGGTTAGTTAGGTAAAAATAGAGAAGATTAAGAGAAGGGGTGGCAGGAGGATGGATAGTAAGAGGCTGAGAAGAAGGGGAAGAAGAAAAAAGTGGGGGTAATGTCCTAACTTGCAGTTTTTCACCTAACGGGCTCCCCATCTTCACAGGTACCCTGCTGCCCCACCCCCCAGCAAAACCAGAATCCAGCTTTGCAAATGGATGTGTGTGTGTGTGATATGGAGATGGGGAGAACTCTGTCCATTTTCACAGACACCCTGTTGGCTCCCCATCTGCAAAGATGGGATTCAGCTTTACAAATGGTGAGGGGGTGCCTATGGAGATGGGGAGAATTTTGCTCACTCCCCTCTTTGCAAAGTCAAGATCCAGCTTTGCAAATGAAGAGGGGTTGCCTATGGGGATGGGAAGAATTGTCCCCATCTTCCCAGGCACCCTATTGGTTTTCTCCTTTGCAAAGTTGGAATTCAGTTTTGCAAACAGGGCAGTTGTCTATGGAGATGGAGAAAACTCTCCCAATCTTTACAGGCACTCTGCTGGCTTACTCCTCCCTTAGCAAACCTGGAATCCAGTTTTGCATAAGGGGGGAGGGGATGTCTCTTCTTTGCAAAGGTAGGATATTTCGGGCGTCTACAATTTCAGTGTTTGTGCCAGGTGCCACTTACTGTAAATATGCCTTATCCTCATCTCTTGCTCTATGTATCCTAGATGGTTTTTTTATGGTTTTTTTGTGCATAATGGCCTTTATTGCTGGTTATGTCATAAATAATACATTTTATGTTGTCCAATCAGTAAAAGAAGTCTAGATTTGATTACAGAAATTTAATTTCCCCCCCAAAACTCCAGGTTTCCTCTTAAAGATTCGGATGGACTTGCCGCACCAACCCCGTCTAGGCGACGGGCTGATTTATGCCCGCCCGCGGAGACTTATGGATCCACTTGGTTTCCTGAATGCTCTGCGGGACCCTGAACCCGCCGGCACACTCGATGAGCAGGTGGAGGACTGGAACTCCCGACTCTCCGATGCCATCGATGTTGTTGCTCCCCGGCGTCCTCTACGCCCTCCGCTCTCGGCACGCTCCATGGTATACAGAGGCTGCGCCGCGATGAAGCGGGGGCTTAGACGCCTAGAGCGAGTGTGGAGGAAATTCATGATTTTAAGCTGCTTTAACATCCTATAGGACGCTTTATGAAAGCCTATGAGATGTATGCAAAGGAGGCTTAAGAGGACTTCCTCCTCGCTATCTCATAGCTCTACCGCTCAATTATTCGCGATAATTCGATCACTGACCTTCCTATCGAGAGATCTCAAACCCCCAATTGGATATTAGCTGTGAGGCATTTATGAGCTTTTTTCATGATAAGATCGCCGCCCGCCATGACCTTCCATCCACGCTAGCTACAATTAGCTTAACTGATGACTCCTGCCGCATCTTCGAAGTTCTTGTTTGACCCAGTTTTCCACTGCTCTCTGAAGCCGCTGTCGACAGAGCCTTTAGCTGCTGTTAGAGCCTACTACCTGTCCCTCTGGATCCGCGTCTGCGTCTTGAGAAGCTTGTGAAAACCTGCCGGGCGGAGCACGTAATTCTGACCCACATCCTGTTGAGTATCATCAAATGGTTCTCTTGAGCAAGAGAACCTTCCTGGATGGGTTGAAGGATAGCAGTGGTCCACCCAATTTTTACTCTTAAAGACCACCGTTAGATCCAGGAGATCTGGCCACCATTACGCCTGCCCGTCTCGAATCTTTCGTTTCTGGGGAAAGTGGTAATTGAAGAGATGTCGTGGAAGCAGCTTCAAGGTTTTCTGGATGACGCATCGGCTGACTTCAATTCCTTCCAGTCCGGCTTTTCCGTGCTGGGCATGTGGGGCCGAGAACTGTTCTGCGCCGCCCGTCACAGACACACTCCGCATCCAGCTTGACCAGTGGGCCGGAGTACGCGCTTGCTGAGTGTTGCTTAGGGATCTCACCGCTTGAGCGTTTGATCAAGTCGCAGTCCGACTCTAACCTTTTGGCCCACCGCCTGGGTCAGCCCGAGGCGGGGCAACTGTCCTTCAGGTGGAATAACCTGCGTTTCTCAAGGGGCGGACTTCCAACTAAGTGAGGTGCGGGGACCAGGCCTCCTCGAAGGTACCCGCTTCACGCGGTGTACCCCAGGAGGCATTATTGTCCTAGCTGTTATTTAACATCTATATGCGACCTGCTTGCTCCAGCTGGTAATGGAGTTTTGGGCTGATTTTGCCCATCAGTACAGCTTGGATGACACACAGCTCATTCTGTTGATGGAGGGGAGCAGCCGCCTTCTAATGGCTCTCCGGCAGCATTGTTTGGAGGCTGCTGCTGGTTGGTTAAAACTGGGCGCAGAGCAGGCTAAAACTGAACCCCTCAAGACGGGAGATCCTAAACTGAAAGCTTGGTATTGAGGGGAGGGACTTTCCAGCCGCCCCGTGGGGTGTGGGAGGGGGTCACATTGACACCGACTCCTCCGTCCAAGAAGCCTGGGGGGTCCACCTGGATTTGTCTCTCACAATGGAGACCCAGGTGGCCTATAAGGCAACCCGGCTGCCTTTCTTCCACCTGGCCAGGGGTCTGGCGGCTGGCGCCTCTCTCCTCTCCAGAGCCCGGGACCTAGCTTACTCAGTGATCCATGCAGCGGCCATTTCCAGATTCTGGACTATTGCACATCTCTCGGGCTTACGCTGGCCTTCCCCTTTGCGTCTGATCCGCCGTTTAAAACTGGGGTTTCACCATGCACGGCAGCACGCCTGCTTACAGGCAGCACCTTCAGAACACATCCAGCCTGCGCTGCGGCAGGCTGCATTGGCTGTGCAGAGTTCCGGATCATCTTCAAAGGTGTTGGTGTTGACCTTTAAAAGGCCATTCACGGCCTGGGGACCATCGTGATCTTCGGCGAGACGGTGATCACCCCCATATGTCCCTAGGCTGCCTCTCCGGGCGTGAGGCCAACTTATTGAGTAGTCCCTGGCCCCTCGGCTGGCGCGGGCTGGCGCTCCACAGCGGGCCAGGACTTTACAGCCCCGGGCCCCCCGCCTGGATGGAAACGCTCTCCCTCCAGCTGTCGGGCCCGGACCTCTGGCGGACTAACCATGGAGTTCAGCGGGGCCTGTAAGACGCAGGAAGCTGTTCCGCCCGGGCCTTTGGAGGACTCCAGTCATATAATAGTGCCTCCGCCTGCTTGGCCCATAACACCGGGCCGCGACTCCATCACTGTGGATTACCATGCCTCCGCTTCATCGCATTGGGGAGGGAGGGATTTTATACTGTTAAGGAAATGCTGGACGCACCTCTACCCATCTTGGATTTTAATTACCTAATTTAATTGGTACATATCTAAACTTGGATCGCTGCTTTTAAAATGTTATTAATTATAATTATTTTAAATGGTATTGCAAAATGTTGTGCATGAGTTCTCCGGGGATGGGGCGGTATAGAAATCTAATAAAATAATAATAATAATAATAAAAACAAACCTGGAAAAATGTTTTTTCCCCTTGTGAATTCAAAGTTTCCAGATATGTTAATCTCTACCTGTACTGGGTACATCAGCGCCAACCTCGTGTCAGACTTCTCTAGATAGTTTCAAAATGGTTTCCCTGATCAATTTCAATGGAATGCTTGGAGTTGTGAAGACTATTTCATGGAAAACTGCATCCTTGTCCGTCGGTCCGTCCGTCCATCCGTCTGTCTATCTATCTATCAGAAGAATGTAGTGCTATCCTTTAGTAAGATTATTAACATGCCTCTCTTACAAGGGATTTTCCTACATGGTTAAAAGAAGATGAGATTATACCCTTTCTCCAGAAGCCATCTTTGCATAAGATGGATGTGGACAATTATGAACCTGTGTCTAATTTCCTCTTCTAGGCAAAGGTGATTTAACAGGTTGTGGCAAAGCAACTGCAGACATTTCTAGATGAAACATCTGTCCTTGACCCACTTCAATCTGGCTTGAGGCAGGATTCCAGGACTAAAACTGTACTATTGGCCTTGGTTAATGATCTCCAGCTACAGTTGGATAAGAGCAATCCATCATTGCCAATACAGCAGGACTTTAGATGGTTGACCAAGATATTTTGGTGGATTGATTGAAACAAATGCTTGGATTTTGATTGATTTTGTTCTTTCTTGTTGTAAGGAAACAAAGAATTACTATGGGAAAGGCAGACTCAGTTATTTCGGACTTTATGGATAGGGAGTGTTTTATCCCTACTGGGTCCAAAAGTGTCTATTTTATAACTACTGCTGGGCATAAATTGGAAGACACAACTTGGGACAGCACAGAATTCAAATTCCACTAACTATCAATAAACTATTCATTTGAGCAGGGAGACGTCCATGCCTCACCTCTTCCTCTGTTTGGCTTCTGGTGCCTCACTGGAGTCCACAAGACCTCAGATTGAAGAAAGGATAAGGTTCTTAGGCACTTGGGTGCTGTGTGGTTTCCGGGCTGTATGGCCGTGTTCTAGAACACGGCCATACAGCCCGGAAACCACACAGCACCCAAGTGATTCCGGCCGTGAAAGCCTTCGACAATACGTTCTTAGGCACTGTTTACCTTATCCTGACTCTCTCCTGCCTACCCATGCCTCCCTCCCTCACATCTTCCTTCCCAGCCCCTGTGAAGGTAATACAGTAAGCTATGCCTGCCCTAGACTATGCCAACTTCTTGTAAGGCCCTCTCCCCCTGAAAGGTTGGGAACCGCTTGGCTGTCTCAATGGCCAAACCCTGCTTCCATTTCCCACTGAGCCACAGCCACCCCATGATGACTTCGAACAACTGTCCATATATTGGCATCCCTTTAAAGGTGTTCCTACCTGGAAAAAAGGTTCCTGGTTAAGTTTAGGGATTCCCGCACACCTGGACATCGCAATGTTGTAAGTGACATAATTAATTAGCTCACAAATTAGTTCCTTTTCCTCCCTGCTTTGCACCCTCCTTCCTGAATCAATTGCACTGAAAGATGTAATGACTCCTGAAAATCTTTTGTCACAAAGTCCAGCATAATTGGGATCACTGCCAAAAATTCAGAAGTGAGCATAATAGTGCAAGAAAGAGAAGAGTAAAGCCGGTTTACCCAGGCTCTTAATTTCCTAAAGCAAGCAAGAGCACAATTGGGCTTTGGAATGGTATTTATTTGCACTTTGCTACTGATTTAATAGTCATTCCATCTCCCCAGGGTAATGTATGAGAAATGTAGGTCTATGAAGGGCCACAGGGATCTTTAACAGATAATTCCCATTACTTCCACTTAACTATAAATCTCAGGAATCTGTGTAGCCAATAGTTAAATGTTGTAAAATTGATATGTTTGTATTGTAGTTTTGCTGTTAGGTTACCTAGAAATGTGCTGGCTAGAGCTGTTGCTACCTGAGGCAAGTAAATGGGGAAGGGAAAGAGGCAGTCCAAGAAGCACAAGCACACACCGTTAGTTGGACAAATTGCTGGCCACATCTTGTTTATTAATTCCCACAATAATAGGAGCAAAGGCACAGAATGGGGATAGATCAGAACTGGGTGGCATGCCTGCTGACCCAACAACCAAGCCAAAGAACACCAAAGAACTGGGTTACTTTGAGGCAAACTACAAGAGGTTTTTTAAAATATTCCCAAACACAGACAATATCAGCTTGAAGGAAATGTGATTTCTTTAGGAAAAACCACATGAACTGACTCAGCTGCCATCAAAGTAGTTCATAAAAGGGTTTACAGTAGAGTTTTTACCTCGGGAAAAAGAAGGCTGGCTTAGGACCAGCCAAGGACATTGTAGAACTGTGATATACAAACCAGTCAAAAAGAAAAATGCTTAGCTGTAATTGCCAACAATAAAGAGGCAATGGGATCACAATCTTATTTTGCTTTCATGAAAAATCAAGTAGAATCTAAGTGATCTATGTAGGCAGAAAGATCACCTGTTGGACAAGACAACATATAATACCATTTTTACCCTGGCATAGCAGGTATACACATAGAATACTATATGCAGGTCTCATCCTTGTATCTCATGAAGGCAATAAAAACTGATATCACAGTGGAAGAAGTAATTAAAAAAATTGAAAGAGGTTCCAGCATTTCAGGAACTAAAGAGTGACGACTTATGAGGTAAGACTGAGGGATTTTAACACAAATATCCCAGAAGAATGATACCTAAGGGGAAACAAGTTAACACTATGTAAATTTCTAAAGAGCTATCATCTGGGGAAGGGGAAATGATGTAAGGCAGATATCAGAGAAAAAGCAATGGACATATGGCAGGAGCCCCCCCCCCCCCCGAAACCAGCCTGGGGTGAAGGAAAGACCTAACATTATCAAATAACTGAAAGGTTTGCCTCAGGTTATAGCGTCTTCCTCTATAAATCATTCATATTCTTGAGTTCACCTGAAATTTAGCCCTCTGAAGTTCTCCAGTTTTCTCCTCTTGGGATAACTGGAAATCCACTGTTGGTCCAGGGACCCAAGAAAAAGTATAAACCAGTGGTCAAAAATACTCAGGCCAACATTTAGTGGAGGTTATACAAGCAAATTTGAACAATACTAAGCAGCAGCTCTACTACAATATTAGGCTACTAGCACATGCTCTGCCCCTACCTAAATTTTAGTAATCTTAAAAGGACACCCAGACTTTCTTTAATTACCGTATATACTCGTGTATAAGTCGACCCGCATATAAGTCGAGGCACCTAATTTTACCACAAAAAACTGGGAAAACTTCTTGACTCGCGTATAAGTCGAGGGTGGGAAATGCAGCATCAATTGAGGCATCAGTAGGTTAAATGTTTTTGAATATTTATTTCAAAGAAAAACAGTAAACTGGCTCTGTAAGTGGAAAAGAGGATCAACAAGAACAATATGGTATCAACAATAACTTTAAAAGTACAAAAACCTTAGCTCAACCAGCAACCAAGCTAAAACACAAGAGTTAAAATCCTTCAAAACTGGATTCCTCATCATCATCTGTATGTCCAAATGTAACCCAACTTAGATTTTAAGAGGGATATTATCAGAAATGAAAAATCTACTATTAGCTTCCATTGTAAACAAGGGGGATGGGGCATCCCCTTTGGGGTCAATAACTTTGGATCCCCTGACCCAAACTTCACCAAACCTGGCTGGTATCATAAAGAGACTCTCCTGATGAGACCAGCCAGGTTTGGTGAAGTTTGGTTCAGAGGGTCCAAAGTTATGGACCCTCAAAAGGGTAGCCCCATCTACTAATAGCTCCCATTGAAAACAATGGGGAATGGGGGCACCTCCTTTGGGGGTCCATAACTTTGGACCCCCTGAACCAAACGTTACCAAACTTGGCTGGTATCATCAGGAGAGTCTTCTGAGGGTACCCTGAAATTTTGGTGCCTCTAGAATAAAAACTGCGCCCCCTGCTGGCCGGCAAAGTAAAACCACAAAATTTTTTTTAATGACTCGCATATAAGTCGATGGGAGCTTTTTCCTCACTAAAAATGTGCTGAAAAATTCGACTTATACATGAGTATATACGGTATGTCAAAAAAGGGAGGAAATGTTCACCATCTGTTCTCTCTCCCTCCCCCTCCCGCTCCATTTTGGTGCTTTTCTTAATTGGCCTATTTATTAGCTGGAAAAGACACTGGCTTTGACACTGTGGCCCAGCAGAAAGAGCTGAACCTTTCCCCCTATTCCCCACAGGAATATCACCATATGTGCTCCCGCTGGTGGGCCGGGAAGCAGTGCCTCCAAGTTGAGCCACACTTTTTCTTCTGTAGCTTTTGCCAGCTTCAGGCAGCATGAGAAGGTTTTGTCTCCTTGTGGAACTTCTGGTCTCCAGTGGAACGTTAGTAGATTTAGGGGGCAGAGTGTCATTAGAGAAGCATTTAGGTCCAGGTAGCTGGTTGTTAAGGGTGCAGTGTTGTTGTGGATGAACAACATATCACCAGATTTTATTTTGCATGAAATATCAGGGTGGTAGGCAAGGCTGGAAAGTGTGTTAGAGGGAGTGGTGGGGGTGCTGGTGAGTTGAGCATCTCATTCAAAGAAATATGGGTGGAGAGGTTATTTTCCCCCTCTACTTTGACCTTGGTGATGTGCAGCGCTATCTCTGTGCAAAATAAGATCTCTATTATTCATGATCTCCTGTTAGAGGAAAATATAGGCCTAGCCTGCTGAAACGAAAGTTGGCTGGATGAATTTGCGAATGTCATTCTATTTCAGTTGGCAGCAGCTGGATTTAAAATCCTTCACAAGTTCTGAACTGGAGGATAGGGTGGGTGGGGTAGCTGTCCTCCCCCATGAGTCTTTTACCAATAACACATTCCTGATGCAAACATAAAGCACTTTTACTCTTTATTTCTCTGGTTATTTCTGAGCATGCAATCCGGGGGAGCGGGGGGAGGTTGATGTAGTTATGGAAGTGGTGTAAGGGCATGCTGACACTAGTGCCCCAGTTGCTGGTGCAATGGGAAAATATACCAGCAGGAGGGGAACTAACACCAGCAGCTGGTTGCTGTGAGGCTCCACAGCACCCGAACATGGAAGCTGGTACTGTGCCGAAACTCCTGTGGCTCAGGGATCCATACTGGCACTAGTGGGGGTGTTCTTCCAGGAGTGGAGCCAATTTTAGTCAACATCCTGTGACTTTTGGGCCTAGGTATACTCCTGTTGGTTGGTGCAGAGTACACCAGCTAAAAGTGTGGTGCAGCCCATTGGGCTGCATAGGGGTTTTCAGGGCATCTGGGGTTTTCTGCCTGTTTTTCTGCTTCCCACACTGCCCAGAACCCTTGTGGGTTTTAAGACTTTGAAAAAAGCATAAACTTCTATAGGATGGTTTACAAAGGGATCCAATAAACTTCTGATTTTAAAGCAGTTTTGTAGTAGAAGGGCTGATCAATCTTACTGCAGATAGTTTTTTGTAATACCGGCCTTTAATTGTTCTATACCAAGCACCATTAATTTGCTCAGTATGGTACTCAGCATGTTCCTTGCAAACCACCAGTTTACTCAGAAACACATGGAGATAAAACAAAGGCCCCATGAGCAGACATGATAAGCTGTCCTCCTCCTCATCCACCAGCATAATATTTTAATAGAGCATCCACACAATGATGTATCAGCACTGAAATTCCTGGGGGTCAACAGAAGAGGGATGTTCATCCCAAGGATTTCAAAGGGATCTAAGGTGTGGTGCAATACAGAGGCCTCTAGAATAAATTATTTTTGTATTATTGCAAAGAGCTGAATAACAGAATGCACCTAGATTGGGAACATTTTTCTTGGCAGCTGTAATTACCCACATTAGGAGTGCTAGATTTATGCAAGAGCACTGACACTTCATTGAAGTGTGTTGCCCTTTAATTCATTTCTAGCCAGCTGTGGGGGTTGTCATGGAGACCTCACATCTGTCACCCATTCGTGTGGAGCCTTTTAAAATTAACCAAGACTGGAGGAGCTTTTATTTCTCAATGTGCGTTTGCCCTAGATTTAGTCATCCCCCCTCCCTCTGCCAGCCGCTTCTGTCCCCAATTTCTCTTATGCAGGGGAAGTTCATAATCTTCCTGATGAACTTATCCAGCTGTTGTGCAGCTGAAAGCAAGTCCGTATTGCACGTTGATTTATTAAGATTGACCTACACCTCCAGCCTTTGCTTGAACATCTGTTGGATGCTGAAATGAAACATCCACCCGTTCACAACATCATAGTTCTGTTTCGGTGATGTTGTCCTGAATAATCTAAAAAAGTTTCTTGTTGCTTTAAAAACACACACATCCAGAAAAGCAATTTATTCTTAAACCTCTTAGGGAAAGACTTTCCCCCAAATACACTCCTGCCCTCATTTGTAGAGGAGTTTATTAAACTGATTCAGGCTCCCTATTAGAATAGTTGCACACTTTTTTTTATTGTGTTGAGCAACAGCAAAGTCCTTCTGATCAAGGATTACCGCTCCCCTCCCCAAAGGTTTTTTTCATTCTCCTTTCTTCCTGATTACCTTGTTGTGATGCTGCTGAAAGTTGTGAATGTTCACAGAATACCACATTTCTGTAATCCTTGCTTTCAGCAGTCCCACATGATTCATAACGCTGGGGTGAAAAGTTAAATTCCCAAGAACACAAAGCATGTGCCAAGCACTTAAAAGATAAAAGAGCAAAAGCTCCTGAACTCTGCCCTGTCAAAATGACGAACAATCAGTGCAAATAGTTTTAGGAATGAGGGACAAAGATGAAGCCGCATTAATGGACGGAGTGGCAACATTCTGGGATTCGGGACTGCAGCTTTTGCTCATGAACATGTAAACAATGACGGTGTGCACTGCAGTGTTGCCAGTCTCGAGGGGATCTCCCACTACTGCAATTATCTCCATGCAACAGAGATTAGTTCACCTGGGCCCCTTCCACACATGCAGAATAATGCACTTTCAATCCACTTTCAATGCACTTTGCAGCTGGATTTTGCTGTGCGAAATAGCAAAATCCACTTGCAAACAATTGTGAGAGTGGATTGTAAGTGCCTTATTCTGCATGTCCGGAAAAGGCCCTGGAGAAAATAGCCACTTTGGAAGGTGAATTCTTTAATGGAATACTCCACTGAAGTCTTTCCCCTCCCAAACCCCACCATTCTGAGGCCCCACCCCAAAATCTCCAAGTATTTCCCAACCCAGAACAGGCAACCCTAGTGCACTGGCACAAATACATCCCAGGCCCAGATAATTAAAAGAGAGAGAGAGAGATGCCAGTAATGGAATAAGACAGTGGCCAGGAAGAAGTGAGATCTCATTTTTCATCAGTCACACAAAATGTTTAGATTTGTAATGATTTTGTTTAAAGCAACCTTTTTAATGGAGAGTCTAAAAAGGAACTGTTCATGGTAAGATCACCAACTCTGGGCTGGGAAATTCCTGAGGGTTCAGAGTTAAAGTCTGAGGAAGGTGGAGTTTGGGGAGGAGGGAGAGCTCAGCAGGTAGCTGGCTCAAGGTTGACTCAGTCTTCCATCCTTCTGAGGTCAATAAAATAAGTGCTTAGCTTGCTGGGGGTAAAGTGTAGAAAGCTGGGGAAGGCAATGGCAAACCAACCCATAAACATAGTCTGCCTAATAAATGTCATGATGTGACATCACCCCTTGGGTCAGTAATGACCTGGTGCATGCACACAGGACTATCTTTACCTTGCAAGGAGGTAGTAACCACTCCCCCATTTCCCATACAATATTTATAGTTTTAAAAGCATGAGAATGTAGCCTAATGAACAAGCCTCGTGCACTCTATGATAATAAGTAAGGGTCATGGATATTATAGCCACATCTTCAAGAACAATAGAAACTCTACTGGTGTTTAATGGATACACAGTGGGTGAAAACCAGTAGTAATTATTTGAAAAGTTTAAGAATTTTAAACTATGGAAACATCACAGATTCCTCCCAGAACATGCCTTCTTCGTTCTGTTTCCTCATTGATCAAGAAAATCAAAAACATGGCACAAATGAACAGGCAAAAGCAATTTTTCCTTCCTCAAGTAATCAACCAATCTTTAAACGCAGAGTCTCAGGACAAACAGTGAGATCATTTTGGCTGAGACTGTGTGGTGGGAAAGGTGACTTCTAAACCTGTACCAAACAATATAGTGCTTTAGTGATCAATCTCGACATCTTGAATTGAGCCAGGCATCAACCTCAAAATCAATGCAGACTGCAGAAAAATGGTGCAACATATTTTCCTTGTAGTCAGAGTTATTTGACTGCAAATCAGCTGCACTCCCTACCAGCTGAAATTTCCAAACAATGGAAACAATAATGACAGTGAAAATAACGATAGAGGAAGGAAAGCTTAACAGCTGTAAAGCTTTCACAGATCTTTGTACTTGCCAGATGTCACTAAGCAAAATGGCAATGATCCAGGAAGGGTGGTTTACTATGCAACTAAAGAAACTGAGGGCTAGAGACATGGGCAAGCCAATCACAAAGAACAAGAGGGGCATGACGGCAAAGACCCTTGAGCCAGTAACGTTCCTGAGCAGTGGGTCTGGCCAGTAACTTAGACATTTAATAATAAAAATAAAGCTTTATTGGAAAGAATACAAAAGATTATTTAAAGAACAGACTATAGCTAGACAAAACAGGGAAGCTAGCTGGCTATGTACTCGCTGGTTCCCAGCAGTATAGATGTTCAGCATTACAAAGCTTAATAGGAATGTACAAAGTTATCTGACAGCAACAAGGAGAGGGAGGAAGAAGGTAAATGGAAAGGGATGACTACTGATAAAATACAAAGGATTTCTAGAAAAAGCAGGCCATGATCTGGGGACCCTATTAACCAACACTCGGGCTGTTCTACCTGAACCTTCCAAAACATGGGCAAGTACCCCTCCCTTCCAGAAGGAGCAAAAGACCCCTGTCCTTATAAGATACTCCATAGCTTTAAAGAACCTTCTCAATTAAGTCAGGCCTGAGAATGACCTTGACTGACAGGCACAGTTGCAAGGTTTTAGATGATACCTTGATATTAACCCATTCTTGACATGGGGCGTCTTTGTACCGCACTAATGCATCAGGTTGGAACTAAAAGCTACAACTGATATGCATCTGCTGCCCAAAACAGCAACTCTGATACTCCTCTCCTCTTCTCTGTAACATCCAGTAACATGAAATACATACGTGCTGGTGTCATCATTTCCTTTTGAGCTTCCTTGCCCCACTCCAACACAGGTTAGGAAACTCAGCACAGAGATGTCATGACATAAAATTGAAGGTTCAGAGATGTTACCAGGAAACCTAGGACTGCTGGTTTGTTATCTGCTGCATAATCTAGTTTTGGCTTCTGGCATTGCATGCTTCTAAATCCAGAGAAAAATCACTTTGATTTCCCCAGGATAGGGGACAGAGATGATTATATTAAAAGCTGGCACAGGCAGCCTGTGAAGCTTAACACATCCACATCTATAAAGCCTTCTGAAGTCTCTGGATAGGAGATGAGGAGCGCAATTAAAATGCAAACTATTCATTCTCTCCGGAACTGCCTTTGAGAGCTACAATTCAGGGACATGGGGAGTAACAGACCTTGAATGTTGAACCAAGGCTAGCAATTTGTAGCTTAGCTCTAAAAAAAGACTGACAGCAGTAACAGAAAAAGGTACCCAGAAAGTCTCTTATTTAATCTCACTAGATTTGCGGTAGACAAGTGGTGGATAAAAAGGGATCACAATGTTTTTCCCAGGTCATAATCGGACACCTGGAGCTTTGCTGTGCAGCAACAATTTCTGCTTGATATCCTTATTTGCTAGCATATAATGCCGTAAGAGCAAAGGTATAGGTGGGGAAGGGTTTGCACAGCTGCTTTACAGTTCAGTTCACATGAATTGCAGACACTTTGCATTCCTGGTGCATGCCTCCTCTTCTCACATCTAATACATGCACCTAATGGGGGGGGGGGGAATGAATGGAATTAAATGCCTTTATCCTATTAACACCCCCTCCCATAACCATTTACCCCAGGATTGCTTTGATAAGAATGCCACATGACAATATAGAGTCACAAGATGCCCTTTAAATCCCCAGCAAAGGAGTTGACAATCCAACCACAGCTTACATTCCAAGCCCTTTTATCTTTTCCCCTCCCCAATCTATTGCAGCGATAGACAAAAAGCCTAGCGGTCAAACTGCCTCATCTTCTATTCAGGAATGTTAACAGTAAAGACATGAATACCAGGTTGCAACTGGGACACCCTGATCATAAATGAATATAAGAACATAAGAAACAGCCTGCTGGATCAGACCAGAGTCCATCTAGTCCAGCACTCTGCTACTCGCAGTGGCCCACCAGGTGCCTTGGGGAGCTCACATGCAGGATGTGAAAGCAATGGCTTTCTGCTGCTCCTGCTCCTGAGCATTTGGTCTGCTAAGGCATTTTCAATCTCAGATCAAAGAGGATCAAGATTGGTAGCCATAGATCGACTTCTCCTCCATAAATCTGTCCAAGCCCTTTTTAAAGCTATCCAGGTTAGTGGCCATCACTACCTCCTGTGGCAGCATATTCCAAACACCAATCACACGTTGTGTGAAGAAGTGTTTCCTTTTATTAGTCCTTATTCTTCCCCCCAGCATTTTCAATGTATGCCCCCTGGTTCTAGTATTGTGAGAAAGAGAGAAAAATTTCTCTCAGTCAACATTTTCTATCCATGCATAATTTTATAGTCTTCAATCATTCCCCCCCCCCCTCTTCAAACTAAAGAGTCCCAAGCAAAACTAAGCAAAGATGAATGTTTTGAATTTACTACAAATGTGTGTGAGGGCTACAATACTATATATCCTCCTTAATCTGTACAGTTTCCTTTAATGAGTGTGCGCATATGTTCTCTGTTGCCCAAGGACTGCATTCATTGGGTGTGTTTACATGTGCACTTTAAGCTGTAAAGTTCAGTAGAAAGGTATTATTAGAGTTAAATTAAAATAAATTACTGAACCTAACAATGCACATCCCACATGCTGTTGAGGAGTGGAAACGCAGATATAATGAAGATCAAAGATCGTCACCTGTCTTTAAGAAATGAGATGTGTATATGCTTCCCCAAAAGTCAGATTGGGATCACACCGGGAAGACAGAGGGACCCTGCTTTAAAAATGCTGACGACACAGGGAACTTGGTTTTCATTAGTAAAATCAGGTGAAAAACTTTAAAAGCCCTTTCCCCCTTTGTGACACCACTATGAATTCAGGTAGTGCGCACAATTTGTCTTTCAAAAGATTCATCATTCTTTGTTTGATTTTTTTTTTTGCATCCAAATGGGTCAAACTAGAAATATTGAATATGAATATTGCATATTGAAATGTAGATTTTTTTAAGCTTAAAAAACAAACTAGAGATGTTCAAGATCTGTGAAACCTGATGTTTAGTCATGGAGACTTCTGAATTAGATCAGATCGCTTAATCTGTTTGCCATGCTGCTTTCCCAGTGTAATATCCCGCAGCTGCTATTTTCCTGACAAGGAAAAGGTACAGGTCCCCAGGTGGCTTGGAGAGCAGGCAGAAATTTACATCACAAAAACAGCCTGATGAGACCACAGTCCCAATCCAAATTCCCTTCTCCTTGGGTTTTATTTAAAGAGACATGGATCTCCAATGTGTTGCTGGTTGCTTAAATTTGCTTTAAATATTTATACCCTACAGTCTCAGCTACAAGTGAGGCTCTAAAGGTGGCTTAAAATAATGACAATTATATAAAAACTCCAGCACAATAATGCAACTAAAAATCAGCAAAGATCAAACAGTTCTAAACACAGACACTAAAAATTCTAAAATTCTATGAAAGCTCAAGGTAATGAAACAGGCAGCTAAATCCAGAGGCCACCATGGCTGGGGATGGCACCGCTGCCACGCCACTGCACTGCTGCCAGAGTGGCACAAGAAGGCAGCAAAAACCAGAGAATCCCTGGCTGCCTGAAAAGCTCCCAATACACCACCCTTTCGGGGTGCACCAGGGGCATTCCAGGCCAGAAATTTTCCCACCCCTAGGAATGCCCCTAGCCTGCCCCCAGCCACACCAGCATACTCCTTTAGGCCAACTCAGCAATTCAGGTGGTAGGCTGTTCTGGATCAGGCACTCCGTGCCACCTGCCTACCTCCATGTTTGCCCCCCTTACCGGTGTAGGTCCACCTATGCCAGTGGGGTGGACAAATGTGCCCGCACAACCCCATGCCAGTTCCAGAAGCTGAGACACCCCTTCCCCTCTAGATTGGACTGTAAGAAGCATAAATATACCCCTTTTAAAGGTTTCTGAAGTCTATCTAGTCAACAATAATCAAACTAGAAATACAGTAATATAATTTGAATATCATCAGATAACAGCTATTTGTGGTCAAGTCCTCGTTGCTGAGAAAGAGCCACAGCAGGTATACCAGCAGGAATGAGTGAAGGTGCACTTCATGTGGGGTGGAGGGGAAAAAAACTTTCATGTTGATCTATTATCAACCCTCCTCCCCCCTCAAACAGAATCTGCTCTCTTAGGAAGGAGTGCATCCTCATCCAGGAAATACTGACTCCTTGACCCTTGACTACTTTACCTAGACTGAGTGCTATTTAATTGGATCAGAAATTTTTCAGTAAAAATGGAATGCCAAAAATGAACATGTGCTTTAATACAGATCCCAAACAATGCTTTATTGACTTATATCTACAGAGTGAACACTATTTCTGCTTGCTGTTGATGGCTTTGCTCATTCTACCAGAGTCAACCAAAATTTGGTTGGTCCATTATGCATGGAACACTTACTTCATGGGTCTTAGCTGTGCAGTGGGGCGGTGGTATGGCCTCCTCATGTTTTCCTGTTTACACACAAGGAGCCATTCTCTGCCTGCCCAGAAGCTAGGTCTCAATGGGCCCGTGCTCTTCCTGGTTCTCTTAACTCTCCCCATCAATTCCTCTTAAAGGCACAAATCTCATCACACTTGTAGTTGCAAGATAAAGGGCTTTGTTAAAACCCTTTAAATTGCATTTATATCAATCTACCTGTGATAGCTGGTATATCGATATTGTGGCCCCTTTCCCCAAATAACCCCTCCCCAAAAGAAAGAGGCAAAGCAATTCATTGGACCACATGCTGCCAAAGAACAGACCATGTGCTAGATTCCCCCTCCCTTCTTCCCCCCCTCTCTCTTCCTGCTGCTGCCACAGGACAATTGTTTTAAAATAGAGGCAAGTTTGAAATAGCTGTAAAAAGCCTGCCCAATCATTGGAGAGTGTGGAAGCAGAGCAGGGTCTCTTTTTGGCTCCACCCAATGGCTCTTAGCTGCGCAGAGTGGGGTGGAGACAAAAACAGACCCTGCTTGTACTGTTCCTTGGAAAAACCATCTTTATGTTGTTATTGTGATATCAATATCTCAATATGAGTATTCAGAGAAGGAACCAGCAACATGGAACAAGGGGAGAGGGGGAAAGTGTGGAAATCACTACGAGGAAGTGGGAAGTGTGACGCTAGGTAGGCTGATTGTGGGAAGAGGGAACATGTCTGGGGCAAAGCTGTGCTCACTTGGCAAATCTGCCTACTCTGGTGGTGAAGCAAATTAAAAGTTGCACTAGACATGGTCTCACTTGCCACAAAGAGAATGGGAAGTGAAAGCAGGGCTGAAGGAAATTCATCTGTACAAGAAATCTTGCTGCGTTGGACATTTGCCCCCATTGCACACCAGACACCTTGTGCATAATCGGCTATTAAAAAGCCAATTTCCTCTGAGTATTTATTAAACATTATTTCAATAACATTAGTAACATACTGAAGAATTTCTGTACACACAATCATTAGTGAATTTCTTGGTCCCTATTACTACCTATGGCCCAATGAATATCAGCAGTTTCCAATTATAGGCCACAACAATCTATATATATAAAAATCTAACAGTTCGTTTTTCTGCTGACAGATGATCTCCCAAACTACTGGACCGATTGCTTTGAAATTTTCACACAACGTCGCATTCACGTGTGGCCAGGTTTGTATACTGTTTCCACACCTCCTGTTGTGTACATGTCACAACTGTGGCCGTTATTGTGAATCTGCCACACCTGTGACAGTTGGAACCACAGTTCTGTTCCGCAACAGCGCCATCTGCTGGCCGTCAAAGCAACACCCTCTGATACAAGGGAAACAACTATGCCTTCTATTCCAGACTATTCCAGCCTTTCTCAAAGCAAAAAGGACTTTCAAATCCCCACAGGGTAACTGTATATATGACTGCCTGGAATGTGCATTAGTACGTGAGAGAATTCACACCACCAGCAAAGAACTTGCAGCCATAGACAAGGTGTTACTACTTCTCCACATCCACATCAGTCAAAAAATGAGAAGCCAGGACTGGGACAAAGTTGACAACCTCACCTACAGAAAAATGGAGAAAGACATTGCCAGCCACACAATAAGACAGAAGCAGAAATTCAGCAAAATCCAAAAACATCAGTACCAACAGAAACCTTCATTGGACACTTCAAGAATCATTATAAATTTGACTGAAAGGCATTTTTCCAGTGATGAAACATCCATCCTGGCCAGGGGAGGCAATTTTGCTGTTACTCCCACCAGAGTTCCCGTGGAAGACATCATTGCTAACATAGAATCAGCCATCCGGCATCTTCCAGAAGAGCAAGCAAAGGAATTAAGAGGAGAAACAACAAGAATATTGCGAAAAGCAAAACTTCCCCCCAGTAATATTACACAAAAGAAAAGAAATGCTATTAACAATCTCAGCTCAGATCCAGAAATCATCATACTTCCAGCAGACAAGGGAAATGCAACAGTCATCATAAAGACTGAACAAAATCAGAGAACTCCTGGATCCCGCAACATACAAAAAACTGGAACAGGACCCAACCAAGAAAATCACTCGCCAAATCATCACATTGATTAAGAGCTCCTCCATTCAACCAGACACATGCCAACAACTCTGCAAGTCAGACGCTCTTCCACCCCGGTTACATGGACTCCCCAAAATCCACAAGGACTCCATTCCATTCAGACCTATTGTGAGTGCGATTGGTTCCCCCACATATGAACTGGCAAAATTCTTGACTTCACAGTTACAAAACCACATTGGACACACAGGGCATTATGTTACAGACTCAGCCCACTTCATCGAGAAAATTAGCAATCTCCATCTCAACCCTAGCAACAGACTTATCAGCTTTGATGTTGTCTCACTGTTCACCAAAGTTTCAGTGAAAGACACACTTGCACTCATCGGCCAGATGTTTCCAGATGACATCATAGCTTTATTTCAACAATGCCTAACAACCAGCTACTTCCAATGGGACAATGATTATTATGAGCAGACCGATGGGGTGGCCATGGGAAGCCCCCTCAGCCCAGTGATAGCCAATTTTTACATGGAACGTTTTCAGAAAGAACCCCTCAAAACAACACCCAGGAAACCTCAACTTGGTTCTGATTTGTGGATGACACTTTTACAATCTGGAGCCATGGTGAGGAGGAACTGCTGAACAGTGGTGTTCCTGCCTAGGGACAGGGGGTACCCTATGTCCCCAGGCGCCCCCCATTTGGTCACGTGGGGGGGGCGCCAACATTTCAGGGTCGTTTGTGTGTTTTTAAATTTTTTAAGTGTTTTTTCACGTTCCGGCCTGCAGGGGACGCATTTTTAAGGCTAGTGGCACCAAAATTTCAGGGTACCATCCAGAGACTGTTCTGATGATATCATCCAAATTTGGTGATGTTTGGTTCAGGGGCAGCAAAGTTATGGACCTCCAAAGAAGGTGCCCCCATCCCCATTGTTTTCAATGGGAGCTAACCTGAGATGGGGGCTACCCATTTGAGGGACCATAACTTTGGTCCCCCTGAACATAACTTCACCAAACCTGGGTGGAATCATAAGAATAGTTAACAGATGATATCCTGAAAATTTGGTGTCACTAGCTTTAAAAATACACCCCTTCCAGGCACCCCAAGAAATTTGCCCAAGATTCTTTGTTTTGCAGTGACTTTGCTCCATTGTAGCCAATGGGGAATTTCTGAGTGTGTAGGCAGGCTGCACATTTTTGAAGATAGAGGCACCAGACTTTCAGGGTGGCTCCAGGAGGGCCTCCTGGTAATAGCATCCAGGTTTGGAGACCTTTGCTTCTGGGGGTTCAATTTTATGGGCCCCCAAAAGGCTTATTTTGTTTCCCCGATACTGCACATGAAAGCCTGTGGGCTGAGTTCTCTCAGAACTCTCTCAACTCCCCCCCCACTCCAAAAGCAAAGCTCACCAAGCTTGGCTGCTATTACTCAAGGCCTCTTGGAGCCACCTTGAAAGTCTGGTGCCTCTATCTTCAAAAATGTGCAGCCTGCCTTGGAAATTCCTCATTAGCTACTATGGAGCAAAGTCACTGCAAAACAAAGAATCTTGGGCAAATTTCTTGGGGTGCCTGGAAGGGATGTATTTTTAAATCTAGTGACACCAAAATTTCAGGGTATCATCTGTTAACTATTCTTATGATGCCACCCAAGTTTGGTGAAGTTATGTTCAGGGGGACCAAAGTTATGGTCCCTCAAATGGGTAGCCCCATCTCAGGTTAGCTCCTATTGAAAACAATGGGGATGGGGGCATTCCATTTGGGCATCCATAACTTTGCTGCCCCTGAACCAAACATCGCCAAACTCGGGCGATATCATCAGGGCAGTCTCTGGATGATGCCCTGAAATCATAGTGCCGCTAGCTTTAAAAATGCGCTCCCTGCAGGCTGAAAAAACACCAAAAATACCCCACCCCCACCCCAAATACCTTGCATTCGCATTTGTTCATATTTGGGCAGGACATAATCAGACATTTTTTGTCCGAATGTGCCCAAATTTGCCCAGATTCCAGCCGAATCTGCTATTTGTTTCATCTGAATCTCCAACCCTCAAAAGTGATGCTGTTTCAGGGTAGGGGAGAATCCACCCCCAAACAGCATCTCTTTCAATTTTGTTTTAACCGGGGACCCCAGATTCTCCCTTTAAGGTAGATTTAAAGGAAGAATCTGAGCTCCCTAGTTTAAACACCATTGAAAGTGATGCTGTTTGGGGGTGGGTTCCACTGGAGATGTTTTGTGAGAGATGATGCTAACATTTGTTTGGTAATTTTTTTGCTGGGGGTGGTTTGTGAGAGATTTACATGGTTAATACCTACTTGCACTGGCTTGGGGTTGTTTCTCAGGCTAACAACCTACCTCATAGGGTTGTTGTGATTAGGAAATTAGGAAAAGAGTTGGTGGGGGGAGAGCCATGTATGTTTTGATGGGAGTGGGAGGTGTTTTGTGAGCTGGTACAAAAAATCATTGTTTGGTCATGGTGGGGGAGGGTGGCCGCCCATACGCCGGGTGGGGGGGGGCGCAAAACTCAGGTTTTGTCCCCGGGCACCAGTTTGCCTAGGTACGCCCCTGCTGCTGAATTTTCTGAACCACCTTAACAGCATCCACCCAAACATACAATTTACCATGGAAACTGAAAAAGAAGGAAAACTGCCTTTTTTAGATGTCTTGGTCTTTCGCAGACCCAACTGCCAATTGGGCCACACAGTATACAGAAAACTGACACACACAGACTGCTATCTACATAAAAACTCCAATCATCATCCACAACAGAAAAAGGGCATAATCAAAACTCTGACAGATCATGCAAAATGAATTTGTAAACCTTACCTCCTCCCTGATGAAATCAACCATCTAGACTGGGCTCTGCAGGCTAATGGCTACTCCACAACAGAAATCAGACGAGCTTTAAGACCAAGAGAAACCCAGAGGTCTGAGGAGAAACAGCCTACCACAGGAAAAATATTTCTACCATACATCAAGGGAATCACAGATCAAATAGGGAAACTGATGAAAAAACATTACCTACAAACCATTTTCAAACCACCAGGAAAATACAGTAGATGCTACGTTCAGCAAAGGACAAGAGAGTATATCGCATACCCTGCAGGAGTATATCGCATACCCTGTAGCTGTGGAAAGGTCTACATAGGAACCCCAAACGCAGCATTCAGACCCGTATTAAGGAACACGAAAGACACTGTCGGCTTAACCATCC
This sequence comes from Sphaerodactylus townsendi, assembly GCF_021028975.2. Taxonomy (NCBI): domain Eukaryota; kingdom Metazoa; phylum Chordata; class Lepidosauria; order Squamata; family Sphaerodactylidae; genus Sphaerodactylus; species Sphaerodactylus townsendi. The sequence goes on from NC_059429.1 coordinate 104,108,453, forward strand.
TGAAAAATCTGCAGTTGCAGAACACATGTTAAACAAAACTGGACATAACATTTTATTTGAGAACACTGAAATTTTGGACAATTCAGAAGCCTACTATGTCAGACTGCACAGGGAGGCCATTGAAATTCACAAACACCAGGACAATTTCAATAAGAAAGAAGAGACTTTGAAGATTAGCAGGGCCTGGTGCCCAGTACTTAAAAAAATGGACTGATAACCCCACCCGCAATACAATGCACTCAACCACACCTTTGCATAGCAAGTTCCACCCAAACAGTTAATGATTGGTTCCCCATCTGGGACATGGACAATATACCACACTAAACTTTCCCTTCTCACTTAGACACAGTGAGAAGCAGACTTTTCTCTGTGATACACCTCTGAAGATCCCAGCCACAGATGCAGGCGATACATTAGGAACAACATCCACCAGACTATGGCCACACAGCCCAGAAAACCCTCCAGAACCAACCATGCCTTCCTTGAAAACCGCTGCCATCTGGAGTGAAAGGATGGGGCCCGCAATCTGGACATGGCCCTAGCGGAGGAAGGAGAAGGTGAGGGAGGGTCCGGGGGTTTGCTGGATCAAACGCTCTGAAATTTGAACACAATGTAGCTCATGCCTCCAAGCGTGTTTTACGCTAGATTATTTGCCTGCAAGAGAAGGGAGTGAAAGGGGCAGGATCAGCCACCTGGACATGGCCCACCCACCCTAGCAGAGGAAGGGGAACGTTAGGGAGGGACCGGCCGGGTTGCCATGCAAGGGAACGGGAGAGAGGGAGGGGAGCGAGGGGCCCCTTGCCCCTCCCCTCCCTTGCATTCATTGTGCAATGACACATGTTCGAACCGTTCGCTTCCCCTTTTCTTTCTTTTCCACTTCACCAGACTCAGCCACAGCAATGCGTGGCCGGGCCCGCTAGTTAAGTATAGATAAACAGAGAGCATATTACTTCGCAAACTCTGATATACATTGCTGGATCAATATAAATAATGCATGACAACAAAAACCAAATTACTTGACAGAGTAATTACAATTTATTAGTAACTGTTAATATTAGAAGTACAAATCAGCATAACTAGAAAAGTTTGTCCCTTCAAAGTGCTGCAGCTCCTGATGTGGTCTTTTTTTTTCTGTACAGGACTTAACACGCTGGAATTATTCCGGTACATGGATTCATAATATAAAAGACAGGCAGTGATCCAGACCCTGCAAAACTTAAAAGGATTCCTTCTGATGATCTCATTGGTTTAAGCCGACACTACACATTGTCCACAAAGGTATGCAACAATAGCCAAACAGCTCTCTAAATGACATGGAAGAGATGGGAGTGATGGGCTGAAATGAGATGGATGAGGAACAGTGGGGACATCCTTTTTCTTGTACCATCTCTTGTGAGGGTAAAAGTTGCTTGGGAAGCAGTTTGCTTAAACACTCTTCCCCTGCTTGTCTCTAGGGCTGCCAACCTTCAGGTGAGGCCTGGACATCTTCTGGAGTTACAACAAATTTAGAGAATACAAAAACGTGCTACCTTGGGAAAATGGCTGCTTTGGAGCATGGCATTATAACCCTCTGAGGTTCTTCCCTTCCCAAACTGTGACTTCCACAGGCTCCACCTACAAAACCCCAGCAATTACCCAAACCAAATCTGGCAACCCTACCCAACACCTCTACTAGAAGCAGGATTTTTTTCTTATTTAAAAGGGTGTCAGCTGTTTCTGTAATTAATATGTAGTAGAGGCCTTAATGAGAGCCAGTGTACTGTAGAGTTAAATTGTTGGATTAGTATCTGGGAGACTCAGGTTTGAATCCTCCTGCTGCCAGGGTTGATCTTGGGCAAGTCACACATTATCAGTGTAACCTAACTCACAGGGTTGTTGAGAGTAAAAAAGAAGAGGAGAATAATGTAAGCCTCTTAGGGTACCCATTGGGGAGAAAGGTGGGATATCAATCAAGTAAAGTAAATATATAATTTTCAACTCCCCACCACCCCTTCCATGTAATTTAATTAGATATGTGAGGGCCAGCATGGCATTATTGTTACGTGTAAGTTCTACTTATTTATTGATATCATCCTCCTTTCTCCCCAGAATGCATTAAATTCTGTCCCAGAATTTTTCTACCAGCTTTCACTCACAAGAGCTACTGTTTTAAAAAAGTTCTCCGTTCTCATTAAGGAATGCCCACAGTAAAGGACAGCCAGCATGGTATAGTGGTTAAGACTGGTGGACTCCATCAGATCTATCAGGGGGGAGGGCAAATCCATCTGTGGGAGCAGTTCATGGCCTCATCACCAGATTTGTTCTCCCAGGGCACTTGCCCTGGCAGAGGGGCAAATTTTCCAGCATGTGCCCAGTGCTGCCCTCCCCGGCAGTGTGACACAGTGCAGGACATAGCTCCAGCATCCCTGTGTCCCTGTTGAGACTCCTTTCAGTGGAGAAAAGTGGGGTATAAAAACCAACTCTTTTTCTTCAGTCTGAGCAAAGGTCTACAAAACTGCAAGAAGGGATCTTCGGAAAAAAATGGCAATGTGACCCTATATTCTCAGATGGAACAGTGAGAATCTGGATATGATGAAAGTTTATGGATGGGAATTGTACTAACACTGGGCTGGGAAACTAGCAACATCAAGCAATTAAAATACTATTAAGTACTTCATATCAGTACTCAGTACCAGAAGTCCACATAAAGATCCAGTCACTCCAATCATCCAATCACTGTGCAAGTTACTCCACTCAAGGAGAAAGGCAAGAAGTCAATGTGGTGAAATGAGGGAGAAGGCAGAACTGGCCGCAGCTTTCTATCTTTGCAGATGTGAATAAGCATTTGATTCCAAGTCAGGAATTCAGACATCTGGGCAAGCAATAATCCAACAATGATCCTGAAGAAAAGAGAAGCAGACACACATCTAATGTGCCAATAGAGCCAGTCAAAAAGGAACCATGGGAACAATAATGCAGGCAACCAAGTCCTAAATGAAATCTTCTTTTCTTACAAGGCTTGAGCAAATGGAGGAGGCAAGATTGTGATAGGAGATGTAAATTGGCTGGATTAAAGAAAGGCAAGGGTGATTTGGGCTCCTAGAAAAACTTCCAAAGAAGGTCAGAGGGGGGAAGGTATCTGAGAGTGGAGTGTCAGTAAGCAAATCAAACAGTCTCAATGAAATCACAGTGACAGCCAGTCCAAGGTGAGAACACCTTTCCATGGGAAATGCTAATGTGGCAGATTCTTTTGTGGCTAAGGTCACATTGATTAATCACTAAGAGTACTTGATTAATTAATTAGCTGATGGCCAGAAACTGAAACTTCTGTTCTGCTTCAATTAGTGTGATGGGATCGGGAGCAGTCCTCCCAACTTTCCCTTTTTGTCTCAAAAATGGCCACAAACTTGTTTACTGGCCTGGTGAGACAAGTAGAGAGGTGCTAGTTGCAGGCTCAAGATGGAGGATAGGGAGAAAAACAACAGCCAAAACAGAGGTCCATGTAGATTTCTTATCCAAAATTGTCCTGACCTGGATGGGTCAGATTAGCCCAGTCCCATCATATTCTGGAAGCAAAGCAGGGGCAGACCTAGTTAGTGCTTAGAAGAGGCATAAGGGGGGGGAATGGTGCCCACAGACAGCCATTCTCTGGGCACCCCCCCACTACACCTGTGGGCAGGGCTCAGGGGGGCCCACACCCCAAGTCCTGCCCTCAGGCCTCGCCCCCCTCCTGGCTCCCGGCTCCCAGCTCTCAATCGGCATCTGGCAGTTCCTTCTGCCCTCCCCTCTGGAGAGAGCAGATGCAACTGCAAGGCTCTGTCCTTGTCTCCTTTGCTTTTATAAGCACAGGGGTGGGGCTTGGGATGGGGGCCAATCCCAATCCCCACCCCCATGCGTGTAAAAGCAAAGGAGATGAGAACGGAGTCTTGCAGTTGCTTCTGCTCTCCCCAGAGGGGAGGGCAGAAAGGACAGCTGGCTGCCAGCTGGGAGCCAGGAGCTGGGGGGGGAGTTGGGGGGCAGTGTCCTCAGGCTTCCTTGGCCCCACCCATGTTGATGACAACATGGGCGGGGCTGAATGCGCCTGGAGATGAGAAGGCAGCAGGACTTCCTGCTGCCTTGCCATCTTCCTGGTCATGTGGGGGGCCAATTTTGCACCCCCCTGTGACCAGATTAGTGGCGCCCGTGGACAGATGGTATCCACTGTCCCTAGGCAGATACGCCACTGGTGCTTAGAAAGGAGACCACAAAGCAAGTTCAGGGATGCTAGAAAGAGGCAACCGATTACAAACTAGGTCTGAACATCTCATAACTTGAACATTTGACAGGGTCTGCTGCAATCTGATGTCACTTTCCACTAGCACCAATCCAAAATTAATGCCCCAAGAGGAATAACTCTGATCAAAACTTTCAGAAAGCTCTGTGCATGCTGCGTATGTTTGTACAGGGATGATTAACACATGTACAGTAGGAGTAGGAGTGAGCATGACCCTATTTCCACCTGCAAACATTCACCCAAACAGTACCTACACACAAAATGTTTAGAGGCTCCATACCTGTGAAAACTGTTCTATAAACACACAGGCAAAATATCTAAATTGGAATGATTTTGTAAATGGGGGTGGAGCTACTATGCTCATTCCTGCTCCCCCTACACAAGATGACCCCATAGCCACATAGTCCTGTTTCATTAAAAAGAGACTGCATAGACCAGAAAATGGCAGCTACTTATTTAAAACATATTTTGAGACTAGCAGCAAAATTGATACAATAACTAGGAGTCAGTTCAATGTCTGGAAGGACACATGGATAGGTCTCAGGATTGCACAAACTAACATGCCTATCTACCTGGTGCTATTACCTATATGTGGTACTGACATTACATATAGAGAATAGCACCAGGTAGGTAGGTATGTCAGTTCGTAATAGCAAAAATAAAATTTGAGACCAACGAAGAGAGATTGTGTATATGAAAGTCCTATCAAGTTAGAGCCAATTTATGGTGACCCCAGCAAGGCAAGTGAGGAGCAGAACTAGTTTGCCAGTGCCATCTTCTACAGAGTATTCCTTGGAGGTTTCCTTTCCAAGTACTGATCCTCCTTAGCTTCCAAGATCTGGCAGTACCATGCAGCCTTCCCTCTCAACAAAGGGTGATAGCTAGAATTTACTAACAAGTTCAGGACAATGGACCTCCCCACACCACAGCTGAAAAGGGACATTGAATTTTTATCTCATAAAGGTTTATTTTCTGCACTTCCCAAATCTATATCTCCTTGCTATTGTCAAGCTGATTATATTTTGTATTGTACCTCTGCATCCTGACTTCATCATCTTGTCCTTTCTGGTAACACCCCCTCCCACCTTCTGACCCAGATATCAAGACTGATAGATCTGCATTCTTAGTTTTATCTGACAAAGTGAGCACTGACAAACCCCTCCCACTTAATACTTGGGGTGGGGATTAGTCTGCAAGATGCTGCAGGACTTGGATTTTGATCAGGAAATAGTATGTAGTCCAGGCAAGTCACACAGCTTCCACTTCCCTTACACATCATTTGGCTGTCTTATTTTAATACTTCTACCCATGATTACACTTTACCCAAGAATCCCTAGAAATCAGATTCTGATCCACCTTGTGTCAGCCTGTCCTTTTCTAGTGAAGTCATTTCAAGTACTCTTTCTGTGGTCCAGGTTCTCTATTTTTACTGGTGGACAGCAGAGCAGTGAAGAAAGTGCATTTTTATTTGCTCCCCCAAAATCGGTCTGGTTGTTTACATAATCTCTGCAAACCTGACTTGACAGAACAAAACAGTAAATATGGAACAAAATAGCTGGGAGGCCAACATGCCTCCATTTGAACATGTAATTAGATCAGAGTAAACCTTCTGACTAGCAAAGTTACAGTAGCATTTCCCCTCGGAGATGCTGGGCCTTGTCAGAGTTGAAGTTTGATTCCAATCTACATAATTCGCAATAATCCTTAAAACTGACTCCAGCAATGAGGTTCACTGCACAGCTCACTAGATTTAATCCACCACTTTGGATTCTCTAATGAAGCTAATGGCACAGACAGCAAAGAAATACATGAATTGCTTGGAGGCAGAGATAGTGCTAATCCTACCATATGCTTTCAAACCACTTTGTTTTTTGACTCTACAAAATGTCTCTTAGGAGTAAAGGAAAGGAAGGCCTGATCTTTCAAGAAAAGGAGATTAAAGTATACATGTATTTCATATACATGAAACCCCCATTCACATAAAATTGTGATGTGCAGGGGTAGGAATCACTTTGGATTTCTCATTTCCAGATTACTGTCAATGTGCACTGCTTATCTGTGAATACCATGACAGATCCCAAAAGAGAATCTGTACGTAGATTCCCGTTCATTAAATAGGAGGTATATAACTCAAGCAGTAGAGAGAGAATATTTAAGAGAACCAATGGTCAGAGATAAATATAGAAATAAATTCTGTATCCCAAATATATTCTGGAATTGTGCAAATTCTGTGATACAAAAAGGAAAATCTAGCTCAGAGATTCTCCTGTCAGAATCTCATCAAGAGATGGCTATAAGTAACATAATACTAATAGTAATAGTAGTAGTAGTAGTACTAATAATAATAATAGTCATTGTCGTCGTCGTCATCATCATCATCATCATCATCATCATCATCATCATCATCATCATCATCATCATCATCATCATCATCATCATCACCACCACCACCACCACCACCACCACCACCACCACCACCCCACGATTTGAAAATTGAGATTCAGAGACTATTGCACAAAACAGGTGAGATTGTCCCAAAGGTAATCAGCACCCTGGACACCATTCCGAAAACACTAAGGCAGTACTTAAAACATCTTCAAATTGACAAAATCAACATCTGTCAGATTCAGAAGGCAGCCCTGCTGGGATCTGCATGAATACTACGCCAATACATTACCACATTCCAGGACTCTGCGTGAGGCTCGAATTGTAGTGAAAAGCCAACAACCAGCTAAAGAACAGGCAGCTGAGATATTAAACAAAATTTAATAATAATATTTATATCCTACCCTTCACAACTGGGGCCAGATTCAGGGTGGCCCACATACATATTTAAAACAATATATAAAATATAAATATATAGAATATAATATAAATATATAAAATATAATATATATAAAATAATTTATAAATAGTAAATAACAAAATTAATAAATTTTAATAACAACAATAATCTGATTCCATGGACCTTCTAAAAAAAGTTCTTACTGTGACTAACACTAATTCATTGGAAAATAATGTATATGTGAAGAGTAGTTAATAAAGGGGCTAATAACTGCAAAAACTTGTGCATTGCATTGCTGAAAAGGTAGTCAGAAATACACACCTGCCACACCTAGGCCTTCAGAAGTCTGAGGTTGCATCAGATGAAATGTGCCCCCCTTTTTTAAACAGTTAAATCAGGTATTTTTAAAATAAAAATATAATTGGGAAACCCACAGATAAGAGATGGCAAAAAGCAGGCATTTCTGCTTCTTATGTAGGAAGTGATGCATCATCCAAGATTTTTCCTCCTGCAACATTTGCATACTTGATATAAAAACAAAGTATTGTTTTCTTTTGAACTACTATGTGTACACAAACTTGCATATATTACTTACGTGATTAATTAGCTCAGAGTGACACTACTAAACACATAAAACCTATCAACAGAGGCTCTTTTAATCAGGTGACAGCACTAGCCCTGCTCTCAATAATACACCAATACAGAGCTGGGGGGAGAAATGCAAGTCCTACACATAGCACTCCACCTAAGAATTTCATCCTGTCACTCTGCCAAAGAAGCTATTCCAACACAAAGAAAAAAGAGGTGGAATGGGATACAGAATTCCTTACAGATCAGTCATCCTGTTCAATGAATGCATGAAATGTACCTTGTTTATTTTCGCTATCGTAGCTTGAGCTATAATAGAGTCATCAAATGAACGGTTCTTAATAAACAGCTCACGGAGATGCTCTCAAATAATCCTGAGGCAAGAAATTTTGCAGACTGATAGAAATTTGTATTGCTTTACTCCATATGATTACAACCCCTCCCCCATTTTCTTCTGCATTCTCCTTTAGATTACAGGAATATAAAAGCATCTGTGGCAGGAAAATGTGCCTACAGGCAGAGATAATTGGTGCATGGCTGCAGATGGCACATGAAAAATAGGGTTGGAGATTCGGACAGTCCGAATTTGGATTTTTACCAAATCTGCACTGATTCGGACGGATTCGGATGAGAAGGGTCCGAATCTGAGCTGTCCGAATCTTAACAGATCCCATGGATTCGGATTACCAGCCGAATTGCGTTTTTATTTTTTGGTGTTTTTTTCACGTTTCGGCCTGCAGGGGGCGTTTTCACGTTTCAGCCTGCAGGGGGCGCATTTTTAAACATATCGGCATCAAGATTTCAGGGTATCATCAGGAGACTGTCCTGATGATACCCTCCAAGTTTGGTGCAGTTTGGTTTAGGGGGGCCAAAGTTATGGACCCCCCAAAGTGGTGTCCCTATCCCCCATTCTTTCCAATGGGAACTAAGGAGATGAGGCTACCCTTTTGAGGGTCCATAACTTTGGCCCCCCTGAACCAAACTGCACCAAACTTGGAGGGCATCATCAGGAAAGTCTCCTGATGATACACGGAAATATTGGTACCAATACATCTACAAATGCACCCCCTGCAGGCACCCCCAGAAATTTGCACAAGATTCTTTGTTCTGCAGTGACTTAGCTGCATTGCTGTCAATAGGGAATTTCTGATAGAGGGCTGTGGAGTGCACATTTTTCATGGTAAACCCACAAAACTTTCAGGGTATCTTCAGGAGAGTCTCTGGATGACACCATCTAGGTTTGGGGAACTTTACTTCAGGGGGCAGTGGGAGATGGGCCCTACCCTTTTTGGGTTCCATAGAATTAAACCCCCTGAAGCAAAATTCCCCAAACCTGGATGGTGTCAACCAGAGACTCTCCTGAAGATACCCTGAAAGTTTTGTGACCATACCTTCAGAAATGTGCACCTCACAGCCCTCTACCAGAAATTCCCCATTGACAGCAATACAGCTAAGTCACTGCAGAACAAAGAATCTTGGGCAAATTTCTGGGGGTGCCTGCAGGGAATGCATTTTGAGATGTATCGGCACCAAATTATCAGGGTATCATCAGGTGACTGTCCTGATGTTGCCCACCAAGTTTGGTGCAGTTTGGTTCAGGTATGGACCCTCAAAAGGGGTGCAACTATCCCCATTGTTTCCAATGGGAGCTGATAGGGATGGGGCTACACATTTGAGGAGTCCATAACTTTAGCTCCTCTGAACCAACCTTCACCAAACCTTATGAGGATCATCAGGACAGTCTCCTGATGATACCCTGAAATTCGGTGTCACTAGCTTTAAAAATGCTGGTTTGCGTGTTTCACCGCTCACTCACTCCAGCAGGCTTCATGTGCAGGAGCGGTGAAACATGAAAACCGGAATTTTTAAAGCTAGTGGCACCGAATTTCAGGGTATCATCAGGAGACTGTCCTGATGACACCCCCCAGGTTTGGTGCAGTTTGGTTCAGGGGGGCCAAAGTTATGGACCCTCAAAGAGGGTCCCTATCCCCCATTGTTTTCAATGGGAGCTAAGGAGATGGTGGCTACCATTTTGAGGGTCCATAACTTTGGCCCCCCTAAACCAAACTGCACCAAGCTTGGGGGGTGTCAACAGGACAGTCTCCTGATGATACCCTGATATTTTGGTGCTGATATGTCTAAAAATGCGCCCCTGCAGGCACCCCCAAAAATTTGCCCAAGATTCTGTGCTCTGCAGTGACTTCTGCATTGCTGTCAATGGGGAATTTCTGGTGGAGGGCTGTGGGGTGCACATTTATCAAGGTACAGTCACAAAACATTCAGGGTATCTTCAGGACAGTCTCTGAATGACACCATCCAGGTTTGAGGAACTTTGCTTATGGGGGCAGTGGGAGATGGACCCTACCCATAACATTGAACCCCTTGAAGCAACGGTCACCAAACCTGGATGGTGTCATGAAGAGACTCTCCTGAAGACACCCTGAAAGTTTTGTGGGTTTACCATGAGAATGTGCACTCCACAGCCCTCCCACAGAAATTTCCCATTGGCTGCAATGGAGCCAGCCAGCCACTACAGAGCACAGAATCTGGGGAAATTTCTTTGGGTGACTGTGAGGGGTGCAGTTTTAGAGCTACTGTCACCAAAATTTCAGGGTATCATACAAGTACTGTCCCTATGATACTCCCCAAGTTTGGTGAAGTTTGGTTCAGGGGGTCCAAAGTTATGGACCTTCAAAAGTGTAGCCCCATCTCCTGTTAGCTTCCATTGGAAACAATGGGGGATGGGGCACCCCTTTTGAGGGTCAATAACTTTGCCCCCTCTGAACCAAACTGCACCAAACGTGGGGAGAATCATCAGGACAGTCTCTAGATGATATCTTGAAATGTTGGTGCCGCTAGCTTTAAAATTGCGTCCCCTGCAGGCCAAAATGTGTAAAAACACTAAACATTCAAAAAATAATAAAACGGACCTGAATTTTTCGGATTTACCCGAATTTTCGGGCATATCCGAATCGGCTATGATTCGGATTCGGGCATACAAATCATTTTATGCCCCAAAATACCCAAATCCGAATTTTACCGAATTTTTTTAGTATTGACCAACCCTATGGCATGCTCCACTCTTTCCTTCTCTCTTACACAAAACAAAAGAAGTGTCCCAGTTATTATTAAATTCTCTTGAACCTCTTTCATCACAACCCAACCATTATCATTCAACTTTTTCTTACTCTCATGAAATAGAAAGGTTTCATATTGTTGTGATCCACAAATAGCAAAGTGAAGATACTTTGTTTTGATAATAAAAAAATAATGAAATAATACTGAATAGAAGGCTACTTGTCATCTCTGGATCACAAGTATATGTTTTCTCTGTCTACTATGTTTGGGTTAGATCAACAAGATCAGAAATTATTATAAGTTTTGTTCTGCCATGAGTCTGCCTGGGTTAAAGTATTTGAACACTCAGTTCTTGAAAAAGTAGCACAAGTTCCATGTAAAAGCTATATCACGGATCCAAAATCAAGGTCCCTGTACCAACTGTCCATGTTATTATTTAAAGTACCATCTCTAGTAAAAGATAGACTCTCATTATTCTGCAAACGGGAATATTCTAATTATAAAACAGAGTAAAGCTTCAAAATATAAAACACATAATCTGGAAGCTCTGGCACCAGAAAGTAGATGAAAATGAATAAAGAGCAAGATAATGAATATAAGTTGTTGTGAGTTTACTTATGATTTTGAACAATGGGACAGTCTGCAGAAGCAATGTTTCTGTAGCAGCCACTACTCCAGTTTGTCTGTTTGGATTTCTCTCTTCTTTCTTTGGTTATCATAGCCTTCAAACAAAACTTAAACCAAGATGTTTTTCTAGGAAGAATAGTAGCTGCCTATGTCTGCAATTTGGAGAACATTTACCTAGGCATTAGTCCCATTCAATAAAATGGGACTGACATTTGCATAAACTTGCATAGAATTGCTCTGTAAGTGCTATTTCTATTATTTAATATACTGAATGTGATCCAGGCAAACTGAAGTTCATGCCTAAACTTATCTTGTTGCAACTTACCAGTGTCTAACTTCCAATGGATCCTGCCCTTGTATAGCACTTATAGTCAGTAGTCTGTAGAGTACTTAGAAAAGAATATAGCAACTAATCTTGTGATGGAAGTGAAATCCTGGCAATATATACAAATGATACTGAAGACAGTTACAAAACTGACCCAGCACGTGCAGGAAACCAGTTCAGAAAGAAGATACTGAAACAGCTGCCTGTAATTAAGAGGCCAGAGTGGCTACCAATGGTGTCAATGGGTGACATTTGTCTCTGGGGATCACAATGCTAACATACAGTGGCAGTTGAATTTTGGAACCATATTTTATCCACATATATTTCAGGAACATTAAAGAAATCAATTAGAGCAATCATCTACCAAATATCATCATAGCCGGTCAGGATGTCCACCTTACAAGGGATCTATGTATTCTGATCAGTAATTGGAGGATTTCTGATTAATGGCTGCATTTGCTTTATTCAAAGGGAACATGCCCATTTTTTCTCCTTTGCTGTCCCAGCAGTTTTGATGCTGCCCAAAGCATTTGCAAGAAACCAGTTCAGTCCATCAAGTCTTCATTTCATCTCCAAGATCTAAAAACTGCAAAACTGCATGATGCTCTGGAAAATAATGTTATCTACCAAACCTTTTTAGTTGGTCATTGAACATACAGCCCAATAAAAGAATGCTGGGGAACGCAAAAGTTTGTACATTCTTTTGTGATGTACACTGTGTTCTAATATTTTGATCCGTCCTTATAAACGACATTGCATGACTTTTAAAGACAAGCTGTGACAGTTTGCTCAAAGAAAAGTCAAATGGGTTGTCTAGCCTATAACAAGTCATCTATAAACCTACCTGATTCCATACACAAACAGTTTGTGGCACCTGAAAGACTAGCAGAAGCTTATCCCAGTCTAAACTTATATCATAAGGGGTGGTAACTGTATCATGTGTTGTAAGCATGCCTACTCCAATATCAGTCACAGGAAATGTGGAGGAGCAGGGAATTTAACTTGGTTCTCTACATGCTGGCTCTTCATCTGACATGGCACTAAGCATTTTGAATCTACTGACAAAACAGGAAACTCCATGGGTTCTCAGCCAAAGCTAAGTATTCACTCAGTCCATTGCATTTCCTGTTTTGTCAATAAATTGCCATTTCAGACCAATTACTCATTCACTTTTGATTTGATCAGGTAACATGGCCCCAGTTTTGGCTAATGCAGTACAAATACAGCAAGTTCCTGTATTCTATACAAACACATTTCTATATTCCTGCCAGGTACTAGGAAAAGGCACCTGACAATTTGCTAAGCAAATTGAACATATGCAAGTATTGGAACATTAAGAAATTACGCCTGTTGTTGCAGACTGAAGCATTAGGCACGTATGCCAATTTATTTCCAAAATCAATTTCTAAGAGTTTATTCTTATTTCCCTTTGGAAATCTCAGCTCAGATGCTGGATGAAACTGCATACCATTTTCTTTCCTATGGAATAAATCTTCCATATATTAATCACTAGCTGAAAAAAAATCTTTTATGGAATGAGTGTCTTTTCAGAGTGTTCAAATTAACACATATTTTGTTGAGTGGAGATATCTGCATGGAATGTTTTGCATTATAACATGTAAGTTCAAGCATGAAATTGTCTGCATTGCGGAACTGGCCATTCAGTTCTGTAATAATTTCCTTTTTGCTTTTGTCCCAAGCAGCTCTATCCCTTCTCACTGACCTACTTCACTATCTTTAAATGCTGTTATACCATTCCCTTTAGGGAAAAATATCATTTCACAAATGGGCAATCCATTCAGTTTATTTATTTAGTTAATTTACATTTCACTTTATCCCCAGTGATGCTTATAATATTATTCCCTTTTCCACTTTATTCTCATAAAGACCCCATGACATAAATTAGGCTGATTGGCCCAAGATCCCCCAGGAAGCTTTCATGGCAGAGTGGGGTTTAAATCTGGGTCTCCCAATTCCTGGTCCAAAACTCTCCCTTCTACACCATACTGGTTTTCAGTTGATCCTTCATATAAAATCTGGTCTCCATTCCAAATGCTAGGTTGGACCTGGCTAGCTTTTTTATTCAACCCTACCCAATTCACTTCCTTCCTATGGCCCCCATCTCAAGGTTTTTCTTGTACATGCAAATTTTATGGTCCCCAGAATGGCTTTTTTTGGTGGTCAAAGGGAACCCCTCCTCCCTTTCTTGCCAACAGGAAAGTTTGTTGGGTCCAATCATCTGAGGCCAGTGCTGTCCCAACTGCACTCTTTTATGTGTTGTCATACAAGAGGATTAACAAGGAGGGAAATCATGCCAAGCCAGCCCAGTGTCCTGGAAGTGGGTAATATGGCCAAAGGGGACAATTTAGTGAGCCCTTGTGTACAAAGCACTGGACATACCTCTAAAGATTCTGTAATACACAAACGTATCTACATACGCAAACCAGATGCCTTAATGATGGCCAGAATGTTACATAGGACAGATCAATACCATGCTATCTAGAATCTTATTTATTTATTGCATCTTTAAAACATTTACTAGATGCCTTTCTACCTTGCAGAACTCAAGGCGACTTACAATATAAATAAAATGATGTTTATAAAAAATAGGAAAAACCGCCATTTTTTTAAAGTGGCATTTCATGTCTCTTGTGTCTGTTTACCTGAATTTAAACATAGTGCTGGCTTTGGAAACAGAAATAGCTCTTAAAATACAGAGCTATTTGGTCACAAAGACTGAAGAAAAGAAGGGCTATTTGAGTCAGATTCAACAGGATAGCTAAAGGCAGCTGTTTGCACTGAAAAAAAAATCTAGCATGCCAAACTGGTTATGGGAAGACAAAGTTTGGCCAGCTTAGTCTTGCAGCAGGACAAATCCCTGATAGTTGCCATGGTTACTGAGTATGTTACATGGCCAATGGCTAGTCATGCCACCCTACAGCAACAAAACGGGCCTTGAAACATAGACTGGACTGACTGCTTTCAGAGCAGGGTAACAGACAGGTTCAAAGATCTGGAAATCAGAGCATCCCATTTTGGAGGTCATCCAATTTATATCTGGATTTACAGGAGCTGAAAATGTGCAAAAATGCTAGTATTTGTTACATTGATAGGCAGGAATGGAACATCTCTGCAAATGAGTAGTCTACATAGGTCAGTATATACATATACTGAGTTGTTTATGCATCTCAAAGTGATGTTGGAGAATCTGAATTTATTTGAAGGATTTTTTCCAGTATTTAATGAACAATGCATATTCTCTAGGACAAGCCTATAGATACCTAACCACAAAATCCTGAGTTATTCTGTCAATATGCGCACGTTTGTGGTGTTTGTGTTATTACTATATAAAAGTCTTTATCTTGTCTTTATCTTTTTTCAAAACAAATTTCTTATCTTTATCCCAGTCTGAGCTTTGTTGGAAAGATGTAGTGTTTATGCATATTTTCTATTTATCCCCATTTAAGTTACAATGTACATTCAGTCATTGGGCCTGTCAAAAAATGAAGATCTTGGCACTTGCTTTGCTTGCATCTTGTAAACTTCGTATTCCAGCACTGGTCTTTGGGAGCAGCTGCCATGTTCTTTAATACCTGGTTCATACAACTATGTCCATCCCTTGTTGCATGAAACAGTCAATGAGAATTAAGCATGTGCAAATCAGCCATCACAGTGGCTAATACTTAAATAGCACCTAAATAGCACAGTGGCTAATACTTAAATAGCACTAAGGATGAAGGAGGCATTGGGTTTGGTAATCTTCTGAATATTTTTTACTGTTGCTTTCATAAAGTTGTGACCAAAGCACTTAGGATGAAGTGTTAAGAATATTTTCAGTGGTCATTTGGAGCTGGGCATGTATAACTTCTATAACAAAAGCTGCACTTCTAGTCACAAAGTCAGCACTGGAAGCTTACTAGGAGCTCTATGAATACAATCCTTATAACATGTGGGATGAGAAACAGGGTATGAAACATAAAAATTGGTGACGATAAGACAACATGGGCAATGACCTTGTACTAGATATATGGGAGATTTTTGCTATAAAATTTAACTGTTTGAGACTCAATGAGAAAGACAAACTTTTATTTATTAATTTAAACCCCAGGCTCTCCCCCCATGGGACTCAGGGAAGCTTACAATAACATTTAAGAATACAATAAAAAGAAGATGATGTTAATGAAGGAGTTCTCCAGCATTAAAGAAGTTATAGCACTGTTTGCCTGTTATCTTGGTCTTCATTCAAAAACCCCATAACCAACTCTGATGAGTTACATTAGGTGGATCTTCATTTAGGTCCTTACCAGAAGAGTCTGAGCCAACAGAACCGTGCCTTTAACATGGAAAACAGATGTTGTATTGAAAGGACAAACTGTTTTCCTCATTTTGTGTTTATGGTACATTCCTTCAGTGTCAATTGGAAAATGGAACAAACTACTATATCTGGATTTAATGTACCTTTCCTTCCCAAGAGATGATCTTGTCATTATTGCAAGCGCAAGTGTGGTATTAATCTGACTCAGTTGGATAAAGTCCATGGAACAACACAGAGCCATATAAGAGGCAGTGGTCATAGACAACAGAGGTTCATGCTGGAGCTGAGGATACACAATGCATAACAAGGAAAGGAAGATATAATTTTTTTTCTGTATTGGGAAGCCCTCAGATTATTGCTTTGGAAAGCCCTAAACCCTATCACACAATGAACAATAGATCTCTTTTTGAAGCCATGCTTTAGCTTGGAACCTGAACATCTTTGGAGCTCTGCATTATCTTGACATAGCTGCTGACATCTCAAGCAAAGAAGAATACATTAATATGAGGAGATGGACAGTTCGTGAAATAATTCTTCAGAGAGTTTGGGATGGCTATTAGAGTGATTGGCTGATACTGCATGGGCCAAAAACAGCAGTGTGAAAACGGTGTGAAAATGGTGTAAAAGGGTTTAAAACAGTGTAAAGGGGTTTATACTGTTTTCACACCATTTTCACACCACTGTTTTTGGCCCATGCGGAATCAGCCATTGTTTCAGAACCTTGGAGTTGCTCACCTGATTGACCCCAGATGCAGCTTCACAGCTTTGATCCTGTATTCTATGAGTGGCTCACCAGCTAAAAGTAGGAACATGATTGCATCCTCCCCTAAGATAATATATGGGTCTCTGGTTAGGGCCATGGGAGGCATGATCCTACAAATGTGATCTACTTTGTCTTTTCTCAGCCAGGATGCTTAGACAATTTCCTAAAATTTATCTCAACATTCATCCCACACAACCATCCATTTCTATGCTTCTCAGAATCTATCCTGCCCATCTCATTTTCAATATGTGTGGGTGTATGGGGGAACATCCATTCATCAAGTCCTTTAAATGCAGTTCAAATCTATTCCCCTGTTTGCATCATTATTTATTATGAAATATAGCAAGAAACTAGGAACACCTCCATCCATCAGTTCAGATAAGCTTCTCTTGAGATCTAAAATTCAAAAAGGAAAGATGTACTATTACATTAGACTCCAATGTAGTTGTGCAGCATATAACCTGGTCCCATATAGCTGAGGGCATTTTTACTATTGCCTTCAATAGAAACGGGATTTGTCAAGTATAAAATGCCAAACCATTAGCCTAAGTCATATGGCTGTTGCCAAGTTTAGCGGAACATACCAGGCTGTTGTTTTTCATTTCTTCAAGCTAATGACCCAGATATCCATTATCAGAAAAATATTAAATAAGTCCAGCCATAACCTGAATTCAAATACGTTTTATGTAATAATATGTCACCCAGCCATTGTACCTTTATTCATATGTTCATTTATGTTGGAACTATATCTGAGGCCCTTTCCGCACAGGCGTTGTATGGTGCCCTGAGGACGGCAAAAACGCCATCCCCAGGGAGCCATTCGCACAGGGGAAGTGCTTGGGGAAGTGCTTGGAAGCGCACTTTCCTGGAAATGCCAGCTGGGAGGCGCTTCCCCCCTCCACTCCCTCCCTTCACTTACCTTGTCCCCGGCCCTCCGGCGCATCGCCGAGGCCTGGGGACACGCCCCCCTGCCCTGCGACGCTGCAGTAGGCGCGCAGGGCATGGGAGGCGTGTCCCCAGGCCCCGGTAACGCGCTGGAGGGCCGGAGACCAGGTAAGTCCACCGGGTGACGGCGCTCAGCAGCGCCGTCTTCCCGGTTCTTTCTGGGACCATCCATGCGGACGGTCCCAGCGGTGTCGGGTCGGCATCAAATACGCCGACCCAGCCGCTTCCGCCTCCGTGCGGAAGCGGCCTGACATTCTTTTACAGCTCCTTAACAAAAGGGGGTTACAACCAGCCATTATCCTCTCTATTACTGGGCTACGCTAGAGGAATCAGATGCAGATGATGAACAAACTACAGAAAGAAATTTGGAAATTCAGTTCACCTTCCACCCCACTAATACACTGCACACAAGTAAGTAATGATGGCAGCAGTGTATTGAACTTTAGGGCTATAGCACTACTGAAAAGACTATGCATGCTGCCAAGTGCTATTAATACTACTAAAAAGAGTATCAGTGGCAGTGCTGCAATTAAGGATGGTAGCAGCTGATGTCTCCCAAAAGCAGGGATGTTACAAACACATGCACTTTGCCAAACCACTCCCACCAATAGACCATGGTGGGTCAATAGAGCTTGACAGTGTATGCGTGCTCTTGTATCAGATTGGCATAACTACTATCTTTTGCTTACAAGCCTCTTACCATATCAGGACATCTTGAACCATGCAATCCAGATTGCAACTATTTCATAAGCACAAAGCAAGAACTAAAAAAACCCTGAGAAAATACCTCAAGTCGCTAAGTCTTAGCTACAAATTTCCATATCTTCACATTTACCTGCATCATCTGTCCTAGAGATTAAATGTGAAGAGGGTTTTTCTTCCAGAAAGCATTAAACTATTTTAGAGAAGGAGAAAATGATACCAAAGCTTGTAATATGATGACATACACAGTTTCCACAGTCACACATAAAACAAACACTTCTCTGTAAGTTTGCATATATACTGAATGCTGATAATTATGAAAAGAGAAGCAATGCTATCAATTATTCTTCAGCTAATTAATCTCACCCGTTGATTATCCATTCAAGATGATCCCAAACTGATTCCACTGAACCCCAAAACACTTATTTCCCTCCTGTGCAACAAGAGAATGAATGGGAGAAAAGGCCACCTTTCCTTTTATGCTCTGCTCAGTCAGTCCAGCATAATACTCTTCTCTCTTGTCTAAAGAAGCTGGACACACAGGACAAAGAAGGAGCACAAATGCACAAAGGCGAAGAAAAGAAAACTGTATCAGTAAGTAGGATAAAAAAGGGGAGAACAAGATACAAGATACAGTAGTCAAATTATTTCCACTTGCATGTAGTCTTCCCCTTTTATTCTGCCACATGCACAAATGGACAGCAGTTGTCCAATCAGCCAGGTCTCAATATAATACTATAATCAGTCCGGCTTAATCACCTTTTCACAGCACAGAGTCCAATTAGTGCTTTTTGCTCCTCCATTCAATTTGGAATACTGTGATTTCTAGTCTAGTCTATTCTGTTCTATTCATTTGTTGGTGTGCACATGCTCCAGACTAGTGTCAGTTGCTCAGAGTAGAAGAAGAAGAGTTTGGATTTATACCCCCCCCCCCATTCTCTCTTGGAGGAGACTCAAAGGGGCTTACAATCTCCTTGCCCTTCCCCCCTCACAACAAACATCCTGTGAGGTAGGTGGGGCTGAGAGAGCTCCGAGAAGCTGTGACTAGCCCAAGGTCACCCAGCTGGCATGTGTGGGAGTGCACAGGCTAATCTGAATTCCCCAGATAAGCCTCCACAGCTCAGGCAGCAGAGCGGGGAATCAAACCCAGTTTCTCCAGATTAGAATGCACCTCCTCTTAACCACTACGCCACTGCTGCTCCTTATTTGAAGAGTAGGGCTTCAAATAAGGTTTTTAAAAGCTCTTTTAAGAATCAGTAGATTGTGGATTTGTGTACTGATTTTAAGAGAGGTGTGTTTTTTTGCCCTTTTAAAAAATGGTGGGTGTTGAAGCACTGTATGATCTAAATGACGAGCCACCACTTATTAATAGTATGTTTCCAGATGGAGAGCTTTATGACTATCAGCATGCCAACATGCCTAATGTTGGCAAGCCATATGGGGACTGTGCCAGCTCCCATGCTGACTGCTGTAGGTCTACAATAGTTAGCAGGACCAGTTTGGATGGCACATCCCAAATTTGCATGTAGAAGCTTAAAATGGGTGCAACTTGTGAATCATTCCAAAATAAAAGCTTGGATACATGCAGTCTTGTATGTGGAATATCCTGTCAGCACGAAAAACATCTCCATTTACCTGTACCACTATCTTTCAGCTGAGAATTAGGGAAGCCTTAGACCACCCATGTGACTAACTGTGTCTGCTTATCAAGTAGAAAATAGCTCATGTAAACCTGTGCAGGATTCCACACATGAAACTGTGTTAGAACAACATTGTGTTCGAACAACAATTGTGTTAGAACAAAATTTCCTTAATACTGGAAATACTGTGTTTTCTTTTTCTTCGTTTCTTTTGCCATGGCGCCTAATTAACCTCCAGAAACTGAGGCCTCAAGATATCATTGAGACCAAGAGCTTAATAGAATTTCATAGACAGGAGCAGTGGCAGGAGATGTGACAAGTTATCCCTGGTGGAAAGTCTAATTGAGAAATGATACAGCTTTGATCTCAGTTGGTGCTCCTCCGCACTGCTGAATAATATTAATAATAACTGTGACTCCAGTGCTGACAAGAGAGTTATGCCTGATTTACATTTGAAAGAGAAAGGAATTAGGCCTGAGTCTTTATCCTTTTGAAAGGACAATTTTGGATAAACAAAATGTATAGGTCCCTGCCCTGTTCAGTAACTTGGATTTCAGTGTTACTGATCATCTCAGCTCATTCAGGTCTCTTTTGCATAAAGATTTGAGTCCAGTGAGCACCTTAGAGAGCAATAAGGTATGAACTTTTGTGAGTCAAAACTCCCTACATCAAGTATCTGACCAATAAAGCTCTGAATTTTGAAAGCTCAGACTCTGAAAATCTTGTTGGTCCCTAAGTTATCACTGGACTTGGATCTAATTGTTTTACTGCAGACTAATATGGCTACCTTCTGAAACTTTCTGCAAAAAGCAGCAGTAGTCACTGGAAGTCAGTAATATTCATCCCTAGCCTGCAATTGCTGTAGAATCTGTGGAATAAAGAGATGTAATACAAGATGCAGGCCTCAAGATTTTGTGACTTATTTTATTACTTAATCCATGGCAAAACTGGACCAAACAGAACTGATGGCTTATTGGAATGCAGTGGGTTTCATTGGAATTCCAAAGATTAAAAGAATGAACAGATGAAGCTGCCTTATATTGAGTCAGACCTCTGCATAACACATGAAATGACCCTTAACCAGAACAGGAAAATTGAGTTTATTATGTATGGTGAGAATATAGCAAGCAGACCAAGCCTGTGAAATTCTGGTCAAGGAGTGGTGTAAGAATACAACATGTGAACCAAGCAAGGTCTCCAATTATAAAGATTTATATTGCGTATTCTACACAAAACAGCATATATCTCAACATATAAGACCTGCAGATTTTGAACTGACTAGACCAAGTCCTTTGTTCGTCTTGCATAAATACTAGGAAGCTGATTACAAGTAGATCTAGAGGGGTTTAACATGGCAATGGCTTGAGGAATGCATTCACAGTATGAACGTCAAGTCAATCGCTTTTGAAGAAACTTGCAGTTTAGGGGTCCAAGTAGTGGTGGGATTCAACAGGTTCATATCACTTCGGCAGAACCGGTTGTTAAAATTGTGCCTGTAAACAACCAGCTGTTAAATTATTTGAATCCCACCACCGGAACCAGTTGTTAAATCATTTGAATCCCACCTCTGGGTCCAAGGGAAAATGGGACACTTGGGGTCTCTCTCTTTTTCTTTGCCTAGAGATTGGTTTAGGGAGCCTTCCAAACAAATAAGACTGGGAAAAATCCATGTTGAAGAGGTGCTCAGAAAAGAGCACTCAGTCTCTGGTGGTCATATTGTCTAATTCTCCCAACAGAGGAGACAGAAGTTCAGGGCCAACCTTCTTGGGGGGTACCAATCTTAGCACTAAAAGCATCACTGATATATCATGCATCAGGGTGTGGCCAACAGGAAATTATTTTGCATGTCACTAGCCTGTCCCAGTTTAATGAAGGGGAACAGCATCACTACTATGATGGATATACCTGTTAATTTATTTATTTACAGAAAATGTTATATTGCCTCTTTGGGAAATCTAATATAGATGTTTATATTGTGCACAGCTTTTATATATGAGTTTGAACTTAATAACAAGCACACTTCTTTCCCAATACTGAGGAAAAAATGACCATCGAGTGGTAGTATGGTTGGTGTGAGGTGTGAGGTGTTTTTATGAACAATAATAATCAGAATGCCAAGCAATTGTCTATTGAACAGTCATTACAAAAGGTTACATATATGAGAGTTCTGCTCCTGCTAGGTATATTGATCTATCAGGATAAAGGAACCTGTTTTCCTGTTTTCGGGTCCACATGCATCTGTGCAGGCAGTAATTGGAGCCCTCAGAAACAATCTGGGTTGCTGTTGTGCCTTCACTACACAGATGCAAGCCACAAAAAAATTTAGAAAAGGAAAACAGAGGCGAATTAAGCACCTCCTACCCATCTGTTCGCTTGTGAGGCACTGCAACCCGGGATTTTTGAAAAGATTCACTTGTTTAGTGATTTTCAAAAACCCTGGTTTGGGGAAAATAATATGAGGCAGACTTGTTTTGAGGGTGAGATCTATGTGAAGCCCCCCCCCCCCCAACAATTTTTTTAGCATCCTGCACCCGTGCTTATTGGTTCATATGGAATGGGCCTAGGTGTTACGATAGAAGTAGCTGAGTGCTACCTTTCCCAAATATTCACCTCTGGTACTAAGCCCTTTAAAATAAAGAAATAAATGACTTGGGGTTTATGCCATTCATATCAGCTCAAACAAAAATCCCTGCCTTAAAGTGAAAAAGAACACAACAGCATTTTTTTTTGTTAACCCTACCCACACCCCAGGCTGTATCGTTTAACATTATTTTGGTGTTTAAATTAGCACGGTTCATTTACTTCTAAATGGCCAGCTATTCCCCCACACCCCGAGGCATCTCTTTGACTTGCCTAGAAAGATATGAAATATGAGCCTTCTTTCTTTTAATCCCTACTTCATTCTAGACAAGGGTCACTTTTATTTACCTTCAGATCCAAACTAATATAGGCAAACAGCTTATGCAATTCTCAAGCTGACAGCATCAGTTCCCAAATGCAGTCTGCCACAGTGGGAGAGTCTGCAGGAAATGTGAGCAGGTGGACAGAGATTTTTATTACTTCTTGCTTGCCTACCACCCTTATCTGTTCAATTAATTCAAGTCATGGGTTTTTCCACAATCAATTGGCACTGAGAGACAGAGATAGAAACACCATCATGAACCTACAGAAGTGATTTCTCCATCGAATCATCTTTTTTTACAATTGTCTGGGAATTGTCAGTTCCAAAAAGGACCCATGCAAAACTGGATTAACCTTTATGCACAGTAATGTACGAATTAGAATGCCACACATATTAGGGCAGTTACATGAGAATAGGATTGATATGGCAATCCTATTTTGATCGATCTACTTGATTCCTCTGGTCAGAGTGCTGAAAATTCTCTATTCAAGCTGTTTGTTTGCCTAACAGAACTACAGTTCCCAGGGTGCTCTCGGGAAGGGGAATGTGAAAACATTGAACTCTGCAATGCAGATAGACTTTTCAGCAATTTCACTCAAGAGCCTGGGAGAAATCTAAAGGCAAATATTTTAGATTATTCATTGTCCCCAGTTCACACATTACTTCTTTCACCATGATGTTTTCCCCCCCCTGATTTCCAAGTTCTCATGGTGTCTTAAGATGAACTTCCAAAAAGCTGAAAACATTATCTCAAAAGTCTTACAAGTACTTGAGCAATCAATGAAAGGATATTTGTGGCTGACTGTTGTGGACACATGTTAGATAATGCCCTAATGGGTAATGCATGCCACCTTCCACATACATCCAGTGCCTGTCACAGTTTTTTTAAAATTAAATTCTTAAGTATCATATTTTCTTTAATATCTCAACAAGCATTGACTCTGAAATTTTAATTAATGAATCAATCCATTTGAAAGCAAAGAACTGAAGAATGAACAATTATTCTAACAGATGTTCATGTAAATTATTCAGTTGGAACTCAACAACTTCCCATATGATGATACACTGCATGTAGAGTAGGTGCCTCTTAGAACAGGTGAGGAATAAGTTTTCACTCTGCTGGCTTTTTGGTGAGGCTGTAAAATGGAATTATTCAGTAGAGCTTTGGGGGAAGTTTGACTCTGGACAAAAGAAAATATTTTCTAGCTCTTAACAGGGTATTCCTGTGCCAGCTATTTGAACACATTTTAAATGTATTTGATATTTGGGTTCTTACACACCCTGGGTTCTAACTTGCAAGGTTTGGATAGGGGAGGGACATCAACAGGCAATCGAC
This sequence comes from Sphaerodactylus townsendi, assembly GCF_021028975.2. Taxonomy (NCBI): domain Eukaryota; kingdom Metazoa; phylum Chordata; class Lepidosauria; order Squamata; family Sphaerodactylidae; genus Sphaerodactylus; species Sphaerodactylus townsendi. Next base: position 104,132,711 of record NC_059429.1, read on the forward strand.
ATATCTCATGCCCAAGTGTGCCCACTCTCGGTGGATAGCTAAATCCTTGAATCAGGACCACCTTGTACTAAACAGATGTTTCTGGAAACTTGGGGAACAGCCTAAAATTGAAAAAAAATTAAAAGTGTTCTCTGTGCAAGTGCAGAAAATATACTTTCCTCAGGTGAAGCAGCTGGGACCCACATCGGGTTTGGTGGCAGCAGCTGCTGGGGAGCATCAGTGCCCGAGGACCAGAATTTAAGGGCCAAACTAGATGTGAGACAGGCCATCAGTGATGGGAATCTCCCATATTTTACTTATTTTTACTCAATAGCAGCCCTTCTTCATGACAACAGTACAGTAGAGTATTTTCTGCTGTGCCATTTTCATGATGTAAACTGCCATCCCCTCTCCACAAAGCTGCAGTTAGGTACATGGAAAGTATGTGGTATTACAGCAAAAGGGCAACGCCAGGAATGATTGATTTTGCTTGGTGTTTGTACAACTCTGTTCTCATGTTGGAAACTACCTAGTAAGATAGACCATTTGACAACTAACATCAGCCTCCACACACTGGTTGCCCTGGTCTATGAGTGGGAGGCTGAAGATCGCAACCGGAAGAATTATAGCTTTGGTTATTTGCATTTCTGAGTCCCCAGAGAGTTGTCACTGCAAAGAAGCAGCAGCTTTTAAAACATCTGCTTGCCTACAGAAGCCAGGTTCAACAGCCAGCCTTCAATTGCCAAAATCAGAATCGCAATTTTTTTTCACCCATACAATGAATTTGTGTCGTTATGTTTTCAACTGAGGAACTAGATGGCAGTGCTTTCTCACTAGGGTTGCCAACATCGAGGTGGGGGCTGGTGATCTCCTGGAAGTATAACTGATCTTGAGCCTCTCTCTCTCTCTCTCTCTCTCTCTCTCTCTCTCTCTCTCTCTCGTTTATTGTAATTCACCTGGAGAAAATGGCTATTTTGGAAGTAGGATTGCCAAGTCCCCCCAGGCCATCAGTGAAGAATTGGGGGAGCTGGGAGGGTGGCCAGATTTGAGTTGGGAAACTTCTGGAGATTTAGGAATGGAGTCTGGGACTTCAGGGGCATACAATGCCAGTAGGGTACAATAACCCTCTAAAGCATTAATTTGCTCCAGAGAAATTGATCTCTGTAACCTGGAGATGAGTTGTAATTCCGGGGAATCTCCAGGGCCCACCTGAAGGCTGACAACCCTATTTGGAAGTTGGACTGCATGGCATTATATCCCACCAGGGCCCACCAAGGTCTCTCCTCTCCTTAAACCTTACTTTCCATGGCTCCACCCCCACATCTGGGTATTGGCAATCCTATCTCTCCGAAGCAGTTTCCTTGCAAGAGGAGAGAATAAATGACATAATTTGAAGAATGCAGTGTGAGTGGCAGCTGGCAGCAGTTCTGATTGTGAATATTCATAGGTGAAACCGATTAACTCTCTCAATACATACTGCTGCTCCAACTAATATTAAAGCCCCACTGCAACAGCATGCAGTCAAAGTCAAAACAAAAGGATCTCAAAGTGCAGCCCTGAGTTCTCCCAGTAAAGTATAGCTTGGCTGTAAACACAACTTGGGAAAAATGTATTTCTGGACCGAGAGTTTGAAATTATATCTGTACATAAAGCAAAACATTTCCCCCGGTTATACTGGAGTACGCCAATACATACATACACTTAGGACTGCACTGTCCATGTAAAATTTCACCAGCCATACAGAGTGGTTTATGCAGCTTTACAACACAAAACAAATAGGTTGCCATATCCTTCCCTTGCAGACTAAACAGTCCTGGAAGCTCCAGATGTAGAGGTAAATACTAGCATGAGGCATACCTTTTTGACTTGCAGTGTCACAGGGAGAAAGAGGGTAGTGAAATAATGCAGCTTGGCAGGGAAAGGTGGCCCCACCCAAGTCTCCACTAAATGTAGATGCCTTTCAGGGGCTCAGAAGATAATTAACTGATCTAAATGCTTGCCTTGGGCTTCCAATCCGTTCCATTTATTCTTGCTGAATAATCAGGTTTAAAAGCTGCTGCAAGCTTTTGCTTTGATTTCTGTCACAGATCAAGGAATGATGTTTGTGAAGCTGGGGAAGGAAAGCTAAGATGTGGGCATGCTGTGAATGGCTCATCAGATGAGGCAGGAGCAAACAGATTCACAGGCTCCCAGTTGTAGCCCCAGTAGCTTCAGATTGGTTCCTAGCAGCCTCAGTAAGGACTGTTGTGATTTGGAGATCTAAGGCACTTTGAAGTGCATCTTAGAGGTCCTGGGAGTCTGACAGTTGTCTATTTTTCCAGGGAAGAGAACCATAAAATATACCAGGAGGTCAGAGAGAGTGTAAAAATTGATTTCCATGGAGAGATAACTATTTGCCTACCTATGGGATTCGGGGAGGGGCAAGATGGATAGCTGTCATAAAACATGATCTGAGTATTGAGAGATAGTGGATGTATCCTGTAGGTCAGTGGTGGCGAACCTATGGCACGGGTGCCAGGGGTGGCACTCAGAGCCCTCTCTGTGGGCACGCGCGCACAGAGTTTTTCACATGGGGGGGGCGAGAAGAACTAAAGCATGATCCTTCACCTGGGAGTAAGCTCGGTTGCTGGCAATGGGGCTTGCTTCTGAGTAAACCCTCCTAGGATCATGATTCACTCGTTCGAAGTGTTGCATGGTTGCTTCACCAAGCTTACTCCCAAGTGACACGTGCCGTAGAGCCAACCATTTTTTTCTAAACTGAAACCTCAGTATTCAGGTAAAATTGCTGTGTTGGCACTTTGCAATACATCAGTGGGTTTTGGGTTGCAATTCGGGCACTCGGTCTCGAAAAGGTTCGCCATCACTGCTGTAGGTTGATAGGGAGATTGGGGTTCACTATCCCACATAGGGCAATTTCCCCAAAACTGGATTGGAAGAGGCTTCCTGTCAACACAGGCAGGAAGGGTTAAAAGGCTGGGACATCTGTTAATCTTTGTTCAAATGCTGGAGATTAGATTCCTTTGAATGGAGCAGGTGGAAATCAGGATGTGCATTTGTTCCCTAGATTTCTGGGGAGGGATGTCAGAGGTAAGCATTCTGTATTGGTAACCTCAGTTTACAGCCCGATCCAGAGCCCTGAGATGGCCAGGGAGGGTGCTGCCACCTCCAGAGAACCTTCCCTACCACCAGAAATATTTTCATTGGGCTTAATAGACTGACACCACACAAAAAGTGGCATAAATTTCCGGCCCAAGGTGCAGGGTATCTGGAGGGAAAGCTGAGATAAAAGCCTACTTACATTGACTTTGTCCCCAGCTATACTCCAGAATGCCCCTACTATGGCCCCTTCCGCACATGCAGAGTAATTCACTTTCAGTCCACTTTCACAACTGTTTGCAAGTGGATTTTGCTGTTCCGCACAGCTGCAAAGTGCACTGAATGTGGACTGAAAGTGCAATATTCTGCATGTGCGGATGGGGCCTATGCCAGCAGGGCGTCTGTCAGTGCAGAAATGCTGGTGCACTGTTCTGCCCCATATCCAGGCATCTCAAAGGGCTGTGGCAGTCAACTGCTGGTGGATTTGTCCCTTTGTAGAGGTAGATGCCCCAGGGAGAACAAATTAGTTGGCATAACCCAGCACTGCCTCTAGATGTCAGTTCCCCTCCCCCGCCCCCAATTTGGGCCATTAGTGTTATATTTTCTTGTTCTTTTCATTAGATCTGTAACCAATAGGCATGACACTACTTTTCCTGCCTTGTGCTCTAGAGCAACAAAGTCTTTTAAGAGTGCCAACTGTGATTCAAATTCCTCCCTACATTCCTCAGATCACTTAGAATTTGAATCACTTAGACATGCTTAGACATGAAAATTGTAATTGTAAATGTCTGCCCTTTGTATTGGCTCAGAAGCAGCTTTTACCAGTGTTCCCCAAGTAACACCCTTCGGGGGTAGGGCGATCTAATAAATCTAATAAATAATAATAGCAATAGCAAGAATGATGATGATGATGATGATGATGATGATGCTGATGATGATGATCCTGTGGGACTTTCGAATCCAAACAAACAAAGTGTTGAAACACAATACACCAGACATCACCGTGATCGAGGACAAGAAAGTGACCATCATCGACATAGCAGTCCCTGGTGACAGCAGGGTCATTGAAAAAGAACACGAGAAGGTCACTAGATACTGTGATTTGAAAATTGAGCTTCAGCGTCTATGGCACGTCCAGTTGAGGAATTCGCCCCAGTGGTAATCGGCATGCTGGGCTGCATCCCAAAAACATCTGTGGGTAGCACTTAAACATCTTCTTCAATTCACAAAAATTTACATCTAACACAAATTCAGAAGGCAGCCCTGCCTGGGATTCGCGATGAATACTACTTTTGCCGATACATTACAACTTCCTAGGCCTCTGGGTGAGGTTCGAATTGTAATGAAGGCCAACAACCAGCTAAAGATCTGGCAGCTGTGAAATCTACAATAATAATAATAATAAAGATATGAAGCAAGAAACATCCAGTACAGACAAAATCAGCAATTTCATTCAGACCAAAGGCATATCTACCAAAGCCTCAACACAAAAATCAATGTTGAAAGCAAAAAACCAGAGAAAAATGCAACACTTCAGTTTTGCGGAAAGATCTGTGGAAAAACGAAAGATTACAACAGTAAGCGCTTAGTGGATAAAAAGATTTTAAGAGAAAGATGTTGGCCAAAAAAACAAATGCAAGAGCTAAAATAATAACTGATATGATAACAAATCCAAAGCAAGAAAGTGAAAAGAATTGGACGGCACCAGGACACATCAATTGCATGGCTTCTGGCTCCAAATACCTAACCAGTTTGCACCCGGCACGGCCAAAGAAGTTCAATGAAATACATGGTAAAATGGTGAAATCGATCAATGGCTAAATAACTGGGAAGACTTATACTTGATTCCAAGAAAGATTCAGCCAAAGGAGCAACACCTGGAAACTACAGGCCAATAACATGTTTACTCCTGATGTTCAAACTGCTCACTGGCATAATAGCGAGATAACATCATGGACTACTTGGGAAGCAACAGCATCCCGCCAGTGGAGCAAAAAAGGGAAAATAAAAGAAGGAGCAGGCACAAAAAAGATCAACTCCTGATAGATACAAAATGATAATGGAGAACTGCAAGAGTCGAAGAACTAATTTGCATATGGTCTGGATAGATTACAAGAAGGCATTTTGACTCACTGCCCCATAGTTGGATCATGAAATGCTTTGGAAAACAATTGGCATCAGCAAAACATTCGAAAGCATTCACTGAAAAAAAGCTGATGAGACAGTGGGAAAACTAGAACTGACAGTCGGAATGAAAACTTTGGAACAGTCAACATTAGCTTGGTGAATTTTCCTAAGGTCATTCACTATCACCTTTACTTTATCATTGCCATGATCCCACTAACAGTAATTTTAAGAAAACAAAGTTGGGCTATCAAATGGCCCAAAGACTCCGAAAAAAAATCTCACATTTGCTGTACATGCGTGATTTGAAGCTGTATAGAGAGGAAATCAGACACAGAAAGTCCAGTCACTAGTAAACTTACAGTCTGGACTATTCAGCTGACAGATATTTCAATGGAGTTTGGCCGGCCTGGAAAAGCGCCACTGTGGCAATAAAGAGGGGCAAGATCACCGAGGAAGTGATGGGATTAGAAATGCCTGATGGCCAACTCATCAAGTGCAACCAAAAGGCAGCTTATAAATACCTGGGCATTTTGCAGCTGGATAACATCAAGCACGAGCAAGTGAAAAATGTTGTCACAGAGAGTACACCCAGAGAGTCAGGAAAATTTTGAAATCTTAAATTAAACAGTGGGAGATACCATCAAGGCCATCAACACCTGGGCCATACCCGGTCATCAGGGTACACTGTGCCAGGAACATCATCAAGCTGGACACAGGCTGAGTTGGGAAGCATTGGATAGAAAAAAAAAACTCCAGGAAGCTTATGACAATGCACGATTGCCTTTACACTCCGCGCAGTGACACTGATAGATTATATCTTCCCCGAGATCTGGAGGCAGGGGGGCTTACTGCAGAAGTACAGCGGAGCAGTGGAAGAGGAGAATGCATGTACTGGCTGATTATGTGAATGAAAGTCAAGAACAGGCATTGATTAAGAGTGAAGAACAGACATTCTGTTGCAAAACCCAGAAAACCTAAAACAAGAAAGAAGAAAAAATGTGAGATTAAAATGAGGGACTGAAAGCTCACACAGCAAAGCACTGCACAGCCAATTTCACCTGGGAGAAAATCAAAGAACCAAGGATTGGATACTTGAAACGAAAGAGACCTGGCTGTGGTTAACAACTGGAGACTCTGAAAAGGAAACTAAATCCCTCAGATTTTAGCTGCCCAAGAGCAAAGCCACTCAGAACAAATTCGATCAAAGGCCAAAATTCGAAAAAATCCTCATGATGATGCAAAAATGCAGATTGTTGCAAAGAAGCTGGATGAAAACTGGTAGATCATAACCTCAGCTTCGCTGTAAAAAAAGATTGCCCAGAATATGAGTACAAACAGAGACACAACTAAAAAGTGGCCAGATGATGATTCCACTGGAATTCATGCAAGAATTACAACATATAAGAACAGCCTAAGAAACTGAGTGGGAGACATTGTCCGAGAAAGTAATGGAAAATGAGAAGGTCAAGACCCTGCTTGGGACTTTCAAATCCAAACCGGACAAAGTGTTGGAAACACAATACACCAAGACATCACCGTGATGCGAGGACAAAGAAAGTGACCATCATCGACATATTAGTCCCTGGTGACAGCAGAGTCATTGAAAAAGAACACTGGAAGGTGACTAGATACCGCGATTTGAAAAAAATCGAAGCCTTCAGCTGCCTATGGCATAATGTCGTCCAGCTGAGGTCATCCCAGTGGTAATTGGCACGCTGGGCGCCATCCCAAAAACACTAGGGCAGCACTTAAAACATCTTCGAATTGACAAAATTTACATCTGTCAAATTCAGAAGGCAGCCCTGCTGGGACTCGCACGAATACTACGCTGATACATTACAACTTCCTAGGCCTCTGGGTGAGGCTTGAATTGTAATGAAGGCCAACAACCAGCTAAAGATCTGGCAGCTATGAAATCTACACTAATGATGATGATGATGATGATGATGATGATGATGATGATGATGATGATGATGATGATGATGTGGGAGACTGGTGTGCTGGCCAATGAAGAGGAACACCCTGCACACACACACAAAAATGCAACATGTAAACACACATAGACTTAGGGTGGGTTTGCAGACTGCAGGCCAGCTTTCCCCCAAGCTCTTCCCCCTGCTGCTGATAACTTTAGGTGAGTTGTAGAAAGAGAATTATTATGAAGATAGTAAATGTGTGTGTAATTATAATTGGGGTGGAAGGGGCTTCAAACCTTACTAAGCTTCTCATGACATCATCAGAAATGAAAGAGGTCACAATAGGCTTAGATAAATTGTAAATTGCTTTTAATTTATTTTGAAAATAATTTGTTTTATCAAGCCTATTCCAACTCACACTGTGGTGAGTTCACCTACCATTAGTTCATGGAGCTAACAACAAATGAGCTCAGCATTGAGTTATTAAGCAGGGGTCAAACAGGCCTGACCCCATTCTTAGCCAGAGCAAGTGTTAAATCACTCAACATTAGGTAGATTATCACCAATTATAGCTGTTGAAAATGCTCAGTGCGATTATCTTGTATACTTTCAGTTTTATATAGAAAGGTCACAAACTATGCCTCCTGCATGCCATGGCATTTTAATTCAGTATCCATAATTTTTATTTGGGTGTACATTCAAAATCAAAAGCCATATAGTATCTTTTTTATTCAGATCAACCAAAATAACAAAAAACTGTACAAGTTATTGTACAAAAAGTTACAAGCTCCAGAACTTTCCTTCAGCATGCTGTTGCTTGGTCATCCAGTCCTAGTTTAACCCTTCTATTTGGAAAGTGTAGTAGCTGGATATTCTTCAGAGTACTATAGGACAACATGTCCTACTAGATACTGGCTATAATCTAGGCTGCAGTTCTTAAGCCAGACTGTGAAATGTTAAGGACTGCAACCAAGCCTCACACCGACACAAGGTGGAGATGTACCAGCATATTGGCTTAATAGTTCTTTCTTTTTCAACAACTGCCACCAGTGTCTCTTGCATAGGAAGCAGCACATTCTTACACATACATCTTGGACATATCTGGTATTATCAAATTGCCATTTCAGTGTAAGTGGGGAAGATGTGTAATACAACCCATTTCTTGGTTTCACCAACAATACTATTGCTGACCCAAAAGTCATGATGCTTTTGCCATGCAGAATCAATGCTCCAAGGAACAGCTCAATCAGAAAATACAGAAAGATTTTCAAATGTAAGCCTCTACATGGGGTGGGTAAGGCTTGCCCCAATGATTACACTATAAATGGATGCTAAAGTGTGGGAACCCCAGGGAGGGCTGGGGAGGCACAGGAACTGGAATGACATCTGGGAGGTACCATTCTCTCAAATATGTCATTCACACATTGAGAGTGCCTGAGTCTACATACCACCTGTTGCTGCCGCTGAACATACCTCATTAGTCTCCTTCTTTTGGTTCTTCCCAAACAGCCCTCTCAAAGGGGGAGAGGACAGAATGACTTCCATTCACAGTGTATTCCCAACCTGATCTTACATGACCAACAGCTGCATCAACAAGTGTGTATCTAGCTGCTGTGTGTGAGCATTTATTCTAGTCTGGTTCCTGCACCACTGCAAGCTACTAAAGGATGGCTGTTCAATCAACACTGTTGTACTTATGCAGCGTAGGAACCGTTGTATTTGTGATTTTGTGGTCACATGACAAAAATCTGCCTGATACTGAATCAGACGGGTCATCCATCAAGGTCAGTATTATCTTCTTAGCATGACTGTGACTCTCCAGGGTCTCAAGTGGAGGTCTTTCACATCACCTATTACCTAGGCCTTTTAACTGGAGATTGAACCTGTAAGGCAGAGGGTTTCAGATTTGTTAGGAACCGGGGGACCTTTTGGGACAAGGCAGGTCTGTACAAAAGGGATGGGCTTCATCTTAACCAAAGAGGAACCAGGCTGCTGGTGCTCAACATTAAAAAGGTGGCAGAGCAGCTTTTAAACTCATCCCTGGGGAAAAGCCGACAGGTGACCGATTCAGAATACAGTATCTATGGGGATGCAGATAGAGAAGGAGTTTTTTTCTAAATCAACCACATACAAGTGTGGAATATAGCAATGTGAATGTGTTAAGTGATAAGTGATAGTGTCTACAAAGCACTAGAGGGCAAAGCACATAAATGCCATGGTTATGGACAGAGACAGGGTATACAGGTGTCTCTATGCTAATAGTAGAAGCCTTCGACCTAAAATGGGTTAGCTGGAGTACAGAGTTTTGAAGGAAGACATTGATATAGTGGGCATCACAGAGACATGGTGGAATGATGGTGCCATAAAAGATACATTGTATAGTCAGTAAAGGAGGAGAAAGCAGGAAGGGAAGAACTGAGATTCCATTATAGAGAAAGGAAAAACAATTTTCATATGTGAAAAAACAAAGGAAAAGGGGGGAGGAAGTGGGAGGCCAGCTAGATGATAACAGGAGTTTTCCTTAACCATAGGCCTGGTGGAATATTTCAGTCCAACAGGCCTTTAAAACTGAACAGTTCATTTTCAACATTTTCCTACTTTACATCTACACAAACTGCTCCAGTACAATTTTAGTTTCTGCTGCTTCCCTCCTATTTGTATCCAGCTGAACCTTCTATTACCAATAAAAACACTGTGACTGGGATAAGATATGAGCCCAATAGAAGGAAGGCAAAGTTGTGTATTTTATGGTTGTTAACTGCCTCTCAGAAGGGCCCTTGTGAGGTGAACAGCGAGATAAAAATGTAAAACTAAATAAACTTTCATGGATAATTCTGGCAATAAAATTCTAGATCAATTGCAGTATCCACTTCGGGGCAACTAAAACAATTGGATGGTAAATCTCTTTCTGTACCATACCATATCAGGATAAAGGAAGGAGAGGGAACTAACATATTTGAATACTTAATTACGAAACAATTCCTTGCACATGTATGTCAGGAAGGAGATTTATATTTTACATATAATACAATTGCATTCAAAAATTTTATTTGGATATATGATTGACAAAGTAAACATATGACCATTGAGCTTTTATCCACAAAGGAAGAGGAGGAGGAGGAGAGTTTGGAGTTATCCCCCCCCACACACACACACTTTCTCTCCTGTAAGGAGACTCAAGGTGGCCTATAACTTTTTCCCTTTCTCTCCCCACAACAAAACCTTGTGGGGCTGAGAGAGTTCTGAACAAACTGCTACTAGCCTTAGGCCACCGAAAAGGAATGTAGGAGTGGGGAAACAAATTTGCTTCACCAGATAAGAGGAGCTCATGCGGAGGAGTTGGGGATAAAACCCAGTTCTCCAGATTAGAGTCCACCTGCTCTTAACCACCACACCACTACGGTGAGCTTTTATGCACAGGGAGATCTTCAAACAGACCTCTTCTCTCCAGCAGGTATCCTACATCCCTGCAGCATGATGGACTACAGTCTAGGAAAAGGGTTGTCACTTGGTTCTACAATGCAGGGGGCATTCTTCAGTGGTAGGGCATTTTCCTGGCATGTAGAAAGTTCTGGGATCAAACCCCAGAATCTCTAGTGAATATCAGGTTGTAGGTGATGCAAAAGACCTCTTCTGGGAACTGAGGAAAGCAGCTGCCAGACCCAGTAGACAATATTGACCTTGATGGAGTGATGACCTTTCATATAATCCAGCTTCATGTGTTTTATAAGTAGATGATGCTTAATAAAAATGGTACATGTTGAATCCAGATAAATTCCTGTCCAGGCCTCTGTTTGTCTAATTCTCACTCTCTTCTGCCTGTTTCTCTGCTTTCTGACTCTCCCACTCTCAGTTGCCTTAGTCACATAACACAACAGCACATAAGGTGACAAAGCGGCATGTGGACTGATTACCCTACCTTTTGTGGGCTGCCTGCTGTTATTCAGTCTTGTAGCACAGTCCCTCTCTTGGGCAGGATAGAGGTGGGACAGAATAGGATTTGAGCCAGCTCCATCCACAGGAAACAGCAGGCTGTTGCAAGTCCTTTGCCAGAGCATTTGGCATCTGCTTTGCTGATTCCAAGTGGCTTTCTATCCTCAAGTCAGCCGCATGCATGCTTGGCTCAAACCACTGATGTGATTTACCTTCCAATTTTCAAGGAGCTTCCATCTGCCAAAAATACAAACATGCCCTAACTCCACCCTGCAACCTTTCCCTTCTGCTGAGCAGACTTATCCCAGCACGGCACCAGTACATCCAAGCCATCAAATGGTAATAGAGGTTGCAACTCAGGCAATCGCACACCAATTTAATTGGTTTCAATGTTGAAAAAAAGGAGAAAGCACAGGGAAATACAGCGAATTGGAGGCTCCACTTTTTGTGTTAATGAATAAATGAAATGTGTCCCAAGAGGGTAATTAAGTGCTTAGAGCCAAGCATGTGTCACCTAAATAATAATAAAAATATATATAAGAGAGATGGAGAAAGAGAAAACACAGAGAAACAAATCAAGTGATTGCAATTAAGCGGAAAATATACATATGTGATTACTGCAGGAGTTGAAAGTTTGCAGCAAGGAGAATCTGCTTGAGGACTAAAGTTCCTTCTCTCTGGGTGCTCCCATTACCAATCAGGGAATGATTATGTTGATGACAGCAATCAGGAGTTCCAGCAACACCTATCAAAATCCTGAGACACAGGAATGAGGAGCAGTTCCTCCAGGAGCACAAAACAAAATGGCACGTGATTCCTTCGGTGTGGAGCGCAACAATGAACTGTAAAAGATTTCTGCTTAGCCTTTTGGGGTTTTCTTTTCAGCACAATGCACATACAAACAAGCGCCAACAAAACAAAAACCCCAGAAGTAAAATCTGTGCTTTGTTTGTCAAGGGCCAACAATGCTTGTTGTATTTCACTTAATTTTTGTTCTCTTTTTGCAGAGGAGTATTTTACAAGCAGAGCTATTTCAAGAGGGCCTTACATAAGTTGCAAAGTTAAACACTTGCTACTTTGGAAATGTTATATTTATAGTTGTACTCTGAGCTATATTCACTTCATCCTCTTTGTGTATCAGCTTGGCAACAAACCCATTTGTTTTACTTGCAAGATCTTAAACATTTAAATTAGCAAAGACATTGATAACCTTGATGCCATTTGGCATATTCAACAATACTATTTCCCCTGCTTTGAAGAATTACTGAAAAAAGGGACCTTTTATTTCATTCAAGCAGATTGGGATTAGTTGTGATGGGTTTTCCGGGCTGTGTGGCCGTGGTCTGGTGGATCTTGTTCCTAATGTTTCACCTGCATCTTCAGAGGTGTATCACAGAGGGAAGTCTGTTACACATTAACAAACTTCCCTCTGTGATACACCTCTGAAGATGCTAGCCACAGGTGCAGGCGAAACGTTAGGAACAAGATCCAGCACACCACGGCCACACAGCCCGGAAAACCCATCACAACCAGTTGAATCCGGCTGTGAAAGCCTTCGACAATAGATTAGGATTAGTTACCTGGATGCCAGCTCTGGGATGGGAAACTCCTGGATATTGGGAGCTAAAGCCTAGGGAGGGAGGGAGTTTGGGCAGAAAAAGGACCTTAGCACAGCCCCACTCTCCAAATGTAAAAGTAAAGGTAGTTCTCTGTGCAAGCACCAGATCATTACTGACTCATAGGGTGACACCATTGCCTTCCTCTGTTCTTTACTCTCAGTAAATTGGGTAGTCAATTCACCAAACTTGGCAGGATGGAAGGTTGAGTCAACCTTGAGCCCACTGGAGACTGGCAACTCTACTCAGTAGTGGACTAGGCAGATGTATTCACTTTTCATCTAAATCTGGGGTTACTTAGTAGGAGAGGCAGACATCACAGACAAGTTCAGAGGATATGTCCTTAGGTCTGGAGGCATAAATGTTGATGTCATAGGCGAAACTCTGCAAATATCTGTGTCATAAAACTATACTTGTTACAAAGTTATGGCTGACTGCAGCTCCTGGCTGAGTATACACTGGCCCTTTCTGCACAGCACAAATACAATGTTTTCAAGAAGAAGAAAAAAGCATTTTGGGGTGGAATTCCACACAGTTGTTCCCCAAAAATGTTTGGAAAATGTTTTATTTTTGCTCAAAACAGGTTATTCTGAAAACACTAAACTAGTGACTTTCCCCCTGAAGTTGTTTTTAAAAGGTTTCTTGCTCACTGTGCGGACAGCAGAAAATGTTTTATTTCTCCTGCTCAAGTTACAAGCTTTTGTTTTATCCCTCTTGCCATTTTCTGCTCCCTTATACGTAGAGGGTTTGCCTTCAGGGTTTGCCACTGCTCCAGGGCTCCAAAATACCCATCCCCTCCCCCCACCCCAGCAAGTCCTCCTGCCCTCTTTCACCACTGTTCCGGGGCTCCAGAAGTCCCATCACCTTCCCTCCCCACCCCAGCAACCCTCCCTGGCCCACAGATCCATAGATCCACTGGCAAAGAAGCCCTCCCGCACGTCCCCCACCCCCAACAGCCCTTCTTGGCCCCAAACAAGACCTCCTTGCTTCCCCCACCCACCCACAGCAACCACCCCCTGCCCAACCTTACCCATTTCACAAAGTCAAGGCGGGCTGGTGGGAGAACAGCGCATGGCCTCTAGCTGCCCTGCTGAGCCTGCCACCTGCCTTCCCATTCCTCTGCCCACCTACAGCCCCACTAAAAACCCATTGCAGGGGGAGATGCTTACTCTTTGACTCTTGTTAGGACCCATTGTATCTCCCCCTACAATGGGCCTGCCCTCACCCACGCCCTATCTCGGCCCGCTGTATTTCTTACCCTGCAGTGGACTTTACTACGAATCATAAATAATTCCCTTACCCTGTTTATTCAAAACAAAACATACACATTCTGGACAGTGGGGGTTTTTTTCCTCCTGCCCGCCATTTTCTGTCACCCACCATTTGCTGAAGTTCCCTCGGGAATAGTTGCCAAATGTCAAGAAAGTTTTATAAATTGACCTTACATATGGAGATTTTTTTTAAAAAAATGATGCAGTCTTAAATAGAGCTATATCTCCTAAATCCTTGAAAAGAATGTAAACTAGATTAAAATGGCTCTGTTATTGTCATATTTAAAGGATAATGATTTGGGGATACGATATTCAGAAGGCTGCTTTATGTTTTATTATAATTCTAGGATACCAGAATTTGGAACAGATCCAGCCCAGTTTAATTATGGCCCTGGGTAAACTGGCAAGGCAAGGGAATGACTCTGGTAAGTCTGTTCCATTCTTTGTCATCTTGGCTGGTAGTATTCGAAATATGATGTCTTCAGGTAGCCAGTATCTGCATAAACTGTTCCATTTGTGAGAATGAGCATATGTTACAGTTTCTAATTTAATTGTCATAAATGCCAATGAAATTAATTGCACATTCATTCTAACGCTTGACAGGTTTCCAGATGCACTCACTGATGCTGAGGAAGTTTTCCATCTTTGCACAATAGAGATATCTTTCATCTCTTATGCCATACCTAAAGCAGTAGCAGTCCCTATGGGTTAGAAGAAGGAGCCACATTTTCAGTGGGCTCAGCCTGGCCAGGTCCAGCATTTGAACTGTGTGTGCCACCTCCAAAGCCTGCAGTTCAGTGCTGGACCCAGGCTGCAAGGACATGAGGGAGTGGGGGAGAGGGTCACCCTGGTATTTCTTGGTGGTCTCCCATCCAAATACTGACCTGGGTGACCCTGCAGAGATTCCAAGATCTGACCAGATCACTAGCCTGTGCTGTCCAACTCAGGGTATCAGCAGCTGTTAGCCACAGTAATTAAATGAAAACTCCATGTTCAGAGGTAATATAGATGATGAAGAAAAGCAATAGGCGAAAACCATTGCCTTCATATCCTAATCAAATGAGTTAGGCTTTAGGTTAGCCTTTCAAACTCACAGTGGTTCAGAAAAGGAACAAATGTTCTTTAATGTTTGCATTCCCAATAGCACTCTGAAAACTCAGGCAAAATGTACACAGCATTTGTGCTTATGAGACACTGACTACAGCTACGAGCTGTGACAGCCCCATATTCCCTCTATGAATCAGACACAGAGGGGATGTGTAATACAACACCTACAGATTTTGTTCCCATCCATAATGGCATCCAGAAGAAACAAACGAGTCAATTGCAAGTCCTTGAGATCAAACACTTTGCTCTCCATAATTTGTTCCCACCACATACTTTCTTTACACCCTCTCTATTTCCCAGTTTCTCCCATGACACTGAGCACTGTGATCAATATTCCTCTGAACAACCCATGTAAAAACTGGATTCTTTACATGCCTAGGGAGCAAGCTCAGATAGCATTCACTCCACTCCTTTGTTTTTACAAAGCTGTGCTAACTGGCAGTGCTGTCAAATATTGCGGTGCAGCTGAAGGAATAATGAAGTGATAAGAGAATTCCCTTCCCTTCATGGATTTATAATTTCAAGAAACTCCACACAAGCTAATTCTGTCGGCTATACAACAGAATTAGGGCACTTAGGTTCATTCCGCCCAGCACAAAAAAGGTGTCTGTGGGACGACTTAAAAAGAAGTGGCTTCTGGTGTGCTTTTCAGACAGCAAAGGCATCGGAGGGGAGAAGAGGCTGTGCTGTTTTGCTCTCTGGTCAATTTCACCCTCAGCTTGCGTCCCACATTTTGTGTGCAGCTGAAGGGATTCTCCCTGTTGCCATTTGCTGAACATAATCCCAGGACATTTGCTCTGCAGGCCCCGCTGCTGGGTGCCTTTTCAGCTCAAAATATACATGGTTGTACTCAGGAAAGAGCTGAGGCAAAAAGGTATGAATCCTGTCATAAATATTTGCATGTATGAATTCTCTATGCAATTGGCTAAAACAGAATGAAAAGGCACTGTGGATTACATTACTGTATGTTTGCTATGTGCATTGTCCTGCTCTTACTACATTGCTTTCTACCATTGTAATACTATTTTTTACACTGAGATAGTACATGTAATGATTTTTTGCTCTGTTTCAAAATGCCATAATCCTAGTCTTATTGTATTGTTTATTAGATATCTCATCTGATTGATTGCATTGATTTACACTCTGAAATCTGTGTTGAGTCTCATTGAGAAAGCTGGACTATAAATAAAGTAAATAAAATGAATAGATAAAATGCATAGTAACAGGATGTGAGTAGGATTGTTTTCTAAGTGAACACACACAAACGTCAAACAGAGACCATGCAATATTTAGGGCCCCACATTTTAAAATGAGGGCAAACTGGGAAAATGTTTACAGGAGAACAGCAGCAGTAACAATGGGCTAGGGAAATATGATGTATGACAAAAGGCAGTCTGCATGGGGAGATATTTTGAATCTGTTAAAAGCTGGAAACAAACAAAAAAAGAGCTTTTTACAAGGGATGCTTGAGAAATGATTAAGAAACAATGCAATCACTTTGTAGATCAGGCTATTTAGGGTACTCTGACCTGGATGTCCCAGACCAACCTGATCTCGTCAGATTTTTGAAAGTTAAGCAGAGTCCGTCCTGGTTAGGATTTGGATGAGTGACCGCCACATGGCTCTTCAAAGGCAAACAATGGCAAACTTAAGGTGACCAGATGGTCACCTTTGTGATCCAGGATGGGGGAGGCGGTTGCAGGCCTTGCTACTAAAGACGTAGCCACGGCTGCAGGAGAGCATACGATTTACCGTAGGAGCTGCATGAGCTTCTGGGGCTGCGCCGTTTGCAGCCCTGTGACAGAGGCAGCAAACGGCAAGCCCCAGAAGGCCATGCGCTCCTGCGGCCGGGCACACGGGAGGCTGCCGCGACTGCTTTAAGCCCCCAAGGCAGTGCAGCCAGTCTCCCCACAATCCAGAGGACAATTTAGCCCAGAACCCGGCAGGGACGCGTCCCATAGCCAAAAGCAGGACGGCTGGTCAGCCTAGGCAAACTACCTCTGAACATGTGTTGCCTTGAAAACTGAAAGGGCTCACCATAGGCTGGCTGTGACTTACAACACTTTCAACCACCACATATTGAGGGAGGAGGTCTATGGGGAACACTCTACCAACTTTGGACAGGGAGTTTCCGAGAGAAGACACTGAATTGGTGGTCAAGTAACTGAGGGGTTCTCTTTCAGAGTTACCACTGAAATGAAAGGGAATTACTGAATTTTAAGGACTGGAACAGGGGCGCTTCCTAGAGGATCATGCTGCCTGTTCTTACTACTATTCTGATTGTGCAAAACTCTAATATGTGCATCACTGCAGGTAAAGATCACTTTTAAAAAAGAAACAAAGAAAAAACCTGTTTCTGTGAACTAATATTTCCTGAAAATGCTGGTCTTTCTTGAACGAATACCTTGTTGCTACAAAATAACATTTCTAAGGCAATGAAGCTAATACAAAGTAATGCTTTCAACAAAAGGAAGCTATAGTTTTTTCCCCACCTGCCCAAATGGTAGTTTGGAAAAAATGTTATTGGATAAGTGCAGCTGGTGAAAAGTCTATGTGCTGCAAGGGACATCAATTGAAAATAGTTTCTCCAAAGAGCAATTCAGCATATCAGTATAACAAGTGGTCAAGGTGGAATTCTGATAACAAGGAGATTTTTTTTCCAGGGCGGAGTAAGGGTTATATGGTTTGATCCTTTAAACCCTCTTTTTCTTGATGTCTCCTTTTCAATAACTCTTAAGAGAGCATGTCTAAATTCTACTTGTCTGTCAGCATCTGATCTGAAAGGCTTACTTGTAGTCGTACCCACGAGGTCCCAGGGAAGAGACGACACACAGAGATTTCATCTGGTGGAGAGAGCCAGCAAGCAGGAAGCGCGGGATCCCGTGATCCTGGCAACTCTGCCGTGCGTTCGCCCCTCACACCTTTTATTAGGGTTTCAACGGGGGCGTGTAAAAGGGGTCGGGCAGGCAGGAGAACGGAAGGTCGGGAGATCGGGAGAGCGGGAGACCATCATGTGATGCATGATCTCATCGGGCTGCTACGTGCGGGAGGAAGCATCCGTGTCTGGGTCTAATCTTCACCTGAGGGCAGGAGCCCTTTTGTCCCTTTGTATGGGACACCTGGTGACCACGAGTCAGGCAGTTCATGACCCGTGACTCATGGGGGAGCGGGGGTTGGGGGAGCGTGTGCGCCCAGAAGGCCGTAGCCGGCACCGGCATGCCTGGCGCTCCTTCTACGGTTCTGCCGGGTTCGCGGGCTCACCCCTACATTACTGATTCATAAAAGTACAAGAGTCCTGTACGAACTTCACAGGCGCTGACATATTGCAATTTGGTATGGATATTTTATAGGTGATTCTGGAAATTTTGTTCTGTGTTGCAGGAATTGAGCTTAAGGAAATGAAATATACCACGTTGCCTATAACTTTGAAAATGGGGTGCTGCGTGGTTTCCGGGCTGTATGGTCATGTTCTAGCAGCATTCTCTTCTGACGTTTCGCCTGCATCTGTGGCTGGCATCTTCAGAGAGATCCTCTGAAGATGCCAGCCACAGATCTTTGAGTGGCGTCAACGGGAGAAGAATGCTGCTGGGAGACTACAGTTCCTCCATACAACCCGGAAACTCCACTACAACGCAGTGATTCTGGCTGTGAAAGCCTTCGACAAAACTTTGAAAATGTTTACTCCAGATGCACTAAGGATCTTGTCAGCCCAAGATGTGCTGAGGCTCTTGTTAGCCCACAAAACCCATATAACACTGATACCCACTCAGTGGCTTGGGAGCCACATGTGACTCTTCGACATGTCATTTGTGGCTCTTCAGATAACTGTAACCCACTGTGGCACCTGTCCCACATTCCAGGAAAGTGATCAAGGTAATTGTCTTGTAGGGTTTGTGGCTGGCAGGTGGGTTGAAACTGTTGCTATTGGAAGGACTGAAGAGTGGGCAAGCTGTGAGTTTCCCAGAGCTGAAGGCTTCATGCCAGGAATGGAAGTAAAGGGTCCATCCTCTCCATTAACCCCATCATCATCTGTGCAACTTCTGTGCTGTTATCCCAAGCAGCAAGGGAGTAGCTGAATGTAGAGAACAGAGAGTAAAGCCACTATCACCACAACCACAGCAGATGCTTGACAAAGGAGCAAGCTTCCTCTCTTCCAGGCACCTTGGGAATCTATCAGCTGAGGGGCTGTACTTCATGCTGAGGAGAGAATGGGAAGACACTGGGGTGTTGTGTGGTTTCCGGGCTGTATGGCCGTGTTCTAGCAGCATTCTCTCCTGACGTTGCACCTGCATCTGTGGCTGGCATCTTCAGAGGATCTGCCAGCCACAGATGCCAGCCACAGATGCAGGTGAAATGTTTTGAAGTGGCTTTCCATTGCCTGCCTCTGCATCATGTCTCTGGTATTCTTTGCAGGTCTCCCACCTAAATACTTGCCACAGTCAAGGCTGCGAGCGTGAGACTGGCTGAAGGTCACCCAGCACATTTCCATGGTGAAAGTGGAGATCTGAATCTGGGTTTCCCAGATCATTGTCTAACACCACACCGGCTTCTCAAAGAGTCAGAATCTAGGGTAATGTAGTCATTAGCTATTTTATAACAATTATGATAATGACCTCTGATAACTGTTTGTACCATGACTCTAAAGTTTCTCCAGCTCTGGTAGAGGACAGGACTGCAATGCTTCCTCCTCTGTAAGAGGACACAACCCTCACACTACCATTACACTAACCATGACTGCTTAAATTGCTGAATGTACTGGCTGCTGGGTCCATGCTCTGCCAGTCAGGTACAGCCATCACCACCATATCAAGAACTATTTTTTTTGCAAGTTGTAAAAAGTAACTCCCAAAATCAAGAGATGTGCAAACAGCTTAAAGCAGTGCATGGCAGTTACTACATAGAGCACCTGTGCATAGCAGTAATCATCTGGTTGCAGGCATAGAGATGGTACACATGGCAAATTAAAGCAGTAATCACAAGCCTGGTGCATGAATAGGCTCTTATCAGTTACTTATGTTGACAATTCCATAAACACTGCAGCCGTGCTTATAATTTAATATCCCACCCACAATACCATGCAAGAGAAGAACAATTCAATCCTAGGACTTGTGGGTTTTTTTTTCAATTATCTCCAGTGAGCAAACAGCAGAAAGATACAAATTTGAGAGCAAACCTCTCAGCTGAACCTGGAACCTGGTAAACAGTGTAAATACAAATCCTATGAAGCAGCTCTATGGTGTGTTACTGAATAAGGAAACCTATCCTCCACACAGAAATGTAAGAAATTGCAGTGTATTTCCATATAGGGGATAAAGTTTAAGCCATCACTCATTACAGACAAACATTTCAATTATAAGTGTATTACCAGGCAGGCATTTTTGTTTCTTCTCTTCAAAGAACCTTGTTGCATTCATATTATGCTAAGTGGGAACAAGTCAACCGTAGAATATGGAACAGACAAATATCTTGTTTGCATAATTATAACTACTTCCTAGAACCAGAGACAATCACAGCAATCATCCTAGCTTATCAAAGCAAGCCACAAAAATGCTAAAAACTATCAGTTCCACATGCCTCCTTTTCTCTGTGTTATTGCTAGCTTTGGGACACATAACAGAAGGGTGTTTCCTCATTAGCCGCACACTATTATTCAGAAGCCACTGGCAAGGGACTCACCATAAGAGTGATCATCCAGCAATTGGGTTTCTTCCCATGGATGAGCCTGCTTTTAAAGAGAACCCAGTAATTTCCGAACATCCATTTCTTTGTCACGTGGAGACTTGGTTATGAGAATGAGGTGGAAAGTAGGTTTTTTTCGCTCTGAGGTGGAAATCAAAGGCAAGCAGAACAGTGTATTCAGTCTACAAAGAGAAAGAAAAAACGGAATTAAAATTGCACATGAGCAGAAGTACTTCAAAGCCTCTGGATACACCCTCCTTTTCCCTGCAGGGGAAACAACAACGGGGGAGCGGCTCTTTTAACTTTTTCTTTAAAAAACACAGAGTCATGTATCTCTCACTGCCTCATCTAATATTGCCCTAACACTAAGCCTTAGTCATTCTGTCCCATCAACTCTTGGGAGAAAGTGCCATCAAGTTGCAGCTGACTTATGATGACCCCCATGTGGTTTTCAAGGCCAGAGATGAACAAAAGTGGTTTGCTAGTGCTGGATCTGTGCAGCAGCCCCGGACTTCCTTGGTGTCTGCCAGTCTTCCAGATCTGACAAAATCGAGCTAGACTTAGCTATCCAGGTCAAGGTCATCATTCTATCTTTTCTTTTATATTATTGTTACATGTAAAGCTCTCTGCTTAACAGCGTTGATACTCTTTGGTCCACCAGCTTCCTGCTAAGCATTACAGCTTTGATAGTTATTCAGCTAATATGCTGAATAACTGACAACTTGAGGAAGTTTACAGTGGAGCTTTGATAGGGTTCCATGTGGATCAACTCTGGGCAGGTCCTGAAATGAAAGCTAGAGACAAACCATTAATTCAAGGAGGTGGAGTGTGGCATGATGGAGGCAACACTATCCATGGTGTACACACTTGCTTCTTTTGTCTGAAGAGAAACCAGATTATATTTTTATGCCAATAAAGGCTTGTGTGGATGTATGCTTCTCTTGTCATGCTGTAGTCACTGGGCATGCAGGAGAGGAATGTTGAACTCTTCCCATGTTCAGGTATTAAACAACAGCATTGACCTAGCTTAGCTTTGATGACACTGTTCTGAGCCATTATCTGGTCCAGTCAACTTTACATTAAGCTCTGACCCCAAAAGAAAGTAGCTTCTTCTGAAAGAGGTCATGACACCTTGTTGCTGTGGCCAGACTATGACACATGAAACTGTCTTCATTTCAGAGTGTGGGTCTATCCAGGTCAATATTGTCTACTCCAATTGGTAGTGGGTCTCCAGGGTCTCAAGTCAGGGTCTTTCATAGCATCCACTACTGGATATTTACAACTGAAGACTCCAGGAGTTGAACTTGGGATCTTCTGAATGCACTGAGGGTGGTCTGCTGTGGAGCTAGGTAGGAAAAATGGTTTGAGTCATCACAATGATAGTGATAGTTGTTGGAGAAAGACACAGGCCCAAGGAAGTTCCATTTCTCAAGTCAAACAAGCACTATATGTACAGCTCTGGTGTACCCTGTCCTTTTGCAGATGAGTAGGAAAAAACTCTGTAATTTGGTACTAGATGCAGAAATCACCTTCCTACAAACCCCAATTCTCACATTTAAAAACAAACCAAGTTTTTAGACATTAAAATGTTCAGGCAATGCCTGGGAGAAACAGTCAGATTTCCAGTGGTCAAATGGCATAGCATCCATGATGCTATCCATGATGCTATGGTTATCCATATGCAGAATTTTGATTGGGTGTTTTTTGCAAGAGTTTTTTGCAAGAGTTTTTGCAAGAGTTTGCAAGAGTTTTTTTTGCAAGAGTTGCAACCTTAGCTTTATTCCTTTGCCGTGGTTTAAAATGCATTTGAGAGCCAACAGGTTAGCCTATGAGGAGCTTCTTTTGTCCATTACAGAACAGAAGCTGGGCTTGTGCTAAGTGTTGTTGCTGTTGCTGTTGCTGTTGTTGTTGTTGTTGTTGCTGCTGCTGCTGCTGTTTATACCCCACTTTCCCCGAGGTACACGGTCTAAGGCTAGTTGAAGACCACTTAAAGCTCCTCAGAGTTTCTGGGCACAAATGTCTAAAAATGATGAATTCGTTGGAAATTCAGAAATTAAGCCTAGTTACCTTTCTGCATGTGTGCAAACTGCCATCAAATCACAGCTGATTAATGGTGACGCCTTAGGGTTTTCAAGGCAAGAGACATTCAGAGGTGGCTTGTCATTGTCTGCCTTTGTGTGAACTGAGAGAGTTCTGAGAGAACTGTGATTGGACCAAGGTCACCCAGCAGGCTTCATTGGACAGAATAAGAAATTGAACCCAGTTCTCCAGATCAGAGTCTGCCACTCTTAGCCACTGCACCACGCTGGCTCCCTGAGTTACCCTCTGAGTTAACCATTAAATAAAGAAGAGAAAGAAAACAAGAAAAGTCTCCAGAGTGTGGATTTATTTGCTTTTAATCATCATGTAGTTGAATGTTCAGCTCCAGTCTCCCTATCACTCTCTGACAATGAATGGAATAAGGGCTGTACAGCTTATGTAAGTAATTTGTAAAGCAAGAGACAGCTGGATTAGAAAGGTGAAGCCCCAGAAGCAGATGAAAAGAGAATTGTTCTTGATGGATAGGAAAGCACAAAATGTATCTTTTTCTTCCTAGGGAAGGGAGAGAAGAGTGAGAAAGGAAGGGACGCTGTCCTACAGAGATAATTTAAGGACAGCTGAGATCAAATGCAAGGAAGATCAACTGAGGGAAAAGAAAGTAAAAGGAAGAGGCAGACATGGTTGGACAAAACAGCATATCAAGGACACACCTTGGAGCAAACCAAAGGCAGGAGGAGAAAAAGAGCCAATTAGCAACAGTTGACCTCACCCCATCCTTCCAAAAAGAAACACAAAAGGTTGATCCTGCCCAAATATATGTATTTGCACACACAAACCTTCAAGAAACTATACTGCAAGAAAGGTGTCATGTATTTTCTTACTAGCTTACTAGCTTTTCTTACTTTTTATTATATATGCAAAGTTTCCTCTCACACAGAGGTCTGTATTGATCCCAAAGCATGCACATTCCTTTCTGAACTGACCTAATAATTTTACTGGCAGAGGCTGGCCCAGTGGCTTTTTATTATATATGCAAAGTTTCCTCTCACACAGAGGTCTGTATTGATCCCAAAGCATGCACATTCCTTTCTGAACTGACCTAATAATTTTACTGGCAGAGGCTGACCCAGTGGCTATGCTGACTTATCACAAATAGAACACAATTAAACATTTTCTTGGTTGCTGAATTAAAGCTGTCCCTGTCTGATTTCCACTGGACTCTCGAGTCACACAGAAGTGAGGTAGATGCCTGCAAAAGACAGAGTCAGTTTCATCTTTGGAATATTTGCTCCATATCCTGTTGATTGGCACTGGTGCCAAAGGATTGGCATTTCCAGGTTAGGAAATTCCAGAAGATTTGGGTTAGAGCCTCAAGAGGGTAGGGTTTGGTGGGCGGGGGAGGGAGAGGAAGGACTTCAGAGGGTATTATTCTATAAGTTTCATCCTTCAAAGCAGTCATTTTCTCTAGGGTAACTGGTCTCTGTAGTCTGGAGATCAGTTGTAATTCTGGGAGATCTTGAAGCCCCACAGGGGTTGGCAGGGGTGGAGCGAGGGGGAATTGCCCGCGCCCTGCGGCCCTGCCACACTCACACCTGCCCCTCCACGCCCCAACTATGTCCCTGCACCGGCACATGTCCAGGGCATCACGCCCCCCGCCCCCGCCCCGTTGGCACTATGCTACTGGAGGTTGTCAACCCTATACCAGAATAAGACCTGCATATTTTACAGGCATTTTCTAAGTACAGCATTGATTGATTTACTCATCTAATTAATTACTTGTTTATTTATTTAAGAAGGCATTCATGTCCTCCCTTTCTCCTTGGCTCAAGGTGGCTTGCAAATACAATATATCACAACTGACTTATGGTGACCCCATAGGGTTTTCAAGGCAAGAAACTAACAGAGGTAGTCTGCCATTGCTTTCCTCTGCATAGTGGCCTTGGTATTCCTTGTTGGTCTCCCATCAAAGTACTAACCAGGGTTGGCCCTGCTTAGCTTCTGGGATCTGATGAGATCAATCTAACCTGGATCATCCAGGTCATGGCACAAATACAATGCATAATTTAAAAACATCCAAGGAGCGATAAAACTCCACCCACACCCACCCCGCCCCAACCTGCAACTTGCATTCCATTGAATGAAAAATAAAAATCGATGGCTTTGCCCCTTTTTGATATTCTGAATTTTTTTAACCTTTCCACTTATCATTGAAATGTCTCATTAAAATGAGTTTTATATGCCGAATTTTGCTTCTATTTTACAATGCTACTCTTCTTATAAAATCTGTTTTAATGCTGCTAACTATTTCTGCAAGTATTTTAATTACTTGACTTCATGCTGGCTTTCAGTGTACTTCTTTTCATTCAGTTTTAGGTAATTGTTTTATTGTTTATGTGTTTTAGGCCTCAATCCTAAAGCCATCCAACCGCTAAGCCCCTGTACAGGTGTAACACAAAGTGATTCCATCATAGCATACCTTGCTGATAACACCCAGTATAAAATTGGTGCCAATGTAGTTGCACCTGCCTAAGGGCTAGAAATGGGCAGCACAAGGGTCATGCTAGGGAGCTAGCAGAATATAGCTAGTATCTTAAGTTCCTGTAACCCTACCCTTTCGCCAGTGCCAGCATAACTTCTTATTTGTAAAAATGTGGGCATAGGTATAAACACAGCCATGGGAGGGAAATCAAATACATCCTGCTTGCCTCTTACCAACACTGCAAAGTCTCACCATACAGTTTTGGATGCCAACAAAGTCTTCAGTCAATGACAGCTCTCCTAAGCACTATCTACACCCCAGCCAGGACACCTATATCTCAAATTATAGCAGACATGGCATGGAGCTACCACTCTCTTGTCTTAAGTTGTGCATATTTAGAAGGGGGAGCTGGAGCTTGGATGGTAGAGAACCATAGAAGCATAGAGTTTGAAGAAACCATCCAGGCCACCCCGGGGTCTGCAACCTGCGGCTCTCCAGATGTTCATGAACTACAATTGGCCATGCTGACAGGGGCTGATGGGAATTGCAGTTCATTAACATCTGGAGAGCCGCAAGTTGCAGATCCCATTCCAGTCCAACTCCCTGCTTAATGCAGGATCAGCCTAGCACAACCCAAACAAGTGTTTGTCCAGCCACTCCTTAAAGACTGTCAGAGTGGCAGAGCTCGTCCCCTCCATAGGCAGCTGATTCCACTGATGAACTACTGTCACTGTAAAAAAATCTTCCTAATATCCAGCTGGTACTTTTCTGTCCATAATTTATACCCATTATTACTTGGCATACAGAAGGTTCTGGGTTTACAGCCCAGTATATCCAGCTGAAAGGATCAGATTGCCGGTGATGTGAAAGACCTCAGCTGACCCCTGACTGAAGGCAGCACTCCAATACAATTCTCCAATACATTGGGTTAGGAAGTGTATGTAAGTTCCTATGTCCCATCTCCTTTTGCCATCAAGTCACAGTTAGGCAACCTCATAGGGTTTTCAAGGCATGAAATTTTTAGAGGTGGTTTCCCATTGCTTGCCTCTGCATCTTGACCTAGTATTCATTGGAAGTCTCCCATTTAAATACTAGCCAGAGTCAGGACTAATGGTATGTGTCTGGCCCAAGGTCACCCAGCAACTTTCCATGAACGAGTGGAGGTTCGAACCTAGTTCCAACACCTTAACCACTACATTATGCTGGCTCTCATGTTCCCCTAACCTTACAACAAATCTGCACTTTGGGGCATTAACATTATTAATGCCCCTCTGCCGATCTGTGAGAGAGAGGCCCTTGATTTTTATGCAGGGATTCCTTTGCCAAATGAGATGTGGTGATCTCTGTGTGATATCTTTGTAGTAGTTATGCCTTTCCCATCTATAGAGATCCCAGAAGTAAAGTAGTTACAGGGTTCCTACAGTGCACATCACATCCCTCTAGTGCCATGGTGGCGAATCTATGGCACTCCAGATGTTCATGGACTATAATTGGCTATGCTGGCAGGGGCTGATGGGAATTGTAGTTCATAAACATCTGGAGTGCCATAGGTTCGCCACCACTGCTCTAGTGGAAGGTGCTATGTGGCCACCTTTACTTCCTGGTTTGGTTTTGTGCGTGGGTGGGAAGTTGACAGGCTCGTTGACATTAACGAGCCTGTCGGCATTGCCGTGCATTTGCTGACTGCTTCCATATTTGGCAGGGACTAGGGGCATTGTCATCATGCCACTTTGTGATTGGTGAGTGCAGGCAGTGTTGCCATGGTCTTCAGTGTAGTTGCTATGCTCCCAGCTCCTTGGCATTGGACTTTATTGTTTTTTCTTTCTGCTGAGAGAGCGCAGAATACTAAATAGCTGTGCTGGTGCTGCACTCAAAGAGTTTATGATGTGCTCACAAAGTTTATGGCATAGGTCTGAGCAGCCATTGTGAACCATCTTAAAGATAACTGAAAGTTGTATCAAATATATCTTATTAGCTATAAAAACACATAAGTATGGTTCTCCAGGTACCTATCTGCTGTGTACCTGCACTCTGCTTGTGGCATAGTCTGATCCTCATTGTGTTAGCTGATAGTTATGTGAATGATGCTGCAGTTAGGAAGACCAGACTAGATGACTTTCGGTCCTTTCTTAAATGGACTTTTCCTGAGTCATCACTGAACAGTTCCTGGAAGCCACAAGCAGAGAAGGTATGAAATATGAGCATGTACTTAAATACTTGGTGTTACACAAAAAGCAATCACACACCTTAAAATGTGTTAATTAGTTTTCTAGAAATACATGCAAAACACTTCAGAAATAAAATGTTAGCTCTGATTATCATATTGCCTGTGGACAGTGCCGGATTTACCTACAGGCTTGGCAGGCCGAAGCCTATGACCTCAAACTCTCAGGGTTTCCAGTCATGGTGTGTAATATTTTTGATGCTGTCATAGGCCTTTCTTACACATGCTGTCACAATGCACTGTAGTCTCTCAACAACCCTTCAGTAATTTTCCTTCAGTAATCATCCTTGACTTTACTCAATTTTATTTAAAATGCTCTTTCATCTTCCTCTAGTCATGAGGGTGAGGGATTGGGAGGGGCCTCATGAGCCTGGGGCCTCTCTTCATCTAAAACAGGCACTGCCTGTGGACCTTAGACTTGCATTTTATTCACTGCTGTTTCTGGTCCATTTGAATCCAGACCCAGTGAACATCAAAACATACCTGATCCTGAAGCATTTGACAAATTAAAACAGAAAGCTGTGTATTGCACTCAGATGTGCAGAGGTTCCGTCTGGTGAATAACCACAGGACATAGCTTGGAATTAAATTGGGCCGCAGCCCTTTATTGAGGCAGAAGCTGGGCAAGCAAGAGGAGCACATCCATTTTGTGGCTGATCAGCACCCCTGGCTGACCCCATTACCACACCCCAATCCATATTGGGGAGGACAGGAGGTACTGGACCACCTGGGCGTCCGCCCGCTGTGGCCCCCTTCCTGCTGGCGTGTCAGGCTTGAATTGCAGAGGTCTCCACAGCATGCGCCTTGAGCCCGCCCCACCCCAACCCTCTTATGGAGACCCCCAACCAGCACGCAAGCTCGGCCTCCCCCTATAGATGCACTTTTCTGCCCAAACCACCAAGGCTGTGACAAAGTGAGCAGCACAAAACCCTGCCCAAATAGGGAGGGTGGGTCAGTTTGCTCCAGGCGTTGAAGAAGGCCGGAGCAACTGCATGCTGCCTAATATATAGGGAGCGTGCTCCACCCCTAACACTTGTGCACATCACACGCTCAGGCCGGGTGTGGCTCAGCTGCACAGCTGGCCCAGGGCATCACTGCTCCGGAGCTCATCATGTGCCCTGCCCCCTGTCGCAATTACAGCCCAGTTGATTCTGGGGCCTGGGGAGGGGTTAACTACAGAGCGTAATTAGAAGCAGGGGAGGGGAATATCAGTACACTCTGTAGCAAGACAAGTTTTTAATCTGGTTAGTAGCTACATAAGAATCTCCACCCTATTGTATTAGTGGGGAAGATATGCAATAATGACTTGTTTAACTGTACATTTTTTTTTCTTAAAAAACTCTTATTACTAACACTAATGTGGCAACATTGTGAAATAACAGCATGCAACAGTAAAGGCCTTTGTGCCTTTCTTTCTTTTTCTTTATTGTATAATTCCCTTATTGAAGAAAGGGAGAACTTATGGACAGCTTCTGATTATGTAATATTATTTGTACTTTTCTTTTTGTTAATGTACCATTATGCATTTTAATTTTTGAAAACCAATAAATAAATTTAAAAAGATTCTGGGGCCATTATTTATTTCAAAAACTTTCATTGGAAATATAAACCAAGGAATTATATACCAGACAATAGGTTGCTTCCTTACGCAGTAGTGCATATTCCAAGAAAAGCAGTGAGTGCTTACTCTGCAGCCAGATGCTGATAATTGCTCCAGATTTTTCTTGATAGTGCCTTCCGTGGTGCTTACACAGCAAGCCAGAGCACCTGAATGTGCCCGTTGCTGGAGTGCACTGATTAATAGCCACCACTATGAGAAAGGTCAGGATCAGGGAAAGGGAATGGAGCAGTTGTAAAATAAGCACAGTGTAGATTGCTGCTTAAATAAAGGAAGCATGGTTACAATGTTTAAAGAAACAGCAGTAGGGCATAGCTTACTGCTAGCAATTTCTTGACTGGTTTCATGGGACCAGATTTTTTTAGATTTTCAAACACCATCTGGCTGGGACAAACAGGGAAGGCTGTGATACATAGTATCTCAGTACTACCTACCAGCTTCAATCTGCAATCTTACTTCCATGAAGATTGCATGGCACACAAAATGGCCATTCTTGATACAATAAATGGGGAACATTACAAAAGCAATTAAAAAAATATCCAAACAAAACAAACTCCCCTATACCCACTCAAAGAGCCTTCTGTGAATCTGTATTGGCAACTTTTGAAGGGGTTAGATACTTACGCTAAAGGGCACCTAAGCCATTCTGTTCTAATTGATCCATCAACAAATTTCAGTCCTATGCCTGCCTTTGCTGTTGAGGTGTGTGTGTAAACATAACCGAGACACCTGGCACAGCTTGCAGTGCATCAAAAGTAATGTCAGCACAGAGTTCTAAGGCATGTTGTTCCTGCTGTTGTGGAGAGAGGAAAGCCTGTGGTATGGCAGCTCATCTACTTTCCTGCCGGCAGCAGAAAATACAAGCAGAAGGTACCAAACCTAAATAACACAGCTGAAATTAGCTGGTGGAAACTTTCCTCTTATATAATTGCCAGATCACAGGCTCTGACCCCGAGGTTGTGATTTCAGGACTCATTCTTAGGGCCTCAGGTTGGAATCTTAATCACACGCTTGGCTGCTTTTCAGATTTCTATGCATGTCTGCTTGTGGCAACTGCTACATATGTAAATTAGAAATGGGAGGCAGCAATCTAGTATGAGCAGTTCTGACACGTTTTACATTTAGGACACAATAAATCTCCATGTGATTTTTTAAAATGAAACTGGTAAATTGTCCATCTTTTTGAAGCCACATGATGGTGACTAAACACATACACAGTGGCCATGTCATCATCTTTCTAGTGATGTGCACAAGTACGGCCACTAGTACTGACAGCCATTGTGACATCACCAAACCCTGCCCCTTGGCTCTTTGGTATGTTCTACAGCCTTCCAACCCTATCCTCATGCCACTTATCATTGTAACATGCATGTTTTAGCAGATATGACTATGGGTAGAAGTCTGAATATACCCAAAAGATTTTTGAAATAATTTCTGGTTCAGATTTGAAGTAATATATCCCGTATGATAACATATGAAGATGGTATCAGCAGCTCAATAAACACATAGTTGTTTATTTCATTTAGAAAAAAAATACACCTACTGCTTTGGAAAATGTAACACACTACCCTAGTCTGTCTAGGGTCTAGGCTGCTAAACTTGAGACTAATGCTAAAATATTAGTGAGATTTAAAGACAGGATTTTCTTGTCTAGCTCAGTGTGAATTTTCTTCACTGTCAGTAATGAGCATCTCTTATTTTACAGGATCTGTGCTTCTCTAAAAACAGAGTAATTAAGATAAAGGATCAAAGCCCCAAGCAAATGTTGACAAGCAGAAGTGCTCAGTGAACATGAAGTTGAGAGATGTGTGTGTATATAAGCACACAAATCACAGCTGACTTATGGCAAACCCGTAAGGTTTTTGAGGCAAGAGATATTTGGTAGTGGTTTACCTGCCTCTGTATGGGCTGAGAGCTGGCTTCATGTGGAAGTCAAGTGGGGAATCAAACCCAGTTCTTCAAATTAGAGGTCATTGCTCTTAATCACTTTACCACACTGGCCCTCTTGAAGGATAATACATATAGGTTTAAGATTCAAAAAGCAAAAAAATGGCTAGAAGAAACAGAATCCATTACTAACCAGTGGCACCTTAGTAACTAACACCTTCATTGTGGCATCAGCATTTAAGGAACAACAGCTCACTTCATCAGATGCATAAAATATGGTGCAGTGGTGAAGAGCAACAGACTCTAAGATGGAGAACCAGGTTTGATTCCACATCCCTCCACATAAGCAGCTGACTCTAATCTGGTGAACTGGGTTCGTTTTCCCGCACTCCTCCACAAGAAGCTCCTGGGTGACCCTGGGCTAGTCACAGTTCTCTCAGAACTCCCCCAGTCTCACCTACCTCACAAGGTCCCAGTTGTAAAAGAAAGGAAAGGTGACTGTAAACTGCTTTGAGACTTCTTTTGGTAGAGAAATCTTCTGCCTCAGTGGTAAACTCTTTCTATATCTATATATCTGTATGTGTGTGTGTGTGTGTGTGTGTGTGTGTGTGTGTGTGTGTGTGTGTGTGTGTGTGTGTATCCCTATAGAAGGATGTTAAACTGTGAGATCAAAAGGCAATCAAATACTTTTCTAAATTTTTGCTGTATCAAACATACTTAACTACAGCTCCATAACTAAATTTATTGTTACTTTCCTCTTTTTTCATAACCAGCTAGGTGCCACACATTTCCTGAGATCATGGGAAAAAAGAAATAGTCATGTGTCAAAAATTCAAGTCAGTCAAGTATATCATGCAAATATTAAGGTGTTGGGGACCTGATTACATTGCCTCTACTCCTGTGTATATCTTCATGCATAAAGTAACCAGAATATTTTTGGGCCTGATGCAGATATCATAACAGACAGTTTATACTTGCAAATATCTATGTGAATGCGTGACAGGGAGATCACGGAAGACCTCTGTGGTAGCTTCTATGATTATAAAAAATAGTTTGTTGTTTAAAATCATGGAAGAAGCTATTGCAATCTTCAGAAAAATCCACCTGGCACGCATTATGCAGAACACATGAAAGGATGAACATTTGTACAGATAAATCAGTTACCGTAATCTCAGCATTATGTCTATCACCCTCAAGGTTCAGCCTCTGGGGGAACAACGAGCAAGTCACTCTTCATAGATAGCCAAAGTCTTTAGAGTCCCTGTACAGCAACCAATCTGTCAAATTCTTGTTAGCTGGTGTTCAGGAAACCATATGAAACCTATAATTTCAAACTGGCATATACCACTGTTCATTACTTACTACTGGTTGCTTTCGGATGTGTCAGGCCCATTACGCATTGAACACTTACCTCAGGGCTCTTTGCTGCATAGTGGGGCTACAATGGGGTCTCCTCGCATTTCTCTGTTTACACATGAGGAGGCACTCCACTGCTACTGTGCAGTTTGCTTGCTGAAGTCTCCTGGGCCTCCTAGTGCTTTCCCAGTTCTCTTAACTCCACCCATCAACTCAGTCTTAAAGGCACATAGTTGCAAGATTGCTGGCTTTGTTAAAGTTCTTTAATTTGCTGTTATATTGATATTGTTGTTACTGCAGTTATATCAATATTGTAGCCCCTTTCCAAAAATAACCCTCCCATGAAAGAGGCTAAGCAATTCTCTGCTGAAGAAGGGGACCATAATGAGCCGATATTCTCCCTCCCTCCGCTCCCTCCACACACACACATACTTCCTCCTGCTGCTGCCATGGTAGGAGAGAGAGGCTTGTTATTTTGACATTCCTTGTTATTTTGATATTTCTGCATTAAATCTACTTCCACACCAACTCCCTGGCACCCCTGTAGTGTGTGGGAAGGGATTCACACCATCCCTGGAAAAGCAAGGAAACAGTACAACAATTAGCTTTTTGTTTGACTATTGCCTATATGTAATACTGGATGTAAGTCTAATGTTACTTGTTGTTCGTATATATTGAATACAAGGTTGATCGTAACAAACACCATATTCATGTTAATATAAGCACTATACAGATTCTTGTTTGTTATTAAATATTTATTAAAACAATAATTATTAAAACAAGTTTGGTTGTACAAAATAGCACATTTACACTGATTTAAGCATTATACAAATGTTTCTTTTGTACCTATTGATTGCTGAAAACTACAGTTGAGGGCAGCAATTGGTTGTAGTTCCCTAATTGCTGGCCTCCCTTTTCCCTTTCCCCCCCTTTTGCCCCTCCTTTCGGTAGTTTTGTAGGTTTGTGGGATAGAGCTGGGATGTCCAGAAGTTCCATCTGGATTTAATCGTGTGCCATATATGCAGGTGTGATGAACTGTACAGTAAAATAGAAGATTAAAAGTGCAAGTCAGACAGTGGAACAAAGTGCTATCACAACAGATAGGAAACAGAAAAGTGTCCAGATTGGGTAAGCTGATCTGTGCACTGATTGGTGGAGCAACCAGCAGATTCAGAGAGGGAGGAGGTATCTCTCTAAGAGGAAAAATGTTGTGAGCTTTTGAATTTGGATTTCTGCGAGATAATATGAAGCCCCTTAACTGCATGAGTTAAACATCTACCCTGAGGGGATTTCAGTCAGGGAGTGGATCTGTTTTGAAATATACTGAGTGTCAGTGTGTGCTGACAACAGACAATACAGACAGTAGAACTAGGAGTTTTATTTCGTGGTCAAGGCTGAAGGTGAAATAGTTTTGAGACTTTCCACAAGTGACCATAAATAAAAGAGAAGGGAATATATGTTCTGGTGTAGAAGAAGAATTCCTAAGCCAGTTAGGAAGGGAAGTATACACACAGATGGATTCCCAGTCTGGTGTATTAACCAGTGGTGGGATCAAAATTTTTAATAACAGGTTGTGATGGTGGTGAGATTCAAACAGTGGCGCCGCCGCACACACATACCTCCAGTCCCTATTGGGCAGGGAGGTTGCTTTAGTAACCCCTTCTCGGCACTCAGAAAAAATTAGTAACCACTTCTAAAGAAGTGGTGAGAACTGGTTGGATCCCACCTCTGGTATTAACGTTCTGCTTAAGGTTACCTCGGGAGGGAGATTTATGTGAAGTGGGTAGCTAACATTGTCAAGGCTGTATGTGCACTATGTGAAACCAGCCTATTAAAACCCAAATTCACTATGAATACATTAGCCAGTAACATCTAACTTACCATCTTACTTAGAAGTAAAGAACCTCTAATAACATCTAAGCAACTGAAGAAATGTATAAAGTTTGATCAAGGACTGTGGCTGTGCCGCAACTGATGTTTGTATACAGTTAATTCCTACTGACTTCCATGCACTGAAATATCTCCTGATCCCATCTAGTTTGTTCAATAAATTTTACTTCTGTTAGTTGAATCTGCCTCAGTTCTCTTGGGTTCCTTGAAAGGGGAAGGCTCCCTTCACCTTTCTGGAGTTCTTAAAGCTGAACAGACAAGCATAAAACACTTCATATGTTACCACTGAAACAGCTCAGTCATAGAAACGGCAGGAAGACCTGTCTATAATAGTTAGGAGGTTGCCTGAGCCTGCCACAAATAGTTAGGAGGGTGAAGGGTTGGCAACAGCAGGTTTTAGAGCATATCATTTATTATGTATTTTATTACTGTATATTTTATGATGTAAACCACTATGAACCTGCTGCAGCAGGGAGAGCAGGGTCTAAATTAATTTCACAACAACAACCCATTGATTCCTGGATGCTGCTGGCACAGTCTACCTAAATCAACTCCAGCTGTCCATCTCCCTGTCCTCCAGGCTTAAAACTTTTACTTAGCCTGTGATACTATTAACCAGATCCTGTGCTAATCAGATTTCCAGGCCTTGACTGTCAGGTCACTTGACTGACTGGGGTGGATTGAATTCAGCCTGAACAAGAATAAGACATGAACAGACATAGCTGAAAGAAACGGCTGCACAGAATGATTCCAGATTATAAATAATCTCAGAACTTTGGTCCATGTAGCTAAGCTTTTTTTCTCACTGAAAGAGGCTCTTCTAAGTTTCACAATAAAACTAACACCATCAAATCATAACAGCAACACAAATAATCAATATTAAAAACAAGTCTCTGTAGGCAGCAATCCCAAACTATCAACTTGTTTGTTTAAAGATGATGCAACCCCCTCCAGAATAAGCTAACTACTTAGTGCTTGAGTAACTTTGCCCCTAACATGCAACACTTCAGTACTGTCTTCAGTTTATTGGTCCTCATCCATCCTGTTACCTTCTGAAGGCACCTGTTGAGAACCTCTACAAGCCCAAATTACTCAGTTGAAATCAGTGGTGTACGGGGTCCAAATGGCGCCCAGAGACAAAAAAAACCCTCCGGGCGCCTCCCCATGGAGCCCCGCATACTTGCGAGTAAGTGCCGCAGCAATCTTTGGAGCATTGTCCTTTTAAGAAAGTCATAGAAACAGGATGCCCAAGAGGCAGCTTCTCTGAAGCCGAACCTCAGAGCCTGTGGGGAAAGGAAAGGGTAAGTGAGTGAGGGGTCTGGTTGGCCAGGCAGGTGGCAGTGGTGGTGACGGGTGGGTGTGGGTGTGGGTGTGGGCAGGAGCCTGCTGGGTGCCCCCACAGGCATACGCCCGGCGTCATGGGTGCCCCATGTCTCCATAGGAAGTACGCTGGGGTCTTTTGCATATTGGTGGCACCTCCATGCACCTCCCCATTTTTCTCAATATTCGATGTTGCTGTTAAACAGCATGGGGGACAAGACATGGGAACCCACAGCATAAAGGCCCTATTCACAAATACACAACATTTATGGCCCTCTGCAGCAAACTTAGCATACCCATATCAAAAAGGGGACAGGAAACAGCAATAGCAGATGTATTGTCGAAGGCTTTCATGGTTGGACTCAATGGTTGTTGTGGGCTTTCCAGGCTGTGTGGCCATGGTCTAGTAGATCTTATTCCTAATGTTTCACCTGCATCTATGGCTGGCATCTTCAGAGGTTTATCACAGAGCTGTGATACATCTCTGAAGATGCCAGCCACAGATGCAAGTGAAACCTAGGAACAAGATCTACCAGACCCTGGCCACACAGCCTGGAAAGCCCACAACAACCAGCAATAGCAAAGTCACACATTTCAGGAGGAGAAGGCAAAAATGTGCGTGTAAAGTGCCAGCAAGTCACAGCCAAGTTCTAGTGACCCTGAGATGGACTTCCTTACTGGCATCATTTTCTCAGCTCACTCCTTGCCCCTTGCCTGTTTTTAATGCAGGGTTTTCTTGTTTTTCCTGCAGATTTCTTTATTTTGGAGAGAGCTAATCATTGAAGGATGGACAGTAGAATGTGCAGAGAATTGAAGTACTCTGCTGTGAAGCACAGACGCAACATTCTAAAACAAAAAGGGAGGGGAAAGGGGGAGAAATCACAAAATGGCAGCCAGAAATTGTTTGGAGGGGGTGAGTGCAGACATGCATCATGTTAAAGGGGGCAAGACTGAAAATGTTTTCAAAAGATTTCCAGTGATTTGTGTGGAAAAGGCCAATGACTGGTTCAAAGTCAGCCAATGAGAGCCTTTTTTCATAGTGAGCAGAGTCAGCATAAATTTGGGTCTTCCCAGGCCTAATCCTAATTACTGCATTACATTGATTCTCAAACAAGAGGCAGCATGAAATATGACAAGAAATTTGGCTAAGACAAATTCCAAACGGGGAGGGGAACCCACAATTTGTAGTTCTCAGCTGTCAACCTCAGCTCCCAACCTCCTACTAGTTTCCTCACTGTCCTGCCTAGATACTAGGAAAATACTGAGGACAGCTCAGAAAAAAATTATGCATTCACCCCAAAATTATGCTTCTATTCTTTTGTTGATATTAATGGGAGATAACAGAATTTAACATGCCTATGCCCATTATTTTCCCAGAGACAAAAAATGGAATTTAAACATCCCAATTACTGTAAGATAAAGGTCAATTGCAGGGCAGATTGTAAACAGATCCATTATAAATTGCTGTTTCATTTACATATGCCATGACATTCACCTTCTAATATCACTGGAAGAGTCCAGCATGAGATGGCCCCCATCTAAAGAGGTGAAAAGCACCTTTGACTTAATGGCACACTTGTCTGCCATGTTGGTTTTAGATGTGCATAAAGAGAACTATCATGTTTCAACATCCCTAATCAATCGGAAGACAATGAAAGATATACAATTCATTCAAAGCATTTATATTTTTATTGAACAGTTTAGATCATTCCAGAGTGTCAGCTCTATTGTATCAAAATAAAACAGAAGTTCTGTGGCCAGCGGCATTCCTCCCATTGGACAAAGTGGGTAGTTGCCCAGGGCGCCACCTTGTGGGGGGCACAAAAACTGCAGCTTCATTTGTGGGATTTTTTGTATTTTCAGTGTTTTTCCGTTTTTGGCCTGCAGAGGGCGCAGCTTTTAGATTAGCACCGTGGTGGCGAACCTTTGGCACTCCAGATGTTATAGACTACAATTCCCATCAGCCCCTGCCAGCATTGCCAATTGGCCATGCTGGCAGGGGCTGATGGGAATTGTAGTCCATAACATCTGGAGTGCCAAAGGTTCGCCACCACTGGAAAATTTCAGGGATATTTAGGGAGACTCTCCTGATGATATCACCCAGGTTTGGTGAGATTTAGTTTAGGGAGTCCAAAATTATGGACTCCCAAAGGGAGTGCCCCCATCCCCCATTGTTTCCAATTGGAGCTAATAGGAGATGGGGGCTACACCTTTGAGGGTCCATAACTTTGGACCCCCTGAACCAAACTTCATTAAACCTGGGTGGTATCATCAGTAGGATCTCACGAAGATATTCTGACATTTTGGTGCTGATATCTTAATAGTTGCACCCCTGACAGCAGGCATCCCCTAAATTTCCCCAGATTTTCCTTTTAAATCCACCCCCTTCCTGCCAATCCTTGTTTTCTTTCTTTTATTCTCTCAATGCCTAATAAAGGTTAGTATTATTATTATTAAATCCACCCCCTTCGGCATGGATTTAAAGGGAGAATCTGAGGTCCCCAGTTTTAACATTGAAAGTGATGCTGTTTCAGGATTAGGGAGAATCCACCCCAAAACAGCATCACTGTCAATGTTGTTTAAACTGGGGACCCCAGATTCTCCCTTTAAGGTGGATTTAAAAGGAGAATCTGGGCTCCCTAGTTTATACACCATTGAAAATAATGCTGTTTGGGGGTGGATTCCAGCATCACTTGTTTAAACGAGGGAGCCCAAATCCCTAGTTTA
This sequence comes from Sphaerodactylus townsendi, assembly GCF_021028975.2. Lineage (NCBI taxonomy): Eukaryota > Metazoa > Chordata > Lepidosauria > Squamata > Sphaerodactylidae > Sphaerodactylus > Sphaerodactylus townsendi. Next base: position 104,170,976 of record NC_059429.1, read on the forward strand.
AATCCACCTTAAAGGGAGAATCTGAGGTCATTAGTTTTAATAACATTGAAAGTGATGCTGTTCTCCCCAATTGGGGGGACTGGATAAAACATCATAAAATGTTTTCATAGCAGTAATAAAACATTTTGAAAGCATTTTGAAAATGTTTTCAAAAATATTTCTGCTGTGTGGCACGGCCCATTGCTGTGTTCAGATTTGTGAGTTGGGGCATGTCGTATAATGTGATGGTGACTTTGAAACGACCTGGTGGAAAAAAATCATTGTTTGGTCATGATGGGAGAGGGTGGCCGCCCATGGGGGGGGCATCAAACTCATGTTTTGCCCAGGGCTCCAGTTTGCCTAGGTACGCCACTGCCTGTGGCCAAATCAGGACAGCTAGCTAATGTTTCTTTTTTGAATGACTCCATGCTCAGACTTTCACAGCAGCTGTTTAAAAAAAATGTAAGAGTTGTGATACTGACAATGCAATCCTATACAGAATTATGCCTAAGTCTTAGACTGGAGTAAATCTGCACAGTATTTTCAAAGAAATCCAGGGAGCAGCAGAATAGAGTTACTTTATTTCTGCCTGTGCTGCAGTTGTCAATTGCTCAGTAGCTTCAAAAGCAAAGAGACAGACAATATGTATCCAATCACTGACCAGAGGACATTTTTTTGTGAGAATGTATATAAAAATTACATTTCTGGGTAGTTCTCTCTTTTTAAAAAATAAAATGTTAAGCTTCTCAGAGCCTTAAAGATAGCGTGGGATATACACAGAATAAAGAAACAAAACTACTGTGACGATCCAAGGTGGACAGCTAGGTTACACATTTCTTATAAAGCTGCCCTCTGTGACTGTGAGCAGAATGGTTTTGTTCTTTTCAATCCCTGCATTGCTATAATGACACAACACCACTGCAGGGCAAAAGCTGACTTATCATATCATACAAATCATGAATGCTGAGATGTTGCTGAAGTCCATTTTTAAATGAAAACTGGTGGTAGATTCACCCTGGGGGACGGTGCATCCTGTCAGAAGTTCAGGAGGAGGATGCTATAAAGCAGTGCCCAGAGAACAGAGGGAGCAACATTCAGAAGTTAGCATCCCAGCAAAGATCTTAACCAGGAAATATTGGAATATATAAACGATGAGGTGTATCTCTCAGTTGCTTTTTCCTGTGTCTGGACCAGTAATCACAGACTTCTTAGCACTCTCCTGTCCTTGATGCAGTATTGGGTTATGAAAGGAAAGGACAAACTAGTGTTCTTACAGCAGTATTTGTTTATATCTCACTTTTCTTCTGTTACAGAGAACACTAAGGCGGGGCAGGTCTGGTCAGCATTAGCAGCAAAATAAGGGGTGGGGTAGGCTGTGCTGCAAGAGTAGAGGATCAAATTCTTAACTGTTCTTCATATATAACCTCACTGTGAACATAAGACTTTGCACCTCAGGAAGAAAGATTTTAACTTAACCCCTCGCATGCTATACTAGTGTGCCATTTTAAGGTAGTGATGTAGGGGAGCTTTGAACAGTCTAATCCCACAAGTGATGTAGTCAATTTTACCTGCTACATTTGGCTGCATGTGTAAACCAGGCTCCACATAGGATTCCCTGGAAGAATCCCTTCCCATTGACCAAACTCAGACCTGCGTAGCATTAGCAAGGTTGCTATATCTTATGTGTAGGGATGCACTGCTGACCCAGCAGCACCGTAAGTAGAGCGCTGGCACACCGGCGCTCCTACGGCCTTCTGGTCGCACCGCTCCCCCACCCCTCATCCCCCGATGAGTCACGGGTCATGAACTACCTGGCTCACAACCACCGGTGTCCCGGACAAAGGGACAATGGTCTTGCTCCCCAGGTGAGGATTAGGCCCAGGACGCTTTGATGCTCCTCTCTGCATCGTGAGCAGCCAGGATGAGATCATGCATCACATGATGATCTCTCAGTCTCCTTAACTCTCCCGCTCTCTCCGGAATTCCCGCTGCACTTCTACACGAATCCGTTCGAATCATTATAATAAAGGTGCCAGGAACCAGCATACGGGAGAGTCAGCTAGGAATACGGACACCCGGCACAAATCTCCGCTAAGCTGGCACTCTCCACCTCAGATGTTATCACCACAGTCTCGCCTCGTTGCTTGCGCTTTGACCTCGCTGTCACTTAATTACAAGCTGGTGCTGAAACCCGGGAATCCTCGAACCTCCACCCTGCTTTACCACGCCTTCTGGGAAAGGGCCGCGGTACCGACAATCCGCTGGATCGGCGCATCCAGGGACTCCACCTTCGGTATCGCTTCGGTCCGCTGGATCGGCGCGATCCAGGGACCCGAAGTCCTGGTAGGACACTCTCGTCCGACGGAACACCGGTAAGTATGGGAGCTTCTGCAAAGCAGGGCTTATGACAAGCACGTTAACGAAGCTAAAAGCTGCTTAGCGAAACGCCGCAGGGTCCCCTCGTGAAGAGAGAGGGAGTTTCGCGCAAATTGGTTGAGGAGATTGAAGCTCAATGTCCATGGTACCCGGAGGGGGACATTGAATCTTTAAGGATTGGGAAAACATCGGCGCACTTCTTCGCGACAGAGCCTCGTATGCCGCGTGTCACCGCTACTGACGTGGAGATAACAATGCTATGTCGCCATCACAGCTCTGCAGACCTATGGCCTCCCCTTGCTGTAGGTATCACTCTCCTTCCCGATCATCTTTCAACTTCAGTTTCACCCCCGGAAATTTCTCTATCCCTCTAAATTGGACGCCTCGTCCTCCTTCTGCCCCCCTTGCTCCCCTGCCTCCTTCAAATTCTCCCGCGGTTCGGCCGGCCTCCTCTTTGCTCCGCCACTTCTTCATTTTCTTGGAAGCCATAGCATTCTCCGCTTTCAGCTTCACCGCCATGGCTGCTGGTTTCAAGCGACCTCCTGCCATGGGAACGTATTAGCCACCGCGACCTCGCGAAAAGAGGAAACTTCTGACGGAAGACGATGCCGGATATCCTTCGCTTCTGCGCCCCGCTCACTTCCACGGATACCGAGGGGGAGGATGGCGTTATGTCGGGCAGAGGTTGTCGAAGTACCGCCTCTTTAGGCTATAACATCCTCACCGAAGCTCCGTCAAAGCGATGGCGCGGACGTGAGGAAGTCACTACAGCCCCTAAGGCGTGTGAGGAGGCATGCTGCAGAGCGAGTCGCAAGGAATCACCTAATGGTTCCGGATGACTGGAAGACCACCTTTTGCATGCGCGTTTCTTTTTTGAGCCCACGCCATATACATATTATATATGCGTATGATCTGGGAAAGCCGAAGTTCCGCCAGCAATGTCTCGCCATGGGGAGCAGCCTTCCCTGGACCGAGCGCCTACACCGGCTTTCGCTTAACTTTACGGCTTCGATGCCTCTACGCCAACCCCCAACGATCAGATTGTCCTTGCCAGAGGCCATGCCCTTCACGGGTCGCCTTCTGAGTGCGCCTACAAAGGCGCTTTGGCAACCTCAAGGTTCCCAATGCCGGCCAGCAGCAAGCCCAAAGAAGTTTCTCCGGCCATCCGGCAAAAACCCCAAGAGCTCCTACGGCTTGAATCTCTTGTAGAGACAGGGCTCCCAGGAGGCTCCTTGGCAAGAGGCAGGTAGATAGCGAGGAGGCCCTGCAAAGCGAAAGCTCCTCATGCGCCTGCGCCAAGGAGAACGCCTCCACTGAGTGCCGCGATGAAGGCAATCACGGGCTCTAGGCAAGTGGATCCTGAATCTGGCGACATTGGCTTTGGCTTGCCAGGACATCCGGATCCTCCACCCACCAAGCTAGCCTCCTCGCCAGCAGCACTCCCTCCACCGCTCAGCCAGGGACAGCCCCAGGATGATTGCTTTTAATTGCGTGGCAGGTCAGGACACTCTCCGGGAGGGGAGTGTACAGGCAGCCCGGCTGGGGGCCTCACAACCCCGATGCGGAGGAGGGTCTTCCCCAAAGAGACGAAGGCCCCCTGAGACCGCCAAAAACCCGCCATGCCCCCAGTGCCAGGAAAGGCTTCCACTGGAGAAGGCTGACTGCCCGTCTGGAAACTTCATGCCTCGGGCATCTCCCCCAGCCCAGGACCAAGGAGGAGAGTACTCTTGAACAGGCCCAAACGCCGTAAGAGACCCACACCCAAACCACCCCTCCTCTCGTGGGCATCTCGGCCACGTGCACTCCAGCCCATTTCCTTCTGTTCCCCCACGAGGTCCTCGTCGCCCCAACCCAGTACGGCGACCCCATCCCTACCGGGACCATTGGGCTGGTGCTGCCAAAGGCCTCTCCGCTGAACAGGGATTGTTCATCGCCCCCGGAGTAATCGACTCCACGCACCAGGGACCCATCCATCTCCAAGTCTGGACGTAACATCCTCGCAGGGAGTTGCCCAGCGGAACCAGCTGCGCACAGCTGATCCTCCTGCCCCATGCGCTGCCCGCCATCAACGCAATAAAGGCCACGAGCCCCGGCAGCCATCAGGGGCACAGCCAGTACTACCATCACAGCGGTGGAGACACCCATCGAAGCTCCCGCCTGTATCTGGAGCTCACCGGGAGGGGTGTCTGTTCACAAGGCCTGGTGGACACCGGGCGCTGATGTGACCGTCATCAGAGTAGCTGCTGAGTGGGCCTGACCAGTGGCCAACCGAGACCTGTCCGCGACATCTGGGGATGGGGGAAAACAAACCACTTCAGACGGAGCATCTGCCCGGCCACGGTCCATAGCCCAGGGCTCGAGCGGCAGCTCAGTCCGCCCCATCATTCTGGACATCCATGTCAATCTCTGGGGAAGGGATCTCATGGAGGCCAGGTCAAAACGACCCTAGTCTGGGATGGATAAACCCATCACACAGATTATTGATCCTAACTGTGCCTTCTGAACTCATTTTCGAACTTCCGCAAGGAAACTATTCCCCCCCTTTTTTTTCCTTTTCTCTTCCCTCTATTTTTTCAACCAGCAAAGGCGGGAGGGCCAATTGGCTGACTGGCCCTCCCTGGATTAAAATCTGGGCCCGTCCTGGTACCGCAGCACTGCCAGGACAGGCCCCAGTTTAAAAAGGAGGCTGCCGCCACTATGCCCCTAACAAACCTGTTTGGCTTGTGGCTACCATCGCCAGGGCTTTTAGCCGAAACCGTCTCTTAAGGAATGGTTTCGGGCGCCAGGGCAGGCCTCTAGTCAAGGGGATGCTGCCGCACCAAATTCACACATAACCTGTGTGGGTTGTGGTTGCCCAGCGCCTGGCGGCTATATGAACACAGCGTGCAAGGCCAGGCGCTTGGCCGAAGCTGCCCCTTAAGGAGCGGTTTCGGCGGGCGGCAATTCCCCAAGATAATTCGATTACAAATTCAGCACCATTTCCAGCCTCTCGGCGCTAACCACCGAGGTCACGGTAAGTATATTTTCCCTGCAAAGAAACACCCCCTCCCCTTTGTGTGTGGAAATTCACCCCTATCGCTTTAATTGCTTTGTCTCCCGGATGCATCCATCACCCAAAAGCGCATCCAAGCCCTCTTTTGTGTTGCAAATTTAGCATGCATACCTACAATTCCTCTAGGGTCCGCTTGCCCCCTCCTTCCTCTCGAGGCTCGGACCTCGCTTTGACGCACCCTGATGACGCTTCTGAAGCCAGCTTCCATCAGGATCGCCACCCTCTGCCCTTCCTGTCAAACAATTTAAAGAAAGAGGAGGGCGGCCCCCAGTAGACTGCATTAGAAGCAACCCTTACGCAGGCTGCAAGATAAGCTGTATAGTCGCCCTATATCAAACAATTAAATCCAACAAAACTTGATTTTGACCTCCCGCCATCGGCTCTCCAAGCCTGGCAGGACCCGGCCCCCTCCTATAACCTGGGGAAGGGGGTGTGTTTCAGTCTTCTCCCTACAGATCTCCTGTGGATCCCGACTCGCCATGACGGGCCAGCCCATGGAATGGCGCCAGGAGGAAAACAACCCCATCCCGGAGATGGAACGCATCTCTCTGGAGGATCCCGTCCAGCGGCCTCAACGGGAACGCCGCCACTGACGCCCAGACAGTCCAAGGACCCGGATGACCTGGGGAATGTCAGCAACCGCCAGCCAAGCTCAAGAGCTGCTGCGCCAGCAAGCCCGGACGACCGAGAACCTCTGTGCCGCTCTCTTTGCAATCATCACTGCCAACTCGGCGGCCACCATCCTTTGCCTGCTCTGCTGCCTCCTGCCAGTGGCAATCGGCCACCCCCTGACGAGCTTTGACCAAACCAACATCTGGAAGCAATTTGCTGCCGCTGCTAACGTTATCTCCTTCTGCTCTGGGCCAGTATTTCCAGGAGTCGGAGCCTGCTAAGCTCCTGCCTGCTCCCCGTTTGCAAAGCCCCTGGAGACTTCGAAGCGGAGTCTGGCTTAAGCCCCTTTATGAATGCTTCATCCATCAAGTACTCTATGAGCGCCGACTGGGGACCCGTCGTCCAAACCCTCCCGGCCGGCGCTCTCTCCCTTGTCACCAAGACTGTCGCCAATCACAAGTCCAATACTTGCGCCCGCATTGCCGGCGCGGCAAGACGAGAGACCGACCCGGGCCCATTCACCGGCTCGGCCAATTGGAACTGCACGCGCATGGAGGACATTCCCCCCGTGTATGGAAATATCTTGCTCCCCAAGGGTTGGTTCTGGACTTGAGGGGAGAGAACTTTCAACTACATCCCTGCTCGGCTTTCTGCCGGGACTCTCTGATGCCTTAGCAGCCTCACCACCGTCCTGCCTCAGTCTCCACCCTGGGAGCCCGGACGCCGTCGCCGCCGCTCCACTCTGCCCCTCGTAATTCTCTTGCCGAGCGACGCCGGTTGACCTCTCCCAAGCGGAGTGCTCCCTCGCGACTTCCTAGTGGGAGTCCCCGGACTCGCTTCATAACGCTTAAGACCATTGGCCGGCTGGCCTGTGCCCTTCGCGAAGTCCATCAACTCCACCTCCATTGCTCTGGATGCTCTGGCCTCCTCGAGCAGCAGTGGAACTTCGGCTGTTTAATTTTAGATAATCGTGCCGCTATTGATTATTTGTTATTATTGCATCACCAAGGTTGTGAGAATGTACATGATATGTGTTGTTTTAATCTTTCTGATAATTCCCATTTGATTCATATGAAAGTGCGTGAACTGCAAGATGTTGTATCTAATCTGAAGTATGACGTTTTACCCCACTGGTGGTCAGCCCTCTGGAGCTGGCTACCGGGGATGGTTAAGTGCTATTGTACAGCCTCTGCATTGGCTTGATTGTGTCCCTCATCGTCGGATCTTGTTTCATTCAATGTATATCTAATATTGCCTGTAACATGTGTAAGAAACCCCTCGACTTTCCCTTACATCGCAACCAAGTTCTAATGTTGCACAAGCAGCTCGGCCAGCTTGGCCAGATGGCGGAGGAGACGAGCGTCCCCTTAAATCGCCCCCTAACATTTCGGCCTCCCTTCTAAATGTAAAAAAGGAGGAGATGTAGGGATGCACTGCTGACCCAGCAGCACCGTAAGTAGAGCGCTGGCACACCGGCGCTCCTACGGCCTTCTGGTCGCACCGCTCCCCCACCCCTCATCCCCTGATGAGTCACGGGTCATGAACTACCTGGCTCACAACCACCGGGTGTCCCGGACAAAGGGACAATGGTCTTGCCCCCAGGTGAGGATTAGGCCCAGACGCTGATGCTCCTCTCCGCACGTAGCAGCCAGATGAGATCATGCATCACATGATGATCTCTCAGTCTCCCACTCTCCCGCTCTCCCGGAATTCCCCCCGTTCCGCCCTTCTACACGCCCCTGTTAGAATCATAATAAAAGGTGCCAGGAACCAGCACGCGGGAGAGTCGCTAGGAATACGGACACCTGCGCTCCCGCTGCTGGCACTCTCCACCAGATGTTATCACCGCGTCTCGTCTCGTTCTTGCGCTGACCTCGCGGTCACGACTACATTATGCTCTCCAATTATGGTGTTGATGGAAAGTGCTGTGAAGTTACAGCCAGTTTATGGCAACCCCATAGGGTTTTCAAAGCAAGAGACAAATAGAGGTGATTTGCCACTGCCTACTTCTGCCTTGTCTTCTTTGATGGTCTCCCATCCAAAGTACTAACTAGGGTCAATCCTGCGTGGCTTTAGAGATCTGATAAGATTGGGCAAGCCTGGACCATCCAAGCCAGGTTTCCCTCCAACTACATCTTGAGATTACAGAAAATCTTGAGAGCCTCCTTAGAATAAAGCCCATTGTATAACATTAAGAAAGGTAAGCATGCTCCCAGTAAGGTGATTTTGCCTTCTACTAGATGCAGGCATAGTTCTCTTAAAAATATTTAAAAAATCTTCTCATATTGTAAATTGGCCTCCCAGCACGGTGTCATCCTCTGCTATGCCACAGCATCCCAGAAAAAATAAAAATAGAGGAGTTCTACTAATTGAATTAATAAAATACTCTAGACAGTCTAGCAACCGATGACCTAGATTTTCATTACAACACTAGCAGGTATTGTCAGTTGGGTCCATCAGCAAATTTGAAACTGCACCCTGCACCTACAGTGCAAATTGCTTTTCCAATAGTTCATGGCACAGCCTGTGACAGCTGCTAACAATACAGATGGAATTTGGCCACTTGAATTATGGAGCACTGAGGTTAGACAAGTATCTCAGGAGAGAAGGAAATATTGGACAAAGGAATTAGAATCCGGCAAGCAATTGTTTGAGATGGTGGCTATGGGTGTCTGCTGTTCTCTGGATGCTTTACTGGGCTCTTGGGCTCCATCTTGTGAACCTGGCAAGTTATTTTTGTACATTTAAGTTTGTTCAAATCAGCTCTTCCATTTAAAGCTAATGGGAGCACTGGGCTGAAACAGACAAAATCTGTGCAACAAAGAGTGATGCATTAGAAGAGAGGTATTGTTTGGGGGTTTTTTTTGCTCAGTCCCCACATGGGATGTTTGCAGTTTCCCAAAAGAGTCCAAAAGAGAGTGTAGGAACAGTAAAAAAAACCCCAACAACAGTGAAAGAACAATTTTGACTTTTGCTTGTCCTTGTATCATGCCTGAACAGCCCCCAAAACTAGAAACCATGTTGGGTATACATAATTTGCACTTTCACTGCTTTCTCCTATCTGACAGTTTATGTACATAGCCATTCTAGACTGATATACCAAGCCTAGAAAAGGACTTGGGGATCCATTTGTTTCTTTAGAGTTGGGTATTAAATACATCCCTAGGAAGACCAGTCTACCCACTTGAGAAAACTCCTCCTTTGCATCTATTTGATGCAAAACTGCCCTAACAGAACTCTTTCTTTGAGCAGCAGAAGGCTTTGAATGTTTTGGAAAAGATGCCAAATTAGAGTCACTTCTGGTGACCCAATGCTGACAAAGAATCTATCTTAATAAGCTGTAATGTACATGAGAGGTAGTTGGATGGATTGCAGATTGATACATGCCATATCAGGCACTAGGGTTGCCCGCTCCAGGCTGAGAGATTTCTGGAGGGGTTTTTTTGTGTGTGTGGGAGGGAGGGAACTGAAGAAGGTAAGATTTGGGAAGGGTAGGGGCCTTTGTGGATTTTATGGTAACCCCATAGTGTTTTCATGGCAAGAGATGGGCAGAGGTGGTTTGTCATTGTCTGCCTCTGTACAGTGACCCTGGATTTCTTTTGTGGTCTCCTGTCCAAGTACTAAGTAATCCTGTTTAGCTTCTGATATCTGGGTCAGGGCCAGAGTACCTTAGCGGGCTAAAGTATGATAGACTCCAGTCTTCAAAGATGCTGTTTTTTTCCAGGGAAACTAATCTCTGTCATTTGGAGATCAATAGTAACTCATGGAGATATCCAGATCCCACCCGGAGGCTGGCAACCATACCAGACACAGAACTGAGGCTGATAATATAAAATAGAATTTGTACATTTAAATTTACATTTGCAAATAGTTCAGTACATCTTAGTGCTTCATCAAATTCATAAAAGCTCTAGTGGAAGCATGAACATCACCCCATTATTGTGTTCTCTATCCATTACCACCCCATTATTTTGTTCTCTATCCTTATTGGCAATATATAATGGTGGAGAAGGAAGAGGCGTCAAATTCAGAAGATTAGGGGAAGAGAACTGGAAAGTTTGTTCAATCAAACTTTCCATTTTAAGCTAGCAGGATCACTGAGTGGAAATAAACACAATCTGCATCAAAAGGCCTGCATGACTTGTCCCACAAAGCCAAACACAGCTTACCAACCATGGATGAAAGCCCATAAATAAATCTCCAGAGTTTGCTGCACGCATCACATGCAGGAGGATTCTATAAAACATTCACCTTTTTACTGTGAATGCTTCTTCACGTAAATACCTATTAATCTGTGGTTAGTTTTGGTTTGGAACATATAAGACCCTTTCCTGTAGGGTTCTCCACTGATGCAGAAGGAACAGTCTGTGGCTGATGGAGGGTAGCCCTGCTAACAGTTGCCAGGACAATGGTTGTTGGAGTTCCCCGCTGGCTGTTCAGCTTGCTGGCAGCCATTCAGATGGCTCTTCTGCTGAATGACCCATTTGGTCCTGAGCCACAATAGAGGACAGCGTGTTAAAAGAATGTGCTTGGTTTAGCGCAGCTGACATAATCAAGATATTAGTAATAGTAGTGGATGTTTCTGCAGGAGGAGTTGAAGAACGACAGCAGAACAGTCCAGTCTCTCAGTGCATCTTCAGCCACAACGTGAACTATAGCTCTGCTGGGAGCATAGAAAGCTACTAATGGAAAGCAATTTCAGGTCTTTTTAAACTATCAACAACCTTGAAAATTATAATTCTGTGGAAAAAGAGGGGATACTCAACAATAGCTTTTTCCACACAAATGGTTCACACCATTTTATGCTGTCAAACACCTTGTGTTATTTTTTTTCATTTCCACACTCATTTTCTTCTGTTTGGTTTTTGAAACATTTTCTCTTTGTTTTTTCTGCATTTTTGTTCAAGCACTTTAACCACAAATTTTTTTTAAAAAAGGTTGTTGTACAGCCCTCTTTTAGAGCACAAGCAAAATTCACCAAACTTCTTTTGGCTGCACCCCACCAAATGGCCAACCTTTGCCCAAGCCCCCATTTTTGGTTTTGCTGGGTGAGGGAGCGAGAGTGACACACAACATTCATGCAAACTTCCCCCCTTTCCTCTCCACCCCCTTTTTTCCTCCTTCCTTCCCCATTTTTCACCCCTTTTCCATCCTGGTACTATTTCACCTAGCCCAAGTGGAGGCAGCGACAGCAGAAAAGGAACAAGCCACAGGAGACAAGAATTCTCCTCCCCTTCCCAATAAACTCAAATAAACTGTTACTTCTTCATTCCAGCTATAAAAAAATTAAAGACATCTACAGCCATTTCTGTGATTTCTTTCTAAAAGCAAGAGGGTGAACGCCAGCAGATGCAATCTAAAGATAGCTATCCCAGAATATAGATGCCATATATTTTGTGCTCAATTGACGTTCTGACTCATGAATAAACTATCTTCAATTAAAAGTATTCTGAGGCAGAGGTTGATTTCTATAAAGAGACACAGAAAGGTTCAGTCCTCTTCCAACCGAATCCTCTGATGTGAAAACTTTTTTTGGTTTTCTTTTACTGTACATTGGAATGGGGGCTGGCTGTAGTTTATCAGAAGAGAGAAAAAAGTTCATGTGTTTGTAGGAGGGAACTGTGGTCACAGTGGCAAGCTCTGCTCCTAGTCTAAGTCCATTCATTTGAACGTAGGGAGTGGCCTTATGTGCATGACTCTTTGCATTATCTGTAACCCTGAAAAAGCAGGTTTCCCAACCATACAGAGAAAGCCATTCATCTAGCAGCTCTTTGCATACATTCCAAAGAAGCTATGTAGACTAGGGGGCAGCTGCTACCATGATTCCTGTCTTCTCACAGGCATTCATTCTACCTGCTTTGATTGTGTGAAACAGGCTTATATCTCAGTGAAAAGGCACAACTTCCACCATTATGGCCATGGTGCTTTAAAAAAAATCCTGAAGGCTATTGAAAACATCCTTAACAGCTGGTAAAAATAAGTATTATATATGTATGCATCATCAAGTCACAACTGACGAATGGTGACCTCCAACAAGGAGCTTTCAAGGTAATTGAAAAGAAGAAGTGGTATGCCATTGCCTTCCTCTGCTGGCCTCCAGTCTAAGCATCGACCCTGCTTAGCACGCCAGATCTGATGAGATCAGTCTATACCAGTGGTTCTCAACCCTTAATGCCACAACCCTTTAATACAGTTCCTTAGGTTGAGGTGACCCCCAACCCTAACATTTATCCATTTTACAGATGGAGAACACTGATGCAGAGAGTCTTAGGCGACACCTGTGAAAGGGTCGTTTGACCCTCCAAAGGGGTCCCGACCCTCAGGTTGAGAACCACTGGTCTATACCATGCTCCTCTCCTTCCCCAAAACAAGTCTTGTGGCACCTTAAACTCTACCAAACTTTTATTCTGTCATAAGCTTTTGTGGATCAGAGTCTACTGGGTCAAATGTGTGTAGCAGGTTCCCACCAGGCCTATACATATTGCGTAAAGTTATGCAAGAAAAGGATTGCAACCAGCTAATGATAACCAAACAACTATAACTGCATTTCTGCAACTGACAGCTGAAGAATTTACACCAAACATCTTGGGGTTATCCCCAGCCAACGAAGTGAAGAAACAGACTGGAAAGTTTAGGAACAACCTAAAGGACAGGCCCCAAAGATATAACCACAGAAGACCATTGGTTCTCACATATAGTCCCCTGTTCAAACAAGTCCTGAATAATGCAACATCAGCATGGTGTAGTGGTTGAGAGCAGCGGACTTTAATCTGGAGAACTGGGTTTGATTTCCCATTCCTCCACGTGAGTGGCAGACTCTTATCTGATGAACTAGATTTGTTTTCCTGCTCCTCCCCATGAAGCCTGCGCATGACCTTGGACCAGTCACACTTCTCTCAGAATACTTTCAGCCCCACCTACCTCACAAGGTATCTGTTGTGGGGAGAGGAAAGGAAGGAGTTTGTAAGCCACTTTGAGACGTTTTACAGACAATTATTTTTGCTGCAACAGGCTACCATGGGTCCGTTCTGCACAGCCTAAACAAGAAGCTTTGAAGGGATGCTTAAAAAGGTGTTCTGGGAAGGCGTTCTGCACAGCTTTCTTCCCACGATACCTTCAAGATGCCTTTGCAGGGGGTGGGGGGGGGGGAGAATGCTTCAAAGTGCATATTTCCCCTCTGAGTCACCTGCAAGATATCTCCTGCCTGGATGTGGAATGCAGAGTTTGGAAGGGATCTTACTGGACAGTTTTGCTCTCTGGTCAGTTTTTGCTGAAGGTTGCCCCAAGACATTTGCTCTGCAGGCTCTGATCCTGGGTGCCTTTTAAGCCTGAAAAGTACATAGTTGTACTTAGCTGTTCCTGCTGATTCCAGCAATATATAGTTTCCTCCTTTTTTGAAGGAGCTATCTTCAAAGATACACAGACATGCATAAGAGCATCTTAGCTGCTTGGAGGACTCCCAATGAAGTGGTATATAACAGAAGGTGCTTATATGTTCTGCTTTTCGTGCCACCAAAATATAAAGTTTTTCTCTATAGCCCACTCTGATTTTTCCCGGTCACCACCCTTTGCTGGGGAACACACACAGGCACAGACAGAAAATAAAAATAACTGGAACGAGTTTAACGTTGAACAAAACTCCAAACTTTTATTTGCTGGCTTTAACAGAGGCTTCTCAGGTAAACTGGAGAGGAAATGAGTGTATTGGTTTCAGAGAGAGAACATAAGAACATAAGAACATAAGAACAAGCCAGCTGGATCAGACCAAAGTCCATCTAGTCCAGCTCTCTGCTACTCGCAGTGGCCCACCAGGTGCCTTTGGGAGCTCACATGTAGGATGTAAACGCAATGGCCTTCTGCGGCTGTTGCTCCCGATCACCTGGTCTGTTAAGGCATTTGCAATCTCAGATCAAAGAGGATCAAGATTGGTAGCCATAGATCGACTTCTCCTCTATAAAGCTGTCCAAGCCCCTTTTAAAGCTATCCAGGTTAGTGGCCAGCACCACCTCCTGTGGCAGCATATTCCAAACACCAATCACACGTTGCGTGAAGAAGTGTTTCCTTTTATTAGTCCTAATTCTTCCCCCCAGCATTTTCAATGAATGCCCCCTGGTTCTAGTATTGTGAGAAAGAGAGAAAAATTCTTCTCTGTCAACATTTTCTACCCCATGCATAATTTTGTAGACTTCAATCATATCCCCCCTCAGCCGCCTCCTCTCCAAACTAAAGAGTCCCAAACGCTGCAGCCTCTCCTCATAGGGAAGGTGCTCCAGTCCCTCAATCATCCTTGTTGCCCTTCTCTGCACTTTTTCTATCTCCTCAATATCCTTTTTGAGATGCGGCGACCAGAACTGGACACAGTACTCCAAGTGCGGTTGCACCACTGCTTTATATAAGGGCACGACAATCTTTGCAGTTTTATTATCAATTCCTTTTCTAATGATCCCCAGCATAGAGTTTGCCTTTTTCACAGCTGCCATGCATTGAGTTGACATTCCCATGGAACTATCAACTAAGACGCCTAAATCCCTTTCCTGGTCTGTGACTGATAGCACTGACCCCTGTAGCGTGTATGTGAAGTTTGGATTTTTTGCCCCTAGGTTTGTTTAAGCTTAACGGTTGCTGAGTAAATTTGTTTTTAAGCTTAACGGTTTCAGGCACTTTACTTCATTTTTTTTTTTGAATGGACACTCGCAGGTGTCACGTTACTTAAGGTTTTGTTTCAGGAAAAAAAGATGTTTCTTTAAAGATGTTGCTTTGGAGCTTTCACACTCCCTCATAACAAAATAAAAACTTCAGTCCGCTGCACCTCACCACAAAAATAAAACACCCAGTCTATGCCCAGTGGGATTCAGGCATAACAGCCTCCCTCTCCCACACTCCCAAAATCTGGCTTCTCTCTGCCACAGGAACTGGGCCTCCCAAGACTGGTGCTCAATGTGGAGGACAGACTTATAGACTGTTAAGAGGTTTCCCTCAAAACAAAACACCTGAGGGCGGACACTCTCCTCCAAACTCAGGTTTTTAGTTGTTCTAATAGCTTCCTCAGCTATTTATCTAAACAACAGCCGTGAGAGATCTTTGCGGATTCTCCTCACGCTGCTACCAAAAAGCACCCGAGGGCACAGAAGCTCACACAGAGCCAAAAAGTTACAAGACTCAAAAAAGAACCTTACAGCACTCTCGCTGACAGTATTTATAGTATCTGCCCATTTTTCTCTGGCCAATCAGGGCTGGCCAAGGCTTAACTCTTTCAGGGGTGGCTCCACCCTGTAACCTGAATGCAGGATAAGTGCATTTGTCACATGGTACAATGGAGGACAGGTCTACTGCCCATTGAGCAGCATTGTTTCCCAATGGGTGGTAGACCCGTCCTCTACAGTAGCATTTGGTGCTTCTCCCTTAAAAAACCTCCCCTAGAGTCCCACAAAGATACTTCATATATCTCAATGGAGACATTTCACATTTGAATACAAGTCATGTATGACTTTGACACTGCGGATTGGTTATATCATGATCTCCACCCTGTGTACTCTATCTTGTGGAATTCAACTCTCAGGACCAGTTATGTAATTGAGTTTTCGATAGACTGAGAGATGAGAGGTTGTATCTCTCCAAATTATCCTTCTGTTTTAGCTCTAAACCTTCCTATATATTCTTGCTTCCACAACTCATTCAGAAACACTAGTCAGCTTTGTCTCTTATTTGAGCAAGAACTCTTGATTTATCTGAGACACTGCTGATGTTCTCTAAAACATGTGGCTGCTTTTGTGTGCTTTCTTGCATAGATTTCTTGCAGACACAGATTAATTTTGTTCCTTCATGCATTACAAATCTCAAATAATCCCAGAATCAACACTGAGAAGTATCAGTACTTAATATTTTTTTTGCTCTTACATTTCTGCTGGCTGGTTGTTTGCCTCAGTTAATTAAGGAAAGTGGCTCTTCTAGCTTGCCTGCATTTTCTGTGCTGCTGTGCACAAAAAAGCGTAATGCACTGGAAGTGAAGGAAAGGATTACGTTAATATTTTCAGCTACTGATATGGTATTTTCCTCACTGCTCAAGTGAACAATTATTCTGGAATATTCACTGCAGCTAAGAAGTCATTAACAACTGTGAACTCATCTGCCCAAAGTACAATGTTAATAACAGTGAGCTCATCTGCCCCAAGTATAGTGTTCAGCACATGCAAGGAGAGTGGCTTGTATGCTCAGGTTGCGCTGCACATTCATTATCTTGAGTCCTAGCCCTGCCACAGATTTCTATGTACCTAGTTTATCAACAGGCCTTAATACATAACCAATGAGAGTTTCAGCATTCATTACTAATCAGGAATGTGTCATGTAGGACCATCACTTAGGTAATGTAGGAGATTATTCCCTTCACACTCTCCAATATTTCAAGGCACAAATAACCATTCCTCAAAAGAGCACACCAGCTCTACAGAGGGAAGAACCAATTATAAACATATGATTTATTTACTGATTTTATTTTAATCATTGTCAGTCATATGACATTATCTACAGGTATAAAGAGGTAGCTAGTTAGTGCTGGGATCAGGGACACCCTCAGTACAGGAGGTATGGAGACAAAGAGATTAAAAGCCTTTTTAGATCTAATTGTTATGGATGGATAATTCAGTGGCAAGGTCAGTCTGGGTGATTGAGAGCTAAGGACATTTCACTTTCAGGAGTAGAGAAGGTCTGAGCTGAAACTTTCTGTTTTGTAAATTGCTGTTATGTCATCCAGTCACATTCTGCTGTCCTGCAACCATTCAGGAGGAGTCTAATGACAGCCCTGGCTGGATCTGACCTCAGTGCCAAACTAGTCTTCTTTATCCTGAAAAACAGCACAAACAAACAAGCTAATTTTGACTGCATTGCCTTCACTCTGAATTAGCCTCATTTGCCCGCAATGGCAATGGAATTGTCATGTAGGCAAATCCACTTGGCCTTGTGACAACCTCACTCAAGATGAAGACAACCAATTGGGGGGGGGGGGAGAGTGGATGGCAACAAAGCTGCAGCCAATCAGGGCTGTAAAGAGGCTATGAATAGAAACACGAGAGAGAGAAGTAGACGTTTTCTTCCAAGCACAGTTTGATCCCCAACTCAAAGTCTCCCAACTTCACCAGAAATGTACACTTGAAAATATTCAGAACATCCCTAAAAGAAAGCAGATCAGATGAAGCAATGGCTTAAGATAATTCTGTGTTATTAGCCACAATTTAAATCTCTCTCAGCCCCACCTACCTCACAGGGTGTTTGTTGTGAGGGGGGAAGGGCAAGGAGTTTGTAAGCCCCTTTGAGTCTCTTATAGGAGAGAAAGGGGGGATATAAATCCAACTCTTCTTACTCTTCTTCACATAGCACCTGAATGTACTATTTGATCAGGAGTGTGTATCCTTATTAAGAACTGTTAGAAAGCCTTCCCTTTTACTACCAAATTTACTACTTGATGGATTGATATTAATTCAAAAAGAGATGCTCAGCACCAGGGTTCCCTATTTTTTTTCTGTGTGTTGATGTTTCCGAGGACCAATAAAGCAGTTCATTGCCTTTTGTTGGCCCTCAGAGCTTTCAGTTGTCTTTAACAATCTAAAAACATGTCATGGGGTTTCACATCCATTCTCTTTCGTTTGTACTGGAATCAGGAACACAATGGATGTAGCCAGTCAAAGTCTTTATTCTTTTATCTGGAAAAACTTAGGCAGCTTTCAGTTTGATTTAGGAAGGGCTGCTTTGGGTAATGTAATATGAAGAGAGAGCTCACAGCATGTTATTCAGCCATGGGTTGAGCTTAGTTTTCTCCAAATTTTGCAATTGAAATGTATACCTGCAACTGTGGGGGCCAATTCCATGTGCTTTATTAGTTGCGCTGTTAAATTTGCTTCTTTTTAAAAAGGATTCTACAGGGATATTCATCTGTAGATGTGTCACATTATTTTTAAAGAAGACTTTATTGATCATGGATAGAAAAGTTCAAGACCTATAGGTGCACTGCTTACAAATGTGTTCAGTAATTTGATACTAGTCCCTAGGAAACTGAAATATTTATTAAGGCTTTGATCCTAAAATCTTGATACAGAATTGTAGAAACCAGGCCATTTTTTAAATTTTCTTCATAACTTCTGACTGAACTTTTATTGTCTCTTTGAAGGCTAAATACACAAGAGTAATCACACTCAGATATGTATATCTTATACTAATGCATGGGTTACAGATTGCAGTGCTAGTTCTTTACCTTCCCTTCAGTTTAAAAATAAAGTGTTTCCCTTGAGCACTGTGGCCCAATTCAAATGGTCTCCTCTCCGGTCTCATTATCGGGGAAGGAGAATCCTACGTGCTGTGGGCAGGTTCAGCAGTGTATCCTCAGGAGGTGTGAAAAGAGACTCCCTGAAATGACTATAGATACCAAGGGCATAATAGAGGCAGCACTTACAGCAATTACACGATACAAAAGAAAGGGCACCAGGAAATAAAGTGGATTACAAAGAAATTGATTCTTGCAAATTAGCTATGGGGTTTTAATATTGGAACAAGAAACTTTGTTACAAAAGGAAAAATAACTATAAACATCAATACAGTTTGTAACCATAATGTCTATGAAATACCTTATTGAGCCTACTGTTTCTCCAGGGGGTAGCAGCTGTAGTCTGAGAAAAAGAAGGTGACCTAGCTATTGCAGGCTGCAATGTTCCCTCACTGATAATTCTTTCTTCTCTCTCATGTAAAGTCACCAGGGAAATTCTTTTGTAAACCTACCCAGAGAATTTTTCCTAGTACACATTCAGAACATGAAATGGCATAATACTTCAATCAAATTAAACATCTTCTCATAAAACTGTCAAATAACTTATTTCAAAATCATATATGCAAAATGTGCCCTGATTAGATATTCCCATTGTAGACATTTATTGGTTTTTATGTCAGTCCTTTTCTCAAGTGAAGTGTGGGACATTTTACCATGACATGCCTCTGAAGATGCCAGATGTAGGCAAAACATTCAGAGCTAAGACCACCAGACCACAGCCAAACATCCCAGAAAAACCACAACTGCATATAGTTCTTTTAGGGGTTATGGACCACTAACTGGAAATTAGCAGCCTTTTCACCAAATTGCTATGTCTATGGTTCTTCAGGGAAAGCCAGGACAGTCAAATGTTGTAAAATCAATAGAAGATTGTAGCAAGAGGCCACAGTTGAGTTGTGCCCTGCCCCTGTACTCCATGTGGAGTTCAAGGGTGGGGCATGCAGTTGAACACTGAACTCGACCAGTTCGACCATAGTGGTGTAGTGGTTAAGAGCAGGTTGACTCTAATCTAGAGAACTGGGTTTGATTGCCCATGCCTCTACATGAGTGGAGGGGTCTTATCCGGTGAACCAGATTTGTTTCCACACTCCTACACTCCTGCTGGGTGACCTTGGGCTAGTCAGAGTTTTTTGGAACTCTCTCAGCCCCCCTACCTCACAAAGTGTCTGTTGTGGCGAGAAGGAGGAGTTTGTAAGCCCCTTTGAATCTCATTATAAGAGAGGAATGGGGGAACGATTCCAAACTCTTGCCCCACCCTTGAACTTTACTTGGAGTTTGGGAAAATGGCACCCGGGGGCAACACCTGGTCAAGTGCCCCCCATGCCCCACTTATGGTGACAGTTCTGTCGGGTGGCTGCCCTCCCCATCAGCAGGGAGGCCGGGGAGGGCAGGAGCCCAGAGCACCCCCTTTGCGGATGGGCTCCAGCCTCCGTTGGGTGCTGGGCATTGCAATGCCGGCACAATCCCCTGGCAGAGGAGAGGTCTTCCCATCACGCAGCTGGCCCCAGCCTTGGACGCCAGCGAGCAGTGCCCCGGCATGCCGGGAGCTACTGGATGCTGGCTGGGTCACTGTGCTGTGGGAAAGGCCGGGTACAGGGACCCAGCTGGTGCCCGGCACATGACCAAAAGGCATATGCCCCTTGTCTGTTGGTACAGCTCAAGACAGAGAGAGGGCACAGCTGGCTTCAGTGATCTTTACCTAGTATCTGTGTATGCTTGTCTGCAGTAAACAGCTAGATTAAAGTCCAGCACACCTTAAAAACCAGCAAGGCTTTTGGGATATAAGCTTTCAAGATTTGAAAATCCATTTGTTAGATCCTTTTACCTAGTCACTGTTTTTTGGGCAGATGTCAAATGTCCATTTTTGGAAACTATCATAATGTTACAATACATAATCAATGTCCTTTATTTCAAAACAATACACCTTAACAATTCTCATTATTTTTGAAAATTTGATTTAGCAGCCGTATTAATGTATAAGTCATGATGCTCCATCTGAGGAGTAACACTTGGACGGCTTTAACAGCTTCATTTGTCAGTGGTCAGTTTGCTTTTAAGCTTGTCCGTTTTGTGGCAATTACACAGCAATGGAGATAATGAGCTCATTTATATACAATAGAGAGCTGATTTCAATGTCTTTCTATTTCCTCTGTGATGTTTAATTTCCTCCTTTTTCCTGGAGCTCTTTTCCTAAAGGAATTGTTCTTTAGACCTTTATCAAAATGCCACAGACAAGAAATTTTCCTGGTGTGATTACACATTGGATTCCAGCACCTTACACTTCAGCCTCAGAAAAGGCAAAGCGAAAAAAAAGCAATTCTTTTAATGGTAGGAAATTTTTTTCAGCAACTTTGCACTGTTTGGGGAGTGTTTGTGGGGATCTGGGGTTGCTGTTTTTTGAGGAAGAGGCACCAAACTTCAGCCTAGCTATGGGGGCCTCTCCCTAAAAAATCCCCCACGTTTGGTTAAATTTGAGTCAAAGAGTCAAATTTTATTGGCACCAAGTTTTCCTCCATTTGTGGGCCTATAAAATTGGATCTGCTGACCCAATCTCCACCAAATTTGGGGATTCTTACAAGGACAGGCACATAGAGTTCCATTGAAAATCTGGCACCTCTACCTTGTAAAACAGCCCCACTCAGAGCCCTGGTAATATTCACCATAGGGTAACATGGAGCTGTTCCATTTAAAAGTTGGTGGCTCTATCTTAAAAAACCTCTGTCTCCTAGAGCTTTGCAAATTTGCCATAGGATTTAATAGATCCAAAATTTATTGGAAGTTTGAAAGAAGCTGGGGGGGGGGCATGGTATGAAGATTCTGGGTTGGTTGGTTTCCAAAATACTTCAAAAGTACTGGGAAAACATCAGTGCTCCCCCAACTAGGAACCATTCCAACTCCTATGGCCTTTTATTATACAGTTTCCATAAATTCCTAGAACTATCCTCCCCTCTTTTTTCTCTGGCCCCTCAAAACATTGGGGCAGGGGGGAGAGAGAGATTGAGGGCTTGGGTGGGGTTTGCCTTTTCGTAATAAAAATCCTAGTGACATCTCTGTCACTTGTGGGCATGAGGAGCATATGAAGTTACTTTGCAAGTGGATCCTAAAAACTACAGTAAATTTAGAAGTGGTTCCCCGAAGCACATTAAATTTAGAACTGACTCGTACCTCCAAACGTTAGAGAGCTTTTGAGCTAATAATGTCATATTCAGATTAGGCAGCATTAGTACCAAATTATCATGTTAAGGGGGGGGGGGGTGGAGAGAGAGAAAGGTAAAAAAATAACTTGAAAATAAAAGCTCAGATAAAGAGAATGTCTTTAGACATTCCCAAGAACTCCATAGACTTGATTAATACCTATGGACAGAGCATTTTGGACTCAAACCCCCACAATAGAAAATTGCCTGTCCTTTGTCTATTCACAAGGGGGCACTAATCACATACATATATAACTTGAATAATGCTGCCAATCCCAACTACCTGTCTTGGCTGAAGAGCTCCATTTTTGTAATCTAAATCCCACTTTTGCAATCGGAATTCCTTCTCACCAGGGTTTCCATTTACTAGTAAAAATGTTGATCTTCAGCTTAGTTTGCCTTAGAAGACAGTTATGAGGCCAAAAATGCTACTCTGAGTTTCTTGGGGAAAGTGTGAAATATAATAACACCACAAATATATACATAGTGCCTCTTTCCCAAGGCAGCCGAAAATTGTTGATGATTTGATAATACATACATGGAGAATTCACTCCCCCTTTCCCTCTTTCACGTGGATCTTGGCTTTTAAAGGCAAGAGGTAGGCATATAAATATTTTAAATAAATGAATTAAATGCATTTTCACTTACGAAATATGTACGGTATTTAATTTTAAAAAAATATTTATATGCCTGTCTGTCTCACGACAATTTAGGCCACAACGAAATTGTTGTTGTTTTTCCTACATAGATCTTGTTACATTATTCCTCCTTTCTGACCTCCCCTGAGGCTGGTTGTCTGACAAAAAGATATTCTCCTCCCATAGAACTGAAATGATGTCTTGTATTCAGTTATGGATAAAGTCAATGTTCTCAATGCTAAATGGGCATCTCTCTTTCTGTAAATGGCTAACACTGGCATTTTGTCAATAGGTTAATGTTCACAGAATGGAGAGTATCAGAATGCCAGAGGGCCAGAGTGCTAAATTGTTTTATAGAATATTTGTATTTTGTATTTATAACTTCTCGCGCACGCGCACGCTCCACTGATCTGCTTGGGCACCCAGCGGCTTCCCACCATGGCTTCTGTGGAGGAATCAACCAGCCCTTCCTCCTGGCAAAGGATGCCTGGGAACCGCTCTGCAGGACTGGGGATGGGTGGGCAGTGGGCTGTCTCTGGCCTCAGACACTCTGGGGCTTTCCGCACTTACTGTGTTGTACCGGTTTCTACTCAGGTTCAACTCAGTGTATCCGTACTACAACCGAGCTCGACGTTGTCTTGTCTCTGTTCCCCCTGCTCGGAACCGCGACATCCCTGTCGCAGTTATGAACCGCGACTCGCTGGTGGAACAAGGTCGATATCGCTTCGAAGCTTCGAAATGCGGACGCATCGAAACGACACCGCATCCACTCAACTAATCAGGAGCCGCTTCATTTGCATGCGCAGAACGGGAGAGTCATGACGGGCAGAGAGCGCGGCTTTTTTTATACAGTTTCCCTCACGTTTCGAAGCTATGATATCGAGATCGTTTCAAAGCGACGATTAAACTGGAAAAATTTAGACGCCAAAGCTTCGTAGCTCCGACTGCGACGGAAGTAGTTCAGCGCATCAATGCTATGTAGCTGCGACGTACGGAAACTGTAAAAAACAAAAACAAAGAACGTTCCCGTTTCCCGCCGTAACACAAGCGCCAATCACGATCGAGGAGCGAAACAGGTACCAAGATGATCCCGTCCACTTAGCTCGGTTCCAGGGGGCCAAGGAAGTTGCTGTGCGGACAGCCAGGAATCGCCCCCCATTGAAGGGAACCGAGTCGACCTTCACTCCCTTTTGCAGTGCGGAAAGCCCCTCTGTCTGCTGGGGCGCAGCAGGGGGGGAGGAAGAGGGGTGGCATAAATGTGAGAAGGTGGGGGAGGGCAGCCGCCCATGGGGTTCTTGTCCTGTGCTTTGTTTTCTTGATACACACAGCTTTGACTCAGACTTGCACTTAGTGTTTCATGTGTAAACTCTGGTGCCTGAAATCTAGAAGGAATGGAGTATTCACTCAACTCCTTGTTTCCTTTCAGACTTCCCCAACCTGTAGGATCACTTCAGAGCTTTTGAAGTAAATCCACTTCAGAACTAGGGATGGGAATTCTACTCCCAGAGGAAGCTTAAATTCCCCTGCTGGCTAGAGATTGATCTCCCTCATGCACCATCTCTTTCACTCAGACAGCTCCTTCTGTTCTATACCCACAGTTCAGGAGATGACCTATTTTGTTATTAGAACCTGGGCTAGGAATTCTTTTTCCCCCTAGAAGCTTATACCCACCTTGGGCTTGACTCCCTTTTCCCAAATACTCTTTCCCTGACAACACTGCGGATCTCTACACAGACACTAGACATATCTGAACCCTCCAGTTCATAACAGCTCTGACTAAGTTCTAAACTCCATCCACTCCCAGTATGTGACTCAGACTCTGTGAGGAATTAACCCTTCACAGTCAAGTTTTTTCCCCTGCTTCTGAATTCTTCTAGCTTTGAAGTAGTATTATATGGAATGGAGTCTGTATATACTATTTTCTGTATGTCCATCACAGAGCCCCTGTGAATTAACTACCTCCAACATGTTCTATTGGTAATAGCCTTGCTTAGGTCTTGCAAACTAAGGGCCATGGCTCCCCTGATTGAGTCAACCCATCTTATGTTGGGTCTTCCTTTTTCTGCTGCCTTCAGCTTTTCTTAATACAAAGTTAATATAATACAGGCTTATATTGTAGATCTGGCCCGAGTTCTGCCAAAAGTAACTTTTTGCTTTCTTGAAAATTCACAGTTTCTCAAAACTGGAACGATCAATATAGCTGAAGGACTTTCAGAAGTTTGCTTGATTTGGATCTCACTTATTTTACACAGGACAATACTAATTATAGCCACCACATAATTTTGAGTGGAGGGGGGAATCCACATGGAAGTGGCAGATACAAGTTATTAAAGAATCTGCAGAGAAACCGCAGTTACTGCAAGTGCCAACTCTTCTGTGGAAACTGAAAGGCTGCATCTGGCTTGCCATCTGTGTGCCCTATGATTCATTCCACCGAGAACTGGCATTCAGGAGGGCAACCGCTGCCTCTGTGTTTTTGCAGTTCAAATCCAGACCAATTTACAGCACTAGACACTGAAATCTTCCTATTTCAAAGGATTACAAATTACTGTCTGATCCACTAATTAGGTGCAGGAGACTAGAGCATCTTACGACAGAGGCTGTTAACAGCCATTCAGAAATTGCTCCGAAATTATTTCAGTGTCGTTAGAACACAGCGGTGTGGTTTAGCATATGCTTTGTAAGGCTAGATGAAGCGTGAATTCATAAGCCCCCTTGTTTGCCCTCCTACACTGTATTTTAGTATAGAGTGAGTCTGCTCAAACCTATAGTTTACTAAAGATGAGAAAAGGAATTGGCAGAGAAGTATACCTTTTCTGTTGAGCGGAACCCTCTCTAAGATGCCCCAGAGGGCTTTTGGCTTGGATCTCTGCTGCTGCTGTTACATTATATTTATTTAACAAAATTAAAAACTGCTTAGCCAAATGATCTCAGGCACAAGAAACAAATTGAATCTTCATGCTGTTTCCAGACAGAGGAAATATTGTACTGAGACAGATAGGTTGCTTGCTTGTAACCAGCCACATGATCCTCCTACAAGGGGATTTGGAAACATGCCATCCCCTGTGTTGCAGTATTCATTCAATTGCACAATTACTGATTCCTCCCAATGTCTTCTACACTGGTCAAAAGAAACACTTGGTTTTGTGTAATTAGATTGTGGAACTCATTTCTACAGGATATGGCCAAGGAGGAAAATTAAGAACTACATGTATACATGGCTGACAAGACCATCCGAAATAATAATGCTTCCAAATGCTGGAAGAATAAAATAATCCAAGCTTTTTGCACTAACCATTCTTGAACCATTAAGGATTTGCATATGACCTCCAAGGGAGTTGGGATAAATTATTTTACAGCTGTCTTATTAATTGAAGGGTTTTTTTTAATTTTTTAAAAATCTGCTTTGCATATTTTGTAATCCTTTTCAAAGCAAAGCAGGAGCCAAATACTAGTACTTTTCACATCAATCACGTTTGGTTATTCCTGCACACCCTACTTGGGCATATTGTCCACTGTAAATACAACTGAACAAAAAATCTTTAGTGACCCAAGATCAACCAGTGTGCTTTTGTGGTCAATTAAGGATTCAAACCTGGGTCTCCCATATCCCATACTCTGACATGCTTAACTACTGCACCATACTGGCTTATGTAGAGATAACTATCTAAATCTGTATATGATTTATGTATGAGATGCTTATCTAAATCTTTTGAAAAAAAGGAAGAGTGTGCACTGAACATCTGGTTTCCTCCTGGGCATTACAGCCAGAGAAGATGAGTGGATATATTCAGCAAGTCAAAACACAAACAAACAAACAAACAAAAGAGCCCTTCTGGATCAGACCAGTGATTCATCTCGTCCAGCATCATGTCTCACACCACAGCCAGCCACTTGACCTGAGGAGCCAACAAACAAGGCATAGGAGCAGAGGCGTAGCTGGGCCAGAGTGCGCCCGGTGCACACTCTGGCTTTTTCGGCCCCCCCCACTCCCACTCCCACTCCCACTCCCACTCCCACTCCCACTCCCACTCCCACTCCCACTCCCACTCCCACTCCCACTCCCACTCCCACTCCCACTCCCACTCCTGTTCCCACCAGAACAGGAAGGCCTGTTCTGCAGCCTGTTCAGTTTCCTAAAATAAGTGTGTGTGGGGGGGCGCCGCAGGGGGGTCGCTGTGGGGGGAAATCACGCCGGCCCCCCATGGCGCCCCCACACAGACATATTTTAGAAAACTGAACAGGCTGCAGAACAGGCCTTCCTGTTCTGGTGGGAACTACATTTCCCAGAAGACCATGGGAAATGTAGTTCCCACCAGAACCAGAAGGTCTGTTCTCCAGCCTGCTTGGTTTTCTAAAGGAAGTGTGGCGGGGGGGCGCCGCAGGGGAGCGGGGGAAAGGATGAGGGGCCGGGGGGATTTTGCGCCCCCCACGTGACCCAAATTCGTGCACCTGGTGCGTCACGCACCCCCCCACCCCCTGGGAGCTTTGCCGCTGCATAGGAGTCAAGGCCTCTCCTTGCGGTTGCCTCCTAGCCTATGTGTTCAAAGGCATATTGCTTCTGTAGATGGAAATTCCCTTCACTCACTATAGTCAGTAGCCATTGATAGATCTTTCTTCCAAGAATCTACCAAAAACCATCTAGGTTTGTAGCCATCACTACATCATCTGACAGATCATGGTCCAAAGGTCTATGAATAAATCCCTATAAAGATAAAATTGTAAAATGCATCTTAAAAGTGAAAGCTATAGCAAGAATAAAAATGTTACAGAATGGTGGGTTTTCCGAGCTGTGTGGCCATGGTCTGGTGGGTCTTGTTTCTAAAGTTAGGAACAAGATTTACCGAGCTGTGTGGCCATGGTCTGGTGGGTCTTGTTTCTAAAGTTAGGAACAAGATTTACCAGACCATGGCCACACAGCCCAGAAAACCCACCACAACCAGTTGAATCTGGCCACGAAAGCCTTCGACAATACATGTTACAGAATGTTTTCAGGGCAAGCACAACTGCAGTAGCTGAGGTATATTCATCCTGCTTGCATTTCTCCAAGCTGTAGCAAATAATTGACTCCTATCTCTGCACTTGGGCAGGCGGAAGCAAATGACCATCCAACTCTGCTTTCATTCAGCTTTGCTCAGCCCTGTCCCTCTCAGCCTCACATTTATTTGCCATTAAGCAGGCAATCTCCCTGTCCAGGCATATTAGCAAAGGACTTAAATCCACTATGTTATTAAAAATAACTGTTGAAATGCATCTCTCTTTCATTTTGGCAGCTAACGTTTTTAAGAGGATTCCAGGAATGCTTTGCATCTCATCCAACATCTCAAATGTGTTAATGGGCCTGAAATGATATTTTACTTCATTAATCCTAATAAAATAAAATAAAAAAAGACATACTTGATTTTCAAAATGGTTCAGAGTTTATCAAGACACTTTCAAGATATTCAGCCCATTGCATAGCAAGATGTTTTGGCACTGTCAGTTAACAAGTGTACCTTCCACCCTCCACCCCCCTGCCCCAATCATCATATGGTCTTTCTCCTATGTGCAAAATACAGCTTCACACAGGAAAACCTCCATACAAACGTTCATTGGTACCTGGTCTTTTGACATGTGCTCATATCAGGAAGCAGCAGAGGGAAACAGTAGATTTCAAATGCAAGATAAATTCACATTTTCTAGCAGTGAAGACAAGGGAGTGAGGGAGAGATTGAAAGGGTCAGAATCCCAGCTTTGTGGCATCCAGCATCTAAGGCTCCTATCCCTGCCTGCATTAAAATGAATATCGTGTTCTTAGTCAGAGATCCAAGATATTTTTTGCTGCACCAGGCTTCTTTGGTACTGAAGTGGTGAAGAACTGATATATCAGAGTTTCCATTTGATGGTTGAATTTTACAGTTGCAAAGGAAACTACAAATAAGATTTCTGAGATCTTTCTCCTATCACCTTCTGGCCCCAAAGCAAAATGAAGTTTTCTAGTAGTTTCCATTTGAAAGGACTTCATAATACACGTCTAATTCTTGATTTCACCACCTCTTCCTGTCCTGTCTGTGGTATACCATGACATTTCTTTCGGTTCTGTGCAATGGCTAAGTTGTAACTTCATAAACAGCGTGAAAGCAAAACCTGATTGTGAACAAGGGAAAATCATTTTACCATTTTCTACATGTGTGTGCAAAGCAATTATGACTCTCTCCCCAGAGCGGAGGCTTGGGACATGACATTCAAACCAAATTATGAGGGTTTGTGATCAAATCCCTCATTGAAATATACGCTTGCTAATGCTTATAAGTATATAGGAGCAGCTGTGGCATGGTGGTTAAGAGCTGTGCAGATGTACTCTAATCTGGAGGAACTGGGTTTGACTCCCCGCTCTGCCGCCTGAACTATGGAGGCTTATCTGGGGAATTCCGATTAGCCTGTACACTCCAACATACACCAGCTGGGTGACCTTGGGCCAGTCACAGTTCTTCTGAGCTCTCTCAGCCCCATCTGTTTGTTGTGAGGGGGGAAGGGAAAGGAGTTTGTAAGCCCCTTTTGAGTCTCCTATGGGAGAGAAAGGGGGATATAAATCCAACTCTTCTTCTTATAATGTTGAAGGGATACACATTGGCAACTGTTGTATTAATATGAACATCTGGTAAGTAACAGCAAATAAATAATGCAGCTTTCTTTAAAAAACAATAACATGTGGCCATGGCCCAATTGTTCTTTTTGATATACAATGCATTTTCTGTGAAAACTGTTATTTCACCTAAAGACTAAATGGCATATCTATCTATCGAGCATTGGAGCTTTGTCTGTGCACATGTTTCTGTTTGAGGGGATTTTACCCCCCCCCCTCTAGTTTTAAATGTTTCCAGATTTTTCTTCAAACCTGTGGGTCCTCCAAGTTTATAGGAACATCTATTGTCTATGTGGTCTTGATCCTCAGATTGAAGCATCCTCAGATTGGGCCATGGTTGACTATTAGACTATATGATACTTGATCTCCTATCAAAAAAGGAGGATCCAGGTAATTACTTGACGTCTGTAGTAAAGTTTTAGAACAAATTATCAGTCAGTCCTAGAGCATTTAGAAAGGATGGGTATAATTACTAAGAACCATCACTACTTTCTCAAGAACAAATCATGACAGATCAACCTTATCTCCTTTTCTGAGAAAGCTGCAACTTTTCTGGATCATTGGAATACCGGGGACATAGAGTATCTTGATTTTGATAAGGTTGACAAGATTCCACATAATATTCTCATTGAGACGTTGGTAAAATGTGGTTTGAATCCTATTACTGTTAAATGGATTTGTAACTAGTTGACAGATTGCACCCAAAGAGTGCTTGTTAATGGTTCCTCATTCTCTTGGAGAAGAGTGACAAGTGGAGTGCCTCAGGGATCTGTCCTGGAACCTGTGTGGTTCAACAACTTCATAAATGGATAAAGAAATAGAGGAAATGCTTATTAAATTTTCAGATGATACTAAATTGGAAGAGGTAGGA
Organism: Sphaerodactylus townsendi; assembly: GCF_021028975.2. Lineage (NCBI taxonomy): Eukaryota > Metazoa > Chordata > Lepidosauria > Squamata > Sphaerodactylidae > Sphaerodactylus > Sphaerodactylus townsendi. Next base: position 104,200,636 of record NC_059429.1, read on the forward strand.
AATGCAGTGGAAGACAGAGTCTGGATGCAAGATGATCGTGACAGGCTGGAAAACTGGGCTAAAATAATAAAACGAATTTCAACTGAGATAAATGTAAACGTTTTACATTTAGGTAGGAAAAATCAAAAGTATAATTGTAGAATGATAAGACTTGTCTTAGCAGTAGCAAGTGAGAAAATGATCTAGGGATCTCAGTAGACCACACAGCATGTGATGCAGCAACTAAAAAGGCAAATGTGATTTTGGGCTGTATCAACAGAAGCATAGACTCCAATGCTTGGCTCTTGTGGCCCTTTCTTATATGCCCAAGGAAATGCCAATTACCACTTTAAGGAAGCAAAAGTTGGGGGGAAAAGCAAATTATGTAGTAAATAAAAAATGTTACAGTGGAAGTATGTATGTGCAAACATGTATTTGTAAGGAAGAGTCAATGAGCATTAATTTTGCAAATGAAAACAGGGACCAGCATGTGGATAAATATGGGGTTGCATCACATGTTTAGCTGCACTTGTGTTGACTGTAACGTGAGAATTACTCAATGCACACACAATCATGTGTGCACTGTGCATGGACTGCATGTGCATTCACTATAATTTATGAACTGCGCTAGGGTCATGATAGGTAGGTCTGCTGGGAGGAGCAGCATACAAAACAAACTAACAACAACAACATATTTAAATATCAAGCTAAACTTTATGACATGAAAATGTCTACTTTGGCCCTTAGGCATACTGATTCAAGAAGTCATTGAAAAGGAGTTAGTTGGGCTCTGGAAACTAAAAGAATGAACTGAGGGAGCTGTCCAGCACAGAACTGCAGAGGCAATCCAGGTCTGTGGAGGCAAGTAAATCAGCAGCAAGATCTTAACATATGAGGTTACTAAGTTATTGAACTAGCGACCAGTTTCAGTAAACCTGTTCCTTCTGTCTGCCTGCAAGAGGCCTCTGTGGTGGATATTACACCTCCTGTCTTGATTTCTAAAGTTCAGTCAACGTACCTAACCAGCTTTTTTCTCAGTCCATCCGTTTGAATGTGTTTCTGATAATACACACTATGCATACGCTGCAGTCACTGAAATCAGCAAAACATTCTGTACAGGATACTGACAAAAAGGAGTAAGGAGTGAGAGTCTATTCACGGGGTCTTTCCATCACTCTCCCTCTGAGTGAGAAGTGGAGGGGACACTCCCAAGGGCATAGTAGGGTACCTAGAAGATTAATAGGGGGCAAGGGCACCTGGGGGGATATGCCTGAGTGAGAGGAAGGACAGGGAGGCGGGGACCATCTCAGTGCTTATGAGCAGGGGGTGTTATGGTACTGAGGGTCAGAGGTGAATGGTTTCAGAAGGCGCACTGGATGTCTTCAGGCCATTGCTCCTTCTGCTCTGCTCCCCATCCAAAGGGGGTTGGGTTGTCCTGCCCATTGGCCAGGTGGTGGTGCTTTTGAATGCTAGGTCAGCCCTAGGATTTGATTCTGGATGAGTGGGCCAACCTGGCTTGTATAACAGAGACCATGATGTGAGTTTCTGGCTTTCTTTTATTCTTTGTTCTGGAACTGCATGTGCTTTAGAGTCATGGCAGGTAGCCATCTGTTCCCCCCAATTACAGAAGCCCTTGGCAGTGGCTCGAAACAAAAAGGACTCTTAGAGTCATTAGAGTTTGAAAACTTTGACAAAACATTCCAGACAGTCCACAAAGCTAGTATTTTTCTACCTGTAATGTTGTGAGTGCCCTGACCTGGATAGCCTAGTCTCTCTTGACCTCATCAGATCTCAAAAGCTAAGCAGGGTTGGCTGAGGTCAGATGGGAGATCACCAAGGAGGAGGAAGTATTACTGCTCAAGGGGGAAGCAAGACCCAGCGGACACAGGCAGTCTGGCTATCCATTGGCTTAACCCCTCAGAAAGGGTTTGGTGCCATGGCAGAACTTGGAGAAGGCCTCAGAGGTAAATAGTACCAGCACTTTGATGGGAGCAGGAGGAAGAGATGAGGAGTGAACAAGCCAGACTAGGGTGGTGGTTAACTTCAGGAACTGGCATTGGAAAGAAGCCAAGCAATTAAGGAGTAACCTTTATATTTCCGCCATGTCATCTTCAGTCCTGCAGGAAGATAACATCTGGGGAGTGGGGTCTCAGTGTCTGGGTCTTCACTTCAGGAGCAGGTAGCAGCCTGGTGAATGCATCTGATATTTCAAAGCAAACGCATAAATGAACATCAAAAAGGACCCTAGATGTTGACTGTAGGTACCAAACAAGGTGGTCAAGAGTCACTTACCACCTGACACATTAGATTCAGATGTTTGCTATGAACCAATGGATACTTGAGAAGAGTACAGATCCCACTGTGGACTGAAGAGTTTTGTCCATTATTGACAAAGGGAATCTCTATGCAAACAGAGAAGTCTGGATACTGTTCAGGCAAAGGCTCTGGCAAAGGAGCCTGGGAGGCATCAAGCAGGGATCAAACAAGAGAGATGAAGCTAAATAAACAGCTTGTTAGGTCTCACTCAGGAGCAGCAGGCAGGATAAAGCAGAGGCACTGAAGGATACAGCATTAAGTGATCCTGAAAGGAACTTTGCTTGGAGCAATCTTAGGGAGTGAGCTACTGGCAGCACAGAGGTCTTGCTTCAAAAAGGGAAAGAGATTCCAAGACATAAAAATAAAGTGTATCTGATCTCCTACTGGTTAGCATTAATTGTTTCCCAAATAAATCCTGCTGCTGGATCTAAACCTTTCCAAACATCCTTGGGCAAAAACTCACTTGGACAACTCTGTTTATCACTTTTCCATTACAGTCTTCCTCCAAGAAGCTAAAGACAGTGTACATAAAATTGCCAATCATTATCTTCCAAACAACCCATTCCAATTCCAGCTCTATCCACTGCACAATATCAGATACAATTGGTGAATAATAAGGCAGCTGTTGACAAAGCCGACAGCAATTGCCATGATCTCAGCGAATGGGGATAGCGTCACCATACTCATGGGAATTGCTACCAGCCATATTTCTGTTTGGTTGGTTTATTTTGTATGCTGAATGTATCCATGCAAATGCACATCCAGAAACAGCTGGGTCTACTCGTGTGAAGAAAAGGAACAACCCAATGTTGTAAACATGCTCACGAGGGAGAAGGATTCGGACATTCTTTTCTGAATTACATGCAAGCCCAATGAATGAGACAGAATTTAGTTACAGTTTGTGCAGACTAAATAAGGTGAAGCCCAGTGAGCTAACATATGGACTTCAGGGCACAAAGAAACATTTGGGAAGAAAATCAATAAACTGTCACTTAGCATTTATGAATGGATTACTATGAGACCATTAATCAACAATCAGTAGTCACACTGCATGTGTTTCTCCCTCCCCCAAATACACAGGTTCAGATTAAAAAAATTAAAATAAAGATTAAGAACAAGCCTGCCAAACATTTTCCTTGTCTTCCTAAGGCTGTATAAAGTCATTATTGTAAGTGTCAGCACAACCTACAAGAATGAATTAAATAATATCAAGGGCTAAGCTATGATAGTATAAATATTCATACCGTCAGAGAGAGGACAATTAGCCATGAGGAATAGTCAAATCGTAAAACTGGAAGGAATCTCTAAACATTATCTTACCCTTGCACCAACGCACGATAGACCAGTTCCAATGCAAACAGTCTGTAAATAAGCCATATAATAACAGGAAGGCCACAAGTAAACAAAAGGGATCTCACAACTCTACTTAGTAATACTTTTCTCCAGATTAAGTGATTTTTCAGCCGGTTACCGTGGCGGCCATTGCTGGTGGGGAAGGGACATCCTCTGTGATGCTACCTCCTTCCCTGAAGCTTTGCTGAACAGAGCAGAAATACACATACCATTACATTGCATCAAACCAGAGATGCCAGAAGAATAAGCAAGATGGTGAGAAATGCAAAAAATGAGTTTCAAGTTGTAATACATGTCAAAAAGTTGGCTATTAGTCTCAAACAAATCTCTGACTGACCGGACTTTATGGTAGAAAACAAGCCAAAAAACCAAGTTGTCTGGGATTGAGCTATGTAAAGTCAAACTACGAGAGAACAGGGAAAGCCTATGAAAAGGAAATAACAATGTACAGGCAATCTGACCTATATCTATATACCACCTATATCTAAAACTAGATATCAATCAAATCCTCCAGGCTCTGAACCTCTATGAGTCCCATCAGTGTCAAAATTGTCGTTATTCATTCACAATTCATGGAGGTCAACACATTTTTTTCTGTCATTTGAAAGAGATGTTGATTATATACGTATATTATATGTGTTCATTATATGCGTATATATAATGAAAAAAATAAATATATAATATATGGGGGCATCATTTTGTTCTTTTGTTCCTCAAAAAGAAAAAAAAGGAGAGATCCAGCTCTGCATCTAATCCAGTTCTCTGCTCAGTGCAGGATCACCCTAGAGCAAAATCAAGCCTGAACTCTTTCCAGACGCTAAAATGAGTAAACTGAGACTATTGTGCTTTGGTCACCGTCACATGATAAGAAGACAAGACTCACTGGAAAAGACAACAATGCTGAAATAAAGGTGAAGGCAGCAGGAAAAGAGGAAGGCCCAGCTTGAGATGACTGACTCCGTAAAGGCACCCATGGCCTTCAGTTTGCAAGACCTAAGAAAGGTTATTAATGATAGGATGTTTTAGAGGTCATTAATTCATGTATGCTAAGTGCCATCAAGGTGATTCCTACTTTTGGCAGGCCTATGAATCAATGTCCTCCAAAATGTCATATTGTTAACAGCCTTGTGCAGGTTTTGCAAACTGAGGGCCCTGGCTTCCTTGATTGAGTGAACCCATCATATGTTGGGTCTTCTTCTTTTCCTGCTATCTTCAACCTTTCCTAGCATTATTGTCTTTTCCAGTGACTCTTGTCTTCTCATTATGTGACCAAAGTAGAACAGCCTCGATTTAGTCATTTTAGTTGCTAGTGACAGTTCACGCTTGGTTTGATTGAGAACTCACTTATTTGTATTTTTGGTGGTCCACAGTATCAGTAATACTCTCCTCCAAAGCCTCATTTCAAGGAAATTTAATTTTTTCTTGTCACCTTTCTTCATTGAAGGCTTCCTTCATTAATCCATAAGGTCATCGTAAGTCAGAAGTGACTTGCTGGCCCATCTCTCTCTCTCTCTCTCTCTCTCTCTCTCTCTCTCTCTCTTACACACACACACACACACACCAAACTCATACATATCAGGAAGATGATAAACAGTTCTTCCCATTGTGTTGGGTAACTTCATGTAGGGCACCTTTCATATTAAAAAATAGGACCTCACTCTCCCACCAACACTACAGATACAGATTCTTCTACCCCTATTCTATGTAATCTGTAGATCAGTTCCAAAATGATACCTGGAAATTTGTGACAGAAATCACGCATACGTTGTAAAGACCAGAAAGGTTGGGAAACTATCAATGGAACTCCTGAAATGGATACATAGGCACATATCAAGATACATTTCTGTTTTTTTGCAAACAGCGAGACAAGGTCTCAAAAGTGTTAAGTGTGAATTCAGTCTCTGAATGGGGCTGAAAAAAGACAGCTTGTTTATCTGTGCTATCGTGCCTTTTAGGGTACATCCTGCTACAAGATGCTGAGTGGAACCAGCACTGGATAAGCAGCAGAGCATGCAGATCTATAAAGGACATCTCCATGACATTGCCTTCTTATTAAGATGCCACCTGCTCTAAAATATATATTTGGGAGTCTCTGCAGCTAAAAGCTCTGGACAATCTGGTCCAGTCCCAACTTTCACCCTTGGTTCTACAACCACCTTCTGTTATCACTTGGAGCCATCTGGGTTTTATTTGCTCCTAGCAATGCCTAAAGTACCAGCACTTATTTCTGAAATACACGTGCTGCTGGATGTGGGAAGGCAGTCTGGACTACATGGGAACAACATATTTCTTTAAGGCCATTTTCCAAGATTTTGTTCAACCCTTTTCAGTTCAGTTGTCTACCTGGCTGGCTGGCTGGCTGCTTCTGATCTAATAAAACCTTTGTTTTAATGCTTTTAGAAATGAGTTGCTCAAACCCTAATACTGTTTATTTTTAATTTGCTTTATGAACTTACATTTGTTTGTTGTCATTTCTACTTCCTTTGTTTAGGCAAGCAAGTCTTCTACTTTTTGAAGGAAGGCTATTTGCCTTTTCTAAAATTGTTGGTTTTGTTTCTTAACCACATGAGCAACCTTTTGGACTCATTTGTGTCTTTCCTAGCTTTTATTTATTGTTATGTTTTAAACATCTTCCAGATGCTTGTAAGTTATCTGATGCTCCCAGTTTTTTGTTTCAAGTTTTTGATTAATTCATTCATTTTGATAAGTTCTCTCTTGTAATTAAAGTAAGTAAATTGAATAACTGTTTGGGCAGCATTCCATTTACACATAAGTTGAAAGGCCATTGCCCCCAAGCGGTGCGATGACACTGGCACCAGAACCTGGATACTGTTCAGAATTAAGTCATGGGCTAGCTTCCCTCCATGATTAACTATTTGAATGCTCAACAATCAAGTACTTGTATGTGTGTATTCGTTGAATAAAATATAAAAATATTTTTAAAAAAGAAATGTTGTCACTTTGTCATGACAAAGCATCTAGTAAATGTGCAGGAAATCAAAGTGATTAGTTATTCATCACTTGCATTTATGAGAATTGGAGTAGGGGAGTTGGTCATAGCAGCTAAAAGGATGTACCCCTTGGTACAAGACGGTAGGTCGGACCATCTGTGACTGAGATATAGAGACAAGAAATGGAATCATCACAGGTGGAGAGGATTGTTCATTTATGTGCCTAGCAAAGCTGATTCTTCAGCAGAAAGCAAGATAACCATCTAAATGGATCAATCAGATATGACACTGCTTTTTCAGAGAAGGTGGAAGAAGGCCTTTCTGCATTTCTTAGCAACTGGGACAAGAAAAAGGAACAAGCAAAAAATGATAAGTCAGAAGAGTTGGTTATATACATCAGGAAAGCAACTGTCAAGCCATTTTAGGGGGCACAAAATTAGAAATGGCAAGAAAGTCAACATAACTACTTATAGAATAGAAATCAATTTTAAAAATGCAATGCAACATAGAAGCCATGTAATCAGAGAGGGGCCATTTAGAAGTTAGGAATTTACCCCACAAAGAATTACAGCCCAGTCCAGAGACCTAGGGTGGTCAGGAACAGTGCTGCTCTGGCACCATTCTACAACCTTTAAAGGGCTTTTCAGTGGTACAGGGAGGAAAAAAATCCTCCCTGCTGCTGAAAAGTCCTCCATTGGGTGACATAAGTCTAAGTTCCAGGTGCCATGGTCCTGGGAGACAAATCCAGGGTTGGATCCACCACCACACCTCTGAAATACTCATGCTACGCAAGCAGACACTTGCTGGTGGATTTACCCCTCTGCCAAGGTAAGTGCCCCAAGGAGGGCAAATCCATCAGCGTAGGGCCCCACAGCCTCTATAACTCTCTTCGCCCCCCCTACTCTGAATTGAGCTTAGTCTTCCAATATCCCCATTCATATCTCTCATAGAGGCATACTAGGATTAAAAACATGAGGAAAAATTTGTAACATATGGAGGTATGATAAATTCTTAAGGAGGAATTCTTGGCAAAAGATGAAGGACGAAGGCAAAAAAGTACAATAGCTACTATATTTTGAACTAGTCACAAGATTTTTTTTTAAAAAAAGACATGCACACAGCAAGAGACATAATGACGAAATCTGGAAGGGTGATAACACAACAAAAATACCACTTATATAAGTTATTGCTTCAATTTGACACAGAAACAGAGCAAGTGAAGACATGCATGTTTAGATGGATGCAAAATTTTGAGGAAGAAATATCTCTCCAACAATGAGTAACCTTATGGCCAAAAGCTATAAAAGTTACAGCTAAACAACCATTAAAAAGAAAATTGGTACAAGATGTTTTATCAGTGGAATATTATTCCAAAGAATATCGAGAAGATGGAAAAGAACTATAAAAGGAAATGTTAGAAATGTAAAGTGGACAGAACTCTTTATGCTACATGGTGGATGTGCAAAAAGACAAAATTGGGGGGGGGGGTGTAAAACAAATCCAGAAAATTTTAAAAATTGAAATTTCTATGGAAGCCAAGTGTATGCTATTAGGTATCCTGCAAAAAATATTCCAAAAATCTTGGAAGAATTTTTAGATACAGTGGAACCTTGGTTTTCATTGCCTTTGGTTTTCATCGGTTTTGGTTTTCATCGATTTGCAGTAAGGTGCAGGGGTTTGTGGAGAAAAATCACCCGGACACAGCTGTTGAAGGCCGTGTCTGCAACTTGTTTAATGACAATGTCTTGCCCCATTTCAGACAAATCTTAAAGAAGCGTCAGAAACAGACCTCCTTGGACAACTTTCTGGTGCGACATTGGTCCACTGGCTCTGAAGCTGAGCCGAGTGTTATTGTTTGTTACTGTTTTCAGCTTTAAACACTATGTTTATTCACAAAAAATGTTTTTGGTATGTTTTTTGGAGTGCCTAGAACGGATTAATTGGATTTACATTGATTCCTATGGAAAAGTTTGCTTCGGTTTTCATCTGTTTCGGTTTTCATTGATTCTTTTTGGACGAATTACCAATGAAAACCTAGGTTCCACTGTACATGATAATGGCCGCCGGGGTTACATTTGCAGCAAAATGGAAAGCGGAAGAATGTTCATGCCAAGAAGGCTGGGAAAGCTAATCAGCTGAATAGGCAGTGATGGAAAAACCAATTAACCATGTGAATAAAAGACCAATTAAAGAATTTCAAGAAAAATGGAAAGCATATTACTTATAGAAAAGGAGGTTATTGAAATGACATATACGAATTATTGATATTACTTATAGAAAAGGAGGTTATTGAAATGACATATACGAATTATTGATAATTCTCTTGATGTGTTGATTTGAAAAGGTGCCAAAAGGGGGGCATTGAAATACACTTTGGATTGATAATAGCGATATGTGAATTTAATTTTCAATACTTGGGAAGCATTTTTAGAAATGTATAAAAGTAATCAACACTGCAAGCCTTGTTTTGTATTCTATACGATTTTATTATGATTCATGTTATCATGCTGTTTAATACGCTTACTGGTTTTATCAAATGCCTAATAAGGTATCTTATGATTTATGATTAGAATATTATGATAATCACTACTTAATGCTCATCATTATATTATGTTCTGATATGGTTTTTAACTTTTTCACCCACCACCAGAAAGCCCTCCATAGAGCTAAATGGACACACCACCCAAAAGGGTGGCATGAGTCCGAGCCCTGGGTCAGGGTATCACTGCCTGCAAAGCTAGGGTGGCAGCCAACTAAAGCCCAGACCACCCACCCCCTGCACCAGCGTCCAACTGGACACCAATGCATCTCCACAGTGGCCCAATTTCCAGGTTTTGCTACTGGAGAGCTAAAGGCAGCCAGCCAGTGGCATCTTTGCCCCCTCCACCAGCAGGGGTGCCCTTTATGCCAGTGGAGGGGTTAGATGTGTTGATGTAGCCCTGCGTAGCTCTGCTCATTGATTTCCCACCCCAAAGCACTGCACTGTAAGACAGGGAAGTAGGAAATTTAGTCCAGAGTGTTCTCAGGTGGTTTCTAGGACAACCAGTTCACTGTCACCCACTTTACTGTGTAAGCACTGTAAGCATAAATCATAAGATACCACTGCAAACACAGATCTGAACCTCAACTGAAGCAGAAGCAGGTAGAGGGGGAGAGTTATTTCTGTAGCATATTTTTAATCCCATTTCCCTCCACACTTGGGAACTCAACGACACAGATTTATGTGGATCTGAAACCTTAAGCCTGTAAGTACCTCCTAGGCCCAAGATGGTGTATTTATCCTGCTGGCTTGTATAGCTGATTGCTAAAGTATTGATTGAAGGAAGTATACTAGAATGAGACCAGAAACAAACCCACAACTACCAAAAATGTAGTCATGCCTTGACCACTAAGCCATTGCTTCTCATTTAGAGCATAGGTAAGGTAAGCACCGGGTCATTATTGACCAATGGGGTGACATCACATCACAACATTTACTAGGCAAACTGTGTTTACAATGTGGCTTGCCATCCCCAGTTGTCTACACTTCACCCCAGAAAACTGGGTACTCATTTTACTGATCTCAGAAGGATAGCAGGCCAAGTCAACCTTAAGCCAGCTATACCTTGTTCCACATAAAGACCTAAGTAAACACATATATATGACTCCACATTTCTTTTAAAAGTCTTACAGGGATGCATACGCATGAATTTTTCAAATGCCTCTGAACTCAGCAATTATCAGACCTTGATCAAAATCTCAAAGGTTTTCATAGCCAGAATTAACTGACTTTTGTGGGTTTTCTGGGCTGTATGGTCATACAGCCTGGAAAACTCATAACAGTCACTTCATCAAACTGTTTTGCTCACAATCTCCAAATAGTCATGCCCAGGTCAAGGACATGTATTTCAAGGTAAAGATTAGAGGAATATAATTTACATAGTGCTTTAAAGTGGTCAAAGTATTTCACATATATTCTCTGGTAATCCTTACAATAGTATTGTTGTTAACTCCAGTAGTAGATGAGGAAACAGAGGCTGAAAGAGAAAGCAGCTTGGTTAAGCCATCTATCAAGCTAATGACAGAAGCAATATTCAAACAGGAGAATCTCTTTTCCTGCATATTGAATCCATTACTCCATGTCCTAGTCGCCTGTCCTCTAGAATGACTCCTTTCCTCTATAATCTGGACAGAGTAATCAGAGTGAAATTTACCTAACTGTATTCATACAGTGTCCAAAAAAGATGGTATTGCAGATCCTTTCCTACTGTATCCTTTAAATTTCTTTTGTCCTTTTGAAAAGATAATAAACCTTTGAAGCAGAAATTATAACTTCATGTGTTCTTGTCACCAAATAGTACATTCTGAGTAGCATTTAATAAATATGACATAGTTACATTAAATTTGGAAAGAATGAGTGCAATGTAGATGCTGAACTGTGAATCTAGAATTCCACCTAACATTAGGAAGAACTTTCTGACTGTCAGGGCTGTTCGACAGAGGAATTCACTGCCTCGGAGAGTGGTGGAGTCTCCTTCTTTGGAGGTTTTTAAACAGAGGCTGGATAATCATATGTCAGGACTGCTTTGATTGCACGTTCCTGCATGGCAGAGGGTTCGACTTGATGGCCCTTGTAGTCTCTTCCAACTCGATGATCCTATGATTTTGTGAATGCATGATAACTACATGATATACATCTCAAGAATATTTAAGGTGTGTTCTTCTCTTCCATTAGAACTTTTGAAATACATAAGGAGCCTCTTAATAAAAAAAACCACCAAAGCAATTTCTAACAGCAGTAAAATGTTCATAACATAATTCCATAAAAATTGGTAATTTCAGGAACAAAAAAACATATCTAGCAGACAGTAAAAGACAATAAAACACAGGCAATAAATACCAACCATAGCAGTAAGAATTAACATAAAACAACATATCCAAAACCCAGAACTCACTACCAAACCATAAGCTCACTAAATAATGCCCTTGTAAATAATTAGGAATATTTTGCTGTCTAGTTTATACTTACAAACTACCAGAATAAGGGAATGAATTCCCACTTTCTCTATCTTGAAAGGAGAATGGCATTTTTGGTAGTAAACACAGGATCATTTTATCCATGCTTGTTGCTAAAGTGCAAGGTAGTAGATGACTTTTCTTCTGCAACCCCTCTCTATTGCTGTATTTTCCCACATGACTAGCAAACTTCTCTCAGAACTCTGGTTGTGGAGAAGCTGGCAGTAGAAAAGGTCTACCAAGGAAAATTAATGGGTGGGGCAAGTGTTCAGGATACCTGCACCCTCACTGCCACCATAGACACAGGGTTGGGAATCCCATGTTCACAGTCAAACATGGAGATCCAGCCAAATAGTATAATCCTAAACAGTTACAGCCTTTAAGATCTATTGAAGTCAATGGGCTTCGAAGGTGATAACTTTGTTTAGAATTGCACTCTCCTTTCCGGAGCCAGCTTGGCAGAAATATTAATTGAATTAAACAACTCATTAGTAAGCTTCCAGTTCTTAAGATGGATGTCCACCTCCCCCCATGCCATTAAAATCCTGTCTCCTCTGATATACACATAGCCTATTTCAGTAATATCTTGGCAGGGGAATAACATTATGGAGACTATAAATATCTCCCAGGGTGCCACTTTGTTAAAAGATGCAGAAGAGCCTTTCCTGCTAATGTTACTATGCTGGACAATAAATCCAAGAAATGGCCTGGTGGGATAGAAGCATGTTATCTTACACTGCAGTCTAGCAGTAACCACCATTGCAGCTGACCTAACAACAGAAGAAAGGTGGGATCAAAACTGTGGAATTTAAATAGTAAGTTCTTCATCTGAATTACCCTGAATCTGACACACATCTTTGGGTTTGATTATGACAAACCAACTTAAAACAATCTGGGCCGAGCTGTTGTTCAATGAGCCACATATTTTCCATTTGGCTCACATAGAAAGATTAATAGCAATTTACTATTGATATATTTTCTGAAGTAACTCAGGAAATACCACAGTTATTACCCAAACTGGTCCCCATGTTAGAGTCCGCAGGTAAACAGTATCATATATGTAGAACTAGTAGGGTAAGTGATTATTTGAATGTACTGTATACACAGATTCCAGTTTGTTGCAAAAACTGTCCCAGGAAAAAAGGAAGGTTGAAAGACAGTCAGGTACATAACCAGCAAGTAACTTTATTATCCTGTCCAAAATACAGAATAGAAAGAGGGAAGTGAAATGGTGGTAGTCAAGTTAGTAAACTTGAACTATTCAAACAACAACAACACATGGCAATTTACTCATAGCAATCCAATAAAACCATCCATTTTTGCACAATCCCAGTGTTAAACTGTCTCACTGTAAGTTGACACCCGATAGTGTGTGTGTGTGTGTGTGAAAAGTTCCATCAAGTCATAGCCAACTTCAAATGTCTAACAGCTAGAACAAATTGGCAGAAGGATCTTGAATTTTTTTGCTAGAAAAAAGGGAGGTTTCCCTAGCGACTTACAAAATAGGATTGCTATTACTATATAGTTATTATCTTTCAACGATATTTGGGTGAATGTCATGCAAACTCCCCACATCCTGCAACAGAATTTAAGAGATTGGTTTTGTTTCTGCTCTAGGTAATTCATATAGTAGGTGATATTAGAAAAGTCGTAACTGTTCTGTACACGTTGCCCTACTTAATTCACAAATACACAGGTATGCACTTCATACACACCCTTCTGTTCACTGTGCCCCAGAGGGATATAATTCATTACTTTCAGAACCCACTACATAAATGTCAAGGCAGTGTTATCACAGGTGTGGAGACAAATGTAATGGCTTTAAAATCCTGTGTTACAGCTTCGTCACCGGAAGGGAACTACGAATATTAACCTGGATGTTAATCCAATATGCCAGATGTTGACCATAACTGATATAAAAATGTAGAAGGGGTATTGAAGAAAAAGTTACAAGGTAGGAAAAGCAACATTTTTCCTATAAATATTGCTTCCCCAACATGGAACTAGTAATTAGTAAAGAAATTGGAGTATTGTATTATTTTTATGAGGTCTCTACATGAATCATAAACTGTCAAGTCCTCTTATGCATTAGGATCCAGAAGACAAGGTCATCTACCAGTACTTGCCTTTTTCAGGAGCTCCTGTTTAAGGCCCTGTAATTAACTGAACTCTACAATGTGTTGGCCTTGACCTGGATGCCCCAGTTATTCCAATCTTGTCAGATCTTAAAAGCTAAGCAGAGTTCTGGCCCTAGTTAGTACTTATATAATATACTACCAAAGAAGACCAGAGTTTCTACATGGTGGCAGGCAATGGCAAAGCACCTCTGTTTGTCCCTTGTTTTGACAATCCAATGGGGTTATTGTAAGTCATCTGTAACTTGTCAGCACTTCCCACCACAACATGTTCAGTTCTCATGTTGGAATGCTTCCACCTCTACTAACCAGGCAGAATGGATGTTTGATTTGATGTGATGGAGAAAAACTGCTTTGCTCACTGCTATTCGTATCTGGAAGATTCTGTGCACTTACAGTACAATCCTGAGAACACTTTCCTGGGAGTTAGCCCCACTGAATAAAATGGGAGTTCCTTTACAGTAGACCTGTTAAGGATTGCTGCCTAACATCCCCCTTGTTTCTTTAACTAATTAGCACTGTGAGGCTGCTCTGAACAGTGAGGAAGACATGTTGATGAAGGGCATGTTTAAATAGTCTGTTGTGCATTTTCCAGGCTGTGTGGCCATAGTCTGGTTGTTGCTGCTCCTAACATTTTGCCCACATCTATGGCTGGCACAGGGGAGTACCTGTGGAAAATGGTGGCCAGGGCAAGTTCTCAAATGCACCCCAGCTGCTCCAGATACTGTGCCCCCCCCAGCTGCCACCCAGCCAAGCTCCCCCCTGTTCACCCCTGCCACCAAACCTGTTTTGATAAGGTACCTTTAAAAATTAATTCAGAGATTCACTGGGTCACAGCGGCAGCTTTGGATACTTCCCCGCCCCTTTGAGCCCACAGGAGAGGTGTCATGCAAAGCAAAAAGTGAGCTAGGTGAGTTCAGGTGCTGAGCAATCCCTGGCTATCCACTTGAGTTGGCCCTGGATTTCTGCACAGTCACTTCTTTGCCCAACTTGCCCACTCTTTTTTCCCCTTCCCCAGAGAGGAGCAGAAGGAAGAAGCAGGGAAAGAAGAGCAGACAAGCTGAGCAGAGAAGTAGTTGCACAGAAATCAAATGCCAATGGAGCAGCCTGCCACCCCGCCAGGGAAGGCCCAGTTGACTCAAGCGGCTGGCCAGGGATTGTCCAGCACCCAAACTTGCCTTGTTCACTTCTTGCTTTATTTTATGCCTCTCCTGCAGGCTCTTTGGAGTACATTTGGGGAGAGGCAATCTCACAAATATGAAGGTCCCAGGCCATTAGGGCTTTGAACATTAATACTAGAACCTTGAACCTGATTTAGTACTCTACCTGGTGCCAATGCAGCTAACAGATGAATGGTTAATGTGAGCCACATAATGTCCCAGTAAGGACCTGGGCAGCTGCATTTTGCATCACTTAAAGCTTCTGGATTGGTCGCAAGGCTAACCCTGCACAGAGCAAGTTAGAGTAGTGCAGTCTGGAGGTGACTGTTGCATGGATCACTGAGGCTAGATCAGGGCAAGACAGGTAGAGCAACAGTTGCCTAACTTGGTGTAAATGGAAAAATGCTAGTTTGGCCACACTTGTGAGCTGGCCCTCCACAGGAGGCATCCAGGATCACTCCCAGACTCTTGACTGATGGCTTAGGTATCAATTGCACACTGTTAAGAGCTGGGGGCCTGCATCCCAATCCAATGTCTCTCCAGCCCAGTCACAGCACCTCCATCTTTTATGGATTTAATTTCAGCTGCCTCTGCTTCATCGACCTCACCATGGCCTCCAAACAAACTGGGATGATACTTGGCTGGCCATTCACCAGCTTATATTGCTGGATGTCACCAGCATACTGGTGGCAACCTAGCCTGAAGCTCTGGATCAATTGAGAAAGAGCACATATAGATATTTAAATAAAATTGGGGAGAGGATCGCTTCCTGTGGGACCCCACAATCCCATGACCAGGTCTAGTGCCAATGAAACCTCCAAGAATGCCTGGAGTTGCTCCACCAAGAATGGCAAATGCAATACTGAGCAGTAGTGAGCTGGATCCAAAGAATCTCATGATTTTTTTTCAAGAGTGGACATATCACTGCTTCTTTCAGCCCCCCAGGAATACCCATAAACTCAGGGACAGATTATGTCTGCCAGGGCAGCCCACAAGCTGGTACCACTGACTTTCACCAGCCATATGGATATGGGTCAAAGAGGCAAGTGCGCTAGGCTTTACAGCTGGCAGCATTCTCTCAATATCAGCTTGAAAGAAACGGCTCAATCAGTTCAATATCAGACCAGAAAATGGCCAAGAGGCCTCCAGTTCACTAACTATATCAGTGTTGGCTAGAAGGCAAAGTAATAAGATTTTATCGGTGAAGAAGAAGTTTGCAAATGCCTAATAGCATATGGCCCAATTACTACTTTTTGAGAATCCCTCCCTGAGAGTAGTCAAAGACTGAATTACCCAGAACAAAAGCTCTCAGATACAATAAAGGCCACAGAGAATTCCTTCCTAGTAGCCTTCATTGCCATCTCAAAGGATTTCATGAACATTCTATAAGAGGTTCTTGCAACTTAGTCATGAATTTTCTTGCGAACTTGTTCTAGCCATCTCAACTCTCACTTCTTCCAATGTAGCTTCAAGGTATACCGAAAAGCCAATTTGGGGCGGGGATGGTGAGGATGTTGGGCCTGTTCTCGTCAATGGCATCAGAGATATGACCATGCCAGCCCTCTAACAGCTCATCTAACAAGTCGCTAGAGGCATCAGATCCTGCAGAGCAAAGCTGGTTTCCAGAACCATCAGGATTCACTTCCAAATCTTTCCCAACAAAAAACTGAACATATTTATATCACACAACTGGGAAGGAGGTCTGAGTATGCAAATGAAACAAAGTAATTCTCCTTTCCCACTCTTTCTTGTATTGCATAGTATCCATAAAACAGTTTCACTCTCTCAATCTGCATGTGTGTGCTTTCTGGTCTTAACACCACTTCTGGGTATGCTAAATATCCTCTAGGGCCTCAAGAGCCCAAAGTAAACAACATTTCACTGAGAAAATTCTGTAAATCGGTTGTCTTCCAGTGTCCATCTTTCTGATGATGGAAGCATCTGTGTGGTTCATGCTGCTTCTGAGTGCCTGGCTTGGATGGTTGGTACCAGAGAAGTTTTAGTGTGCACACATTCAATGTGTAGCTTCCAAGATTTATTTCATCCCTCTCCCTGTTCCATCTCAATCGTGTCAGCTGACCTTATAGTGTCTGAAAGGGTTTCAGGATTCTTGGCTTCCACTTGATTTTTCAGGTGCAGGAAAAACCATTCTAAGGCCAGGATCTGGACTACCCAATTGATGGTTTCTCCTTTTTTGGGGGTGGGGGGTGGGGGGTGGGGGGTGGGGGAGGTCCTAAAGTCATTGTTTCAGACATTTCTAAAAATGGACAGTGAAGTACTCCTGGTCAGTATGTCATCGTCACCATCTTCTCTCTGTAGTGGTCTACAGTCAGACCAAAAATGTTTACACTGATCTTCCTGCTCTATCTTACCCAGGATATCTAACAGCTAACACTTACTTCTTTCAGAGTGGTCAGGAGTACCAACTTCTTCTTGCCAGAAGAAGGCAATTATAACATCTTAGACCCAAATGGTCACTCCTAGTCAAAACAAGAAGAGGAATGGTTGAGCAAACAAGTAGTAGTCCACATCTTGTCTGCAATAATTGAAAACCAGGAAGGGGCAATTAGATAGAATCTTGGCAGTATCCATTAACAATATTATATCTAAAGTGACATCCAACCTGAGTGGATTTGATAAACTCTGTATGTTTAATGTTGAGCAAACAAGTTACAACTGCCAGACTTAATTACTCTGTGAGCTCCTGTACAACAGGGCTCATATCACTTTAAACAGTTCTGCCAGACAGCACTGCATCCAGGCAATGGTAGAAGAAAAGGATTTTATTAGCTGTCATCACCACCACAGAGTAGGCTTGAAAATGCAGTCCTGCTCATGATCTGCCAGACTTGCTCTGATTTTTCCTTCACTTCAATATAGTTTCATTGCCCCAAGCATCCCAGTATGCCAAGGAGCTAAAGTGGGCTCTATTTAGCAGGCTATGGCACAAAGAATCTGTGAGTCCACAGCTGGGTTATCTACACATTGTACAGATACTGGAACTTATAATAACAAGTCATGCCAACTGGAAAGTCCCTGAGAACCATTAGATCCACCAGCCTTTTGGGGCATACCAACCTATGTGGTTCCTCCATCCTTGAAGACGACCCAGGCTCCTTTGAATCTAAACCCTGCCAGAAATTAAAAGAGAACTGTAACGCTTCAACTATCCCTTGGAAAACCATTTACCTACCCAACTGTGAACATCAAATCCAGAGTGTGACCTAACATATGTAGATAGGTGTTCACATGTGTGGGAGGCTGCTAACACTCTGGGACAATCCTGTGATAAGGCAGACAGAAATTCCTGAGCCATTCCTGATGAAGCAACTTTTGTTTAGATGTTGAAGTCTCCCAAAATTAAAGCTATGGGAATCCACGATCAACTCTACCTGCTCGGGCTGTCAGACTATTTGAACAATACACTATCAGAATCTCTAACCTTTTCTGAGTACCCAGCATGAGGTACAAACACAGAAAATTAGAGAATTGGCAGACAAGAAACCTAGAGAGAAAGACAGAATTCCAATAGAACCCAGTGACTTCTTCTATGAGCATTTTGCTTAAAATGATAATGGCCAAAAACACAGGAAGAAACAGCTAGGACAAACAAATGCATCCCAAATGATCTACACAGACTCAGTAATGCAAGCCACGGCTCTAGGCACATATAATTCTGTCATGAAAAAGGCTGCATGATCAAAGGCTTTAAATAATTCTCCTAGGAACAATGAAACTCTATTCAGTTGGCTAACTGATAAGCTTTAATTGTTATAGCAACCAATTAAAGCCTAACGAGACATTATAGACAGAGGTTGCAATCATGAACAAGAAGCAACTTAGGAAGGGGTGTGTGCATGATTTTGAGCAGAAATAATCCCCCCCTTTCCATTGCTCTTCACTCACAATCTTAGCCTCCTAAGGCAGCCTTTCATTCCAAAAAATCAGTTAAAAAAAGGCAAACATCTTAGATGCATGATTCCTTCAAGAAAATGCATGAATTTCAATACAGGAAGCTCAATTTAAACTCCCTTGATTTAAATCAACCAACCCTGATGTTAATCAATATCTTGTAAAAACGTGCAGTGAACGAATTGGCCCGAGTAAGCTCTTACCATTTGGAGAGGGAAATTCTCTGGGTGTCACCCTAGCTGCCAAAACAGATGGAGAAAATGATGGCTAATAAATTTCCCACAGGGCTACATCAAATTTTTGTCTACAGAACATTCTTTTATGAAAGGGGCATGAAAGTTACACAGTCCTTTCCTTAGCTTTTTCGGTAGACGTTCATCATTTGGAATGCCCCTCTGTTGCTCCGGTGGGTTCCGCTGCTGAGAAACATCCTCGACAGCAGAACTAGGCCATTTTTCCTTCCTCTGTCCTGCCCCCCCCCCGTCCCCCGATGTACGGGCGCCTTCCCCCCTTGCAGTGAAATTAAAATCACGGAGGGAGAAACCTTGCAAAACCTTGAAAAAACCTTGAAAAATCTTGCAGAGAAGCGGCATGTGAAGGTGCTGCGAAGGGGAGGGCGGCAATTCCCTTTCACGTGCAAGGAGTTTAGACCGGGGGGTTGGAATACCACGATTCCCTTGCACATGCAGGGATTTTAGAGGGGAGGAGGGCACCAATTCCCTGCACCTGTTTTGTGCAGAGTCAACTAAATTGGTGAAAGTGAGTGGGGGGAGCGGGGGGAGCGGGAGATTTGTCAAAGACATTGCCAAAGACCTCGCAGTGCAACTGGAGGAGAACGGGGGAGCAGTGCGACGTCAACAACAGGGTACAGAGAGCTGCGACAGCTACGCTCCTGGATATAGCACAGGACATTTTTACTTTGCAAAATCAGCCACTGAGGCCTAGTTGTGACCTTTTTTGTTAGATGGCAATTGTGACCACTGGGCCGCTGGAACCGATCCTTCCCCTCCCTAAAGACAAGGCAGAAACAATTTTTTCCTGGGTCTCTCTACCACTGCTACCAACCATATATTGGGCTAGATGGACTATTGGGCTGATTTTGTGTAAAATCGTTCCTACGGTGCAATCCTATTGGGGGGAGCTGGATTGAGTTGTGGAGCCTGTGTGGGGCTGTACCAACATGTTTTTCACTATGGTGTCATCATGTAATGGTTAAGAGTGGCGGGTTCTTGTCTGGTGAACTGGATTTTATTCCCTGCTCCTACACATGAAGTCTGTGGTAACTTTAGACTAGTCACAGTTCCCTCATCCTCACCTACCTCATAAGGTGTTTGTTGTGGAAAGAGGAAGGGAAATAAATTTATAAGCCACATTGAGTCTCCTTACAGAAGAGAGAGGCAAGGTGTAAATCCAGACAACAACAACTCTTCCTCTTCTTCTCTGCCAGCACAAGGAGCACATGGTTACAACTGCTACCTCTTTGCGTCAGATTCAAATGATACAGCCCTGAATTCCTCTTTTACCCTGATGCTGGGATTGGGCAAAAAAGAAGTGCCATTCTCTAATGGACATGTTCCCTGTCCAGTGCCACTAGATATCCATGCAAGAGTTATAGAGCCTAAAACTCACCTACAATAATTGTGAGGGCTGTAATAATTTCCATCATACACATCTGCATAGGTGAGATCAGGCTGTAAACAGATGTTATGGTTGACTCATGGCTACTGTCAGAAATAGTAATCTCATCTGATATTTCTAGTAGAGAGAAGACAAGACCTAGGGCTGCTGTTTTCAGAGGCAGCCATATGCCTCCTGCTTAGTTTCAGTCCGTGTGGAGTATAAATACAAAATACAAAACCTTTATTGGCATATAAACCTGCGTGGAGTAGTGGATAGGGTGTTGGATTGTGTGAATCCCCATTCAGCTTTGAAGCTTGTTGGGTGAACTGGAGACCATCAGTCAACCTCAAGTTGCTCACAGGTGTATTGTGATGATAACATGAAACGACCTTTCTGTAATTTTCTCAGAGTACCTTGCACAAGGAACAAATGTGATTATGAGTCCTTTGACAGCTGTGAATAAACTCCAAGATTCCTACGCCGTCCACCATTCCCCAAACGAGAAAGAGGTTGCATATGTCTTACGCCTTCTAATTGTTCTTTTTAATACACCATGCAAAGCCACACATGACATTTATGAAACCTTGCTCATATGCTTTCAGTTCCAGCAACAAGAGATGTTATCCACTGAGGCATCCAGCTGAGTTTAAAAATAAAACTAAAAAAAAAAAAAAGCATTTACGAAGCATGAAATGCAAATAATACACTGCAAAATGACACCATTTGGTTTCAGGAGGGATTGAATTTCCAGCAACAACCAGCCAAATGCGAATAGTTTATTAGCATACCATTTGAAGATGATACATCAGCACAGAATAGCTCCTACAGCATAATACTGTCTTTTCTATGAATATCCTGCAAAGAAAAATGTGAATTTCCATTAGGATTTCACCTAAAGACCTCTGAGTATTGAATTTTCCTTTCAAACTCATAAATTGGACAATTAGACAGCCCACAACTACCAGTAGGCTTTTAAAAATAAAATGTAATTATTACTTGTTTTCTTCTATATTTTATTTGGGAAACTTGTTTTTATTTAGTTTACCTGCATGTTTTCTTTTGACTGTAAAACCTGTGCTATTTTAAAGTTTGTTTTTCTGAATTCAAGTTCTTAGATGGTAGCAGTAGAAGACATGGTTTGACTGGAAAGCTGCAGAGGGCTGTTAAAGAGTTAAACTGAAGTCTATATAGACTTCAGTCCATTCTGCACAGCTGAAATAAGACATCTTAAGGATGTAAAAAAGGGCATCCTGGGAAGGAACTCCACACAGTCTTTCCCCCAAAACATCCTTAGGATGCCGTATTTCTGCTCAAGATGTCTTTTTTTAAAAAAAAATGCTTCAAAGTGCACCCCCCACCCACCCCCAATCTGCCTGCAAGATGTCTCCTGCCTGGCTGTGTGGAATGCAGAGCTCAAGAAGCATCTTATGTTTCCTGTCTGACAGTTTTGCTCTCTGTTCAGTTTCACTCTCTGCTTGTGCCCAACATTTTGTGTTCAGCTGAAGGAATTACCCCTACCTCCATTTGCTGAAGGTTGCCCCAGGATGTTTGCTCTGCAGGCTCCAATTCTGGGTGCCTTTTCAGCCTGAAAAGTACAGAGTTGTGCTCAGCTGGTCCTGCCAATCCCAGCAATATATAGTTTCCCTATTTATTTTTAATTTTTGAGGAGCTATCTTTGTAGCTACACAAAAGAGAATCTGCCACTTGGAAGATGGGTCTGCTGCCCTTTGAAAAGCACTGGGTTGATGTGCCCTCTGTGAACTTTTTTCTTACTGCACAGAAAAACTGTCAGTTTGCAGGGAGCGGGTCAACCCAATGCTTTTCAACGGGCAGCTAAGCTGCTAAGATTTTCCAAGCTGCTAAGATTCTCTTATGTGTGTCTGCATAGCTATGAAGATAGCTGCTCAAAAAATAATTAAAAAAGAAAAAATCTATATTGTCAGAATCGGCAGGAGCAGCTGAGTACAACTATGTTCTTTTGCGGCTGAAAAGGCACTTAGGATTGGAGCCTACAGAGTAAATATCCTGGGGCGACCATCAGCAAATGGAGGCAGGAAGAATCCCTTCACTAGCTCACAAAATGTTGGCGCAAGCAGAGGGTGAAACTGATCAGAGAGCAAAACAGTCAGGTGGGAAATGGCCACTTTTCCCCTCTGACACCTCTACTGTTGAGAAGCACACCAGAAACTGCCTCTTAAGACGTTCCCCTGATGTCTTATTTTGGGTTTGCAAAGTGAAAAGAGGCAGTCACCTCTTTTTAAGATGTACCACAGATGTATTTTTTTTGTGCTGTGTGGAATGGACCTTCCCTGATATAAAGATTTTTTGAAATTATTGGGACATATTTCTGAATAAACTTTCACAGATCCGCATATTAGGTGCTTCCAGGCATAAGGTTGCCTAAAGTACCAAATTCAGATCTAGGATGCCACTTCCACATTCTAACTTTAGTAAAGGAATCTCCAGAACGTCTCTGTCTACAAATCCAGACTTAAATACCAAGGTGGCGGCAAAGTTTGTCAAACATTTTGACATTTTTAGCCAGTGGAAGTGGCAGGCACAGCTTTTGTAAACTACAATTATGAGGCAGAAAGAGATGGAGGGGGGAGGGGAATGTGTTTCTCGAATCCAACTAGAATATGTATTGTCGAAGGCTTTCACGGCTGGAATCATTTGGGTGCTGTGTGGTTTCCGGTCTGTATGGCCGTGTTCTAGCAACATTCTCTTCAGATCCTCTGAAGATGCCAGCCACAGATGCAGGCGAAACGTCAGGGGAGAATGCTGCTAGAACACGGCCATACAGCCTGGAAACCACACAGCACCCAACTAGAATAGTTTTTAATGAAGAAAAGATAAGACTTTGAACTAGATCCAAAAATAACATTAGTGTAATGTTAAGAGGATGGAAACTACATATTTTTGCAGAAAAGGACTCTTGGTTTAGGCGCACATAGATATGAAAGAGGACTGCTTTCTGTGGATGTGAAAGCTTGAGTATCTTTACTTCAGTATCAGTCTTGCATTTTGAGACAGCTGAACAACACCCACAAGAGAAATGAATTTTGGCTATTTGTCCTTGAGGAAAACAACCTAAAAAAAAAAATCAGTGCTCAGTAGATAACTGATTGCAGACAATTTAGAGAGCGCATGGAATGCTTACTTCCAGACCTGCTGCACAATTGTCACTGGCTGGAAAACAAAGCAGTTTCATTGTTCTTGGTGTTGTGAGGATTAAACCAAGATGCATGAAGAATTAACCTTTGCCAAAACACACTGAACTGAATGCACCCGTATTTGAATGGGTTACCCAATCACAGCTGCTTATTGGACTGAACATTCATTTACACAGAAAGACTGCTCAGAGTTTATGAGCCACTGCATTGGGTAATAGGTGTTCAGAATGGACCACACCAAGAGCTACGGTTGGATTTAAAGTGCCGAGAGGGGAAAGGAAACAGCTGCTCTTCAGCTAATGTTTGTGCAGACTATCACAGAAGAGTTTGCATAGTGTTGTTAACAGAAGAGAGCTGGAACGAGAAGATGAATATCTTTGAATTTAGATTCCCCTTTTTCAAGCAACATTCTAGTTTGGGATTCAAACACCATTTCTGAAACAAAAAGTCGTTTTCCATATGTGGGAAGACCCCTCAGGATGGATGCGTATCCAATGACTTTATACTGTTATTCTTCCTAGGGAATTGTGCTGACGTAGCAGTATGAAAAAGATGCATCAGGAAGCAGCCATCTTCCCCAAATGTGATACTCTGGCAACATACAAAGCAATTGTTGTAGCATGGAATGAACTGTTAGGGTTGCCACCCCCCAGATAGTGGCTGAAGATCTTCTGAGATTACAACTGAGATCCAGGCGAAAGAGATCAGTTCACTTGAAGAAAGTGGCCTCTTTGGAAGGTAGAATCTATGTCCCATTGAAATGTCCAATTGAAATCTCTTCCCTTTCCAAACTCCACTCTTCTCAGATTCCACCCCCAAAGTCTCCAGGTATTTCCCAACCCAGAGATAGCAACTCTACAAACTGTGTTTAGAAGGTGTCAGACCTGGGAATTGCTCACCTAAATTCAGCAAGGGGAGGGGCACTCACGCACTCCCCCCTCCCCATGTTTGAGATCACATGCAATGAATCTTTAGAAGCACCTATGTCTCTGGTCAACTCACTAGTTCTGCAAACTGTGACCCACATTATAAACAATTAAATGATACCACATGTGCATGCCAAAGGCACAAATCCTTTTGCTTTAAATAGAAGGCCATTGCTATAGCTATTTAGAATAAAACAATCACTCTTAAAATGTGCTGCTTCTCTAAATTTGGGACATCCAAACTAACACTGAATATATCCAACAACAATTTTGACCCTGTTGAAGTCTACCTATGTCACACTGAAATCCTTTGTCCCCACCCCACCTTTTGACTCACAATTGAAATGTCAGACCTGCCTACATGCCCTCATAAAGTCACCAATCCAGAAGAAACCTATGATTATGAAGTGGAAAAGTAAAATCTTTCTAGTTAATTGCAATGGTTAACACAGTCAGTCCTTGTCTTATATAACTGCCCAGTGGGGTACATGACAACTTAGGGGTGGGGGCAGTATGAGATTTAAAAAACAGGGCTGGGGGTTCAAATCTATTCTTCCAGTCCCAATCTGAAAAATATTCTAAGCAAATGTGAGGGTTTCCCAGGGCTGTTATTTAAAACAAAAAACCATGAGATTAGAACAGCATCTCAACTGGTTTGACTCATTCCTCCTGCAACACACATTTGTAAGACTGGCGTGCAATTCAAGATGCTTTGACATACAAGTCCCATTTCTGTTCTTATATTGTATAAGCCTTGCCAAATGTTCCTTATTTTTGGTAGATCATTGCCATATTCTGAAGAGATTTCCACCCTTTATTTCAGATTATAACAGCTCCATAACACTAAACACAACAGTGTAGCTCCGAAGCATCTCTTATTTCTGAAATTTTGTTCACACCTTAACCTTAGCAGACATATGAGGCACATTCACAAACAATTGCTGGTCCTCTGCACAGGAAGGGAATTTCACTTGCAATTCTCCTGCCAATTTGTTCATTTTAAAGGCTCCATTTCTGAGGCAGAAAGGGCTTGATATGTTCAGCACAAAATGTACTTGCAGCAGTAGAGGACAAATGATCTATTCTTTTCTATAGCTGCTTAATTCCACTGAAGTTAATGGTATGTTGCTGAGTTATACCAGCTGGTTCCAGATGTGTTGAAGTCTTCTCACTTTACTCAATCTAGAGCATTATCAACAACACCAAAAAGAAGATGCTGTGTTCTCAAAACAACCAACTATAATCACTTGCCATGAGCTTTTCCTTTTCCAAATACACTATATAGATGCTTTACATTTTGGTTTTATCCATTTTTAGGGGGATTTGCAAATGCAGACATGCTTTTTTTTCTCACAAGGATTGCAACAAGCCTTTCAGAGAGGCCCAATGTCATGTCTATGTTCTGTGCAGTGCCCAGCATTACTTGGATGATAAAGAAACATTTTCAAACCACAGCTGTAGAAAATATTTCACTGCTAGTCAAGTTTAAGACTTTTCTTCTCATGAACATCAAGCATCTTAGTCATGAGATGATATGCTAATTATTGACACTCAGTCTGTCATCAGGGTTAAGGAATTATTATTTTGTGCTAAGCATCAATGGGTTTTGGGCTCCTTTTGTAGTACATATGTCCTGAAGTCTAATAATCCAGCATAAGAGTCAGTTCACTCTGTATGTTTGATGTGGAACACGAGATTAACTGTGGAAGCAAAGAGGGTTAGTGAATCCCACTGAGGGGTAAAAATTAAGCACCTCATGTATTTCTCTGTGGAAGTTTCCTTGCAAACCCATACTATTCAGGTGGGTAAGGCTTATTCATAAACTATGTAGGACAGTGGTTGTCAACTTTCCTAATGCTGCAACCCTTTAATACAGTTCCTCATGTTGTGGTGACCCCCAGCCCTAACATTTATCCATTTTACAGCTGGAGAACACTGATGCAGAGAGTCTTAGGCAACCTCTGTGAAAGGGTCGTTCGACCCCCAAAGGGGTCCCGACCCCCAGGTTGAGAACCACTGATGTAGGACATTCCTATTTATTTAACTGGTTGGGGAGCTTTCCTGCAATGGCTAAACCCAACCTCAGCTCTGGGGCTCAGTGGCCCACCAGTGAGAGGGCTGGGTTTACATATGCCAAATGCAGCTTCAAATGAATATTTCTGAAGCTCACTGGATCCCCACAGGGAAGCCGCTACCCTCTCAGTCTAACCTTTTTTGACATGTTTCTTCAAGGCTGAAATGCTACTCTGAAAGAAACGTCAGGATACAATTTTAGCAAAGTAACACTAAACCCGTCCTACAGCTCAGTAGCATGTGTAAACACAACATGTAAATATATGTAAATACAACAATATAATTATTGGCATTTCTAGGGGCTAAGGACTCTGTCAGTGGCTTGACCTGGCACTATTATTCAAGCCACCTGTTGCAGCGTCGTAAGACACAGTAAACGTGGGCTCCTTTGCTATGTGCCACGCTCAGCCTGGACACTCCCAACCCTCATACTTACTAAGAATAAATGAGGTGACTTTTGGACTCAACTGGAGTTCATTCACAAATGCAGAACAATGGATTCCCCCTCCTCAGGCTGAATAGGGATATAGAATTCTTATCTCACATGTGCTAATTTTCTGCCCCTAAACATTTCTCCCCTGCTGTAGTCAAGCTGATTACATTTTCAGTTGTATCTTTGCATCCTGACTCCATTCTTTGCAGCACACCTCCCACCTTCTGAGTGGGATATAAAGGCTCAGAGATCTCCATTTCTACTTGTATTTGATTAAAGGTGCTTTGACTCTCAAAAGCTTGTATCCCAAAAATCTAGTTATTCTCTAAGGCACTACTGGACTTGAATTTAGCTCTTCTACTACAGATCAACACGGCTACCCTCTGAAATTATCTTTGTGCATGCTGCTTACTCTGTTCCCTATTCAGATTTTATTACTATAAAAACTTGAGCTTTTATATTCCATTTTAATACGAATACATGGTTTAAGTCTACATTTTCCACACATCTGTTCCACCTCCTGAGTTATTTTAATTTCCATATCAGTTGTGTTTTTTTGCTTTTTTGTAATGATGTTCATCGCCAGACAATTACAGGAGATGCTATATAAACAGGTATTTTGTAATGCAGGAAAACAGAAAGGCTGCAAAGCACAGGAATCCTCCCTCTGAGTACATCCAAGATTAAACAGGCACTGAGAGATTATCCAGTACAGACTTAGATTCAATACCATTATCTGCAGGTGTCTCAGTCATCACTCTCCCCCGCCCCCCCAACATCCCTTTCTGATGAGAATAGCACTTTACCCCACAGCACCCCCTGCTGATCTTTTTATGCCACAGCACTTGTTCGCTGTGGCTGTAGATCCTAAATGCCAAAAGCAAACTTACCATCTGGGACAAAAACAAAACAGGGAATAGCTGGACCATTTTATGCTCCAGCTGTTAGTTGCTCTAGCACACGTGCCAGTGTGGCCCTATGACATATTGTGAGGCAGAATGAGACCTACCATATATAATAAAACTGGTAACAGCACAATCCCTGAATTTAAGGAGGAAAATGGGAAGAAAATGGAATGTCAACAAAGAAGTTGCCTGGTTCATTCCTGCTCTCAGATTTTTACGCCCACTCTCTAACCTTTAAAGAGAACTGCTTTCCCTAGCGACTTCGAAGTTCCTTCTCACGCCCCTCCAACCTCCCATCTCCATATGGTTCCATGTTTGAGAATCTTCACTGAAGGCTGCATGGCTGGCAAGCAGCTCCAAGGTCACCACAAGGCAAGCAAACTCTGCAAGGAAGGAAGTCCAAAACTGTCTGTACTCCCCTCCCCTTATTCTCCATAAATTACTCTTTAATAATACCACCAGAATATCTGAATTGGAGAACAGGAAAAGCAAGCCACTCTTTCTTTCATGTTTCGTCATATTTTGCCAGCCAGCCCTCTTCCCTGCCTTCCCACACACATGCTAAATTTAAAAAGGAAACGCCTGTGAAATATATTTATGAACATCTGCCCCATCGACTTCCTTGATTCACCCTCCCACTCTGCTACTACAAGGCATGGAATTGCCACTGGCTGACAAAGACTTGCCCTATCTAGGTGCCGCGCACGCATGTACACTCCCCTCATTGCAACAGGGCTCCTTTCAATGCTCCCCTCACACAAAGACACATACACACCCCACGTACACCATTGCTCATCACATTTCTACACACGAGTGAGCCGCCACATGCTCAGCTAGTCATTGTGCGTGCACGGTCCCCACACCCAGTCATATTGCACACCACAGCTGTCAAATCTTCCGTCTCAGCTGCCACACAGAAGCATTGTTGTTCTTAGGCAAAAGCTTCACACACACACACACACACGCACACACACTTCAACTTCATCATGTACATTCATGCTTTGGGGGTTTAGGTTGCAGAGCCTTGAGGCGATTTCCAGAAAGATTACAAGGAACAACAGAGGAAGCTGATGGAGCACAGCAGAGGCTTTGAATATGAGACTCAGTCATGTGAGCTGGCAAAAATCCTAAGTTTTCTCTAGCTCCCTAGCACATGTTCTCCTCTCAAAAACAAATGCTTCAATACCCAGACAGGTAACTGTCTACCTCTTGTTGGGGCTGCTCAGAAAGCTCCCTCCTCTGAGGTATTCTTAACAGTGCCAAAATACGGTCTGAGCTATTCAGTCTCTACCACATCCTGACAGAAGAAAGAAAAATGAATCACCCACATTCGTGGCTCCCTACCTTGCAGGGTGTTATTTGGGCTAAGTTAGTGGGCCTGAACATCAACCGCCCACCGATTGTTGGTTTTCAAACTGCTGCCCATCACCATGGTATCTGACTCTATGACGCATAAAATCAATAGCAACACAGAATGTTCAAATCTTGATGCCAAATACAATAAAATTAAATGGCTCCCTTCTCCCCATATCTTGTAGCAATTTTTTTTCTCCCCACTTGATGGCAATTCATACACAGGCTAATGGAAGGCAGTCTGAAAGATCAAGCAGGTACATTTCAAGGTCTAAAGGACTGAAGAGCAAACCCCCCCACCCGCCCCCAAAAAGACTATCAACAGTGCCTAGGGCTAACTAACAATGGAAACAAACAGGAAGCTAACTTGTGCATATGAATCACTAGCATCTGGAGGTGTTCCACAAAGGGGATATATAATAAGGATGAGCTATTATTCCAAAACCCACAGCAGATGTATCACCTACCCCACCCCCTTCTGTCCACCTCACTTGACAGAGATGGTAGTAACAGCTGTATGATTTCTATAGGTCATGCTTTATGGCCAAAAGCAACACCGCCAGGCACAACCGTGCCGTTTTCCTCTAGCAGCATGCCGGAATAAGAATGAAGATAGTGCTGGACTCACCTGAGCATCAATGGAAGATATGATAGCCGATGCCCCAGCAGGATCTATCCCTCTGGCGTGAATTACTTGTCCAAAGAAAGCCTTCTGATGAAACCTGGTTTAATTGTTGTGGCAGCGCTTGCTTCGCTTCCTTTCCTCGCTTCTCCCCCTTTCTTTAAAAACAATTCCTCCTCTCTATGCAGCAGCCGCTGTTCTCCCCATAATGATCACTGATGCGATGCCCATTCATTCAGGGTTTTTTTTCTCTCCCTTCCGCCTCTCTTTCCCAGCCTCCTGGATTGAGGTTGTTAGTGATGCTGCAGCAGTGATGAGATCCCCCTGAGAGTACAGCGCAGAGAGGTTGGGAGGGAGGGAGAGAAAGAGAGAGAGAGAGGGAGGGAAAGGCAAAGATGCAAAAGAGAGCAAGAGAGAGAAAGAGAGAGGGGGAGAGAGAGACCATGCAAGAGAGAGGAAAGCAGGCTACAAAACCAGGCCTGCATTTTGTACAGGAGCCTGGAATACTACATACACAAGGAAACTAGGGCAGAGAAAGAGCTGGGCCAAAGCAGCTGCTGCACAGCATATTATTGAGCCTCTGGCAACCTGAATCATGTATAAGGTCAACACACCAGAAAATCTGAGGCACTCAATAAGTTGTTAGCAAGAAGATGAAGGCTATATAAACAGGCATGCAACAGACAGGCCCTGCTAGATTGGATGGTTTGTCACTGCTTCCGCTTTATGACTTGATTTTTAGAGATGGGTAAAACTCAGGAGCTAAAATGAAATGCCACAATTCAGCAGGTGAAATCCAGCTTGAGCAGGAAAACCCCCCACAAGTTTTCCCTTGTTCAGGGCACATGTAAAAAAAAAAGGGGGGGGGAGGGGAGGGAATACATTCATTGTTGTGAAGATTTCATATGACAGACCAGGGAATGACAGCCTGACAAATTAGCAGTAATGGCCAAGACAATAACTCTTTGCATTTTCCAGCCTTTCACTTGCAAGCCAGAAAACACAAAGGACAATTATAAGTTGAAGTCGTCCTGAGCCCTTCGGGGGAGAGTGACTAATAAATCGAATGAATGAATGAATGAATGAATGAATGAATGAATGAATGAATGAATGAATGAATGAATGAATGAATGAATGAATGAAGTCATTAGGCCTTTTGTTTTAGAATATTTTCACTGAAGGTTTTGGGATTTTTTCAGCATTAGTGGCTGAGTCACATAACCTTATGGTTATGATCAATGCTATGAAAAAATCCATTGATGTCCCTACAGTTGGCAACAGTTAAGGGCATTTTGTTTGTTTTTGCTCTTACTCTGCAATGCCACCAATGTTTGAAAGTTTCCAAGTACACTATGCTGGGATCTGCCATGACCACTATTTCCAACACAGAGTTCATCATCTTCAAAAACACAGTGCCTGCAAAGAATAGGTGTGCGTGCTGCATAACCAATTGATTATGAGCTGAGCTCACAACATATACAAAGATGGCAATAAGGGTCACCAGTCATTCCACTCTTAGTGGCAGTTCTAGGTCAACATTTTAGGTCAATCATTAAGTTGCCCTAGTTTTCTAGGAGGAATAAGATGGATCCTAAATTCTTAAATAGCAAGTTGCAGCATAACTGATTGGCTTGTTGAAGTATGGCGGCAGCAGCAGCAGCAGCAGCAGCAGCAGCAGCAGCAGCAGCAGCAGCAAAAAACGGAGTTTGAAGTGAGTTTCTTATCCACAGCCTATATCTGTGCTCTGCTAGTGAAATTAGTATGAAGGCATCAGGAACACTGGATTTACCTGTTAGAATTTTAAAAAATCCTGCATAATTTTGAGGACTTCCACTTGAAATGGTGTCTTCTATGAGGGGAAAGAGACATCTCCGCTGCCCCATCTCTACTCATGTCTGGAGGGAGAACTTATTCTGAGTTCCTCTGAGGGACTGAAAGGGGGAAAGCCTTATTATCCACCAAGTAATTCAATTTTGGGAACAGAAGCTGCCCCTACCCACTCATCATCCACCTTCTGCTCTAGAGATATCCCCAGCTCAAGAAATGCTGGTCTTAAAAGGTCATTACTGTCTTCCTGGAAAAAATTAGAGTAATTGCTTCTCTCTTAAGTGACAGAAAAATACTTATCAGTGGCTGAATCTTCAAGCACACACACAAACCTGTCCCAATTTTCTGCTGGTGGTGATGAGAAATCCCTAGAATGTGTGGGATGGTTTCT
Organism: Sphaerodactylus townsendi; assembly: GCF_021028975.2. NCBI lineage: Eukaryota > Metazoa > Chordata > Lepidosauria > Squamata > Sphaerodactylidae > Sphaerodactylus > Sphaerodactylus townsendi. The sequence goes on from NC_059429.1 coordinate 104,232,760, forward strand.
ATTTGTATGTGTGCAAGTGAGAATAAATGCAAAAATGAACAAGGACAATAAAAACAACCAAAATAGATTTATTTAGAAACACCTTTACAGATGTCTTCACAGGTCCCAACTAGTGTGCTATACTACATAGCAGTGCTTTTCTGCTTTCTCTGACAATTGGTCTGCCATTAGACCTTGCACATTGCATAGTACTAAGGGGAATGTTGTAGGGCTCATCGTCAATTCATGCTGTGTCTAATCAGGGCTGTACATGTCACATGAACAGAGAACAGAGCACATCTGAGAACATAATACATTCCTGCTGCCAGCTGCTCATTGCTGAAGATGTGTCATAAAGGGCAAACTGTCTCTCTAGTTCGGTACTAATGATCTTTTCTTTAAGGACCCAAATTTAACCTCAAAGGAACTCTCACATTCCTCCAAAATATAGATTAACTACGAAGTCAATCTGTTGTTGCAGCTGAACAGGTAGTGGAAGATCAGGTTCAAGTCCCTGCTCAGTTACAAAATTTACTAGGTGACCAGTCTGACCTGCCTCATAGGGTTGGTGTGAAATAAAAGAGAAGATAATGTAGGGTACCCTATGCTCCTTGGATGAAGTGTAGGATAAATTGGGTCAGGGGAGATACAATTTTATGGCCTCGAATTTTTTCACCATTTGGGGACCCATAAAATTGGACCCCCTGACCTGCTCTTCACCAAATATGGGGGTTCATGTAAGGAGAGTCACCGGAAGCTATGATGCAAATGTAGTGCATTTATCCTGACAAACACCACCACCACCACCACCACCCCCGAACCCTGCAATGATCCCCATGGACCTAACATTGAGCTATATCACAGCTGAGAATCACATAATGAAATTTTTCTCAGCATAGGGAAACTATTGGGAAATCTTTTGCAAGGGTTGAGGGGGGTGGGTTGACGTACAGGCACCAAATTTGCAGCATAACTGCAGCTGACACTCCTTTCAGGACCTGCCAAGTTTGGTGAACATTGGTTCAGGGGGTTCAATTTATAGGGCCCCATAAAATTGGACCCCGTGACCCCCTCTCCACCAAACTTGGGGAGTTCTTCTAAGGAGAGTCACCTGAAGCTACATTAACAATGTGGTGCCTTTACACTGCCTCTCCAGAATCCTGAAAATATTCCCCCAGAGTAAAATAGACCTAACAATCTGGGGAAAATTTGGCTTTTTCAGATTTTCCTTTTTGCTTCCATTAAAATGGTGCCTCTTTTTTCAGCTCAGCATATCTGAATACACACCCCTACTGTCCACAATGGACAGCTTGGCTGTGAATAGGCCTTCCCATCTGTCTGGCCATACAAATAGAAATGTGCAGCTCTCCATCTCTACCATCTCAGGCAAGTACTCAGTGTATGATTAGATCTGTATTGGGAGGCATAGATTGCTTACAATATCAGTACTGAACCCCTCCCATAGAGACTACTCCAACTAACTGCAGTTAAAAAGCACACGTTTATTTTTGATTATAGAATTCATAAACTAATCACACCAATTCATCAGTTAACATTTTGAAATCAACCAGTGAAAGTACTCAGCACCCTCATTGATAGTACTTCCTGTATAGACTGCCAGAAAGACTTTGGAAGAACTCCAGTCTGAGAGAAAGATGGAAATACAGTGCTATGTCCCTTCCTACTGCAGATGCAATTTGGACTCAGCAAAAGCACAGCTGCCTTGACAGTGCAAATGTTTTAATAGATGACTTTGCCTTGCAGGAGAGATGGCTGAGCAAGAGAGGAATAAGCAAGTTTTTAAAAAGTTACCCAGCACCTGAACCTGCACAGTTTTTCTCCATTCTGAGGTATTCTTTCAAATGGAAAACTACCTCCTGACTCTCTCCTTCCAATTGTGTATGGTTGCCATCACTTAGTTGGGTAAATTATGGACAGTCAAATAATTGGAGCATCAGTGGAGAAAAATGAGCAGCATGGCAAGGGCTTGATTGTAATCACATCACAATCATTTTAAACTATTACATGAGATGTCTGAAAACATTTAATACTCGCTCATTCTTCATGGAGACACCCTTAATTTCCAGCACAGGAATCCGATGTTTCAGAATGCACATAAAAAGGAAATCAAGTTATGCATTCATCATATTCCACAACATAGTTTTCCTGTATCAGGCTTGGTTTTTAGAAATTTGATGCCCACAAGCATAACCTTCTTTTTTTCCAAAAACCCTTTGTCTGTTTTTGATATAATGACCAGATGGATAGAAATAAGTTTGGGAAACAAAGTTCTGCCTCCACAGAAAGTATGATCAGCTTTTCCACTCAAGCCTTCCATTCCTTTGTGGTGCAGTTGGTTGGCTGATAGTTCAACAATGAGAGCTAGTGATTATGAGAAATTCTCTTGACAGCAGGGCAGCTTTCTCAAGTATTTTGAATAAAGGAGATCCATCAGAAAGAGATACTGCTTTGGAAAAAGCAAGGAAAAAAACTCTTGGCAGCTTTAAATTGGTGTGTGTGTTTCAGTTGCTGTCTGGGAATCTGAGCACTAGACCAACAGCTGTGGAGAAGTTCCTCAATTCAGCTGCTACCATGCATCTCGCCTCCTAAGATTCTGATTCTTAAGACAGATTCATAAAAAAGAAGGTGGTCCTTCAAGTATCTGGTCACAGGCCATCTACTCTGAAATTTATAGATTATAGATCAACAATGGCTTTAGATTATGGCATGCCAAGAAAGACAAATATGACTACTATAATGAACACAAAAGGGAATTACCACTGCGAATACAGCATACATAAATGTCTCCAGAAAGGGCAAGAGGGTTTCTAGCTTTTATGACTTATTTGCTGTATTGTCGAAGAACCTCTGAAGATGCCAGCCACAGATGCAGGTGAAACATCAGGAGGAAATGCTACAAGAACATGGCAATACAGCCCAGAGACCACACAACACTTCAGACTTCTTTGCTGTTGTCCATTCTCATCCCAGACAAGACTAGCTCAAAGTATTTTGTCCTGCCTAGAAGGTCTCAGGTGATATGGATCAGGAAAAGAAAGCAATGACCATAATTAATGGCCGCTGTTTCCCCAACCTGTGCTGTTGGTGGCTGGAAGGATGACAAACAGCTCTTGGGTTGCTTGTGCAGTAAATTTCCAAGTCTCTCCTACTGCTCTTTGTTTCTAATATGTGTGGGACTATGAAGATAACAGCATTGTTAGCAAATAGCATGATGTTGGACCAGCTCAAAGAGAGCCCTGGAGATGGGGGCTAAACACAGAATGAAACCCAACTATTCCTTTGTTAGGTAGCATTCACGGAGCTCCTTGACTACTTCTAAATAAATCCAGATCAAATTGCCACGGATTAGAATAAGTTCAAAAAGTAACTGCATACTGGCTGGGGTTTACAGAGGAGAATGGGCAGCTGGACATTTAGGGGAAGAAGTAAAAGAACTGTAAAAAAAAAAAAGAAACCCTTTCAGAGACCTGATAAGATTACTCAGGATGTCTTATTAACTCTGCAAACGCAACTTGATTGGAATAAACTGAGAATGTCAGTATGGGGGATTTCCTATTGCTGTTTTTCACATAGGGGTCCACACAAATATTCCTTTCTGATGCATCAGAAATAGAAGCCCATCACAGTGAATTCTGCCTGCATGGACAAGATCCATCAACACCTTAGATGCCTATCAACACCTAAGGGGTCTGCAACCTGTGGCTCCGGAGCCGCATGCGGCTCTTTCAGCCTTATACTGTGGCTCCATATGGCCTGGAGGTCTGAGGATAGTGTGGGCATGTCCCTCCAGCTGTCCAGAGCAGCCCTGGAAGGAAAGGTGAGTGGAGGGGCCAAACTGGAGGCAGTTCCGTGCATGAGTGCGCCGCTTTTCATGTCCCCTCCACTCACCTCTCCTTCCAGCGCTGCTCTGGAGGGATGGAGGGACACACCCATGCTGCCCTCCAACCCCTGGAGGTCGGAGGGTAGCCTCCAGAGCAGCCGCCATCCCCCCTCTGCCCCGTGGAGCAGGTGGCTGCCTGCTCTGTTAGGCAGAGTGGCTTTCCCTCCCTGTTGCCGCTGCCTCCCAGCGCTGGAAGAAAAGGTAAGTGGAGGGGCCAAACCAGAGGCAGCTCCGTGTGGAGCCACCTCTCCAGCTCAGTAGATTTTCAGGGCCATGGAAAATGGATTCAAATGGCTCTTTGGGTGGTAAAGTTTGCTGACCCCTGCCTTAGGTCTTCATGCACCTGAGATGCTTACCCTACACATTTGCACGCCAGCCAGAATTGATATCTGTTCATTCTGCCATTACACCAAAAATCCTTGCAGCTATATTGTCCTCACATCTCATCTCAAACATATAACTATCTGGAGCAACTCCATTTGGGGACATTTGATCTTCTATTTATGCTGAAATGAGATTTGCATTTGAATCAGAGGCCCGTTCTGGTATCTAAATGAGGACACCGAAGGAGCAGCTCAAAACACTAAATGGCAGGATGTGTCCTTTCCAGCAAAAACAAAGGTAGGTCAGCAAGCCAGCTAAGAACAAAGCGTGAATGCAAGGAGTCCACTGAAAAGTGCAGATAAGGACAATTGTGGGGCTCAGGTGGTTCTTGCTTAGCGTTACAGACCTCCAGGGTGTTCAGACAGCATAGACTACAAATTAGAGGGACATGAGAAAGCTAGAGCTTTAATCACAAGGGCATTTTAATTACCTGGATATTGACTGGGAGGTCTGCCAACGAACAAGATGCATCTACTGATATTGCCGGATATGACTCTCACACAGAGGCTGTGAAGCCGCCTGCCCAGCAAGCAGCCACAACAGAGCTCCACTTAAACCTGCTATGTTATGGTGTAACAAAGATGAATGAGCAATGAGGAGGATGAAGAGGAGATCCCCCGCTGATCTAGTGCTTACATTAGCACTAAATGAAAAAAAAAAACAGGCACAATGATACACAGACAGGACATCCAAGCAGGATAACCAAACACGTGAGCCAATTCTTTGGAAGCCCTTCTGAAATGTGGTGGTGAATCTTCACTCATATTTGCAAGACATGCCAGAAGAATACAGTGTGGCAATTCTGAAGTGGATTACTTGCCTTCAGTGGCAAGCCTGAGAACAGTTACCAGGAAGTAAATCCTTAAAAACTAGCAAAACTTCACTCTGGCCGTTTTTCCACAGTCAAAATATCCCAGGGTGAGCACAGAAAATATCCTGAAGCTGCACAGGGTCTGTCCCCATGTTGTCCCGCTATTATTCCTTTGCCCTGCAACTTTAAAAAATCGCATAACTTGTTTACACGGCACATAAACATATGCAAAATACTGATTGGTAGTCCTAAAGGAAAATTCCATTCCCAACAGTGTTTTTCTTTAAAAAGAGAGAAAAAATTGCCCCCTCTTGAGGGAATGTTCACCTGTCTGGAGAAAATTGTGTCCATCATGGCTCCAATCCAACTGTGACTATATGGATGCTGATTCTTAGCTGAGTAACGTTTCAAATCCTTTAGGGCTGGATCAGCAAACTACAATCAATGCAGAGTCAGAGCAGATAAATTAGAATTACACTCTTCGGCTGTTATCTTTTCTAAATTGTTTTTATTTGTTGATGCTTTCGGACTCGGTATTTTACCAATACAATAACTTTTTTAGTGGTTAAAAGCTCTACATCGCTAAAATCCTGGACGGTAAACTATAATTCAGTGTACCTAAATGTCTGAGTAACATTAATGAAGAGGAACACTACTGAAGAAGTGTTATGTGAGGTGGAAAAAAACAATACATGCAGAGAGTAGAAGTAACAAATCTTGAACCTAGAGTGTGACCTCTTCAGTGATATAGCCAGCCACAAAGCGCCCTTATTAGAAGAGAAACTGTCATTTAGGGGTCTAGTGAAAGACTGCCTCTATAGTATATCACAGGGGAGGATGTTTTAGTCAGAAGTTGTAAGACCCTGCATAAAAACCTGTGTAAGACCTTCAGGTAAGTAGACCTGTAGCACCTTTATAATTTTACTTTTGGTCTATGCTATTTGCTGTCCAGTTAAATTTGATTCTTTAGCTTAGCAACATTCACCAGAATTCTTGAAATAAGTCATGTATACATATAAAAACATGTATACATATCAAAACATTTTAGATCAATGCAAGGGAGTATTTTATCTATGTAACATAGAGGCACAATATGTTTCTGGGCACAATTCAGCATCCTAACTGTTACCTTTAAGGTCCTAATACTGCAATCCTAAAAACGCTTTCCTAAGAATAAACTCCAGACAATAGGCTTCAGTAGGATTCTGAATAAATCTGTTTGCGCCCAGATGTGCAGAGGTTTCATTTGGTAAATAACCACAGGACACATCTTGGAATTAAAACGGGCCGCAGCCCTTTTTATTGAGGCAGAAGCTGGGCAAGCAAGAGGAGCACATCCATTCAGCAGCCGGTCAGCACCCATGGCTGAACCCCGGCACCAACCTCAATCCGTATTGGGGAGGACAGAGAAGGTACTGGGCCACCTGGGTGCCCGCCCGTTATGGTCCCCTTCCTGCTGGGGTGTCGGGCTCAATTGCAGAGGCCTCTGCAGCATTTGCCATGAGCCCACCCCACCCCAAGCCTCCTATGGAGGCCCCCAACTGTGGGGAGGTCCAGCACAATGTTTGGCCTCCCCATAAGGATGCGGTCCTCTGCCCAAACTGCCAAGGCTGTGGCAAAATGAGCAGCAAAAAACCCTGCCCAAATTGGGAGGGAGGGTGGGTCAGTTTGCTCCAGGCATTGAAGAAGGCCGAAGCAACTGCGTGCTGCCTAATATATAGGGAGCGTGCTCCGCCCCTTGTGCTCGTGTGCCAATGCGATCAGGCTGGGTACGGCTCAGCCGCCGGGCCAGCCCAGGGCACACATGCTCACTGCTCCGGAGCTCACCATGTGCCCTGCCCCCTGTCACAATTACGGCCTTGTTGACTCTAGTGCCGTTATTTAGGGTTTCACTGTAAATGGTCTGGGGTCAGGATATATGAAGGACCATCTCCTCCTATAAAATCCAGCTCCCCAGCTAAGTTTTTCTTCACAAGCTCTGCTCTCTGTGCCCCACCTTCAGAGCTTGGGGTGGGTAGATTTTCCAGCTGTGGCATCTCACTTTTCAAATGCCTTTCTCCTTAAGACTTGCCTGGCATTTATTTGACTCTCTTTTAAGCATCAAATCAAAGTGTTTGTATTTTTCCAGGCTTTTAATTACAGAGGCCCCTTCCGCACACGCAAAATAATGCATTTTCAAACCACTTTCACAACTGTTTGCAAGTGGATTTTGCCATTCCGCACAGCTTCAAAGAGCACTGAAAGCAGTTTGAAAGTGCATTATTCTGCATGTGCGGAAAGAACCAGAGTTACCTTTAAACATCATATTTATAGGTTGCGTTTAGCCTGAGAAGTGTTTTACCAACACTGGCTCATTCCGCACAGCATATTTATAACGAGTTGCAATCATTATAAATGAATTCATTTTCCATTAATAAAAAGGGGAAACAAGTTCATTTATAACAATTGCAACCTGTTATAAATATACTGTGTGGAATGAGGCAGTGTTTTTGAATTGTTTTTATGTTCTGGCTGGGTTTTTAATGATGGGGTTTTAATTACCAAAAAGTTTTACTGTGTTATGTTTTTATCATGTTTAACTTTCTAAGTTATATTGAGCTGTTTTGCTGAAGAGATGACGTAGAAATTTTGTAACTAAATACCGGTAAATAAAATCCTACATCATTATGATGGAGAATCCAGTTGTTCAACAAATAGTTAACAGGTTCTTTACTCTCAAACAAACCTTGTGCAACATCAATCAGTTGTTAACATTTTGGAGGTTTAGGCTGTCTCTGCACTTCATCAACTTTGCTGTACAGAATCTACAAGCTGCTTATATAACAAAGAGTCGCTAATGCACAACAAAATGTTACAATAATCAGTGAATTACTACCCTGACACTGACAAGATAAATGCATGCCTGGGGTCTGACACATATTAAAGTTGTAGATACCATAAATGACTATGCTTAGCACAGTTGAATCCTGTGCAGAGTTGCTCTAAACACACTGTAATGAATGGGTTTAAACTCCATAAACTCTGCAAAGGATTGTATTACAAGTCATAGACCTAATTAGGGAGACAACATCGAGTTCCGGGCCATCTTCAAAGTGCTGGTCTTGACCTTTAAGGCCATCAGCGGCATTGGGCCTACATATCTGAGGGATCGCATCTCCCCGTACTGCCCTACTAGGGCCCTCTGCTCTACGGAGGAGCGGTTGCTGGAAATCCCTGGCCCAAAAAAGATCCAGCTGGCCTCAACAAGGGCCAGGGCTTTTACTGCCCTGGCCCCTACCTGGTGGAACAGGCTCCCTAAGGAGACCAGGGCCCTGCGGGACCTTCAGAGTTTCCGCAGGGCCTGTAAAACGGACCTGTTCTGCCAGGCTTTTGGCCAGCCAGGATGACCATCTGACCCCCATACCATTTTGGTCTCCCATGGGCGGGAATGGGGTTGGGATAAGTCGCCATCTGTAAATTGTAAGTTTTAAATTATTTAAATTCTATTAATTTAAAATTGTTATAGATTGTTTTATATTTGTATTATGATGTTGATGTACATCGCCCTGAGCCCTTCGGGGGAGGGCGGTTTAAAAATGAAACAAACAAACAAACAAACAAACAAACAAACTCTGGATTTGATCTTGACTAATGTTCAGGACCTGACATCAGATATAAGAACTGTTGAACTAGTTGAGAACGGTGCTATTAAGTTCAGTATTCATGGGAAAGGAAATGCTACCAGAAGAGTTATGCATGCATGCATGCATGCATACTTACAATGTTTATTGGCATAAAAGAAGACATTTGTAGAGTAAAAAGGATAGATATCTTCAGAATACTTGCAAGTGATTTATTTTTAAATGGTTGTATGATCTCTTTCCCCAGATGTGCTTGGGGTTGCAAAAAAATCAGAAAACCAACAGTACAAGAACTATCAGTAATAGAAGAATGTGTCATTGAGGCACAACTGATTCATGGCAGCCCAGTCCATGTGACGTTCCATGAGATGGCACTGCCATCCTCTGCATAGCGACCTCAGTCTTTTTTGGTAGTCTTTTCCTTCTTAGTTCTTAAGCCCTGACAAGCTCAGGCTCAATCAAAAACAAACCAGAGGGATAAAACAGCATAAAACAACATTCAGAAACCTAAAATATTCTTATAACTGTTCTCAGGTCAGAAGCATTTGGGAGTGTTTGGATCAAAAGCACATACTTATATTTCAATAGAAAACCACTAAAAATGAATCACAGATCTGAAGAAGGCATTTTCATAGGATAAGCTCAGGGGTGCAGAGAATACAGAATCCTTAACCCAAAGACGAGTGAATCAGAGACTGGTGATGCAATTTATGTTGATAAAAGGGGGAGAGCAAAATCAAACTGTGTCTGGCTATGCAGTAGCCAGACACAATCTATCTGAATGACCTGGACATTGCGCTTGCAGCACCTGAGGATGACAGAACCATGGACAGCACACATGGAGCATCTGCAGAACCTACTCAACCAGAAGGCGTTACAAGTTTCAGGTGTTCCAGCAGAACAAACATGGGTGTACCACCTTTGAGATATGCTTACCTTGCAGAGGCAAAAATGATTTCAGAGCCCTCAACATGGGAGAACATTGCAAGGATACCTGCTAGAGAAGCAGAGAGATGGGAGAAAGCTGCAGAACAACAGGTTGAAGCATTAACTCAAAACAAAACATGGACATTTACAGAACTACCACCTGAAAAGAAGGCAGTAGGATGAGTTTAGATATTTTTAGGCCCCATAGTAGCACCAAGATCTTAGTACACAGGCTATGTAAGAAGATGCAGAAGAAGAAGATTTATACCCACCTATCTCTTCTGTAAGGAGACTCAAAGGAGCTTACAAACGCCTTTCCTTCTTCTCCCCACAACAGACACCTTGTGAGGGGATGACATAGTTCTGAAAGAACTGTAACTAGCCCAAGGTCACCCAGCAGGAATGTTGGAGGAGGGAAACAAGTCTGCTGCCCATGTGGAGGAGATGGGAATCAAACCTGGTTCTTCAGATTAGAGTTCACCTGCTCTTAACCACTATACCATGCTGGCTGTCAATAAACTCACCAGATGAGAGATGATGATATAGTGCTGGGAATTGGGGAGGTTTAAAATTTCTACAGTGGAAAATGCTCCTCTGGGGTGCTTTTAAGCCCAGTAGGGAAAGAAGAGGAGCACAATATCTCCCTCTACCAGAGCTATAAGTAGCTGGAGTGGGAGAAATGCATCAAGACACTGGAAGGGTGAGAGTTTGAAAAAACTTCATTATCAAAGGTCATTAACCTTAACAATTTGATTGCTGCTACTGCTGCCGCTGCAGTTCTAAATTTCTTACAGTGCAATTCTATGGAAAGTCTTTGCCTTTGATTGTTATAAATAATGTCTGGAACTGAGAGACAGGGATCTAAATGTTTTAAAGAAATACACAGAACTGAGTCACCCTTGGTTGTATGACCCTTTCTAGTTGGCATTCCATTCTTCAGCTGTTCAAGTCAAGCAGCAATTATGGTGGAAGGAAAAGCTTACAGCAGCACTGGCAGCTTTCAGCATCTCCTGAAAGAAGTCTGTGGCCTACTGTGATAATCAGGGTCATGAAAAGGTGTGCTGCCAACAGCAAAGGCAGGCACCTGGGATGAATGCAGAGAAGCAGGCTTGGTGCAGTGCTGGATTACCTGCTCTTCTTGATCCCTTTCTTCAGGGGTAACCGTTTCTTGATGCCGAGGGGGTGAGGATGGATCACACCCAGCCCATGCAGCTTCTCCCATTGCTTTCCTTCTCCATCGCTGCCTCTCTTTTCCTGTTGTCTCCCCTCTGGCAGCGTTGCCTCTTCCATCCAGTTCCTCATCAGGGTCATTTCTGCCATCGATAGCTCCCTTCCATGACATCCTCAAGCCGCTTGTTCATCATTTCCTCTTTTTCCCTTCCAGTCCAACATTCTATACTTCTCTGAGCTGTGTTCCCTTAACTGGCCCAATATGGCTGGGGACAGGATGGGATGCACAGAACAGTCATTCTGCCCTGGGCTCAGAAATGTAAACCATCTGGCTTGCTGCTTCAAATTAATAAGGGAAATTCAAACCTGCTTCTCCTACTGCTGCTTGGTCTCCCCTGGCTTCAGGGATTGTAAAAGCAGCAACTGGCAGAATTCCCTGCCAGGGATGAGGCTTTAGACCCAGAAACTTTATGTCAATTTGCTGGTCTTTTGCCTTCCTAGCAATGTTGCATGTCCATATTCTATTGATTTGCCAGGCTTTATCTTTTTCATGGCTCCTCATGTGCCATCAAGTCACAGCCAACCGCTAGTGACTGCAATATGTCATGAAGAAGAGAAGAAGAAGAGTTGGATTCATATCCCCCCTTTCTCTCCTGCAAGGAGACTCAAAGGGGCTGACAATCATCTTTCCCCTCCCCCGTCATAACAAACACCCTGTGAGGTAGGTGGGGCTGAGAGAACTCAGAAGATCTGTGACTAGCCCAAGGTCACCCAGCTGGCATATGTTGGAATGCACAGGCTAATCTGAATTCCCCAGATAAGCCTCCACAGCTCAGGCGGCAGAGCGGGGAATCAAACCCAGTTCCTCCAGATTAGAGTACACCTGCCCCTTGGCACTGACCTGGGCGCCGAGGACTCTGATGTAGAACCTGAAGACACTGTGAATTCAGAGCTGGCTCCTTTTGAGGAAATGCAGGCAGCAGAATCAATTTCAAGCCCTTCCTTGCAAGCTGAGACAGGGCCTGATGCCAGGCAGCTGAGAGAGCCTTCAGGAATCTCAGAAGAGCCAAGTAATGAGTCAACTGTTCAAAGGCGGCAAAGACAGAGACTACAGCTGCAGAGTCAAAGGAGAAGTTCTCGCATTGCTGCAAGATATGGCAGAAGGCTCTTCATCTTCATCTGAGGAGCTTTCAGCTCTTGCAGGATCCCCGGTTCATTACCAGCACTTTCTATAGAAACCTTGCCTTGAGTTTGGGTCTGGGTGCAACAAGTGTACTTTCAAGTAAGCACCATGTGCCTGGTCTTCCTCAGACCTCCAGCTCCCAGCCTGCCTGCCTGATCTCCTGCCTGTGCTTTGATATTCAACTGCACTGACCACTCCTTTGCTTGCTGCCTGCCCTGACTCTGGACTGCCTTGACCACACATTCTCTTGCTGCCTGCCCTGACTTCAGACTGGTTGACTACACTGCAAGTGCTGCTCGCCTTGCTTCTGGTTTGTCTGGGCCAGGGATCTGCAACCTGTGGCTCTCCAGATGTTCATGGACCACAATTCCCACAATTGGCCATGCTGGCAGGGGCTGATGGGAATTGTAGTCCATGAACATCTGGAGAGCCACAGGTTGCAGATCCCTGGTCTAGGCACACCCTAGATCCTGCCTGCCTGCAGCACAGTAAGGGGCTTTCAAGGAAAGTGATTAAGCAGAGGTAGTTTGCCTTCCTCTGCAGAGTCTGGTGGATCTTCATATTCACCACCTATTACAGTTTCTGTTGTTTAGTACACTCCCTATTTTGTTTCACTTGTTAGCTGCCTTGTCATTTAACAAACTGTTCTACCACTCCTCTGCTGACACACAAGCTCTGCCTCTCTTCAGCACTTTCTTTTTTCTAGAATGTTTTCCAGGAACAGGGCTGCCTCCCAACACCTGGTAGCCTGTTCCATCCCCCTCCTTGTCACAGATGCCCACCTAGGGACCCTGGAGAACCTCACAATTGACAGCCCTGTCCCTGGACTTACCTCAAAGAACAGGGACCTTGAGGAAATCAGCAGCAAGAAATAACAGTAAACAAATGGCAGGAGAATCTGAGGAGCAAGACCAATCCTCAGCAGTTCCAGGAAACAGATTGGAGGCAGCACAGCTCTGGACAAACTACAATCAGCAGCCCTCAGCAGCCTTAGAGAGTGGGATTTCATTTTTCATTTTCATTTCAATTATATTTGTACCTCACCCTATCCCCAAGGTGCTCAGAGCAGCTAACAACATGATAAGCAATACATTTCAGCAATATAACAAAGATACACCATAACAGTAGTAAAATACATATAATTAAATAACCTCAGATGGCGACTTGATATTATAGGCTATACAACTTCTAAGACCTAAACAACAGCATTAACAATAAGATACAGCTAAATCCATATAATATCTAGTACTTTAAAATAAATCAATACATACAGTGAATCAATAGATTAACAACATCAGGTATGGGGCCAGCACAGTCCCAGCCAGGCTGCAATCAAAGAGGAGGGCCAGGAAGGCTGAAGAGCCAGTCTCAGGCTGGCAGGGCAAGATAGCTCAGCAGACTTTAGGAGGATGGAGCAGGTTGTTCCCAGGAGGCAGGGAATCTCCTGAGAGGGATAAAAGGGAGGTAGGGCAAGAGGGAGTTGGTTAGTGTGGTGCAGGGGGCTCAAGCTTGTAAGAGGGCTGTTAACTACCTGACGCACGTAAAGAGCTTATGAACTGAAGCTGGAGTTGTGTCCTTTTGGTTCCAAAAGGGTGTTCAAGCTCCTACAAAGCTAAGGTGGCTTACTTGGCAGGGCTGGCTGGTGGGGTGCACTCACAAACATTCTATATGATTAGCACCTTCTTCTTGGATTCAGACTCCTGTCTCCTCTCAACCTTCACTCTCAACCGAATCTTCATTCAGATTATTGTTTTTTAGTGAATTGTCCACTCTGCCCCCTTTTTCAGATTCTTCACTTCTGGGTTCCTGGACTGTTTGCATCCCTACCTCTTGGAAATGTCTTTCCTGCCCTCAGACACCCCCTGGATGAGGTCCTAATTCCAATCAAAATGACAACTTTCATTTCCCTTACAGAACCTGGGCTGCATATTGTTCGATGAGCCCTTACAACCAACTCATTGGAACAAAAAACTCAATCCCATCTTTTCTTCACACTGCATTCCTGATCCAAATCAACCCCCATTTACATCTGCTACATCAGAGGTTCTCAACCTGGGGGTCGGGACCCCTTTGGGGGTCGAACGACCCTTTCACAGGGGTCGCCTAAGACTCTCTGCATCAGTGTTGTCCATCTGTAAAATGAATAAATGTTAGGGTTGGAGGTCACCACAACATGAGGTTGGAGGTCACCACAACTGTATTAAAGGGTCGCAACATTAGGAAGGTTGAGAACCACTGTGCTACATAAAGGAAGAAAAGAAGTGGGAATGCCATTCACAGAACTCCCACTGGCACATCCGGTTTGGCACACAAATATTCAGTTGCCAACAACCAAGTTGAAAAGAACTGTAGTGTAGCAAGACAGGCAACTGTGATGACTGCCTTTACTGAGTCAGTCCATCACTCTGATTGTTGTGGCCTACTTTCAGCAGGCAGTTTCTTTTCATATACTAAGACAGGTAGTTAAGCACTATTTCACAATACAATATAATGCACAGTTATTGTGATCAGTTAAACAACACGACAAATATTTTCTACAGTGTTATGAAATTCAGTCTTTATTCAGGTAAATATCAAATAATCAGGACAATCTTCTTGCACTGAATAATTTCTGCGAACAATTATGTTACTTATTTATTTGAAAATGGGAAGGTAGGGACAATCACGCAGGGATGGGGAGGGGAAGAAAACACCAGGAAAGATTCAAGGGAAGATTGGCAGATTTAGGTAGAGAATTAGAGTGCTAATTTTCTATTCATACAATAAAACTAACTGGTGTTAGTACAGTTTTAGATAGCTGGTTAACCAAAGATCTCTTTCAGCCTTGGTCTCAGCCAATGCAAAACCCATCTGCACATTTAAAGTTAGGATTTTTTTTGTTACATTGTGTATCAACTTCTAACCTACTGTGTTTTTAATCTACCTCCTAAAACAAACCTGGAAGAAAAATAACCTGTATATCCATGTGAATGAAGAAAATGGCTAAAGGTGCTGAAGCAACAACAAAAACAGAAGCTTGCCCCATCGCTCCCTGCATGCTTTGCTGCATTCTCCAAGGAAACAAGCAGACAAGAGGGAATTCCTTTCTGGCATGAGCCAATAGCCATGTACATAGATTATACCATCATTTCTTACTTTGCTCTTTTCATACTTGGCTGAAGCAGGAGTCAAGAACACAACAAACACACAACAGAGCTGCTCAGTTTGCAAATCAATCTGCCTGGAGATGGGAAATCTAGGCTATGGCCATCATATTTTCTACTGGCATCCAGGCAGCTGCTGTAGAAAAGGCTTACCACAAAGCCTGGGGCAAGATATGCACAAATTACCTCAGGAACAAAATTGCACCGAGAGGTTAATTTCAATCTTTCTTGAAAGCTCGTGTTCTACAAAGTCATCAGGCCCTGGAAAGGGTCCAAGTAGAAAGAGGAGATTAAAAGAACTGGATAAAATAATTGACTGGGATAAATTAACTGAGCAGTGTTAGGAGACTCAGATATGTAATGTGCCAGAGCAACTCCACAATTGACAAAATTAGATGAGAGGGTCACAGCAATAATCTACAACTATCTCAAAAAGTTGTAGGCACATTGAAAAGAGACAGAATAATAGGAAAACTCCCAAGCAAAACTCTGAGTAAGTTTCACAAAAAAGATATACTTGTGTATAAGTAAGGTGACCAGATTTTAACACTGGTAAAGTGGGACACCAATGACCTTCGCGCCCCGCCGCCAGACCTACCCAGGCTCTCAAGGTCCCCGGGAGGCACAAAACATGTCAAGGGACCCAATACCCCGAGGCACGCCTTTCCGTTTAACCCGAATGGACGATAAGAAAAGGTGCTTCAGATCCTTTTTTTCAAATACCTTAACTCAGCAGAGCTGCAGCCCTCTAACATCACTCCCGTAACCTCGTTAAAGCCCTTTCTTGGGTGCAGAGGTGTAGCCAGGGGAAATGGAGCCCGGTGCAAAATCTGAGTTTTGCGCCCCCCACCCTGTGGACGGCTTCCCCAAGACCAAAGGCCGCCCTCCCCCACTATGACCAAAGAACAATTTTTGCACCGTGTCATCTCAAAGTCACAATCACATTATAGAACATGCCGCAACTCACAAATCTGAACACATGCCCCAACTCACACATCTGGGCTCCCTAGTTAAAACAATATTGAAAGTGATGCTGTTTGGGGGGGTGGGTAAGTGGAGGAATCCACCCTGAAACAGCATCACTTTTAATGTTGTTTAGACTAGAGAGCCCAGATTCTCCTTTTAAATCCACTTTAAAGGGAGAATCTGGGCTCCCTAGTTTAAACAACATTGAAAATGATGCTGTTTCAGGATAGATTCCCCACCCACCCCCACAAACAGCATCCACTTCTACCGTTAATTGTTGATTGTGTTTTCTCAGAAATAAGCCTGCCTGACTATTTGTGCTCTGGTAGATCTTGAATTCCTAATCGTTTCACCTGCATCTGCCAATGGCTGGCATCTTCAGAGGTGTATCACAGAGAGAAGTCCTGGTTATACACTGTGTCCAGACTTCTCGTATTACAGACTCGGCTCGGTGATACGCCTCTGAAGATGCCAGTCACGGATGCAGGCGAAACATTAGGAACAAGATCTGGCTACCACAACCACCTACTGTTTACACGGCCAGAACGCCCATGACAACCACGTTGGAATCCATCTGTGAAAAGCCTTCAACAATACTTTCAATTTTTTTTAATCTGAGGGAGCCCCGAGATTCTCCCTTTAAATCCACTCAGAAGGGACCAGAAGGGACCAATATTCCTGAGGGAAAAATTGAGTGTGTCTGTCAGGGGAGCAATGGTTAATGAGCGAGTTTTTTACCAAAATTTCAGGCTACTTTCAGGGAAGACTATCCTGATGATACCACACCAGGTTTAGTGAAGTTCTGGTTCAGGGAGTCCTAAAGTTATATGGACCCCCCCCCCAAAGGGGTGCTCCCATCTCCCCATTGTTTCCAATGGGAGCTAATAGTGGCTCAAACCATAAACTTCATACTTCGCCAAACCTGGCTGGGTATCAGCAAGAGTTCCTATTCTGATGATACCACCCAGGGTTTTCAGTTAGAAGTTTAGTTCAGGGGTCCAAGTTATGGTAACCCTCAAAGGGAAGCCCCATCTGACTATTAGCCCTCCCATTTGGAAACAATGGAGAATGGGTGGCACCCCTTTTGGGGGTCCGCATTCAACTTTGGACCCCCTGACCCAAACTCACCCAAACCTTTATACTATCACCAGGAATGTCACCTGATGATAACCTGAAATTTTGGTGCCGCTGATCTAAAAATTGCGCCCCTGCAGGCCGTCAAAGTAAAAACACTAAAATATTTTTAAATGCATTTTTGAGGTTTTGGCAGCCCCTTCAGGCATGCGCCCAGTTGCAAAATCGCTTACACCCTTTTCTGCTGGCCCCCCTTAGGTGGCTATGCCACTGCTCCCCAGTGCCTACCAAATCTAAGGCTTTCCTTCTTGCATCACTTCCTCATCATGCATTGAGCCCCCTAATTTCTGCCTGCTCAGTGGATCTGTGCATGGAACTGAAAGCAGTTCTGAGAATGCTATCTTGGAGATTCTGGTCTTTAACTTTCTACCTACTGATGTACCTTCTTTCTCCAGTGCTACACAACTACAATAAGCAGATTGTATTGACATCTTTCTTGTCTTCTTAGTAGACAAAAGTGAAGCCTGAAGGTTTCCTGTCACGTTTAAAAGTTTCTGGCCTTTTGGAAGCCACATAAAGGACAGGAGTTCTCAGAAACATGCACAGGAGAAAGCTGGGGCACTAAATTTCTAAACTGATGCTTAAATATACAGGCCAAATGGCCAGATTCCAAGGCTGGTGGCCTGGTGCTGGCATTGAGCAGGCTTCCAAAGAACTGAGTCCCCTCCCAGATCACAGAAAACACAAGAATCTCTTTTGTGGTGGGGGCTGTGGGTGAAATTGATGCTAAACTGATGCTTACAGGCCAACTGGCCAGATTCCACACACAAAAATCCCAAAAACTTCTTATTTTTTGAAGGAAAAAGCCCCTCCAAAACTCAAGCCTAACTGAAACAGCCCAGGGTAGCCTTGAGAAGGGGACAGCCATTCATATGGCTAGCTTATTTCAACAAACTGGAAGGGAGACTAAGTGTAAGGTCTCTCAGTACAACAGTCAGTAAAAACATAAGAGCCTGCTGGAACAGACCAGAGACCATCTAATCTGGCACTCAGTGGCCCACCAGGTGCCTTTGGGAGCTCACATGCAGGATGTGAAAGCAAGGGCCTTCTGCTGCTGCTGCTCCTGAGCACCTGGTCTGCTAAGGCCTTTGCAATCTCAGATCAAGGAGGATCAAGATTGGTAGCCATTGATGACTTCTCCTCCATCAATCTGCCCAAGCCCCTTTTAAAGCTATCCAGGTTAGCAGCCATCACCACCTGCTGTGGCAGCATATTCCAAACACTAATCACGTGTTGCGTGAAAAAATATTTCCTTTTATTAGTCCTAATTCTTCTCCTAAGCATTTTCAATGGATGCCCCCTGGTTCTAGTGTTCTGAGAATAATAATGGAAACTCTTCATAAGCTCAGAAGCCTTCACTGAACTGGGTCAGGCACCATAAAAGCAAAAAAGCAAGAACTGAGAGTCTCTGCTAAGCTAACATTTAATACTAGCAACAATCCAAAGCCCTCCCCCCCACATTCAACCAGCATCTTCCAGAATACCACAACAGAGACCTTGGTTTAGAACAACAGAAACGAGAAGGGGAATTGTTTTAGCAGCTCAAGTTCATCACCTATGAATTGCCATTGAAAGACACAGCAATTAAGACTGGAAAAGGGCTGTTGCATGATGAGCTAACAGAAAACGAAACTGGTTTTTTCCCCAGCAAACAACACAAAGCACCCATGAATTTCAACACTCAACCCCCCCTCCTCTCAACTCCCAATCTTTCTTACCCACCCCCCTCACCTCGTTGGGGAGATCGTGAGGAAGTTCTCTCCCTCTCCTTCCATCCACCAGCGAGCAAAGCAGCCGAAGGAAAACCAGAGCGGTGATCCCAGCCCACAAAAAGTCCCGACTCCTGGGCTGGCCCTGGGGATTGGAGGTAAACTCAGCCTCGCCGATGCTGCTCTTTGGTCAGCTTCTCCACGTTCTGAGAGGTAGCCGTCCCCTCCCTGCCTTTGCTTGCTAGGCTAGCTGTGGAGACTGGAGTGAGTCCTCAGGCTCCAAGTCTCTGCAGGGAGGGGGAAGGGGAGTTGAGCAGTCAATTGCTCCTTTTGCTTAGGGCTGCTCGGGGCTCTCACAGTTGATTGCTCTGGCCTGGCTGCCGGGCTGGCTGCTGCGGCTTGGCTTCTTTGGGATGCAGAGGAGCCGGAGGCCACAGCTGAGCAGCAGACCGACGAGGGGGAAGGGAGAGGGGCCGGGGGAGAATTTTGCACCCCCCACGTGACCCATAGCCGTGCGCCCGGTGTGTTGGGCACCCCCTGTCACCGTCACCAGCACGAGACAGCCAAGGAAAGCCAGTAAAAATCGGGACTTTTTTTCAACATGGAGGGACGCGGGATAAATTGTTAAAAATTGGGTGTGTCCCGCCAAATGCGGGATGCCTGGTCACTATAGTATAAGTCAACTTTTTCAGCACATTTTTTATGCCGAAAAAGCCCCCCTCGGCTTATATTCGGGTATACTCAAGTATATATGGCATTTATATACAACTGTATGTGCTATAGCTGAAGCACTGTTTGTGTAACCCATGGTCCATTAGGGGGAGCTAAAGAGCTCAGATTTTCCATATAAGGAAGAAAAGGCTCCATTTCCTCAGAATTGTTAAGAGGCCTGTAGCCAGTCAACTTCACAGAGTTCAGTTGTTATGACTGAGCCCTTCAGGGGAGGGCAGTATATAAATTAAATTTCAAATCAAATAAAAAATCAAATCAAACTATATTTGTATATTTCAGGGCTACCCTTGAAGGCTTGACGATAAGGAGAGAGGGCTCAGCAAAGAACAGCAAAGCTGTAAGTCCATCAACAGTGCCAGAGGACACAGCTAGAGAGAACTGTAAAGGACTGAGACCCTGCTAGTCTGTTTTGCATAGCAGGCCAGAACTATTATATGTTGATCATTGTTTCTGTATTGGTTTGCCATATTTCACTGTTATACTGCACACTATTATTTATGAAACAGAAAACAGATTTAAAGTTTCTTTTGTTGTAAGTCTAGTAAATGTTAAGGATCACAAGGTGGGATCACACTTTCAAAGCCTTGAACTCCTTTTCCATTTCTGATAATATCCCTCTTAAAATCTAAGTTGGGTTACATTTGGACATACAGATGAGGAGGAGGAATCCAGTTTTGAAGGATTTTAACTCTTGTGTTTTAGCTTGGTTGCTGATTGAGCTAAGGTATTTGCACTTTTAAAGTTATTGTTGATACCATATTGTTTTTGTTGACCCTCTTTTCCACTTACAGAGCTAGTTTACGGTTTTTCTTTGAAATAAATATTCAAAAACATTTAACCTACTGATGCCTAAATTAATGTAATTTTATTGGTATCTATTTTTATTTTTGAAATTTACCAGTACCTGCTGCATTTCCCACCCTAGACTTATACTCAAGTATATACGGTATTAGAAACTTGTGAGGAAGATTGGAATTTGCCCTTACTTCAATGGAGGCAAAAAAAATAACATACAAGAGCCCTTAGCTAAGTTCAACAGAGGCTGAGTTGATAACCATTTAGAATGTTGTCTCTGGGATTTTGTGGGCTGGGCAGGTGTGTAAAGGAGTGCTTCACATTAAAGCAGTTAACTACACAGAAAACGTGGCTGAGAATTACCTTGGCTGCCATTACTGCCTGGGAGCAGGCAAGAAAAGGGATGGGTTCAGTGTGAGCATGTGATGTAGGTGGAGGGGTGGGCCTGCAGCCTTGTGAGGGCAGGCTGGTCCTTCCCATTCCTCTCTCCCGCTCAAGCTACAATGGCTTCTCCCACCCTCCCGCCTTCATTTTTTGACCTTGTAGTGTTGCCCTATTGTTTGTTGGGCTTTGTTATTTACATTCATCTGTCAAACCTGGTGGGTTGCACATTGGGACTGATCTGTTCAGGGAAGGAAGAGGCCTGGGGATGGTAGTGAGCATGTGTACTGTACACCCAGGTGGGGGCTGTGGGGGCTCGCGCCCCCTGGCAGTAAGGGGAGTTCATCCAGATGCCAGCGCCCAGATGGCTCTCACTATCTTGCTGCTCCCTCCAGGTGTTGGTTTTTCACCTGAGCATTAGGTTGGGGGAAGGTTATTACTGGGGGACAGCAAACGTCCTGCCCGGTAGTCACTGGGGAACAGCAGACATGCTGCCCAGTGCCGGATCCCCCCTATACTGCACCTCTGCTTCCTTCAGCAAGCATACCAATAAACAAGCTGTGGTCAAATTTTATTCCACACAAGGTGGTTGTAAGTGTTGGCTTTCCACACCCTCAAGCTCATTCTCCCCTCTTAAGGTGGCAAATCCATTTCATGTAGGAAATCCAGGCTCTAAATCCTTGAAAAGCACAGGATGGTTGAAATTAGATTGCAAATCAGCTATCCTGCATAGCCATCTATTGATTCAAAAACTTAATTAAAGAACATTTAAAACAGTCTATTTTTCACCCAGTGCCTTCCTGTTTTCACATGCTCATACCAATACCAAGGGAAAGGTGGGAAAATGCTCCAAATACCATACGTGGATTCACTCTAAGGGTCAAATGATGGAAGATGCTAGGAAGTCCAAAGACTGCTCCCAGATTTTTTTTAATTATCAAATTGGGGAAGGGATTCTAATGAGAGTTGTGATGTAAAGGGAAATGCTGCCTCCCCCTGTTCCATTTTCCTGAACGAAACCAACCTCACGGAATCACTTTTGCCCACTGGAGAAAACATGCAGAGATTGGTATCAGTATGTTAGTTTCACTGGAGAAATAGAGGCTTCATGGGGGCATTTCGACAGTGGCATATCTATGGGGCAGGGGGTCATTTGACCTAGGCACCATCCACCTGGGTCATGTGTGGGGTCATTTTGGTCCACTCTCCCCTGTTCCCACTCCCCGCCTGAACTCCCCGCCACTTCCTGCCAAACTCCTACCATTGCCACAAAAAAAGCCTCCCCGGGGTATGCTTCCAGCCCTCTCACCTTCCAATAAGTTGGGGAGGAAGCTGGGAGGAAGGGAAGCTGTGCCACTCGCTCACTTGCCTGCTCACTCTGCATGTCTTGGAGCAAGCCAAAGGCACTCTGAGCACAGCAGGTGAGAGCCAGTGGAATGAGCCCTGGGTGCCATTCTGTGACGGTACGCCACTATATTTCAAATCAGGAAAATAGCACAGTGGGTTGCTTTACTCCACCCTCCACGCCCTCACACTACAGTCCCAATTGGAATCAGGATACGTGCACCTGATATTTGAAGGCAAAAAATGCTGTGAGTTTCACCTACAGAACCCTCTTGCATTGCATCTGGTTTCTTTCCAAGACTAAAGAGAGAGGACAGTTATGAAATCACACCATTAGAGTTGCCAGCCTCTGTGCGGTGCCTGGAGTTCTTCAAGAATTAGAACTGATCTCCAGACTAGAGATCAACTTCCATAGAGGAAATGGCTGCTTTGGGGAGCATATGCTGAGGTCTCTCCTCTCACCAGACCCTGCCCTCCTCAGCCTCAACCCCAAATTTTCCCAACCAAGAGATGGCAATCCTTCACACCATAGATAAGCTGTGGAAATCAAACATGCACATTGTTCAGTGTACTAGACAGTCTTTGATTGCAAGATTCAAAGTTAGAATCTGAGCACAAATGGCAGAACATTTTTCTTAAGATATTTAGCTTTATCCTCAGATATTTTCTGTGACATGAAAATGACCAGATTTATCAGCATGGTTCTACAAATCTGCCACAAATTATTTCATGTGAGATCTGATCATCGCTTCACAATCCATTCATTAATAACACCTCTTGATGGGTTGGTGTGAAAAAAAAGCAGGAGAAACTTGGACTAATTATTTTCTTTCCTATGGAAAACATTACAGAAAATTAAATACTAGATTTTTCAGCATCTTTGAAGGCTTAGGCTTAGGCCTTCAAAGTCAATGAACAACCTGGTATTCCAAGTCTTTACTGAATTTCAAATACTGGGAGCACAGACTTTGGACTTTCCAGCATCTTCCATCATTTGACCCATAGAGTGAATCCATATATGGTATTTGGAGCCAAGCTTTCCCCTGTGTCTTTTGTAAATGCCAGGCTAAATAAGCAACAAGGAGCAGTGGCATACTGCCCACAGGGTCAGGGGGGTCAAATGACCCCTGGTGCAGATGACCCCCCACCCCCCTCTTCCCCCGCACAGACCCGACTAGGAGGAGTCGGCTGGGGAGGTGCAGGGGAGGCCAGCTGCCCGGAGCCAATCTGCTGCCCTGGCCCCCATCTGCGCCACCACCTTCCCTCCCCAGGCTGGGTCCTGGGTCGCCCACCATGGCACCCTGCCCCCGCCCCCCCACCTACCTGCAGACCTTCTCCTGCCATTTCCAGGGCCTGGGGAGGGCACAATTTGGCCTGCAGAGGGGTGGAGGTGGGACTCGGCGGTGGGTGACCCCAGCCTCTATGCAGGCCAGCTTTTGCCCTCCCCAGGCCCTGGAAATGGCAGGAGCTGGCCTGCAGGGAGGCTGGGAGCGGGGGCTTGGTGGCATGCAGCCCAGGAGCCAGCCTGCCATTGCGGTGCCCATCCAAGCTGCCCCCGCCCCTGAGCCATGCCACTAAACCCTGCCCCCAAGTACAGGGGCATGGGAATGGGGGGTGCAGGGGGGGGTGCCCAGAGAAGGTGTTGTCCCCAGGCACCATTTCCCCCTGATACGTTTCTGACAGGGAGAGAAAAAAGGAGGAGATGACTACTACGAGGAAGGAAGGCAGAACCCTTTAAAGGAGAAGAAAAGCCAGTAAAAGGAGTGCCCTCCAGAAGTATACACTCCAGAAAACCTATCAGAAAGAGAGCGATGGCACAGCAGAACTAAAAAGGTGGCAACAGCATGGGGTCATTAAAAATTGAGAAAATGCCTGCTAGTTATCCTAGGCTTGAGGCTTGGTTCAAGCAGTCAAATAAAATTTATCTGACAAACTGGACTTTAGTCAACATGAATTCTAAAGAAGCTCATTAACCTTTAAACTTAAAACAGGAAAACAATTACAAATGCACCTTTTAAAGCAGCTCAAAACAGCTAGATGCAGATAATGTCACTTAGACCTCATACTTGCATTCTCATGTACAAGGCCTCTAGAAGCTGATTCCCAAGGATCTAATAATTTGTGTAGCTGTACCTGACATTTCGGTTTCTACCACACATAGAAGAGGATTGTGGTTTTCGGTGTTAGAGGCTCAGGATTAAATAGCTATCACTGGTAAGATTGTTAGGAGTAGGGATTTGTTTCCCCAACCATTAATTATCCATGGTTAATGACCTGTTAGCTTTCTATATCCTCTCTTTTGATCTCACTTGCAGAAAAGGTCCAGCAAGGACAAATGAGGCATCTTTTTTCAAGCACAAAAGAAATCTAACTGGAATGGTAAGAATAAAAGATGAAATTCAACAAGTACAAATGTACATTGTTATACACAGACAGCGCAGCTGAGAATTACCTTGGCCACCATTGATGCTTGGGAGGGGCCGGGAGAGGTGCCGGTGTCCTGCCCAGTAGGTGGGCCATTCTGCTGCTGACATGAGCACATGATATAGGTGGAGGGGGTGGGGCTGTAGCCTTAAGAGCAGGGCAGGCCTTCCCGTGCCTCTCTTCTGCTCAAGTTACGATGGCTTCTCCCACCCTCCCTCCTTTTTTGACCTTGTAGTGTTGCCCTATTGTTTGTTGGGCTTTCTTGTTATATACATTCATTGGTCAAAGCCTGGTGGGTTGCAGAGGTATAGCTAGACCAGAGTGCGCCCAGTGCACACTCTGTTTTTTTCGCCCCCCTGCCCCACCCCACCCTGCCTCCCATGCCCCCCCGCTCCACCTTGCGGTGCCCCCCGCCCCCTCTGCGGTGTCCCCCCGCGGCACCCCACCCCACTTACTTTTAGGAAAGGAGCAGGCCGGAAAAGAAGGCCGGAAACCTGCTTGTGTTGCCTGGGCCTGATGGGAACTACATTTCCCAGGAGCCCCTGGGAAATGTAGTTCCCACCAGGCCCAGGCAATGCAGGCAGGCTTCCGGCCTGTTCCATTCCTAAAAGTAAGTGGGGGGTGCCACGGGGGGGCTGAGGGGGGCACTGCAGGGGGAGGGGGCTGTGGGGATTTTTCTGCCCCCCACGTGACTAGAAATGGTGTGCCCAGTGCATCGCGCGCACCCTTTTCCCTGGTGGCTTCGCCACTGGTGGGTTGCACATGGGGATTGATCCATTCAGGGGAGGAGGAGCTTGCAAAATGGTTATGTTAGGTTAAATCACAACAACATCATCATCCTATCCAAGATGAGGAAAGTAATTGTACTTGTCCATTGTTGTTTCATCCAACCTCAGGTTCTGAACAATTGCTGACTTCTTTTGTGGCCAAAGAACAGAAAGTACTCAGTATCAGTGAGAACCATCACAAAAAAAGCCCTGAGTACTGTGTATATTTCAAGCTCAGTCACTATTCCCAGTTTTTTTTATAAGGTTTCTTAATGCTACTTTCCAACCAAAGATTTTATGAACACCAGGATTGCTGAAACATACTAGAATGGTATCTCTTTCATGAAACACATTTTCCAATGCACAACCATCCTCTTTGGAGTAAAACAGCTATTTGGAAAAACCCTACTTGTGGTGTTTTTTAATGGAGTTAAACAGTGCAAACCAATTTTTTTTAAAAAAAAAAGGCATCCAGGGAAAGCCAAGAGATTACAGATCAGTTTGCTTTACATTTATCCTGGGTAAATTGGTGGAAAGCAGTGCTGGAATCTAGAATTATTAAAGCATGTAGATAGCGGCAATTGATCGGACATTAAATGTTTGCAGTTGACAAGCTGACAAGATTGACAGATTGTCTCACCAAGGCTCATGAATACATTTAGTACCAGCAAGTAAGAGGGCAAGCCCTCTCATGGATCAATAAGCCCAGGGGCTTTACAGGTTTGTACATTGTTTTGTGTTGCTTGTTTCAGATCATCTTAATGAATGGCATTACATGGCTTTCATTTTTGGGTTAAGTTGAACAACAGGAAGCAGAGGAAATGAATAAATGTAGAGTTTTCAGAGTGGAAGATAGAAGTCACAGATCCCCTCTCCCCTGCCCCCAGTGATGGGTCAGAATGCCATTTCACTAATAATTTTTAGCAAGGAATGAAAGGTGAAGAAGCAAAAATGGTGCAAGGGCAAATTTATTTAATAAAGAAATGTGTGTAGTTGGGCCAAACACAGCCCATCATCAGAGGTATTCTGTATATTTAGAACCATGCAGACACAGAGAAGCACAATATGTTCCCTTGATTCCTCAAATATAAGTAGGTATGCTTCTAAATATACAAATTCCCTAATTGGTGTACTTTAGTGCACTGAGAACTTTCATAAATAAATTAATTTCTGCACCTTGTCAATTTACTTTTTTGAGCTAGGCGAACTATCCTTTTGGTTGAACAGGAAAGATACCCTATTTTGCAGACACCTTCAAATTATCCAGAATTATAGCTAGTCAATGGTTAAGAGAAAATTCGTACAAGATGTTTTATCAATGCTATATAACTCCAAAGGATAGCAAGAAAATGGACAAGAATTACAAAGGGAAATATTAGAAAGGTACTGAAGTTGATGGTACTTTTCAATCATATGTGGTGGACATATAGAAAATAAAAATAAATTGGGAAAAAAATACATGCCACAATTTAGAAAATTTTAAAAATAAAATTTGCTGTGGATGCCAAGAGTATGTTATTTGGCATTTTGCCAAAAACATTCAAAAATCTCAGAACAGCTTATGTTATTGATATATGATAGCAGCTAGGGTTCTACTTGCAGAAAGTATAGAAAGCAAAAAAAGGTCAGTTGAGAGGACTGGGAAAGCAAACTAGCTGAATATGCATTAAAAGCAAAATTAATGAACTTTGTGAATAAAAGAGCAATTGAACAATTTAAAGCTAAATGGAAAGCAAATTATCTATGTTATTATTAAAAATGGTGAGTTGAGAAAGAGGTTGTTGAAATGATATACTTCTTAAATTATGTAATTGACTAAGGGTTTGAAATGTCCAACAACAAACCTTCAATTAATAGGTGCACGGGACTGTACTCTGTGCCCATTGGTTTAGCTTCAATCATCAGACATCCCCCAACCTGTGCACACTCACCTCTCCCAAACTCCAAAACAAATGACCACCCTCCTGAATCCCCAACACTGCCTATCCCCTTTCAAACACCCCCCAGCCCACTGACAACAAGCATCCCAATTCCCCACTCTTACTCCCCCCTCCAGACCTACCAATGAAAAGCTTCCCCAATCCCTTGCTCACACTCACTTTTCCAACCCCTAGACCAAGTGACAAAAAGCATCCCAATTCCCCACTCTTACTCCCCCCAAACCCCAGACCAAGTGACTATCCTCCCAAACCTCCAGTACACCTTACCCCCTCCCAAACAACCCCCCTTGCTTGTCAACAAAAAGCTTCCCCAATCCCCTGCATGCACTCACCTTCCAAAATTGGAAAACAAACAACCACCTTCCTGAACCCCCAAAACACCCTACCCCCTTCCAAACAAACAAACAAAAATCCAGTCCGATGGACACAAAACGTTAAAGCTTAGTTGAAGCAATTTTATTTGTATGTTTACAGTCGTCTTTTAGATGGGAAAACAGACTTGTAATATAAACAGAATTAATATTAGTGTTCTTCTGGGATTATCTACTTATTTCTGTATCCCTTTTTGCTCAATCAGTTTCTTATCCTCTGGAATAATCAAGGTTGTTTTTTTTAAAAAAAAAACCTAGTCTTCACATTTATTCTTACTCAAAACCCATTTTGCCAAGCACATTCTGAGATGAGTAGATGCTGGGAAACCTCCTCCTCCAGCTGCAGATTCAAAAGAAAAGGCTTTTAAAATTACAAGTTTATATTTAAGTCCCTTATTGAATGCTGAAACTTGAGATTTCTAGAAAGTGACATCATTTGTGGTCAATAGATATGCTTCTCTGTGCTAATTTTAAAAGAAGTCTAAAGGAGATTTTCTTATTGGTGGTTATAATGAAGCTCTTCTGACTGATGGACTGACATTAAAATTAGGTACAAACTAGATTACAATGGCTGATTCTTTACTCTCTTTCCAGCATGGTGGGAGCAAAAGTAGAAAAAGAAACCAAAATAAGGCAAATTCATAGTGGAAACAGTACTCTAAAATATGGCTAATTATCCTTCTAGAGATGCAACAGCCATAACCTTATTAGCATCTACTTTCTGTTGGTATACAAAGAAGGAAGAAACTCTTTTGGACTCCTGGTTGAGTACTGTCCTACAACGTGAGATGTAACATACATTTAAAAGTGTATAACAAATGAAGTAAGCATCATTTTAACATGAATCCCAATAAGGTGAGATTCCTCAGGATGGTAAAGCAGTAAACACAACAGCGCCTGGGATCACTGAGCCATCACAGAGCAATTAGCTTAACATCAGTGTGGAGAAAACTCAGGAAACATTAGAAGCTATTTTGGTAAATGGTCTCAGAGAAGGGTGCCTTGAGAGCCATGAATTAATTAGAGTCTGCTGCCAGGATGCATTCTAGAGAATATGGCATGCAGCAAAAGGACAACATCAATGTCAGTTTGAGCTAGTTTTCAAGTTTTTATTCAGACTTCTTCAAAGAGCAAAGAGCATCGTGTAGAACTTGGCTGTAGATGATGAATCATTTGGTGTATTTAGGGTGGTGGCAGGAGGTGTGTAGATATGTTTGGCAATAAGTAGGTTTCCAGTATAAGGAGGATTTTAAGGTATCATTATGTATTTGTGAAGTGTACTTCTGGAAAATGTACTTCTTGTGTAAATTGGTTCATGGACAGGTTGGTGGTAGGGTGGAAGGCTGCTGAAGGCCTGGTGAATTTTTTTCACATCTCAGGTACAAGAGGGGTGTTAATGGATGAGAGCTCAGCAAGCACTGCTCCAGATCATCCATGAAAATGTTGCCAATTTTGTGGTGCCAATTGGGTGCCCATGACTGTGCCATTGATCTGAAGGAATACATCATCACCAAAACATAGTATGTCTGCAAATTAGTACTGGAATCCATAATTTTACTATGGCTTCCAGTTCTGTGTTGTAGGAAAATCTTTGCCATGAAAGAGGACAAGAGGAAGTGAAATGAAATGAAATGCATAAACAGAGTCAAGGAGGAAAAAGGATGGAATAATTAATTTAATTAACCTGACCCACTTAAGACTATATTAGTTAAGGGCTTGCTGTGATCAAATGTTATGTTGCAGACTTTAAAATAGATGGCAGACCAAAGGCAAATTCATTAACTGAACCAATTCACATGTTACTGCTTTCTTATACGGAAGATATTATCATATAGAGAAATAATGAACCCTACGTTGTTATGACTGAGGACAGCTTTCCATACTTCAGCTCTCTGCTAATAGTCGACTTTGGGAAAAGAATACATCTTCAAAACTTTAGAATTCTCCTCCCCAGGGAGATTTGACTATCTCCCTCTACTGATGTCTTCTGCTAGCAGGTAAAACCTTTTTTGTTTTGTTTGGCATACCCCAATAATTGTTATTGGCCATCCTCCCTGATTCTGATATTGCATTAAATGGTTTTATAATTTTACATGTTACTTTTGATTATTCCACTGTGCTGATGTTTTTATGTACACTTCCTTGGGAACCCTGATCAGGTGGTAAGGCAGCATAAAAATGTTTTAAATAAATAATGAAAATAGACAACACCAGAAAGCACATGAAAGGTGATTGCAAACCCATTTCCCTGCATAGCTGTCAGACAAATTAAAAACGATATAGAATGATTAATTTCTTCCAGGCTCATATCTAGACTCTTTTTTAGTCTCCCTGCAGAACACTTAAATATGCAAAGTCCCTTAATATACCTCCATATATTCTGAATAAAGGAGGAAGGTCCAGACATTAGCTGCAGCATTTCCTTTCAAAACATTGCTACACATTTTAAAACATTGCAGCATTTCCTTTTAAAACATTGCTACACTGGATTCCTATACATACAAAATTCCCATTAAAGTCATCATCATGTATGTAAAAACAAAGCAAGAGAGCATCAAAGGCACTCCTGAAGTCTAGCTACACCTTATACTCTCTCTGTGTTACTGGAATTAGTCTTGCCTATTCCCCATTTGGTTGAGGAATTAGCTGGGGACAGACCTGCACTATGAGAGGCTGGTTAGGTCTGCACCAGTTTATTCAGAGGGCACTCCCATTAGAAATCTGTACAAAAACCAGAAGAAGGTTTACAATTTTATTAAAGGATTAAAAATAATAAAAATACACACACACGTTGTAAACACATATACATAGAGTTTTGAGAAGCCTAGGATATAGTGTTAAGCAACTGATAGAGGGAATAGCAGAGGGCATTTGCAGGAAGGGTGATATTTACCATTCCAGAAGTGAAGAGGTCTAAGGAAAATGAGAGACAGCCCCAGCACTGCTCACAGGTACAAGGAAAATATCTAAGTGCAATTTGTCATTGGTCTTGTGGTTTTATTTATAGGAAAAAATGGCCCTCTGGCAGTGATAAGAAGAGCAATCTTCCTGGAACAAAGCAAAATTCTGTTCCCGGACCTGAACAATGCTATGGAAAAAGGTTTGACTGGATTAAGACCTGGGAGCACCCAACTCTTGATGAAGTTTGGGCTGCCCTGATGAAATTAAGACTAGGAGCATTCCAAGTCTGGATTAGCCTGGAATGTTGAACATAGAAACTCCAGAAAGTTGATGGCTCTTTAATAGTTGGACAAGAGATTTAAAGTTAAATTAATGTTTGGGAGAAAAGGATTCAAGTGATCCAGCTGGTTTGCTGATAGAATCAGGATGTGGGGCATTTACAAGTTCTTTGTGAGGTCGAAGACAGGTATGCCTACTCAAGGTTGTGCTGTTGTTATCTTGATTCAAGTAGCTGCACCTTCAGGGAAGACATTGTTTGCTTCTGTGCAAACTTGAGCTGGTAGAGAGAGAGGGAAACATGTGTCAGGCAAACTCCCTTTTGATATAAAAGCCACTGAATTAAGATTGGCAGTGGGAGCAGCAGTGGCGTAGGAGGTTAAGAGCTCGTGTATCTAATCTGGAGGAACCGGGTTTGATTTCCTGCTCTGCTGCCTGAGCTGTGGAGGCTTATCTGGGGATTTCAGATTAGCCTGTACACTCCCACACATGCCAGCTGGGTGACCTTGGGCTAGTCACAGCTTCTCGGAGCTCTCAGCCCCACCTACCTCACAGGGTGTTTGTTGTGAGGGGGGAAGGGCAAGGAGATTGTAAGCCCCTTTGAGTCTCCTGCAGGAGAGAAAGGGGGGATATAAATCCAAACTCTTCTTCTTCATCATCTTAGTCTGGGTTGTCCATGATACTAAGACATGACTGGTAGTGCATTGGAAATGGCCCCTCTGGGTAGGTCTTGGGTATGGCTATAAACTTGCATGCCAACATCTGCACCATCATTCATATGCATCACCTTCTTACCTTTGTTACCCACTTTCTGTATTACGTCTTGCCTTAAACAGGTTTGTTTACATCACTGTCTAATTATATGATCCTAGTCCTATTATACCATTAACTTGGAGGTCTTTGCTGTCTGATTGTTTTATATTCTGTAATCTTCCTTGAGTCTCAGTGATAAAGGTGGGCTATAAATGAAGCAAATAAAGTCTATAGGAGTGCCAAAAGGACTTTCTATGAAATCTGTTCTGCAAGTTTCTCAGTGGGAAAACAGGGTTTCACTTACCTGTAACTGTTGTTCATCAAGGTTTTTTGAGCAGACATACAGTGGGACTGCACCTACACAGGCCTGCCATCTTGGAAGATTTTACCTAGCCCTAGCAAGATGCCCCCCCCCCCCTGTTTGGAACATGATGTGATGGTTTCTTTCCACTAAATCTGTCACATGTATGGAAGGGCAAGTATCCTCCTTCCTTGATTGCCACCATAAGTTCCACAAATAGGAGAAATCTCACCTCCCCCCATCCAACAAACCCAAAACCCCTTGAGAAACATGTGTCTGCATTAATAACAAAGATGTTGCCAGCACAACAGAAAGCCGTTTCTGATTCAAAATTAATATCTTAATTATATTCCGCCTTTAATGATTTTTGCTGGATTTTTGTGCTACAATTGCAAACTGGGGAGAACTCTTATTAATCAAAATGGCTCCAAACACTACACATCAAGGCATAGTTTCTACTACCAGAGTGACAATTCTGTGCAAGTGCTAGCGTAACAAGAAGAACTGGAGGTGTTTTTCAAAAGAAGCTATAAAGTCAGTAGAAAAGGATGAAAGCATTCTGAAGAAAAAAAAAGAAAACTAGATTTGGGAATCCAGAATTCATTTTCTTCCAACCCCAGCATCTGCATAAACATCATTACACAATAAAGTTACAATCTATCAAATTACTCTAAGCTAGTGGTGAGATGTGTTTATATTTGACAAGGACAAGGAATGGGACACTGGACTGCAGTCCTTAAACATTTTGTTCCTGCAGCAAAAAAGCAAATCTCTCTCTCTCTCTCTCTCTCTCTCTCTCTCTCTCTCTCTCTCTCTCTCCATTCATTTTTTAAAAGGCAGAGAGAGAGGCAGGAAACTGATGCCACCCAAAATGACTGATTTTTGTTGTCAGAAATCATTGCTTCAAGGCTTCATTGAAAGACAGAGTAGAGTTTTTAGACAGCGGTGCAGTGAAGGTGTGTCAGATGGAGAGTGATGCTCTCAGTAAGGAGGAACTGAGAAACATAAATCCTAAACAGCTCATACTTATTCTCTGCAAGTGGGCTTTCATTCAATTAGAGCTATAGTTTACACACACACACACAGAGAGGGGGGGATGGGTTCTTTCAGCTTGAACAGATCACTGAGTTTCCTCCTAGGCAACAAAGTTTATCTACCTGCTTCTATGTCAAGTTTTCTCAGTTATTCCTTTCCTAGAGGGAAGGACCATGGCTCTGTGGCAGAGCATTTGTTTTACCTGAGGAAGATCTCAGGTTCAATTCCTTTCATCCCCCATCAAAAGACTAAGTAGTAGGTTATGTGAAAGTCCTTTTCTTAAGGCTCAGGAGAACCACTACCAATCAAAGGAGACAATATTGAGCTTAATCCAACTCACTGCAGGGCAGTTTCATGTAAAATTTAATTTGCAGAGACTGCAAATCAATGCTCAACATGAAAGACTAGACCTACTGTAAACCCATACTAATTTACTGAAGTAAAATATTGCCTTTTCTAGGCTGGAGTTTATCATAAGCTAACTAAAGACATACCTGTTTGAGATTAAGTAACAATATAAGGGGAATCAAATTATCCACAAGACATTCTACATCAGAATCCTGTGTTAGCATGAAGATTTGATGTCCATGGTGTAGCCAAAGCAACAGTACATTTGTTCAGCTCTAGAATATAGTCGTAAAAGGACTGAACCAACATGCAGAGGTCATAAGAGGGAGAACCTTCCCTCTCCCAAAACTCAGAATATGTTGTTTTCAGACTATGTTTTAATTCAGGTTTATTTACATTCTATAAATTTATTGTTGCTAGGATCAGCATAGAGGTAACTAGAAAGTTTACCATAGGCAGCAATAATATCCAGTTTTTAGACCCACCTCATTTCCTGCCTTTTTTATGATGTCCAACTATTTTTTGGTTCAAAGTTATCTGAAACTGGTGGAATGTTTCCATGAACGTAAGTGATATTATAGAGTTGATGTTGTTTTTGCTAAGTCACAGCTGGTGAGGTTTTCAAAGTAAGAGACATTCAGAGATGATTTGCCATTATCTGCCTCTGTATACCAACCCGGGTTTTCCTTTGTTGTCTCCCATCCACATACTAACCAAAACTGACCCAGCTTAGCTTCTGAGATCTGATGAGATCAGACTAGCTTGAGCTATACAGGTCAGGGCACTGTACCTATATGCCAACACATATTTTAATTTCCAGTTCATGTAAGTGCTTCAAAAGTAGGATTCTCCCCATAAGGTATTTAAGTTTCTCTCCCTCTTTGTAATATGAGGCTATATGGTATGCCAGGTGTGGCAGTATAATGTGCCTTAGAGCTGTTGTGGCAATGGAGCGTTGGCTTGGCAGGGCACTTCTTATAACATAGTGGTTTATTTGTGTGTCTGTTTTAATTGCTACATTAACTTCTAGTGCAGCTCTGATGGATTTTCTCACTTTAGCACTTCATAGTTCCAAGCTTAGTCCAAAAGCACTGGCACAATTGCATGCAACTAATAGAAGGGGATTATAGTTATCCAACTATGAGGTAAGATGAATGAGTAATGCATCTCAGCTAGGCAGTCTATGTTGGATATATATGAAAAAACTGCCATACAAAAAATGACCCACTTCCCCGCAGTCCCCCAATTCTCTGTATTACATGAGGGCACAAACTCCTTTCCCTTCCTCTCTTCACAACAGGTACCTTGTAAGTGGGGGTGAGAGAGTTGTGAGAGAATTGTGACTAGCCAAGAGTTCACTGCTCTTGTGGAGGAGTGGGAAATCAAACCCAGTTACCCAGGTTAGATTCCACCTGCTCTTAACCACTACACACCAATGTATGCTGAGGACTAAGGAGCTAACACAGTGGCAGTGGAAGCTACTCCATGGAAGCTACTTCATTACGTGAAGTAGCTTTCTGCACAGGGAAACTATTTTCTAGCACATAATCCCAAATAAGAAAAATGGAGAGATTATGATGTTGTGGTGAAAAATGTTAATTTCCCCCCTACACAACTGCTCTGAAGTGACCATGCTTTTTAAAGGGGAAGCCTTTCCTATGCAGTGAAAACCGAACCTTTTGTTCATTTTGCAGTGAAGTCAAAATAAATGTGTGCGAAATACCTTCTTTGGGGTTTTCCTCCTCCCCTTTCCCCCATATATAATAGTGCCCTCCTACACTTCAATCATCCCACCCTGCTCCCATTTTTCTGGTTGCCTCTCCTCATCCACTCCAACCACAATTTTTGTTCTGCTGTCTGGTTGAGTTGGAATGGTGGAATGGTGGAATGTGGATTTTCTTTCTTTTACTACTATTATTTTTATTTTACTTTATTATACTTCAATGCATCAATGTACAAATAAAATGAAAAATGTGCCAAATATCTGTGAACTGCAGCCATGAGACTTCCATTTGTCTGAGGACCTGGGGCCCCATGCTGGCTTCCACCAGCCCTGGAGAGATCATTGCCTGCCGTGCCTGTGCCAACTTGGGGAGGGGGGAATCCCACCAATCCTAACTGTAAACCCTTTGTTCAACTAGTGACAATCAGTGGATCACCACCTAAATACTACATGAGTACTTATTTTGTGAAATCAATGTTGATTTAAAGTTTTCACCACCCCTGGCAGGCTTGCGGGGCAAGCTGTTGGTCCTTGCTGGGTTTCCCTGTGCTCGTTTGTAATCAATGCAAATCCCATTATCGTGGCATCTGGGGCATGTGTTTTTGCTGCCTCCTTCATCCATACCGTAGAATCCATTGTTACCCACTGGCAGTTAAATCAGTTAAATCAGTGTATCACTGTATCAATATATTAATGTTATGTTCCTTTGAAATATGTTTCATAAGTTTTGTGGGGCCCTCCCTCCCAAAGCAAGCTGTGGAAAAAGAAGAGCTAGAAGCTGTGTGAGGGGGAGAAAGGGTGCATGCACTGCAGAACACTAATCTACAAAGGCACAATACAACTTCCCCATGCTAATTTTGTAGATGTGGAAACACCAACAGGCAACACGTCATGGCAGCAGCACAAACCCGAGTCAGGAGAACACAGTTTGCAAGAAAATGCATTACTCCTGCATGGAGCTAGGAAAAAATCTGAAGAGGCTGGGACAACAGCAATGTGCCATATGTACTACTTGCCCCGCATGAAAGGTAGGCGAATTTACTGCTGACAAAAGGTGGAATAAGACACGGGTGCACAATTGGCCTCCGTGTCAAGGATGTGAGTACGACTACAAAACTATAAAAATCAATGTTCCCCACCAGCATGACAAACAGGCACTGACATCTAGCAGTCATGCATGTTATGGACAAAGTGCTTAGGAATGGTTCAGCATCTCTGAATGCTGTTGATCAAATAAAGCAGGATTGAAGCCCCAGTGCCACTTGGTAGAAGAATGAAAGGCCTGGGAGCAAGAGAAGAATGCTGAAAATCTGTACTGGCATGTGCATGCTTGTAACTAGTTTGCTAGACAGACTGCAAAGCATATGGCATGCCAAAACCACTAGCAGTCTCAGCTGCACTTGTAAACTCAGCTTATGGGTTTTATAACTATGGGGCAGAATCTTGCAACAATTCAAAGAGAATAAAACATTTTCTTTTTTTCTTTTCTTTTCACTTAATACATTTTTCTTTTCCTTTCACTTAACACAGGGGTGTCCAACTCTGGTGCTTCAGATGTTCATGGACTACAATTTCCATCAGCCCCTGCTGGCATAGCCAATCAACCATGCCAGCAGGGGCTGATGGGAATTGTAGATCATGAATATCTGAAGCACCAGAGTTGGACACCCCTGATTTAACACATCATATAGCAACATAGAACATCACATGACAGAAGTTTGATCTTTTACAGTTTAACAATTATCATTTCCATTTTCACAGCCTGCCAACTGTAAAGTCCATTTCTTTCCTCTTGTTGGTGGCTCATGAAGTCTCCACGTGAACACTCTGTGCATCAGTTTCAAAGATGAGGGTCCCAAAAGAATCCCTCACTAGATAACACAGTCCTGAAACAATAAATTCTAAAATGCACAGTTCAGAACAAAAGTTTCCCTCCTTTACTAGTTCCACACTCACACTATAGATACCTTAAACAAGATATTATGGGCCTATAATTAAAATTCAAAAACCTAGCAGGACTGTAATGCTTCCCTCTTCTGCTTTTTACACATCTCACACCCTTCTGCCTCTAGAGGCTCCACCCCTTCCTAGCTCATTCCATTCCTGTGTAGAGGTTACACACTCATATAAAGGAGCCCTTGTGTGTTCAAAATAGAAACATTGGAACACATACTTGGAAAGAAGACTTGGACCCTACTCTTAGTATGCTGCTGAACTGCTGAACTGGGAATTTATTGGTCAAATTTATTTATATATAATTTGTGGTAACTCTGAGGAAGAAACAATTATTTAGAAAACGTCATGCAAGTACTGGGCATTTCGAAGAGAACTCACATTTCAATTGAGAACCCTATGGAGGGGTCTCCTAGTTGCGCTGAAGCCAGAGACATGGGCTCCTTCTATTTTCACACTGCGTAGACACGTGATTATTTGATTTGCTCACCTGGAACACCTTCAGTTGATTCTTGAATGAACTTATACACATATGAATGAATATAAAAAAGACTATTTATGCAGTTGATTTATGAGCGAACTTTGAGGCTGAAGACAATTCATGCTATTACTTTATGAATGAATTTTTGGACTTATGAGTGAACTATATATAGTTTTTGAACCATAAATTTATGATGGAAAAATGTTTAGTAATGTAAAATTCATTATGTACTATAGACTATAGACTATAGACATATGATTGTCTTGACAATAGTTGGTTTTTGAAGGTAATCTAAAATATTATAAACTGAGTTATAGAAATAATTGCCATAGCTCCGTGTGTAATGCAGTTCTTGTTGCTTGGTTTTTCGTTACACACGATCCTTTGATCTTGAAGGTATAAATCCAAACTCTTCTTCTTCTAGACTATGGTAATACTACAGGCATAGTATGTCTGGATTTTAGTCAAATATTTGACAAAATGTCTTGTAATACCCTTATGGACACAATGGTCAAATGCAGAGGTGTATCAGGGGGAAATGATGCCCGAGAACAACACTTGCTCTGGGCAACCCCCAACCCTGTGCCCCCCATGCTCAGGGGTGGGGGGCGGGGCTTGGGGCAGGTTTTAGGGGCAGGGGTGGCTCAGAAGGGCACTGCAGTGGCAGGCCAGCTCCTGTGCCAGCCTGCTGCTGCGGCACCTGTCCGAGCCCCCCCTCCCTGCAGGCCAGCTCCTGCCTTTCCCTGGCCCTGCCCCAAAGGGACTGGGGAGGGAAGGAGGCAGCTCAGACCAGCACCACAGCAGCAGGCTGGCTCTTGGCAGCAGGCCAACTCTGTCTTTCAGTCCCCATGCGCAACCTGCCAAAGAGCAAGGCTACCTCGCTCCCGCCAAAGCTTCCTAAGCCAACAACCAATCACACAAAGCAGACCTTATGTTGTGCAGCCAAAAGTCCATATCCCATTTCGACAGATGGATGCCGTCATTCCAATACAGCACTGGAAGGCAAAACAAAATGTCCCGGTGGGCATGCATCTGCCCCCTAGAGATTGCATAAGGCATGGCACTATCTTATCAGTCCTCAGTATGGCCAGGCCCACGTTCTCTGTGGCCAATGCCCCATGCCATACTTAATGCCCCAATAGATGTGACCAGAAAATAGTAGTCCCTGGCAACCAGCGCATCATGAATTCCGAGTCCAGCAACAGGCTCTTTTCTGCGAGCAGATAATTCTCTCCCAGCTGGATGATCAAGGTGTGAGGTGGTCCATCCCTTGCAACTGCTCCATCCAGCATTGGCAGCAAGGCTTCCCAACGCATCCCTCTCTGTCCCATCCAAAACACGGTCACGTGGCTGGCAAGGTCAAGGTTTCCTCCCCAACCAGAAGATAAGTCATACTTGACCACCCAATGGACAATGTTGTGGCCAACAATCCAGATAGTCCTACCTCCCCATTAGCAGGGGGCCCTTAAGGGCTCTCACAGCTGGGGTCCCAGGAGGGGGCTTTTGGGTGGCTTGCACCCCCAGGCACTGGAGGGGGGAGAGAGATCCATTTAGTGGTCAGTGCCCATTTGGCTTCTGTTTACTTGCTGCTCCCCAGCACTCAGACTGGTGGAAATGGCATGCCTTCAGGTCTAGCAGGCCTGTTGCCTGAGGCCAGGATCCATCACCTATGCTGCACCTCTGCTCCTGTTAGCCTGTAATTCAATAAGCTAGCTGTGGCCTTATTTACTACCACAAATGATCATATCTGTCTCTGTGTTATTTGGGTATGCTGCCCCACCTCCTTCCCTCCTCAACCCAGAAAGTCACCCCCTTTGCTAAATGTCACAAAAACTCAGAATTTCAAAAACAGCAAAAATGTTTACCAGCTCATAATAACTGTGCCCTTGGCTCTGTGAAACTCCCCTTCCCCGCATCTATGCTCTGCTCTTCATTTATAATAGGCAAGATCAAGAGGTAAAAAGGTACTGACTTTATGAATCAAAAATTGCACTTTGGAATGAACCTTCCCAAAAATACATTCTTCACATTCTAGAGCTGACAAAAAAGAGCTGTTCGTTGCTCCCTTAGAGAAAATGCATTTGCTTTAACTGCAAGTGAGACATGAAAGGATCCTCAGTCCTTTTTTGCCTGCCTATAAGTTATTGTACCTATCAAAATCTTCTGACTAGCAGAGCTTGTACCTCTCCATTATGTGCCTGTCTGTCTAGCACTCTACCTCCCTAAGCAATGAGGTGCCTTGCTGTTACTGTACCCAGACATTTGTGTTATTGCCACTTGCCCATCAGCTAACATGTGGTTTCTCTAATGTATGTAGGAGATGGAGTGAGGGAGAAACTGTACTAAGGGCTGAAAACACTCTGTTCCATTATTCATCATTTCCTTGGCTTAGAATCAAGGTTATGTAGAAATGGATGCAAATGTAGAAGTATCTAATAGTTAAGCATAGGGAACAGTCAGGAAGCAATTCTGTGTCGTGTACAAATGTTCTGCCTCCCATGATGTTTTATCTAGTTTCGATCAATCTGGAGGTCTTTTGTTCAAACAGCTGTCATAACCCAGACCTGCATTTCTTGAATTCAAACCTCAAGAAGGCCAGAAGGGATGCAAAACAAATAGCAGAGGGCCAGAAATCAGGCTCAAATGCACATTTCAGGCACAGAGAGACAAAAATGAACATGACAAGAAAAAGGTCGTTGTGCTGCAGCTGTTGTGAAAAACAGTAACAGCAAATGCTTCTCAAAGCCAAGCTTGCTATATTCAGCAAATGTAACCTCTCTCACATCTGCTAAACTAACAAATCACCCACTGCTAAAATCTGTTGCCTGGGCAGACTGCACCACTCTGTGGCATAAGGGATGGAAAAGGGAATGTGCAAAGGAATCAAAGAGCAAAACTCAACATTTTCCATGTTTGTACAACTATTGCACAAAAATAGGTCTAAGAGGCTCTTGAAATTCATCTCGCCCAGCCTAAGGAAGGTTCTCCTCATATCAGTTCTTTTTCTGGTTGACTCAGGCTGGGCACAAACAAGTGAGGACTTTTGCACAACTTGTAGAAATGACTCAGGGTAACCCCTTAACTGAAAACCTGGAAAGCAATCTTTTAGCCTGGTGCCTGAAAGTACCAGGGAGCCTGAAGGGATAAGGCATTCCACAGGTGATCACCAGGCTATCACTGAAAATGCCCTGTCTCTGGCCTCCACTCACTACATCTCTGAAGGCAGGGGCATCTTAGCTGGTATGCTGCACAGTATGGGAGGAGGAAGCCCTTAAGGTACCCTGGCCCAAAGTAATTTAGGGCCTTAAAGGTAAGAACCAGCACTCTGAATCGAGCCCCAAAACAAACAGGCAATGATTGTTAGGAATCAGAATGTGACGCTTTTATTAGGCTATAAAACTTATTCAATATCCCCAGCTTAAATTCTTTGAAATGTGTTCTTTTTAATTTTTGCCTTCTTCGTGATCTCATTGAACCATATTCATAATCACCTTGAGAAATTATTGCTGACAAGATGAGAAATAAGCTTTTAAAACAACTTCAATGAAGCCAAATGCATGACATGGGTTTTTTCATACATATGTACCAAAGAATCTACGGAACAAATTCATCAGTCAAACACAGGTACAGGGCTGTGATGGATACATACAGTCCTCCCTCATTCATTTGAATAGAAGGAGCCAATCCATATGCATGTTTGTTTGAAAATATTCATTGCTCTCTCTATGGAGAAATTCTGGGGAATCCATGCATACAAGCGTCATAACCAGTCACATCTACACTGCTGCCAACATGTCACAAACTCCCCATGCCAGGGAGCTCACTCCTTTTAGAGGTGTGACTGGCTTGGCAAGGCAAACCAACAAAAGGTTGAAGTGTGAATCTAGAGATAAGTCATTGTTTTGGGAGAGCACCTGGAAACTGGCAAACCTAACCATAAAAAAGATCAAAAAAAGATCCTGCCCAAAGTGGCTTACAAAACAAAACGTCATAAAGCATCACACATCACAAAAGGTGTTAACTAAAATCCAGAACTAAAAAGATAAAATACGAAGCAGCTTAAAATGAATTTCAGAGTTTTTGGACTAAAAAGCAGACTATAAAAATAGCATTACAATCAACTCATTGATTAAAAGTGTGGGTAAAAAGAAGAGTGATAGCCTGGTGCCTAGAGGCCCTAGGCAATGTACAAGGTGTACAATGTTCCACAGGTGAGGTGTCATCTCCGGGAAAAAAGCCATCCCTGGTTTCCATCTTCCTTCCCTCAGAAAGTTGGGCATCTTAGTTGGCAAGCTGGACTGCATAGGGGAGGCAATCCTTCAGGTGCCCTGGTCCCAAACACTCTAGATCCTTAGAGGTAAGAGCCATCACTTTGTATTGTGCCCAGAAACAAATTAGCAGCCTGTGTGGGATGAGAGGCTGGGACAGTTATGGTGCTCTTTGCAGGACTGGCGTGTCTGGGAAGGGGGAGATGCTCTTTGCCAGACAGAGAGCATCCTTCCCAACTATGAGAGAACCATGCTAGCCCGTTGAGTGTTCACACCTCTGGATTAGAGGGTCCAGGTCTGGCAGGCTTGAGCTCCAGAACCTGGCACCCAGATTGGCTACAGTCCAGGGAGGAAACATGGGATGAGGTCTGAAAAGAGGAGCACTGTTCTTTTAACTGACGATTCATTTTTGGAGTGTATTTGGTATTGAAGTTTTGACATTCATCTGGGGATTTGTTTCTTTTGTGTGTTTGCCATGAAAGATGACAGAGGGGAGTGATGCGAAAGATAGTGGCAGATGCACTGGGGTAGGGGATTCCTGCAACTAGCAAACACCATGAATTGTTAGTAGCTTTCCTTTTGTTAATTCTGTTAATGTGTTAGTGTTTTTGTTCGTCCCCTGTAGAAATAAAATTGTTTTATTTGAGAGCCTGTACAAGTCCTGACTTACCTGCTTTGGCTACTTGGCATGCAACTGTGGTACCTGTGAAGTCGGTCTGAGGCGATCCATAAGAGACAGAGGGTTTGGATTTTTCCTGAAATGGTAGTGGTAACAGTAAAAGGGAAGACAACCCAATGGCTGGTTTTAACCCACAAGGTGACAGAGTTACAACATAGTCATTGTCAGGACTTCCAGCACCACAGTGATATGCTCCCCATATCAGATCCCTGACAGTAGCCTGGCTGCATTTTGAACTAACTGATGCTTCCAGACATTTTCCCAGGACAGTCTCATGTACAGCACATTACCACCCAGTAATCTAACCTAGATGTAATCACAGCATGGATTGCCATGGCCAGATCATGCTTTTTGGAAAGAGTTGTAGTTGGTGTTGCATAAGGTGACCAGATTTTCACCTTTTTTAAGTGGTGGGTGTGCGCACGGGCGCGCGCACGGCCACTGCTTTTTGGGGTGAGCCCCGGTTTCCCGCCCTGTCACAGGGCGGGAAGTGGGAGCGCCCCAGAAGGCAGTGCGGCAGCCTTCCAAAAATCGAGAGATTAAAAAAACCCCGCGGGACGCGGGACAAATTGTTTAAAAGTGGGACTGTCCCGCCAAAAGCGGGACGTCCGGACACAAGTGTAGCAGCCAAATGTGATTAAAGGTGCCACATGACATAGAGGATATCTGAGGCTCCAACCATAGGCCACGTCCAACACCATCCCCAAGCTATAACCCTGTTTTTCATTATACAGTTTTAACCCAAAGAATGCATTTTTCTTCTATCCATGTGTGTATTTATATCATTGCCTGTTTAATCCAGTATCATGGCCTATTTAACCTAGTTAGTATCATGGCCTATCTAACCTAATCTTATTCAGAGTTCAGCTAAAAGTTCAATTCATAGAAGCCAGGGGGATGATTTAGGTCAGGACCATGGCTTTCAGTAAAGGAACTTTAAAAGCTCACCCCATATTATTTACCCAGCCTGCCCCAGCTGCACAGAAGTTAATTGTTGCAATAAGAAAAATTTACAGGTACTGAGGGGCTTAAGTAAATCACTTATCTAAAGCAATTAAAGTGTAGCTCTCATCTTCCACCTTATCTGTAGGCAATGAATGAATATATAAACTCATCCTTTTTCTCATTTGTTATTTGAGCAACATTAAACTTTGTCTTTTTGTTGTTCTGTGATCAAACAGTGTCAGCACTGTTGACAACAGCATTCCTAATTCCATTTTATAGTCTGTTATTACTGTGTATTTCACATTTTAGAGTCTGCTTGTATCTGGTT
This sequence comes from Sphaerodactylus townsendi, assembly GCF_021028975.2. NCBI lineage: Eukaryota > Metazoa > Chordata > Lepidosauria > Squamata > Sphaerodactylidae > Sphaerodactylus > Sphaerodactylus townsendi. Next base: position 104,276,432 of record NC_059429.1, read on the forward strand.
TTCCAGCACATTTGTGTTGTACTTTTATGTAATGCTCATAGCTATTGATATGCATTGCAATTTATGTTAAATGTGTATTTTCATTTTATACTTTATCGCTGGCTGTAATCTCATTTTATGCCATTTCTACTTTAATACTTCAGAATTTCATTTCACGCATCTTGAATTTGCCATTGCTCAAGTCAATAACGCTTTCTGCACTTTCCTTGTCCTAATCAGCTGCCATTCTGGTTAAAACTAAATACAGCATGGTTCTGGAACCAAGAGAATTATATTGAACACTTTCAGGTCCCTCTTTCAAAAGCATCCCTAAATATAAGGCTGTTTCATACATTACATGGCAACAAACATCAGTCCGGAGGCTTGGGTTCCATATTTAGAGTTGGGAGTCCAAGACAGGCCTGGGATTCTGCTGGTGCACCATTTACCTCACTGCCCAATCAGCTTCCTGCCTCAGCTGGTGGACACTTAATACATGAATACCCCCACAGCCTGATAGATCTGGCCAGTTTTGAGATGGCATTAGGAGATCTTGCTATCTTCAGAAAATGGTGCTCAGGCAAGCTCTGAAATTGCTAGACCAGTTCTCCAGCGGCCAGGTCTACCCATTGCTTTTAACTGCAGAAAGTTCAGCTCTCTGAGTGACAGCGAGAGATGGAAATTGGCATGGTGCAGCTTGGAGGAGGACGCATGGAGGCTTGGAAGCCAAATCATCACACTACAATACCCTAACAAGAACACAGACACAGTCCAGCAGTCATAGCAGATCAAGACAATCTGGTATACATACAGTTGCAAACCAAATGCTGGAGCAATAACAGGAATACAAATGTTACATATTTGCTTCAGTGACCCTTCAGATTTGTTGGTGTATCCTGATTTAGCACTGTTTTTTGGAAGGGAGGCCTCAGAAGGTGAGATTGAGGGTTTTTCACTGTGCAGTCTGCACCCTGATCCTCCTCTCTCAGCAAGTTAATACATCATTACAGCCTTACAGGTTGCACCTTAGGTGATGTTGCTGCCTTTCATCAATGCCCCCCCCCTTTCCCCAAGAGTGCTGATGGGGAGTCAGACTCAGGGTCCAGGCTTCCATAAATGAAGGGGAAAAGAGAGAGAACACAATTACAACAACTGCTAACACCAGGTTTTTCCACTTAATACATGAATTTCTATTTCAGGTGAGGGAAATTAAAAGCTGTACCTACCTTGTTGATTGTTGGGGAAGGATTTCTGAGGAGGAGTGCTGTGCTGCCCCAGTCTGCTACAGTCTTCAACATGTTTTCTGTAAAAGCAAATATCACAATTATGTCTTCATTAAAGTTTTCCAACTTTCACATGGTGTACTGTAAAGCAAATCCTTAAATAAAGTGGGAAATGATTTCTCAAATGTACCTGATGATTCACGGTCCTTCTCTTCAGTGTTCTTCTGCCATTTCCTGGCATCTTCTTATTCTCCTGTACAAAACTCAAAATGAACACTGTTAGGTGGGCCTCAGGAACAGTTGTTGACCAAAGGCTTTGCAGCTTGTGGCACTGCAATTTATACTTTCCGGCCAGCCAGGCAGGGATCCAAAATCCAAAAGTTTGAAAATATCCCAGGGAATAAAAACCTTCCCTGATTGGCCAAAGAACAGTGTCAGCAGTTATTCTCACACTTCATTGGCCACGGTCAGCTTTCTCCCCTCTCGGTGCAAACTCTATGGCACTCATTGACTAAGACTGGGAATCTCAGAGCTCTCCTATTTGTTACCCTGGAAACAACACAGGGAGTACAGCACCAGGGAAGGAGAGGAGAAGACTGCAACCAGCTTCAGCAACATTGCTGAGCTTTAAGCAGCCCCCCAGACCACATCTGAAATCCCAACAGACACCAAGTGAAGGTAAGTAAAGTGGAGGGGGGATTCTCTGGGGGAAGGATTCTCCGGTTTGAAAAAAAATAAGCAGATTCAAAAGGACTCCAAACAGCTAGCCTTTAAGCTTTAAATGGCTGAAATCCGATAAGCCAAATAGATATTTGGATTTTCTTATTTGGCTCAGGGTTTGTTTGTTTTTGGGTGCAGCTTGTATTCAGGGTTGAATAAAATCTAAAAAAAAAAAAGCTAAATCAGGCTTTTTCAGATTTTTTTACTGATTCGGTTTTACCGAATCACCAAGCCTAGTATATAATATCTGTGTGTGTTATGTAAATTTACAAATCCTAACATTCTCAGGTTTCATTACTATGGACTAAGTTTTAACTGATTAGGGATACTGTTCTCCAAAGCTTCTAAAGCCAGAATTTGGTATTTCTCTCAACAGAGGGGACAAATAGTATTTATTTATTTATTTATTTATTTATTTATTTATTTATTTATTTATTTATTGTATTTGTATACCGCCCTCCCCAAAGGCTCAGGGCGGTTTCCAACAAAATAAAAATTTAAAACATCATATATATAAGTTAATTAAAATACATAAAATACATAAAATATTAAACTAGAGATGGCTTCAGCTATTCTATTCCCCCGTTTATGAACCCACAGGAGGCCAGATGTTTTGCTTTTATCGCTGCTGATATCATCCCTCGTTGAAGCTATTAAACGCCTGGCCCGAACAGGTCTGTTTTACAGGTCTCAAGGGAAACTTTGTAAACTCCCTTTGCGAGGGCCCTGATCTCCACCTGGAGAGCCTGTTCCACCAGGTAGGGGCTAGGAGTTCGTGAAAAGCTCTTGGCCCTGTGCTTAGAGTGCCGTCCAGCCGGATCGCCTTGGGGCCAGGGATTACCAGTAGGTCCGCCTCTGATGAACGGAGGGGCCTAGAAGGGCCCCTCCGTATTCTACTCATGTGGAGAAGCAGGGAATCAAACCCTGTTCTCCAGATTAGAATACCCTACTCTTAACTACTTCTTAACTCTCCAGAGGAGATATCAGACATCATTTTTAACTTAAAACAGATTTTATTGATTAAACTCTGAACTATTCACTTTATTAAACTCACTTCCTCTTTGCCAAATGGCTGTCTGATTGGGTTTGGGTTTCTTAAAAAGTTGCCCTATTGGGTTTGCCAGCATTTGAGCACTCCTCCTCTATCTCACAACACAGCACTAATACAGGACATAACTTTTGTCTTTTCAGGGCAATTTGCCTGCACAAAGCCTTTGTGGAGACCTTTTGTGGAGAGCTTCCATTAGCAGCATCGCCTCACACCATTCAGTCCAAAAATTCAAGTGAGCATCACCAAGAGGCACATCTCTGGCCATCATCAGAGCCCTTTGGATGGGGCTGCCCATCAGATAGGTGGCAAAAGCATCCCTGTGGTGATTTTCATGGGAAACAAACTTCACATGGAAGATGGTGTCTGCTAAGATTTCACCCCTTTCACTCCTTTATTATTTTTATTTTTTTTGTCAGGTAACCGCTAAGTCCAGGCGACTCTGTAGTGTTTCCAAGGTAGGAGACAATCAGAGGTGGTTTGCCATTGCCTACCTCTGTGTCATGTGTAAAGGTTTCAATGGTGTTGATTCTCAGCACAGCCGCTTGGCCTTGGGGGGGGGGGGGGGGGGGGGGGCGGGGGTGGGGGGGGGTAAGAGGGGGGTGGTTGGGGGGGGGGGGGTGGGGGGGGGGGGGGGTGGGGGGGGGGGGGGGTGGGGGGGGGGGGGGGTGGGGGGGGGGGGGGGTGGGGGGGGGGGGGGGTGGGGGGGGGGGGGGGTGGGGGGGGGGGGGGGTGGGGGGGGGGGGGGGTGGGGGGGGGGGGGGGTGGGGGGGGGGGGGGGTGGGGGGGGGGGGGGGTGGGGGGGGGGGGGGGTGGGGGGGGGGGGGGGTGGGGGGGGGGGGGGGTGGGGGGGGGGGGGGGTGGGGGGGGGGGGGGGTGGGGGGGGGGGGGGGTGGGGGGGGGGGGGGGTGGGGGGGGGGGGGGGTGGGGGGGGGGGGGGGTGGGGGGGGGGGGGGGTGGGGGGGGGGGGGGGTGGGGGGGGGGGGGGGTGGGGGGGGGGGGGGGTGGGGGGGGGGGGGGGTGGGGGGGGGGGGGGGTGGGGGGGGGGGGGGGTGGGGGGGGGGGGGGGTGGGGGGGGGGGGGGGTGGGGGGGGGGGGGGGTGGGGGGGGGGGGGGGTGGGGGGGGGGGGGGGTGGGGGGGGGGGGGGGTGGGGGGGGGGGGGGGTGGGGGGGGGGGGGGGTGGGGGGGGGGGGGGGTGGGGGGGGGGGGGGGTGGGGGGGGGGGGGGGTGGGGGGGGGGGGGGGTGGGGGGGGGGGGGGGTGGGGGGGGGGGGGGGTGGGGGGGGGGGGGGGTGGGGGGGGGGGGGGGTGGGGGGGGGGGGGGGTGGGGGGGGGGGGGGGTGGGGGGGGGGGGGGGTGGGGGGGGGGGGGGGTGGGGGGGGGGGGGGGTGGGGGGGGGGGGGGGTGGGGGGGGGGGGGGGTGGGGGGGGGGGGGGGTGGGGGGGGGGGGGGGTGGGGGGGGGGGGGGGTGGGGGGGGGGGGGGGTGGGGGGGGGGGGGGGTGGGGGGGGGGGGGGGTGGGGGGGGGGGGGGGTGGGGGGGGGGGGGGGTGGGGGGGGGGGGGGGTGGGGGGGGGGGGGGGTGGGGGGGGGGGGGGGTGGGGGGGGGGGGGGGTGGGGGGGGGGGGGGGTGGGGGGGGGGGGGGGTGGGGGGGGGGGGGGGTGGGGGGGGGGGGGGGTGGGGGGGGGGGGGGGTGGGGGGGGGGGGGGGTGGGGGGGGGGGGGGGTGGGGGGGGGGGGGGGTGGGGGGGGGGGGGGGTGGGGGGGGGGGGGGGTGGGGGGGGGGGGGGGTGGGGGGGGGGGGGGGTGGGGGGGGGGGGGGGTGGGGGGGGGGGGGGGTGGGGGGGGGGGGGGGTGGGGGGGGGGGGGGGTGGGGGGGGGGGGGGGTGGGGGGGGGGGGGGGTGGGGGGGGGGGGGGGTGGGGGGGGGGGGGGGTGGGGGGGGGGGGGGGTGGGGGGGGGGGGGGGTGGGGGGGGGGGGGGGTGGGGGGGGGGGGGGGTGGGGGGGGGGGGGGGTGGGGGGGGGGGGGGGTGGGGGGGGGGGGGGGTGGGGGGGGGGGGGGGTGGGGGGGGGGGGGGGTGGGGGGGGGGGGGGGTGGGGGGGGGGGGGGGTGGGGGGGGGGGGGGGTGGGGGGGGGGGGGGGTGGGGGGGGGGGGGGGTGGGGGGGGGGGGGGGTGGGGGGGGGGGGGGGTGGGGGGGGGGGGGGGTGGGGGGGGGGGGGGGTGGGGGGGGGGGGGGGTGGGGGGGGGGGGGGGTGGGGGGGGGGGGGGGTGGGGGGGGGGGGGGGTGGGGGGGGGGGGGGGTGGGGGGGGGGGGGGGTGGGGGGGGGGGGGGGTGGGGGGGGGGGGGGGTGGGGGGGGGGGGGGGTGGGGGGGGGGGGGGGTGGGGGGGGGGGGGGGTGGGGGGGGGGGGGGGTGGGGGGGGGGGGGGGTGGGGGGGGGGGGGGGTGGGGGGGGGGGGGGGTGGGGGGGGGGGGGGGTGGGGGGGGGGGGGGGTGGGGGGGGGGGGGGGTGGGGGGGGGGGGGGGTGGGGGGGGGGGGGGGTGGGGGGGGGGGGGGGTGGGGGGGGGGGGGGGTGGGGGGGGGGGGGGGTGGGGGGGGGGGGGGGTGGGGGGGGGGGGGGGTGGGGGGGGGGGGGGGTGGGGGGGGGGGGGGGTGGGGGGGGGGGGGGGTGGGGGGGGGGGGGGGTGGGGGGGGGGGGGGGTGGGGGGGGGGGGGGGTGGGGGGGGGGGGGGGTGGGGGGGGGGGGGGGTGGGGGGGGGGGGGGGTGGGGGGGGGGGGGGGTGGGGGGGGGGGGGGGTGGGGGGGGGGGGGGGTGGGGGGGGGGGGGGGTGGGGGGGGGGGGGGGTGGGGGGGGGGGGGGGTGGGGGGGGGGGGGGGTGGGGGGGGGGGGGGGTGGGGGGGGGGGGGGGTGGGGGGGGGGGGGGGTGGGGGGGGGGGGGGGTGGGGGGGGGGGGGGGTGGGGGGGGGGGGGGGTGGGGGGGGGGGGGGGTGGGGGGGGGGGGGGGTGGGGGGGGGGGGGGGTGGGGGGGGGGGGGGGTGGGGGGGGGGGGGGGTGGGGGGGGGGGGGGGTGGGGGGGGGGGGGGGTGGGGGGGGGGGGGGGTGGGGGGGGGGGGGGGTGGGGGGGGGGGGGGGTGGGGGGGGGGGGGGGTGGGGGGGGGGGGGGGTGGGGGGGGGGGGGGGTGGGGGGGGGGGGGGGTGGGGGGGGGGGGGGGTGGGGGGGGGGGGGGGTGGGGGGGGGGGGGGGTGGGGGGGGGGGGGGGTGGGGGGGGGGGGGGGTGGGGGGGGGGGGGGGTGGGGGGGGGGGGGGGTGGGGGGGGGGGGGGGTGGGGGGGGGGGGGGGTGGGGGGGGGGGGGGGTGGGGGGGGGGGGGGGTGGGGGGGGGGGGGGGTGGGGGGGGGGGGGGGTGGGGGGGGGGGGGGGTGGGGGGGGGGGGGGGTGGGGGGGGGGGGGGGTGGGGGGGGGGGGGGGTGGGGGGGGGGGGGGGTGGGGGGGGGGGGGGGTGGGGGGGGGGGGGGGTGGGGGGGGGGGGGGGTGGGGGGGGGGGGGGGTGGGGGGGGGGGGGGGTGGGGGGGGGGGGGGGTGGGGGGGGGGGGGGGTGGGGGGGGGGGGGGGTGGGGGGGGGGGGGGGTGGGGGGGGGGGGGGGTGGGGGGGGGGGGGGGTGGGGGGGGGGGGGGGTGGGGGGGGGGGGGGGTGGGGGGGGGGGGGGGTGGGGGGGGGGGGGGGTGGGGGGGGGGGGGGGTGGGGGGGGGGGGGGGTGGGGGGGGGGGGGGGTGGGGGGGGGGGGGGGTGGGGGGGGGGGGGGGTGGGGGGGGGGGGGGGTGGGGGGGGGGGGGGGTGGGGGGGGGGGGGGGTGGGGGGGGGGGGGGGTGGGGGGGGGGGGGGGTGGGGGGGGGGGGGGGTGGGGGGGGGGGGGGGTGGGGGGGGGGGGGGGTGGGGGGGGGGGGGGGTGGGGGGGGGGGGGGGTGGGGGGGGGGGGGGGTGGGGGGGGGGGGGGGTGGGGGGGGGGGGGGGTGGGGGGGGGGGGGGGTGGGGGGGGGGGGGGGTGGGGGGGGGGGGGGGTGGGGGGGGGGGGGGGTGGGGGGGGGGGGGGGTGGGGGGGGGGGGGGGTGGGGGGGGGGGGGGGTGGGGGGGGGGGGGGGTGGGGGGGGGGGGGGGTGGGGGGGGGGGGGGGTGGGGGGGGGGGGGGGTGGGGGGGGGGGGGGGTGGGGGGGGGGGGGGGTGGGGGGGGGGGGGGGTGGGGGGGGGGGGGGGTGGGGGGGGGGGGGGGTGGGGGGGGGGGGGGGTGGGGGGGGGGGGGGGTGGGGGGGGGGGGGGGTGGGGGGGGGGGGGGGTGGGGGGGGGGGGGGGTGGGGGGGGGGGGGGGTGGGGGGGGGGGGGGGTGGGGGGGGGGGGGGGTGGGGGGGGGGGGGGGTGGGGGGGGGGGGGGGTGGGGGGGGGGGGGGGTGGGGGGGGGGGGGGGTGGGGGGGGGGGGGGGTGGGGGGGGGGGGGGGTGGGGGGGGGGGGGGGTGGGGGGGGGGGGGGGTGGGGGGGGGGGGGGGTGGGGGGGGGGGGGGGTGGGGGGGGGGGGGGGTGGGGGGGGGGGGGGGTGGGGGGGGGGGGGGGTGGGGGGGGGGGGGGGTGGGGGGGGGGGGGGGTGGGGGGGGGGGGGGGTGGGGGGGGGGGGGGGTGGGGGGGGGGGGGGGTGGGGGGGGGGGGGGGTGGGGGGGGGGGGGGGTGGGGGGGGGGGGGGGTGGGGGGGGGGGGGGGTGGGGGGGGGGGGGGGTGGGGGGGGGGGGGGGTGGGGGGGGGGGGGGGTGGGGGGGGGGGGGGGTGGGGGGGGGGGGGGGTGGGGGGGGGGGGGGGTGGGGGGGGGGGGGGGTGGGGGGGGGGGGGGGTGGGGGGGGGGGGGGGTGGGGGGGGGGGGGGGTGGGGGGGGGGGGGGGTGGGGGGGGGGGGGGGTGGGGGGGGGGGGGGGTGGGGGGGGGGGGGGGTGGGGGGGGGGGGGGGTGGGGGGGGGGGGGGGTGGGGGGGGGGGGGGGTGGGGGGGGGGGGGGGTGGGGGGGGGGGGGGGTGGGGGGGGGGGGGGGTGGGGGGGGGGGGGGGTGGGGGGGGGGGGGGGTGGGGGGGGGGGGGGGTGGGGGGGGGGGGGGGTGGGGGGGGGGGGGGGTGGGGGGGGGGGGGGGTGGGGGGGGGGGGGGGTGGGGGGGGGGGGGGGTGGGGGGGGGGGGGGGTGGGGGGGGGGGGGGGTGGGGGGGGGGGGGGGTGGGGGGGGGGGGGGGTGGGGGGGGGGGGGGGTGGGGGGGGGGGGGGGTGGGGGGGGGGGGGGGTGGGGGGGGGGGGGGGTGGGGGGGGGGGGGGGTGGGGGGGGGGGGGGGGGGGGGGGGGGGGGGGGGGGGGGGGGGGGGGGTGGGGGGGGGGGGGGGTGGGTGGGGGGGGGGAAGGGGGGGGGGGGGGGGAGATGGGGGGGGGGGGGGTGGGGTGGTGGGGGGGTGGGGGGGGGGGGGGGGGGGGGGGGGGGGGGGGGGGGGGGGGGGGGGGGGGGGGGGGGGGGGGGGGGGGGGGGGGGGGGGTGGGGGGGGGAAGGAACTACAATTCCCATCAGACTCTGTCAGCATGGCCAATTGGCCATGCTGGTAGGGGCTGATGGGAATTGTAGTTCCTGAACATCTGGAGAGCCGCAGGTTCCCTACCCCTGACCTGGACAATATCTAACTAGGTAGATGAAAGGACCTGGAGATTACATTTGAGCTCAAAGCTTTTTGTTATGATACTGTTTCTCTGGCATATTTGTATACTGTATACCCTTTGCTTTAGAACTATTGTAATGAGATAACAAAAGGGGAAATGATAATTTCCCTAGAAACAGACATGTTTTGTTTAGTAAACACATCCTAGTCTCTCCAAAGAACTCCTAGAATATCTTCACAACTGAGGCTCATCTCCTGGAATAATAATTGTGCTCATGTAGCCTAGGTACATGCTCCAGGAGAATGAAATGAAAAACAGCACAATTAATCAAGGAGATTAATTTTGATCTCTTTACAGCAAAAAGCCAAGCCTAAAAATACTATGAAAAGCAAGAAAAATAGCACCCAGTTTTTGAAGCTGCTTCCTAACAGCTCGGCCTTGAGCTCTGGGTACTGTGCTGGTATATACCTGAACAAAAGATCTGTGGTTTTGCTGACAGGCATTTTTACGTTAGCTATCAAGTAAGACTTGTTGCTGTACCCAATCTGCAAAGTGGACCTCCAATAAACTGTGAACTTTTAAACTGGTAAATTGTTCTTGGCACTTGTGCCAAAGAAACTGTTCCTACTGTGCTGTTTATCATTGCCCAAAAGGCTACCCTCAACAGATCTAGAAACAAGCTCAAATTAGTGTGAATGTGCACATATTAACTGCCATTTGTGTGCACCCTCTTCAATTGCATGGGGTTATCCTTTAGTTTAGTGGCTAACCTGGGTGTCCAGCTTTCTGGTTCATAACTCACCTATCCTATTGACTGTAGAACACAGACTGGTACCTGGAGAGTCTTAAAACATATTTCCTTGCCAGACATAGAACAAAATGGCTTCAAGTGTTTGGCAGCTGGTTTAATTATATGAACCCAACATTAAGGTTTCCCCGTCTGGAGAATTAAGCAGAGATACTGTATAGATGGACACTCCAGACCTACTATTATCAACACCCTATAAAGAAAAGTTTGAACTAACTTAAGTTTTATTTCCTTAAGATGTTCTTTCACTTGTCTAACTTCTCAAAATACTTTCTGTATTAAATTTCCAGTGAAGATACACTGCATTTTTAGTGTAACCACAAAACCATTCTCAGTCCCTGAGGAGTGCTTATCTGGAGGAAAGGGTCTACAAACCTTGCAGTAGAAACATTTTTCAAGAAGGAACTATCTTGCCTCTCTGTATTTCTACAGGTCATGACTCTGTTTGCCTTGCCATGTTGCCTGATAAAAGAAAGGAATACAGGTCAGCTGACGAGTTACCAGGAAAGTCTTAACATGGAAAAAAAACAATGCTCTAAGACCCGGGCAATAGCAAATGTTGAGTAAATTGTGTAGAAAACACAACCTGGGTAGTTTTAAAATGTTTCTTCACATTACAGAATCATTCTCAATTTTTTTTTTTGTATTTGCAAGGAATTCTCAAAACAGGGGTCTATTTCAGAAGCCCCGCTGAGGTACCGGTATCTCCCATTCCAAACTTTGCCCTCCCCAGGCTCTGGCCCTTTTCGCACGGGCAAAGTGCAATGACCCAGGGATGGCAAAAACGCCGTCCCTAAGCTACTGTTCGCAGCAGTGCTGTCCTGGCCTCCCGGGAGCAGTGTGAAGCCGCTGCTGTAAACCTTGCTCATTGAGCGAGGTTTTTGCAAAGTGGTGTCTTCCCGTCGGCGCGATGTGAACCGCACCGCTGGGAAGACACCGCTTTTCCTGCTGCCTCCACTGACCTCATCTTCCAGCGTCGCTCTGGAGGGCTGCAGAGACCCACCCATGCTGCCCCCGACCCCTGGAGGTCGGAGGGTGGCGTGGGCGGGTCCCTGCAGCCCTCTAGAGCGACGCTGAAAGACGAGGTCAGTGGAGGGGACCGACCGAGAGGCGGTTCTGTGCGGAGTGGCCTCTCTGGCTGGGGGGGGGGAGTCGGGGGTCATTTGCATGCTAGTGTGCGAACGGCCTCCGAGCCTCCACCAGCACAATTCATCCCGGTGGAGGTTTGTTTCCGCACGTGTGCGGAAAGGGCCAGAGATCCCAAATCTCTAGGGATTTTCCAACTGACATCTGGCAACCCTATTATTCTGTAAAGTTCCCCAAGATTCCTCTTTGTTTTATGGCTAAAATTAAGTCATTATCATATCTCCTTCTATGCACTGCATTTCCTTTTTTGGAGAATAAATAAATAACATTCCATTTCATTGCCAGCCAATTTGCTCCCCATTTCACAGCTAGCTTCAGAACATAAGAACATTACTTCCAAACTGCCATAGTGAACTGATAGGATGCCCTTCACCAATTCTGGACCCTAGTCAAAAAATGTGACAGTATTTCACAGACAATATTGGTGCAAATCAATTGGTAAGTTTTTTGCCTCAAGCAAAAATGGCAAAGTCTTAGAAATACTGAATAGAGTTGTTTTTTAAAGGCTTGGAGGCAAGCAATTTCCCGGCTTCTCTGCCCATCATCCGCAAACCTTTCTGATCAGATAAACTTTAAGCTTGACTTGTTCAAGCATAACAAGGCCAAGGATGGCCCAAGGAAACCCCATACACATACCGCTAGCTCAGTAAGGATGTCTATTATTCAGAGCTCTTGCTTATTAACTGAACTGCCACCATCATTCTGGGGTGCTTAGAGACAATCAGTTGGCCACAGGGCACACCTGGCCTACACTTGGAAGTTTAGAAGTTCAACATCCAGTTCAAGCAGGACTAATATAAAGTGAAAGCACCATAAAAAGCAACATATTGCTACCAGCTCAGCAGTAACGATGAATCTATAGGGAAAACCAAGTATGCTGCATTGAATAAATGATGGAATCTTATGCACAAAACCCTTTTCTGAACTGCTCTGGCTTTTTAAAAACTTTATCTATTTATGTATTTATTTATTAACCTTTAATAGGCATAGAGCTTTTTAAAAACATTATTATTAAGTTTGTTTGATAAATGTAATATAAATCACAAAGCTAGCCTGAAAGAGAGGTGTTGCTGCCCCTTCTCCATGCTCACAGAGTGCCGACCACCCTCTCCACTTTTTTCTCTCTCTCTTAGGTTTAGGGTGACAGGTAGGTCAGGCTGTCACATGTCACTACGCTTCTCATTTCTCTTAAAATCTCTAGAGAGTCAAGACCATTTCACATCTCAGGTCCTCTCACTCACTCACTTAGATATAAGCAGATAGGGTAGCCCGGCTCCCTTTAATAATTACCTCACTCAAACATTTCAGTTATTGGGGTTGGGGCTCAAATAGGATTCCATTAATACACTGCCACCATTTATTCAGATCATCAATCGTATATAGTCCAAGATCTTCACTTGTATGTGAGTGTTTCTTTCTCTGATTCCTTCTGCACAGCACAAATATAATGTCTGGAGGATGTTGTAGAAAGCGTTTTAGGGAGAAACTCTGCACAGCTATCTCCCCCAAGACGTCTTCAGGTCTAGTTTTCTCTCCCAACCTTTCTCTCAAAAATGGCTGAACTTGCTCCAGTGGTGGGGTAAGGAGGCTGAAAAAGAACTGTTTTGGCCGGCAATGTTTTTTTTTTGTCCAGGCTGTACAGACAGAAAGCATGCAGGACACACTTTCTTCCCCAAGCCTTACACTCCCTCCCCCCCATACACACACAAACAGAGAGAGTCATGATTCAAGGTCTAGGTCTGTGATGGCGAACCTATAGCATGGGTGCCAGAGGTGGCACTCAGAGCCCTCTCTGTGGGCATGCATGCCATCATCTCCCCCTCCCTTTCCCCCTTGCCCAGCCAGAGGTGGCTGCTGGCAAACGCGTTGGGAGTCACGCTGCACAGGCTAGCCTTGCACAAGGCACTCTGCCGGCTGGAGCTGAGCTTCAGGGAGGTCCTCTTGAGTTGACCTGATTTGCTGTAAGTACCATCTACCACCCCACAAGTACCCCCTCCCCCACAAAGCTTGGGAGACTGGAGGCTTGCACGCTTTTCTTGGCGTGTAACTTTTGGGACCAAACTAAAACTTTGGGGTTAGGATTAAAAAGCAGCAGTCTGGGTGAGGGGCTTCCATTGGGAGGAGTGTGTCTGCCAAGAGCAGGGCATGTGAAGTGGTGGGATTCAGGCGCTCGCCCCGATTGGAGTGAGAGTGATAGGACTTTTAATGCCTGAAGCCCAGGGCGGGGAGGAGAGATCTTGGAAGGTCCCTAGGTTCGCGAAGCCAATCCCATTTCCACAGGATCAAAGCAAAAGTACAAAAGACAAAAGGCATTTCACACCAATAAAGAATTGAGCTAAACCAGGCCCCGACCAACTGACAGGAAAGGGAGAGGGGCATCCCTTACCACCTGAGCATCCCTTCCCCACTCCCCTTGTCAGAATTAGAGCCATTCTGACAAAGGCAAATGTGGGACAGAGAGGTCTATTTCAAAATATTCTCCATGCTTTTACTTTTCTGTTCCTGTTGCATATTTGTGGAAAGGCAAATGCTGTAATGACATGTGAAGGAAAAACCGCAGATCAGATGGCTGCTCCGCCAATTCAGCTTTCCTGAAGTTATCCCACCCCTTGCACAGCATTCTTGCTTAAGATTGCCTTCCTTGACTGCCTTTTTACTTCTATTTTGTGGTTGTGGGGTTATTGGGTTTCAGAAAGCAAAAGTTTTAGTTCCCTCTTCCCCCCCCCCCGCACCGCTCCCCCTTCCCCTGCCAGACCCCCAGTGTGATAATAGTGTAATTATTTCAGGAAGATTATTAGCATTAAACTTCAGACCTAGTTTGGGGGAAGCAGTGTAGGTAACCCTCTTAAGTGCTGTTAAACCCCACTGATTTTCATGGGAAGAACTAAAGCGCGATCCTTTACCTGGGAGTAAGCTCAGTTGCTGAGGGTTGTTTCTGAGTAAACCCTCCTAGGTCCGTGATTCACCCATTTGTAACGTTGCACAGTTGTTGTTGTTGTTGTTGTTGTTGTTGTTGTTGTTGTTGTTGTTGTTGTTATTTATTAAATTTGATAAACTGCCCACCCCCGAAGGGCTCTGGGTGGTGTACAACAAAACCACAAAACCACAACTAAAACAATGTGCACAATAAATAAGTGATAAATAGTTAAAATACATAACTCAGAATAAGCAGCATTCTAAAACCCAGTAAAGACAATATTAATAATACTAATGATGGCTCCCGGTCCCAAGGCCAGGAGGGGACAGACAATACCGAAAGATGTCACACAGGTAGTGCCAATGATGGTACAGCACACAACACAGGGACATCCAATCTGCGGCTGGCCTCCCTAAAAGCACGGTGGAACAATTCGGTCTTACAGGCCCTGCGGGAATCACTAAGATCCCGCAGGGCCCGCACCACTGATGGAAGTGTGTTCCACCAGGCAGGGGCCAGGGCCGTAAAAACCCTGGCCCAGGTAGAGGCCAGCTGCATCACAGGTTGCTTAAAAGCAAAGCCACCGACTACCACCAAGCTTACTCCCGAGTAACGCACACCTTGGAGCCAACCGTTTTTTCCAAATTAAAACCTCAGTATTCAAGTTAAATTGCCATGTTGGCACTTTGCTATAAATAAGTGAGTTTTGGGTTGCAGTTTGGGCACTCGGTCTCAAAAAGGTTCGCCATCACTGATCTAGGTGACAGGGGATTGGGTGGGATAGGCTGCCAACATTCCGTCCCTGCCCCTGCTTTCCCCTGGATGCTGTTGGGCTCACTTGCCTTTGAGAAGCCCTCTCCATCCCTGCTCTGGCTCCTGCTGAGGCTTGCCTCTGTGCATACCTTTCCAGCTCTTCCCTGGTTTCTACTGAGCCTATCAAGGCTGCTGTCTTCTTAAAGTCACATCAGTGTTGGGCCCAGTGGTGGGATTCAAATAATTTAACAACTGGTTGTTTACAAGCAACGTTTTAACTACCAGTTCTGCCAAAGTGGTGCGAACCTGCCGAATCCCACCACTGGTTGGGCCCCAACTGGTTCTTCCATCTGCATATGAGGCTGTGGTGATGTGTATGTGCCCAGTAAGCCTTCCAGTTGTCTATCAGTTGGGGGGGGGGGGGCAGAAGCTGTGTCTCCCACAGCAATAGAGGGCTTGGTCCTGAATTCAGTGCCATCTCTGCACACTGAAGTCTGGCTTAAGGGGACAAACTAATCTTCAGACATTCTGTGACAAGATCTATAAGGTTTGTATTACAATACATGAGATAGTTGGGCACACTTAACTGAAGTCACTAGATTTAAATGAATCTTCATACCATGGCCTGTCTTCTTTATGTTGAGTGCACAGACCAGGCCTCTGTCTGCCTGTTGGACTGAGAGATGACAAATGCATATTTCTTATTTGGAGGGGGGGGGGTTTACTGGAAGCTAGACCTCTTTACCTGTGGTTGTCCATGCACAAATCAGTTGTTCCAAATGCCAAAAGTGAAATGTCCATAAACTTAGACAACAGGGCTCTGAGATTTAATGAAATCTTTGCTGCATTTGAATGCGTAATCACTGTTTTTGCTGCTGCCAGCATTTTAATTATAACAGTGTCTCTGGTCTTCAGCACAAACTTAATTATAGCTTAATTATCAAATGGTGTTTCTGCTTATTGTGTTTCTTTTCATATAAGCAGCACATAGTGTCTCGCTTTTACTCTGTAAAAGAGAAAATGCCGATTCTTTTAAAAGCTGTAGAAAGTTAGAGAGATACTATAACAAATGATGTATGAGTAAAGGATGAAAAGAACAGAGTATGTTTACCTTCAAGAGAAGATTAAGGGAGCCATGATAGATTGCTCTGTATTCTTCATATATTTAAAAGAAAAGCTACAAAGCAAAGAATGTTTGGTAGGACTAATGAGGGAAGAGCTAGAAGCAGTAGGTTCATTTTCATTTTATGTAGGGTATTCATATCCCACCTTTCTGCTATACACAAAGCATTCAAGGGAGCCAACAACTATAAAGATGTACACATACTCTAATAAAATCAAATAATGAAACACATCCACATAAAATCCAACAGCAGCTTCATCAGGAGATAAGAGAAACAAGAAAGGAGCCAATAAAATTGCTAATGAAAACTGCAAGCAGTAGCAACATCAAAAAGGGAGAAAAAATTTTATACACACACTCCCACCCTCCACCACAGGAACATTTTAATGAAGTGTTGGAAGGTGGGGAGAGAGAAGACTGGGCAAGCTTTCTGTTCTGCTCACCCTCTTTGTCAGAAACTGCAGAAAAGCAGATCCACACTGTGCGTTATGAAAAACATCCTTTGGGTCTATGTAATTGCTGTAATGTAGATGTCCTGCTATACTCATATTATGGCCAATCCAGCTCCCATAGCACAGGCAGAGTTCTTGGCCTTTTCTGCACAAATCCCCAAAAATATTTGTCCACACACACTCACCCCCTCAAAAAGATTCTTGGCCACCATTTTGTGATTTCTCCCTTTTTTGTTGTTGTTGCTGAGTATGTTGTCCAGTCTGTGCTTCACTGCTTCACAATGGGGTGTGTGATCCTCTGTGCCTTCTACAATCCATCTGTCAAAAATTAGCTACCCCAAAATGACAAAAGCAAACAGAAAGGCTCCAGAAACAGGAGAGGGGGAATGGAGAGCGAGTTCACAAAATGGTGCCAAGGGGGAGTTCAGTGAAGACAGAGGTGCGTGGGAAACGTCTTACAGTGACCACACAGGTAAATAAAGCCACTTGGATTGATCTAATTTGAAGATCACATATTGATCTGCTCCTGATGTCTGTAGGGACCATGGACAAAAGAGGAGGAAGTTTCAGTTCTTGCGGGTCTCAAGAACATCAAAAAGCAGGAATCCTGGAAAAAAAAGTGCAAGTTCGTGTGATGCAATGTAAAGGTAACAAAATAATAGAACCCTCTTCAGAATTAGACTTTAGTTTGCCTATGAATAAATAAAAAGAAATGAAAATCTTGAGCATTTTCAGCCCACGAATAATTTCAAAGAGGGTTTTATTTTTGTTTGTTTCTATTGTACTTTGTGTTGGTGCACTGTTCTACACCACCGAAACAAAGAAACAGAAACCCCTTCAAACTTAGCCCTTTGTTTACCAAAGAGTAGTTAAGAGGGTTTCTATTTTTCCCCCCTGTGGTACAGAAGAGTGCTTCATGCTTCAATACCTTAGAAACACAAAAATAATATACATCTCTTCGAACGTACCCCTTGGTATGTCAGAAAACTAAAAACAAATATAAAACAATATGTTTAGGGTTAATTTTGACAGGGTTCCTTCCAACTGTCTTTTGTTTAACATTTGCAACACAGAGATGTGCTTTTCCTAAGATCCCTGGACCTCAGGGTTCTACATTTGTAGAGCTAAGGAACTTCACTGGAACTGTGTCCTTCGTCTATATGGTTACTGAGGAAAATTGGAACAATTCAAAACACATTGACAAAACACTTTCCCAAACTGCTTTGGGTAATTTAGGAAAGATTGCACCCCATGCAGATTTGAGAAAATGCATAAACTGACAAAGAGAAAATACAGAAAGGGGTTTACCAGTGATGCTATGCAAAAGTTCCCAAAAAAACCTTTGCAGAGCAAGGTTTCTGCACAAATTTTCTAAAACATTTTGAGGAAGGAAATAACATCTTTTCTCTGTGGGGTTCTGCATTGTTTTTACTCCTTTTGGTTCTCAAAATGTTTCATTTGTACAATATCTTTAAAAAATGCCCTTTGAAATCAGTTGTTTAGTTGAAACATTTTCAAAAGTGGAATGTATTGTCGAAGGCTTTCATGGCTCAAATCACTAGAGTGTTGTGGGTTTTCTGGACTGTATGGCTATGTTCCAGTAGCATTTTCTGCTGACATTTTGCCTGCATCTGTTGCTGGCATCTTCAGAGGTGCCACTAAGAATGGAGGGGAGGACAGTTGAAACAGAAAAACAGCTGACAGAGTTAAGCACCTTCTTTCCTATCAGGGTTGCCGCCCTCAAATATCCAGGAATTTCCTAACCTGAAACTGACCTTCCTTCAAAGCTGGTACTCTGGCAGAGTGTCAGGATCCTGACCGTTGGGAATGGCTGTGGCTCCTGCAGCAACACTAGGTCTTCACTGCACTCTGTGATCCTTCATTATTTGTACTCTTCCCTAGTTTGATAACTATTATAACTGATCTCCAGACTTCAGGGATAGTTGTCCTGGAAGTGATGGCTGCTTTGGAGGAAGGGCTCTATGACATCACACCCCACTGTCATCCCTCCCCTCCCCAGGATCCCCCCTCCCAAATCGGTAGTAATTTTTCAATCTGGAAATGTGGAAAACCCTAAGAAGTAGCATTTTTTTTTGCATTAGTTTATATCTGTGTACTTTCTAGGAAGATGCATTTATGATATACAAGTGGAAGGGCAATGAACTGCTTTTCAAATAAATAATTAAATCAAGAGGGAAGACATTTTTATGCAATTGATTTGGAGCAAGGTCTTGTGCTTTCCCTCTTCCCAGTCATTTATGTTTCGCCTCCTTCATTAGCTGAGCCTTTTAAGTGGGGAATTTGTGACCGTCACCTAAATTCTGTATTAATTAAATCTGCTATTTTAACATGCCAACTTCATGGTCACATTTACTGATCAGTTTTAATCTTCTCCCCTGTATTTCTGGCAAATGCATCAAATGTATTCAGTTGTATGTAAGTGCAACTGCACTTTTAAAAAAACAACCCTGTCACAAAATTCTAATCAAGGGAATGAACATATACAAGATAAAATCTCATGCAAATACATGTCCCAAGATAGTGTGTGCAAGAAGGAAGTTAAAATAAAAGAAAACACTGCAGAAATGTAGCATTAGACAAAATGTAATTTCTTGTTTTGTTTGTTTTTGTGGTCATGGTAAAAGAGAAATGTCTTAACCATTAACATAAAACAGGCAAATCATATCCTATCCTCAGTTATTCATTTGCCTCATTTAGACCTTTATACTTCTTATACAGTTTAAATTACATATCCCTGGCCCCCGGGAAGTCCATCTGGCCTCAACAAGAGTCTGGACTTTTTTGGCCCTGACTCCAGCCTGGTGGAACACTCTGTCTAAGGAGACCAGGGCCCTGCAGGACCTTATGCAGTTCCTCAGGGCCTGAATGAAGGAACTGTCACCTTTGATCTGTCAGTCTTTGCTCAGTGATATTTGAATCTGGGTAGTGTCATTTCCACAATTTGTACATCCGCCTCAAGTATCCTCATTTTTCTGGCTCTGAGTTGTAGTAACAAGCCATGATGGCACAATTTTCTTGTGCTCTATACTTCTTTCTTTTGGATGGTTGGTCCACTTTTAGCCCACTTGTTGACACATGCCCAGGGACCCCAGCATGCAACGTGGGCCTTGTTAACCCACACGATGACCAATGTGGTATGAAATAATTTTTCATTTGTATCATCATATTGTATGGGTTGGTGGATACTCTTAGTCTGGTTTCTCAGTTGAAACCTGTCTGGCTTGGGAGCCCCTTCTGGTAGTATACCTCCAGCATAGGTCTCAATGTCATCAAAGCACACAAGCCCCTTCCCCACAACAAGGGGGTGCCCGTGATGATGAGGATGAGGATGAGGATGAGGATGAGGATGAGGATGAGGATGAGGATTGATTGATTGATTGATTATTATTATTATTTCTGGCATTGACATATAGGCACTGGTACATTAATTCCTTCTCTAAGGATTCTTGCCTCCCTCAGTCCTTGTGTTTCCTCACATGACCCTTTTTTGTTGCCCTGTGAATGATCCACAGGTTCAATAGCAGTGTTTGCATATTCCTCTATGGTCGTTACCATAGAGACTGGGAAAATTCTTAGCCTTTCATAATTGATGCCACCCTCTCATTTTTCCCAGTCCTCAAATTATTGAGGGTTAGGCCTAAGGTGGGGGTGGGAATTTGCCACTGTTACTGGCCAAATAGTAAATCCACTTGTAGTAGATATATACACAACCAGAATGAAATTCTTCATGGTACCTACAAAATAATAAGACAACATTTTCTGTTTTTACAGATAACCTAATAACCCAGGGATACCCAATAACTTCATGGTAAATCTATGTTCCAGCTCTTCATTGCATCCATTCACTGTACTAGCCATTTTTTCTACTCTTAAAACTCATTTACCTCCATTCAAAAGTGTCATCTCATGCCACATTCCTTTAAATTATTGATCTTGACACTGAAGCTGTAATTGCCATGTAGAGCTTGGTGAGCTATTCTTGTCTGTGCTGAACTTCTTCATGAGAAAACCATTGTGTCTCTCATTAACAGTCTAGAGGATACGAGATGGGAGGAAGAGAGAATGGCATGCATGATTAAGAACTGCAGAAGCTGTACACCCCTGGGGGGGGGGGGGGTGGAGGGGGGGGGGGGTGGGGGGGGGGGGGGGTGGGGGGGGGGGGGGGTGGGGGGGGGGGGGGGTGGGGGGGGGGGGGGGTGGGGGGGGGGGGGGGTGGGGGGGGGGGGGGGTGGGGGGGGGGGGGGGTGGGGGGGGGGGGGGGTGGGGGGGGGGGGGGGTGGGGGGGGGGGGGGGTGGGGGGGGGGGGGGGTGGGGGGGGGGGGGGGTGGGGGGGGGGGGGGGTGGGGGGGGGGGGGGGTGGGGGGGGGGGGGGGTGGGGGGGGGGGGGGGTGGGGGGGGGGGGGGGTGGGGGGGGGGGGGGGTGGGGGGGGGGGGGGGTGGGGGGGGGGGGGGGTGGGGGGGGGGGGGGGTGGGGGGGGGGGGGGGTGGGGGGGGGGGGGGGTGGGGGGGGGGGGGGGTGGGGGGGGGGGGGGGTGGGGGGGGGGGGGGGTGGGGGGGGGGGGGGGTGGGGGGGGGGGGGGGTGGGGGGGGGGGGGGGTGGGGGGGGGGGGGGGTGGGGGGGGGGGGGGGTGGGGGGGGGGGGGGGTGGGGGGGGGGGGGGGTGGGGGGGGGGGGGGGTGGGGGGGGGGGGGGGTGGGGGGGGGGGGGGGTGGGGGGGGGGGGGGGTGGGGGGGGGGGGGGGTGGGGGGGGGGGGGGGTGGGGGGGGGGGGGGGTGGGGGGGGGGGGGGGTGGGGGGGGGGGGGGGTGGGGGGGGGGGGGGGTGGGGGGGGGGGGGGGTGGGGGGGGGGGGGGGTGGGGGGGGGGGGGGGTGGGGGGGGGGGGGGGTGGGGGGGGGGGGGGGTGGGGGGGGGGGGGGGTGGGGGGGGGGGGGGGTGGGGGGGGGGGGGGGTGGGGGGGGGGGGGGGTGGGGGGGGGGGGGGGTGGGGGGGGGGGGGGGTGGGGGGGGGGGGGGGTGGGGGGGGGGGGGGGTGGGGGGGGGGGGGGGTGGGGGGGGGGGGGGGTGGGGGGGGGGGGGGGTGGGGGGGGGGGGGGGTGGGGGGGGGGGGGGGTGGGGGGGGGGGGGGGTGGGGGGGGGGGGGGGTGGGGGGGGGGGGGGGTGGGGGGGGGGGGGGGTGGGGGGGGGGGGGGGTGGGGGGGGGGGGGGGTGGGGGGGGGGGGGGGTGGGGGGGGGGGGGGGTGGGGGGGGGGGGGGGTGGGGGGGGGGGGGGGTGGGGGGGGGGGGGGGTGGGGGGGGGGGGGGGTGGGGGGGGGGGGGGGTGGGGGGGGGGGGGGGTGGGGGGGGGGGGGGGTGGGGGGGGGGGGGGGTGGGGGGGGGGGGGGGTGGGGGGGGGGGGGGGTGGGGGGGGGGGGGGGTGGGGGGGGGGGGGGGTGGGGGGGGGGGGGGGTGGGGGGGGGGGGGGGTGGGGGGGGGGGGGGGTGGGGGGGGGGGGGGGTGGGGGGGGGGGGGGGTGGGGGGGGGGGGGGGTGGGGGGGGGGGGGGGTGGGGGGGGGGGGGGGTGGGGGGGGGGGGGGGTGGGGGGGGGGGGGGGTGGGGGGGGGGGGGGGTGGGGGGGGGGGGGGGTGGGGGGGGGGGGGGGTGGGGGGGGGGGGGGGTGGGGGGGGGGGGGGGTGGGGGGGGGGGGGGGTGGGGGGGGGGGGGGGTGGGGGGGGGGGGGGGTGGGGGGGGGGGGGGGTGGGGGGGGGGGGGGGTGGGGGGGGGGGGGGGTGGGGGGGGGGGGGGGTGGGGGGGGGGGGGGGTGGGGGGGGGGGGGGGTGGGGGGGGGGGGGGGTGGGGGGGGGGGGGGGTGGGGGGGGGGGGGGGTGGGGGGGGGGGGGGGTGGGGGGGGGGGGGGGTGGGGGGGGGGGGGGGTGGGGGGGGGGGGGGGTGGGGGGGGGGGGGGGTGGGGGGGGGGGGGGGTGGGGGGGGGGGGGGGTGGGGGGGGGGGGGGGTGGGGGGGGGGGGGGGTGGGGGGGGGGGGGGGTGGGGGGGGGGGGGGGTGGGGGGGGGGGGGGGTGGGGGGGGGGGGGGGTGGGGGGGGGGGGGGGTGGGGGGGGGGGGGGGTGGGGGGGGGGGGGGGTGGGGGGGGGGGGGGGTGGGGGGGGGGGGGGGTGGGGGGGGGGGGGGGTGGGGGGGGGGGGGGGTGGGGGGGGGGGGGGGTGGGGGGGGGGGGGGGTGGGGGGGGGGGGGGGTGGGGGGGGGGGGGGGTGGGGGGGGGGGGGGGTGGGGGGGGGGGGGGGTGGGGGGGGGGGGGGGTGGGGGGGGGGGGGGGTGGGGGGGGGGGGGGGTGGGGGGGGGGGGGGGTGGGGGGGGGGGGGGGTGGGGGGGGGGGGGGGTGGGGGGGGGGGGGGGTGGGGGGGGGGGGGGGTGGGGGGGGGGGGGGGTGGGGGGGGGGGGGGGTGGGGGGGGGGGGGGGTGGGGGGGGGGGGGGGTGGGGGGGGGGGGGGGTGGGGGGGGGGGGGGGTGGGGGGGGGGGGGGGTGGGGGGGGGGGGGGGTGGGGGGGGGGGGGGGTGGGGGGGGGGGGGGGTGGGGGGGGGGGGGGGTGGGGGGGGGGGGGGGTGGGGGGGGGGGGGGGTGGGGGGGGGGGGGGGTGGGGGGGGGGGGGGGTGGGGGGGGGGGGGGGTGGGGGGGGGGGGGGGTGGGGGGGGGGGGGGGTGGGGGGGGGGGGGGGTGGGGGGGGGGGGGGGTGGGGGGGGGGGGGGGTGGGGGGGGGGGGGGGTGGGGGGGGGGGGGGGTGGGGGGGGGGGGGGGTGGGGGGGGGGGGGGGTGGGGGGGGGGGGGGGTGGGGGGGGGGGGGGGTGGGGGGGGGGGGGGGTGGGGGGGGGGGGGGGTGGGGGGGGGGGGGGGTGGGGGGGGGGGGGGGTGGGGGGGGGGGGGGGTGGGGGGGGGGGGGGGTGGGGGGGGGGGGGGGTGGGGGGGGGGGGGGGTGGGGGGGGGGGGGGGTGGGGGGGGGGGGGGGTGGGGGGGGGGGGGGGTGGGGGGGGGGGGGGGTGGGGGGGGGGGGGGGTGGGGGGGGGGGGGGGTGGGGGGGGGGGGGGGTGGGGGGGGGGGGGGGTGGGGGGGGGGGGGGGTGGGGGGGGGGGGGGGTGGGGGGGGGGGGGGGTGGGGGGGGGGGGGGGTGGGGGGGGGGGGGGGTGGGGGGGGGGGGGGGTGGGGGGGGGGGGGGGTGGGGGGGGGGGGGGGTGGGGGGGGGGGGGGGTGGGGGGGGGGGGGGGTGGGGGGGGGGGGGGGTGGGGGGGGGGGGGGGTGGGGGGGGGGGGGGGTGGGGGGGGGGGGGGGTGGGGGGGGGGGGGGGTGGGGGGGGGGGGGGGTGGGGGGGGGGGGGGGTGGGGGGGGGGGGGGGTGGGGGGGGGGGGGGGTGGGGGGGGGGGGGGGTGGGGGGGGGGGGGGGTGGGGGGGGGGGGGGGTGGGGGGGGGGGGGGGTGGGGGGGGGGGGGGGTGGGGGGGGGGGGGGGTGGGGGGGGGGGGGGGTGGGGGGGGGGGGGGGTGGGGGGGGGGGGGGGTGGGGGGGGGGGGGGGTGGGGGGGGGGGGGGGTGGGGGGGGGGGGGGGTGGGGGGGGGGGGGGGTGGGGGGGGGGGGGGGTGGGGGGGGGGGGGGGTGGGGGGGGGGGGGGGTGGGGGGGGGGGGGGGTGGGGGGGGGGGGGGGTGGGGGGGGGGGGGGGTGGGGGGGGGGGGGGGTGGGGGGGGGGGGGGGTGGGGGGGGGGGGGGGTGGGGGGGGGGGGGGGTGGGGGGGGGGGGGGGTGGGGGGGGGGGGGGGTGGGGGGGGGGGGGGGTGGGGGGGGGGGGGGGTGGGGGGGGGGGGGGGTGGGGGGGGGGGGGGGTGGGGGGGGGGGGGGGTGGGGGGGGGGGGGGGTGGGGGGGGGGGGGGGTGGGGGGGGGGGGGGGTGGGGGGGGGGGGGGGTGGGGGGGGGGGGGGGTGGGGGGGGGGGGGGGTGGGGGGGGGGGGGGGTGGGGGGGGGGGGGGGTGGGGGGGGGGGGGGGTGGGGGGGGGGGGGGGTGGGGGGGGGGGGGGGTGGGGGGGGGGGGGGGTGGGGGGGGGGGGGGGTGGGGGGGGGGGGGGGTGGGGGGGGGGGGGGGTGGGGGGGGGGGGGGGTGGGGGGGGGGGGGGGTGGGGGGGGGGGGGGGTGGGGGGGGGGGGGGGTGGGGGGGGGGGGGGGTGGGGGGGGGGGGGGGTGGGGGGGGGGGGGGGTGGGGGGGGGGGGGGGTGGGGGGGGGGGGGGGTGGGGGGGGGGGGGGGTGGGGGGGGGGGGGGGTGGGGGGGGGGGGGGGTGGGGGGGGGGGGGGGTGGGGGGGGGGGGGGGTGGGGGGGGGGGGGGGTGGGGGGGGGGGGGGGTGGGGGGGGGGGGGGGTGGGGGGGGGGGGGGGTGGGGGGGGGGGGGGGTGGGGGGGGGGGGGGGTGGGGGGGGGGGGGGGTGGGGGGGGGGGGGGGTGGGGGGGGGGGGGGGTGGGGGGGGGGGGGGGTGGGGGGGGGGGGGGGTGGGGGGGGGGGGGGGTGGGGGGGGGGGGGGGTGGGGGGGGGGGGGGGTGGGGGGGGGGGGGGGTGGGGGGGGGGGGGGGTGGGGGGGGGGGGGGGTGGGGGGGGGGGGGGGTGGGGGGGGGGGGGGGTGGGGGGGGGGGGGGGTGGGGGGGGGGGGGGGTGGGGGGGGGGGGGGGTGGGGGGGGGGGGGGGTGGGGGGGGGGGGGGGTGGGGGGGGGGGGGGGTGGGGGGGGGGGGGGGTGGGGGGGGGGGGGGGTGGGGGGGGGGGGGGGTGGGGGGGGGGGGGGGTGGGGGGGGGGGGGGGTGGGGGGGGGGGGGGGTGGGGGGGGGGGGGGGTGGGGGGGGGGGGGGGTGGGGGGGGGGGGGGGTGGGGGGGGGGGGGGGTGGGGGGGGGGGGGGGTGGGGGGGGGGGGGGGTGGGGGGGGGGGGGGGTGGGGGGGGGGGGGGGTGGGGGGGGGGGGGGGTGGGGGGGGGGGGGGGTGGGGGGGGGGGGGGGTGGGGGGGGGGGGGGGTGGGGGGGGGGGGGGGTGGGGGGGGGGGGGGGTGGGGGGGGGGGGGGGTGGGGGGGGGGGGGGGTGGGGGGGGGGGGGGGTGGGGGGGGGGGGGGGTGGGGGGGGGGGGGGGTGGGGGGGGGGGGGGGTGGGGGGGGGGGGGGGTGGGGGGGGGGGGGGGTGGGGGGGGGGGGGGGTGGGGGGGGGGGGGGGTGGGGGGGGGGGGGGGTGGGGGGGGGGGGGGGTGGGGGGGGGGGGGGGTGGGGGGGGGGGGGGGTGGGGGGGGGGGGGGGTGGGGGGGGGGGGGGGTGGGGGGGGGGGGGGGTGGGGGGGGGGGGGGGTGGGGGGGGGGGGGGGTGGGGGGGGGGGGGGGTGGGGGGGGGGGGGGGTGGGGGGGGGGGGGGGTGGGGGGGGGGGGGGGTGGGGGGGGGGGGGGGTGGGGGGGGGGGGGGGTGGGGGGGGGGGGGGGTGGGGGGGGGGGGGGGTGGGGGGGGGGGGGGGTGGGGGGGGGGGGGGGTGGGGGGGGGGGGGGGTGGGGGGGGGGGGGGGTGGGGGGGGGGGGGGGTGGGGGGGGGGGGGGGTGGGGGGGGGGGGGGGTGGGGGGGGGGGGGGGTGGGGGGGGGGGGGGGTGGGGGGGGGGGGGGGTGGGGGGGGGGGGGGGTGGGGGGGGGGGGGGGTGGGGGGGGGGGGGGGTGGGGGGGGGGGGGGGTGGGGGGGGGGGGGGGTGGGGGGGGGGGGGGGTGGGGGGGGGGGGGGGTGGGGGGGGGGGGGGGTGGGGGGGGGGGGGGGTGGGGGGGGGGGGGGGTGGGGGGGGGGGGGGGTGGGGGGGGGGGGGGGTGGGGGGGGGGGGGGGTGGGGGGGGGGGGGGGTGGGGGGGGGGGGGGGTGGGGGGGGGGGGGGGTGGGGGGGGGGGGGGGTGGGGGGGGGGGGGGGTGGGGGGGGGGGGGGGTGGGGGGGGGGGGGGGTGGGGGGGGGGGGGGGTGGGGGGGGGGGGGGGTGGGGGGGGGGGGGGGTGGGGGGGGGGGGGGGTGGGGGGGGGGGGGGGTGGGGGGGGGGGGGGGTGGGGGGGGGGGGGGGTGGGGGGGGGGGGGGGTGGGGGGGGGGGGGGGTGGGGGGGGGGGGGGGTGGGGGGGGGGGGGGGTGGGGGGGGGGGGGGGTGGGGGGGGGGGGGGGTGGGGGGGGGGGGGGGTGGGGGGGGGGGGGGGTGGGGGGGGGGGGGGGTGGGGGGGGGGGGGGGTGGGGGGGGGGGGGGGTGGGGGGGGGGGGGGGTGGGGGGGGGGGGGGGTGGGGGGGGGGGGGGGTGGGGGGGGGGGGGGGTGGGGGGGGGGGGGGGTGGGGGGGGGGGGGGGTGGGGGGGGGGGGGGGTGGGGGGGGGGGGGGGTGGGGGGGGGGGGGGGTGGGGGGGGGGGGGGGTGGGGGGGGGGGGGGGTGGGGGGGGGGGGGGGTGGGGGGGGGGGGGGGTGGGGGGGGGGGGGGGTGGGGGGGGGGGGGGGTGGGGGGGGGGGGGGGTGGGGGGGGGGGGGGGTGGGGGGGGGGGGGGGTGGGGGGGGGGGGGGGTGGGGGGGGGGGGGGGTGGGGGGGGGGGGGGGTGGGGGGGGGGGGGGGTGGGGGGGGGGGGGGGTGGGGGGGGGGGGGGGTGGGGGGGGGGGGGGGTGGGGGGGGGGGGGGGTGGGGGGGGGGGGGGGTGGGGGGGGGGGGGGGTGGGGGGGGGGGGGGGTGGGGGGGGGGGGGGGTGGGGGGGGGGGGGGGTGGGGGGGGGGGGGGGTGGGGGGGGGGGGGGGTGGGGGGGGGGGGGGGTGGGGGGGGGGGGGGGTGGGGGGGGGGGGGGGTGGGGGGGGGGGGGGGTGGGGGGGGGGGGGGGTGGGGGGGGGGGGGGGTGGGGGGGGGGGGGGGTGGGGGGGGGGGGGGGTGGGGGGGGGGGGGGGTGGGGGGGGGGGGGGGTGGGGGGGGGGGGGGGTGGGGGGGGGGGGGGGTGGGGGGGGGGGGGGGTGGGGGGGGGGGGGGGTGGGGGGGGGGGGGGGTGGGGGGGGGGGGGGGTGGGGGGGGGGGGGGGTGGGGGGGGGGGGGGGTGGGGGGGGGGGGGGGTGGGGGGGGGGGGGGGTGGGGGGGGGGGGGGGTGGGGGGGGGGGGGGGTGGGGGGGGGGGGGGGTGGGGGGGGGGGGGGGTGGGGGGGGGGGGGGGTGGGGGGGGGGGGGGGTGGGGGGGGGGGGGGGTGGGGGGGGGGGGGGGTGGGGGGGGGGGGGGGTGGGGGGGGGGGGGGGTGGGGGGGGGGGGGGGTGGGGGGGGGGGGGGGTGGGGGGGGGGGGGGGTGGGGGGGGGGGGGGGTGGGGGGGGGGGGGGGTGGGGGGGGGGGGGGGTGGGGGGGGGGGGGGGTGGGGGGGGGGGGGGGTGGGGGGGGGGGGGGGTGGGGGGGGGGGGGGGTGGGGGGGGGGGGGGGTGGGGGGGGGGGGGGGTGGGGGGGGGGGGGGGTGGGGGGGGGGGGGGGTGGGGGGGGGGGGGGGTGGGGGGGGGGGGGGGTGGGGGGGGGGGGGGGTGGGGGGGGGGGGGGGTGGGGGGGGGGGGGGGTGGGGGGGGGGGGGGGTGGGGGGGGGGGGGGGTGGGGGGGGGGGGGGGTGGGGGGGGGGGGGGGTGGGGGGGGGGGGGGGTGGGGGGGGGGGGGGGTGGGGGGGGGGGGGGGTGGGGGGGGGGGGGGGTGGGGGGGGGGGGGGGTGGGGGGGGGGGGGGGTGGGGGGGGGGGGGGGTGGGGGGGGGGGGGGGTGGGGGGGGGGGGGGGTGGGGGGGGGGGGGGGTGGGGGGGGGGGGGGGTGGGGGGGGGGGGGGGTGGGGGGGGGGGGGGGTGGGGGGGGGGGGGGGTGGGGGGGGGGGGGGGTGGGGGGGGGGGGGGGTGGGGGGGGGGGGGGGTGGGGGGGGGGGGGGGTGGGGGGGGGGGGGGGTGGGGGGGGGGGGGGGTGGGGGGGGGGGGGGGTGGGGGGGGGGGGGGGTGGGGGGGGGGGGGGGTGGGGGGGGGGGGGGGTGGGGGGGGGGGGGGGTGGGGGGGGGGGGGGGTGGGGGGGGGGGGGGGTGGGGGGGGGGGGGGGTGGGGGGGGGGGGGGGTGGGGGGGGGGGGGGGTGGGGGGGGGGGGGGGTGGGGGGGGGGGGGGGTGGGGGGGGGGGGGGGTGGGGGGGGGGGGGGGTGGGGGGGGGGGGGGGTGGGGGGGGGGGGGGGTGGGGGGGGGGGGGGGTGGGGGGGGGGGGGGGTGGGGGGGGGGGGGGGTGGGGGGGGGGGGGGGTGGGGGGGGGGGGGGGTGGGGGGGGGGGGGGGTGGGGGGGGGGGGGGGTGGGGGGGGGGGGGGGTGGGGGGGGGGGGGGGTGGGGGGGGGGGGGGGTGGGGGGGGGGGGGGGTGGGGGGGGGGGGGGGTGGGGGGGGGGGGGGGTGGGGGGGGGGGGGGGTGGGGGGGGGGGGGGGTGGGGGGGGGGGGGGGTGGGGGGGGGGGGGGGTGGGGGGGGGGGGGGGTGGGGGGGGGGGGGGGTGGGGGGGGGGGGGGGTGGGGGGGGGGGGGGGTGGGGGGGGGGGGGGGTGGGGGGGGGGGGGGGTGGGGGGGGGGGGGGGTGGGGGGGGGGGGGGGTGGGGGGGGGGGGGGGTGGGGGGGGGGGGGGGTGGGGGGGGGGGGGGGTGGGGGGGGGGGGGGGTGGGGGGGGGGGGGGGTGGGGGGGGGGGGGGGTGGGGGGGGGGGGGGGTGGGGGGGGGGGGGGGTGGGGGGGGGGGGGGGTGGGGGGGGGGGGGGGTGGGGGGGGGGGGGGGTGGGGGGGGGGGGGGGTGGGGGGGGGGGGGGGTGGGGGGGGGGGGGGGTGGGGGGGGGGGGGGGTGGGGGGGGGGGGGGGTGGGGGGGGGGGGGGGTGGGGGGGGGGGGGGGTGGGGGGGGGGGGGGGTGGGGGGGGGGGGGGGTGGGGGGGGGGGGGGGTGGGGGGGGGGGGGGGTGGGGGGGGGGGGGGGTGGGGGGGGGGGGGGGTGGGGGGGGGGGGGGGTGGGGGGGGGGGGGGGTGGGGGGGGGGGGGGGTGGGGGGGGGGGGGGGTGGGGGGGGGGGGGGGTGGGGGGGGGGGGGGGTGGGGGGGGGGGGGGGTGGGGGGGGGGGGGGGTGGGGGGGGGGGGGGGTGGGGGGGGGGGGGGGTGGGGGGGGGGGGGGGTGGGGGGGGGGGGGGGTGGGGGGGGGGGGGGGTGGGGGGGGGGGGGGGTGGGGGGGGGGGGGGGTGGGGGGGGGGGGGGGTGGGGGGGGGGGGGGGTGGGGGGGGGGGGGGGTGGGGGGGGGGGGGGGTGGGGGGGGGGGGGGGTGGGGGGGGGGGGGGGTGGGGGGGGGGGGGGGTGGGGGGGGGGGGGGGTGGGGGGGGGGGGGGGTGGGGGGGGGGGGGGGTGGGGGGGGGGGGGGGTGGGGGGGGGGGGGGGTGGGGGGGGGGGGGGGTGGGGGGGGGGGGGGGTGGGGGGGGGGGGGGGTGGGGGGGGGGGGGGGTGGGGGGGGGGGGGGGTGGGGGGGGGGGGGGGTGGGGGGGGGGGGGGGTGGGGGGGGGGGGGGGTGGGGGGGGGGGGGGGTGGGGGGGGGGGGGGGTGGGGGGGGGGGGGGGTGGGGGGGGGGGGGGGTGGGGGGGGGGGGGGGTGGGGGGGGGGGGGGGTGGGGGGGGGGGGGGGTGGGGGGGGGGGGGGGTGGGGGGGGGGGGGGGTGGGGGGGGGGGGGGGTGGGGGGGGGGGGGGGTGGGGGGGGGGGGGGGTGGGGGGGGGGGGGGGTGGGGGGGGGGGGGGGTGGGGGGGGGGGGGGGTGGGGGGGGGGGGGGGTGGGGGGGGGGGGGGGTGGGGGGGGGGGGGGGTGGGGGGGGGGGGGGGTGGGGGGGGGGGGGGGTGGGGGGGGGGGGGGGTGGGGGGGGGGGGGGGTGGGGGGGGGGGGGGGTGGGGGGGGGGGGGGGTGGGGGGGGGGGGGGGTGGGGGGGGGGGGGGGTGGGGGGGGGGGGGGGTGGGGGGGGGGGGGGGTGGGGGGGGGGGGGGGTGGGGGGGGGGGGGGGTGGGGGGGGGGGGGGGTGGGGGGGGGGGGGGGTGGGGGGGGGGGGGGGTGGGGGGGGGGGGGGGTGACTGTTTTGAGTGTGCACTAAACTGAGAGTGAACTGTTTCAGCACGCGTGAGAAAATCCCTGCGCTCCTTCCAAGGAAGTCCACTTGGAATAGAAATACAAATAAGCATTGTTGCACTTGTATTTTATGTATCATTAGAAATATAAGAGGGTAATACATTGAATGCCACTTTAGCAGCATACGTGTGTCTTGTATAATTTTTCCGGTCCGTTTTTTGACAAGCCTACCATTTACCCCTTAGACCCATAAGAACATAAGAAAGAGCCTGCTGGATCAGACCAGAGTCCATCTAGTCCAGCACTCTGCTACTCGCAGTGACCCACCAGGTGCCTTTGGGAGCTCACATGCAAAATGTGAAAGCAATGGCCTTCTGCTGCTGCTGTTCCCGAGCACCTGGTCTGCTAAGGCATTTGCAACGTCAGATCAAGAAGGATCAAGATGGGAAGCCAGAGATCGACTTCTCCTCCATAAATCTGTCCAAGCCCCTTTTAAAGCTATCCAGGTTAGTGGCCATCACCACCTCCTGTGGCAGCATATTCCAAACACCAATCACACATTGCGTGAAGAAGTGTTTCCTTTTTTTAGTCCTAATTCTTCACCTCAGCATTTTCAATGTATGCCCCCTGGTTCTAGTATTGTGAGAAAGAGAGAAAAATTTCTCTCTGTCAACATTTTCTATCCCATGCATAATTTTATAGACTTCAATCATATTCCCCCTCAGACATCTCCTCTCCAAACTAGAGTCCCAAACGCTGCAGCCTCTCCCTCAATCATCCTTGTTGCCCTTCTCTGCACTTTTTCTATCTCTTCAATATCCTTTTTGAGATGTGGCGACCAGAACTGAACACAGTACTCCAAGTGCGGTCGCACCACTGCTTTATATAAGGGCATGACAATCTTTGCAGTTTTATTATCAATTCCTTTCCTAATTATCCCCAGCATAGAGTTTGCCTTTTTCACAGCTGCCATGCATTGAGTTGACATTCCCATGGAACTATCAACTAAGATGCCCAAATCCCTTTCCTGGTCTGTGACTGAGAGCACTGACCCCTGTAGCGTGTATGTGAAGTTTGGATTTTTTGCCCCTATGTGCATCACTTTACATTTTGCTACATTGAGCTGCATTTGCCATTTCTTAGCCCACTCACCTAATTTATCAAGGTCCGCTTGGAGCTCTTCACAATCCTTTGTGGTTCTCACTATCCTACATAATTTGGTATCATCTGCAAATTTGGCCACCACGCTACCCACCCCTATTTCCAGGTCATTTATGGATAGGTTAAAGAGCACTGGTCCCAAAACGGATCCTCTGGGGGACACCACTCCCTACATCTCTCCATTGTGAGAATTTCCCATTTATACCCACTCTTTGTTTCCTGTTTCTCAACCAGTTTTTAATCCATAGGAGGACTTCCCCTCTTATTCCTTGATTGCAGACCCATGTCCATTATGGCTGTTGAAAGCCAGTGAGGGCCCCTTAATGGTAATTATTAATCAAAGTGTGGACCCCTTGATGGTTATTATCAATCTGTTCCTAGGTTCTGGGGTTTTCTCAGCGGGGTTGAAAAGAGCAATGGTAATACCACTTTTAAAGAAGCTGACATTAGACCCATCTGATCCATTCAACTACCATCCTGTATCACATCTCCCATTCCTGGGTAAGGTAGTTGAGAGAGCAGCTGTGGAACAGCTCCATATATTCTTGGAGGATACATCCATTTCAGTCTGGCTTCCAACCTGACCACAGGATGGAAATAACTTTGATCACCCTCATAGATGGTCTCTGAAGGCAACTGGACCAGGGAAGGTCAGTGCTGCTGTTAT
The DNA here is from genome assembly GCF_021028975.2 of Sphaerodactylus townsendi. Lineage (NCBI taxonomy): Eukaryota > Metazoa > Chordata > Lepidosauria > Squamata > Sphaerodactylidae > Sphaerodactylus > Sphaerodactylus townsendi. Next base: position 104,308,219 of record NC_059429.1, read on the forward strand.
TATTAAATCTGGCAGCAGCATTTGATATCAACAATTATTATCTTTTGTCTCATCACCTTGCTGACACTGGAATATGTGGCTAGACTTATTTCTCCAGGGACAGAGGGAAGCACGAAGGGACAGGATGTCACCAGTGGCGTCGAGTCCACAGGGCAGGGGACAACACTCCGGGCAGAACCGCTGTGAAGGCATGGCCGGGCCTTGGAGGGGGCATGGTGGGAGCATTCTGGGGGATTCCAGGGTGTTCCAGGGTGGGCGGCACCCACTGGCATAATGCCCATTGGGCAAGGTGGGCAGCTGCCCAGGGCATCACCTTGTGGGGGGCATCAAAATGCTGAGTTCGTTTTTGGGTATTTTTAGTGGTTTTCCATTTTTGGCCTGCAGGGGGCGCAGTTTTTAGGCTAGCGGCACCAAATTTTTAGCGTATCATCAGGAGACTGTCCTTATGCTACCCCCAAGTTTGGTGAGGTTTGGTTCAGGGGGGCCAAAGTTATGGACCCTCAAAACTGTAGCCCCCATCTCCTATTAGCTCCCATTGGAAACAATGGGGGATAGGGGCACCCCCTTTGGGAGTCCATAACTTTGGACTCCCTGAACCAAACCTCACCAAACTTGGGGGGTAGCATAAGGACAGTCTCCTGATGATACGCTAAAAATGTGGTGCCGCTAGCCTAAAAACTGTGCCCCCTGCAGGCACCAATGTCCTGGTGCAAAATAAATTTGGTTGTAGTGGAGTGGCCGCCCATGGGGGGGGCATCCAACTCAGGTTTTGCCCAGGGCTACAGTTTGCCCAGGGCTGCCTCGTTACGCTCCTGGAGGCACCACAGTTGGGGCACAGAATGTGTGCGTGCCCCGGGTGCAGTTTCCCCTTGCTTCGCCTCTAGATGTCACAACATCACCCAGGTTTTTATCTCATCAAACCATTTACAAAGGCATTATTTATTCCTGTAAATGGAACTTTGCTTTTCCCCAAAAAGATTGCCCCTCTTGTCATTGCCAGAGGATCCATTTTTTCTATAACTAGACACCCACCCACCCCAATCCATGGCAATCCATAGATTTCTTTCTTGAGTCGGATGTCATTTTCCTGCAAGCAACACTTGCCCTTTCTCTTGGACTTCTCTACTTCTGTAATGGTAAGTATTACCTCCATACACCATTTCTATTCTGCAATTACTCATCACTATATTTCCTGGGCTTCTTAAACTATGTCTGCTTCCGAATGTATTTTTATTATTTTTCTAATCCCTTAATAAAAGCTGTACCCCCTTTCATTTCAGTTCTGGTTTTGAGTAGATTTCTTGAGGGATTGACCTCTATATACATTGGTAGAGATCTCTTGCATTGCAGGTCTGTTTTCCCACTAATTCACATATCTATTAAAGGAACAGAACAGACCCATTCAGGTAACAATAGAATTTCCCTTTACTCAGGCTTTTTGCTGAATAATCTTCTATCTTTTTTAGATATTGCGTCTATGGCCTGTTTCTACCATGAGGACTATTTTGTTAACACTATTTTATGTTCACTGATACCGGGGGTGGACGGTATAGAAGTCGAAGAAATAAATAAATAAATAAATAAATAAATAAATAAATAAAGATAGATAGATAGATAGATAGATAGATAGATAGATAGATAGATAGATAGATAGATAGATAGATAGATAGATAGATAGATAGATAGATAGATAGATAGATAGATAGATAGATAGATAGATAGATAGATAGATAGATAGATAGATAGATAGATAGATAGATAGATAATGCAGCTGAATATTGTTTTATGCCTTTTTTGTCCCTAATAGGCTGTGTATTCTTTCCTTGATAGTTTTAATGTTGGTAATTGTTTATCGTGTTTTACTTTATTGTTCTTGCTATGATTTTTGTTATATTTTTCTCCTGGAGCAGGTCTTTGAAGAAGGCACAATAAATTCTCTAAATAAATAGTGGATGTTCAGTATGAATATGTTTGTCTGCCCACTGATGTCTAAAATACTGGCAGAGTAAAGAGTATATGTGTGTGTGTGTTTTTAATGGAAATACTACACACAGGACAGGGGAGATTTAAAATCTGCCCCCTTCCATCCTATACTCGACTGCTTTCAGCATTTTTCTCACAGTTTGCTTTCTCCTGGTATTGGAACTTGCAGAAAGATACTGGAAGCAACAGAGAACAGGGTATTATATCTGGTTCTGTCATAAACAGCTCTGTACTTTGTGTTTAATAACAATAACTCCATACGGCCATCTAGTTCTTTGTTGCAACAGTGTGAAATACACGGTACAATTCCTGTGGTAGTTTTAAAGAATTTAGTCTTGGCTTGTATTGCAAAGTGAATTTAGAAGCTAATGCATGAGAGGGGACATGATTTAGCTCCCTTCAACCATACATTTTCAAGACAAGTGAGAAGCAGAGGGGGTTTCCCATTGCCTTCCTCTGTAGAGTCTTCCTTGGTGAGCTCCCTTCTAAGAAATGGCCCTATTTAGGTTCTGAAATCTGTCAAGATTAGGATATACCATGATGCCTTCCCTCCTGCTTGTTTTTACAGCCTCTATTATACAAGGGAAAGCGCATCATGTAGCGATGGTGGCAGAGCAACTTTGAGGCACAGAAAACAAGGGTTGTGATTGCTCCCATACACTCTCTTCTCTGTGCATCTTTTTTTGAGAGCCAGTATAATATAGTGGTTAAGAGTGGCGGACTCTAATCTGGAGAAGCAGCTTTGATTTCCCATTCTTCCACATTAAGCCTGCTAGGTGACCTTGGCCAGTCAAAGTTCTCTCAAAAGTCTCACAGTCCCACCTACCTCACAAGATGCCTGTTGTGGGGAGAGGAAGGAAAAGGAGTTTGTAAGATTTGAGATTCCTTAAAGGCAGAGAAAAGCACAATATAAAATTATTCTTCTCTGATTTATACTACAACTGTATCATAGGCTGTATCATGTACCAAATCTGGTATCACCAACCAGAGGAACTAATAGATTACATTGGTTTTCAGCATGGAGCATCACATTCACATAGCTGGCCCCATCCAGAATCTTTTAAATGAAAAATTGAAACCATTTTTCACTGTCTCCTCTTCTCACTTTCTGTTTGGGCATTCATATTTGAAGCTCCAGAGAGGTTTCTCAATTTAAAAATTAGAAGCTATGGAATCTCAGCTCTATGCAGGCCCATCAGTGTGATGTACAGAGACCAATAAGAACACCAGTCACAACAAAATCCTAGACAAATTTTCATCACCTTCCTCATTTCTCATACACAGTTACTCATTTCTTCTCCTTCAGGTTGACTGATAGATTTTGGTGTTTCCACAGTTTACCTGATAGACACATTTCTAATTTTCACTCGTAGAAGTCTCTCATCGGTTCAAAGAATTAGCATGGTTTTAAAAGACAACAAGTGACTAAGAGGGCTGGTATTCAATTCCTAGCCTTCTTAGGTCCAAAACAGCACATGATGTTAGATTAAGAATTTGAATGCATACACCCCTTTCCTGTAAGGCACTGGTGTCAAACTCACGGCCCTCAAGATGTTATGGACTACAGTTCCCATCATCCCCTGCCAGCATGGGGATGATGGGACCTGTAGTCCATAACATCTGGAGGGCCACAAGTTTGACACCTATGCTGTAAGGAGACTCATGGCAGCTTACAAACTCCTCTCTCTTCCTCTCCCCACAACAGACATCTTGTGAAATGGGTGGGACTGAGAGAGTTTGGAAGAATTGTGACTAGCCCAAAGTCATCCAGCAGCCTTCATGTGTAGGAGCAGGAACACAAATCCAGATAAGGGTCCCCTGCTCAAATGGAGGAGTAGGGAATCAAGCCCAGTTCTCCAGATTAGAGTCTATCTGCTGTTAACCACATTGGCTGTCATCTTGCTGGAGGTTTGTGACTGGATCCCCCAACATATAACATACATAATCAGTTGGGAAGGATGGCAATATGGGTCAGGGGTCAGGGCTATGGTGCTGGGTGAAGGGGATTTAACTCCTCACAAGTCAAAAATGACTTCCTGACCTACTTTAAACCCCATTTGAGATGAAACAGGCCAGAATTAAAGCATTGGCAGTTGAGTTAATTTAAAACAAGGTTGTCAAGTATTTTTCTGGCACAGTTCATGTGCCTTTAGAATGGCCAGCCTCCAGGTGGCACTTGGAGATGGTCCACTATTACAGTTGATCTCCAGACAACCAAGAAAATAGCAGCCTGGGAGTGTGTGTTCTGGTATTATCCCTGATGAACCATCAAAACCATCAAAGTTATCCCTCCCTTACCCCATCACCCCCAGGCTTTACTTCCAAAATATCCAGGTATTTCCCAGCCAAGAGTTGGCAACCCTCTGTGCTTTGATAGCTATCTGAGATACATAAACTAACTCAGTCAATTAAAGCTATTGCTGGCATGAAAATGAAGCCACAGCAAAAGCATCAAAAGCTTTCCTTGCTAAGCATCTTTCTATCAAGCAGCTCTGATAGGCACAGGGGCAGCCAGGTCAAAAAAGAAGGTAGCAAATCCAGTTTGAACAGTCAGTTGTTCATGGAAGGTTTATATGAGAGAAGTTAATGATTTTGTTTTTGTTTCAGAGTCAGCATAGCCTAGTGGTTCCTTTGCAATTGCATCAGAGTTATCTGAACAATCATTCTGTGGTTCACATCCAGTGGACACTGGCTCTTTCTGCACAGCAGAAATAAAACATCTTGCAGACATTTTAAAAACCTATGGCTTTTTTTTTTGTCTGCACAGAGCGGACAAAAAAAGTGTTGCCAGTCAAAACAGTTCTTTTTCCGCCTCCCCCCACATCCACTAGCTGACTGAATTTTGATGGTTCATTTTGTCGCATCCACCATTTTGTGCAGAAGAGATTCTCCATCCCTACCTCCATTTGCTGAAGGTTTACCATGGAGGTTTCCTCTGCTAGCAGCTTATCTGCATGCAACTTCACTGTGAAAAGTACATGAATAAAGTTTTTCTGCCTAACAATCCCACATATCTGTCTTTCCCCCCTTTTCTCCTTTTGTGTTGAGAGAGGTGTCTTTGTAGCTATGATGACATCATCTGAGAATTGTAGCTTCTCAGAGGGCTGGTCTACCTCCCATTGAGAAGCAATGGGTAGACCTGTATTTCCAATTGGGGGTAGACCTGCTCCTTGGAAGGCTGGTCTATACACAATTGAAAGTAAGGTAGACCAGCCCTCCGAGTGGCTGCAGTTCTCATATTATGTCATGAAGACACCTCCCTCAAAACAAAACAAAAAAACAAAATGTCCATGGGATCTCCAGGCAAAACAAACTTTATTCATGTACTTTTTACAGTGAAATTGCATGTAGATGAGCTGCTAGCAGAGAAAACCTCTATGAAAAACTTTCAGCAAATGGAGCAGGGATGAAGAATCTCTGCAGCACAAAATGGTGGGCACAGGTGGCAAAAATGAAAGTAAGTGGTTTTAAATTACTGGGTGGGTAAAATAATATATTTCCTGCTCACCTGCGCTCTGTACAGCAAGCTGGAAATGACTTGATCCTGTCATGGGGAAAAAAGATAGCTAGTTTAGTAACTTTTGAAAAAACCTGGGTTGGGAGAAAAAACTCCTGAAGATGTCTTGGGGGAGAAAGCTGTGTAGAGTTCCTCCCCAAAATGCTTTTTGTAATGTCTTCAAGATGTTATATTTGCGCTGTGCAGGATTGGCTACTGTCTGATCTTTAAGATCAAATAGTCCAGACACTGAATATGATCAAGTGAACTCCAATTTACTCTGCTCTTTTTATAGACTACCATCATCTGATCAGCTACATACGTTAAACAGACTCGAAGCTTTGCATTCCAATCTGAAAACCATTGCTTTGTTAAACTACAACAACAAATTGCCAGAGGCCACGAATCCTGATGTCAGCTTCTAAGAATTCTTCTTGTCCCTACACTCTTCTCCAAACCAGCACCATAAAGGTACAAGAAGACTTTTGTGCTATTATTCCTATTAAAGTCAAAGATCCAACATCTTCTAGACCAATGATTCCCCTTGAGTCACATATTGTAATTGAAACAGTGTTCTACTGTGTTCAACCTTCTGACCAATCTTCAAGATGAATAGTCCTGGAAATAGTCTCATGAAACCTAGCTGGCTGTTTCAACCCTTGAGGTCCAAGACTTTATTAGTGTCTATGACATCATTCTGTTACAAGAAACCTAGTGTATGGAACATTTTTTTTTAGGTTTTATAACTCATGTTAGCCCTATCATTCCTAGATCTAGAGGCAGACCTAAGGGTGACTTTGCTTGTTTAATTTCTTCTCTCAGATGCCCTAAGGCAGATCTGATTTTAGGTCTAGAATATATACGGGCCATTAAACATGATTTTGAAACTGATTGTTGTGGGTTTTCTGGGCTGTGTGGCCATGGTCTGGACCATGAAAACCCACAACAACCAGTTGAATCCAGCCATGAAAGCCTTTGACAATACAATGATTTTGAAAGCTACTCTTTGATCTTGATTACTATTTATATTTCACTGGGGATGTCTATTGACAATTATCCACTGTTGCGAGAGGATATTGTGTCTACGATATCCTGTCCTTAGGTCCAGTTTAGAAACTGCTATACAAGACATTTTACAGTACTGTCCTAAGTATTTCTACCTGAATAGCCCTGAGTAGGATTTTGAGCAGACCTGCTCTGCTAGTTGCTCTAGCAGATTACAAGGTTTTCATTCGAGGATTTTGCTTTAGACTAATATGGCTACTTTCAACTTCATCACTTTTACAGCTGATGGATGACTCTTACGATTTGTTTTCTACTGGATGTAATGCCAGTAGAACGAATTCAGTCCTGTTTCACACCAATTTTACATTTGTAAGGTGAACATGCCCTCTGGTTCCTGTATGAAATCAGAGACAGAAGGGGATCATGTGTATGTATCTGTTTACTGATCTGGGTTTAATGGAATTGATCGAGCTTGTGTATGTTCCTTTATTTTTAAAGTGTTGCCTATGCTAACATCTTGGTTGGTTAAAGTTGTTAAGAGAAATCTTTATATATATTTTTTAAAAGTCTTGGAACCTCAGCCAACACGAACCACACTTTATAATTAGCACTAAACAGACACTGAAGAAACGCGGAAATCAACAGCAGGAGTGGGTGGGTTCACAATTCTAGAGCCAGACGCCAACATTCTGCTTGTGTGATGATGCTGTTCAACACTGTCCAGTAAACCACTTGCATTCTTACCGCTCAACCAGATCTCAGAACTGGTGGAGATTCTGAGCTTCTGATCTCTGAGATGTTTTGTATATTTATGTCACAGAAGATGTTTATGCAGTAGGAAGTAGGGTTACAGTATATACATCTGTCACTTGCTATACTTCATCAACACATCCGTGCCATTAGTTTATCAGTTTCTCCTTCTACTTTTTGAAATTTATTCACTCGGGACCTGCGCCAAATGCAAATTGTTAGATATACTACGAAGAGACTCAAATCATCAATGATACAGCCTAACAGGAGAATTCCCAATGCATGAGAAGGTACACAACCAGTGCAAAGGCTCTTGAAGAATGTCCTTAGGGTTGTCAGGCAATTGTGAGCTTAAGAGGGTAGAGCTGACAACCTTTTGGGACTGCCCCTGCTCCTTCACTGTACTCAGCAGCACAATCTGCAGACATTAGCAGAAGATAATTCTCCCCTGACAAGTGGGGGTTCAGAACATGACAATATGTACAATTAAAACTATACGATCAGACATAAACATTTTAGAAATACAATTCCTACAATATGGCATTATTCTCTTTTTAACCCTGAGGGCAGGGTTAATAACAAATTTAAAAATCAACAAGAACATAAAACATTAAAAAGTCAAAAAACATAAAAACATAAAAAGAGGCCAGCTAGATGGACTACCATTGCTGTCCTCAACCATGGGCCTGGCAAAACAATTCCATCTTACAGGGCCTGTAAAACTGTGATAGGTTCTGCAGGGCCCTGGTCTCCCTGGTCAGTGTGTTCCACCATGGCAGGGGAAGAGTTAAAAAGGCTCCATCCCTGGTCAAGGTCAACTGGACAACTTTTGGGCCAGGGAATCTCCCAGTAGGTTGTTATTAGTTAAGTGTAATGCTGTCAGAGGAGTATAAAGCCTAGGTCCATGCTTTGAAAAGCTGTACCCACTGCTTCCTGCAAATTAAGCTGCCATTAAAGTTTAATTCAGGAAGGATGTCAATAAGTTGGAAGGAGTCCAGTGTAGGGCAATGAAGCTGGTGAAGGGTTTAGATACCATGTCCTATGGAGAGGTTGAAGGAGCAGGGAATCTCTACAGTGGAAAAGAGGAGATCTGATTGCCATCTTGTGATACCTAACAGAATTCCATATGGAGAATAGTCAAGATATGCTTTTGGTCATATTGGATGGCAGAACAGGGCACACAGACTGCAGAATCAGCCATCTCCTCCATGCAGTTGCATCTTCCCTACCTTCCTCAGCAGCCTAATTGGGAATGGAACACATGTGCTATAGAACGAGCCACCTCAGCTGGGCAGTTGAGTCTCCCCAACCTCTGAACAGCAGGATTCACTTGGCTTTGCTTCAGAGGTCAATCACAAGTGATACAGTCCTACCCTAAAAAGAACCATTAAGGCAAAAAAAAAGACAGGTCAACGCTAGGCACTTTGGTTTAAACACAGAATCCTGTGAACAAGTTTCATGTCTTCTATGTAGACTGTGCCACAGGCTATACTTCCTCTTGTGCATCCACTTCCAGTTTTGCGAGATTTGTGGCTTTCAGTGAGCCTTTGCACAAAAAGAAGTGAAAGCACAAGAGGAAGTCAGAAAGTAACCTGTGTACATGGAACTTATTCAGAGGATCCAAGTCAAACCTTCTGCATTTGTGGTGCTCCACATACACAGCTGGATGTAAGATTTGAATATGCTTGTGCAGCTATTGGAAATACCGCCATGATTACTTTATACCTCCATAGAGGCAGAAAGTACTGGTTTGGAGACCTTTCATGCTATTGAGCTAAAAACCCCAAAGAAGCAATACTTTTACTACCACAACACTGAAGAATTTTCTGGCAGTGTCTACACAGAACAAGAAAAATAGGGGACCAGTGAGGATGGCTGAGGGGAGCGGATTTCATTTTGTCCTCCCACACGATTTCTACTTTCCTTTCAATGAAAGCTCCCATAACCTCTCCCATTTCCTTCCTCCTTCTCTTCTCCCCACCCTCTCACCTTTTATCTGCATCATTCTCTTCCATTTTATCTTCATAACACAACCCTGTGAGGCAGATGAGCTTCTATGGCAGAGTGGGTGTTTGAACCTGGATCTCCCAAGATCGTAGTCTGAAACTTTAACCATTACACCACATGGGCTGTGGAGTGGCTGCTGTTGAACAGTAATGAGTAACCAGGTCTAGGTGAGTTATGCAGGTCAGGTAGTGGCAAGTTGCCCAGTGGTTGCTTCCAGGCCAGACCCCTAATCCTCTTCTAAAGACCAGAACAGCCAAACCAGAGGGCTGTTGTAGTACTGTTATAGTTGCCTAATAATGGCCACTGAAGGCAATATTTTTTAAAAAAACAACAAACATTGCCTATGTTATTTGAGGAGATGGGTTTTTTGTTTTGCTTTTTGTAAGATGGGGGGGAGGGGTGAAACATGAGTCTTCTTAGGTTTATAGAAAGATCTATCTTATATGTTCAAGGCTCCAGTCTCTGGATGTAAGTATGTACAGGTTTGGCCCAAGGATAACATCTTGTTATTCAAATGTTAAACAAATACTAACTTCACAATTTTTTAAAATTTAGCATTAAGACTTGGTAGAATCAAATGACCTTCCCTCAGATTTCCCTTTTTCAACTTGTTATCTCTGGCACTGGAGGAAAACAAATGAACTCAATCGTCATTACTGGTGGGATTTAAGAATAGTTGTTGAATACATTATTAACTCATTGTCTCCAAATGTCTAATTTTAACTCATTGCAAAGCCAGTTCTTACTATAGTCGTGCAATAATTCCTCAAGGGATGTATCAGCACTACTGAAGTGTCACAGCATGTAATATTTTTATCAACTTATCCTTTCTCTCAAGTGCAGGCCTAGGGAAAAACAAAATATGCTAATTAGACTTTTTTTAAGGAGCTCATTACCACCACAAGAAGCAAAAAAACACCCAAGTCAATCTTTCTGGAATACCACCTGCTGCCTCTCCTATTTCAAATAAACCTTAATTTCCATTTATCTCTGCTTAGAAATTCCAGTTCAATCAACACCATTGTGGACTGGAGAAACACGCAAGAGTAACACCACTCTTTTTACTAGAATTATTTCTTCTTTATCATCTTGTAAGTCTGTTTACTCTTCTAACCTCACTGTGATTTGTGCTTGAACCCAGGCTGGAAGAAAAAGTGCAGAATTAATATCCTAGCTGCCTAGCACATAATAGACTTTCCACGCAGTATTTCGTTTTGCACCTTGAGGTCTGTTTAAATGAGATACCCACATTTTCTCTCTACCGGTGGAAAAATAACTGGGGGAAGGATTTTGAGCAGGTCAACAGCTGGAAGATAAAAGTTTTAAGCATCCTTCTGCTATTCCTCTACTCAGGTTTGCTGTTCACCAAGGCAAGAGTTGACAAAAAGCAATGGACACGTAACTGGTGGGTAACATCTAATTTGACTATCATTATCATTTCCAGCACAACAAATATCCTATATTTGCATGTACAAAGCATCATGCAAGCTGCGCGTAAATCACAGCATCCAAAAATGAAGCATACATATTGTTGGATATTTAGCAGAATGAGTATAGCATAGCTTAAATGATGCAGCTTAGACATGTGTGCATTTAGCTTCTAAGAAAAATTTACTTCAAAAAATGGGAAACAGGTTACAGATTGACTCCTTTAAAATCTTCTCCAGTATCTTCCTTGGGACAGAGGTCAGACTGGCAGGCCTGTAGTTTCCTGGGTAATCCCCCCATTTTTTTGAAGACTGGGATAACATTCCCTCCTCCAGTCTTGTGGCACTTCTCCCATACTCCAAAAAGTCTTGAAGCTGATAGGAATGGTTCTTTGAGCACTTTCAGGTGCATATCATCTGGCCCATGGGATTTATCCAGTACAGCCAAGTGTTTTTCAACAACCTCTCTGTCTATGACATCAACCAGCAGCCTGGATGTCATGCCTTGCCTACTCCCATCTCTACATTAATCTGTTCTCTTCTTCAGAGAAAAAACTGAGGCAAAATAGGCATTGAGCCTTTCTGCTTTCTCCATCAGAATTTCTCCATATCACCTCTTTTACATTATGTTTGTTTCTCACATATCTGAAGAAGTTTTTCCTGTTGTATTTAGCCTCCCCGGCCAGCCTCAGCTCACTTTGAACTTTGGCCTTTCTGATGGCTGACCTACAGCACCTAGCAACACTTAGATACTCTTCTTTAGAGGTATGTCCTATCCTCCATTTCTTGAACATTTCATTTTCTTTCTTAGTTCATAATGGAATTCTCTGTTCATCTACATTGGCTTCTAAGGTCCCCTACCATGTTTCAGTATAGTTGGAATAGTGATTGCTTGAGCTTGCAAGAGCTCTTGTTTAAGGAGAGCCTTCATTTGTTACTTTCCCTTCCAACTTTCTTGCCCATGGATTCTTGTCATGCCTCTGAGATAATTACAATCTGCCTTGCTAAACTCTAAAATATACATCTGTCTACAAACTTCCTTGGCCTCCCAGAGCAAAAGGTATTCTAGGAGGATATAGTCACTTCCTCCTAAAATCACCCCATCTACCGATTCTTGCCTGTTGGTTGATATTAAATCGAGTATGGCTGAACTCTTCTGTGTTTTCTCTCTCATTTGAAAAAGAAAATTGTTGGCCAGGCTGGTCAGAAAATTGTGTGTCTACTGAGTACTGCCTACCTGCCACCCTCTTCTTAACCACTGTTATTTTTTTTCTCCCTGTTCCATCAGATAGTTCTGTGCAATTTCCACTGCACTTGCACAGTTTTCCAGTTGTCAGATACAAGTCCAAAAATATACATACATATTGTTATGCATTTTCAATTTGACCAGATGGAACAAACATGGAATACAATGGTCATGTTAGCTACATGGAATCTCCACATTCAGAGACAGTATTTATTAGAGTATTAGATCTTTGGGCGATTTCCCACTAGTGATTAATCCTAGGATAGTCACCTGAAATATCCAGGTTTCCTTGTGATCTCCCCACTACTGAACCACGGAATACAGATCAGTCTTGTTTCTGGCGCTCTCCCCCCCCCCCCTTATCATGGGATATTCCTGGACCTATTTGTATATGCACCTTTTTGAAAAAACACTCCAATAGGAGCTAATAGGAGATGGGGCTACACATTTGAGGGTCCATAACTTTGGCCCCCATAAACCAAACTTCACCAAACATGAGTGGTATTATCAGGGGAGCCTCTTACTGATACCACCCAGGTTTTGTAAAGTTTGGTCCAGGGGGTCCAAAGCTATGGACTCTCAAAGGGGGTGCCCCCATGCCCCATTGTTTCCAATGGGAGCTAATAGGAGATGGAGGGTACACATTTGAGGGTCCATAACTTTGGCCCCCATGAACCAAACTTGACCAAACCTGGATCAAGAGGGTCTTCTAAAGATACTCGGAAAGTTTGGTGCTGCTAGCTTAACAATTGCACCCCTGACAGCAGGCACCTTCCCCCCCCCCCAAAGGGCAGGCCTAGTCGTCTTCACTAGAATCATGCTGCAGTGAGGATGTTGGAACCTGGATGACAAGGTGCCAATTCTTTTGAAACTTGGTTGTATCTAGATTAAATTTTCAGTGTGAATTTGGCCTTGGAGAAAGGATGTCTGTTGCTGTGGTTAATTGCTCATGAGATTTGGTTGGCCATTGATGGAAATGGACTAGCTTGACCATGGATTCATCTAGTAAGGCAATGGTTATCTTCTTTCTATACTGCTCACCTTACTACAGCCTTTTTATAAATTATGACCAATAAAATGGAATATCAGACTAGTGGGAAACAGTCTAGGAAACAAACTAGTAGGAGCAGTGAGGCAACCTCAAGGAAAATGCTGAAGGGTATCACTATCTGAAAAATCACAAGCATAATAAAACAGGAGAAGAAAACCGTTCTAGGCAAGTTCCCAGGCCTTCCAAACTAGCATACGTGCCTTTCTTGAGCCTAATCCAAAGATCAAGGGGGTTGTGAGGTTGTTGATGCCTAAGAGATGGGAATTAATGAGGTTCGCCTGTATGTGTTGTCAAGGGAATGAATGGCTCCATTAATCATGGGAGCACAATTGAACAGACTTATCTCTCCAGGGGGAGAAGTGGCTGGGTTCCTGTCATAGTTTAGGATAATTACATAAGACGCAAAAAAAGCACAACAAATGAAGCTATAAATCTCAGAACCTGAGTCATTGGTCCCTAAAGAATAGGGGTACTGTGGAGCAAAAGTATTTGTGTATCAGAATGCCCTGTTAAAAAACGAACAGGTTGGCAGACAATGAGTTCTGTTTCTGGAATTTCTTCTCCAGCTTTATATAAAGATTGATGCTAAAAAATCCATCTCTGTTCACTTCAAATTATACATGGGAAAATGTGGCAATATGTCTTAATAATTGTTGATATCCCTTGAATAGCCCTTGAGTACTGGGAAGTAGGCAGGACGCTACCTTGGCCAACAGTTGAGATCTTTCTCAGAAGTTCTGGTCTCTATATGTTATGAAGATCTTTTAGATAGACAATATGCTCTGGGATTTTATTTGCTATGCTTTTAAAAATTTGGTTGGAGTTGGTATTTATCTTTTAAGTGAAGCTAATCTAATGAGATAAATACCTTTTAAAGGCTTAAGAAAAGGCACAGAGGAGACCTACAGTTATGAGATGCTATAAATAATATATTTTAGAGACCTAGCTTTATACAATCACCATTTCTTAAAATTTAGATCAACAATTTTGATTCAATTAAATAATATCAGGGAAGGAAATACTTATGGCTACTTTCAGAGGGTGTCAATATGAGGCATACAGTGGGAGATCTGCTGACCCACTTTATTGCCACTGCTTCACAGACCAGTGAGAGGGAAATGGGTGGGCCCTTCAGCTGAAACAATGTCACATCCAGTGCAAAACCAGAAGTCATGTCATTGCATCAAGGTAATGCATCACATCAGGAGGTTAGGACAAATATCATCAGTATATGGATACTCCTACCCAGAGACAGCTCCCTATTTAGGAAGAAAACAGATAAAAATTCGTATCCGCACTGTAAATTATTAAATCCTGGTCATCTTAGAAACAATATCCCCTATGGAATTTTTTTAAGGGCCAAGACAAAAAACTCACACAAGAGGGCAGGGGTATCCCATGTCTCCGGGCACACAACATTAGGTCATGTGGGGGGGGGGTGCCAGTGCCGGCCGGGTCCTTGTGCCTGGCCTCTCCTGTGCCGTGGCAACACGGCTGGCAGCCGGCAGCTCCCTCCATGCTGGGGCACCTCTTGCTAGCTGAGCTGTTTGTTGCAGAAGGCAGGGGGGCAGGAGGTGGCCTGCTGCCGCAGCACCCACCTGAACTGCCCACCACCGAGCCCTGCCCTCCCCAGCCTCCCTGCAGGCCAGCTCCTAGGTAGATTTTAGAAAGTCTCACCCACAGACAACTTTAAGTACTTTGAGGCATTTCAAATGTGGCATGTGCACAGCCTGCCCACTGGCTTTTGTGTGCAAAGAAATGTAATCTCCCAAAGAACACTTCTATAGAAATATCACACAATTTACAAACTGCAATACAAAAAATGCTGTTTATTGTATCTTTTGCAAGTGTGAGTTGTCTTATATTGGGCTGACTTGTAGAAAGGTAAAGACTAGAGTGCTTGAGCACTTGTCCCAGATCCATAAAAGGGTCAGAGAAGCACTGCTAGTCGAACACTTTGTCCAATATCAGCACAAGCCTGAATCTCTCAGCTTCTTCATGTTGGCTACAGTGGAAGAAAAAGATGTGCAAAGTAACATTCAACAAGAATTATAAAAGATGGGGACTTTCTACATCCATAGATTATGAACTGTCCAACCTACAGGTCTCAATGCCGATCTGGATTTTTCTACCTTTGTGTGATTTTTACCACTAGTGCTCTCTTGCCTCTCTGACATGAGACATGAGACATCAGCACAGAGAACAATACAGTCCTGACTTGTTATTTTCTGATATTAAAAAATTCTCTGTTTGTCCTGATTTCTTTTGTACAAATGAGGATAGATTCCCCATGTTTGTATATGCATCATGATGGCATCTGTATCTTGCTTTATAGAACTGTAAGAATACCTTGCTGTGGGACAAACCTTAGGCACACCATTAGTAAGTAAGAATCTATAGGGCTTAATGCCATTCTGGTCTTTTCTCCTTTACATAACCTGTACAACTTTAATTGCAAACACCTGCACTCAGGTGTATGTGCTGCATTCCTTTAAATGACTGCCAGAACTCTCTGGCTTCAAGGACATTTTGCAGCTAGAGATAGCAGCACAGAGAGTAATGCAGTCCAAACTAATAATTGGCTGACTTAGAAAATTCTCTGTTCTTCTTGTTGCTACCTTGCAAATATGAAGATACACTCTCCATGTTTAAATAGGTGCTATGATGACATCTGTATTTGTCTTTACAGAATTGTAAGAACATCTTTCTCTGGACAAATTTTATGTACCTTGAAAGTAAAATGGAGGCCCCCTATATTGGTCTAGATATATATATGTATGTATAGTTTTGTTAATTTGCATATTTTCATTGTAGATACCATGTGCCCATGAGCCTTGGAATATTTATCAAGCCAGACACTACCAAATCCTGCAGCTCGTTGTGGGTTTTCTATTGAGCTTAGACAAGCTTTCATGGATGTGAATTGTTAACGACTCTATGCTTTGACATATATTTGTGGAAATTGGGGCATTAGTTGTTTCATAGCCCCGTTTGTAGACTCGGTTCATGCTAGTGATTGAGTAAAGTATTAAACTATTCAATCCTACTGACTGCGAACGGTTGTTTGTGCATTGCTCGCAGTTTTGATAGGCCTTAGATCAAACTGAATATGGATGTTCATTTTCTGTACATATTATAAACTGAAGATTTTTTTGCTACAAAAAGTCTATTGTTGTGCCATTCTCAGAACACTAAGGAGTAACTCCCCTTACTCTTTAGTGAAAAACCCCTCTAAAGGTACTTGGCCAGGGAGATAGCATTTCAAGTACTCATGTAATATGCTTTAATCAAGGTCTGAACTGAGATCTAGATATTAGTTGGAAATCCCAACAGCTTCCTCAGTAGGCAGAACAACAAGTAGGGAGAACATTTAGCATTTAATTGTTGCATGAGCGGATACTAATGCCTTCTTGCCTAACTACCTAAATTGTATCTGTGTTTGAAACTGAGATGTTTGTCTTTACAATACTGCTGTTTGTTTGTTCACCTCCTATCTGATTCTGCCTTCTTTCGGGGTCATGCAGGGTTTTTATCTTCATCTCCAAAAACACACATGGTTTTCTTGGCAGCAATTGCTTATTAAATATCACTTATTGGCACCTGATTGCGTGTTGGAAGCGTAGATACTATTCTCTGAAATGAGCTTGATGAATAGCCAGTGTACACAGTCCTTTCATTCCATGGGACAAGAAAGTAATCACTGGTGGAACTCCATTCAAGGCAGTGCCATCCCACCTGCTATCACTGTGTGATTTTCAGAGAATGATTTGTGATTCATCTGCTTGAATTTACTCTCCCATGGCACAGAATTGTAAGAAACAATACAAATCCTGCTGTTCACATCTTGGCGACTAAACAAAGGATTTAGACTGCAGGGTGGTCAAAATGTCTTAACAGGAGAAAGAGAAAATATTTGAAAGTAAGCTTAATTTAATTTTTTTAATCTGTCATATTTTCAGTTTTCAAAAGTCAATGTGTGCCTCCCAGCAAGATCATTTGAACTTTAAAACACTAGGCCTCATAAGTGCATGGGGCAATAAGAAACTTCTTTGAAATCACTAGTGAAAACTTTGAGTCAGGCAGTAGTAACATTTGGAAAGCTTGCATTTCAAATCTTTGAAAATTCTACCATTCCCCCCAAAGAACAGTACTTTCCTTTCAATAGCACTAGAATGAAAATATTGATTCTATTTTTAACAGTTCTACACACTTTGAAAAAACAGACCCTATTGTATATTTCCACCATTATTTTAGTTTTCAGAATATACAACAGTGTGTGGGTGTTTCAAACTGGTCTTCTAAAGCTTTCATAATTTATTTGTTAAGATTCCTACTTATTAATGCTAATAGATTCACTCATCCTTATCTATCTAAGGAGCCTATTTGTGCTGAAGGAGTGAAGCACTTTACACTGTCTCATAACCCTACCCTCCAGTGGAGGTCTTGACTAGAGATCAGAAAGATAGAAGAGTTCCACTATCGCTGCGCTGCGCAAAACGGATCTCCAGAAAGTGGCTGCTGCCCGGCTGGGATCCACGGTTACTGTGCAAGGTTAATGGTTTCCTCCAACAGGCGGGTTGGAGGAAGGTTTCACTGGGGGACAGCACTCAGGCGGCCCAGTGTTCAGATCAGATCCCATGCTGCGCCTCACGCTTCTTTTCATCTTTTGTCAATAAAACAGTTTGGCTATGGCCAAAATTTTAAACCACAGTTAAGAGTGTTGTGTCATTAATTTTTTTTTTTGGGGGGGGGGGGCTCTGAGCAGTAATATTCCCACCCTCAGGTGGCAAAGCTCCACGGTTGGCCTGCGCAAATGCTGTCCTATGTGTGCCTGCACAGAGGACCACTAGATGAACAACTGTTAATGTTAGCAACACTGCTTTAATCCTAACTGTGACCATGCAAGTCAGTGCCATCTGATTTACAGGTGAAGATGAACTATTTGTACATTTATCCGAATGGATAGTTGAATTCTGAGATTTTGATGCATTGTGAACATACAAAATTGGGGATTAGAGTTGAAAGGGGGAAATGTACTGCAAATACACAGGGATGTACTTTTCTTGATTATTACTTTCTATATTTCAAGACTGAGCCAAGGCACAGAATCAAATTGTGATGCTACATACTGATGGAGTTTAGCCTAAGTTACATCTTGGCAAAATTACATTTTCAAAGGCTGCCTTTGCCTTATGAATTGTATTTATTAGTCACATCTGTATCCCATCCTTCCTTGAAGGAGCAGAGTATGGCATACTTGCAATGATTTTCACTTTACAATAGTCTTTCAAGGAAGGTTAGTGACTTGTCCAGGATTACCTACCTTGCTTCACAGCTGAGAACAGGTTTGAATGATCCTATGCAGAGTTACACCAGTCTAAGCCATTGAAATGAATGGGCATAGCCTGGGATAACTCTCCTTAGAATTGCACTGAAAGTTTAATACAGTGATCACTTTTCCACACTGGATCCTACTAGATGCATATTGCCTGCAAAACACTCTTTATATTTTAATGCCATTATCTTCTTCTTTTATTTTGAAGATACACTAAAGCTTGGACTTTTCCCAAAGACATTATTTTTTACATTCTATTCTGAAATAGAGATTTTGGCGCTCTCACAACTCATGAAATAATAGAAGCACTGAAAAGACCTATTTGAATAGCAATGAAACTTGACAGTATATGTCAAAAGCAATGCAAAGTAAGTCTCAGGTAAGCAAATCTCAGCATTCCATGTCCTTAAAAATAACTCAATCGAATCTGTTTTTTCTTTCCAGGAAGAGTATGACTTTTTTTTTTCAGTCTGACATTTATGTGTAACATTCCTATGAGTCTGTGAGTATCTGGAAATAGGTGCTCAATAGCTGATGTGTGACTGAATCAGTTGATACAGGGATTTTTTTCCACAACAATAAGGCCCAAAGGATATAACTCCTATTAGCCATAGTAGGATTATGTTCTAGTGATTCAGTACACAATACTTACCATCTTTTGTGAACCAAGAAACAGTTCAGGACCATCGAAGACAACATAAGTTCCTGTTCTCACACAGTAAAAACATACACCATCCCTTTTCAGGTGCAGTCATCAGGAAGGGTATCAGGTCTGTGCCAGCTGCCCTAATTTCCATGCACTCATGAAATTGCTTGTATGAAGCCAGTGGATTGGATCTAACCAACTGCATGTGTAATTTGGGTGCATAATAGCTGCCTCATGTGCAATTTGGATTGCAGCTCTGCACAACAGGGTAGGATATGACAGTTTGGAATAAACTTCTGGCATGTCCCATGGCAATGATGTAATTTTCTCCCTCTACTTACAGAATATAAAAGTGGTAACAGAAGCTGTTAGGTCATTCTAGCTCTTCATGGCATTAAGAATAAGGGGAAGTACTGCAGACTGGAGCACTGTTCACTTCTAGTCTCTTCTGGTAGCTTAATGCCACTAGCAAGAAGTATCTGGAAGACCTGTGTAGCACCCCAACCCTTTACCTCTCAGTTTGAGGTGGGGGCCATGGCTCAGTGATAGATATCTGCTTTGTAGATAGAAAATCCTAGGCTGAGTCCCTAGATTTTCCAGTTACAAAGAGCAGGTGAAATACTTTTATCTGAGACTTTGGAGAGTCATTTCTAGTATAACACAGCTTCATGTGTCCTTTCATCTCCTGCATAGACATCAACAAGGGATGGTGATTTAATAAAGCTGAATCACCTAAAAACCGGATAAAGCAAGACTGGGGGTTTTTTTTTGGGGGGGGTCTCTTTACCAAAAGAAAAAAAAGACCCTCCAGCATTCAGTTCAAGTATTCCTCCCCAGCCACTTAGTGGCATGGACTTGGGAAATATCAGCGAGGGGTGAGGAGAGAACGGCATTCAGTTCTAGAGTCCATTCAGTTCTCCACCCTTCCCCTCAATATTTCCCCAAGTCCATATGGACTTGGAACAGGCTGGCCAGTAAAGGAAGGGGAGTAATTGCTCAGCTCAGTTGGCAGGGCCGAGCTGAAAATTCAGTTCCTGCCTTCACTGCTTCTCAAGGTATTGGGAGTGGTGACAGATGAAGAGAACTGAATGCTAAGCTTGGTGCTGCTGAGCTCAGCATTCAGTTGAAACTTCTCAGTTTCGGGTTCAACTTTTTAAAACCTGGTAAAAAGCCAAATTAAGCTGATGGGTATTGACTTTATTCAGCTTTACCAAAAATTTCCAGATGTTTAAAACCCAAAATTTACGGAATAAAAAAGATTTTGCTTACCCCAAACATCAGCTCCTCCTCAATTCGATGCTGTAGTATAGACCATAGGTGTCAAACTCGCAGCCCGCCAGATGTTATGGACTACAGTTCCCATCATTCCCTGCCAGCACATTGTTATGGAACTGTAGTCCATAACATCTGGAGGGGTGTGAGTTTGACACCTATGCTGTAGACTGATAGACCAGTTCTTCTACCCAAGTGCATTTGCACAAATCTTATACAGATAGCTAGATTCGAACTACTGTTTCAATACGTCACTTCCATGCAGAATTAGACTGGCAATCATTCATGAATCACCAGTTGCAAATTATTAATTTGGCATTATTGGCAGCCAAATCACCATCTGCCAAGGTATTCCAAAATTTAAATGTAATTCGAATAATGGTTGAAAGAAACAAATACTGAAACATGATTTACAAAAGCAATACACAGCAGTAGCCTCATTGCCCAGCCTTATTTGTTCAAAACTCTTTATTCCCAATCTCTCGCCCATATCAGGACTGCTGTATAAAGTGCTGCTTGTGTTCATGTAAATGTACAATTTAAATGTTCATGTAAATGTCTGAGTGGTTTAGCTGTCTCACAGTAATCCATATCAATGGAGCCCTGCTGCCTTCAGTTCTTAACTTGGTAAAGGGCAGGCAGGGAGAATAAGGTGTAGAGCAATTCAAGAAGGTTTCTTGCCCAAAGGCCACACAGTTGAATGAACATTTATAGATTGCTTCATTCATGCATTCACACATGGACCTGGCATTTTCAGCTAGCCACTTGCTTATTGGTTTGTTAGAAAAGGTCAGACTAGCCATTTTACAACATAGTAGAAAAACTGAATTGTATGAAGTTATTTTAAATGACGTAGCTATTTGAAGCATGCCAAAACATCACTTTACATCACCTCTGATGTCTTTATCTAAATTTCACAGCAATGTCAAAGCCTTTGCAGTTTTGCAGAGAAATGAAAACAGAGTAGGCACTTGGAATTACACCAGCAAGGGCACTCATACAAAAAAAAAGGTTATGTTTGGATCAGGTCATTCTCATTACTTGACAGGTTTGTGAAGTGATACTAGATTCTTGGACAATCCAAGATCACAGATCCTGCTACATGTTGGAATAATCATGTATCACCACAAAATGTAGCGGTGGATGGATTATACTGCAAACTTGACCTATTTTACAAGGAGTATTTTACAGCCATCTGGATATGAACTGAGTTACATAATGTTTTAACCTAACCTCCAGCAGCCTGACATAACTCTTGCAGAACAGGAGATTAACCTTTAATATACCAAAGGGACTAGACACTTTGACAGTCACATAGACTCTAAGTTCAGAGTCAGAATGATAGGCAGCAGTTTTTTGACAGGGTCTTTTGGCAGCAGGCTTTGATTCCTGGTATCCTATCACCCCCACTATTGGAAACTAAATGACGGGTCCCCTTCCCCCTCCCCTTCCCCAGGGTGGGTGGACCTTGACCAGATGATGGGCCCCTTTCCCCTCCCTCCCCTTCCCCCAGGGTGGGTGGGCCTTGACCAGATGACAGGCCCCCTTCCCCCTCCTCTTTTCCCTCTAGCTGAATTGTAGTGTTGCTTCAGTAACTGACAGCATATACTAATGACCTTTAAACCTGAATTATTTAAATGGACTAACCATTGGTATGACTGAATATGACTACTCTTATGTTCTCAGAAATTATTCATTTCTAAGAAATATTTCTCTGTATACACAGCAGGGATTTTAGATCTCATAAAATCTATTAGTCTATAGCTGATTTTCAGTTGGCAACATAAATGACCTAGTAGAGCTTCATAGGGAAATACATCCAGAACTTGCCAATTTATGACACCTTCCTCTGTTCTAGCAGTGAAAATGCTTCTTCTGAAACAGCCTTTCCAGCATTACTTCTACCTTCTTCCCCCACCCCCCACCCCACCTATGGGCCATCCTTCCCATGGTGCAACAGTCATGGTGATAAAATTGCTTTGGGGAAGGGGGAATACATGACCTTGTCCTATATTTCAAAGGCTACTTTTAAAAATCTGAAACAAAGACACAAGTGAATGCAGCAGCTCCAGCTATGAGAAATGGCAGCAACATTAATAGCATGCTATTTTACTAATGGGACATTTCCAGAGCACCTTGCAGACAGTAGCAACTTCAACCCCCCTGAAATAAAATATGCAGAAAACTGTACAAGCAAGCACACCAAGGCAATTCCCATGAGCAGGGGTATGATACCAACAGAGAATACATTCAGCTTCAAGTCCAGTGGATGCCAGCTGTTTACAGCTACCTTTTGAAATTAGTGGTGGCAGCCATCCCCAGGGTTTCTAGAAAGCATTGCCAATCCAAGACCACCAGAGTATGATCTCACATGAGAAAATTGCTGTAGCAGTCAAAGTCATGGGACCAGAAAAACCAGAAAGATTCCAGTTTGAGTTTGTCTTGGGATTCGCACAAGGCTTCTCAAGGAGCTCAATGAAGTGGTTTTGTTTCTAATTATTTTTCACAGGGTTAGACTGGGTTCATCATTAATATTAACGCTCCATGAATTATGCATTCCGAAGTCTGCCTTCTCCAGCTCCACGTGCCATGCTCACAGCAGAATTGTTCTCTGTATCATCGCTCTCATCCGTCTTCCCCATTCTTCACACAATCAATAGCCATATGTCTAAGTGTTCCATCTTGTTAAGAAAACAAACCCAACGCAAAAATACAAACATCTTGTGGGTGGGAGATTGGGTCCCTCCTGTGAATCTGAACGAAACAGGATTCAGGGAGTGGGAAATCAATTCATTACTTAGATATTGCATTTTTGGTTCTCACCAGCCACAAACAGTTCCGGAAACAAGCGCCCGAGCTGGCTAGACAGTGTTTGGATCATTATTTGCCACTTTAAGGCAAGACAAAGGAAAGTATTACAGTGGAGCTGGATGGATATGCATCTCTCCACTATTCCAACTGAAACAAATACCAGTCCTGTAAAGACTGTATAATGAATTACATCTCTATACATAATTTCTAAAATGTATCTCCCACATTTCTAGCCCATGGACTAATATTATGGGAAAGAGATCCTGTTTAAAAGAATGTTTTATGACAACAAGTGGGGGACCTGGAAGAACATGAGGAGCATCTCATTTCCCTTCTCCCACTATTTTTTCTTTCCCTTTCCTGCAAGTCCTCTTCTTTTCCTGCTTCCTTTTCTCCATTTCACACACCAGCCAACCTATCCAACTTTATCTGCACTCATGTCTTCAGCTTTGCTTCCTTCACTCTTTCTGGCAGCCTCTCCCCAAAAATAGCCTGGCCCAGTTGCACAGGGCCATCCACCAAGCTGGGCGAAGTGGAGTGGTGCCAGCTGGGTTGGGCCCAAGATTTACTATTATTGGAAATGAAACAGAAAGAAAGATTCTTAAGGCTTAGGGCTATACTTGAATTAAATAATGAGAATGTTACTCAGGGAATGATACAGATTTTTAGCTGATTTTCTGGGAAAATCTGAAAATGAGATGAATGTTGAAATTGATGAGGCATTTCGAATTAATTCAAAATTTGCTAAAGAAAAGGAAGTACCAAGGGATATTTTAGTAGGTTCTGTTAAAAAGTTTCTTAGAGATGAAATATTACATGTCCACTATGCAAATTATTTTGAATTTGGTAACAACCCTTGTAGATGGCTAGCTTGGAAATTCAGAAAAAAATATCAGAATAAAATGGATCTCTAAATTAAAAGTAGATGACAAGATTATACAAGACAAAGGGAAAATAAAGGAAGAGTTTTATAAATTCTATTTTAAATTATATGAAGTAAGTGCTGTGGAAAAATAATTTAGAGATAATTATTTGGACGGATATAATATTCCTATTATAGATGATGAAAAAGAAAGTCTAAATATACCTACAAATGCAGAGGAAATTCTAGAGGCAGTAATGAATTTAAAGGCCCATAAAACCCCTGAATCTGATGAATTGTCAATTTTTTTTACAAAATATTCAAGCAAGAATTAATAGGTTCTTTAAGCAACCTGTTTAATTAAATAAACAAAAAAAAAGAATTTCAGAACCTTGGAAACAAGCAAATATAACAATGTTCCCAAAAACAGAAAAAAAAAAGCAGAAGTCCACAACTTTAGACATATTATCATTGTTGAATATTGATTATAAAATCTTTGCTAGTATAAAAGCGTTTGGGAGGTTCCTTTGTTGTTGGCTGTGTGTTTGCCACTGTTGAGGGGTAGGGATTCTGTTTAATCACCCAACCAATTTGAATCAATTGCCACTCACTACTACTCGTTCTTTGACTTGCTCAGAAGCAGCGGCACATGCCATAGGCGCACGCAGTTCTTACCAATAAGGACCCATCTTTTTCAGTACCCCAATTTTTTGACTAGTAGAAATGCTAAAGACTGGATTCTCTGCAGGCAAAACATGGGCTCACCCACTGAGCCATGACCTTTTTGATCCAGAAAACACTTGAGAAATACCTCATGGATTGTTTTTTAAAAGTACAATTTGAACTCAGTGTTGTAAAACCTGTTCACAGGGGTATGTTAGTCAAGAAAGTGGTCCTTCTCACTGAGCATATCCTATTATCAAATCTGTCTTTTTTCAATGTAAAATAGCATTTCCATTTTCTTCTGGAAAATACTGAATGTTCACATTTTGAAATGCAGTCTACCAATTCCCATCATAAACTGTCAGTCTCCACACAATTATCATGTAATAGGCTAACCCCCTACCAAGAAGACCTGACACTGTTCACCTTTGTCTAAGATTGCAGTTTCTTCCTTTGGAAAAAAAAGATCTAGTATTTCTATACACACATATGTGCTTTTTCCACTCATTGGTTGGAATGAATTTCATCTGCAAAGGAACCAAGGATAGCAACAATAAGATGGAGATAGGAGGAAGAATCTCAGAGGGCATTCTTCCCTTGCCTGAGAGCTTGCTCCTCCCCTGCAAGGGAGGGGGAGAGGGCCCAGCATCTGAACATAGCCCACCCTAGTGGAGGGAGAGGGAGGAGAGGGAGGGGTGGGTGGCATGCAAGGGAAGGGGAGGGAGGGAGGGGTGGCATGCAAGGGAGGGGGAGGAGGCCCGGCATCTGGACATGGCCCACCCACCGTAGCACAGGGAGGGAGAGAGAGGGAGGGGGAGGGGTGGCATGCAAGGGAAGGGAGTGAGGGAGAGGAGGGAGGGATGGGATGCAAGGGTATGCAACAAGAACCAAAGACAGCAACAATAAGGTTTTAGAAAATTTACCCAGTCTTCCATCTCTCTCACTGCCATGGTATGACAGTCTTTGCTCCATCTACCTTCCTGCCTAAGTGGAAAAAAAAAGATTTAAACCCACTCTCCACCTTTTTTGCCAGCTTTAAAAGGTGCCTCTCCATAGTCCTTTGCATAGAACTCTGCTTCCATATTTCTTTTCATAGATGAGAAAGCTGTATCATCATGTAATGATCAAATCCTGCACCTGATTATCTGGTACACTGGGTCCTCGTCAGGAGGTAGCTCAGCAGTTGGTTGGCTGGAATTTGAAATTTGTTGTGGTGAGCTATAAAAGGTAATAACTTTTGTGGGAGATGTGCTTACATATACATGGCTGGGCTCAGTGCTGACCTGCTTAGGTAATATGTGTGTGTGTGTTGATTAGTTGATCAAGCAGCCCCTAAAACAGAATACATTTCATTAGGACAAGCCAAAATAAGCAAACTAATGAGCAAAGACTGACAAACCAACAAAGCTCTCCAGAATTATTTTAAGACTCGATGTTTGAAAAAAAAGGGTAACGAGAAACGAGATGTTCCTGGCTGTGATCTGAAGGCCTTGTCTTGCCAGCATCTTTGTGTGAAACTGAGCAAGCACACAAATCTGAAATAGTGCTGATGTCAGGTTATATCTTGGGCCTTCTGGGAAGAAGAATATGGATCCCACTGAAAATAAAAAAGCAGAAGTAAATCAGATGTCTCTCTCATACTGAGAAGAATGCTCATGTCCCTTAGAAAGGCTAGCGTAGGGCTGCTCAAACACCTGCCAGTTTGGCTCACTTCCCCTTAACTTGCAGTGATCATACAGCAAATGAATCAATAGGCTATAATTGCATGTAGTTACAGGAACAGGCTGCTAGCAGACATAAGAAGCTGATTCTCAGCTGATGAGAATATGCTACAGAGAACCCATGCAATCTGTGTACACTCTACAATTTGTTGTGTTTATGTGTACACTGAGTAATTCTAATGTAATTCTACATTCAGCATGTGTTCAGCTTAAACCCTTTATTAATCCAAGTACTCATCCCTGGATTCACTTGTACAGTGAATGGGTGTAAGTTCTTACTTACAAACATATGCACATGCATACAAGCAGCAGTTACATGAATTTGATGTAGCA
This sequence comes from Sphaerodactylus townsendi, assembly GCF_021028975.2. NCBI lineage: Eukaryota > Metazoa > Chordata > Lepidosauria > Squamata > Sphaerodactylidae > Sphaerodactylus > Sphaerodactylus townsendi. The sequence continues at coordinate 104,334,827 of NC_059429.1, forward strand.
TATGAACAGGGCTTCTAGAATGGGAAGCCAGGATGATTTCAGCATGTTTAGTTATGACAGGCTCAATACACATCTCCCATCCTCAAACACAGGCTATTGCTTTTTGCCCATACTCCTACACCCTTTCCTTTCATTTGGCTGACTCTTGACTATACTCCAATTTTGCACCCCCTTCCCCTCATGTCTTCTGAAACTTAGCTCCACTTTAGGCAAATTGTGTCAGAAGTAATTATTAGCAGTAGCTGCAGGCCAGCTCTTCCTGGTACTCCTCCTCACATGCCCAGCTGGGTTTAAGGTGAAAGGATCTCTGCTTGGGGAAGAAGGAGAGTCTAGCAGCCCCTCCATTATCACTGAATGACCTTCATGCACTGCAGTCAGTCATTGCTTAAAAGGATGATAGAAAGGACTGGCAGGAAATGCTGAAGGCTGCAGCTGTGTTTGAGTGACAGAACGATCTGAATGAGGAATTGGAGAAAAATAAAGCCTTCTGCTGCAGCTGTCGTCAGCCAATTACTTTCCCAGTCAGACACAACAGATTCAGTTTATCGGTTCTTCAAAGAGTGAGCTTTCATGACTATTGAAAAATGGAGAAAAAAAACCTTTTAACATAAAACCAAGCCCAAAAATTATAACTCTTGGACAAGGTCTCTACCACGACTCCTCCAGGTGAGTCACTCTCTCCAGGAACATTCAAGCTTTTTTTTTCTATTTGCATATTTGTCAAGACTGAAGGCTGGTTCATATAGTCAGTGTTGTCACCAAAGCCCCAGATGATATATTCAGACTGAATTACTTCTTTTTTTAATTAATAAGGGTCATGAATACAACTACTTCTTCCTGGGGTGACTTCCTGTATTAGATCAAAACTGTGTTACTATGATCACACAAAATCCTACTAGGTGACAGCTATATCCATACTAAATTCAGTCCATATAAGTATTTCTTTATGTGATATTTTAGGAGGTTTCCATGGAAACAGAACTAGCTATGTTAACTGGTTCTATAACCTGGGTTGACCACAGGAGAGAACAGAAGAAAGCCATTGGATAAGAAGACCTAAGGATATATGTGAGAGGGCATGTGATGTACTAGACAGTCAGATTGGGATATAGATATCTGGATTCTAATTCCTACTCTGACATGAAGTTTGCTGGGTAGCCTTGAGCCAGTCACTTAGCCTAACCCAACTCACAGGGTTTTTATGAAGATAAAATAGGGAGGGGGAAATTATGCTGCCCTGCGGTCCTTGGAGGAAAGGTAAAATTTAAAAATATACTAGAAAGATGGATAGATGATAGACAGGTAGCAAAAAGGGAAGCAGGTAACCACCTGGAGACTTTTGTTGGTGTTAGGGATGAAAAAGGAAAATGGGGGGGCTTAAACAAGGACTTTACAAGTGTTGGAATTAATTCTGAGCAGAGATTTTAAGGAAGACAAAGTGTCAATACCAGTGGTGGAATTTAAATAATTTTACAACTGCTTGTTTACAAGCACCATTTTAACAACCGGTTCTGCCGAAGTGGTGTGAATCTGCTGAATCTCACCACTGGTTAATATCAATGAAGTCATCTGACAGGAAGGTTGGCAACCTTTACCACCCAAAGAGCCATTTGGACCCGTTTTCCACGGCCCCGAAGATCTACCGAGCCGGTTCGGCCCCTCCACTCACCTTTCCTTCCAGCGCTGCTCTGGAGGGCTGGAGGGACACGCCCACACTACCCTCCAACCTCCAGGCCACACGGAGCCACAGTATAAGGCTGAAAGAGCTGCATGCGGCTCCGGAGCTGCGGGTTGCAGACCCCTGGTCTAGAAAAGCTCCTTTCTATAGGGATGCATCTTTTAGCTTAGGGTTCAAGTATGCAGCCAAAGTCACATGACCCTATAAAGCTACTTTATGCTGAATCAAACCATAGGTCCATCAAGATCATTGTTGTGTACTCAGGCTGGCAGATGCTGTTGAGGGTCTCAGGTAAAGGTATTGCATGCAACTTACTGCCTGGTCATTTTAACTGGAGATGCTGGGGATTAAACCTGGAACGTTCTGCATGCGCCAAGTAGATGCTCTACCACAGCACCTCCCCAAGTTCTTGCCCATGTAGCCTTCCAACATGCTCTCTTTCACACACACACACCAGTAAACATAGAAATTGTTCTTTAAAAATATTTGTCCCCGCCCTAATGCTCATAACATACCAGATGCTTCTTCTTCTGCTAGAGTTGTGGCTGTGCACCCAAGCATAGAATCTGGGTGAAGGCACAAAACCAGCTTTAATGACATATTAAGAAATGGAGCTAATCTGCCAATGAAGAGGTGGATAAACCAAGATTGAGCTGAGGACTGAAATGAAAGCACAGCAAACCCCATGAAGCTGAGAGACCCAAAGGCAATAATAGCCAATTCTAGTTGTGTTGCTGTTGAAGAGGTAAGCAGTGTAGGTAATGATTTCACAAATACAGTGAAAATGATGACAGTTATACACCACAGGCCCCTTTGAAAAGCAGAGAGTAAGAAAATGGCATTTTGCTTCTGCCTAATCCTATACTAAAGCCAATAGTCAACTATGGGAACTGCATTCATTCAGATGCTACAAGTGGTTCTTTCACAAGGCCAGTGGAAGCAAAGGAGAATTAAAATGCAATTCTAAGCAGAGATACACCCTTCTAGATGCATTGAAGTGAGTGGGCTTAGAAGGGTATAATTCTATTTAGAATTCTATTTAGAATTACACCATGAAAGTACTGAGAAAGCTATTTATGTAAAGTGAGTAGGTGGAACAATGTTATGTTTTTGCCATAGCAATACAGTTCTTTATGGAACTATTGATAAGTGTTGGGATTAACGACCCCATATTCACTCCCCTGTTCCCCAGTATTGTCTCACAGAGGAGAATGTATTTGTCTCAACAACAGCCATTCTAACCAAATTAACAAAAATAAGGCAGCTCCGTAGGGTACATCCCCACTGAAATCCAGGCTGTCTTGGTATGCAGTGATGCTCTTTCCAGCAGATATCCAGAGCATTTCCTCCCTGTGATAATATACTTTGTCTATATTCTGCCACAGTATTATGGTTGTTTTCAATGTCAACACAACTGCAGAAAAAATTTTCACCCTTAACCCATAAATATTTAAATCATGGATTACTGTAAGAACTGTATTCTAAAACATTTCTATAGTAGTTCATCTGCTCACAGCTACTACAGAGGCAAAAATAAAATGTATTCCTCAAGGTGCATCTCTACCATTCATATAGTGTAAATATTTTCTCTAAGGTCATATCAATGCTAACTGGCTTTTATTGCACTTCTGTGCAGTTCTGGCAGAGTAAAAATATTGTTTGCCAAAGAAGGCATTTTCCCACTTAGCCTTAAAAGACTAAGCATTGGTTTAAAGTGATCTTCATCCATTCTTACTGAATTCACTAGCAAGTTATACATCTCACAGATCACACAATTTTTTTTGAGGAATGTTCACTATTATTTTGAAGGTTCTCAATTGCCTTGTTGGGAAATCTTGATATTTTACATTCAAGATCCCCAAATAATGGTGCTTATGGAAACCTTGCCTGTTTACCCTCTGTAATTTTTGCCACTAGGAAAAGGGTTTGTGTGTGGAGTGGCATTCATGAGGACATTACTTTGAAGCAAAATAGCTGGCACAAAAATAATATTTAACTTTAAAGTAAAGACAAGGGCACTAGTGAGAGATTAGACTGACTCTTGGATTAAGTTTTTACTGCATAGAAAGAGAAGAGGGGTGGACATCAAAGTAATGATGGAGAAGCAATGAAGGGAAGTTGGGTCACCAACTTTTCTCCTGTGTCAGATGAGGTAATAACATAACGCCAGTACACATTTGAAAAAAAAAGAACTGCAGTTGCATTAGAAATTAAGTCATCACAACATAGCTGCTTATAAAAAGGAATTGGGTAATTATGAAATGCAGTTCTATGGAAGGAACTTGTACCTCATGTCCTTCTCGGCGCAATTGTTATTTCTCACATTTGAGACCAAAACCTTTAAGACCCTGAAATGCTCTTAGAGGTGGGATATCAGAAGGACTGTTTTCTGCCATAGATTCCATCCTGCCAGTTAAGATCTGCCTCCTAAGCCCTAGTCACTGTGAACTTAGCTGCAGAGATGTAGCACATGGTAACAAGAGAAGGGTTTTTTTCAATGGCCTTGCCTTTGCCAATGGCCTTTGCCTCTCCCCCTTGAGATGGACCTGGCACCTACATTGCTAGCTCTTCTGTGGGCATCAGCCTGAAATGTTTCTTGTTACCAATGTGAAACTGCACAGAAAACCAATGGGGTTTTATCACTTATGGTCTGCTTCTCGCTCAAGGAATCTTTTGTGCATATTTTGATGCTGTTTAGTTGTTTGTGCTGTTTTTAACTCCTTGGCTTGTTTTTGATATTGGTATTTCATTTTGTGTGTGTTTTTGTTTTTTTTACAGTTTTATGCTTTTAGTTGTGAGGTATCTTGAATAGGTCCCTGCAGAGGCAGCATGTGGTTTTTGCCTGGATTCTGAGGAATCAATAATTGAACAAATACTGCCCATAAGAAAAAAGGCTAGCATAGATTCCCACCTCCCCCAGTTACAAAGACTTCTTTGTTACATCACTATGCATAACAGGCGGGTCTGTATGCAGAAAGGCAAATCTGTGCAATGAGACAAGCCGTGGCTAAAAAAAATTAATTACAAAAAACTAATTTGGGGGTATCTAAAGATGAATAGATGCTCCCTGCGACTAATACAGACACTTAAGAACATAAGAACATAAGAACAAGCCAGCTGGATCAGACCAGAGTCCATCTAGTCCACCTCTCTGCTACTCGCAGTGGCCCACCAGGTGCCTTTGGGAGTTCACATGTAGGATGTGAAAGCAATGGCCTTCTGCGGCTGTTGCTCCCGAGCACCTGGACTGTTAAGGCATTTGCAATCTCAGATCAAAGAGGATCAAGATTGGTAGCCATAAATTGACTTCTCCTCCATAAATCTGTCCAAGCCCCTTTTAAAGCTATCCAGGTTAGTGGCCATCACCACCTCCTGTGGCAGCATATTCCAAACACCAATCACACGTTGCGTGAAGAAGTGTTTCCTTTTATTAGTTCTAATTCTTCCCCAAGTATTTTCAATGGAATGCCCCTGGTTCTGAGTATTGTGAGAAGAGGAAAAAATTTCTCTCTGTCCAGCGATTTTCTACCCATGCATGAATTTTATAGACTTCAATCATATCCCCCCCCCTCAGGCGATCTCCTCTCTCAAACTAAAAAAAAAAAGAGTCCCAAAGCGGCTGCAAGCCTTTCCTCATAAGGGAAGGTGCTCCAGATCCCTCAATCATCCTCGTTGCCCTTCTCTCTGCACTTTTTCTATCTCTTCCAATATCCTTTTTTGAGATGTGGTGATGAGAGACTGAACACAGTACTCCCAAGTGTGAATTAGCCTGCACGTCATTTATATAAGGGACATGACAATCTTTGCAGTTTTATTATCCAATTCCTTTCCTGATAATCCCCAGCATAGAGTTTGCCTTTTCACAGCTGCCATACATTGGAGTTGACATTCCCATGGAACTATATCAACTAAGACGCAGCCAAATCCCTTTCCTGGTCTGTGCTACTGATAGCACTGACCCTGTAAGCTGATGTATGTGAGAGTTTTGGATTTTTTGCCCCTATGTGCATCACTTTGCATTTTGCTACACTGTGAACTGCATTTGCCATTTCTTAGCCCACTCCACCCTGAAATTTATCAAAGGTCCGGCTTGGAGCTCCCTCGCATAATCCTTTGTTGGTTCTCCACCACCCTACATAATTTGGTATCATCCTGCAAACTTGGCCAGCCACCGCTACCCACCCTACTTCCAGGTCATTTTATGAATAGGTTAAAGAGCACTGTGGATCCCCAATCACGGATCGCTTGGGGGACCCACCACTCCCCACATCTCTCCATTGTGAGAATTTTCCCATTTACCACCCACTCTTTGCTTCCCTGTTTTCTCCAACCAGTTTTTTAATCCATGGGAGGACTTCCCCTCTTATTTATTCCTTCATTGCTAAGGCAGTTTTTTCTCAAGTAGTCTCTGATGAGGGAACTTTGTCAATAAGCCTTTTAGCGGAAATCCAAGTAGACAATGTCCCACTGGTTCCCCTTATCCACATGCCTATTTACATCCTCAAAGAACTCTAGTAAGTTTGTAAGACAGGATTTGCCTCTGCCAAAAGAAGCCATGCTGACTCACTTTCTCAGCAGAGTCTTGCTTTTCTACATGTTTTATAATTTTTATCTTTAATGACAGATTCTACTAATTTACCAGGAACAGCGGATGTCAAACTGACTGGCCTGTAATTTCCGGGTCCCCCTAGATCCCTTTCTTAAAGATTGGTGTGACATTGGCCATCTTCCAGTCTTCCAGGGGATGGAGCCTGATTTCAAGGATAAGTTGCATATTAAAGGAGTTGAGAACTATCAGCAATTTCATGCTTGAGCTCTTTAAGAACTCTTGGGTGAATGCAGAAATCTGGGCCCAGGGGATTTGAAGTAGCATTTAGTTTATCCAATGGCTGCCAGAACTTCTTCCCTTGTCTACCACTATCTTAGATTAGTTCCCGCCGGATTAAGCCTCCTAAGAAGCTTGGTTCCAGGTGCAGGAATTTTCCTCACCCTCCCTCTTGGGTGAACCAGATGCAAAGGAATTCATTCAGCTTTTCTGCAATCTCCCTGTCATCTTTTAGCACACCCTTTGTCCTTTGTCATCTACTTGGACTACCAGCTTCCCTTACTGGCTTCCACCAACGATGTACTTGAAGAACTGTTTGTTGCTGGTTTTTGATGTTCCTGGCCATGCGTTCCTCATAATCCTTTTTTTGCCCTCCCTTTTAGCTAACTTGCTTCTCTTTTGCCACCATTTGTGTTCTCTCTGGTATTCTTTATCAGTTAAAGTTGGACTTCCATTTTCAAAAGAGACATCTTTTTTTCCCTAATAATTTCCTCAAGCGTCCCTTGTTAACCATGGTGGCTTTCTTTTGGACTGAAGCTGCCTTTCCTATACAATGGAACACATTCCAGTTGAGCTTTTATTACTGTGTTTTAAAATAACCTCCAAGAATCTTGGACAGTTTTGACTCTCCTGATTTTCCCTTTCAGCTTCCTGTGCACCATCCCCCCCTCATCTTTGAGAAATTTTCCTTTCTGAAGGCGAATTTAACTATATTAGTATTTGTCGCTTGTTAGCATGCAGAGATACTGAATCTGACAGCATTGTGAATTGGCTGTTCCCTATCGATCAACAACACTGACTTCCCGCACCAGGTCCTGGGTCCCACATAGAATTAGATCTAGGATCACATCTCCCCTGGTTGGTTCTACAACCATCTGCTCTAAACCACAGTCATTTTAGCATATCCAGGAATGCTCTCTCCTTACTATGACCTGAACATGCATTTTTCCAGTTTATATGGGGATAGTTAAAATCGCCCACATTACCACGACATTTTTGCTTTTGTTGGCCTCTCTAATTTCTTTTTCCATCTCAGAATCCTCTTATTAAACTTTGGTCAGGGGGACGATAATATATTCCTAATGTTAAACTATGCTTCACCCCTGTTATTATTATCCACGAATTAGCTTCTGTAGAAGAATCAGCTCCCCCTTCATTCTCTATTTTATGAGACACTATGCTCTCTTTGATGTAGAGACCACCCCACTTGTACGCCCTGTCCTGTCCTTCCCTGTAGAGCCTGTAACCTGGGATAACAGCATCCCACTGGTTCTCCTCATTCCACCATGTCTCTGTGATGCCCCACTATATCAATGTCCTCCTTCAAAACTCTCTGTACTCCAGCTCCCCCATTTTAGGTCAAAGATGCTTCTACTATTAGCATAGAGACACTTGTATACTCTGTCTCTTGTCCCTAACCTGGGATTTATGTGTTTTGCCCTCTAGCCTTTTGTCGACACTATCACTTATCACATTGCTATGTTCCTCACTTGTATGTGGTTGATTTAAAAAACCTCCTTTTCTCTGTCTGCATCCCCATGGACTCTGTTATTCCAGAACCGAGTCAGTCACCTCAGCTCCTGTCGAGCTTTCCCCCAGGAATCAAGGTTTAAAAGCTGTTCTGCCACCTTTTAATGTTGAGCGCCAGCAGCCTGGTTCCTCTTTTTTGAGTTAAGCATGAAGCCCGTCCCTTTTGTACAGGCCTGCCTTATCCCAAAAAGGTTCCCCAGTTCCTGGACAAATCTGAAACCCTCTTGCCTTGCACCACCTTCTCATCCACGCATTGAGACCCTGTATCTCCAGCTTGCCTAGCTCTCGGGCCTCTACTTGGCGCTGCGGAACAGGTGGCAGTGCATTTCAGAGAATGCCACCTTGGGGGTCCTGGATTTTAACCTTTTCCTAGCTTAGCCTAAATTTAGCTTCCAGAACTCCTCCCGGCTACATTTCCCAATGTCATTGGGTACCAATGTGGACCACAAACTGCTGACTCCACCCCAGCACTGATCTAACAGCCTATCTTTTAGACGGTAGCGTGGACATCCGCAACCTTTCTGCAGACCAGGCAGGCAAGTCACCATGCGGTCCATCCACGCCTGTCACAAACCCAACTTCCTCCTATATTCCTGATGATCGAATCACTCCACTACAAGGGAGCCCCCCACCTCCTCGAGGGGTATCCTCGAGTCGCGAGAGGATAGCTGATCACCAGTTAAGGAAGGGATCCCATCTAAGGGGAGCATCTTCCCCACCTCAGACTGGCACCCCTCTGTCACCCAGACTCCTCATTCTCCATGACATCTGGAAGAGATGTCACCTTGGGAGTGGGACCCGGCTGCTAGGTCCCTGAAAGCCTTGTTTGTTGCCCTCTCTGCCTCTCTCAGCTTCTCCAGGTCTGCCACCTTGGCTTCAAGAGAACGGACACGTTCCTTGAGTGCCAGGAGCTCATTTCAGCGAGGGCACACCCACGACCACTGGCCCTAGTGGGCAGATAGTCATACATGTGACACTCAGTGCCAGAAAACACTGGCTTGAAGCTTCCCCATCCCCACTGCTGGCTTCCTTCTGCCTTCATATCTGCTTTGTTTTTTTAGATATTTAGATATTAAACTTTTTTAGTCAGTGCCCTTGGAGCTATCTGTACACCTACTATCCCCTCAAGAAATGTCCTTATTAATTACCACTATTTTATTTATTTTAAAAAAGAAAAAAGAAAGAAATTACCGCTGGTTCCAGAGAGACTGAACTAAAGACTGAATGACTCACCTCAGGGAGCCCCACCTCCAGCAGCCCAGGACAAAGAGTAACCTCTGTTAACCCCTGTTAAGCCCCACCTCCAGCAGTCTCAGCTCCTAGTAGCCTTAAGGAGAAAAAAAAAGAGATAACCCTGCAAACCCCCCTCTTCTGTTAAAAAATACACTGTTTTAAAAGATGTGGCTTTTGAGAAAAGCCCTCCAAAATGAACAACACTAGAGTCCACTCCTGTTCTTCCTGGCCCAGATACCTTGTCCACTGCTGCTCCTTTCTGCTGGTTCCAGAGACTGAACTAAAGACTGAATGACTCACCTCAGGAGCCCCACCTTTAGCAGCCCAGGACAAAGAGTAACCTCTGTTAACCCCTGTTAAGCCCCACCTCCAGCGGTCTCAGCTCCTAGTAGCCTTAAGGAGAAAAGAGATAACCCCTGCAAACCCCTGTTAAAAATACACTGTTTTAAAAGATGTGGCTTTGAGAAAAGCCCTCCAAAATGAACACCAGAGTCACTCTGTTCTTCCTGGCCCAGATGCCTTGTCCACTGCTGCTCCTTTCTGCTGGTTCCAGAGACTTAAGACGCATTCAGGCAAATAGAATGCAGACTTTAAAGAGTTAAAATTAGTTCTACAGCCATTGCACAGGAATTCTGAAGGGTGCTTGCTCAGAGAGAGGTCAGAGTGGTGAGAGAGCTCTGTGGAGGAGTTCTATTCAGTCAGAGCCGGTTATAACCAGAGTGCTCCATTCTCTAGCAGTGTCCAGAAAGCTCTGTGGAAGAGGGACTAATAGAGCAGAGAAAGCAAATCTGTTTAAACCAAAAACACACTACAGCTGACACAAGGGTGATATCCGAGGTTTTTTTAAAAGGGGAAAGATCTATTCTGGAAATTAAGTGGGATACTTATTGGAGTGGTGATCCAGTAAAAAGAGAACAGGAGTAGATTTTTATTTCAGCACAAGGGTCAGAAAATTAGAGAAAAATCCAGCTCAGGAAAATCAACTTGTGGCCAAGAGAGGATTGTCTTCAGAGTGTGTGTGAATTGACATCAGATTAAAAGTCTTCTTAGGAAAAGAAACAATACTGTGTGTTTTGTTTTGAAACAACTTTATTTATTGAAATATCTTATTTGGAAGCCTGAGATTATATCAACTCAGAGGCCCTTTCTGCACAGCAAATGTAAAGCGGGTTGCAGGTGGGATAAATGAACTCATCGTAGCCCTGGGCCATTCGCATGGCTGGGCATCCTGTGGTCAGCGAGCGCATTGGCCAGGGAACGTGCCTTCGCACGGAGGCACTTTTTCCCCACTCACTTCCCTCTGCTATGTAGCTACAAAGTCTGGCAGGTATGGACCTCCCCAGCCAGGCTGCCATCCCTGTGCCCCTCTGTAGCCATGCAGCAGAGAGGCAGGGACTGAAAAAAAAAGGGAAGCACAGCCAAGTAACATGCTCTCCAGGTTAGCCATTCGCTGGGCTGTAGTTGCAAGCCCTGTTAAAACAAAAGAATCGCAATCGGGTTGGAGGAACATGGAGCGGATGCACGTTAGGAGCGGGATCCATGTGAAGTCCCCCCCCCCCCACAACATGGGTTTTATACCATGGTTGCCCTGCGTTTATTGGCCCATGCGGAAGGGGCAAGAAAGAGGCTGAACTCAAGTAAAAGGATAATTTGTGTCAAACGCAGCTGAAAGCTGTAGCCTATATCGAACTACAAACCAACTTGCTGGCTTACTGAATTTCAGTTAACTTGTGTATATTGTTTTGACCTTGACAACATCTTTTTGTGTTCCTGTAAATAAAAACATCTTGCGTTTAATTTTTTGAAAACACAAAAGCCTCTTGTGCCTTTATTCATTTTGGAAAGTCTGACAACAAAAGGAAAGGGTTTGGGGGATTTTATATTTATAATACAATCCTCTGTCTCTGCTGAGCAGTTTATTGTTCTTTTATTTATTTAACTAATTTTTTAAGGTGGGGAATCAATATCCATTTATGCTTCCTCAGTGCCAAAAGCAGTTGGTGGCTGCTCAGTGAGCCCTTACAGTTATAATTTTGGCAGGAAAACCCTCCTTTGGCAGGGCAGGACAGAGGAGGTCATGATACTTCCCAAGGTAATAGCATATGCACAGACATAATTAAAAAAGTAGAATTAACGCAGTGTTTTCAGGTTGTTGTAGCAATCTAAAATGGTGCTTGAAAATGCAGCCTCCAGGATAGGGATGCCAGCCTCCAGGTGGGACCTGGGGACCTCCCAGAATTACATCTTACCTCCAGACTACAAATATCAGCTCCCCTGGAGTAAGTGGATGCTTTGGATGGGGGACATTGTACCCTACTGAGATCCCTGACCTCCCCTGGCTCCATCCCCAAATCTCTAGGAGTTTCCCAGCCTGGATTTGGTAACGCTACCCCACCATCTCCCACTGGTGGTCAGGACAGATCTGAAGACTTTAATCCAGCATAAAAAGGAAGATGAGGAGGCCAGCAGTGGAGGAAGATGACTCCAGACGGTGGGGCGGGAATGGGGGTGGCTGAAAGGAAAGCAGCTGGTGGGATGTGCTCCAGTGGAAGTATCAGGCAAAGGGTTCAACAAAACATCTCTCCCACACAAATCTTTCTCTGCAGAAAGTCTCACACATGTACCAGTTCACACTGGAGGGTGACAGCCCATGATTTAAAAGATGGATCTGCCGCTGTCACATCTAGTTAGATCCGGTTGTGCATATATTTGCGTCACTTGATGGCTGTTGAACCAGATTGCACTGAAAGGTCTGAAATGACACAAGAAGCTATGAGAGAAGTGGCCTTTTCTGATAGGCCAGTTTTTACTAGATGTTGCAGTCATCCAGTAATTGGCATGTATGTGTGAACTGGCCTTCAGTGAGAAAGCCCATTTGTCTGCATTACTGTATCTTCATGGAGCTTGCAATGTTACAAAATGAACTGCATGAGTGATTTTTCAACCCATAGTGGTGTATATACAAAACCTGTCACTCATTAAACTTAATTTAACCTGCTGCCTAGCCTAACTTATGAAGCCAGGCCATCAGGAAAATGGAAAGCGCATCTTCATTTTCTTTTCTTCTTTTTTTTCTGCGCTTTTCCCCTCTTTTTTGCCAGATAATCTTCTTAAATTAACATGCAGTACACATTTTAAGAATAAGAAGCTAGTGGGCGGCTTAGAAGCATTTACTACCAGAAAAATAGGAGTTGGAGCAATAGGGGAAACTATTTTTGAACCAGAAATCCTCCCCCTAACACATACTACATCAGCAGCATATGAATCAGATCTAAATAAAGTATGGGAGTCAATTCCTTCAATAATAGAACAAATCTAGCTCCTAAATGATGTTAAGTTCTGATTTGAAACCCAGCTGTGTTACTGATGGAGGCAGGAGCTGAACGGTATAACAGAATAGTTTTAAAGCTCTTTCTGTTTTGTTGCCTGCTTATTTACATCTCAGGGTTTTTAACTGACTTCATCACACTAGGATCCAGAGACTCCCGGAATGTAGTGCCGTTTAGTTGTATGTAGCACAACATACATTTATAGAATTCAGATTTATAGAATTTGGTGCCTCAAGCATTAGATAAATTCAGGGAATGTTGGTCTATCTACAGTTATTAGTCATGTTTGCTAAAATAAAACTCTGTACTCAGCCTATAGCCCTGTACATAGAGGGAAGGTTGGCTAAGTTTTTATTGTGCTCAGTAATTTTAAATTTTGATTAGTAAATTTCCATAGGAGGACTGCTTTTCTCTCTTTCCAGTCTTTAAAGTAACAGTCATTCACATCAGGAGGAAGAAAGGAAAGCAACTTAATTCAGGAAAGGACTGATACTTAACAACAAAAGGGGAAGGAGGAGCAAAGAAGAGGAGGAAACAACCAGTGGTGGGATCCAAAATTTTTAGTAACAGGTTCCCAAGGTGGTGGGATTCAAACTATGGTGTAGCACCAATGGGGCTGGGCAAGGCACAATGGGGCACGGCCGGGCATTCCGGGGGCGGGGCATTCCTGTGGGGGGGCTGTGGCAAGGACGCCGGTCCTTGGGCGGGAAACGAAGGCATGCAGGCGCAGGCTGCCATGCACACCGGTGCACCTCCTGCTAGACTGCTTCAAGTTCTGCGTTCCTCTGGTGAGAGGAGGGGCGTAACTAAGGCAAAAATCACATGGCAAAATCACCAATTAGTAACCCCCTCTCGGCACACACAAATAATTAGTAACCTACTCTCGGGAACCTGTGAGAACCTGCTGGATCCCACCTCTGGAAACAACCCAATACAAACCACAGAGAAAAAGTAAAGCATCTAAAACAACTGCATCAGAAAGATCTACAGAAAATATATGAGTGGAAAATGTATTAGTGCCATCTTGCTGTAGTGTACCCTCCCATAATCTTGTTAGATCTACCACTGCAACAGGTAGGAGGTGACTCTGCTGCAAACCCGAAACGGAAAGTTCCCCATTGTGTTATAACTCTACTAAACCAGTTGTATCAGTCATCATTTAATTTTATAGTCAATAAGCAAAGAGCAAGCACATGTGCACTAAAGTTGCCTACCGTTAGATGGGGGCTGAAGTTTATTCAGAATTTCAAATGGTGTCCAGACTACGGAGAGGAGCTCCCTGCAGACAATGGCAGCTTCAAGAGATGGAATCTATGGCTTCACATCCCTGTTGTCCTCCTTCCTTTCCGTAGACTCTGCCCTTCCCAAACTCCAGGAATTTCCCAACCTCAAGTTGGCAACCCTAGAATAAATCAACTCTTTGACCTTCTGAGTATATTTCTGCTAAATGCAAGCTCTGGTCCATTAGGGCTAATAAAATATAGAATAAACTATTTAAAACATTATTATGCCACCTTTCCATTTAATCAGGATTTACAAGGTAGCCAATATCAAACTGTTATAACTGTTATTTCAACAATTAAAATACAGTTAAAAATAGAAAATTCAGTTTAAAATGCTTAAACAAACAACCCCAGGAGGAGGGCCAAAACAGTTATTTGGGGCATGTCAGACGAAATAAAAAGTCTTCACCTACTGGCAAAATACACTGATAAAGGGAGACAGATGAGTCTGCCTGAAGAGGGACTTCCAAAGTTTATTATGCTTACTTGAATTATCAACAAAAGCTTTAACTAGAGGCGTACTGGGTGGGGGGGAGGGAATGGTGGCCAAAGACAACTCCTTCTGCAGGCACCCCGCACCTCTACAGGCTGGCTCCTGGCGGGTGGAGCTTGGTGGCGTGCAGCTGGGGCGCATGCTGTTTGGTCACATCATGTGGGATGTCTGGCGCCCCCCCCCCCCCCACACACACACACACCACATCACCAAAAGGCATGTCCCCACATCCCTAGGGCGGTATGCCCCTGGCTTTAATTGAAGATTAATTTTGCTCTTGTATAGCTGGTGAACCTGTTAATGATAGGGCATTTTGGAGGTCATTAATTCATATGGTCACCATAGGCTGGAAGTGACCTAGTGACACATAACACACGCGCAAGTGATGCAGTGGGTCACAAACTATTCTTTTTAAGTGGCTCAGCCAGTTACAAAAAGTCTCAGCGTTTTGAAATTCTGAAGGATGTGCTGCCTTGCTCCCCACATAAATGTTCTGGTTCCCTTCCACACAATATCTAATCAGAAAATAAAGATACCAGTTCATATCCAGAGCTGAGTGGAAAGCTGCTATGGCATTCCTTCTAATACAGGGGTTGATGCAATGGCGTTTGATTTGTGACGCATGACTAGAAAGGAAACTGGAAAGACCCAGCCACAAAGTAATTGCTGGTAACCGGGGTCACTCCTTGTTCCATGCTTTTAGTACAGAGGTTAATTGTGCCTAACTGAGCTCTCCCACTCTAGGGGAACTTTGCCATCTATATTGTCACATAGGACAATTTTTGCCCCACTTCAGGTGCAAAGATATAATGAAATGTGCAAAAAAGTGATCCTTTGTGTCAGAAGCAGCACATTTTATGACACATACATAGCAGCATAATAGGCTCTGTGGTTATTTGTATATGAATCAAAGAAGACAATGTATCTATGCATTACATTCAAAATGTAAGGTCTGGAGTAGCTCTGAGTCCATATTGAACAAAAAATAAAGATGTTGCCGACATATTGTGAGAAAAATGGAAGCAATAGTTTTTTTTACAGGCCTGTTAATGGTATAGTAGAAAACTGGCACTGCTTCTTGTACTTATTCATATTTCTTTATTACCACATTGCAAGCACATTAAACATTACTTATGAGTAACCCCCCCCCCCCTTTCAATGCCCATCACATTTTTGGAAGTGTAATTTTTTTAAAAAATCAATTCTGTTTTTATTTTTTTAAAATATATTCCACCTTGCCTCTCTATCCTCAGGAGAGTATCTGCAGAAAATGGCATTCCCCACTTACCCTGCCCCCAACCATGGGTAGACCTGCTCTCTAGAGAACTAATTAACATGCCGTTAAGAACTGGTAGACAGAGGACAAGTCTACCCATTGGTTCTTAAAGATGGGTAGACCAGCCCTCCGAGTGGTGACGTGAGGGGTGAAGGGGTACTGCAGCTTCCTGCTTTGCAAAAGGTGATCTGGGCAACCCAAGTAACACCCGGGGCTTGCCACCCTAAATACGCCAGTGCCAACGCACAATGTAACAATGCAACAATGGGCTGCAAGGTCACAAAAATAACATAACAGTTAATTGATAGCCAAATCTGCCCCAAATAGGTTAGCCTCTACCCAATGCCAGCTGAAATAAAACAGCTGCACATACTTTTCTGAATACAATGAATGAAACCATTCCAGACAGGTACACTTATCACAGAGAAAACCCATGATTTCATGGCTATCTTCTGGACAATCTGAAGTGAGGCATAACAACAAACAGACTGTTGGAATAATGCAGCTGGGGCACTGGGAATATACTGGGAAATGTAGCTTAGGTCCTAAAGGGCACTTTGGATTGGGCCTAGAAGTAACCAGTGTAATTGATGCAGCACTGAAGTTTTCTGAACAGCTGACCCCAGATAGGAGTCTCAAGGTTACACAAATCTTTTGAGACAACCCCACTTAAAGCATGTTGATGGTGGAAAGTACTATCAAATCACAGCCTATTTATGGCAACATCAAAGGGTTTTCACAGTAAGATACCAACAGACGACAGAAAATAAGAAGATTGTTGTTTGGGATGTCAATCATGCACTGTCATCAGAACAAATGGTTATTTTGTCTGTTAGATCTGACTTTACTAGACGCAAATTCATCACTTCATTTTTCCCCACTCATGGAAAGGAGAAATGCACAAAGTAGGCTGAGCAGCCTGAAAAATCTTAGTTATCTTTCTCATGTATTTCCTAGATGATTTCCATCAATGACACAAATTTAGACTTAGGTTAGATTTATTTTACAAATGAATCATGTATAATTATTTTTAGAAATGTTGTCCTCAGGCGGGGGGGGGGGGGGGGTTGCAATTGCTGCTAAACTCCAGAATTTCATATTGTGCTCTGATATTTGATGTCCAGGTATTTGATGTTCTCTTCTCCCAGAACATTATACTGCAATTTAAAACTGACACTGTGAAGACCTGTCGTTGCAGGCGCGTGACCTCAACCTGAAGTCCACCTTCTCTGGGAGGACCATCCATCATTCCCTGAATTGTGTACAAAATGTAATCATTTTCTTCCCAAGGTGAGCCATCTGCACTTGACAACTGCAACCTGTATTTAAGGTTTACTACAGTGTCTCCAGTAGACACGGAGCAACTAAGGGAGAGCTATTCCAATGCACAGACATTCAGGCTGCCATTCCCTTTTTGATTGGCCCCAGCTGCCCATGGGCCATTCCTACCTTCAGAAATCTCCAGTATTTCAAAAGGAAAAAGTACAAGTTAAAACCAAAGGCACGTTCAGTAACTCACAAACATACAAACTGTGCATACTATATTCATTTTGGAAGCCCTTTATATATGTCAGATATGTGGTGGCTTTCAGAGTATTTTAATACACAAGGATAAATATGTCAGAATGTCAACACATTAGTACTAAATTACTACTAAGTTACTACTAAATGAACACATGTGAATATCACCCTTTTTCATAGGATTTTGTCTGATTATTTTTAAAACTCCTCTCCCTTAAAGAGCCATTGGTTGATTTAGTTTGGGTTCTAAATTGCTGACTTGCCACCAACAGTTTCAAATGCCTTTTAAATGGAAATTCAGTTCTAATTTAGATTAGAATTTGAATTTTTCTCACATTCTTACACAGCAGAATATTTCTCATGAAAAATAAAGACTTTTTGATAGGTTCCACTTCCTTCTCGTTTCACAGACATACAATCAGGATTGCAGTGCCACCTGGGGTCTCAGACACAGACACTCTTTGTGCTATCCTTTTATACCAAAAACGCACTTCCTAATGTTTACACCAAGTCTATATTCCTTTACTTTTCATCCAAAGCTTCTTTGGTCTTGAATGGAAATTTAAGATTGGAGCTATGTGGAACATTTGAACAGCAGCAACCAGTACTAAGGAACACCAAACCCAGGCTGGAGAAAAGTCAAGTTTTAGGATTGATAAATGGTACTGGGGAAACAAAAAATGCTGGCACAGAATGCTGGGTAGAATCTAGAGAGTATTTTTTTATCACCTGTCAAAATGCCTTTGCAAGTCAATCAGAAAGGTGGCAGCTGGCCTCTGTCACCCAGCCCTCCCCATTTTATGTCATCTGCTTATCTGGCAATAATATTTGTCAGTAAAAAAAACCTGAAGTGATTGCAGTATTTTTTTGTGGAAGGGAGGGAGGGAGAAAGAGAGACAGTTCTTACCCCAATGGTCACTACAGCAGCCCTTAACCACATTGATAGAGAACAAAGGGCAAGCTGGCTGCTGGATTCGACTGAGCCAATATGCCTTCAGAGCAATAGAGGCTGGGATGCTCTGGGTTTCCAGCTCCATAGATGAGTGGGCGGTTGGTTGGCTGGCTGTAACAGCAGGCTCTTAATGTGGTGTCGGCTTGTAAGACTGTGGGGTACCACATTTTCTACTCTCTGTCTTTTTAATCATTACCTGTTTCTTCCTTACTTCTAAAAGACAACTTGACCTGTTGTGACACCTCATTGTCAGTGAACACTTTTCCAAACTTTTGCAGAAGTTTTCCCTCCTGGTTCTCTTGCATAGCAAGCGATTATTTCAGTCAATGAATCGCTATATTAAACCATCACTCTTCATAGTGCACTTTTCATTGTTGCCTGAGCATGTGACGTTTTGAGCAAAAATAGACAAATATCTCTGCCCAATCTTTGAGGGGCATTCCTCAAAGACAGAAACTATTGTAGAGAATCTATGTTTTTACTGCTGCAACTAAGGGAGATAAAGTTGATCTGCATTATGATTCGCTATCGAATGTTCATGTAAACGTACAGGGGGAGGGTGGATTATTATTATTATTATTATTATTATTATTATTATTATTATTATTATTATTATTATTATTATTGACAGCAGGGTAGAGGACAAAGAGCTGGAAAAGATCACAAAATACAAGGACCTACAAATTGAAGTTGAACGATTTTGGCAAGAAAGAACAACAGTAATCCCACTAGTAGTCAGTGCTCTAGGAGGAATCCCAAGAAATCTTGAAAAACATCTGGAAAGCCTAAACTTGGACAGAACATCAGTCCACATGCTGCAGAAAGCAGCACTTCTAGGAACTGCACATATTCTACGCAAATACCTCTAATATCCTAGGTCCTTGGGAAGGACTCGATATTCAGAGATGAATTCCAGACACTTGTGCTGTGTTGTTATGTGTATAATAATAATAATATGCAATTACTGCAGAAATGTCCTGGACATGTCACTTGAACTGGGTTTGAGTGGTGTATAAGCATATTGCATCTGCATGTTTTTCACACTGGGAGGTGGCTGCAGGTACACAATGCATATGTGATCTCCACAAGGGAATTCAGGGTGTTCACAAATTTGATGTAGGGATAGACAAATAAGAGCACAGTACTCAGTCCCGTCAGTCCCATTCTCGTGATCCCATCTCCTTTGGTGGGTTGGGGGATTCCCTCTGCTTTTTGCTCCCATTGTCCACCATTGCTTAGAGCAGTGACAAGAGGGAAAAAAATTAAAACCCAGTGTCCTAGGTGGCACTAAGTCACTTGTGCTAATCCCCCACCCCCAGAAGTGACATCAGGTAGGTCTTAGAATCACATGAAATGCTGTGGTTTTACCCTGGAGTTTAATAACATGAACCGTAGTATCATGCATCACTAAGTAGAATTATATCCTCCCAAACCCACTGAAATCAATGGACTTAGAAGGGTACAACTACTTAAGATGGTACTGTTAGAATTGCAGCAGATAAGTAAATAGATCCACTGTACAATATTAATGGATTGGATGATTTAGAAGGTACATTTCTATAGTATTCTAACATGTGGTAAATTCAATGACAGTTTCTATTGTGGGATGAATATCTGTGTAGTAAAAAAACCTCATATAATGGCTGTCCAATTTAAAGACACATCTGGCTTCTTTGATTCCCTGAATAAAACAAGGGTTGGCAAAAATGCATACTATTTTTTAAAAAATCACTATATAATCTGTTGTAATACACAGGACTACAGTTAAGAGACGTTTTGTAACATTCTAGAAAGTATTGTCGAAGGCATTCTAGAAAGTCTCTATCCTTGTGATACATTGACATTGTCCCCTGTGGCTAAGGTTTCCCAGTGTTGGGTCTAGAACTAATGCTCCCTATCAACTCTGTCTAATGTTAGCCGAGTACATAGCTTATTGTGTGCACTACAAACATAGCCACACTTTGACGCCAGATCTCCCTGATATTTCAGGTTAATGCATTTGGATTTTTTCATTTCTCAGAAAATCTCCCAGGTGCAAGGAACAAATTGGGCAGGAGTCCACGGCCATAAACCTAGTTTCACCACTGCATGGCATATGTGTCTTTCCTCAGCACTGCAATAGCAAGGGTATTATCCAATCACTTCCAGTGCTCCATCTTTTGTATTTATTTGTTATTACGAGTTATTTCCTTCCCCAGTGAATTTATAATCTATTTCCGCTGGATGTGCTGCATCCAGGTTGGGACATGCAGCCTGAAAATGGAACCTGACAGGAATGAAATAACTTCCAGCAAACCTCTTTGTATTTATTTCTCACATCTGAATTTTCAATAAGCAGTTACCCTTCCATTCTCTCTGCCCAGGAAGGGTGTTTTAACAAGGGCTTGCTATTAATTGTGTTAAATAATGAAGAGTGTTGTATTGATAGAAGGCATCACTTGCCTTTCTTAGTGTGATAACAACACTGTGCAGAGACAGGGTGATGTGCTTTCAGGAAAGCATATTAACTCAAGCCCATGAGATTCTGAGAGGGCATCAGCTAATTCAAGCAGCATAAGCAGAGGGATGTGCTGCCACCTGCCTATGTCTCTTTGTCAATGCACACGAAGAGCAAATTGACAGATGAAGTAGAGCAAACCAAGTTCTTCCTTGAAGACGGAAAGAAATCAGGCAAGCAGCAATTGCTGTGCTCAAGTAAGACCCATAGCCAAGAGACGATTGCCATGATAAATCGAAGGTACCCAGGTGGCCATCCATCTACTCACAGATTCATTTACTCTGTCATTCATTAAAGAAGCATATAGGGACATTTGAGGGGGGAAACAGCTGCAAAATAATGAGAAAAGAGCTCCATGCTTCCTCCAGATTTGAACTGAGATCAATAAATCATAATGATTCAGAACAGAAGAGGTGTAATAAAAAGACACTTTTTTTCCATGAAGGAAAAAAATGTGGCCTTCTTGATAGAAAACTCAGGATTGCAATGGAGTAACTTATTTAGAAGGACTAGATTAATGCAAGGACACTCCAACAAATTGCTGTTCCAGTTGCAAAGTGTGTCCAGATATGGAGTATGGGAGTGTAACCCCCATGCTCAGAATGGGTTGACCCAGTAAGGGGTGGGGACTCAAAGCAGCAAGAGGCTGCAGCAGACCTCATGTAGTTGGAGGAGACAAGGCTACCAGACTCGGACCTTGGTTGTATAAGCCCTTAACACCTTGTTAAGGTAACTGCAATATTGTTGGGAACTACTGGGAAGGTAGTTGTTTATTTTTGCTATGTTGTAAATGTTGGAGTTTATTGTTTCAGGGTTTCTTTTTGTGGTTGTAATGGGTGAGAGTTCTCCTGGAAACCTTCATCATGTTGAATCCTGTTCATCAAGCCCTTGGAGTCTTCAGGAGCCAACCCACTTGCAAAGTAGAATTGGACTTGGCAATTACAGTAGACTGTAAATATAAGGACTTGAAAATGCAACCTGAACAGGACCTTGAAGTGTGATGTTAAATGTTGATGTTTGATGTTATATGTTATATGTTAAGAAAGTAAACCATTTTGTTTTAAAATTTAGTTCTTTGCAACTCCTTCCAAGTTCTGCCCCACAGAACCCACAGTTAGAGGTTACAGGAGCCCATCTTATTTCTTTTGCCACATCCCTTTTACAGTTTTTGCAAGAAAATTGTGATCTAATTGTTAGCTGATTTTGACTCAACTGTTACTAATAGAGTAGCTAAATTTCTAGCCTTAGCTATGAGATTAGGAGAACAGTGTTATTTAAGCTGATTTTTAAAGTTTGTAGTTAACCTTTTTATGCCAATAAAGGTGGTGGGGGTGATGATTTTTTTTGTAGGGATTCTTGAATACCTACTGGCTTAACTCATGGTCAGTTTGCCAGTTGTGAGCAGGAAGTAGACTTTTCATCAGTCAGTTTGGCTGTTCAGAAACAGTTTAAGCCTGTTCCTTCCACATATTAAAAAAATACAGTAGTTTCCTCCTTGTGTCATTTAATTACATGACCCAACCATCCATGACACTGGGTAGAATTATCACTTTTACTGTGCAGCTACAATAGCAGGGAAGTTAAACCCATTATAAAACTCCACTGTGACAGTTAGTACACAGTTGAATAGCTGCTTGACATCTGCTCAAGGCAAAGTGCAGGTGAATAGATGGGAGGTTTGGTTCATGAGTGATTGCAGATCCATGGTATGTTCACATATCAAATATGCTTGCCATAATATCTGTGACATGACTAATTCTTTTCTCCTATTAACATGTTGGTTGCTCCTAACTGAAAGCAAGGGAGTAGTAATAAGTGTGAAGGGATATGGCCCAGTGGTAAAACAGTGGTTTAATGCACAAGGTCCCATTTTCTATCCCTAGCATTCAGTTGGAAGATGTTAGGAAATACTTTTTTGTATCTGAAGCCCTGGAAAGCTGTTTCCAATTGGAGCTGAGATAAATAAATTAGACAGATGGTCTGAGATGGTATAAAAATAGCTTCATATTGACCAATTACACAGGCAGGACTCTTCTATGTGCAGTGGGCTTGCAGAAGGCTCTCCTCACATTTCTCTGTTTACATGTAACATGGCAGGCCAGTGCTTGCTGTGCACTGCTTCCTGAAATCTCAACCCTCTCCTTTTACTGCTTCTCTTAAATCCGCCATCAACAGCCTTAAAGGCCCAGATCCCACTGATATTATCTTCCCCTCCCTTCCCCTACAGCCACACACACACACATACACACTTTCTTGCTGCTGAAAGAGAGACTTGTTTTTAAAGGTGGTCTGAAAGAAAGTTTTAAAAATGCCCTCCTGATCATTGGGGAAAGCAGAAGCAGAGCGGGGGAGGTGGGGTGGAGCCAGAAAGAGACCCTGCTTGATATTGACATAGTGGTACAAGTTTTTAGAGAAGTGGGAAGGAGTTGGCAATAGGGAGGAGGGCGATGGAAGGTGGAAGGGGAAAGAAACTAGACGGGGAAGGTGGATGGAAACCAGACATGTTGGCTGTGGCCAAAGAGGGAAGAAGTTTGGGGCAAACCTTTGCCCACTGGCAAATCTGCCCATTCTGGGTGTGATGCAAAATTAAATTAGTGCTAGAAGTGGTCTCGCTTGCTATGGGAAGAATAGAAAATGAAAGTGGGGCTTGAGGAAATATGTCCATACAAGAAATCTTTCAGCGACACACATTTGCCTGCATCATGCAGCAGATGCCTTTTGCATAATCAGCCCTTATTACATTTCCCATGTAGAAAGCAGTCTGGTCACAGTAAAGAGTAGAATATTTTTAAAGTTGTAAAATAGGTCAAGGACCTGACAGGACAGCTTAGAATTTTCATTCTCTCTCTCCAGGTACACATGAGGTTTATAAGCCAGAGGCATGTGACTGTTCTAGACTTCACTTCAGTACCATTTAATTTGGGGTTGTCTTGGAAGGTCTTTTGTTTCATTGCCCTGAGGAATTATCTTTCTTCTCCATTTGTTATAAAGTAAACAACAGACGGTATATGTCAGCTGACATACCAATAAACAGACATCAGAATGAAACGAGGAATATAGGAAGTTAGGTATGAAACCTGATTCTGAGACCTGGTTTGATTTCAGCCGGTGTGCTTCATTTCCTAGGGGAGAAAAAAAATAGCATAGCACGTACACAACGAAGTAGTAGATGTTCCCTAATACTAAAGTAATTGTATTTTCACTCTACAAGAAAAAATCTTTCGTGAGATTTCTTCAAGTTGTTTGATCTCCCCCCCCCCCCCCTTGAGAACTGCCTTCTCAGCCCAGGCTGGCCTTAAAATAAACAAATATCTATTATTAAACAAATTTTGCTAGAAATATCCCAATCCCTCCTTCCTATATAACATACAGCCACATGAGGCTGGGGGGCATCAGAAGCAGTGAGTTTGTAAGATATTAACCTACTAAAATCCATACCAGTATATCAAACCAACACAACTATTCAGGGGAAGAGTCAATAATAAGCATTTCATTGAATCTTTGGTACCAAGCTAAGATCCATCTTTCCACCTGGGATCTTGGAGAACTGCTGCCAGGCAGGTTCAAATCAGATGGGAACCTTGGGGTTCTATTTGCTGCAGATGGTGAGACTCCCTCGCTCAATAAATACACCACAACGACAGGCTGGAAAGGAATGGGCCGCAGCCCGTTTATTAAACATCAAACATGTAAACAAGAACTATTTACATCAGAGCTGGGCGGCAAACGGGTCGCACATCACATCCCAATGAATGGGAAACTGGCGGGAAGGGAAGCCCCAGAGATCATACTCCTATGCTTCCACGCTTCCCGCCCCTGCTGAGGAGACGGGCACCGGCTGAGCCCCAAGGCCGCCCCCAGCCCGTCTTCCTCCCGTGCTTGCTGGGGTGTCGGGCACCGGCTAAGCCCATGGCCGCCTACCGGCCCAACCCAACCCCACTCCCTGGGGTGTCGGGCAGCGGCCCGGCCTGCCAGCCTGCCCGCCCCACCCCCCGGCCCTTCACAGGGCGCAAGCCTGGGAGCCCCAGCCGGAAGGCTCGTTCTCTCCCCAGATGTGCGACACCGTTGCAAACCCGCCACGAGCTGCCCACCCTTGCAGCTCACCGCCCAAGCTCCTCAAGCCTGAGCCTGTCTCTATCTTAACCACCGACGAAGAGTAAACTGAACCCCGAGCTGGAAACCACAAGTCCATGCCCCATTAGGACAGGCGGACGCCTTATCCAATGAAAAAAAAGGTCCATGGCGTCCAGGGTGAATTCCCGAGATGTTCTGCCACACGGCTCCCCCGAGGAAAAGCACCACCTTGGCGGCCGCCTTGATTTAACATTTCTGCAGGCCCTGTCCACTGCAGAGGGATCAGCAGCTCGGCTCCAATGGGCCCTTAGCACCATCTCCGGACCAAACCAAAGGTCATCTCAGGCCCGATGCCTGTGCAAAGCTCCTGAGCGTGGCGGCCACCGCATAAAAGCAGGTCAAGGCCCGACCCTGGCAGGGAGATCTTCCTCCCCAAGGTGGATGACCAGGAGGTCAGGTGTAGCCAACTGAAAAAATGTATTCAATGACCTTGGGCTCTAGCTCATGCCAAAGCATGTGCCCCTGCCCCATCCAGGCAATTCTTCACACGTGCGCCCCGAGTCCGAGATGCTGGCCCCATTCCCGGGTGCAAGCGTAGTCCCCGACTCTGTTGTGAGGCTGTGCCCCTGACCCACACCTGCCCGATAGAGCAGTCTGCGGCGTCCCTGGAGGCACTGAGGAGGGAAATCAACAAGTCAGGTGTGGGCGAATGTACGCCCGAAAGGCCCCCGACCGCCACCTGCCCAGGATTGCGGGATGTCCTCCGGGGCCCTGCGGCTATGGCAGCGACCGTGGCGGCCCCTATTCTGAACGAGAGTGCAGGCCGAACTCCGTGGCCGGTGGCACAGCTTGAGCCAAACATGCCCTGAACACCGCCAGCATTTGGAACCTGGTGAGAGGGGACCCATCCCTGGTGCACCAAAAGCATGCCGCCCACCCGAGGCCGCAATGCCGTAGCCACTCCAATAAGGGGAGGGAGGGGGCAGGTGAGGCGTCGCGCCGGTAGGGCTGGCGTAGTGACCCAGGCCCCGCGGCCCTCTTGGTCGATTTTTGAATGGGTCAATGGCGTGAACCATGTCCCCCAACGGGGCCGAGGTGTTCCCTTTGCAGCCAGCGGTGCTGGAAGGCCGATCCCGAGTAGAGGCGACCAGTTCCCCAGGCCTGAAAGCCCCGTGAGGGTGTGCCGAGTGGAAGGCGGCGGCGAAGAGCAAGCGCTCATAAGCGCGAAAGCACACCTGCCTTAGCACTCCAGTGACCGCCCTCAGCACTTCCTTGGCGCCAGGCGGCCTGGGGATTTCTGCCTGGTGCCCACCGCGCCGCCACCCACCCACTAGGCAGCCCGGTTTCCTGGCGCCCAAGCGCGTCAGAGAAACCGGAAACCTTGCGGTAAAAGGCGATGCCTGCCAGGTGCACCCCCATGAGATCGCGGGTGCATCCCCTGCCCATGGAGCCAGACCAGATGCACTCGAGGAGGAGGCCGGTGTCCACCCCACCGCAGACCGGGCGAGGCCGGTGGGGCCTTGTGAAGCTCAGGAAATGCAGCGCCGCCCGGCTCCCGGTTCGTATTGCCTGCATTGGCCGGTGCCAGCGAGTTCAAAACACCTGTGATGGCGTCTACCGTTGCCGGGCTCCAGAGGGACGCCGGCACTGTCGCCGGGAACGGCCCCGCCCCGGGGGCCAGGCGCCGGAAACGATCCGCCTGCTGGCGAGATAAGGCATCAGCAATCTCATTCTGCAAACCTGGAACGAAAGCAGCTTTGAAAGAGATGTTATGAGTGAGGCAGGTGAGAACCAAATTGCGAACCAGGCGCATGACCCGTGCCGATTTGCTCGACTGACTGTTTACCACACGCACCACTGCCTGGTTGTCGCACCAGAAAAGCACCCTTTTGTTAAGCCAAAGGTTGTGCCAAATGTGCACCGCCACCAGGATGGGAAACAGCTCCAGAAAGGTGAGATCCCTGGTGATGCCCCTGCAGCACGATTACCACTCCTGGGAGCCAAAGGCCCTGCGCCCACTGACCCCGGAAGAACACACCGAAACCAAGAGCCCCAGAGGCATCAGAGTGCACCGCAACTCCAGGCCAGGTTCCAAAGCTGATTGCCACAGAGATGCCGTAGAAGTTTCGGATGAAGGACAACCAGACCTGTAGGTCTTCTTTCATGCAGGAGACCCTGATGATGTGATGGTCAGGGGGACTTGCAGCCCGGCGAGGACCTCGCCAGCCGGGAGCGAGAAAGCCCTACCTGGGAGCACCACCCTGCAAAGCGAAATAGAGGTGGCCGAGTAAGGACTGGACCAGGCGCACCCTGCATTTCGCGGAGGAGGAGAAGCGGACTGGAGCAGAGGCGGGAAAAGGGCTGTAAGCTTGTCAGCCGGAAGTGACGACGTGCCTAGGACCGTGTCCAGGTGAAAGCCCAGGTAGCTGAGGGCAGTGGCAGGCCCCTCCGTTTTGTTGGGAGCCAAGGGGACCCCCAGCCCGGTGGCCAGGGCCTGGAAAGCCTGCAGGGCAAGATCACGCTCCAGGTTACTTCCCTGCCTGCCGATAAACAAGAAATGCGTCAAAGGTAATGGAGTCACCAAGCCGGGAGGGGCACCCTCTGCCTGAAAGCCCATTCAAGGAAAGTGCTGAAAGTCTCGAAGGCAGCACAGGCAAAGGAACAGCCCATGGGCATGGCCTTGTCCACATACCAATTTCCTTGGAAGTGGATGCCCAGCATCTCAGAAGTCCCGCGGGGGGAATAGGCTGGGAGCGGAAGAGAGGCGGACTGTATGTCTCACTCAGCTAGGGATGCCCCCGGACCCGCCTGCCTGATGCAGAGGATGGCCTCGTCCAGGGTGGCATAGCCGGACCCGGAACAAACCTCTGGGTCAATGAAATGATTCACGGAATGCGGCCCGGGGGGGTGGGAGAGGTGTTGGAATTAAAGCGAAACTCCCAGCAGCGGGGCTTTCTTAGGCACAGCGCCAATTGGGGAGACCCTGAGGTTGGGGAGAGGCAGGTGACTGGAGCAGACCCAGCGTCGCGACTGGCGCAAGTTTCCCTCGTTGAGCTTGTCAGCCACCACTCCAGGAAGATCGCGGACGGGTACAGGTTGCTGGCTTAGTATTGTTAAGCCCTCCTGGGGCGCAGGCATGGGATGTGGAAGCCAGAAGGAAAACCATCCCCAGCAGCCAGCGCGCAGCCCCCCTGTCTGGATACCGCTGCAGCCACTCCAAAAGCACCCCCAGCCGAGCGGGTGCTCAGCGGCCAGGGCACTGCAGCTGAGCGAGCAACTCCGGTGTTTTGCTTGGGCGGGAGGGCTGTACAGGCCACCGGCATCTTTTTGGGAGGGCCCGGCGCCGGGCGACCGGGCCTGCCGAAAGGGAGGGCGTCCCGCCGGCTTGGGGCAGCTGGTCCTGCTGTGGCCGCTGGAACAATTGGAGCAAGAGTGCTCAAACCTACATTTTGGCCGCTGGCAAGCACCTTTGTAAAATTCCCAACACATCCCCTTTGCCCCCACCCGCCCCGGGTAGGCTCTGCCGGGTTAGTTGGGACAGGAGGTTCCGCCGCCCCTCCCATGGCGGGCTGGACCACGACCATCCAAGTTTGGTCGTGGATGAGATCCCAACGGAAAAGGCCTTGTGCGAGGCGTTCTTGCGGATGGCCTCGTCGTGAGCGATGGCCGCAGTTTCCCCAGCCAGCGCCCGAGCCCGCAGCACATGAGCCATATGAGCTGCCAGGTGCCAGGCCCGCAGGGGATACGCGGCCCCGATGAGGGCCAGGAATTCGGTGAAGCCCTGCAGCCAGTTGTTAAAATTCCGCTCGGCTGCTGCCGGGTCCTTCCGCTTTTTGTCGGCCTTCCCGCCCGACAAACCCAACTCCCCCTCCCGCCGCGGGAACTTTAAGATGTCCACGTAATACCCATCCAGCGCCCGCTCCCGGAGCTTCCTGGGGAGGTGGGACCCGGGCGGGTTGCCGCGGTCGTCTTGGGCCGGGCCAGGGGATGGCGCTTCGCCACCCCCAAAACGCCTGCGCTTTGCAAGCCACGGTGGGAGAGCAGGCACCCTCTCCCCCCGCACCCAAAATTCCCCAGTAGCCTGCGCGTCATCATCCTCAGTAGACTCACCAGACGATGAGGAGCTGGGGGATCGCCTGGAGGAACGGGAACACCCTGACGACCGCTTCCTCCTCCTGCCCTCGCGCCCCGAGGGGCCGACGGACGCATCCACCGATGTGGACGCGCTGACCGGTGGCGAAAGGTGCAGCTCCTCCGCTGCTCCGCTCGAGGCACCCGCCGGCGCCGCACCGGCCGCCGCCGCCGCGGTGGGCTCAGGGCCCCCGACCCCCGAGGTGGGGCCAGACTCGCCAGCCGCTCCGCCGAGGACTTGGGAAAGGTGCAACAGGGTGTCCGCCAGGTTGCGGACCAAGGCAGGATCGGTGCCTATCCCGCCGACAGGTTCGGGCCGGGAAGATGCCGAGCCGGCACCCCCCGGGACCGCGGGGAGGGCCCCCCCTAAAGGAGCCTGTCCCGCCATGCCGACCGGCCGGCCCCTGCCGATGGGGGACAAGCCCAAGCCCGCGGCCGCCCTCGCCGCTGCTCCGATTCGCCCAACAACCGGGCCGTCGTCCGACGTCCCCGGGCCAGTCTGGGCCCGGACCCTGTTCAGCAGAGCACGAGCTCTGCCCGATGGCACCGCCGCCTCTGCAGCAGGCTCCCTGCTCTTGGCCCTTTTCGGCCCCATGGCGGCAGCGAGACCGGCCACGACCCAGAAGAGGTGAAAAGAAGAAAAGGTTGAAACGAGAGAAGCGAGGAGAGCCAGAGGAAGAAGGAAAATCAGCTAAGAAGGCCGTGACCAGTCTCCTTCCAGGCCTTACGCGAGACACCAAACACACGACCACGCCTTGCTGGTTCTCGCCGCCGGGAAGGGCGCGGACCGGGGAAGGCGTCTTAATATACCCAGGCTCCTCCCGCCTTTTTGCTGGGAGCCAATGATTGCACCCGGTTCTGCAGCTTGCCGCCAGGCCATGCATGCCCCTTATCTAGCTGCATTGCTCACCACGGCAGCAATGGCTACCCCTGGTTATTCAGGTGCATCTTATATTCAGACTTTTATTTGTAAACAGTAACTGAACAGTTGCTCTGTTCAGACTGGGAACAGAGTACAGAAAAGGAGAGGGTTAACCTTTCCAGTGTTCTTTTTTCAGACTGAAAATGGCCACAAAGAGCTCTTCATGGCCCAGGTGGCACAAACACAGACAACACACAGAGTGCTCGGGAGCTCTGATAATATGACGCTCAGCATCTTGCCCAGTTTGTTCCTCAGAGGAGACAATGCTGATATTGATGTACCAGTGCCCTGACATGATATTGTTGTATTTAATAGTAAAATGGTTGCCCGTGGTGTCAATCACAAAAGCAGCAAAAGCAGACCACCCCAAAAAGGAAAAGCCAGGGGTCTCAACATTCTTGGTAAACTTCCTAGGTATGCTGAAAAATATGACTTTGTAGAGTAATCAAATGAAAAGGCGGAACCGTGACCCAATGTGGGCTGAATATGTTCTAGGAACACATGGTGTGGGAAATGGCTAATGGCTGTTTAAAGGGGAAGGAGGTAGGTCAGATTGTCTGAGCTCTGGAGATCTCCCAGCATTGGAATTGGTCTCCAGACTAGAGATCAGTTTCCCTGAAGTGATTGCTTAGAGGGTGAATTCTATAGGATTATTACTTCACTGAGGTCCTTTCCCTCACCAAAGTATACATACTCCAGGTACCCCCTCCCCCACAGATCTCCAGAAATTTCTCAAGTCAGAATTGGCAGCCCTACTAATGGAATGCCTTTCTCAATACTCTCAGTTTATACAGCCCTAGAGGAGCAAGCTGTTGGGGGTGGAGGGATTTCCAAACTATCTTACTTTCCTGCAGCTCTCACATGACCCCAGGCTTGTAAATGTTTATTTGCATTCCTATTATGTCTCTCATCCAAACTTATGAAAAAAGAAATCCTTCAGCCAGTTACTTGCTAATTGTTTGTAAATCAATACCCATGGTTACCCTTGTCAAATTAAATGATGTCACTTTCCAAACTGTTATTGCTGCCTCTGCTTCCCATAGAACAGTCAGGAAGTGTAGATACTTTTTCATAGAGTTGGTTAACAGATTTTTTTTTATTTGAAGCATCAGGCTAGAAGAAACTTTATAGGTCATCCTGCACAATAAGCTCTTTTTGAAATTCTGTCCCCTAATTGGTTGATTTTACATTTTGGTTTCAAGAAAAAATGTAGGTCAGGCTTGTTTTAATAGGTAGCAGAGTCACAGTTGCCACCAGCACAATGGCAGAATAACAGGGCACTGGCCTGCTTTGGTATTTAAGGAGATGGAACATTTATAGTCATCCAAAACCACTTCATTCACATCCTCTTCCTATCAATTCCATTCTCATTGGAAAGCTCCCTCCCCCCCTTGCTTTCGACTTCTCTTGAAATATTGCAGTTTATATAACCTTCCCCAAAGAGTGTCCTGTAAAAGAACAGGGGAATCAGCATACTCTTTTAGACAATTATAGTCATACAGTTAACTCCTCATTATAAACATTTCAGCTGTTCAAAAATCCAGTTCATTACACGTGACTGAATTTTCCCCTCAAAGCTTGATTTAATGGCAATCCTCAAGCAACGGGCACGACCAGCTCTGTGAAATTAAAGATATTGCTCCAGCATTGCATGTCTGGACAAGGTTATAAGGATAAATATGGCATTGTTCTATCAGGACCGCTGTTCAATATAACAGGAGTGATGAACTAGGATTTGAGAGATCAGGCGTCAGATTTCCCCTCAGCCGTGAAGCTGTAGCTCAACTGCTGTCTCATATCGAACTTCTTCATGGGGGGTTGCATGCGGGGTGGGAGAGAGAAGAACCATGGAAGCTGCCCTTAAATTCATGGAGAAAAAAATGACAGTATAGTTTGCATACACTGACTAAACTCAGATGTTGAAGTCATCCAATGAGCTGCAAGAGTTGACCCAGCCAATTAGTTGCAAGCTCTTTTAGATGTCTGCCTACTGATATTTGTATTTCTGTTACCAGCCCAAGGCCATCCATCAGTCACTGCAACCAGAACCATATAATCCACTGAAATTTCAGTAGTTACAAATCTCCAGAATTTTTTGTTGCTGTTGCTGGAAGGCTGGTTTCACTTCCTTCCACAGCCCTCTCTTCCTCCAAAACTCACTTGCCCTATTTGTTCATTGGCTGTTTCCCCAGTTTAAACATTGAAAGTGATGCTGTTTCAGGGTGGGGGAGAATCCACCCCAAAACAGCATCACTTTCAATGTTGTTTTAACTGGGGACCCCAGATTCTCTCTTTAAGGTGGATTTAAAAGGAGAATCTGGACTCCCTAGTTTAAACACCATTGAAAGTGATGCTGTTTGGGGGTGGATTCCAGCATCATAGTGGCCGCCCATGCGGGGGGGGGGGGACCACACAAAACTCAGATTTTGCACCAGGCTCCATTTTCCCTAGCTACGCCTCTGCCTGCAGGGAGGGCAGAAGGAACTACTGGCTGCAAGCCCAGCCGGTGAGGGGGTGGATGGGAATTCTGCCGTCCCTGGCCTGGAGAACTGCTTTTATGAGCACTAAGATCAGGGGCGGGGCTTGGGGAGGACTGCCCCTCGATCCCACCCCATTAAAAACCTATATCTATGTCCCTGGTAGTCTTGTTGGCTCTGTGACTGGGAGTGGGTGTGAAGCAAATTTAAATTTTAGCTGGGTCCACAGCAATTAAGTTTAGGCTGTCTCTTGCCTTTTTTCACTGTGAAACTAGCTTACATTCGTTATTGTCCAATTTCACAACATCTGAAGACTCAAAAAACTTTGAAATTAAGTCTCAATAGTTTTCTTTGTTTCCCGTATAGTTTTTACTATCTTTATTCAAATCCTTAGTTATATAATTATTCAAGTCATTGAGTTAAGTAGTCAAAAAAAAAAAGCCCTTTCCATTTTTGCCCATACTCAGTAGAGGGTCTACTGTGCACCAAAGATGTCAGCTTTGCCATTGCTAAATATTATGTTAACTTGTTAATCCTTTCCAAGAGGTCTGGGTGGTGGTCTGCTTTTCATAGGCTGTCTCTTCCCTCATCAGATTCCCTTCCTACAATAATGAGTTGGCTTCAGTCTGACTGCTATTCTAGTTGTTGGAGCCAGAGGATAGACACCCTGGGTTTCTCAGTGACTTTTAAAAATCATTTAAAATGCTGAGGTTAAAGAAAGTCTGTGCAGCAGTGATGGGGAGGGTTGAGGAAATGGGCTGGCAATTGCTTGTAGCTAGATGAGTCTGCTCACCTACCTACCTGGGTTTTGTGCCTTCAGTTCCTTTTTCTTATAGTAAATATCTATCCCATCTCATGGTTCCTGCTCATCACAGCTGTTTTCCTTAGGCCATTTTAATGCTCTCCCTTTAGCAAAGCTGACCAATAGGTCCAGGGGGATTTCTTGAGAGTAGAGGTGGAACTTGAGAGTAGAGGTTGTAGAATCCATTACATATTTTCTTTTTTCCTGAAAGATGTACGGTAAGCAAAGAGTCAATGTGTTAGCTCTACTTATGGCTTCCTTTCCAGCTACTCTGTGCATTACCATCTGCTGAACTTCCTTTTGGGTGTGATAAGAAGATCCCAGAAACAGTAGCAAAAATTTATTTCACGGTCATTAAAACATTGTAACCAATTTCATCTTGAAAAATTGGATTCTGACGACTCTGATTTAATTTTTATCATTGACATATAAGAAATATTTATTTTGAACTGTTAAATTGTATCACCCTTTTAATATTTGATTATTCTGTGAATTCTTAACTGTTTGTATATGTAGTTTATTTTTCTTTCAATGAAAACTCCAGATGTTCACTATTTTCCCCCCTCAGTTAAAAACATCTATCTGCTCACTTCTTCCTCACATCTTGGTTACTCACCCTCTTCTGCACTCTCCTTCCAAAATTGCAGTTTGGCCCCAAGGATTTTTGAGTATGTTTATCATACCTCTCCACAGTAGATTTGCCATGCTTTTGCTGCAGTAGTCAAATAAGAAAAGAATATGCTGGCTGAAGTAACTCACAGCTTTGCAACTTGCTTTTACAGATACCTTGATGTTCATGTGGATTTTATCTGATTTAGTCCAAGACTCACTATTAAGCAGTGGCAGGGGCGGAGGAGGGGGGGCATATACAACTGCCAATGGTTTATATCTCCTAACAATGGTTTGTTTCTACTATCCTTCCAACTTTCACAGGCCCCTGGAAGGGTTAGCACTGACTTTTAGTTGCCAGGGGAAGCTACCTGTCTTGATACTGTCCATCAACAACAGCAAGACATTTAGAAATGGCAGGTCAGATGTACTCATGCACAAAGTGTTTTATGGTATAGAAAGAGAGGCTGTGAGCTATCCCATAATTTTAATTGATCATCTGATGATCCTACAGCATACGTTTCTATATCAGATGTGCTAATAATACATTGGGTTTGAAGTAGCTGTTTCACTGAATATTTGGAGGTTGAGCTAGACTGTTTTTGGCTGTATATGAGTAAACGAGAAAGGATCTTTCTTTGGAGATTGGTGGCAAATTTACTTTTGTCGGCAGCTATAAATGGCTAATAATTATGTCTTTTTCTCTGAAGATATATTCATGTGGGTGGCCATGCTGGTCTGAAGCCACAGAAAAAAGTTTGAGTCCACAGCACTTCTAAGATTGATAAAGTTTTATTCTTGGTATAAGGTTTTTTGAGCATGCATACTTCTTCAGATCTTTCTCCTCTTCAACTCCTTATTGCTAAGATAACACATTTTTTTCTATCACAGAGTCTTCTGGACCTTTAAAGATTAATATATTTATTGAGGCATAAACTTCCTAAAGCAGAACCTCCTTCATCTTTTTGTTCATGCCCAGGAAGCTGCTGAGCTGATTGACAGCATTATACCTAAACAGAAAAATAGTTAGAAACTACAGTATTGCCCTAAAGGTAATTTATAAGGCAATTTATAGGCCAATTCACATAGGTAGAAAATGAATTTCATTTAGCATTGATTAGTTAACATTTGAACACTTTCTGGTAAACTGAGGAGAGTGAGATATGAATATTCTCAAAGTGTTGTTTGATATGTGGTGAACTGGTACATTTACTTGTGTAACTCATCATTTTATGATGCACTCATTACAAGCATGCATGTGTGAACTAACCTTAAGCAGCTCAGTTAAATCTAGCTGTAGATATAATGATGCATGTTGCTACTTCAGAAGTTTTAGAAAAGGAGTGACTTGAAATGCCCATTATCCTTGGGCAGGCTGAAAAGAATGGTGCCTGATAGGGAAGCAATAGGTTATAACAGCTTCAAGTTCAAGCATGAAAAAAAAATTGGACTGTTCCCCAGCGGAGTTCCTCTGTTAGCTTGCAGAATTAAATTATTTTTTTGCTCCCATTTCCCCTAATTTGCATTTAGTCTTTAGAATTTAAAGAATGATTTTTGAACACTGCTAAATTTGGACAGCCTTGTAGACATTTTAAAACACTTTCAATTTGCAATACAGTGGGGACCTCTTAAACATATTATCCAGACTTGGTGTACTCTCAGTTGAAGTTCTAATTGGTTTATTTCATTAGCAGGCATCCATTGGGTCAGGCTGCTCAATGAACATCAATTGATAGTAATTTCTGAAGAACAAATGGGATCAGTTAATGGATCTATTTTCATAAGGCTTGTTTTCATTAGATAGCACGCTATTCCTTAAAATGCTTTAATTTGCTAGTGCAGTTGGAGGTAGGTGAAGAACTTGGTTTCCTGTTAGCAGTGTTGCCTTTCTTCTTAAATCGTCTATTATTGTTATTATTTTCAAGCCATCCTTCTCAGTTGTTTGTTCATTTAGCAGAATATTGACCTACTCACAGGGACGTAGGTATAGATTTTTTATGGGGGGTTCGGGGTGGGGCCACACCCCCACCCGCCCCAGGGCATGGCCACGGCTCCCCAAGCCCCACCCAAGGCTGGGGATGGCAGACTGCCCTGCCCTCCCCTGCCCCCCACCAGCTGGACTCCCAGCCGGCAGCTGGCAGTTCCTTCTGCCCTCCCCTCTGGGCAGAGGCATGGAGGGAAAATGGAGCCCAGTGCAAAATCTGAGCCCCCCCCCCCCCCGGGCAGCAGCTGTTATGCTGGAATCGACCCCCAAACAGCATCACTTTCAATGGTGTTTAAACTAGAGAGCCCAAATTCTCCTTTTAAATCCACCTTAAAGAGAGAATCTGGGGTCCCTAG
Organism: Sphaerodactylus townsendi; assembly: GCF_021028975.2. Taxonomy (NCBI): domain Eukaryota; kingdom Metazoa; phylum Chordata; class Lepidosauria; order Squamata; family Sphaerodactylidae; genus Sphaerodactylus; species Sphaerodactylus townsendi. Next base: position 104,370,799 of record NC_059429.1, read on the forward strand.
TTAAACAACATTGAAAGTGATGCTGTTTTGGGGTGGATTATCCCCCACCCTGAAACAGCATCACTTTAATGTGGCGTAGTGGTTAAGAGCAGGTGCATTCTAATCTGGATGAACCGGGTTTGATTCCCTGCTCTGCCACTTGAGCTGTGGAGGCTTATCTGGGGAATTCAGATTAGCCTGTGCACTCCCACACATGCCATCTGGGTGACCTTGGGCTAGTCACAGTTTTTCGGCGCTCTCTCAGCCCCACCCACCTCACAGGGTGTTTGTTGTGAGGGAGGAAGGGCAAGGAGATTGTAAGCTCCTTTGAGTCTTCTACAGGAGAGAAAGGGGGGATATAAATCCAAACCACCTTCTTCTTCTTCTAAACTGAGGACCTCAGATTCTCCCTTTAAATCCATGCCGAAGGGGGTGGATTTAAAAGGAGAATCTGGGGAAATTTTGGGGAGTGCCTGCTGTCAGGGGTGCAATTGTTAAGCTAGAAGCACCAAACTTTCATGGTATCTTTAGGAGACTCTCCTAATGATACCACCCAAGTTTGGTGAAGTTTGGTTCAGGGGGTCCAAAGTTATGGACCCTCAAAGGTGTAGCCCCCATCTCCTATTAGTTCCCATTGGAAACAATGGGGGATGGGGCACCCCCTTTGGGAGTCCATAGCTTTGGACTCCCTGGACCAAACTTCACAAAACCTGTGTGGTATCAGTAAAAGATTCTCCTGATAATAAATCCCAGGTTTGGTGAAGTTTGGTTCAGGGTGTCCAAAGTTATGGACCCTCAAAGGTGTAGCCCCCATCTTCTATTAGCTCCCATTGGAAACAATGGAGGATGGGGGCACCCCCTTTGGGAGTCCATTACTTTGGACCCCCTGAACCAAACCTCACCAAACCCGGGTAGTATCATCAGGAGAGTCCCCCAAACAATCCCTGAAAGTTTGGTGCTGCAGGCCAAAAACTGAAAAAACACTGTAAACCCACAAACGGAGGGGCGAAGCTTCGGATATGAATGGGGGGGGGGGTTGAACCGAGGAACCTCCCCCTTTACCTAGGTCCTTGGTCTCCTTACAAGCTCTTGCAAAGTCTTCTGGAAAGCTCATGTTCCTCTCACTCTTGTTTCTATAGTGATGTATACAGAGCAAGGGAACTGGCCCTTATAACTAGATTAACAGATGACTTTGCTTGTGTTCATCTCCACTATTCTCCATCCTCATCTATTCATTATAAACCTGCTTTTCGTGAATGGGAAAACCTCCAAGTCTGAACTTCTGCTTCTCTCTTTTGCTTTGTCCTTGAAAATAAATGCAGAGAGATTCCTGGAACTGTTAAATTTTCTTCCCTTCCTTGTTTTTATTCAAGGAGGAAAGGGTAACAAGGAGGAAAGGATAACTTTTTCATTTTTGTTTTTGTGATGGTTACTATGACCAGGTTCTTTCATTGTAATTTGGTGGCTGTTGTCATGGTAACAAGCAATTTCTTGTTGCTGTTTTCTACAAGGTATTGGAATCATTCTGGCCCCAGAAGCAGACAATTGATGGACATAACCTCCTGCTGCAATTAATGTTAACTAGAAAGTGGGGAAATGCATGGGTATTGAGCAATTCACCCACCAACAAGCAAAGACAGACTTGGAGCTGAACTACCACATCACCTCAGCATAAAAAGTGTTGTTGATAAACTACAACAACACATCCAGTACAATTACCATCAGTAAGGAGTTGTGGAAGTAAATAAAGGAGCACATTGCTACCAAGAAAGAAAAAATACCATAGGTGTCATTTTCTTTTAGAAACAGCCTTGTTATGGAAGAAAAACATTTTTTCTTACTTTCAGCATGCAGACACAAATGATAACCTAAAGGTACTTGTGAGTATGGTGGAATTCTGTAATCATGGACTGGAGGAGGGCAGCAATTTCTGCTAGTTCTCCCCTTCCTCTGTAGTAGGATTGCCAGCTCCAGGTTGAAAGATACCTGTAGATTTTGGGGAAGGTGCCTGAGGAGGGTTTTGGAGAAAAGAGACACTCTTTTACAGGGTATAATTCCCTACAGCCCACCTTCCAAAGCAGCCATTTTCTCCGGGGGAAGTGATCTCTGTCTTTGGGAGATCAGTTGTAATAGCAGGAGAGATCCAGCTACCACCTGGAGGTTGGCAATTTTATTCTGTGGCGTAGACCTTCACTGTGCTGCTTCTGAGGCTTCTCTGACACCAGAAATGAACTTAAGAGGGCTCAACGGGATAATATGGCATGGAGACGTTGGTAGAAATCACCCCCTCTTAAGACAATTTAAGGACACTTCAGTTTTCTTGAGGGTGTTGTTGGATGGTACAGGTAAGCAGGCAGGTAAGTCATACGAGCAGGTTGCAGCCGGAGGACCTTGAAGCAGATTTGCTCCGATAATGGCTAGGGTTTGTATTCTCTCTGTGTCCTTATTAGGAAAACATCTGCCTTGTAAAAATTGAAACCAATAGAGGAAGAGACTTCAAGAACAAAAGAAAACAGCAATAAAACAAAAGAAAAGCGTTTTTTTTGTTTTAGGTTATTTAGGTAGAGAATTTGTTTTATTTTCATATTAATTATAGTAAATATGGGGGAAAGCCCTGTTGTAATAAGTGTTGCAATTAATAATGAGAGAAACACACAACTCTACTAACGTAAGTATGAAAACTGATACTGCAGCCAGGTAGAACAAAAAGGGCATGGGACAATGTAGCTTGACCCAAAGCAGAAAAACTCATACCCACTTCAAGACAGAAATGCCATGTCTTGGCAATTATTGAACCTCCAGTCATACCAGATGGAGACATATTCTTATCTATGCCCCAGTGGATGTTGGATGGAAGGTAATCTCTTAGAGCAATGAATCATGCAAAATTACAGCTAGCAGCCTCATCTCTGGGTCATTTTGACTTACAGAAGTCTTTAATTGTATCTTTTTTTCTTATAGCGGGTTAACACTTCTTTTATGACACTTATGTTGGGATCAGTGACCAAATCTTACAGCAGAAGAGAAGCCAAGGCACTATAGGCTTGCACATGGATAGGGGACCACTGAGAGTCCAAAGAACACCTGAGATTTCTAAAGGAAAAACAGGAATTTCAGTTCTCTGATTAGTATTTGGGTAAGAAACCACCAAAGAAGGAAGTCCATAGCTGGTTTGTAAATGCCCAAACTGACTGTCGGAAAACTGACTCCCTGTTCACAACCAGACCATGAGTTCAACTAGTGAGTGTTTAACCATCACTACAAATACTACTGAGCTTGGTAAGGCTTAGTATATAGTGTACATGAAGTACACAAATGCTAAATGATAAAAAAACATAAAACTCCTCAACAGATGGTTGTGGGTGTTATGTTTCTCAAACACCTATATGAGATGCTGCAACCTTTTTAAAAAATTCAAAAAAGGAGTGCCAGCTCATTTTATATTTTAAATAATTGCTGAAAAAAGTATATTTCAAATTATTATTTTTTTGTTTAAATTCGCCTATTGAAACAGCTGTCACTTTGGGAAGAAAACTCTTGTCTGCTTATAAATTAGCCCTCCATCTGAGCCACTGTTGCGCCTTCTTTTGCCTAGAGGAATTTTAGAGATGTCATTAGCCAATTCCACTCGCAAGGATTCTGTGATAGATGCAGAGCACAGCCTCTTTGTTCCCAGCCCCTGGGGGCAACAAAGCCCTTCAAGCTGAAGCTGACGAATGCCACTGGAAGCTGGAGATAAGTTCCACTGGGAAGCAAGTGTACTCAGCCCTGGCACCTGAATGGCAATGCCTCTGTAGGACAACCTATTTCTGCAATCCTCTGAGCCCGGGTGCCAGTCTTTGCAGCTCGTCTTTATGCAAAACTGTCCATGCAGGTTAAACATACAGCCCCCCTGCAGGGACAAGAGAAAGAGCAGGCAACAGAGAAAGCCGAGCCATCACTTGGGAATTTCAGCATACATCAATTTACCATATTTATTACAATATTCCACTTAAAATATTCCATAAAGTTACTTAGTGGTTCATTTACCAACCCTTAATGAGATCCCTGTAGTCAGCGTCTCCTGTGCAGTTAAAAGTTGAAGAACTAAGAACGTTATGAACTTTTATTTGTTTTGAAATGTGCATGAGCTTTTATGAAAAAAAATAGATTTAAAAAATTGATATTATGGAATGATCCTGGACTGATGTGTCTCTAGGTGTGTTCTGCTAGTTAACTTACTAGTAAAAACAAATAAGGGCAAAGGGTAGTTTTTGTTGTACAAAACTCTGAAAAGCTAATGTTAATTATCAATAAGGAAGGGGGGAGAATCAACAAGAACAAACTTACATGATTTAAATGAGAAAAGAAGAAAATCCAATATTAGATTTTTATCCTTCCTGTCCTCTGAAGAGCTGAATATGGTATATATATGGTGTTCCCTTTTTTATTTTATGAGCACAACAATTTAGTGAGGTACGCTAGCCTGAGGGCATGTGAGTGCCTGGCCTAAAGTCACCCAACCAAGATTATCCAACAAACTTAGGCCGTTTCTGCACGGGCGGAATATGGCGGCCTGGGGACGGCAAAAACGCCGTCCCCAGGCAACCATTCGCACAGGGGGCGCAGCTGCATCATGCTGGGCGCCTCGCCTCGCTTCTCCCCGGACCGCCCCATGAAGCCGGGCGTTTCCCCAGAGCGCTCAGAAGCGCTCTTGTTGGGGAAACGCCACCTTGAAGCCGCTGCCGAGCGAACGGCAGCGGCTTTGAGATGCCTCAGCCCCCCTCCTCGCTCCCGGTACTTATTTTGTCCCCAGGCCTCCAGCGCGTCGCCGAGGCCTGGGGACCACGATACCCTGCGCCCGCTGGAGCGAGGCGGTGCAGAACCAGGGCATGTCCCCAGGCCTCGGCGACGTGCTGGAGGCCCGGGGACACGCCGGGTCAGCCGGGCGCCACCGCGTCCCGGCTCTTTCCAGGACCGACCTAGCCGCTTCCGCCTCCGTGCGGAAACAGCCTTAATGTTTGAATTGGAATTTGTAGCTGGGTCTTTCAAGTTCTAGTCAGACACTCTAACCACTACATCACAATGGTTCTTCATATATAATGCTTTAAACCCAGGGTCCCCAACATGGTGCCTGCTAAAACTTTTCCTGGTGCCCACTAAGTGCTTTTATAAAGTGGGGGGGGGGGGTGGCTTGTGCCCAGCGGGGCTTGAGATTGATCATTGATCTCATTGGTTAGGCAGATTTTTCAAAATTGCTTTAGCATCAGCTTCCACCACAACACAGATACTACATGACTGAAGGTAAGCTATGACTCAGCCAGAAAATACTTTTACAGAATATGCTCATTGTGAAAGGCACTCTGTTATGTAGAGCTTCTGCCTGAAATGTTAGAGTTATGCATAACCTCAGATCTCTAGAAAAAAAATGTGGTGGTTGGCTCCACCTCCTGTGGCAGCCATTTTGTAGTTGCACCCACCCACCATCTTGCGTCAAAGGTGCCCACAGGCTCAGAGAAGTTGGAGACCCCTTTTGTAAAGCAAGGAATTGACTTAAAGGGGCTTCTGGCTATTTAAATATTAGTGTAAGCTGATCCATCACTTGCCTCTTTCCCAGACAGTAAACATTTTAGGATTGAAACAGTATTGTTTGTTTTGACTGAGCATTTCTCAGTAGTTCCAGAAGTGGGACTCAACTTTAAGCCCCAAGCATTAGCATTTGCAAGCATGTGACACCAGAGGAACAAGATCAGAAAACACAAGGCAAGCATCAGCAGGTGTACCATAGGGAAATCCAAGGGTCAGGGCCACGAAAGAACCTACCACTGGGTAGCTTTGTTGTATGGTGCTCCTCTCATGATTCATGCACAGGATTGCCATTTCTGGCTTGGAAAATTCTAGATTTGGGAATGGAGTCCAGGGAGGGCAGAGCTTGGTTAGGGAAAGGACCCCAGTAGGATATAGAGTCTATCTCAGTGGTTCTCAACCTGTGGGTCGCGACCCCTTTGGAGGTCGAATGACCCTTTCACAGGGATCACCTAAGACTCTCTGCATCAGTGTTCTCCAACTGTAAAATGGATAATTAGGGTTGGGGATCACCACAACATGAGAAACTGTATTAAAGTGTCGCTGCATTAGGTAGGTTGAGAACTACTGATCTATCTTCTGAAACTTACATTCTCTTCAGAGGAACTAATCTCTGTAGTCTGGAGATCAGTTGTAATACCAGGAAATCTCCAGGTCTCCAGATTGGTAACACTATTCATGCAAAAGAGGAAGAATTTGGGTTCTATTGCTCTCTGTGCATGCACACAAGCAGCAGACTTTTCCAAAAAGCAGCAAAAATGTCTGTAGTTCTGTGAGGGCCACAACCAATGGTGGGATTCAAATAATTTAACAACCGGTTCCGGTGGTGGAATTCAAATAATTTAACAGTTTAGCACCATTTTAACAACTGGTTCTGCCGAAGTGGTGCGAATTTGCTGAATCCCATCACTGGTCACAACCCAGGAGGTAGGGCTCTGTGACCTACCTGAGAGTCATAACCCATCAACTGAAGGTCATAACAAACACGGCTCTGTGACAGTGTCTAAGAAAGATAATGCTCAAGAAGACTGTTGGATTATTTTGAAAGCAATTGAAAAAACCCTTTGTGCCAAGCTTGGCCGTTTATACCCAAGTAACCCCACTCAAGTAAATAAATAAACCAAGAAAATTAATACCAGAAGGGTTCTGCTGGGTCAAGCCAAGGGTCTTAATTACAACAATGGTCAGCCAGATGACTCACAGCTGCTCTCAAGCAGAACATATCAACAGTAGCCCTTTTGTTGGCATGTAGTATTCAAAGTATACAGATTTTATCATATACCTTGTCTTGCCTTTTGTAGCTGTAGCTCAAGGAGAGGACAGAACATACCCTTACAACATCTTTGTGAAAATAAACTGGGAATAAGTAGCCTATCCAAGGCCACCCTTTGGGTCCAACACTCTTGTCCATTAATGCAGGGATACAATGGAATGAACTTTAGAAGAAAAATCCTGGCACAAAAATAAAACTTGGTCCAAAGGTGGAATCAGAAGATGTCAAATACACTGGCGATTTCATGTGAGACAGGGAAAAAAATTAGTAATTTATGTTTCTGTCCAAAAGCACTGGTCAAACAAAATGGATGGACTTGAAAACTGACAGGAAAAATGAAAATTAATTATTTTTCCTACTTCATTCTCCCCTATCGTCATAATGTCACAGTGTGACAGAGGAGTATTTGCGATATATGGAGAACTATATTTTAACTGTAAATTGGCAGGACTGATGAGCAGAAAGTCATTTTCTTTCTAATATAGGTATAAGATTAACTGGCAGGGGAATTTTTGTGGACTGATGGAAATAATATTCCCACTACAGGAAACTGTCTGAAATGTACATGCGTGGGTGTGGCAGAGGGAGGGAAGACTGGTAGCTGTTCCTATTGGCCCATTAGGATTCCCCAGTGAGAATGGAGTAGAGAAGTATTATTTCTTGAGAAAATTTCTATGCCGCCTTTCTCCAGAAAACTTGTCTCAAGTAGCTGACAAGGAAAAACATAACAAAGGCATAAAGCAGAGTGAAGATCACTGAAAATTAACAAACTATTATAAACCTAGCATTTAGGGACTAATCTGAAGCAGGTCTACTGAGAAGTAAATCCCAGTTTATACAAAGGCGCTTACTGCTAGGAAAGTGTTCACAGCACAATCTTGAAATGAGCTACTCGCTTGTAACCTCATTGACTCCAAGGAACTTAGAAGGGTGAAACTCTGCTTGGAATGGCAATGTCAGTTGTTTAGGTTTTTTTGCTAGTCCCAAAACACAGTTGATAGAGGAGCTGCCAGCTGGAGTCCATCATTCAGCTCTGACCAAGAGACCTCTAAGGTACCCGCTGGAAAAATAAAATAACTTTAGACGGTAAGTTTTTAAGCCTCTTGATCTCCTTTTCAGTAGATGCAACCGTAAAGCTGAGCACCCCCCTCCTCCCCACAGTTAAAGACAGGGCTTGGCTAGCGCTAGCTTTAAACTGCAGGCTCCATCTTGGTTGCATGCAGTTTAAAGCTGGACCCAGTCAGGCCGATCTCAGCCTTGAACTGCAGGCTTTACCCTGCTGGGCCCAGCTTTAAACTGCAAGTTCAAGGCAGAGCCAGCAGTTTAAAGCTAGATCCAACTCAGCCTTAAATGTCAAGTCACTACCCCCCACCCCCAAGGAGCAGCAGTGGCATAGTGGTTAAGAGCAGGTGCATTCTAATCTGGAGGAACCGGGTTTGATTCCTTGCTCTGCCGCCTGAGCTGTGGAGGCTTATCTGGGGAATTCAGATTAGCCTGTGCACTCCCACACACGTCAGCTGGGTGACCTTGGGCTAGTCACAGCTTTTCAGAGCTCTCTCAGCCCCACAGGGTGTTTGTTGTGAGGGGGGAAGGGCAAGGAGATTGTAAACCCCTTTGAGTCTTCTACAGGAGAGAAAAGGGGGGTATAAATCCAAACTCCTCCTCCTCCAACTTCACATGGAGTTCAGAGGCGGGTGCACAACAGGACCTGGGCCCAGCCCTGAACTACACACCTGTCCCCAAACTCCACATGCAGTTCATTTTTTAACACCACTTTTATTTTTTTTACAAAGCATGACAACATAGCAACAGAGTAGGGGAAAAAAGGAACACAGGCAAGAGAATAATAATACACAAACACATAAGATGGATCTGCATTAATTATCAATAGTACTGAAGGAATTTTTTTTAATACCAAACTACAACTCTCAGTGTTTTGCCCTATGCCAGTTATGCTCCACAGTTATGCTCCATCTTCAAGGTGTCCTCTTGGATGTACAGCTACAGCAAGATCACAGGCCTTTTCGGTGGTAGGCCCAGGCCTTTCGAGTGGACAGTCAGAGTGGGTGAGGGGGTCCTCCCTTGCTACATTTAGAAAAGAATGCAAGGCTATAGAATTACAGAAAGCAATTGGTGACGGGTCCCTTTTTCCAGCACTTTGGGCTGAGTTTGCAACTTATTCTGTGTGGGAATGCTTGCGCATTTTAATAATGCACTTACTAAAAATACATAAATATTTGCTGCTCAATTATCTGAGGTATTTTTAAATTGATCAAAGTGTCTGTGTGGTATAAAATTGTGGCTGGTATCCAACCACACACTCATGGATGGCACTGAGAGTTTTGCCACTTCCCTCTCTGCAGCCCCTTGTGACCCATGGAAAGATTATATTCCTCAGGTTGTGGAGCCCACAAAGAGGAATAGCTGTATGGCTTAGGGGAGGGCGCAGTGAAGAGAGGGATGGAGGTATTAAAATATGCTAGAAGTCCTTGGGTCAGGGACAAATGCTTTACTTTAAGATAAAATAACAAATGTTCTGTCTCTATCACAGCGCTGTCAACAGCACACGATCTTACAATTCTTCACACACCAAGGCAGTAGGGACATGTTATGAAAAAAACGAACACAGATTTATTGCATGCTGAAGACTAACAAGCAGGTTATCTAGTTAGATACTCATACCAACTCTTGAAGGAGCCTAATAATCTGCAAAAGAATGTGAGAGGGGACAGCTAATTTCTGCACAGTAGGGACTGTTTCTGAAAAATTCACCATCTTCCTACACCCCAGAGAAAGCATTACAAGATAAGAACAGGCCGTGAGCTGGCTGCAGGCTATTTAATAGTATTTTTGTTGTTCCAAGGTGACAACAGAAAGCCCTTGCCTGTCCAGTAAAAGGAGAGAGAACATCAGTAAGAAGAAACGAGAACATTCAATGTAGCCTTTTAGAATCAGCTTGGACAGTATACCAATTTAATTCTACATTTCTCTTTCAGATTTGCTTCCCTTGTGTATTCTGGTTGTTCTGGCAGGATGCAGGGAAACCCTCTGATGGATGAGGGAAGAGGAAAGAGGAGTTTAAAAAGATGGAATGAGGGCGAATTCCAGGACAAGTTGAGTTTCATACTGTCATGGGACTTCTAAATATAATCAATAACATGTATTTCCAAAGTAATTTTAAATAAAAACACAAACTATGACAAAAAAAAGTTAAACACTTTCCATAAACTTAACTAAGACACTTCTGTGTGTGTGCTTTTGATGAGACTGAGATGTTTTGGATCCCAAATAAAGATAACGTGCTGTTCAGAGCATATTCCTCTCAACAGGAATCCGTGATAACATAGACTTGTTTTGTAACAATTTTACTGCTCAGTGTTCAGTTAAAAAGACCCTTTTGTATCTATGTAACTGAACTCAGAGTAAACTCCTAATTAAGTACAAATTAAAGAATTTGTTACAGTATCCTAAAACTCCACCAGAAACATCTACTACAGCATAACTTGGAGCAGTTACAAATTGTATCATTAACAAGACATCTTCATGCATTGCTCACAAGCAGTTTTCCCAAGAACGAGACCATGTGGTTTACGACCTCTCCAATTATAAAGCATGGTATTGCAGACAAAGTGAGCCAAGCTTGAAATACTGCCAATTCAAATGTGGGTTTCTTCAGCTAAACATAGTGAATTCTGTAAAGAGATATCAAATATTAGAGCTGGAATGAACCTTCAGGGAGCTTCACATCTCTCGATTAATCTAGTTTAAGATCCACGTTGAGTCTGTTTCATGAGTTCCAGAATGTTAACCAGTTCCAAGTTTGCAGGCTTCATGGGTTTTTTGAAACTGCCTCCATGAATGGTGGCACAGATCAAAAAGTATATGTTGCATGATTGAAAGCAGAACCTTGAAGAACTCAAGAATACAAAAAGTAGCTTAGATGCAAAGTAGAGATGTTCTTATTCAATCCACAAGTGTCCCTTCTGGCAGCTCTACTACTATCGGGGCACAGTCCTCTGGTTCAGCCTCGAAGTCCCATTTGAATTTCTTTGTTAGGTGGGTTTTAAATCTCTCTGCCTTCTTCCTTAAGGACCGCTCAACGGCTGGACTACAGGTGTAGGAGAAGAACACCTAGAAGATAAACATATCAGTCAGAAGAACAGTGTAACCAAGGAGCATCTCTGTGGGTGTTGTTGGTTGGGGTTAATCCAATGAGATCAGAAATCAACTGTTGGCTTTCCATCTAAGAGCCTTCCTTGTCACAAAAATCAAAGCACATAATATCCACAGCACAATTCATTGGCAGGTTTAGGCCCAAGTTTAGGTCCAGTGAAGAAGCAGAGGCTGCACTGCTCTGCATTACTGCATTATCTATTTTCAAATCTCTTAAAATGCTATTATAAAATTAAGCAGACTGAATTTGAAAACAGGGAGAAAATTAGATGAGAATGTAATAGGAATAAACATACATAAAAGATGCATGCAAAACTAGAGCTGATCAAAAGAATACGGAATTTGAAATGACAGGATTTGAAAGTAAGGTTTGTACAAATGATTAGAAACTGATTACTAAAATACACAAGATGTAGTTGAAATGGGATTCAGAAGATGAGCTTGTAAAACCTGTAATAATTAAATGGACCAGAAATATTGGCAGGAATATTAATTTGGAGCAGTGGAAAAGACTATGGAAAAGGGATTTAAAATTTACAGCATGTTATAACCTGAAAGAAAATCATTACAAAATGATGTACAGATGGTATTAGTTGCCAAAAAAATTGGCAAAAATGTATAAAGGTGGAAATGCCAAAAACATGAGGGATCTTTTTTTTATATATGGTGGTTATGTACAGAGGCTAAATCCGTTTGGGACATGATATTTAAAGAAATGCAGAAAATTCTGAAAGTAACAATGAAGAAAGAGCCTGAAGTTTTTCTACTGGGATTAATGGGAGATGATATTCAAAATCAATAATCTGCTTTTCATGTATCTGTGCGCTGCTGCAAGGACACTGTATGCCCAGAAATGGAGAGCGGAAAAAGTACTAACCAAGGAAGATACAGATCACAGAATATTCAGAAATAGCAGAATTAACAAGCTTATTAAAGGACAGTAATAGAAAGAAGTTTGTAGAAAACTGGAAACCTTTTACAAACTATTTATTGAAAAAATATGGAAGAAGAGAACTAATCACATGATTTGAAAGAAAACAGCAGATTGAAACAGAATATTAGAAATGATAAAATGTGTAGCTGATAAATTGTTTTACTTTAATTAGATACATGAACCTAGAATGGATTAGAAGTCAACGATGAGACATTATTTGGTTATTTTCTCTCTTTCTCTTCATGGTTTTCATAATTCTAATCCAATTTGTTATCAAATAATGGATTGGATGGTTCCCAACCAGCAGGTACAGGTGCAAGGACATCTGCTTGGGGAGGCTACCGTGGGAGGGGAGTGAGGGGAAGAACTGCATTCCACAAGCATAAGACCAGAGGCGTAATGAGGCAGCCCTGGGCAAACTGTAGCCCTGGGCAAAACCTGAGTTGGATGCCCACCCCCCATGGGCGGCCACTCCACCATGACCAAATTTTTTTTTGTACCAGGACATTGGTGCCTGCAGGGGGTGCCTTTTTAGACATATCAGCACCATAATTTCAGCATATCATCAGAGGACTGTCCTTATGCTCCCCCCCAAGTTTGGTGAGGTTTGGTTCAAGGAGTCCAAAGTTATGGACTCCCAAAGGGGGTGCCCCATCCCCCATTGTTTCAAATGGGAGCTAATAGGGGATGGGGGCTACAGTTTTGAGGGTCCATAACTTTGGCCCCCCTGAACCAAAACTGCACCAAACCTGGGGGGGTATCATCAGGGCAGATCGACATTAGATCTTGAAAGCTTTGAGACTGTGCCTTCAGAAATGTCTCCTCTCCCCCCAGCTCGCAATTCGATTTACAGCAATCCAGAAAATTCAATGCAGAATGAAGATTCTTCGTTACTTTCTGGGATAAATTCCTTGCAGGGGGCGATTTTTTTTTGATGGTCATATTCAGCACCAAAATTTCGGTGGGCATCATCTGAAAACTGTCTCTATGGTACCCCCAAATTGTGGTAAAAGTTTAGTTTAGGGGGGTCTGAAAGCTATGGACCCTCAAAGGGGGGTTCCCCATCCCCACCTCTTTGCTAAGGAGATGGGGGCTACCCTTTGAGGGTCCATAACTTTGGACCCCCTGAACCAAACTGCACAAAACTTGGGGGGGTGCCATCATCTCCAGATGATACCCTGAAATTCTGGTGCCGATACATCCAAAAATGCACCCCCTGCAGGAACATCCTAGAAATTTGCCCAAGAATCTTTGTTCTGCATTGAGTTTTCTGAATTGCTGTCAATGGGGGTTGTGAAGCTAGTACATTTCTGAAGGCGCAGTCTCAAAACATCTAGGGTCTCATCAGGAGATTGGGTTCTGAGCCGACATTCCCCCAAGTTTGGTGCAGTTTGGTTCAGGGGGGCCAAAGTTATGGACCCTCAGAACTGTAGCCCCAATCTCCTATTAGCTCCCATTGGAAACAATGGGGGATAGGGGCACCCCCTTTGGGAGTCCATAACTTTGGACTCCTTGAACCAAACCTCACCAAACTTGGGGGGTAGCATAAGGACAGTCCTCTGAGGATACGCTGAAATTCTGGTGCCGCTAGCCTAAAAACTGCGCCCCCTGCAGGCCAAAAATGGAAAACCACTAAAATACCCAAAAACAAACCCAGCATTTTGATGCCCCCCACAAGGTGATGCCCTGGGCAGCTGCCCACCTTGCCCAATGGGCATTACGCCAGTGCATAAGACTTTGCATTTGTGGAAACCCTTTTCAGAATCCAAGCCAACACATATTGCAGCAGGTAAAATGTCTCTTATGACAGCAGCAATGGTACTTGCCACCCCCTGTATGCATTTTACACACTTTACAATAAAAAACAGGATTCCTAATTAAATGAAGGCACTTTTTGAACTTGTAGACCTATTTGGAATTCTGGCACAGCCCAATGGGAGCAGCAACAAAATGGCTGCTGCAGGAGGTGAAGCCAGTCACAAAATGATCTCAGCTGAACTTCAGTAACACAGTGCAGATTTTTGTGCTGTGGTGGCAGCTGCTGCCAAAAGAACACTAGAATAATATCTGCACAGTCAACCAAAACTTCAATAGTCAATCAGGAGGCCACTTCCTAAAAATACTTAGTGGGTGCCCAAAAAGCTATTGGTGGGTACCATGGTGCTCATGGGCACCAAAAGGGGGACCCCTGTTTTTAAACAGTCAGAAGGTTAAGAGGCTACTCAATTTAAACACTGCGGCAGAAGAAATAATCCCTCTTAGACAGAGGCTTTTAGCCTGTTACCAACATGATCTTAGCCAGCTCTTCACAGATTAGCGATTTGCTTCTAGCATCTTTGGGCCATCATCAAACTCATGTCTTCTTCTATAACGCTTAACAGATTAATGTAGTTCAGTTCCACGACAAAAAGACTGATGGCTCAAAGCAGACGTTTGCACTGCAGGATGAAACTGAAAACACACATGGGACCAAGACAGTGTGTGTAGGAAAGACTCTTCAGACCCAGCAGCTGAACACACTAAAAGTTAATGGCACGGTTCATTGCCTTGTGCTTGATGGATCATTTTTCCTCCTCATTTATCACGCTTTGAAATCAACTTTTAAAAACTACCACTTCTATTAAATTTGTTGTTTTATGAAGGGATCCTGGCACTGGAAAGCAGCTGAAATACAAAATTATGAGTTTCAATTTGCCAGCACAATAATATTATATCTAAAAACTAATATGTGTTAAAACCTAGTTATTGGCTTTCAAAACCAGGCTAGCTTGAAAAAAAAATGTGTGGAGTAAAAACTACTTCTGCAATGAAGATTTGGATCCTAGTGGTTGCTTTTCATGGGCATAATGTTTTGAAGAGCAGAGAGCTAAGCAAACCTTAATGTGCACAACCCGAATCTCCTGCCAACACCAGGGGCTCCAATCAGATGGGAAAAGTTGCAGCTGAACTGAAGAGAGATGTACAGAATTTCCTGCAAGTTTCCTAAAACTTTCCTACTTTGATCAAGGCCCAATTTTGCAGTGATTCCTAAATGCAGATTCTTAGTAAACAAGGATGCAAAGGATCTTTGTTCGGATCCCGATGCAGCAATTTCTGTCCCATTTCTGTCCTACTGAATCCTAACCCAACCCTCCACTGCTAAAGCTAAGCAAAGTATTCAGGTTGCCCACTGCTAGAGCCAGAAAATGATCTATTTCCTGTTCAGAGTGCCTTTTGAGAGCAAACCCAATAATGCAGCTTTTGCTGGCACGGTGGGAACACATTTTGCAAAGCAATTCCCGGCCACTTTTCCAAGAGCAATCTCACTTTTACCGGGGCCTTTTGAGTGCTAGGGAGCCACACACACAGGTCAAGCATATGTGGTAAGAAGTAAATGGAGCCAGTATTTCAGCAGAATGAGGAGGTGGGAAATGATCCAGTGGGGAGCCATTCAGTGAAGAAGCTGCTTTAAACATTCCTACAGATATCAGCACTAAGAGACCGACTTAAAAAACTAAAATTGATTCCAACGTTCAGCCTTGGGAGTGCTCTGAAAGGCATTCCTAGGTCTAGAAATCATACGGCAAGCAGGGGTTATACACAGAACACCCACCAAGGAGGGAAAAGAAGAAATCTCACTGGACGGGTGGGAATAATGTGTGCAAGAAATATAAGAACAGAATACACATGCGCCTTGCTTGCGAGCAGACAGAAGCCTTTCTATGTTGCAATATTGCTTTATTACATCCGCACCCGGCCTTCCTCCCAAGACACTCACAACAGTGTACGTGGGATTTTATCTACTGAACCCAGCCAAGAGTGACAGGTTAGGTTCATTAAAAAGAATGATTGGCTCGGGGCCTCCCAGTAAACTTCATGGCTGTGCAAGGATCGGAACCCAGTTCCATGGGGCCCCAGTACAATTCCCTGTCCAAATAAACCACCTTGGCTGTATAGGAAATGCAGACAATGGATTTTGAGGATGTCCCCTCTCCCTGCCGCTACCCTTCCTGATTTTAAATGGCTTAAAAAAAGAACAGGAGAAAGATACTGAAAAAGGCCTTTTGCAGGGTTAAGTTCTTATGAGGTCTTTACGATAAATGGATGCATGCGTGGCTAATAGGTTTCCTGAGCACTGTCAACTGCCACCTGCTGTTGACAACTCTTGCTTATGATTGTCATAAAGCAGCTAGGAGATACCTCCCTCCAGCTGCCTGATATTTTTTTTCATCCTTCTGTTCAACTTCAGTGCTGGCATGAGACAATCTATTATTACAACACTGCCTAACTGAATTTCAGTTTGATGATGGAATTGTCGGAGCTCTGTCAGGTCTAAAAGAACTATGATCGCAGAAAGCTAAAACCTATGGCCAGTGTCTCAAGGGCCAGGCTTGCTCTTAGATGCCAAGATGGTTACAGCTATTTCCTGCAGCAGCCCCCACCCCCACCCCCACCCCCAATATTAGGTACAATGATGCTTTGGTGTAACCTTCTATGGGGCAGAAGGAGCAGATGATGGAAGGGAAACCAGAAACCATTCCGTGCATTCCATGTATCCAGCAATACCACAAGACTTTTCTTCACAAACAAAAGCAGCATGCTGAGAACACGTTAACTCATCCCTTCATGCTTTACTGCTGCTCTGATAACCACTGTTTTGCTAAGGACGTTGGCCAAATAGGAATTTCTGACAGGACAAATCAGAAATGCAAAGATATAAATGAAGCTGCCTCAAGGAGGGTGTGGAACATGATCCCCAGCATAGGCAAACTCTATGCTGGGGATCATTAGGAAAGGAGTTGATAATAAAACTGCAAGGATTGTCATGCCCTTATATAAAGCCGTGGTGCGACCGCACTTGGAGTACTGTGTTCAGTTCTGGTCGCCACATCTCAAAAAGGATATTGAAGAGATAGAAAAAGTACAGAGAAGGGCAACGAGGATGATTGAGGGGCTGGAGCACCTTCCTTATGAGGAGAGGCTTCAGCGTTTGGGACTCTTTAGTTTGGAGAGAAGACGTCTGAGGGGATATGATTGAAGTCTATAAAATTATGCATGGGGTAGAAAATGTTGACAGAGAGAAATTTTTCTCTCTTTCTCACAATACTAGAACCAGAGTGGCATTCATTGAAAATGCTGGGGGGGAGAAGAATTAGGACTAATAAAAGCGAAACACTTCTTCACGCAACGTGTGATTGGTGTTTGGAATATGCTGCCACAGGAGGTGGTGATGGCCACTAACCTGGATAGCTTTAAAAAGGGCTTGGACAGATTTATGGAGGAGAAGTCGATCTATGGCTACCAATCTTGATTCGCCTTGATCTGAGATTGCAAATGCCTTAGCAGACCAGGTGCTCGGGAGCAGCAGCAGCAGAAGGCCATTGCTTTCACCTCCTGCATGTGAGCTCCCAAAGGCACCTGGTGGGCCACTGCGAGTAGCAGAGTGCTGGACTAGATGGACTCTGGTCTGATCCAGCAGGCTAGTTCTTATGTTCTTATGTTCTTAACATCCTTCCTTGAGGGGTTCCCAAGCCAAGGCACACAGGCATGTAATAAGGATGCCTTAAGTGTGAGGTTTTATTTTTTGGATATTGATCCCCCTCCTTCCCCACAACATGCTCCAAAGCTACTGACAAAAATCACCACTGCCCAAGCAACGGCTGCAAATCGATACCAAAGAAATGAAGCAAACAAGGAGAACGATCGATACACAAAATGATTCCGCATGGATTAGTGGTGACTTAGGAGTGCCCCCCCCCCTACTGCTATCATGTAACATTCTATAGCAGTGGAAAGGATGAAAGGGTAGATTTGACCTCTACTTGACTACACTCAGCTCCTGTGCAAAGAGAACAGGGATGATTTAGAAGCTCCGGCCATCTCTACAATTCACTTCTACAAAACAGTAAGGGATTTTTTTGTTATCTGCTCCATGTCTTTCAGTATGATGTTGCACCCGATGCCCTCAGTAAGACGAAGTACAAATACAGGCACATGTCTAAGCTCTTCAGCGGAAGATGGGATGCTACATAAGGCTCACAAGCGACTTCTGAACAAACTGCTGCCTAGAATAATGATTTGCTAGTGTTCCTATTTTAAAGCACAAACCTCGACAAAGCTAGATACATGGGTATCAGAACACATATGATAGGAGGCCATCATCACATTGCGAGTTTCCCACCAGTCAATAACAAGCTACAAAAAATGCACAGTGTAATGGTGTCCATTCACCCATTTACCATTTCTTTACTGAACTTGGAACTTGCTATTTCCTGCTCTTATCAGAAGATGGCTTTGGATTCAAAACCGGTCTGCTTGACAATCAATTAAAAGAATCAAAACAACATAAAACTCAGCAATCAAGTACGACAGCAAACAAGCAATATGAGCCCAGAAAAGCCCATTTACACAATGTATTGTCGAAGGTTTTCACAGCCGGAATCACTGGGGTGCTGTGTGGTTTCCGGCCCGTATGGCCGTGTTCTAGCAGCATTCTCTCAGCATTCAGATCCTCTGAAGATGCCAGCCACAGATGCAGGCGAAACGTCAGGACAGAATGCTGCTAGAACACAGCCATAGAAACCCTGGAAACCACCCAGCACCCCACCCATTTACACAGTTTATTAGAACCAGCAGAATGGCCCAATAAGTTCTGAAAGAGCACAACAAAAACAAAATAAAATCAAGGGAAGGACTGTGGAAAAACGGGGAAGCTGTCACTTGGTGCCTAATGCTTAATAAGCTTAGCGTTCAGTGAATTGTGTGTGTGTACAACAGAAGCACCACAAGAAGAAAAGGGCTTGTGCCACAAGAAGAAAAGGGCTTGTGCCTAGTCAGTAGCCATCTGACTTGTGAAGGTATGGGTAAATGGAGTAGAGCCTGAGAAACTGATATTTAGGTTTGTCGTTTCTTGATGACAAATCACAGGAAGAGAAGGGAGAACGTGAAATGAGGTTACTGTTTTTTGTTTTAATAGCAAAATCATAAGGCCAAACAAAAAATAAAGTTCTCATTTTCAATTTGGGTCTTCTTAATTTTGATCATGTAATGCACATCCATAGAGTTGTTGTGAACGTTCCCCATACTGTCGAAGGCTTTCACGGCCGGGTTCAACTGGTTGTGGTGGGTTTTCCGGGCTGCGTGGCTGTGGTCTGGTGGATCTTGTTCCTAACGTTTCGCCTGCATCTGTGGCTGGCATCTTCAGAGGCGTATCACAGAGGGAAGTTTGGACACAGTGTGTAACAGACTTCCCTTTGTGATACACCTCTGAAGATGCCAGCCACAGATGCAGGCGAAAGGTTAGGAACAAGATCCACCAGACCACAGCCACACAGTCTGGAAAACCCACCACCACCAGTTTCCCATACTGTTATTTTCCAACAGGAAGAATTACTGGAGGTCCTTACCTGTAAGGTGCTGGTTAAGAAGTTGTCGTGGGATACTATATCCACAAAGAAGTCCGATGGGATTTCACTGAGCTGATGGTACAAGACAGAGATGAGGCTGCTGAACAGGGAGTGATGCTTCGCTATGGCATCCTCAGACCTGCATAAGAGATTCAGGAGATTTTTCCAATGCTCAAAGGCCTCATACACGTTTCCAATTAAGAAGCAGACGAAGGCAAACTGCAACTCCCCTGAAAAGGTTCCACCAAGGAATTTAGGGAAAACAAAAAGAAAACGCAGAAAAGTCTTTAGTTTCAGGGAGGTGGTGCAAGAA
Source organism: Sphaerodactylus townsendi (assembly GCF_021028975.2). Lineage (NCBI taxonomy): Eukaryota > Metazoa > Chordata > Lepidosauria > Squamata > Sphaerodactylidae > Sphaerodactylus > Sphaerodactylus townsendi. The sequence goes on from NC_059429.1 coordinate 104,390,421, forward strand.
AAAGGTGTTGACCTTCAGATCCATTTTAGTTTACATGCAACTGTCAGTTTACACAACCATCAATTCTCATCCTTCTGCAGTTTTACAATAACCTAGCACTTACATAGCTATATGTTATTACTGCATGCTTAGAGGCCTGTCTTATCTACAGATGTGGTAAGCAGTGAGATCTTTCTCCAGTTTCTTGCCTGCTGTAAGCTGCAGCACAATCAAGAGAAGCAGAGGTGCGCTGTGTAGTGCAGGGAATCCTTCTCGCACTTACCACAGCAAAGATCATTCCAGGGGGTAGCCATGTTGGTCTGCAGCAGAACAGTGAGATTTGAGTCCAATAACATCTTAGAGACCAACAAGATTTTTGGAGTGGAAGCTTTTGAGAGTCCTTTGATGACGGCAGCTTTGGCTCTTGAAAGCTGATCTCCAGGAAATCCTGTTGGTCTCTAAGGTGCCACTGGACTCAAATTATAACTATGTTACCACGGTGAGCAGATTTGTGAATGCATAAGGCAAGGAAGTCAGCAAAGTCGGGGTGGCTTAATCTCAGAATACAAGAACGTTTTAAATTACTTGTAGAATCAATTAAGCTGCTTTTACATCACAGGACTTTAGTGCCAAGTACTCTACTTTTGTGTAAATAGCTGAAATAAGAAAAGGATTTTACAGATGTTCTTAATCTTCATGCTTTTAATCACAGCAATGATGATGTTGGCCCAGCTTGCTTTCACGGTTCTCACCCCATGACACTTAAAGGACATTATTCAAGCACACAATTTCCAGATCAGGTATTCGGATATGATGATTACTTTCCCTGCAGCGATCAGGCCAGATAATTAAGGCACCACTACTACTGTGGGATGCCAACTGGTTGTCTTTTATACCGGTAAATGATTAAATTCACATTGTTTCTTGAAGCAGTATCAAGGCTCTACCACAAGGGGACACCAGTACTACACATGAGAAAGTTCAAGCATTCTAAATGAACTTGCTTTCTTGTGGTTGAAAAGCAGTTGTCTGATGAAAACAGGATCCATCCCTGTTTTAGGATATTGTACTATGGACAGCCCAATTTACAGACTGCCTTAAGCATAATCATGCCTTGGTAGATTATTAGGTTTCTCCACTTTCTTTTGTCCCTTTCCAAACAAAAAGGAACAGTTGGCCAACTTTGTCCTCATTGTTACAATGAAGGGCCTCATCTTAGTTCACATATGTGGGAGTATGCTGCACCAGAACATACAAATGCATCTCATTAGGAAAAAGAGACACAAGACCAACCCCCCCACCCCCCACCCCCCGTGTAAGTGGTGGTGCAGCTGTGCATCCCTCTGAAACAGACATAAACATTTAGACATTATGATTCCTTCAGACAGGGAAACACACCAACAAAGTACTGGTAGTATTTTTTTTTATTAGGAGGACCATCCAAAATGCCACAAAGTTTTACAGATGCCTAGAACAGAGAAGCTTTTTTGTCATACCCAACATCTTTTTCTCCCTCACTTCCCCTCCACTTCAACCATGCATCCTATTGATGGCTTCTGAGAAACTCAAAAGCTTACTCATTTGTAAAAGATTGCTTGGTCTCAATAAATAAATACAAACTAGCTTGATCAAGGAGCCACATGGCATAGTGGTTAAGGGCTTGCACTGCCACTCACACGGTCAGGAGTTCAAGCCCCCTGTGGGTCAGATATCCTGGCAGCTGGCTCATGGTCAATTCAGCCATCCATCCATTTCTTGGTCGGTAAATGAGTACCTAGCTCATAGCTGGGGCGTAAAGAATAGCCGGGGAAAGCAATGGCAAAAGCTAATTGCCTATAAAATAATTACTTGCAGTGGTACCTCAGGGTAAGATACGACTGAAGGGGAACCTTTACCATTAGTCTGATCTCATCAGAACGCAGAGGCTAAGCAGGTTCAACCCTGGCAATTATTGGGACGGGAGGCCTTCAAGTAATGTCACAGTTGGGATGTAGAGGCAGGCAATGGCAAATCACCTCTGATCCTCTCTTGCCTTGAAAACCCCACCAGAGGTCACCATAAGTAGTTTGTGACTTGACAACTTATCTATGACTAATGCCAAGTGCCGAAAGTTATCTTGAAGCAATATAAGAGGCAAAGGAGAGATTACTCACCAAGCACATCCTGGGCATTGTTGGAATACTGTTTGTTGATCACAGTCTCCAAGGCATAGCTAAGGTCCATACTGTGTCTGGTAACTTCTGCAGGAGTAGCACCTTGAGGGTACATTTGCTTAGGCATTTCTGTGAACCTTATCTCTGTGCCAGCTTTCACTTGCATTTTGGGAAGCCTGGCCAGGCCCTCTGCATAGCTTTTGCACTCTGTGTCATACGGAGGCAAGTTCTGTTCAACCCGATCTTTAGTATACCTCCCAGCCAAAACAGGCAGCACCTCTGAAAAGGCACATATTTGTCCACTTTCTGGCTGCAGCTTTTGCATGATTGATTCATTAATGAAATTAGTAAGGGAAATCCATTTCTTTAGAGTGCCATATGGGTAGGCACCCATAAACTTGTCCATTTCCATCAAGTTAGATCTCATGGCTTCAGTCTCGTTTTCAGGTGCTGGAGTGAGGTCCACTTCCTCTTTGGCCTGGTCCCAGTGGAACACCCGCAGATCTCGCTGCTGCAAATTCAGGAAAAAGCCCATTCGAGGACCACTTTCTTTGATATTGTGGTTATTAACAGAGCTGTAATGAAGGAAGTGAATACCTGGGGGGATCATCTTGATTCCCCGGAACTTGGGACCCACTTGCCAAGTGTTATAGTCAATACCAAGCTCCGTTCCTTCTGGCATATTCAATATAATAACTGTGCCTCCCTCAAAAAAGAGCCGCTGAGCCAGGTCTTGGTCCATCTGCATTTCTGCCATCTTGTCCGTTTCCTTGATTACACCACAACTTCTTAATGGAAATCTAGGAACAAGCAAAAAATGGCATTTGACTATCATTTACTAGCGTTTGATGTGATACAAGCATTACCACAATATAAGGGAAGCTGGCCAAGTAGATCTCAAGCACACATATTTCAAACCTCTTGGAAAAATATACTTCCCAGTGGCAATTCTCACCAGGAATCCAAAATGCTTATGAGAAAGGTTTGCCTCTGCAAAGTCCCAGGTGGCTCTATGATGGCAGCGAACACACTTTCTTAAGTGAAAGTTTTCAAACTGGTATCTCTCAGCAATGTGTCAGGGAGATCAGGAATACCTAGAAACAACATCTGACCCTAAACTTTTGCACTAATTAAACATTCATATAGCACCAACAGTATGCTTGGCACTGTATGGAACATACAGACATGAGAAACAGTAAGGGAGAAAGCATATGAGATGAGACACTGGTAATGATACAAGCTATCTATTTGGAAAATGTACAAGCTGCCCCTTCAGAGACTTTCCTGACCTCTCTTATTTCTATCAAGCTCATTGGAATCTACCTGGAAATCATAGTGGAACACCTTGCCATATATGCATTTGGAATAATCCTACCAGGCATTCAAGTGGCTGAAGATAATTAATTAAAACATTACAATTAACAAGGAATATTGGGGGGAGGGTGTTTCTCAGAAACATAAATGAGCTCACTTTTACCCAGAGAGGCACTTGATCTCATCCTGTTAACAAACAACACATACAGCTAATTCCTTCCTGACAGAGGATCCATATCTTTCTATAAGAGCAGATCACACAAACTCAAAGGAAAGCCCATAGTTCTGTGTTAGAACATATTCTTTGAATGTCGAACATGATATATGGAATCATCAGGAAAAGAATTTTAAGGTTGCAGAAATCTTGGTGAGTCAATGCCTGTCAGAATGAACAATGCTGGGTAGGATAGGTCACTGGTCTAGCTCACAAAAAGGCAGCTTCACATGAAAAGTCTTCTCGTTCTAACACCTCTTCTAATACAACCACAAAAACTGCAGGTATCACTCTCACAAAACAAGATCTAAAGTCCCAAGCAGCTTTAAGCAGCCTGTGCAGGCAAGCAACTTTCCTGTAGGCAGGACTAAAACAGCTGGGCTGTGATAGTCAAAACACTGTTGTTATACTTATTGATACAGAATGCTAATAAACTCAACATCTTGTGGAATTATAGGCAAAAACAGACTAAGCTATGTCCCAAATGAAAAATAAAAAGGAAAGGAATGGAGAGAATGGCAAAGTGGGCTAATGCAGCTAACATCCAGTCAAAATACGTGGTATTTATAGTTTGCCCTTATTTCTATGGAAACATAACAATGGAAGAGTTAGCAGGACTTCTTCTACCCCCTTCTTTTTAGAGCTTCCATAGCTTTAACACTTTCGTGCTGAGCAGAAATTCAACAGGTGAACCTCCCTCCTCCCCAATTACTGAGCTTCCGCGTAGTAAAAGCTGCTCCTATTATATTTCTACAATCCCATAAGATTGTGACTGTCCCACAAGGTGCCTGCAAACACTCTAAGGTTCTCACAAAGGACTGGATGATTCTCTGAGGGCAAAGGGGACACAATTTCTACACTCGCAATAAAGACACAAGAGGATCCTCTTTAGGAAAAACAGAAGCAACCCTGAGAATCAGGACGAGGGATGAGAAGCCGAGCAGAGGATGCAGAGCTTTGCAGCAAAAGTTGTCAGGAACGGTGCAGCTCCACTCATACCACGACCACCTGGCATCCAAACAACCCACCCAAACAGGAAAGTCGCCGCATGCCGCAAGGATCCGGGAAAGCTCCAGGAAGCTGCTGCAGGGCCACTTCCGGTAGGGAGAAGCGAAGGAAAAGATAGGTCCGCCAACCATAGAGAAATGCAAGAGGCGGCCGGTTGTCCGTCTGAGAAAACAATCCGAGTAGATCCCACGAACGTGTGGTGAGGCGGTCCGCTCTCGCTAGGTTTCTGAGTGAACGTAAATTCTGGAAGATGTAGGTTTTGAGACTTGTTATTAATAAAATAGCAGCATGCAGGCGGAAAAGAGTATTTGTACACATGTACAGAATGCCACGCTGTCCCCACAGAGAAACACCAACTACACTTATGATCAAGCTTCACTGGAGCAGTGCGGGGCATACGCTCTCCCTGCTTAAAATTTAAGCCATGCCAGGTCGAACAGTACGGCCCTGGGTCTTTAATTGATTTCACTCATTTTAGGATTACACTATTAAGTACTTTGCATTGTTTACACCGCAGCATGTTACCAATTGGGAAACTTTAAAATTGTGTCCTTTATTCCCTTCTTCAAACAGTGCGATAGTGCATCATTAATTAAAGGAGAGTACATGCTCTGGCTTTCAGAGACTTGGTGTCATTACAGATGTGTTGGGAATTCAGGTTCAGAAATCCAAATATCCCTCATCAACCACTTGACGTTCCTGCATCTGATCATCTGTGACAGAAACTGAAGCCATCTCTTGGAGACCTACCTAGTTGATTGCTACACCTTGAAGCTATTTGCTTTGCACCTATCTGGCTCAGGTGGTGTGGCAGAAACCCCCCAAGAGAAAGAATGGATGCAATTCAGACTGCAAATAGAAGATCACTAGGTTAAAACCCTCCGACAAATAGAAAACAAGCAAAGAATGGGGTATAGAACCTTTCTCCCCATTGTACTGGTTTAATGTTTGCATTTTTTTTAATGCAAAGGATCATTGAAAACTGAAATCCTCTACCTATAATCTGAACCAGCACAGTCCATTCTAGCACATAATAGTCACTTTCATTGGTGAGCAGTCTGGAAAGGAACAACTGGGATTCTCAGAAGAGAGGGTCTGTTTGCTTCAAAGAAACACAAAAACACATTTTATATTGAGGACCAGCCGAAAGCTGACATCTCCAGGACACACTTTTACTTCCATCAGTCAAGAGAATGAAAAGTTACTCACCTCTCCACAAGGGACTGATGTATAATCCCCTCCTGATGGTTTTCATCTCCTGAAACAAAAACCTAAGAACTCTTCCTTTGAAGTAGCCCAACTGAATAGACCTGATCAGGATTGCTTGTCAAACCCATACTCCTTCAAGCCTGCTTCATATTGATTAACATAGTAGAGTGTAGGGACACTTAGGTACATATGCCAGAGCACTTCTCAACTTTTGTGTGTGTAAAATGCTGTCAAGTCACAGCTGTGTTATGGTGACCCCAGAGAGTTTTCAGGGCAAGGAACTGACACAGATAGTTTGTCACTGTCTGCCTCTGCATGGGTTTAGAGAGTTCTGAGAGAACCGTGACTGACCCAGAGTTACCCAACAGGCTTCATGAAAAGTGGGGAATCAAACCCAGTTCTCCAGATTAGAGTCCGCAGCTTTTAACCATTACGCCACACTGGCACATTTACCAACTTGGTACCATTTAAAATAGGTGATCAGGAGATAAGATTTTTCCCCCAATTCTTCGTTATTCTGCTTGAGGCTTGAATGGGGATTTTCTACACAAACCATTTGGAATTGAAATTTCTTATTCTGGATTAACCATCCAGAATGTAAAATTGATGTTGTATCCATTATTTCCATCCTTACTGGCTGGACTCATACATCATCCTGTTTCCCATAAAGCAGTGGCTGCTCCATTGATCTTTAATTCTGTCATGATTTCTCACAATCACCCTTCCTCACCAATGGTGGCCAAGCACCAAAGGCTGACAGCTATTCATCATAAACAGGAGTCAGTGCTCCTTGTAAAGTGCACTTCCCATGTTTTCATCACACGCGTGCAATATTCATTTCCTCCCCGGAGGAACAGGTTCTGCTAAACCCAAAACAGAAGATGTGCAGAATGCTGATAGGTTGATCCCTCTGACATTGAAATACACTCCTGAGCAGTTTTTCACCATTCGTTCTGGTTTTAAAAAACAAAAAAAACCTTCTCATGACACATTGTATGCATGTTTGAAAGTGTAATTGAACAAAGGATGCATATATAATTGATTGCACATGTAGATATAAACAATAAAAAAAGGAAGCCAGTCCACCAGAAATACAGGGGAAAGGGCAAACCAGCGAAGATGCAAATATTTGCTGTGGAGGAATCTTGGAAGGTGGGCAAAAACCCGACTCCTGGCTTGTACATTTGAAGTCAATTCAGAATTTCTAAGTGTCGGATGCAGAGCGGGCAGGTCCACTGGACAAACTGCAGATCTAAAGGGTCTGTAAGAATCAGACTGGCAGGTTTAGGAAGAAGTATCTAGAAGGACTGGTGGAGCTGAGACACACAAATGGGAATGATAACAGCACAGCCGAGCATGAGCAGCTGAAAACAAAGGATAGTCATGTGGGAAAGGAAAACCTTGAAGTGGAAAAGGCAGAGACAGAACAAGAGCATGGAAGTGCAAGAAAAAGTACTGCATTATAGTGTCTATCATTCAAGTAGTTCTGCAGAATGTGTCTCCACCCCCTCATGCCTGTACCCAGTCTCAGAGCTACCCCCAGAGTCTCCACTACCCTCCCTCCTAAGAGAAAAGTCTGTGCAAGCCACAAAGTGGTTGAGCATCAAACACATTTATTTCACTTTTATTGAATACAAGAACAGTGAGCACACACGCATACACCACCAAGCACTGAAGGAGGATATGATTGAAGGGGTTGGGGTGGGGTTGGGAGGGACAAAAATAGGAATGGGGTGGACAATGGAATTAGTGAAGGAATGACAGAGCATTGCAGTTGGTTGGTAAGGTGCTTTTCAAATTAAAAAAGAATTGTTAATATTAATTCATTCATGCAATTGCAAGGCCAGTTTTGAAATCAATTTGCGGGATTTGGTGCAAACTAAGCAGTTGCATTTTCCACCCACCCACCCCCTTCTCTGGAAAGGGCCCAAGAAAAGAAAGAAGAGTGACCAGCTAGATCAGATGGCAGCAGTAGTGAAAACCAAATTGACTGGAAATAGTTTTTAAAAATTATGCATGGCTTTAGTACTACCACAAATAATAAATATTGTGTGTGTTATGTGTGGGTATCTATATATAAGCCACATCTTGCTCGGTGAAGAAAAAAAACCGTTTTTGTGTAATGGCTACCCATCAGACAAGCTGAGGAAAGAATCCAAAGAAATAAGTGTGTTTTAGCTTTTTCCACTAGTTGACAGGGTTGGATTCTAAGCCTATCGGTTTTGATGCAGTGCATCTCCACCAATGTTTATGGCACTCACCCAGATGTACACCAGGAGCAGGACTGTTGGCTCCATCCAACTATTCAACTTTTGAACTGATTTCAAAATCACAATGGAAGGTTGAGAGATTCCCTCTTAATGCCTTACATAACGGTACTCCCAAGATTCCCTAGTTGTTGGTTTCTTTTTTAATTGAAAGCACAAGGGTTTCTAGGAATGATTTGGCATTCTATTTATTATATGTGCATGCATCTTATTTCCTCTCCCTTTTGGTTCTGGAGAACTTCATAGGTCTCTAAAAACAACAGGAAGCGAAAAAAAAATCAACAAGAACCCTCAGACAGAATCAGAGAGAGAAGGGTCCAGTGGAAGAAGTGGCAGTGACTCTTAAGCATTTCAGCATAAAGCCTGTGTTGATGCTTTCACTGCTTACAGGGTCATGCCTGCAGGACAGAAGTAAATTCAGTTTCAGGAGACCAATCATTGCAACTCGAAAGACCAATGACCTAGGGTTTCTCAGAAAGTCAAAATAGCTTACCATATGGGCTATCACCCACTTTACCCCAATGACTTTCATTCAAATAAGGCCATCTTTCTAAGATATCTAGAGTCCAGTCATAGGTACCAGTTAGATGTGTTTCTCCAAGTACCAATGATGTGTTGAGAAGGGGAGATAAAAGACAAGCATGGTGAATGAAGTGCTTGTGAGCCCTTCTCTACCATCTAGAGCAGTTAGCTGGATCCCCTTGAAAACTGATGAATTTGGTTTGTCCTTACATTTTGTACCTGCTTTAATTTTCCTTCTCATGCAACAGATGTAAACAATTCATGGACAGCCCAAAGGAAAGTTTCCAGTGCCTGGTACCATCAGTAGCATATTCTTCACCTCCAAGTAGCGCCAGTCCTCACTGGGCATTGGCTGGTCCCCCCCCCCCCCCCGCCCCAACTTTCACAGCTTACTGTGATCTAGACAGGGATGCACTTTCAAAAGACAAGGTATCACTTTCCTTTATAAATAAATCCTTGTTCTAGCCTGTGCAAGTGTATGAGTCAATTGTATCTGGAGAGAAACAATGCTATTTTGTACTATTTCCCTACTGACTTTAGCGTTATCCTAACAGTCAGGTGGAATCTGGGAGTGGGTGAGCATGCCTCCTTGTTCACCTTCAACATTTCTTTGGGAGAGCTGTAAAACTAGTCAGAACTTCATTTCAGAAGCAGAGCCGAACACAGCGGCCAATTGGTTTGAGGGGATTACTAAATTAAAGGGTTGATTTTTTAAAAATAGTTTGAAGAACTGACACATGGAGTAAATAGCTCCATAGCAGCTAAATGCTTATGACTGAGACAACATCTTCAAGATCTCAGAAGGCGGTGAAGGAAGAAAACTAGCCTCCTATCCTTACCACGGCATCATTTTCTTGGGGCTGGAGGAGGATGGCACCATTTACCGACTTTGACTGGGTTGTAGTAGCACCAGTTCATTCTGACTTTCTTATCCACCTTCCCACAGTGCTGAATTCTGCCTTTTCCACCAACCAACCAATTACAAACACTACAGTGTCACTATGGCAATCTCTTTTGCAAGAGCACAGGTTAGGTGTGTGACAGACAAATACTGCCCCCAAGAGAGAGATTAGTGAATTTTTTCCTACTCTGTTTCATGGGATATCAGCATGATCTAAGAGTCTCATAATACATCAACCACAGTCAATCAAATAATTATAATGTAAAAACGTCATTGTCATACTTATCAGCACTTTAATTGGTTTTAATATCATTCCCCACCCTCCCCAGTTATATATAATATACATAACTTAAAAGCACATCCATGTGAAACTTCTACAGGTTGCATCTGGTTCAATGAGAAATCATATACATGTCATTTTGCTTTGCTTTAAGTGAAACCCAGTGAATTATTTTCATCAGAACAAGAGACTGGATGAAGAGAGGAAGGATTTTTTTAAAAAGGAAATACAAGTTTGGAAAATAAACAGAACCAAAAAGGTAAAGCAACAGAAGTGGCATGGAGCAGGGAGAAAGAATGATCACCACACATCCCAGATTGGAAAATAATTAAACAAGCATCATACAGGTGAATTTTTAAAAATTCTTTCCTATGCAGGGAATCATTTTGTGGTTTTGCTTGTTGATTTCTTGCTTTGTTGCAAAGCATTTTTGCTTTTCCATTCAGTGTGCAACAAATGAGCTATGTATCCTTTAAATGTAACATGCAGAATGGTGGTTTATTGTATTGTTAATAATATTATTACCATCATGGTTTTTTTTTCTTTTAAAGTCAGTCTAGTCAATTCTTCCAATTTTGTTTTGAAGAGGTGTTGGGTTTGTTTTGTTGCTGATGTTGGCTTGGTAATTTTTCTCCAGCATGTAGCAGCAGTGCAAGGATGCATTTTTTTGTTTCCTGTATATATAATATATAATATATTTGCTATTCCTTTTTTATTTATTTATTTTTGTCTCTCAACATTACTCTTGCAGCCAGGACGTTCTGTGTCTCATTGAGGAATCCAGCATAAAAGGCCCCTTCTTTACTCCAAATTAAAATAGAGATGTCAACTTCTAGAAACCCAAAGGTCAAGATTCCTGTACAAAGGAATAAAACATGAATTAAGAAAAAAAAAACAAGCAACATAGCGGACTTTCTTATTAAGGCAATATGCAAGATTTTACAGTTCAGTCACTCTAGCCTAAATCCACTGATTTTTCAGTGGGTTTAAATTAAGAGTAATCCTGTATCAGACTGCACTGTTAGCTGAATCAGTGCAGATTAGAACCAGTGCAACTAGAACGGCATGCTAGAGAAACATACACTTCCCCTAGAAAGATCTTGCCAGGATCTCACGCAAAGGTTCCTTTCATACTCTGGCTCCCTAAGATTGTCTAAACTGGAGATGTCAAGGACACAATCTGGCACTTTCTGCATGCAGTATATGTGCTCTGTCATTTCAGTATGCTCTCAATTCTTAAAATGTGCCTGGTGATGAAAAGGCATTGCCATTTAGTCTACAGTGAACGTTCAGCTCAAGGCACCTACCAGGTCAGCTAGTGCTAGTTGGTACGCAAACTGACTTTATCCCAGAGCCAAGAGCCCAACATTCCCCTGCAAGTAAGGTTTGCAGGTATAGAGCTTGAATACAAGTGAACACAATAGTTTTATTATTTTTCTAGCCAATGTTAACCAAATTAATGCTAATTTGATTCCCACTAGTCTGAATGTTGCTGATTTTATTCCTATGGATCTAAAATTGACACTGTTGGTTTTATTGCTCACTGGATATTGATGACTATTAATTTTTCCCGCAGGCTCATATTGATCTTTGATTTACTGCTTTAATTAACAAAGGAAGAGTCCTGCTGGATCACATGTAGTCCAGGGTTCTGTCTTACATAATGGCCAACCAGTTCCTTTGGAGGTCCAACAGAAGTGAAGGCCATCCCGTGATGTTTCCTCCTGGCACTGGATTCAGAGGCTGACTATCATTATGGTTAGCAGCCTATCCTCCATTAATCTCTCCAATCTCCTTTTAAATCTTTTGAAGCCTGTGGACATCACTACAGCTTCTGGCAGTAAAGATCACATTTTAATCATTTGCTGTGCTTTCATCTGTCCTGAATCTAATTGTTATGGGAAGCCACCTGGGCAGCAAAAATGTTGAAATATTTATATATTATGGGCTTAAGTCAATAAATGGTACCAGGTGTCATGATTGGTTCTCCTTCTGTATTGGACAGTGAAGATAAAAGCAGCCTACCACACACCCCTTTTAATCCCCCCATGGACAGCAAAGGGATGTTTCAGGAGTAGAGGCGTGAGAGCAGCTGTTCATCAGAAGAGGATGAACCAGCTGTTGATCCAGAGTCCTCGGCCGGGCCCTCAAAGTTAGGACTTTCTCAGAATCCACCCTCAGCACCCCAAGCAAACAGTCCTCCCAGTTCACCCACCCCTTAAAAGCAGAGTCACCAACGGTTACGCCTTGAATTAGATGAGCGTAGACGATCAGCTCGGCTGGCTGCTCAGCATTTGTCAGCAGGACCAGCTCCCTGAAGCAACATTCCTTCAGCATTTCTGCCCTCATGCTGATAAGAGACAGCTCACAGCTGTGCGTTTTTGCAGAAAGCAATTCGTCACCTCGACGGCTACTCTGCTTCGGTTCTGTGGATTGCTTAGAAAAGCCTGCTTTCTGGTAACAACCCTTGGACTTTGCCCCCTGGACCTGCTTTTTGGATTTGTGTTTTAGATTGTGATGACCTGGTGGACTGGTGAGCTTGCTTACTGGTTCTCAGACTGAACTCTAACCAGCGCCTTCTCAGGTACCTTAAGAGACATTTCTGACCTGTGTTTAACCTGCAGTAAACATCTATCAGCTGCTCCCTGTTTTCTGTCGTCCTTGACAGTCAGCCTGTGACAGTAACCTTCCCAGTGAACAATCTCTAATAAGCAAATGAGAAGTTTGGTTCAGGGGGACTAGTGCTATGGATCCTCAAAGGAGTAGTTCCCAACTCTCATTAGAAACTACTGGAATCAATGGGAAATTGGGGGACCCCCTTTGGGGGCTCATAAAATTAGACCTCCTGAACTCTCATCAGGAGAGTCTCCCAAAGCCACCTTGCAAGTTTGGTACAGCTATTTTGAAAAATGCACCCCCTAAAGGTGGAAAAACACAAAAAACACACAAAAAATCCCCATAGGCTTATTTTCAGGCATTTTCCTGAATATTTTTGGGTTTACCAAATCAGCTATTGGGGCTTTTTGGGTTTCCTGATAATTTTGAACCCTGTAAAACCTCAATCCGAATTTTACCATTTTTTTAAAAACTCAAGCCTACACACAGAGAATGTTAATCTTTTTCAGTTGGCATTCTTACCTCAACAAAAATGCCACACAAAAATGCCAGACTACTTTGAATTATGTTTTCCTAAGTCTAGAAGGGCTTTTATGGGTTCACATTTAAAAATGACTTGACACCAGCAGTGCTGTTGGGCAGATTTGATAGTACTCCATAGTCTCATAGACCCTGTGGATGCAGTAATAACCAAACTGACTATAGATCATATTATTTTGGATTGCCTTGAATTTTCAGATTTGAGAGCTCAACAGATTTTTGCTTTGCTTAAGCAGGACTGTCTTCACCTCTTAGTAACCCAGAAGACTTAGCTTCTAAACAGATAAACAAATAATTTTGCATGCAGCTGTAGTAAAATCATGCTGTAATACAGGCAGCAAATCTTAGGCTTCCCTTGTAGTGTGTGGTGGCTTATTGTTTATGACTTTTGTTTCGAAAACAGTAATTAAGAATATTTTAGAAGAGTGTAACTCTACTCCACATAGCAGTGCATGTTACTAGGCATGCAAGATCAAGCTACTTTTTGTGTCTTACTGCAACAGGTTATCTAGACACACCTGAGGCTTCTTGTCCTTTTCCTCTGGAGAGGGTTCTGTTTCTCGATATACTACAGCTTTGGTTACCAGCATGTCGGGATGCTGCAGCTTTGCTTCCTTGATTGCCAGAGCCAAAGCCTATGAAAAGAAAACAGTGAATGTTTCAAACCCATTCGCTCCAGGTGTTCTAACAACACAATATGTGCAGAAACACATATTAAGACTGCCACAGGAAACACAGAGAACTCTATTTGTGAAAGTGACTTTACAGTCTTAGCAAAGATTTTCTATTCTAAACAAATGGGTTGGGCTCCACAGATCTGCTGTTGGCTCCATTGAAGGCAACACTTGTGGGCAGGATCCACTACAAGCAATCTCTCTGCAAACCTACAATGGATTCCAACCATTTCTTATGTATGTTAAGTTCCCATGTAGTAATAATAATATTTATATGTGAGCTGATATTTCTGCACAGCCTGCAAAGGAGCTAAATATATTCTGTGTAACAGTCTTCACCCATTTCTGTAGTTCCTTGCAAGTGCAGATTTTCGGCATACAAATGTACACTGATTGTTGGAAATATGCATTTTGTTATATGAAGTGCTGCAAGGGCTTTGAAAAGCTCTATGCACTGAACATTTTGCCCTTGTTCAAGGTAAAGGAACCCTGGTGATGAAAAGCTGGCCATTCTGATCTACTATGAAACTTGAAAAGAAACCATCTGGGTCCAATAGTAGCATTACATTGCCAGAACAGTATTTTGACTTTTGACAATGACTTTGTAAAAATACTGTTGTTCCCTGCCAAGGGAAGCCATGTTGGGTTGCTTGGCTAGATAGAAGAGATAATATAAATAGAGAAAAATATGGCAAGAGTGCAATCAGGGAGGCAAAGAGACATGAATACTGGCTTTGGGCCACTTACCTTGGTGTTGGGCCACTGCACATATGTACAGTGGCCAAACATGGAAGCTGGTCCCTGCAGTGGCAGGCCTCTGCTGCAACTGCCCACGTTGGTGTCATGAGTGCATTCCCAGAGGATAGTGTTCTTTCAGGCTAGGAACAACCCCTCCCAGGGGCACAGAGGCCCCTTCCGCACATGCAGAATAGTGCACTTTCAAGGTACTTTGCAGCTGAGCAGAATAGCAAAATCCACTTGCAAACAATTGTGAAAGTGGACTGAAAATGCATTATTCTGCATGTGCGGAAGGGGCCAGACTTATGCCACCAAACAGTGTGGTGTAAGTCACTCTGGGCAATGGGCTTTCCTGGGGACATAAAAGCCCCGCCCCCCCGATGCCATGCAAGTGTCTCTTTGGAGACAGTACGACGGCACCATTTCCAGCTGCCACTCTTCTGCCCTCACCCTGGATTGGGCTGCCTATTGTTGTAATGGTTATAATGGTTATAATCCTTACAACAACCCTGTAATTCAAGTCAATATTATCTCCATGCTGAAAATGCGGGTGGGTGGGTGGGCTAAAGTGAAGAATGGGTTACAAGCCACCTAAATGCAACCCAAAGTAGAGTTACACCTTTCTTTGTCCACTGAATTCAATAGACTTAGAATAATAACTCAGTTTAGGATTGCACTGATAGAGATTTTGTGACAGAAGTGAGATCTGAAGCAAGAACTTCCCTGATTCATTGATCAATTTCTAAACCACTAGTTTTAAAACTGTAAGCCATCAGTTTCTAAGCCAAATGTCCAAACACCACAGGGGAGATCAGCTCGGAAGACTGCACTCTACGAACACATGGGACCATTAATCTCCCTCTTCATATTCTGAAGTAGAACTAAATATACAGGGAAGAATGGATTTGGAGATTTCAGCCATCTTAGCTTTCCTATAAAACTGGGAATGGAAAGCTTGGTTAAGAACGTTCTTACAGTGCTGACAAGTTCCCACAGACTTCCTTCATACCTGATCCTGGTCCACGTCTTCATCTCCTGTTATGATGATTCGCTTTTCTATTCTTGTTTCAGAAAATCCTCCTTTCACAGTCTGGAATAAAGAAATAAAGGTCATATAGCATTTTAGTGTGTAAAGGGGTAACTTTCTTTGCACAGCACCATCAACTGCATGAGGAGGTCTGTCACGATGCTTTCCCAGAACGGGACATGACAAAAAATAACAGTTTGTTCAAGGCCATTCCTATATACCATATGCAATTATAAGAAAAATGCATTCCTTAGCTAGCTGCCTCTTATTTTTCCTTGCATATAGTACATTAAAGTTACAATGCACTGTGATATTCATCAAAACACTCCATAACATTTGATGGTGCTCTCATATGGTGTTCTCCTAAACTGTGCTTACCTTGGTAACATGGGTGGTTGTGGAGGTGGAGAGAGTTTCTGCTGTTGCCCCAAAAAGGCTGGTGAAGGCTTCTTTCCCAACAGCACTGCTGGTGATCTACAAGAACATACAAAACACTGTCCATGTCAACAGATGGATCAAACAGATTCTGTTTTCTTTTACAACACAGATCCTTTAGAATAGAATAGAATAGAATAGAATAGAATAGAATAGAATAGAATAGAATAGAATCTTTATTGGCCAAGTGTGATTGGACACACAAGGAATTTGTCTCCGGTGCATATGCTCTCAGTGTACATAAAAGAAAAATACATTTGTCAAGAATCATAAGGTACAGCACTTAATGATTGTCATATAGGTCTAGTAAGCAATCAGGAAACAATCAGTAGTAATGAAAACATAAAATGTAAAATCATAAAATAAAATAAAATGTAAAATAAAATGAAATCCTTTATATAGCCTTACCATATGAAAATCTGAAGACATATTCAATCCATCATCTTTGTGACATGTCCCTTTTGCATTCCCATCAGGGATGTAATGTAACTCAGTGACAGATCATATGCTTTGCTTACGGAAGGTACCAGGTTAATATTTCGGCATCTTTGACTAAAAAGCCCTGGGCAGGGCTTGAGGTATAAAATGTCCAAAGTTTCACAAACAAATCACAAGCAAAGTTTCACAAACAAATCAGCGGACCAGTGGTGTTACATAGTTTTGCCTGACACCTCCCTGAATCAGGGGTGTCCAGCTCTGGCCTTCCAGATGTTCAAGGACTATGATTTATGCTGGTAGGGGATGATGGGAATCGTAGTCCATTAACATCTGGAGGGCCAGAGTTGGACACCCTTGCCCGAAATGAAAGCAAAAATCTGTCAAAGATATGACCACAATGTACATTTTTCAATTTTGTAGGTTTTCAACACTGCTGATTTTTTAAAAACTTCCAGCTATTTCTTCAAACTCAACAACTCCCAGGCTTGTAGAAACATTTCCCTTATTTTTCTCTGGCTCCATTGTGAGAATTTTTTTTTAAAAAATTCACACTCTGAGACCACATTCAGAATTCAATATACAGATAACATTGCAAAGATCCCCCAAACCTTAGAGAAGTCATGACAGTGCATTTGCCAAGGTCAACAAATTGCGAAATTGCACAAGTGAACTCCCATGATATATTAAAAAATTTCCCCTCTTCCACTGTCTCTGCAAACATTGAGCTAAAAAAAGCGTCATTTAAAAAAATCCTTCATTTCATTGGGCTGCTTTTCAGAAGTTACAGTGAATGTGGTTTAATCCAATGCCAGTCCAACTGATGAAAGTCCCTAATCTGCCTTCTTACATTGTTTTCTAAGATAGGAAGCACAGAAAAAAAACATTCTGGTAATTTCTCTTCCCAATGAAAAGGGATTAACTCCCAATTAAGACAGGAAGAGCAGAAGATCTACCAACCTGAGGTCAAATAAATTGTACCACCTTTTGAGTAGCTGTTAAGCAGCTGGCACACGAGCTGGAAGACGATGGACAGAGAAACGATGACTTGCTTTATAGTTGTTTCTGCATCCTTTTGTGTGAGACTAATGGTTTTAAATTACAAGTACAGGTAGATTTAATTATCATCCGATAAACATGTGTTGTATGTGCTCATTCTGTGCAGCACCAAGGTCTCAGATATTGTACTAATGGTCTTACACTGGCCTCAGGCAAAAAAGAAGAAAGTCTGCTTGTCTTGCGGCTTCTGTTTTCCAAAACCCCACTGAACCTTGTTTTCTTGTTAATCATGCTGGAAAGGAGACAGGAGGCTGCCTTGGGAAGTGGATGGAGCCAGAGGGTGGTTGCAGTGTTGCATTAACTTTCTGCTGCACTCCATGTTATCTCTTTCTCTAAGGTTCACAAATAGAAAAACACTCACTGGAGAGATGGAGCGAAGTTCTGTTGTTCCCTTCCCAGGCTTGGGGGTGCTGTGGTCCTGCAAAACACAACATATACATTGAAATTAAGGTGCAGAGAAATAGCTCATTAGGTAAGAGACCTAAATAAGAAAAGGGGACTCTTGCCAGGACATTTATTAGTTGAAACTTTCAAATGTCCCTTCCTCTAACTTTCTACAACATTATCTACATGACTCTGCAGATTTCCCTTCTCCCCTTTTGTCTGAGGATCAACAGATGGGGAGGATTCTCAATCTGTGGGATCACAAGGTTTGGCTTGGACTGTTTCTGTGGATGGAAGGACTTCACTGGCCCACTTGGCCTGTGTGGAGTGGGCCACTGTTTCTGGTGACCCCTTGTCCCCAGGAACAGTATTTCATGGGGAATTTAGGGGTGCAGCTGTATGGAGAGGCAAGAAAGTCACACTCCATGGAGGAAAATCCTTCCATCTCTGGAAACACTCTAGTAGATTCAAGCCTTTTGTCTGCATCAGTGTTTCCCAAACTGTGTGTCAGGACCCAATAGTGGACCCCCTTGTCCTTTCCATTGCTTACTTTTGTATTTTGGAAACCAAGATCTGACCCTGAAAGTGGTATCTTCCATGTTATACATTGATTGGTATTTTTTCTTCACTGCACAAACATGTTGACAAAGTAAAATGTGTCCTGATGGTTACTAAAGTAAGCTTCTTAGAATCTTGGGCAGGGGGTGATTAGAGAGAATAATGGAAAAGGAAAAGGTGATCAGAGGCTGAAATCTAACCTCCAAAGGCAAAGTCTGAATATGTCAGAATGTCACATGTTTGGGGTTCATTCTGGGGGCTGCTGTCCCCTTTGTATGCTGTTTGTTGGTTTCACAAAAACATCTAGTTAACCACTGCAAAGAAATAGAGGTTTGCCTAGAATGCCAAAAAACTTTAGATGAACCCTTCACCATTCCAAGTACATTTGGACTTGTGGGTCACCAAACCAAAAAGATTAGGAACTGCAGGCCTACATCATCGTGGAAATGCTTGATGCCTTCTCCCAAGGTTTTCAGCTGTTTGTCTATGATTTTTTACTACTTTCTCTAGTTTAGAAGCAAGCTAGCACTGTGCTTACATAGCAAAGTAAGTACCCTCCCGCCTCCAGCACTCATAAAACTAGCCTTTGCTTATACAGGTTTCAGATAAAATAATACATATATAATTTAAGTGTTATATTTATATCTCTTTTTCAAAATAAATACCTAAAGTGCCACAGGAGCTCCTCCATCACCACCAATGAACACTACTTAAACTGTACAATAAACGGCCTATTCAGATGCTACAAGTTCTAGGCAGGCTTCACATACAACAGCAGGACTCAGTATCACTTAAAGATTTAGGGAGTGACTATAATATGTGAGATGGCTACACACATCTTTTTCACCTTGTGCAAAACACAAAGGCATCTGCTGAAGAACTGGTGCTTATCGTAGGTCTAAACAGCAAGTGTCAATAATGTTATACATGCAGAAGAACAAAAACATGAAGTTGCCTCCATGTCACAAGAAGAAGAACAGGGAGTACTCTGTACACCCCAGTCGCGTAGCGGTCACAGGGCAGGGGGTTGCCCCAGGTGCGGCCATTGGAGTCACGTGGGGGGCGGAAAGTAAGGAGGCACAAAGGGGCTTACAAACACATTTCCCTTCCCCCCTCACAACAAGCACCCTGTGAGGTAGGTGGGGCTGAGAGAGCTCAGAAGAACTGTGACTAGCCCAAGGTCACCCAGCTGGCGTGTGTGGGAGTGCACAGGCTAATCTGAATTCCCCAGATAAGCCTCCACAGCTCAGGCGGCAGAGCGGAAATCAAACCCGGTTCCTCCAGATTAGAGTACACCTGCTCTTAACCACTATGCTACTGCTGCTCCACTCAGTATTCCTGTGCCTCTGGAGTCACAAGTAGTTCAGTGGTCACAGAAATCAGGATGATAGCTTAAAGAGAAATGAAAAAAACTCAAGAAAGAGGAGAGGTTCATATCCACCTGCCTTTTCCTACAGGCACTTACAGAGGATGTAGATATGGTTTCTGTGCTGACAATGTGTGAAGTGGTTACTGTCTCTCTTCCGCCTGTGGTGGTTCCATCAACCTGTCAATGAAAGCAGAAAACAGTGTGAGTCCATGCAGTTACAGCTGAAGCATAAGAACAATCTTTGCAAGATCAGCATTTTTAAAATTCTTTCATTAGGCAATAGAGGACTTGCTGCTTAATTCCCCACCCAATTACAACAAATGCATGATCCTTGATTTCTACAGTACCAAGCCACATTTGCAGGCTATATTGTTATAACCTCTAGAGTGGTAGAGTGGGACACAAGCTTTTGATGTTTTGGAAAAAGCTGCATTGTTTGAAACATGCACACATACAGCGTCAAAGCACGTATATTTTGGGGTGTGGTGGGGTTTCCAGGCTGTATTCCAGTAGCATTTTCTCCTGGTGTTTCGCCTGCATCTGTGGCCGATATCTTCAGAGGATCAGCTGAAGATGCCAGCCACAGATGCAGGCAAAATGTCAGGAGAAAATGCTATTGGAACATGGCCATACAGCCCAGAAACCTCACAATACCCCAGTGATTCCAGCCATGAAAGCCTTCGACAATACACATATATTTTATTTAAAGTGCAGTAGGCTTGTAACTGCCCTGACCTTGATGACCCAGGCAAGCCTGATCATATCAGATCTTAGAAGCTAAACAGAGTCGGCCCTAGCTAGTATTTGGATGGGTGACCTCCGAGGAACACAAGGGTTATGATGCAGAGGCAGGCAATGATGAACCACCTCTGAAGGCCTCTTGCCTAGACAACCCCATCAAGGGTTGACACAAATCATTTGCATTTGAATGGTGCATGCGTGCACACACACAACATTTATAACTACTCTGGCCTGGATGGCCAAAGCTAGCCCAACCTTGGAAGCTAAGTTTGGTCAACCCTGGTTAATACTTGGATGGGAAGTTCAGGGTTGCTACAAGGAGGCAAGCAACGGCAAACCACCTCTGTTCTTCTCTTGCTCTGAAAAGTCCATGAGCAGGTCTTGAGTTGGCTGTGACTTGATGACACTTTGTATTCACACACACTTTCAACTGAGCCCTCTGTGTTGACAGAGCAGCAAACTGGAGGATCTCCTCACAGACTCCAAACACACCATCCCTTCTATTTCAGCAACAGCTCTGCAACCGTGCAAATCCAGTCACAATCTTCCAAACGGTATCACACGGCAAGCCCTCACTTCATGTGCTTTGGCCATGGTGCCAAATTTAAGCGAAACTGGAAAACCAAAGTTACCTGTGTAGTTTCTGTTGCAGTGATTCTGTGATGCAGAGAGATCTCTTCTGCTTTTTTCAAAATTTCTGCTTTCATATCTGATGACTACCAAACAAACAAACAAAAATTAGCAACCCCTTTTAGCTACACAAATCTGCTGGTTTGCAACCTGCAGGAAGTCACGGATGAAGTAACTGCAATAGCATAAACCGTGTCCCGCTTGAATGTGAGCATTTTTTCTAATGCAAAGGGTATATGTGGTTTTCAAACAACAAGGTCTGTCGCTGCGTGTGTGTGTGCGATTAAAAACACAGGTTGATTCAAGATGACATTAAAATCAAGACTGGGAAAAGAACTCCAGTAAATTAAAGGGACTGAGGTGAAGAATTTAAACTTCTATATTTTAGTGCAAACAGAGAATTCTACTGAAAGGACTACAAGCATCTGCGTGAGGCTTGCTTTTAGAAATATATTAACAATTATTTCTCCATGGTACTTTCTCACTCTCAGTCAGGCTCGAGGAATCTTCATTTTTCTTACTTTCGGACCTCTGTGCAACCAGAAAAGAGTCTTTTTGTTGGACTCATCTGCCTTCCTAGAGGCTGTTCATCCCATCTAGTAAATTCTATTAACAGAGACTGAATTCCTTCAATACATGTGTTATTTGTTGAGTCCATGCAACACAAAGCAGACACAAACCCACCCCATGAGATACCTTGTGGTGGAACAAGCCAGGCAAATACAGTGGGTTAAAGTATGATGCTATCATGAAGATTAGGATTAGGAGATACATTTGAACCCCTCTGACACAATCATGCATTTTGATGTCAAAAACAACCATGCAAACAAGACAACAACATTCACGATGGTGGGTTAAAACATCTGAGAAATCTGTTTGGAGCTGCTTGGAAGTAAGCGTGCTCTTCCAAACGTGTGAGAAAGGACAGTTGATCAAGCAACGTCAAATGCAAGACACGCAACACAGCATAATGAGGACGCCAAGAACATATCTGCCGGCTGTGATTTCTTTTTGTACCTCTTCTGAAATTACAGGGGAAGCTTTATCGCCATCCTTGGCATCATCTTCCTGCTTGGGAGCTGGTTTGTCAGAGTCTCGAGGAGAAACCTGACTTTCTCCTTCTCCCTCACTCTTTTCCTTGTCAAGCTCAGGCAAACTCCGGGAGAAATCTTCAAAGGCTGTGCTGTGGTAGTCACCAATGACTGTGAAGTCCACCTCAGCCTCAAGACTGGAAGTTGAGCTGACAGTGATACTTGAACACTTGCGCTCGATGGCCAAGTGGTTGTCCTTTAGGAAGACTGAGTCTCTCTCTTGGTCTTGGTCCTCATCTCCTGTGTCACTTTCAGGAGCCCTGTGCCGTGGTGGCTTAGACTTCTCCTCTGTGCCCTCCCTCAATCCCGCTCTCTGAATGAGACAAAAAGGAGGAAAGAAGCTCAGGCTGTAAGTGCTGAATGACAGGTCAGAGCCAGCAAGACCCAACAGAAAAGAGGGCAAAGGATGCATCATAGGAAGGGTTTCAAACATATCCCAACTCTGAAATCCAAAATCTTTCTTATGGCACAAGATATGCACGGAGAAGGGAGGTGGGAGAGATTGGTTCCTAATTTTATTTGCTAAACTGCAAACAGAAAATGAAACCAGGATATCAAAAATATCACTCCCCTCCCAAAACATGGCTGAGTATATCTAAAGGCATAGTGGTATATTTGCCAAAAGCAGGTGTGCACAAAACACAAACACTTGTTAAGACATTTTTAAAAAAAGGAGTTTAAGATCGCATTTGACTGGGGACCAGAAAGAAAAGTGATACAAAGGGGGAAAAGGAGAAAAAGAATAGAAAATCAAATTTGTATACTGAGGAAAGACAAAGGCCAATCCCCGCCATCTGCACACACTTTGAAGGAGAAGCAAGAAACATTGTCAATTTCACTGAAGCCCATGTTGTTAAAGCTCATTTAAAATGCGCAGGGAACATTCCAAGAGGAACTGTGGCATTTGTGTGAGCAATTACATCTTCGGAGGGGATCAACATGCAACCTCAGGAAACCCCTAAAGTATTCACTCTATTGTGTTATGTTTTTCAATCAGTGTAATTGACAAGGAAAAACAGAGCAGGTCTTCCCTCTCCTAGTTTGCTTGGAAGGCCACACATACCTCTCAACTGCTTCAGAGGATAAATTTCAACCCACACTGGTTCTGCAGGTGGTTTTGCAGCACATCATCTTGAATGAATGAGTTGCTATAAAGCTTTCTTGTCCCTAAGGAAGTTGCATTCTTCTGTTAAAAATTCCCCTCTGTTATACCTTAGCTGAAAAGTTACTGAAGTAAATAGAGAGATCCTCAAGGCTAGTGGGATTTGGGTTAGATTTTAGGAAAAATGTTTTAATTTACCCGCCTCCTTATCCCTTACTTTTGTCCAAGCTTCTGGTATGTTGAGAGGTATGAAACAAGATAGCTTACAACAAACAGAGAAAGAGCATATATATAAAACATATATATATAGCAGCCCAGTTACTAGGGAAGGAGTCAGCAGCACACAGATCTCTACTGACTAGGGTGAGCTTGGACACCACAAAAAAGAACAAGCAGTTAGTAAAACAGCACCGAGACCTGAGAGGCCACTGGGGCAGAAGCAGCCTTTAAACTCTCTTCTTTCGGGGAGGCATTTACTGGTGGGACTGAGAAATCCTTTTCTTCCCAAGCTGGCTCTTGAAATTTGCTCTAGATTAGAGAAAAGGGGTTAGTCTTAAGGAGTGGAAAGGGAACTCTGCAAGTACCTTGGTTGGAGCAGTGGGAAGCTATTTGGTCGGCCAGCCACCAGCTAGTCAAAAGAAGGGAAGAGGGGAAGGGCTGACAAGCTAAGCAAGAAGGGGATTGTCAAATTAAGAGATGCAAGAAGGAAGAAGCTGGAAGCGTGAGAATGTTGCTGCTACGTGTGTATCTGGAGGTAGGTGGGAGATACAAAGCTCTCAAGTGTGTCATCCCTTCCACTCCGTTTTGCAACTCCATTCACAATGCTCTTTTGCCTGGTTTCATGTTAGCAGCTGGCATTCTCCATGTAGCCAAATCTTCAGGAAATTTTTACACACACACACACACACACGCGCGCACACACAAATAACAATCCAAAAGCTGATGGGCTTGCCTGGGCCAGCAGGTTTGCATTCAGCAAATGAGCCAGGCCACACACACATACAGGAAAAGGACAGGGGATGCAAGCAGCAGCTCTCAGTCAACGGCCATGTTGGAAGCCATGGCACATGATGCATTACAAAAAAAAAAGAAGAGTCACACAACATGCTTTATGAACTTTCCGGGGGGACAGTTCATCTGGGGAGTTACCACAGCTTCTGCCAAAGTGATTTCACAGCCAGAATCAGGAGAAGCCAGTTCAGCATCTCCTTCTTGCTCAGATTCAATAGAAATATCTTCTTTCCAAGAGGAAGGCTGAGAAGGTTCTCCTTCGCTTGTTCCTTGTGTGACGGTCAAGTAGACCATGTCAGAGGCTTCTTCGGGATCCTTCGTTTTTTTATCAAAAGTGTTCAATCCTGATGTAACTTGAACACCACTCTTCTCTGAAAATATACCTGCTTGTAGCTCTATCTGCATCTTTGATGGCTCTGTGGGAGCCTTACTGCCAGGACAAATTTCATGGAGTCCCTTTTGGGCTGTGGGTTGCTCATCAAAAGAAGGGTTACATATTTCTCCTTGTTCAAACATCTTAATTCTAGAAGCCACAGAGACTTCTTCCAGTGATCCCCCATGACTTTCCATAGGCACGGTGATTTCCTCCGATTTTTGAGCTGGAGTAATTTCTGCACCACATGTAGCTAACTTCAGGGGCTCCAGATGGGGTTTCTGTTTCTTGCTGGCCATCTGTAGATCTTCCCAACCATTATCAAGCTGTGAACATTCTTTGTGCCTTTCTGGGGATACTGTATGAGAGACATCACTTGATGCCTCATGTTTGTCTTTAAAAGAAGTGTTATCTTTAAGTATTTCTCCCAGTTTCAGGGGTGTAGGATCAAGAGAGCTGGCCAGGGGTAAAAGTTGGTCATTGGATACCTGCTTTACATTAGAGGATGTGTCCTGCTCCAGTCCCTCTGAGTCTAAAGTTTGACCCTCTGAATTTTGAGGATCATCTCTGGGCAGTTCTCCCACTCCACAGTGTTGTTCTTCATATATACTTTTCAGTTTTTGAGTTTTGATCTTTCCAGCCTCTTCTGCTTTATCAAATTCCTGGAATTTATATTTAGCTGGTCCACCTAGATCATGGGGCTCATCTCCAGTCTTCAAGAAGTCATCCTTTTCTGTCGTTTTCAATTCTGAGAGGTTATCCAAAGTGGGTGGTTCATCTTTAGTTGACTCTTCTTCCAGTATAAGCCTTTCTTCTATTCTTTCAGGATAGTTGGCATTGGCTGCATCTTCTAGTTCTTGGAGTCTACCTTTAGCCAGGTCTTCCAATTCAGACATCTCATCTTTAGGAGATTGTTCCAGCTCGGGATATTTTCTCTTCACTGATCCTTCTGAACCTGTTGATTTATTTACAGCTGGATCATGAATTACAGAGACGCTGTCATGTGGAGACTGGGATGAAACTAGGGTGTCATCCTCCTCTAACCATTCTGCTTTTTGCTGGAGCTGAAACTGATCTTTCTCTGAAGTTTTCATACTGCTGAAAGAATGCTTTGATGAGGAACCAGAACTGGATCTAGCAATCTCTATGGCTTCCATCTGAAGACATATCTGTGAAGTTTCAATTTCTTGTAACTCGGTTTTTCCCATTTGGGTTTCTGAAATTCTGCACAGAATGTCCACTTGGTCCGTGGTAACATTTGCCTCTTTCTTGTCGGATTGTTTCCCAGATTTTTTCCCAACATTCTGCATTTCATCAGTGCTTTGTTCTTTCCCACAAGAAAGCGGAGCTGCTTTTTCATTCCTCGGGGATCCAGGTTTTAGTTCCGCCGATGCTACATGGAAAGCTCTGCCAGTGGATTCCTCTGTGGTAAAGAACACAGTGGATTCCCTGTAATATTCTGAACCATTATCATTCAGCTCAGGAGAATCTCTTTCTTCTGATGAATGCTCTATAGGGTGCAACTTTTTCTTGTCCTCTGTGTTTATCTTCAGCTCATCACATTCTGTAATTGGTTTACTGACCTCTGATATCCTTTCAACATT
This sequence comes from Sphaerodactylus townsendi, assembly GCF_021028975.2. NCBI lineage: Eukaryota > Metazoa > Chordata > Lepidosauria > Squamata > Sphaerodactylidae > Sphaerodactylus > Sphaerodactylus townsendi. The sequence continues at coordinate 104,416,655 of NC_059429.1, forward strand.
TGTGGGCGAGATGGACTGGAACTTTTTATTTCTTTCTGTCTGTTCTGCATCTACAGCTAAAGCAAGCCTAGTGCTCTCCCCATTTTCATCAGTTAGCTGTAGTTGGGCTTCCTGCCTCTCCCCCGCTGAGGAAAGCTCCTCTTTGTCAGATGCATTTTTGGTCTTCTTTTCTTTTTCATCTGTTTCAGCAGAGCCCAAATAGATGATCCTTTCTGTGGCAGAAGACACTATCTTGTCACTCAATTTTACCTTAGTTTTAACAGCCTCAGAAACTGAGCTAGTTTTTAACACTTCGTTGTCCAGATATGACAAAACAGTTCTCTGATCATGTAGGATAGTTCTATTCTCTTCTATTGATGACTCTGACCAAAAAGACCTTTGTCTCTCTTCGGCTTCAACGCCTTCAGGTTCGGTCCTCTTCTCTGTGGGTCCTTTGAAGAGGTCCCTTGGTTGCTGAGGTTCAGTGCAGACTATAGCTATTTTTTGCTCTTCTTTTTCCTCTGCTGTCTGGCTGTCGGTCTCAGAAGAGAATTCTCTACTTTCTCTCTCACAGACATCATCTTCCCATAATGATTCAAAATCCTCTGGGCTGGCGATCATTTTGGCTTTTCTGTACATCTGACTTTTGCTTTCTTCACTAGCTTTCTCTTCTTGCTTTTCTGCTGACTTGAGTTCCCCTACTGCACTGGTCACTTTGGAGAAGTCCAAATTTCCTTGCTGCTCTGAACGACCTGCATGTGTGTCATCCTTCTGGATCTCAACCATTTTTTTTAGTACTAGTTCTTCCAGACCAGAAGTTTCTTTTTCTATAAATACCCAATGCTCTGAACCCTGCATTGCAATTGGAGCAAGAAGAGTAATCATCAAACACAAGTTACCTGAATAGATGATCATTAATATGCAACAAATGATTTGCCATTGCCCTTGTATTAACAAAATTATATCACTAGGGTATCACAAGGAGGTGATGCCTGTATGATGTTTACACTGACTGAATGGACGCTGCGACTTGACGGCACTTTCCACCATCTCCACTTGATTAAAAAATTGGAAATTCAGAATCTCATTATCTAAAATCTGAACAGAAGGTCTGACACATTGAGTGATTATTATCAATTATAATGATCCCAACATGGTATGACAAGATTCATAAGCAACTTTGTAAGGACAAAGGGAAGTTATTTAGCTACTCTATTAGAATAAAAAACATATTCATTTATGGCAGAATAGTTCTAATAGGCCCTGAAAAGTTTTCTTTTGCTCAAGGAGGAAAACTAAAAAATGTAGCAGCCAGACTTCTAATGGTTTTCTACTTTAATAATTAGATGTTTTAATGACTGCTACAACAAAGCGTAATAACAGTCTCTCATAATTTTATCACGACTATGTCAGAAGTGTTGTGGTATTAACCTTGATTATCTTAACTGCCACAACCATATTCTAAGTTCTCTGCAATTTTCCATAACTTCATTATTGATCTGAAAAGCTCGATTTTTAATGGAATGTTGGGGCTAACGGGTTAAGGCATGAATTCATCTTTAATCACTGAATTGTGGTAAGTTAAACAAGTGATAAGAACTTCATGCACTGAGAAATGCAGAAGAGATGCCACAATAATACACTGGTGAAAATACTAGGCACAACAGTGGAATTTCTAGATGCCATGGTGACATGGTGCCTGGGATTTGGTGTAACTCTGAGCTGTATAACGTTTTAAAGAAACTAGAAAGGAAATACAACTAAGCTGCCTTTTAAAAAAATAAGAACCATTTAACTACTGACATGTTTACAAGATGATACTGCATTGGTCTAATCTATCTATATCACTCATGATTTATCTGAATGAAAGTTGTATGATGTTCCAATATTAATCACATCTTAACCAACTGAACATCTAAACAGCAGTGATAATCTGTGATTTGGGAGACCAAGGTTGAATCCCCACAGGTTTGTTGTGAGAGTACTACAGAGGAGGGGAAAATGATGTAAGGTGCTATGGGTCCCCACTGGAGGAAAACATGGTATTTAAATGAAGTTTGGAAAAAAAAACCAGACTATATTCACACAATCATTATGAGTGAACCTCTCACTCTGGACTGGCTTGCTTAGAATTCTCTTATGACAATATGACCATGTACCTCACTAAGATTCCATCCACTGGAGGAGGGGGGAAATCCGTTTAGATTATAAGTTTCATGACTAAAGGTCCCACAATATATTTCTGCACTTCAATACCACATGCTAAGATTTTCTGCATCAACAGAGCAAGTAAAACAGAGGGGCTGAGATGGTCTAACCTTTTCATATTATTTTTGGGCACATCTGAATATCGCTTCAAAATGTCAAGAAACCTGAGTCCAAGCCTGTTCTAGAAGCCTAGAACTAGAAAGGCCAAGCTAAGATGGTAAACAGTGGGAGTGGCTGTACAAACAGCTGTAATGGCAGTCCAGCCAAGTATCATAAGACAGCACAAATAAATGAATTGTTATGAAGCACGGGGAATAAATAAATAAAAAGATAAATAAATAAATCGAGAGCAAGCCCGGAAAATTTTTTTAAAGGGGAAGACCTTTTTTGATACTGAAAAAAAAAATGTTCAGCTCCCCCCACCCCAAAATATCAAAAAACCCTTTCTTAAGGCCCATGTCCTATGATTTTGGCATTTGCGTAGGCCCTCACAGTGTCTTCAAGCAGAAGTGAAAAGAAATACGTAATATGACGATTACATTGATGGCTCATCAGATTTATCCCCTCCTACACAAAGAAGCTATGTGTTTTCTTTCTTTTTTAAAAAGAAACTTCAGAAATGGGAAGATAGGATGAGAACAAGAAGAAAAATTAAATAGGGCTGAAATCTAAGAGACCACAGTATAAACATGCTAAATACCAAAAAGGAATTATGTGTATCTAGACAAGGCTAAGCAGAACGTCCTACTAGTTTAGATCACTGGCTCAGAAAAACTGACCTTATTCAGGTATCTTTGTTACAGAAAAGTGTTTTTGTTCCAAGCAGCTGTGTACTACAGAAAGCTGAACAAGGATTGTATCTTGCAAAACAGAAAAGGGTGGATGTTAAAGGTGACAATCTGTTTTTTGATGTGATATCATAACCTTCACTTTTTCAAAAACAGCCAGAGTTTTAATTCTTTCAGAGATACAACATTATGTGCCAGAAGAGTGGATATGTTGCATTATGTCTTTCTGTCTGTCCGTCTGTCAGTCACACTGTTATTCATTTATTCATTATATTTTTAAAGAAAAAGTTTAACTTAAAACAAAAAAGCTTCACTTCCATAAAGAGGTAGCAGGGCAGTAATGCTGACAGTCATGGCAAGTGGCAGGAGATGGGGAGACAAAAATGTATTGGGGTCAGGGAGAACCATTATCCCTGTCATGAGGATGCAACTTCTGTTGCATCCTGGAAACAATGTCATTATGTGTGGGGCACTTGTCTCCCCCCCCCCCCCCCCCAATGTATGAAAACCACTGAGTTTGGGGCAACTGCTGCAGCATTCTCCTCCCCTGGTGTGATGATGGCATGTCTGGGTCATGCCAGAAGTTGAGCATCACATTAGAGATGACAACCACCCTTCAATTCCCACTTCAGTAGCCAGATTCCTCCTGCTCCCCAGGTGAGTGGCGGCAGGGAGTGGGAGCTCTTCTGCCCTAAATGGGAACTGATAAAACTAGGAACAAGCCTAAGAATCTCACACTGGTCCTTTTCGTACAGCTGAAATACAAAGTCCTGCAGATGTTCTAAAAAGATCCATTTTGGCTTTTTGTGTTCCCACAGCGTGGAGAACACAAGAGGTGCCAGCCAGAACAGTTTTTTTTCCCTGCCTGCTGGCCGACGAAGCTCCAGTTAATTTCAGAGTTGCTCCCACCATTTTGTGAGATGCTGCAGAGATTCTCTGCACCTCCATAATTTGGCAAAGGTTTTCCACGGAAGTTTCCTCTGCTTGCAGCTCATCGACATGTGATTCCGGTGTAAAAAGTAGACGAATAAAGGTGTTTTTTTCCTAGAGAGCGCACACATGTTTTTTCCCTTTTTTAAAAGGGATGTCTGTGAAGCTACAATGACACAAATATGCACAAACTGCAGCTTCTCTAATTGTGACGTTGTAGCTTCGCAGACATTCCCCTCAAAACAAAAAAAAAGGAGAAATGACACATGCATGGGGTTGCTAGGCAAAACAGACTTTATTAATCAACTTTTTATATGGAAATAGTACACGGATGAGCTGCAAGCAGAGACAACCACCGTGGGGAACATTCATGGAGAATCTCTGCTGCAGCACACAAGGAGGACACAAATGGCAGAAGTGAAAGTAAGAGGTTTGAGCAAGAGAAATAAAGCATTTCCTGCGTGCTTTTGTTTGCTCAGCAGGCAGGAAACATCTTTAAACCAGGTTGAGAGAAATAAAATATTTTGAAGACATTTTGGGGGGAGAGAGCTGTGGGATCTTCTTTCCCAAAATGGTTTTTAAAACGTCCCCAAGATGTTTTATTTCTGCTGTGTGAAAATTACCACTGCAATCTTGAGCAGAGTAGCATCCGTCCAAACCCACTGACTTCAAGTAGACTTATAAGTAGACTTGCTTAGGATCGCACAGTCACACACCAAGTTGTCAAACTTCAGCCACAAACAGCTTTTCCAGTAAAATTTCCTACATCTACCAACAGTGTGTGTATACACACACACACACACACACATCTAGTCACATGACCACTGCTAGAGCATCTGAAAAACTGACTAAAACTGCCATCTCACCAAAGGATGTTGGGCTCTGTATTTCTAAAGCCTCTCTTATCCCAATATCTCTGTCTCTATTTCATTATATGACTGACCAAACCCAAATGCATTGCTCATGCAACTCCTGTATATTTCTGTAAAGAAATGCCTACAGAATTTGGTACGAACACACACAAGATTGCTTTATCTTAGCAGGCACTATGGTTTTAAGTAGGTAAAATGTATCACAGTAAACCCAGAATGTAAATTTCATTAGGTAAAAAAAAAATCTGAGAAAAGGGATTGTTCTGAAAAATATGTAGCCAAGAGGGAAATGTTATGAACACTGATTGGTATGGATATGTGCACCTCCAACAACTCCAGAATTGATTGAATTAATAATACTATTTTCCATCATAACTGGTTTTCCATATAGGTGCCTATCCAAATTCTGGTAGGACTCAGCCCCCCCTCCCCTTTTCAAAACAGTCTAAAAGCATTTCTTTATCAGAGCAGTAGAGAGCCTTGAAATACCACTGCTGCCAACACTCTATGGCTTCATTTAACATTTCTTAAAGTTAACATTGGCTTAAACTGAATATGAATTTCTAGTCTGAGACAATTTCCATGCAGGCCCCTAAGTTAGAACCCTTCTTTAGCTATATTCATCTGATCTGTTCTCATTAAATTCTTTCCACAACTACAAGAGGAAACAAAAAGAGAAGCAGGTATAGAAAAGAGAGAGAAATTGAAAAGAGTGATGATAACCTCAGGAGAAGAAACAAGGCTTTTCTGGGTAAAGGACTCCATGATTAAAGCAGCTCCATGCTCAGATGATAGATCCTCTGGAGAATCCTCTTCTGACCGCTGTTCCATCAGGGAAAACCCAAGACCCCAAGGCAAAGAGGCAGAAAGAGAGAAAGAGACAGGAAAAGACAGAGAAAGAGACAGACAGTAAATAAAGAATAGGTAGAATACTCTAGTCCTGAAGATCTTGTGACAGCTGGAGCCAATGGTTTGCTGGACTCCAAACCACATGCTCTGCTCTTCTCAGCTGCATCAGGGACCTAGCCAGCTGCCATTATAAAGGTTTCAGATTGGTCCACGTCCACATCTTGCTCTCTGTTTGCAATCCTTCATTCAGCTACGCTTCACAATCCAAGAGAGCTAATCTAGAGGTGGCTGAGCAGCAACAGTTATTTATTCATAGAGCTGCTCTCATCACATATGATGAGAAGAAGAGTTTGGATTTATGCCCCACTTTTCTCTCCTGTAGGGAGTCTCAAAGCAGCTTCCTCTCCCTACAACAGACACATTATGAGGTAGGTGGGTTTGAGAGTGTTCTGAGAGAACTGTGACCGGCTGAAGGTCACCCAGCAGCTTTCAGGTGGGGAAACAAATTCAGTTCACCAGATAAGAGTCCACTGCTCATGTGGAAAAGTGGGGAATCAAACCTGGTTCTCCAGAGTCCACCACTCTTAACCACTATGCCATGCTAACTTTTTGAAGCAGAGTGCAGGTGGAAGTCTGTTCTTGTTTGGCGGGGGCGGGTTTACCATCAAAATGAGTGTGCAGGGAAGGAAGAACTAACACACATCGTTATTTCCTTGTACTTGTCTGACAGACTCAGAGTCAGGCAGGGAAAAATGCTCCTGAAGCAACAGAACATTGGTGAGACAAGACTTCCAAGACCCTCATCCATTTCATCCTTTCGAAGTAGAAGTCAGACCCCTCTCAACAAAGCAGCTGTCCCCATCGTGCCTATTTTGGCTTTCAATATTTCTTTTCAGTATATGCCTAACCTGTGTCTCCAAAGTCTCTCGGGCGTTGGGCTTATAGAACTGCCAAGATGAACGGTACATGCTTCTCAGCACTCACCTCACAACATTTCATGCAAACACTTGTGTTTATTTGTCTTGTCTTGTTCTGCTCCTGCCAGTCAAAACTAATTCAATTTCTGAAAAATTACAAGTGGCTTTCAGTAAATAATGATGATTGTTCTTTCAAGCAACAACCACCGGAAGTATTTCTGGGTGGGCTGGATGGCAGAATCCTACGTTTTCCTAGCCTGTTTTCCTTCCTTTAGACCCAAAGGAAGGTTTGTTTGTTTTTTTGGACTGAAAAGACTAGCCCATATCATCCTGGTTGCGGTGCATCACAAAGTGAATGAAATATCTCCTGGAAAAGGAGCTCTGGGTTCAGTGCAGCTGCCAAGGTTGTGAGCCAAAAACGTAGATACTGATTATCTGTATGTAATGACTTTGATTTTGTATACATGCACTTCTTCATTCCTCAGCACTGCTGCCAGAAACATCTGGGACAGTCACAACAACACTATCCAGTTACATTATGTGCAGAGTTTTTATATGCAGCTTTCTTCACTGTTTAAATCTCATGTGAACAAGCCTATTGTTAATGGGAACAAAAACCTGGAGCTAGCTCTCTTGTACATGGAATGAGATGTCATCACTTTGAAAGGATTTTTTTTCCTCTTCTGCGACTTAGGAGGTTCACAATCTTTGCAAGAGCTGAGCAACTCAACCATCATATGAGAGCTGCCACACCTGTTTCCACATAACAGTTGCTCCATATGTGATCATAACATTAGAAAGCACTGATCACATGGATCACTGCAACTGTAGGTAAATACATAAAACTTGGTTGTATTTACCTGTGGTTATAGAAACAGCAAGGCACAAAAACAACTCTATATACACAAACCCAATATTAAGACAGAACAATATCGACTGCGAATTGTCTCAATTGTGTGAGGTTATGTGATCCATGCAACTTGAAGCTGGTTATAGCACAGCCACTAACTTACCAGGTGGACTTAGCTCAGCTGCTCTCCCTCAACCTCAGTCCCACATTCTGCAACACAGGGATGATATACTGGCCTACTTTATAGTGTGGTAGTTAACAATTACGGCAGTAATGTCCATAGCACACTGTGAACATGGTACATGTTTAGTATGTGCACTGTGTTTGATGCTGATAATCTGAACAGAGGAGGGGCTGTTGCTCTGAGGTAGATTATCTGCTTGGCATGTAGAAGGTCCCGGGTTCTATCCCCAGCATCTCCAGTGAAAAGGCAGGTAGTAGATTAAGTAAATGACCTCTACCTGAGAGAGCCACTGACAGTATGAGTAGACAGGGCATTGATGGGCCAGTGGTCTGGTTCAGTGTAAGGCAGTTTCCAGTGTTCAATGTTTTATGTATCAGCTTGCTTCTAATATTTTTCTACCAGTTTTTCTACCAATGAGGAGCCATGGCCTGCAATTTCCCTAAGGCAGCTACGACAACAGAATCATCAGTAGCGCAGTCAGCATGTACAGAGTGCCCTGAGCTCCTTAGAGGAAAAGCAGGATGAGAGTCTGATAGGTAGAAACATATGGAACTAAGTAGGCTGCCATGCTTGACTCACATCATCAGGTTTAGCAATGTTGGCCATGCTCAGTGGTAGAGCATTTGCTCCGAAATTTAGAACAATCCCCAGTATCTCTGCCAAAAACGATCGGGTAGTCAGTGATGTGAAATACCTTACCCTGAGACCCCAGGGAGTTTTTGCCGGTCGGAGAAGGCAATATTGACATTGATGGACCCATAGTCTGATTCAGTGCAAGGTCTTAACCTGCGTTCATGTGCAATGCGAAGTTTCTTTTGACATGCCAAAACGGCACTATATTTTCATGAATATTTTGTGCCTCGTGTAACAGTTTTGCGGCTGCCCTCAAATCCCAAGCTTCTCTTCATTGCTGAACCTGATATAATCCATAGCACATAGAAAACAGGTGATAGGTTTGACCAAGAAGGGCATATGCAGACATGTAATTCAAGTCTTGAGATTTCCAGGAGCGTGTCTGGATTTTTTTTTTTTTAAGGAGTAATGGTAACATCAGCTGCAGAGTCCAATCTGCTGGCCTAGTCATGCTTGTGCAAAAAGGATCACCTTAACACAGTTCTGAGAGTGATAAACAGAGCCATCTCCAGTCTGCAATGCTGACGGTCCTGGAAATGCCTTGACAGTCAGAGAGACTATCGTAACACACCATTTTCTCCAGCCGTCCTCACCATGAGTAGCTGTACTTAGGATCTACACTTAGAGAAGCCTTTCAGATGACAGAGTCACTGGATGAATACAATTTCCACCACTCTTTTATGCAAGACTAATGTTATTGGTTCGGTGCAAACAAAACAAACATATATGATAACTAATTTAGAATATAGCAAATACATACAGAAAAAGCAGTAAAAGGATTCCACTGGTAAGATGCTTCTGTGTCTTCATCTAGAATGTAGGGCATCTGCTGCTTTTAAAACAACAGGAGAGGAAGTGCTTGCCATTTAACAATCAAGCCATGTCATAGTGAACAACGTCTAATAGTACAGGTAAGGGAGGTGAATTCAGATACAATAGACATGAGGCCACATGTTCCCTTCCCCTACCCCCCAAAAGGGCCGTCTTCACTGTGATTAAATACATACAAAACACTAACAGCACAATCAAATGCTACAAAATGGACAACTGTGTGATCTGGGCACACGACAGATAAAAGACATAAATAAGCACAAACCTCATTAGTCTTCTCTGGGGTTCCCTTTGGCGTCTCGTCGTCGTGTTTCGGTGAGGAAGAGGCAGGCGAGGAGGGCAGTCTCCTGTCCCTGTGCACAAGTTTGCTGTTGGGTTCCTTCAGGGTCCTCTTCAATTCATTGATGCTGGCCTGATGCTTTAGCAAAACATCTTCCGGTTTGTCTAAAAACTTTTAGAGGGAGAGGGGAAGGTAACTACTGGGGTGAGGATCAGAGGATGGAACATGAGTGGGACACTGAGGAGGTGGAAGCTTCACCGCATTTAGAATTTGGAGGCCGTATTTGCTGGATAAGGAATCTCCACAGGAATGAGAGAAGATGAAGTTTGGGGTGACAGGTAGTCCTGAAAGACAGACCCTTTTTGGGAAACCTGAAATCTTTAAGCAAAACTTTCCAGGGTCAGAGAGGCTGGGCGTTCAAAGGGCAATTTCTATTCCTTTTCAAGTAAACGTTTCAGTAATCTTCACCCAAATCCTCTTTGTTGGATGGTCAGCAGCTCCAGAGCAAACAGCTCCAAGGGCCCAGGAGACAGGCAGACTTGTTTCTATCCAATGTTTACAGCCTCTGATGACAATTTCCACTAGGTGGCCTCAGGACATCAAATCTGCAACTGAAGCAGCCAGATAGCTAATTTTGAATCAGGAACTGGATATGGGCCATTGCAAAGAGCTAAACAGAGGTTTAGGTTTGGCTGATAGTATTTAGCTGGGAGCACTGAAACAAAGCCATCTCCTTTTAAAATGTGTTTACGGTAGTAAGCGAAGCTCCACTCTGTTGGACTATGCAAACTGATTCAGTTATACCTTAAATAATTACGCAAAACTGATAGAAGAGTTTAGGTTCTGACTGACCTATTTTCTGCTTTAATTTTTCTTTTGTTCTATGCTGGAGGATGAGTCTTTTGCATTTCTCCATCACAAAAAGCAATGGTAAGTCCTAATTCCCTGACGCTAGAGCAGTGCTTTCGAGTGTCTGAGGTACACTTGTTTCAAAAGTAAAATCTGTCTGTCCTTTCTTACGCTGAGAAGTTTATACAACGCTAAAATCACCCATCCTCAAAGGAGCCTGCCACTTCTGCTTCTCCATTTGCCACTGTTTTGGGGCTTGTTTCCTTTGGAAAGAAACAAGTCCAGAGCAGCAATTCATGCAGAACTGCAACATGGAGCAACTTCTGAGGAGAGGTAATTCTTCAGCACCTCTGCTTTAGAAGAAACTGAAAAATCCAACCACATCCCAACTCAGTGAAGAAATGTGGCGAAATTATTTGCCTGCACTGGAAAAGAGGCTAGGCCAGAGCAAAGGCTCATGAAGATACAGTCTCCTCTGTGGGTTAGTGCTCAGAGAAAACTTTATTTAAGATTTCTCACGGCCCATTAGTGGTTCTCTTGCATAATACGAGCACTCTTTGCTAGATATTTTGGGAACCACTGCTCTAGACTCTGAGAATCAAAGAACACTAACAATGTAGATCTGTGAAGCAGTTTGTCCCTTGTCCCATTCATGTCCCAGTGAGGTTATCAATAGGGATCACAAAGGGTGGCAACATGGAACATGCAGAAGTCACAAATGATGAGACAACATGGATGGGAACAATAGCCGGCACTGAAGTTCAGGTCCTTGGAGAATATGGAGGGAGGAGTTCATTATGCTAGTATAGGCAACATACAACAGGCTTCCTCCGCCTTCTAGTCAAGTAGGGAACAGTGTAACCTACAATTCTTTAATTTTGGGGTAGCTCCCATCAGTGAAAGCATTCCATTCTGATTCTGGTTTGTTTCCATGCTCCATTTCTGAAGCCAGACACAAAGCCAAAAATCTTTCATGCAATACAGGTTAATTTGAACAGGGACACTCTAGTCCTACATCACCCATGTCTAGCAGGATTCATCTGCAGACTGCAGCTGCATTCAAACAACAGGGAGGACCGTGGTTAAATGAAGATTGGACACGACACTGCTGCTGTCATAGTCCTGCGCTCCACCTTACCCCTTCCTTGGTGCAGATTCAAAATCTCCTGGTCTGGATCAAGTTCCAATTTGCCATGTGGTCTGGTTGCAGGTAGTCAGGTAAGCTGGAGCTTGCTTAGCTTCCTAAACCTCAGTTTAATCACAGTCTTTTGGAGGTAAACAATTTGCTAAGATTCCTGCATTTGGAAGTCATGGGAAAACTGGAATCTGATCAAGCTAGGAAGATTTCAGTCAAGTGCAGCGACAAACTTTGTGCATGATCGTAAATGATCAGTCACAGTTTAATTGCTGTTTTTTATGATGTCTGAATGAAGTTTTTCCTCTGCACATAATTTATGTCACATTATGAAGGACCATCATGTTCAAAGTCTCGTATGACATGCTGTAACAACCAGGAAAGGAACATGAGCGTGCCCTTAAACTTTGTTCACTCAGTAATTGCCTCACATCAAATATAGCACTCAGAGGCTGCAATCCTAAACACATTTACTAGGGAGCAGATCTCACTAAACTCAATGGGACATACTTCTCAGTATATGTGCCTCGGATTGCACTGGAAAAGTCTCAGGAAACTTTGGTTTCTACTGCTTGGAAATGCAGCCAATGCAAAGGTAAAAATCATATTTTCATTCTGTTCTAAGCTGCACCAGCCTGTGAGTAGTAATGCAGATCAATATTCCGCCCTACAACTGAGGAGAGTAAATGCTCATCAGACCTCTTTCTGCTTCTTAAAAAGCACCTCCTACCTGAGGCAACAGGGCCGGAAAATGAAAGAACACAGAATACACAGGATAGAGTTAGCTAAGGGATTAATGGGTATGATTTCCCAGGAAGCAGGTAGCTCATATGATCTGGCTACTGCTTGCTAGGAGAACTTCTTGCTCATACATACAAGGAGAAAGGGAATTCCTTGGTTAGTGGGATACAAGATACTTCCGAAAAATAACTCTTGCAATTAACCACCCAATTAGTTTAAAAATGGCAAGAGGGGAACATTCCTATTCCCAAGTAAGTGCATCTCATATTCCAGTAAACAAGGGCACAAATAATATTTGCTTTTTTAAAAAAAGAGGATGAACACTATGATGCATTGATGAAGAGTTAAGACATTCCAGAGAGAGAATACCTCCTGCTTGTGCCTTGGGGTGGTTTCTTGGTCCGGCTGGTAGCGAAAAGAAGGGGGGAAAGTAACTGGCAGGGTCAGTCAAGGGAACTTGTAATATGCATTACACTTCAAGTTTTAACTCAAAATGCCATTTGTGATGCTGAATGCGACAGCTTCCTTTCAGGATCAAATCACCAGGACTGACAAAAAGCTCCCATTCTTTAGATCTTCCATTGTGAACTAGGAATCCAACAATGTTGCACTGTGTCAAACCCATCCCCTAATTCAGTTTTGGTTGGGAAGGTGGAAGACTAGAGCTAGATAGGATGCCCTGACCTAGATAGCTCTGGCTAACCAATTTTGTCAGATCTTGGAAAATAAACAGGGCGACCCTGGGTGCAAAACGACCAAGGAAGTCCAGTGTCACTATATGGAGACAGGCAATGGTGAACCACCTCTGAACATCTCTTGCCTTGTAAATTCTACGGAGTTACCTTAAATTGTCTGCCACTTGACAACACTTTCCACCACCTGTGGTGGCTGCTTGGTCAGTTGTAAGAAAGTGTGTCTGCAGACATCTCTCTGTGAAAGACATTAGTTCCAAATAAAGTGGTGGCAAAAGAGAATGAGAACGCCCAGCTTGACAGGCAAGGGGCTTTGCACAACAGCAATAATATTACCCTGTAACAGAAGGCCCCATTTTGGTACCAGGAGCAAGCATCAGACATCAAAGGCATAATTCTTCCCACAGGAGAAAAAGCATCAGGACTCTACTTTGTACAAAGCAATCTCTCTAAAGTGATGCTGCCCACACTGCATGTGGAGCACAAAACCTTTGTTGATTTTTTTGGGCAGCTAAAGCGAAAACAAGAATGGCTTGGTTTAAGTGGCCAGAATCTCTGACTAGAGCTCTGGATACCATTATGGTCACAGATGCTAAATATTCTGTGTGTCACACAAAGCCCAACACTGACAAGTTCCTTCAGTTACTGAAAATACTTTATCATCTTTTGTATTAAGAATTGTCCCTTCCTGGGAAGCAGTCCTCTCAAACTGGGTGGGCTAGGGCATCAGAACCATATTATAGTTGCTTTCTGCTGTATTTTAGGCACCTCCTACCAGAGAGCAGTGACGCTGGGAGCCAGGTGAAAATTATGACACAAAGACCATGATGCAGATTTTGTACCTTCAGTTCCTTTATTTTTGTGGGGGTGGTCACCTCCTCATCCTCAGCCTCGGAAAGCGTCCTTCTGCCATACCTGCTGTCTTCTCTCTTCTCTGACTCTGCTCCTCCATCGTGATTCTCGCTGACTGAAGCTGGACGGGAGAATTCTGCACAGGAAAGAGACAGACAGACAGAGGAGCCCTATTTGTCCCACTGACTTCAGTCAAGAGCTAAAAGCTACCTGTATGTGGTTCTGATATGTGATCCAATGTAGTCCCCAAGAGTTCCAAAAGTGGAAGAACCCACTTTTCCCCTTCAGAACCCCCGCCCCCAAGACCAGGGATACCCTACAACATGCCCTCTGAGTTTCAATTTTTATTCTGATCTTTGTTTTTCATTCCCAGGATTCCTTGCTGCTTAAGTCTTTTACAAGCCTAGAGCCCTTCCACTTACAATGGGCCTGACTTTGAGGCCTAGTACACTGTGTAATAGCTGGCCTACAACTATTAGGCAATTTGGTCAGTTCCTACAACTATAGGGCAATTTGGTCAGTTATATCTCTTGTCAGCAGACTAGTTCTACACAATGTGACCTTCGTTGTAATATAAAGACAGAAAAAGGTGTATGGGTTAGGTATGCACTGCAAAGGCACATACCAAAAAAGAATGGGTGACTATCTCAGACATATTGATACTGTGAGGGCCAAAATACTCTTTAAATAAACTGCCCCCGAATACTCTGGTTTTATTTTAGGCACTTTAATGAAGCTTGCTGACAATGTTTCCCCTTCCTAAGTTCTGAACAGTTCAGCCCTGCATGAAAAAAAATCTTTCCAATAACCAAAGCAAAAGAACTGAAAATCACATGTGACACCTAAGCCAAGCTAAAGTCCAGGACAAGAGCTCATCAAAATAACATCAGAATGGACTGGAGAAAATCTGTTCATTTTGAAGCATCTTTAATCTGCACTGTATTTTAACAAATGGTTGTTGGCCCCCAAAACATGCCAGATGCCGGTGAAATGTACGTATGAATGAAATGCTATGAGTTCTTTATTCAGATGCCCCATGAATATTGATAGATACTGCTGCCATTTTGGTTCCTCGCTATTATCCTTTAACAGGCTCAGGTCATTCACTGATTCAAATCATTATGCAAAGAACTGGAATCTCTGATGAATTTATTTACAGGGCCAGGGTATTAGCTAGTAATACCAGTTGCCTTCAACACCAGATAATTCGAAGCTAGAGCAAGAAGAAAGGCCTGAATCAGAACCCCATTTCTTTACAACTTACACCCTGACCCAGCTGTGAAAGTAATGAGTCTGTGTGGGCAAGTAGGGTCAAGGCTAAGGGTATTCTTTCAAAAAACTACAAACCCATCACAATTGCCTCCATTTTTTTTTGCTAACGGGCATCCAGACATTACACATAATTTTTTCCATCTTAATGGATACAGATTTTCAAACCATTTAAAAGTGAATTTGCCTTAACAGCTGAGCAGATCTGGACAACACTGGGTTGGAGGTCTCTTGATAATCCAGTGTAAGGCACCTTGAGTTCCAATATGGAAGTAAGACAGGATATGTATGTAATTAAAAAAATGTATCTTTGCTTTCCCTTCCTATTACGTTGGCCTGTCATGTGTACCCTGGTAAATCTGCCAATGAGATGGCTCTAAAGTCCCTGCCATACTTTATTGGGAAAAACTGCTCCAGATCCCAACAGCAAGAAATACACTTGCCATGCTAGCCCTCAACTACCCATCCCCTCTGCATATGGCCCCATCCTTTCAGCAAAATCCTCCCCATACCCACCAGTGAACCAATCTCCCTCCCCCTCCCCAATTTGGGGCGTACCTCCATCGAGGCTGCGAGACATGGTGTACCGTTTGCTGGAGGAGCGCTCAAAGTATGGGGCGGGACGATCTATCAGGGCGCTGGCCTCACGCGTTTGTGCCTGTGTTCGCCCGCTATAGCGAAACTTGGAGCCCATTACGAGGAAACCTTTTGGAGGAGGCTCCGGAGACACCAATCTGCAAAAGGGAGAAGGGAAGAAAATACAACGTATCGACGTGGCATTCAGCAATGGGGTGCAGCACTGCAACAGTCCACAACAGTAGTCAACAATAACAATTAATAATTTACAGCACATATCTGAAGAATTGCCCAAGTCTTTATTAATCTACGCAACCATAACCATCATCTTAAAAAGCCTTGCTTCAGGTCCACCTATCTTCTGAGATCAGGTAGGTGACAACCTGGGAGAGGGGACCTTCTTAGTCATGCCACCAAAGCTCTGGAATTCTCACCTCAGGAAGATTCATTTGTCTCCTTCTGTTGCTGCATTTCAGGGAAAGATTGTTTGTTTGTTTTGTTCAAACATTCCCACAATGATACCTCCTTCCTAACCAAATTTTTAATGTGTTGTGTGTATTTTAACCCTCTTTTTAAAACTCATTTTATACATTATATAATGTAACTTTATCTTGAATGTTTTAAATTGTTTTAAATTGTTTTAAATTGTCAGCTGCCTCGGTGACCCTTGTCACCAGGAGGAGGGGTGGCATGCAAGAGAAGGGGAGGGAAGGGTGGCATGCAAGGAGGGGAGGGAGGGGGAGGGGCCCGGCATATGGACATGGCCCACCCAACCCACGGAAAGGAGAGGGAGGTGGACGGGTGGCATGCAAGGGAAGGGAAGTGAGGGAGGGGAGAGGAGAGGAGAGGAGGGAGTGAGGGGTGGCATGAAAGGGAAGGGGAGGGAGGGGTGGCATGCAAGGGAGGGAGATATAAAAATTTGTGTCTTCGGGCTGTCAAATCACAGCTGACTTATAGCAACCCTTTAGGTTTTTCAAGGCAAGGGATGTTTGGAGGTGGTTTGCCATTGGCTGCCTCCATGTCACGACTTTGCGGAGGTTGTCCATCCAAATTTTAATTTGGGCTGACCCTACTTAGCTTCTAAGATCTGACAAAATCAGGCTAGCCTGAGGCTATTCAAGTCAAGGCATAAAATTTGTACATAAAAACGAAACAATTCTTCATTGAAAGAACTGCTAGATGAAAACACTTAAATGAAATAAATTAATAACATTTTTTCCCGTCTCACCTGAAGAATGTGTGGTGCTCAATACAAACTTTCCAAAGTCTCTTGGCTGAACGATGGTTGGGTAGCTTGAACCCAATGGTACTCTCAAACTGTTCGTACTGAGAATGCAGAAAACAAAGACCTGTTATTCTGCTCAATATTCAAATAAGTCTAGTGCCATCAGATGCCCCATTAAATCTAACCCTTCTCTCAAGTTCTGGCATACACTAAAGGACCCATCAAATACACATAACCAAAATGAGAAAACTGATGTTTCAGACAGAGTTTCCTCGGGATCTGATTTCTACCTGCTAAGGGATAGGATTTTTTTTTCAGCTACCCACCTCACCAGGTCGAATTTTGATGTAGAAGTTACTCCTCTTGTATGAAATCTTGAGGATCTTGGGCCAGGCAAAACGGTTTATCCTCAGTCGGTCCCTATAGATGAGAAGGCCATTGGCACAAACACCCAGCATAATGTCAATGCCTTCTGAATCCTGACAGGAGACATGGCAGAAAAATTAAAGAGATGGAGAGAAGCATTAGTGCACAGAAATACTGCCCATGCAAAGTCAGAAGATATTCCTGGTCAACGCAAAGGAATTTTCAAGCCTGAAAATAGAAAGGAAGAAGAACAGAGAAGGCATGGGGACATCCTAAAAGCCAAATAGGCCACTGCCGGCCTCCACCTTCAACATCAGATTCATATTGACAGATTAAATTTATTTAGAAAATGCATATGCCACCTCTCTGGAGACTTCAGCCTGGACCTAGTGTAAGGTCAATTAATCTAGAAGAGCAAAGTTATTGCTGAAGGCATCTGCCAGCCATAGATGCAGGTGAAACATTAAAAGCAAAAACTACTAGATCATAGCCATAGAGCCTTGAAGACCTACAACAGCCACTAGAAGAGCAAAGTTTCTATTGAGCCAAGTTACCTATTACATTTGTAGGAAATGGAGATCTAATACTTTCTTTTTAAAACTAGTATATTCCCAGTTAAGGCTTGAAAAATAGTAGCTACGATGGATAGCGATTGTGGAATCTCCTTCTGCTTGCAAAGACAGGACAGACAACTTATTAGGAACAGAGTTAATCTTAGTGACTCTGGAGCACTGGGTAGAAGTCCAAGATAGGCTTCCAGAATCACTCTCCTGACCTCAACAGCCATGTAAGCAGTGGTGGGATTCAAACATTTTAACAACAGGTTCCGATGGTGGCAGGATTCAAGTAATGACTGTTAAAAAGTATTTAAAAATATTTTTAATATCATTTTTTATTTTAAGTATTAAAAATATTAATACTTATTTTAAGTATTAAAAAAGTGATATTTTACATTTTAACAACAGGTTCTACAGAACCTTCGGAATCCCCTGAATCCCACCTCTGCATGTAAGGACTGCTAAAATGGCTCAAGACTGATGGGGCAATTATAATGGTTGTTGTCACAATGAACAGGATGGAAGAAAGTTGTGAATTCATTTTAAAAAATGCATACGCCAGAAGGGAAAGAGAACAAAACAGAAATGTGTGCAAGGGTGCCCACTGTGGAGATTTTAACCAAGAATTTTGCGATAATGTTCTGAGAACTTCTGTTACAAAAACTGTGAGGAAATCTGCTTTTCTGGAATAAGGTTTCCAGCTTTCATACATTACAGAAAAGGCCTCACAGTTTAGCTGCAGACAGAAACTTCACACTCAATTCCTAAACATTTGCCAGAAATGTGAAATGTGCCTAATGTTACGCTGAGTAATACAATATTGGTCAAGTGAAATGGCAGAATGTTCTAAGTCTTGTCTGAGAAGAAGGAGAAGGAATTCACACAACCAAAATGGTAAATGCAGTACACGTGTGCAGTGTTCAGTTTGGAACTAAAGCCGTCACATGATCACTTCCAAACACACACAGCTTATAATCACCTCTTCGTATACTGCATGCTTTGACTGTACGCCTAAGATGTATAAAATGGACACACAGTGCAAAGCCAGAAAACAAAGGTTTGGACATTTTCTATCTAAGGTACCATGATGAGGGAGATTCTGATTGGTTGAGGCTCCTGTTGCATGTTAACTCTGTGGCTAACTTTGGGCTTTGGCCATGAAATATGTGAAAGAGCTTACCACAGTGGTTCTCAACCTGTGGGTCACGACCCCTTCGTGGGTTGAACGACCCTTTCACAGGGGTCGCCTAAGACCATTGGAAAACGGTCTTTTTATATTTTATATATACCAATTTTATGGTTGGGGGTCACAACAACATGAGGAACTGTATTAAAGGGTCACGGCATTAGGAAGCTTGAGGACCACTGGCTTACCATAAAGCAGAGAAATACATTAGAGACGCACATTAGCTGAGTTCTAAGCAGGACTTATGTAGAAGCAATCACAGCAGTGTAGGACCATTTGGCAGACTTTGCCCAGATGTATCCAACCCACATTCCCAACATACCAATTAAGATGAGCAAGTCTCTCCTTAATTTCCAGACTAAAAGAGATTAGAAAGGCAGCCCCACTTTCAATCCCGATGTAATTTTAGCTTTTTGTGAGTCTGCTATGTGGGATCTGAGCTCTTGATCTACATTTTAAAGAAAGAAGCAGACAGAAGACAGTAAAGTGGGCTTTTAGAGAGAAAGAAGAACTGCCTGAAGAAGACTCCGGAAGCAAAGGCTTCCTCCCAGCTGGGTGCTTCCAGCCCTATGAATCCTCAGGTATGGGATACCTTGGCATGATGCAGATCCACTCCATACATAGAAAGCTTCTTAGCATTTTCCAGGAAGTGAATTTCTGCCTCCCCAGGCGTCATGCCCCTTAGAAAGAAAGAAAAAAGAAACAATAGGCATGAGAACATTTTGCTCCAAAAGATAGACAAAAGGCTGGTCTGAAAGGGTTTTTAGGGGTCACAGAGACAAAGAAGGAAATGAGATTTTATTGATTTCATAGACTGTTACCTTGGCCGTTGAACACAGAGTCCTCTCAAGACAACTCGGCAAACCACCACAACAAAAATACTCAGCAACCAACCACAAACATGCAAAAAAGTAAAAATAAAACCAAAGTAAAAATGATAAAAATCATCCGACAAAGACTTGCGTCAGTAGGACAAAAGAATCATGAAGAACAACAGCAAAGGCAAATTTTAAAAAATACTGTAATGGAACTGCACAATGCCCATTTGTGAGAGGGCAGCCTGCACAAGTCTCTGGTTCTGAATGCAGGAAGAAATCCCACTCACCGGTAAGTTTTATGCAGCTCCATAATGCGCTCTTCCAGTTCCCTGGTTTGGTTTGGAGCAAAACGAAGCTCACTGATATAGTTGGCCACATGCTCCTCCACATCATAGTCTCCCAGTTCAGCTTGTACCGCATAGGAGCCTAGCAGAGCATGTGTGACAAAGGAGCATGGCAGACGCCCAGTGATAATGTCTGCTCGGAGCTGCAGGCACAGGTAGTATCTATGGATGGGAAAATGTGAACCTGTGAGAACAGCCACAAGGAAAGCAACCAGGAGCATCAGGTTGCAAGCAATTCACTAACGGCTGCTTCATTTCCCACTTTTGGAGGCAGGCCTGCACAGCTGGTGCCTCACCAAGCCAAAGGCAACCCCCAGCTACTTGAAATGATCCTCTGAGGCTTAAAAAAACCCTCGGGTTTTTGCTACCACCTGGGACTGCAACAGCAACCGGGGAAGAAGAAGAAGAAGAAGAAGAAGAAGAAGAGTTTGGATTTATATCCCCCCTTTCTCTCCTTCAGGAGACTCAAAGGGGCTTACAATCTCCTTGCCCTTCCCCCCTCACAACAAACACCCTGTGAGGTAGGTGGGGCTGAGAGAGCTCCGAGAAGTTGTGACTAGCCCAAGGTCACCCAGCTGGCGTGTGTGGGAGTGTACAGGCTAATCTGAATTCCCCAGATAAGCCTCCACAGCTCAGGCGGCAGAGCTGGGAATCAAACCCGGTTCCTCCAGATTAGATACACGAGCTCTTAACCTCCTACGCCACTGCTGCGAAGTTATCGACACCCAGCAAGGCACATAATGGCTTGGTGCCAGCTTGGAAACTTGCCCTACATGACTCCCCTGGTGACTGCCAAGGATTACTGCAGGAGAGGCCCAATGTCCTCCTCTTTGGAGCCCCCCCCCCCCCCGGTTTTAAGAGGTTTTAAGAGGAAAGGGTGGTACAAACACCATTTTTTTCTACTCTTTGACTGCCTCTCCTTCAGGTCTGTTTCTCCTCTCTCTCTGGGTCACTAACAGAGACCAGCTAACTTAAATGCTTTATAACCTAACTAAGTATCTAATAAGTATACACATTATATAAAGCAAAGATGAATAGTTAAAAACAAGCATTCTAAAAACCAGATCCCAACAAATATTGGTCATGAAACATGTGTATGAAGTCATATTCAGAGATACTGGCAATCCAATACCAGATATTAAATAATTTTGAAGATTCCAGTTGTCTGGACAATTAGTATAGAAGAAGACCTTAAAGCCACTTCTTAAATCTTTGTCCACTGAACAACAGATGGGGAGCATTCTAGACCAAAGGTGGTCCAGGAAATAGCTGATGAATTCACAGATCTTCTGTCACCTTTATCCTGAACAGGGTGCAGGGCTGGCAAAGAAGTTGCCAGCCCTGAAGTGTTCTCAGCATCTACATTAAACTTCATCTGCAACAGGCATGCTTTGTATTGACATTACCATATATTTGCAGTGGGGCACGAATCTTTAGAAACAATCACAAACTATGCTATGGAGCCCTTGTTCTAATCACAATTCTGAAACTGAACACCCTAAACTTGTGAGAACTTTTAGATGCAACCAGTATCTGACTAAGCCTCCAAAAAAAGTATGTGTGTGTGTGTACGTACTACAATACATGACTAGTAGACTGTACTGGGCTTCTCGGCACAGACCTGTAACAAGGGAATGTAGGAACTTCTATTGCTGTGGCCTCTGCCAACACCTATTGCAACCAAAGGCTATCTCCAGTAGCCAAAAAAGGCAGCAGCCACATGGGATCAGACCTTCCCTTCAACACCAAACAAGAAAGCAATTGTATTATGCAATGGCAATAATACCAATAATTAACAGCATTGTGCTGTTTTTATTTCATTGCTTTCTAATTTTGCTAACCAGCTTTTTGTCTGTGTTGCTTTTTGTTGCACTGTTATCTGTATGTTATATTGTATGTATTTTTGTTGCACTGTTACACATTATACTGGTTTATTGCATAGTATTCTAATTTTGTAATCCACCTTGAGTCGGAAGGAGAGAGACAGATATAAATGAAATAAAATCAATCAATCAATCAATCATTAAACTTGTTGCAACTAATTATTTGCCACTGGAAGAAAGGATCCTGTTGCATTCTTGAAGTGGCAGCGTAGGAGTGCCCAAGCTGTTTTGTTAATTTTGAAGTGAGGGAAAAGTTCTAAGTCTCAACCCAGATATTATGTCTGGCATGAATTGGGTCAGCTTTCCCTCCCACACACGAAACAGCCTCAGAGTGACCTATTTGCTCTCCTATGGGGCCTACATTCAGAGCATCTTTCCCATAGCAGGGCCACCCCTCCCCCCCACCACACACTGCCCAGCCATTTTAGCTCAGAAAAACGGCATAGAAGAGAAGGCTGAGAAGGCCTCCTTTTCCTGCACTGCAATCCTGAGCTGATTCAGGCTCCCAGTGTACTTAGGAACTCTGGATCCCTGAAATCAGGCTTGACTGTGCAAGAATCAGAAATAGGTTAGGTTATGTCAGACACAATGTCTAGTCTGGGCTGAAGACTGGTCCTCGCAGCTAACACTTCCCTTGGCAACCAGAAGATGACAAGCAGCAAGGGAGGCTGGCTCTATGCCTCGCCTCATTAGCGGGACATTGTAAAGATCATCCCCAAGTGGAACCATCTTTACTCACCTTGTGATGTCCTCTGTGAGCTGAGCAGGGTCAGGAGGGTAAAACTTGACAGTGAAAGCAAAGTTCCAGGGACCACCTAGGTAAAAAAGGAAGAGAAGGGGGGAAGGAGATGGAAATAATAATGTAAGGAATAGATACATCCAGCTGAGACAATTCTTCTCTTGCTTCTATCGAACTTGTTCACAGCATCTCCGACTGTTCATTCTATGGTTTGAGATACCTCCTACGTCCTCCCTGAAGTTTCTAAGGAATCTATCAATATGACCAGAGAAAATGAACCCTTCTAAAACAGCAGGGATCCTGGCTTGATGGAATGTTTGCAGTTGAGGCAATAGGCAGGGTGCATTTGCCACTTCAGGCCTTATGACACCCTGGGACCGCCTTCATTGCACAGACAGACGGTGACTTTGCTGTTGCCATGGAAACAGTCTCATGTTTCCCAGGGGGTCTGCCATGAGGGAAGGACCTCCCGCAGCATCTGTGTGAACTGCTGCACAGAGAACCCACCTACATTTGCCTAATTTTGTACTTGTGTTTCCAAAAAGGAACCTCTTTTCTTGTAACAGTGAAGGGTGGGGAAGCTGATAGTACTACCAAAGGATCCAGGTTCAATTACCACACTTTTCTGCCTTCTAAATCACAACAGAGGGGACCATTTACTCTGCCTGATATATCCATGCACACAGAGTTAAGTTATCCTAAGCTATTTGCTTTGCAGGTATCTTTATGCAGCACACCAGCTCTCTGTTCATCCTTTGGTTGGAAATGTGTAGGCTGATCTGTAGGGATCTGGAGAGGGAGGGGTCAGAGCAGAGATTTCAGGCTATGTGTCTGCGTCCAGCTGAGGCCGACAGCAGGCATACCTACTCTGTTGCTTTGGGGTTTAACAGAAGGGGATAGTACTGAGTAAAAGTATGCTCCTTCTTTGTAGCAGAATCCTTTAGTTCCTTTGAGAAGCAGGAACAATGTATTTAATGCTAACAAGAAGTTGTTCTAGCGACTCAAAGGTTTACAGTGCTTCTGTTTCCAGATTTGTCCTAACTGGAAGTCTAAGGAGCAGTAAATCAGTCACGATGAACAGAAATCGCCTCAGAGAAACCTGAAGTGTAAAGAGCAGTAAATCAGTTACCACAAACAATAATCACCTCTGAGATACCTGACACAAGCAGCTGATCTATTACATCCAAGCTACCTAGCACTGCCACATACGTTAAAAAAGACCAGGCTATTTCCACAGCACATGCCTAATTATTTTGCATTTGCCTTATCAGGCTGTTATTGATACAGTGCCTCCATCATGCAAAAAGGCTTTACAGTCATCATCTTGATTACATTCCTTTGCCCTTGTCATCACTATTATTCCTATTTAACAAACAGTGACTGACAAAAGTCAGTGTTACAGCCAACGTCCAAATAGCTGTGATCCATGCATGTAATGGAATCAGAATCTATCCTCTCCCACCCCCATCACCAGGGGCAACACTGCACACTCAAGCAAAGAGTGACAAGCTTTGCAGTGAGAACAGAGGCTGAACAACGAATCTGACCTAGCAGGGTGTTTTTAGTGCAATACTATTCCAGCCTAGAGCACTGGAAAACTGCAAGTATGAACCTTTAAGATATTATTCCCCAGTCGGCGTCTACTGCTCCCTGCTTCCTGAAGATCTCCTTGGAAAACAAGACCCTCTGAGAGCAGCAACTGAATGGTTTAAAAATGATAAAGGGATAGGAAAGTGGGTGCTGTGTGGTTTCCGGGCTGTATGGCCATATTCTAGCAGCATTCTCTCCTGACGTTTCGCCTGCATCTGTGGCTGGCATCTTCAGAGGATAGGAAAGTATTTTTGCCTTCTTCATCCCCATCTATACAGTACATACATGGAAGTTGCTGCATCCACATACCTAATGGATAAAAAAATCTTGAGCACAATTTTTTTTGGCCTACTTACTGCGAATCTGCTTTTTTATTTCCTTAGAAGGGTCCAGCCAGTTCTGAAATGGTAAAAAAACAGCATGTTGGAGGAAATCGTGTTTAAGCAGAACATCCTAAATCAGGGATATTTAACACATTTGTTATGAGGGCTGGTTATGACATAAATGTGGCTTGGTTGGGCCAGGGGAATGGAGGCATCGGATGGCCCCAGAACAGCACTGGAGGAGGCCAGATTGGTGAGTCTGCAGGGAGATGGGATGGCTGCCTTGAGAGGCCTTATCAGGCCCATGAGCCAGCTGAGGCAACACCCCCTCACTCCTGAGTAATTGCCTCAGCTGGCTTGCAGGCCTGATAAGTGTCCTAAAGGGGTTGGATTCAGCCCCTCAGGCTGGATGTTTGATACCCCTGACCTTAATGGACATGGCATAGGACTTCCCTGGAGCCACCCACACATACCTTCTGACTGTCTGAGTCACAAAACGTGAGCCCAAAATAATCCTTCTCCAGAAGGTTGAGATGCTCACAGACCATGTCGAAGAGCACTTGGCCCCGGGCATGTTTCTGCAGGAGAGACAGACATGCAACATAAGATTATTTGGAATGCATTTCTTTTTCTTTTCAAAGTATGCTGTGGAACTACAGAGGATAGTGGCAAAACTTGGGACAGCTGTTCACTTGGAATACTATATCCTGTTCAGGGCACCACAATTCAAGGATATGAACAAGCTGGAGAGTATCTAGAGGAAGGTGACCAAAATGTTAAAAGGTCTGGAATTTATGCCCTAAGAGAAGAGACTTAGGGAGTTGTTTAGTCTGGAGAAGAGACAGGTAAAGGGTGACATGATAGCCATGTTTAAATATTTGAAGGAATATCATGCTGAGAATGAAGCAAACTTGTTTTCTGCTGCTCCAGAGACTAGGACAAGGAGTAATGGATTGAAACGATGGGAAAAGATATTCCAACTAAACATTAGGAAGAACTTCCTGATGGTAAGGGCTGTTTGACAGTAGAATACGCTGCCTTGGAGAGTGATGGAGTTTCCTTCTTTGGAAGTTTTAGACAGAGGCTAGAGGGCCAACTGTCAGGAGTGCTTGGATTGTGTGTTCTTGCAAGGCAGGGCATCGGACTTGATGGTCCTTGTTGTCCCTTCCAACTCAATGATTCTATGACCATAACACCCCACCCCCCCCCACCCCCAATATAACTTGGTCTCCTGATGAGCAGTTTTTTTTAATGTCACAAGGCTGCAAATGGTTGAGTAAGGAAACAGCTTTACAAGAGGTAGCAGTACAGTTAGGCTGCAATCCTAGGAGTAAGCCCCACTGACTAAAGCAGGTCTTAAACCTGAGCAGACCTGTGAAGGCTTGCTTCTTTAAGCCACTTACCCAGTTCTTTGCACCTTCTCTGAGTCAAGGCAACTGGCTTTTCCAGGATGGAAAGAACAACATAATGTTATTTCTGGTCAAGTGGGAAGACCTATACAGAGGCCTGACAAATGCACACACTGAAAAGGGCAGTACATGCAGATATGAATGTCTTTCAGGACTCATTACACAACCCGTGCCATCATTGCTATGTGTGCAGCTCTTTAAAGTACCAGGGAAAACCTTTTCCGGCTACAAAGAATGTTTTAGGCATTTTTGTGGATCTCACTCCTAACTGTAAATGATCTAGGAGAGACAAATGTATCAGAGGCTGAGAATTCCTTTTGGCACAAAAACAACAGTGTATGAGAAAGCCTGGTTAGCAGGAAAGCAAGGAATGGGAGCAGAGCAGAAAAAGAAGGGGCTGCATAGATGGGCAGAGGTGTGGAAGGTCTTATGCTTTTCCCATTTCTAGGGGCAACCCTAAAAGCTGTCTACAGAAGATGGCAATGGACCACTCCAGCCCATATCACCTGAGGAAAAAATTGTACCATGTTACTCACTGCCTTTTTAAAAATTAACAGTGATAAAAGAATAGGCCTGCAACTTCGAAATAGATCTCCACTAGAAGGTTTCTCCAGAGTATTCCTTTTGACATTTGTACGGGAATATGCTGAAGGCAGTGACAATGTTCACAACTGAAGAGCCTGATTCTAAGTCCTGACAGAGTAACATAGAGGTACTCAGAATGAGAGAACAGCCATTCGAGCATAGAGCAATAAATGCCAACAGAAGCCCTTTTCAATAAAGCAATTAACATTTTCCCACAGAAGCATTTCATTGTATGCAAAGACTCTTCATTAACTGGCAAAGCAAAAGGCACTGTATCAATTCAGGCATTTGACATGTTTGTTTGTCTGTTTGTTTTAATTATAAGAAGGTTCAGGAGATGAAATTTCATAAATGTCAGCATGCACTGGAAAATCAGTGAAAGGGATGGGCTTTGTAACATCCTGGGCAGTAAGTAGATGATAAATCATGGATTCCTAAGTCGGCTACAACAGTAACATGTTGATCCGAAAACTGCTAGATATGGTCTTTGCTGATCTCATGTTTGGTCTTTGCTGATCTCATGTTTCTCTGTGCAATCATGTTTACATCAACTCGTACTGGCTTTGGATCACTATAGAGATTCTAGCCCTTAGCTCAATCTTGACCAAATGATCTTCCTTCTTTCTCTTCTCTTCTGTTTGTTCAACTCAGTGACCTCTGCACAGGTTGCTTGCCTTGGGTTTGTTCCTATTGGGAAGCAGGATTTCCCCCCCTACTTCCCCAAGGCATCATAGTGCGTTTCTGTACCACATGGGATATCTCTGGCTTTTTCCCAATCTTTCCCAAACCTGTGAAATTTTGCAGTCAAGTCTGGGATGCTGATGTGTGGGTGGGAAGGCTTGGATTTTCCTGCCCACCTAGCAGCCATTTTCCCTGCCCCTGCCTGCCCCAGTCAGTTTGTCCTTCTGACACTTTAAAAATGTTTTTTTAATTGGTAACTGAATAACATTATATCAATATAGTGTTACAACAATACACATGCCAGGCTCTCTGAACTTTAAACAGAAAGACACCTCTCCACAACAAAAGGTGTTAGAGCGGGGGTCCCCAATTTTTCTGAGCTTGAAGGCACATTTAGAATTCTGACATGGCACGGTGGGCTGCCACAGGAGGCGGAGCCAGATGCAAAATGATTGCCACAGCTTTACTGGAATAACCCAGTGTAGATCCTCGTGTTGTGAGACTGATCTCCCTTGATTTTGTCAACCAGCTAACAGGCCACAACCTCCTGTAGCAAAGCAACAACCACATAACTACACAGGGATGGGATGGGATCTCACTCTACCATGCATTTGACCAGGGCTAACATTGATGAAAAGCACCATCAAGTTACAGCAGACTTGCGGGGCCCCCATAGTGTTTTCAAGGCAAGAGATAAATAGTTAGGTTCCCATCTCTGTCCAGTAACTCTGAGCTTCTTTGGTGGTCTCTCGTTCAAGTATTAATCAGGGTGAACCATGCTTAATGACCAAGATCCTGGGCCATACAGGGCAGGGCAGGGCTAACAGATTAGCCAAGCTAAAAAATAAAATCTGTCTCTTCCCTCCATCCTCTGGAAAAGTCTTGGCTCACTGTGCTTGTGTTGAGTAACTCATTACATTCCAGTAATTGCCATATCTGAAAATTAAAACCTGTTCTCACTTTCTGCGTCACTCACTCACTCACTCACTCACCTACAACTCCACTCTAATGCATCCATTCATGGACACACTTTACCTTCTATTTTTCTCTTGTCAGCATTTTTTGAAAAAGAGATCCTCAGATTTTTGCTTTGCTTCCGTATTTCCCACACTGAATTGGCCCAACAAAAGATGCTGCCTTAATTGGCAAAGGCTGGTGAGTCACAGCATAGCTACCATTGCTCTAAGTGGAAAGCAATGTTTGAATATTTCAAAATATTAATTATCCAGGAGCAAATAGAAGGAGGGGGTGTCCAGCATCTTTGCCAACAGTATTATAACTGATGAAGGAAAAAATATTTTTTTCTTTCTCTTTATTTTTTTATGCTTTGGTTGTTTATGTGTGAAAAATTATTATTATTATTTTAAAATCAACAATATCCCAGGTGTTTCTTCTCCTCTAGTTCTTTCTCACTCACACACACAGCATTTTTCTTCTTTACATAATAATTTGGGTCCTGTGCGTACTCATGGTGATACCAGTGGAGAATAACCCTGATTTCAAGAAACCCACATTACTTCTTGTTTATAGGCCCATCAAAAAAAAGAAGAAGAAAAGCCTTGAGAACAAGGAGTTTCAGATCATAGTCTGTCCACACAGAGGAGATACATTTTCTTTTGTGGATTCTTAGGTGTTCACAGATCATAGCAGGGAAATGTGCCTCCTTTCCCCAAGTGATTCTGCTTGGGTATCCTTCCATCATGCAGGAAAAGGGAAATAACCCACATAAATTTAAAAAGGGCCAATTTGACACATCTTTAGAAATAAGTCTCTGCAGCAAGATTTTATAATGGCCTAAGCTTCCTGACTGTATGCTATTAATACTTGGCTCTGCTGAGGGAACCCAGCCAGGATGACAGTTACACAAGGCTCATTCTCTCTCACACACATGCCTACACTTCATTTTCACAATAATATACAAATAGCAAGCAACCCACGCTCAGAAATGCATGAGTCACCCCAGTTTGCCATGTGCACCCCTACAGAGAGTGAAGTGTGTGCACACACTTGTGAATCTACGGCAAGGCTAAAATCCATATTGTCATCATCTCTGAAGTGCATTTTGGTTGGCTCCTATAGTGGATACTGACACTCGGGATCTACAGTACTGTGATATATATAACTTATAGAACCCTGTTTCCCCATTACAAAGTTCAGGCAGAGAATCCAAGACAGAGAACACGGCCCTTTGGCTTACCTCTACTTCACACTCGTACTCAGAGGCATCAAGCAGTGTCACTCTGCAGATGGCACTCTTGAGCTTTTTGGTGACTTTCTGGGGTGATTTCTGAGTCTTGCTGGGGGTGGTTCTCTCAGATATCCCATCTGCTTCACTGTAGTCCTTTTCATCCATATCCACAGCCTTGTAGAGGATAGGGAGGGAGAGGGAAGCATGTTCAGGATAGGAAAGTCTTAATAAAGAAAACTAAAGTGGTTAAATTATGCTCTCAGATGAACAACAAGACTGAATCTTCTACTTGCCAGGATTGGTTTATGACTTACTAGCGGGTTTGCCTGTTTGTTTGTTTTCACAGGGGAATCCCCTCCCCCCACACACAAATTCCCATTTCTGCTACATTTCTGCATAGAAACCTTCCTTGGTATCAATTCAGTGTACCCTGAAAGTTAAGTTAGACTCAGACCTCTTCCCATTGGTGGCTTCTTGGACATCAATCCAATACTCGGAATCATCATCAGAGCTACTGTAGTTATAACCCTTTGCACTAATAATGTGTGCAACTGTATTATTGACCTGTTCTACACTGATCCCTAGACCACACACAATGCTCTTGTTTCTGTTTCTCATTTTGCAGAAAATTTGCGCACTGGGGTTTTTTGAACTTCTTTACTACAATATCAGCAGGTAAAAACATTACCGGAATATTATGAGAAAACAGAAGTAATGTTTCTCTCATTTTGGTTGCTCCCCTAAGCAACCTTTTTTAGCTTTTCTTAACATGCTGATGCTTATTCTTTCTTTCTTCAAAACATTAATATGTCATGTCTTCCCAGACATGCTAGAGGCACTCACAAAAAAACGAAGATTAAAAACATGAAAAACATATCCTTAAAACTGACAACAATTAAAAACCTGCCGATAAAACCCAGAGACATAAAAGCCCAAATAAGCATAAAGTGCCAAATACACACAGCCATTCTCTCATTTTCTTTTTCAGTGATGGTGGCCAGCAAGGTTTTATCTATTGTATCCAAGTGTGGGGGTAATGCCTCCAGAAGGCGATTGCAATAATCTCCTGCAGGCATACTGGTTTGTGCACATCAAAGCCTTAAACATGTCTACAGCGTGGCACTCTCCACAGGTAAGAGACAAAAAAAACCCCGCAAAGTCCCTCTGGAGACCAGATTTCAGCCCAGATCATAGCTTGAAAAGGAGGCTTCTTCACATTTATTGGTGGTGTCCTGGACATCAATCCAGCACTCAACAGTACTATCAGAGCTGCTACAGTTACAACCCGTTACACGAATAATGTCTGACACAGAACCCATGGGATTGAGGCTTGTAGAAGGCTGATGTTAACTACACAATAATTCTCTTTTGATAGAATTACTTGGAAAGAAAAAGAAAGAGAAGCTTACTCATTCCTAACAATTTGTTATCCTACAGGGTTGATAATGAAAATACTACATTTGCTAACACCAGTCTTCATAGGATATTTCTGGCAAAAGCGTTTCTTCAAGAGAGCCAGTGTGGTATAGTGGTTAAGAGCAGGTGGATTCTAATCTGGAGGACTGGGTTTGATTCCCCACTCCTCCATCTGAGTGGCAGAGGCTTATCTGGTGACCCAGATGTGTTTCCGCACTCCTGCTGGGAGACCTTGGG
The DNA here is from genome assembly GCF_021028975.2 of Sphaerodactylus townsendi. Lineage (NCBI taxonomy): Eukaryota > Metazoa > Chordata > Lepidosauria > Squamata > Sphaerodactylidae > Sphaerodactylus > Sphaerodactylus townsendi. Next base: position 104,447,637 of record NC_059429.1, read on the forward strand.
CTAGTCACAGTTCTTCAGAACTCTCTCAGCCCCGCCTACCTTACAAGGTGTCTGTTGTAGGGAGAAAAAAGGAAAGGAACTTATAAGCCACCTTGAATCTCCTTACAGTAGAGTCCCTACTTTCATTTCCTCAGAAAGTGGCAACTGTCAGGAAATCAGAGGCGTTCCTTCCATTGGGCAAAGTGGGCTGCTGCCCAGGGCACCACCTTGTGGTGGGCGACAAAATTGCAGGTTCATTTGTGGGGGATTTTGTATTTTCAGTGTTTTTTACGTTTTTGGCCTGCAGGGGGCGCAGATTTTAGGCTAGCAGCACCAAAAATTCAGGGAGTTTTCGAGAGACTCTCCTGATGATATCACCCAGGTTTGGCAAGGTTTGGTTTAGGGAGTGCCCCATCCCCCATTGTTTCCAATGGGAGCTCATAGGAGATGGGGGTTACACCTTTGAGGGTCCAGAACTTTGGACATCATAGTTTACATCACAGTTTAAACACCATTGAAAATGATGTTGTTTGGGGGTGATTCCAGCATCACTTGTTTAAACTAGGGAGCCAAGATTCTCCTTAAAACTACCTTAAAGGGAGAATCTGGGGTCCCCAGTTTAAATAACATTGAAAGTGATGCTGTTCCTCCCAATTGGGGGGACTGGATACAACACCATAAAATGTTTTCATAGCAGTAATGAAACATTTTGAAAGCATTCTGAAAACGTTTTCCAAAAATTATTTCTGTTGTGTGGCATGGCCCATTGCTGTGTTCAGATTTGTGAGTTGGGGGATGTTCTATAATGTGATGGTGACTTTGAAATGATGTGGTGTAAAAAATCATTGCTTGGTCACACTGGGGGAGGGCAGCTGACCATGGGGGGGCATCAAACTCAGGTTTTGCCCAGGGCTCCAGTTTGCCTAGGTACGCCTCTGCAGGAAATAACTGGGGTGGTGCCTCATACTTGCACCTTGATGTGGTGAGGATTTAAAGAAAATAGTACACTATTTTTTCTTACCACACAGACACCACCCCATCAGAAAATGATAAGTCTCCTGAGGGGGTCTGTGATGAAGCCCTCAAGGGTAACTTCTCATTTTTTTGAGGAATGGGGTGCTTGCCAGGTTGCCACATTTAATCAAGTCTGAACTGGTCATCAAAGGATTCTGGGACAGCCTCTTATTTTTGAAGGGAGGACAAGGAGATAGCATGCAATGCTCAGGAAGGACACCCTAACCTTGTTTCTCTTGTTTCTGATGCAAGTTAATCTTGCACTTTGTTCTCGTGATTTTGACTCTCTGATCTGCACATGGGCTCTCGGAGGACAGTGTAGCTGCCTAGTTCTGTCCTTAGGCCCAACAGCCTGCCTCTTTGATCCCTTCTCAACCTGAAAATGCTCACATTAAACAGCACTCAGAATCTAGAAACTCTTGCTTGTCATTGGCAATGCTGCTGTTTGTCCATTGCTCAGAGAAATGGCTGGTTTCACAACATGATGCAACATTTTAAACAGTGGAATCTATGAATTTATATCATCCTGCCATTAAATCCAGCCAAAAAAAAAGAAAAAGAAAAGAAGAACAGGAGAGACCCTCCACATGTATCTGCAGAAAGAAAAGATTGGTTTGAAGAGAGCAATCTTGTCTGGTTGTTTATAGAAGACATAGTGGCCTTCCACTGTTATGCCCTTTCTCATGAAAAGATGACAAGAAGATGTGAATCAAACCACCACATCTCCCTGTTTCTCCTCCCCCCATACACACACCGCCGAGATTTTCTTTAAAGATAAAAGAATCATACTTATTCACCAGATTCATCAAAATCATTATCATTTGATATTTGATAAAAGAGCCTTTTTAATGCTATGGGCAGCTATGCAGCAATGCTTTCGTTTTCTAAAGTTGCGCCCACCATTTTGTGGGCTCTGTGCTGTTGCGGGAAACAAAATGGGGGCTGCAACTTTAGAAAATGAAAGTGTTGCTATATAGCAGTCCAAAGCACAAAAAGGCTCGTTTATCAAAGGGCTACACTGAACATTACTGGTGCGTAGGTATGAATCTTTTATCTTTAAAGAGAATTTGCCCTATTTCACAATGCGGTCATGCGCTGCTGCAACTTTTGCTACAGCACACACGACAACACTGTCATCTTTCCCTGAGAAAGGGTATAGGTGAAGACATTTTTATTTTGAACAGCTTTTAACATCTAGATTTTAGCAGGCAGCAATTTAGGTTTTATAGCTATATTTTATAGTAGGCTTAATTTTGCATGGTACGGTTTGATTTTATTATATTGTATTGATTGTAATTGGACTATTGTTGTTATATATGTTATTATATTATATTATATTTTACTATATTCTGTAAGTTGCCTTGAACATGACTGTAAAAAACCAGGGTAGATAAATACTTTAAATAAATAGTCTTTGATATGTGCTGAAGTGCAGTTTCAGACACAGAGACTCTAGTAGGAGAGTGAAGCACACTTGACTGGGGTAAAAAGAAGCATTGCAAAGAAAACTGAAAGCAGCATGATCTTACTGGGGTACTTCACAGCTGTCTGCAGTCCCTGCTTTGCCCAATTTTAAACACATTTATTCACAGAACATTTTCCTGATTATAGTGAAACTCACTTCCATGCAAATGTGCTTACTATTGAAGCCTAGGAGGACTTGGTCAAGTTCATAATATTCAAAGGCACATGTACCCCATGACCAACAGCTGCTGTTTAATCAGCTTTGGACAACTGCAAGTGGTTTTGAGCCCCATTTTCTAAACCAATCAAATAGCTGTTAGATATTTTATCAAGTGGAAAGTGCCCTCAGATGGCTCAGAGTCAGTCCAAATAATTTCCATGCATATCAGATGGAGCTGGCTTTTGGCAAACAACATGGCAGCCGTAAGAATGAAACATCTCTTCTCCATCCACGCAATCTTTTAGCCATTAGCTTGGGGTTTTTAATTTGATTAGATAATTAGCTTGCCTGTGCTCTGTCCTTTTTGACCTGCTTAGCCTTCTTCTCCCACGCCAAGGGCTCACACATTTATCTTTTGCTTGTTGGTAAATAACCCACCATTGATTTTATTTATATGACTGTTTTGACAACTTGCAATTCATTCATTAACTCTGCTGATTACCCTTTCTCTCAAAACTTTGCACTCTGGGATGAGATATAAGACTGCTCAATCAATACACTAAAAATGTTTTCTTTAAAAAAAGGATGATTGTTTTGGGGATCAGAATGAAAACAAAACTAACAACTAATATATCCAAGGACCATGAATGCTACACTGCTACTTTCACCATGACATTATATTTTAGTAGAGAAACAGAGATGCTGGAGTACAGTGGGAAATTAAATATATCTGGCAGATGTGTAAGGTTACAAATATTGACCTTGAAAGAACAAACTCCATATTGATTCTCCATCACTGGGAGAGTTCCATACGGTCTCATGTGTTTTCATAAGGAGGAACAAAACAACGCCTCAGGCAGTTCAGCCACAAGAAATGGAAATGAAAGAGTAACCTTCCCAGCGCATCTTTTACCCCAGAGGCGATGGTTCTTGTTTGGAGATTTAACTTGGGAGATTGCCTCACAGGGGTTTCCAGCATCCAACAACTTGGAGCAGAATCAGGGGTGTCCTGTTCACCCCTTCACCACTTGCCATAATTCAGAAAACTCTGTGCAACTCCTAAATCAGAGCATAATCTCTTCCTGCCCAGAGATTTTCCACAGCAAGTGGGGAGGTTGTCAGAGCTAGCTATTGGTTAATGATCCCAATGAGCCTTCAAACACAACAGAAGCTGCAAGGTGTGAAACTACTCTGGGATAATATAAAAGAGCAAAATACATTTGCATGGAATTGGATTTTTAAAAGTGATAGCTGGGATTCAGAAGGAAAACTGAGGTACAAGACGTTTTCCTACAATCTCCATGCAGTGGTGGATGAGGGAAAAAAGGAAAGAGGGTGAGAGTGGGGAACATTTATCAAGCAAATTGCATGGAGCCATTCCTGGGCAAAGTTCTAGGGAACTCTGGTTCAGATGAACCTTGCTGAAGTTATCCTAAGCATCACTTTCTCCCAGCACACCCATTCCACATGTTTGAGTGGGTTCCTTGCTTCTTATTAGCGTTCACACACATGCATATTTTAAGATCCATACAACACATTCCTTAAAGGTTTGGCACACCATGCAAGGGGGGCCCAGCTCCTAAGGAGGTGAACTGCTTGCTCTTTGTGTTTATTGCCTACATCTAAATGTGGTACAAGTGGAACCGTATGGGAAGAAGCTTACGTAGACTCAGAGCAGCAGAAGAGCAAAAATGGACGATGGACCAATTATGACATCAGGAGCCTTACGAAAAGGTCTTATGCCAAACCCTTGACATATGTCAAGATGGACACAATGTTTTCCCCACTCTCTTTTTCAAAAGTTATAGCATTGAGCAAATCAGCATTTACATGAGAGATGAGACCTTTCAGAGCTGCTGCCAGTCTGGATAGACTAGTGGTTCTCAACCTTCCTAATGCCGCGACCCTTTAATACAGTTCCTCATGTTGTGGTGACCCCCAGCCATATTATTTGTGTCTCAGTTCCTAAGACCATCAGAAATATGTGTTTTCTGATGGTCTTAGGCGACCCCTATGAAAGGATCATTCGACCCCCAAAGGGGTCGCGACCCACAGGTTGAGAACCACTGGGATAGACAATACTGACCTCGACCATTGGTCTGATTCAGTACATTGGAGCTTCCTATGTTCATGTGATCCCAGGACCTGCCTAAAATCCATGTTCTGTAACTTGGGGTATCATTCCCACTACTAGTGGAAACTGTGATTGAGAGACACAGTCATTCAGTAGTGACAGCAAAGTCAGGGCTCATTCATCAGTTTGAGATGTAGCAATTTTAGTCACTTCATGCTGACTTCCATCTGTGCTGTCACAGACTGCACAGTACCTGCTATTCACCACATGCATAGCTGCATCCGAAACAGTCTCTGACGCTCACAGTTACATGATAAGTTGGTTGCTATGGAGTGCAAAAGGCCTATTGGGGCTTACCTTGGTAAGCAGAATGAAGAATGCCCATCACTTGGCTCACAGCAGGACAAAGTTGAATCTGTCACAGACTCTGCAATTCACATGTCACTCTACATGTGCTCAAAGTCCTTTTGTTTTTTGTTAGTACAGTATATGGTCAATGGCTGAACCTTGGTGCCAAAGACATCTTGATGCCTTGGCTCTGGGGACGATAATACTCAAGATAAGCAATCCAAACTCACCCGCTCTGCATGTTTGGCGTCACTGTGGGCTCCTGGCTTCTCATTAGCATCAGCCTCCTGGTTATTTGCTGTGGGGACAGAGCTACTGGTCACTGCATTTGGCCCACTTGCTGCTGCCTCTAGCTGCTGCTGTGGAGTTTCCTCTTGGGCATTCTTCACTTCAGAATCTGGGCCCGTCTCTGTCGTCATGGTTACTAATTATTCTGCATTGGCAAAAATAAAAGAGGAGGGATTAAATACGCAATCCTGACTTTTGAAACACACACACACACACACACACACACACACACACACACACTCACTCTCTCTCTCTCTCTCTCTGTAGGGATACAGCTGGATGGTGGTGGTGTCTCACAAATGGGAAATGCAAAGCAATATCACTGCAGAAAGGCCTCCAAATCAAATCCTCATGATCAATGAATCTGCCACTTCGACAATACTGGCTACTTGCAAGCGCTCCCCAGGAATGTAATTATCTGAAGCAAACATCTCATGAAGAGCAGGCTGATATCTACACACTATTGTTCAATGCCCTACTTTAGAAACTGAGCATTTGCCAACAGGGCATTTAAAGTACAGAATCTTATAGCAGAAAGACAGGGTCCTTGAAAGACACAGACCCACGCCCCCTCTTCTTGTTCACAATGCCCAAACTCTTTAGCAATCCACAGAAAAATCAACTAAGCTTTAGGACACCCCTCATTCTTAAAAAAAATGATTTACCAAGTGGAAAAACACCCCAGGTGAGCTTGGAAAAGACACTTACAATCTAAGACACTTACAATTTTCTGCAATAATAAATGCAATGAGAAGCATAAGGAATTCCATACAATAAAACCCACTGTGGAGATGACAAATAACAACAGGTGCTTCTGAAAATAACCACATTCCAAGTCATATTCTGAAAAGGGCAAGAAGCACCGCATAGTACACAGTGTGAACAATGATTCTGTCTAAAGGATGTATCTTTCCCTTTGAAGCATAGAAAACCATGTCACGGACATATCCAGAGTGAATTATTGGAATTCACCGTATGTGGGACTGCCCCTGAAGTGTTCAGAAACTTCAATTGGAACAAAATACTGCAGCCAGGATATTGACTGGAGAGGGCTGAAGGGACCATATCACTCCAACTTGGCCTATCTACACTGGCTGCTTATCTTTTTCTGGGCACAATTTAACATGTGGCATTGGCGGATTCTGCATGGGCCTAAAACAACGGTATGAAAACAGTGTGAACACAGTGTAAAATGGTTTAAACTGGTGTAAAAGGGTTTACTCCATTTTCACACCGCTGTTTTTGGCCCATGCGGAATCCACCGTTGTAAAGCCCTGAATGGCTTGGGACCAGCAAACATGAAAGACTGCTTAATCTCTTACTAACCAACTACTTATCTTCCAATACCTTACTTCAGATGCCCATCTTCTGAGATTAGGTTGGCACTAAGAGGACCCTTCTCAGCTGTGGCCGCAAAACTCTGGAACTGCCTCCCAAGAGAGACTCATTTGTTACCTTTTGTTGGTGCCTTCTGCCAGCAAGTGAAGTTTTCTGTTTTTAATTTTATCTGGCATTCCTCAGTGATCCTTCCTTCTTGCCCTGTTTTTATTTGTTGTTTTTATGTACGTGTTGTTTATTGTATTTAGATGTATTTGAACTTGAATTGTTTTATTGATGTGTTTTTGTTGGGCTTTAATGATTTTTTAAAAAGATACGTTTTTACTATGCATGTTGGTAATCTGTTAACTGCCTGGTAACCTGGATGATAGCAGCAAGGCAGGATGTAAATTATGTAAATAAATATAAACAAAACACTACGTAATGTGAAATCAGTTATTTACATAATTTTGGCAAAGCCAAACTAGAACTAAATTTTGGTGGCTATCAGAACCACAAATGGTGACATCATGCCAAGTCATGCCATTGGTCTATCAAGATCACCACTGAATACTCTGGTTGACAGTGGCTCTCTAGCGTCTCAGGTAAAAGCCTTGCTTATCACATACTACTTGATCCTGTTAACTGGAAATGCTGGAACTTTCTGCATGAAAAACAGATGCTCTACCACCGAGCCATAGCCCCATCCTGTTTGCAGGTTGAACACATACATGTGGGATCAAACTTCTGAAACACCTTTTTATTTACGTACCAGTTCTACACACTGAATGGCTCACCGCTATTCTCCCGCTCTACCCAGCCAGACACCCACCTTTCTCAAGTTAGATATATCTTTTAGTGCTGAATTCTTCCCCCTTCTTTGGCCATCAAGTCATTTAAGGCAATGTTGTAGGGTTTTCAAGGCACAAGACATTCTGAGGTGGTTTGCCATTTCCTGCTTTCATGTCACAACCCTGGTATCCCTCAGAAATTTCCCATCCAAATCCCAACCAAATTAAGGGCTGAGAGTTCATGACTGGCCCAAGCTCACCCAGCAAGCTTCTACAGTGCAAGCAATGATTTGAAGTTTGGTTTCCCAGGTGCTAGTCCAATACATTAACAACTACACCATACTGGCTCTCTTCTTTAGCCATAGATAATTACTGCCCATACCACGATACCAGGCCTTTTAAATGGTCACCATCAGAATCCTCAGCCTGACTGTACAACCACAATCAATCTTTCCACTCACTTGTTCCAGAGAAAGACAATGTGCACACACATTAGGAGTCAAAAGCAGGCCTTCTCTTCTTGTTGAGCCCTGACTTACAGCCACTGGGCAGATCACATCCTGTGCATTGTCATCTTAGCTTAAAGAGATGGCAGACGTTACTGTGCATAAGGGCACAGATTAATGTGCTGGTGTCGGTGCCAAGCCAGCCAGCCAGCAACATCTCTCCAAATGACTATCACTGCTAATCGGTGCCCAGCTCGAAGGTTCTGTCCCAGGGCCAATACAGCCCACACAGCAGGTCCACAGCTTGCCCAGGCTTATGGAAAAACAAGATCCTCACAGAATGAGAAGCAAATTTTATTCATATGTCTTCTTTGCCTGGTTCTACTAGGACCTGGGAAACCATTGTAGTCTTTTTCTGCAGATGATTCTGAAGCCTACTTTGTATCTTTCTTTCCCAAATCAGCCTGAAAGATTAGAAACCCATGCCATTTGCTGCACCTTTTCTAGCTTAGATTGAATTCTGTGAGGACAAGGCCAGGCTGAAGAAGTTAAGAGACTGTCAGCTGCTCAGGGAACTACATTCTTTTCACAACATGGCATCAGGGTATGTATTTTTAGAATTTCATAAAAAACCGTGATGCAAACAAAACCTCCATTCCACTGTAATTAGGATACACTGAACAGAAGAGGGTCAAGGTTGCTGGAAGATAGCCAGAGATCTTTGGAAGATATTGCAGAGCACATACTTTGTAAAAAGTTTCACGTTCAATCTCTGCCATTTCCTTTGAAAGGATCTCAGATGTAGAGCTGGGATGACATTTGCCCCAAGACCTGCTAGTCAGAGAAGACATCACTGGACCAAAATACTGGTTTTCAAACTGTGTTTTGGGAAACTTTGAGGTTCTTTGGTATTCAAGATCATGCAGTGTGCTAACCCAAAAGCCTGCCCAGTGCTCTCTGTGAACCAAATGTGCACCTTACAGACACCCTAGAATCCTCCCTAACACATCAAGGTGTTGTGGTCAATGTGTGGAGATTCCTTGGCAGACAAGTATATGTGGAATTATGAAAAATAACACACATAATGAATTAAGAGATGGCCTTTGAATACAACTCCTTATACCCAACATTAGCCAGCAGGGAACCTTTTAATAATAAAAATGACTTTTTGAAAGTCAGTGCACCTGACAAAAAGCTAAACAGAAATGGGCAACATGGGCATCTTTGGAAAATGCACAATTCAGCATACAGAACAGTGCATTTTGCCAATAAAGAACTAGGAAAGAAGCTATTAGAAACTGTAGTTCAACCTTCAAATCACCATTCCTCCCTGTACATATGAATAAAGAGCAGCAGATTAAGTTACCTTTAAGCTTGGCGATTCGGTATGCCCAAATTGCAAAATAAGCCGAATCGTGGCGAGATTCGGCTTTTTAACTTGTATTCGGGCCGAATACAAACTGCCCGAATACAAGCAGAGCCAAATACCTCCAAATGCAAAAATCAGGGGATTTAAAGTTTAAAGGGAGCCTCTGTTGCTGTCTGTGTTGGGAGCTTTTTGGTGTGATCTGAGGGGGGTGACAGCCTGAAGCCCAGCAACAGCAATGGTACTGTTTGAGCTGGCTCTGCCTCAGGCTGCAGTCTCTCCCTCTGTTTTCTAAATTTGTCACCTGGACAACCAATTGGAGAGAGCTGGGTGTGACTCAGCCAATGATTGCCAGTGCATTTCTGCAGAGACCCAGCTAGCTAGCCAAGTCTTTGCAGAGTTGCATCTTGAGGGACAGGGTACAGGAGGAGGGGAAAAGTTTAATCTGTTACCCCCCATCTCCTATTAGTTCCCACTGGAAAGGAAGGGGGATAGGGCACCCCCTTTGGGGCTCCATAAAATTGGATCCCCTGAACCAAAACTCACCAAATCTCACCAAACCCAGACCCCAATTTTTGGCATTTTTCAGAAAATCCAAAAAGATTCAGGTTTACCAAATCAGAAATTCGGCTTTAACAATAATTTAAAAGGCCAATAAAGTCGAATCCGAATTTTACCAATTTTTTTCGGGATTGCTCAAACTTAGTTACCACCAAAGCTTATTTTTTAAAACTATGTGCATATTGTTAACAAAATTAGTTCCCTCACATTATAGAGAACCAAGATGGGAAACAATTAGGTTCACACTACCTCCTGCCTCCCCACATAAACTGGGACTTAGGATTTCTCTTTTACTATAAATTACATTCTTAATAAAACCTGTGACACCACTCATTAGAGGTGTTAACTATCTTAGAATAATTAGCGATAGGTCTCTGTATTTTCCCTTTTTGATTTCAATTTTACACAGCTCCAGTTTTACACAGCTACTTGCTTTTTATTACCTCCAACTTAAAAAGTCTGCAAAGTGAAGATTCACTCATTCTGTCTGAAGCAGTGGGACCTAGTCCATAAATGGTTATACCAGAATATTTTTTCTTCATCTGTAAGGTGCTACAAGACTCCCATTTGCTGTGAGACACTAACACTAGTGTAATCCTATGAATACTTTCCTGGGAGTAAGCCCTATTGAGTAAACCCGTATAGGATTGCTATCTCTCACACACAACTCCTCTGGAATTAATTGCTACAGCATTCAAAATCAAAGACAGTGGTGTTGGGGCAGAATGTTTTGCTTCCAGATTTGTCCAAATGACATGTTATTTTCAATGCTAAACTGAATGAAACATCAAAATGACCAGTAGTTTTGAACGGGAAATGAATGTTTGGTAGGCGCACTTGGGCGGAAAAAGGACCATCCCACCCCCATTTCCAATAGCCCTTGGAAGTGACATTTTGTTAACTTCTTCTGATTACTCGTAAGAAAGTCAGGGTCACATTTTTTTGAAGAACATCCTTGACGTGGATAAATCCCATTATCAGGTTTTAGAAAAACATGGTATGGCTAAAAAGGACACAGACTATGCATAAAACAATAAAAATGCTAATTTGGCATTTGCTTTGAGAGTCTAACGTATACAGGATTTTTACTCAGTAGATGTTTTCTCTGCTTACTAAAAAGAAAGGGAAGGCTCATTCCGCACATGCAGAATAATGCACTTTCAAACTGCTTTCAGTGCTCTTTGAAGCTGTGCGGAATGGCAAAATCCACTTGCAAACAGTTGTGAAAGTGGTTTGAAAATGCATTATTTTGCATGTGCGGAAGGGGCCGAAGTAAAAGTTTCAGCTGAATTTGTCACACGCATCCACTGCTGTACCCGATATTTTATTTTATTGAATTCAGACATCAGTTCAGGGAACAAGTGATGCTTACTCTCAATTACTGCACTGGGGTAACCATTCAGAGGTTGGTGCCATACGCGGAGTATGGATACCAGCTCTGGATTTATCAAAAAAACAAAAACAAACACAATCTGGCACCTAAGCAGAACCTAGACCACATGGTGTACAGCATGGGTGTCAAATTCATTTGTTATGAGGGCTGGATATAACATAGATGTAGGCCCAAGGGGCGGGGGAGACTGCCTCAGCTGGCCCCAGAACAACACAGGGTAAGTACCTGGACTAGCGAGCCCACAGTGGAGTGGAATGGCTGCCTTGAAAGGGCTTAACAGGCTTGCAAGCCAGCTGAGGCAACCCCCTCTCACTCCCAATCTGGCCCAAGGCCCAGCTGGCTCATGGGCTAGATCTGGCCCCTAGGCCGCATGTTTGACACCCCTGGTGTAGATAGTAGAGCCTCGGTGTTTTTGCTTGGCAGGGACAGTGCCCAGTGCTACTGCGGCTTATTTATGTGTGCCCCTTTTAAAAATGTTTGTGGGGAAAACAACCTTAGATGTGCCTGGATATCTCACTACTCCAAAAGAAACATCCCCCTACAGCAAATGATCAACTCTCATGTTTTGAGGCGGTTGGTCCCCCGATGGGTAGCTGCATGCAACAAGGCCAAGGCACAGGAACTGCACAGTCTCAATTCCTGGAGAAAAAATCTAGAAAAAATCCCAAGCAGGTCAACACTCCATTAAGCTCCATTCTATTGACTGAGGCTTTCTTCCAAGAAAGTGTTCCTAGGGTTGCACACTCCGGCCTTCCTGTTTTGGCTAGATACCCATGAGCAGGTGCCTTTGTTTGCCCCCAAAATTAAATTTAAAGTCACAGGATGCATTCACAGAGTGATTTAAAACCATCAAGCTGTGCATTCTTAACACAATAGGGTTCATACACAGCATGTGCAACATTCACAGAAAATGAACTTTTTGCTGATCCCACACAGTGCTTTGCCTTGCTGCTTCAAAACAGCAACCTAAACATTTCTGTTCTGTGACCAAATCTGTCTGACTGCTTGCTAAGGTCATCTGACTGCAACCTGGAGCTTCCCTCTTGACCTTTAAATCGGCTGCTGAAAAGACAAGGCAGGTGTAGATCCTCTAACCTGTTGTGCTCTTGGTACCGTCTGTTCATCTTCCTTCCTCAACTGATGGAATATGTCAAGATTTCAAGGCAGCAGCAACAGCACCCTGGGGTAAATTCACTGGATATTATGTTATCACTCACCGCATTGTAGCATGCCTTTGCACTGGCAGCTGTGAAGTAAGTAACCTCAGGTGGGTCAACAGACCACAGAAGGAAATTCTGCTCACCTCCATCACCATCTCCACTTTCAACTGTATGACTTTTTGGACATGGGTTCAAAACTGTATGGCACGGGTTTTATACTCCACTTTTCTCTACCTTTAAGGTATCTCAAAGCAGCTAGCAATCACTTGCCCTTCCCCTCTCCACAACAGGCACCTTGTGAGATAGGTGGTGCTGAGAGTTCTGAGAGAACTGTGAGTAGCCCAAAATCACCCCAAAGGCTTCATGAGAGGAATGGAGAAACAAACCTGGTTCACCAGGTTAGTTCAGTGCTTAAGCACTATATTGGTTATGTAGAGAACTCTGGGACTATGTCCTGGGCCTTATTTTGCAAAACTGAATGCAAAGCACGCATATAGATACATATATCAGTGTGGAATGTTACATTAGGATCTGGAATGTTACATTAGGATCTGGGAAACTCAGGTTCAAATCCCCATTCTGTCACAGAAGCCTGCTAGGGTACCTTGGGCCAGTGGACTTGCTAGGGTACCTTGGGTTAGGGTACCTTGGGCCGGTATAACCTACTTCACAGGGTGATTGTTGTGAGAATAAAAGGTATGAGGGGATAATGATGCAAGCTGTTTTGGGTCCCCATTGGGGAGAAAGCTAGGGCATAAATGAAGTAAATAAATCCACATCAGGTACAATCCAATTGTGAAAGACAGCTATAGTACAAAAATAACACAGTATCCAACAAGGTGCAGGTGCAGCATTCAGGGCTCCAGGTATACGACACAGTAGCTGAAAGAGCAGAAGAACCAGCGGAAATAAGGATACCACAACTGCTTCATCTCCCACCTCACTGTACAAATCTCCAGGATGCTACCAGGTTAACTCTGCTACTGAACATGAAACATACTTTGGATTGCCAGCAGGTTGGAGACAAATGGCCTGTCCCTTTCATATCATTCACCAGGTGATGCCCATTTCCACATATTAAATATCTATTAAAGGGATAGGACATTTCCCCCTCAGCTTCTGGCCACCCTATCCCAATCAGTCTTGACCTCAGAGTCCTGGATGAATAGGTATATCCTTACTATAGCTCCAAGTCAGAGGTAGGAAGTTTAGCCTTGTCAATCTTGCCATAAGCTTCATGAAAGGAACAGGTATGCTGGTTATTCTACCACAGAAAATGAAGGTTACAAAATCCAGTGGTTGAGTCATTCCTATTTATGCATGAAGAATTTTTGAGAACCCTCTACTTCCCTTTCAGTGTATATTCATTTTGGGCTGCTACATGAATGGCTCTTGAGTTTGGCTTTTGGATTCTACCTTTTTCCATTCATCTGCAGCTACCTGAAGAAGCCAGAATATGTACAGCACCCATTCAGAGCCTTCTTAATAGGCATCATTATTTGCCTAAACTGATGGGTAACAGTGGCCAAGATAATAAGCATCTATACAAGACTGATGGAGGAAGTCAACAGGGATAAAAGAAGTAAATAATGTAGATACCATTTGCCTATGTGAGCATAACAATTCTGAAACAAAGCAGTCTTGCCGTGGGAGTATAATGCAGAAGGACTAGAAACTGTTCAAGCACAAAGCAGCAGCTTTCTCTAGAACCTGCCATGGTACCCACCCAAGTAAGGATTTAGGAGAAAAACAAATTTCATTAAAATCATTCCGTGTACCCTAGTGGAGCTTCCCCATGTACAGTTAATCTGGTATTCACCCTAAAGGAACAGGGTGTGGGTACTGTTGCAAGGCAGTTTTCTCTGTCCTGTCCGTGCCCAGGGCTTCTGATCTATGTTGACAAACCCCGCCCATACCATCAGCCTGTGCCCTGGAGCATGAAATTTGATTAACCAAATAGTTATCTTCGCTTGTGTGACTACACATGTCAGCGAGGATCAGCAGAATATCCAGCCCTGTGTTAAAACCCAGCCTCTCCCAGCAATCCCTGCTGCACAGAACTCCAGTAGCTGGTAACACAAACATCTTGCTGTCCATTAAAGGTAGGGAAAGCACCTGTGGAGTTAGGCCTTGGTTGCTCTTCCTCTGAACAGTCCCTGAAATTGTTCTGCCCTCGCAGATGCACCTCAACCTGTCTTGTTTTATCTTGCTAGAATTACCTTTTTTTGGCCATCGTCACATTGGATTTATGGAGACCTCGCGTGGGGTTTTCAAGGCAAGAAAATTCAGAGGTGCTTTGCCATTGCCTGCCTCTGCATCACAAGTCACGGCCCTGGTATTTCTGGAGGTCTCCCATCCAAATACTAACCAGGGCTGACCCTGCTTAGCTTCTGAGATCTGACAAGACTAGGCTAGTCTATTATTTAGACAACTGCAAAAAAGATAATCAGAAAAGAGTTCAGTTATAAAACATCTTTTTGCAACTAGAACAACCTGTTATGCATACCTGGATTCAGTAATCCTATCCAGTCGCTCCATATATTTACATAAATGATATTAAGATACCTTTTGTCAATTCGTTTCCTTTTTTTGCTTGTTTAACTGAAGTATCATTTATTGTCTAATTTAAAGATTTGAACAAAAGTTGTAAACTTCAAATTAAAGAAATCCTTATATTCTTTTACTTTCCTAATAAGTCAAAACACTGAAAACTCATGTCCATGATGCTGAGCTTGTACTCCATGGCGATTTTGAGTTTTCCGTAATGAGAACTTACTGCCAATTTTGACACACACACATCCTGCCCGCCCCTGAAAAAAAGTACAAATGTAGGTCTGATTTGCATCAACTGCACTTACTTCTATTGAATGTCATGTACCATTCGGTTTCTCATTCACCAAAAAACCACAAATGTGCCATCACCAATATTTAACCAAAGTCCTCTAAGCATCTTCTATATGGAGCACGTTCCAATTTGCACCCTTAACCTCTCGCATGATTGCTCCCTTTTAGCATTCTGTGTCACTCTGCAGTTCACACAAATCTGCAGAGCACTGAACTCTAAAGAAGTAATTGCCCAGACAGCCTTTAAAGGGGTATTCCCCAAAGGAAAGAAACCAAAACCTTTTAATAATTTATAATAAAACTACATCCATCCCCTACCTCCCTTGTTTCACAGTCATGGGCCAGCAATAGCTGACAGCAAAAGTCACAAAAGATGAGCAGTTCAGGCGCCTAATGATTGAGTGCAGTGGTAGTAGAGGCATATATAAAAATGGAAGTGTGCTCACTAGCTTGTGTCTTGGGGTTTTCTAGGACAGCACAAAAGTGCTAGCTATCCACTGGTAGCTAAATACAGTACTGAAAATGTGGGATTCTCATTCAAATAAGATAAAAAACTTCCCAAAGTATGTGTCAAATGGAGAAAACTTCAAGGTATTTGCCTTTTCTTTCTGTTAATAGTGAACTGAGCCACCCAACTTCAACTACCTGGAAGGAGCCTTTAGCTCAGTGGCAGAGTACAAATTTTCAAGAATGAAGTTCCAAATTCATCCACTGGCATCTCCAAATAAAAGGTCTCAGGGAGATGGTTGGGAAAAGACATTTCATGCATCTTCAGAATTACCAGTAAAGGTAATTCTGGGCTAGGCCCCCAGTTGTCTCACTAAATAACGCAGTTTGACAAGTGCATGAAAATATGCATTTCTATTTACAACTCCAAATCAAATAAAAAATTTAAACCCCATCTTTCCAGCCTGGGGGAATCTCAAAACAGCTTATACAACATAGACCAACAACATTAACACCAGTAAAACTCCATGATTTAAAGACTAAAATGTATTTATTTGTTTACTCAATTTATACCCAATGGTTCTTCCGTAT
Source organism: Sphaerodactylus townsendi (assembly GCF_021028975.2). Classification (NCBI taxonomy): domain Eukaryota; kingdom Metazoa; phylum Chordata; class Lepidosauria; order Squamata; family Sphaerodactylidae; genus Sphaerodactylus; species Sphaerodactylus townsendi. The sequence goes on from NC_059429.1 coordinate 104,463,880, forward strand.
GGTGATCTAAAGCGGCTTGAATTTTCTCCCTTCGTTCCTCTGAGCCTCACAACAATCCTGTGCGACAGGTGAGGCTGAGAGTGTATGACTGGGCCGAGGTCACCTGACAAGTTTCCACAGCAGAAGATATGAACCTGAGTGTCCTACAATCTAAGGACATATTTAAGGGTAAACTAAGTAATTTGCAGTAAACTGAGTGATTTGCACCAGTCATGAAAAGAGCAAAATCAGACTATCCCAGAAAGAAGGTAGGAGTTTATACAGACTTGGGAGATTAGCCAGGTATGCAGAAAAATCACTCAGGACTGATAAAGAGTAAGCATGATCCAAGAAGAATGGGAATGTTGAGAGCTAGTTAAATGAGAAGTGGGAGGGGAAATTAGCCTGAAGCCTAGAAAGGGAAATCTTGAGATGAGGGGAGGTTTGCATACTGTTTTCTTTTCTCAGTTTCTTACAAGCCCCAAGCACATACAGAACACACTCAAGTTAAACCTTGCCCCCTCATATACAGATATTTCTCCATATCCAACATTTCAAGCAGAAGCTTTACAATCTTTGGGCGTGAGTTGCTTTTTGAAAGTGTGTGGGGAAATATTACAGCAGAGTTTGTCATCCAAGTGGAGCTATGATCAAAGACGAGAATATTTGATGTTTGTAAGATGTTCCATAAGAATAACTGTAAAATCTCTCCTGAGGAGGAAAACATTACTTCAGAAGTATCCTCCTGTGAACTTCCAGCCTGGTTAGCATACCTGGTATTGATCTTCTTGCCAGAATGGCCAAGGCCACCCTGCTAAGCAAACATGGTCAGTTTGAGGCACAGTGCTCTGCTCTCAACAGCTTTTTCTGAAAGACCAAACTTGCATACAAATCCAGTTCCTTCGAGTTCCTGATGATGTAGCAAAGCAGCTCTCAGACTAACAGACCAGCACCAGAGAAAACATCACCTCAAAACAACAGTGGCCTTGTTTGAACCAGCACAGTTCAAGTGAATAGAGTATTGAACTTCAAGCAAGGAGAACTGGGATCCAAATTCATCCTCAGCCGTGGACCCACTGGGTGGTCTTGTGCTATCCTTCTGTGATGGGGCTGCGATGAACTGAAGTAGCTGGGGAAGGTGTGAAATATATTATCATCCCTACATGAACACAAAGCTGCAATAGCAGGAGTTTTTCAATCCCATCCAAGAAGTGCCTGGCTGTAGTGCTGTGGCCTCGCCAGGCCACCACTCCCATGGAGGCTTCCCAGTGGCATGGGGAAAAACAAAAAAGCTTGCTGGGCCCACCAAGAAGCACCCGTTGGGCTGAATGGATTTACACCACATTTTTGGTGGCATAAATCCGAGGCCCTGGCCTCCTGCATAACGTAGGCAATGGCCAGGAGGACGTCAACTAATGTCGGTTCCTCCCCTGGTCTACCCTTACCACAAAAAGACAATGGCCCTGGGACGCTGAAGCGGCATCGCACAGCATCTCATTGCTGAGGAGTGGTGTGGCAGTCGCATGCTGGCAGATTTGCCCCTCCGTCAGATAAATGCCCTGGGAAGGGCAAATTTGCCAGCATGGTGTCGCTCCTACAGGCAGTCCCCCCTCCTTTTTGGATGGGACTGTAAATGAAATGATAGAGTTGAAGAAAAATATTTCAAAAAGGATGCTGGACATTTCAAAAATAGATGGGTTTAGGGGAGTGTTTCCAGGGCCAGATAGCATTTTTGAATAAATGTTTAGCATATTTTCATTACCTCCCATTATTCCACAATTGCAGGGGATCTCAACTCATGGAACAAAATTTGATATCTATGAATATCCTCTTTTAATTTTTGAAAATGTGTTTTCCTAGTCCTCATGCAGAAAACTTTACAATTACAGAGCTTATATCTGCTGTCACTTTGAAAGCAGTAGTTCCAGTAGTCAGGGAATGGGCCCTTACAAATCACTTTCTCTGTCTTCCATTTCTACCTCTTGTCACACCATTCACCATGGTTGCGACTTTCATCATACTAGTACCGGTACTTCTCAGTTCCATTGTTGAGGTTTTTTTTCCTGGCAGGACATTATTATGAAATAAATAACCTGATAAATACAGAGATGAAAATGTAACACTTGTTTCACACTTTGGGCTCAAAATATCCATAATAAAAAGGGGGAGGGAATAATATCACTGCACTGAAAGGTATTAAGAAGATAGAAATCTCTCAGCTCTAATTTAAACCCACAATGACTATAGCCATAATTATTCTTCAAAAAGTATGCAGGCAATGGTGTCTTGTATCCAATTTTTTAAAAAATTATTAAGGGTTTTCCCTTTCAAAAGATGTGGAAATTTCTACAAGAAATCCTGCTGCGACCCCCAATTACCCCTCGATGCTGTTCCTGAGGGATCAATGATTCCAGGAACATTTGATAGAGGGTCTAGCGGTCTTCACTGTGTGTATCTGGGACAAGCAGGAAAGTCTTGCTGTGTGAAGTCTGCTTAATAAGCAAATCTTGGCTGGGCCCAAAATGAAGGCGGCTTCCTGCAAGTTAGAACCATGGTTCTCAAATGGACCCTTCTGCAAAGCTGATGAGCTTGTATTGCCCAGTTTCTCATGCTCACAAAATCTTCAGAGAGTGCCTGTCAACAAGGTCTCCACTCTCTCCAGGCCCTATGAGTTACCTCACTCTAAGCCCAATGACTTCAAAGGGCTCGAAAGGCCCTGTAGTGTATCATTCAATATCAATATAATTCAGTATCACCTTTCCATTTCTTCTCCTTTGTGCTTTGTTCTCTTGAGCTCTTGTAAGAATGAAGGAAGATTAGTCCCAGCTATTCGAATCATCTTTGTAGCTCCCCACTCCCCTGAGCCAGGCATTATCCTTTATTCCTCCCTGTTCAGCTGTCTTCCACTGAAGCTGCTTCTTTCCCCTTTTTCTGTGCCTTTGGCCTGTCCCCCTCCATCCCTCTTTGTCTTGCACATGCTTCTCATCTCCTCCTCCTCCCCACCTCCCAGCCCTGATACTCACTGCTGCTTGAGAGCTTTAATCACAAAAAGTTCAAACGAAAAAGAATTCATTTAATAGAGTTGTCACAGCTGATATTCCGTGATGTAGACACCGTAGCCCCTGGCAGGAAAGAGAGACCATTTTCTGACTAGCAAACGCCTTGGCACCTCTGTGACTTGGTTAAAGCCTTCAGAATGATATTGATCCACTTCCATCTGCCTGTCACACACTCACTCACCCTTACCCTGTCGAGGAGAGAGAATCGTTTCACTTCCTATCTACGCTCTCCCCCTACAATTATCCACACACTAGTAGTATGAGCCCATTTAAAGAAGCAATAAAATGAGCTCTAGATGGGGGTTCGACTCCCACCCTTGCCACTTTCCCCACCCAGCCACCCCAACTCACCATTCGCCACACTGGATGGGTAGGTTTGCTGTTGGCGCGGGTGTTTGGAATGGGAGTAGAGCATGCAGGGGAATGGGGAGAGCTTCTGTCAGGCCCAGCAGGAGAGCAGCTTGCTGGCCTGGCTGGGGTTTTTGGGTAAGAGGAGGATGTATGGGGGAATGGGGGAGGGCTTCTGATGGGCCCTATTGGGGGATTGGAGGCTTGGGGTGGTGGGAAGGAGGAAATTGGGAGCGTGTTGGTTGGCCTGATGGAGCAGCGGGCATTAAGGTGCTGCTGCCTTGCCAGACAGACTGGGCTTCATGGTGTGGTGGGAAGGGGGAACCAGGAGGTGGGCCCGGTATTGGTAAGCCTGGTGGAGCAGCAGGTGCCTAGGCGCTGCTGCCCCACCAGCCAGGCTTGGCTTTTAGGGGTGGAGATGGGAAATTGGGAGGGTGTTGGTAGGCCTGGCAGAGCAGTGGTTGTCAAGGTGCCGCTGACCCCCTGGGCTTTTGCCAGGGGAGAGTGGTGGAACCGGGAGGGTGTTGGCAGGCTGGTGGAGCAGTGCCAAAGCACTGCTGCTCTACTGGCCAGGGTTGGCTTTTGGGGGTGGGGTGGGTAACTGGGAGAGTGCTGGTGGTCCTGGCAAAGAAGCGGGTGCCAAGGTGCTGCTGACTCGCCAGCCAGGTTGGGCTTTTGAGGTGGGGTGGGTATTGGCGAGGCTGGCAGAGGCCGGCTTGCTCCTGGGTCGGGGGAAGGCAGGTTGGGCAGTGGAAGGTATGTCAGCTGCAAATGGCCAAGCACAACTCACTCGGTGAGTCCTGCATTCCAATTGGTGCGGGTTTCATGGTTGTGACATTCCATCCCTTAGCAAATTCTATGTAAGGATTCTAACCCACCATAATAATTCTAAAAGTCTGTATGAGCTGCTTCACACATTATGCTTTGTTCTCAAGAACCAATTTGATGTTCAAAACAAACACATACAGATTCGTAGTTTTAATGACAACATAACCCTTTTCCTGGTCATAGTTCATATGTGCTTTGCAGGTCAAAACCACAACTTATATTTGACTTCCATGAAGGTAGTTGTACTAGTCTTCTGCAAGACTCCCCATCCAAGGACTTATGCAGCTCCTTAAAAGCTGAGTGATTTTCTTGTGGCATAAATTTTCACAAGCTACATTTCATTTCAGAGACATGAAGTATATCCTCACTTGCAAAATATTTATTTTATGTCTATAAATCATATAAACCTGCTGACAGAGTTTCTGAATACTGGAAATCAGTGGCTTCAGGGTAAGGAAAAAGGTGAGAAAGGGGATTGGCAGATGCAGGGAGAAAGGGAGGAGCCAAAAGAGAGGAAGCCAGCAGGAGGATGTGGTGGAGGAGGAATGAAAGTGCATTGGAGGAGTTTTTTTTTAAAAAAAGCAAATGAGAAGATGGATGTGGTGAAAGCAGCAGTAGAAATAGCAGCAGCAGCTGAAGAAAGATGGATGAAAAACAAAGAGATAAAAAACACCAGAGTTGGGGAAAGAGCTTTTAACTAGGGAGAATGGGGAGCCATGCATTGGCTGCAGCTGCATGAAATACAACTCTCCCTTAGACAAATGCTGTGAACTGTATGAATTCTGTATGCATGGACCCCAAATAAAAGTCCTTTTAAACACAAAGTCAGCCTGCCGTGATACTTGCCAACATGAAAGGAGGCTCAATGTGCTTGGATTCTATCACCCACCCCTGTTCTCATACCAAGCAAGCTCTCCCTATCCAGTATTAAACACTGCTGAAGGTTCTATTTTACCTGCTCTATTCATTCCTTTTGTGATAGCCTGTTCTCCACCATTTTAAAAACAAAGATGACATATTTGGTTAATGATACATAATTTGCCCTAGAATATGTTACCTATCAACAGTTCAAAATATATCAGTGTGTGCAAAGAAAGACTGTGCTACACAAAGCCTTAGTGTTCCTGTTTGTGGCATCTGACTACTAGAGGTAGCATATATCCAACCACCGCCCACTTGGAGATTTACTTCTAGAGACCTGATGAAAGGTAGCTGATTCCTGAAGAACTCCAGCAATTCATGCTAGCAAAACCCCAGTTTTTGGAAATCACCTTGAAAATTTAGAGCTGAGAGGTGACACAGAAATGGTTTAAACAAACTAAAGGCAACAAACATAAGGCAAAATCAAGATTATCCACAATAAATATTTCCAGTAGGAGACTGGAAATATTTCCAGTAAGTACAGAGAAACATTTTAAAAAATGGGCCACGAGACTATGAAATTCACAAAGTAAAACATTTTATTGCCACGACTTATGCCCTCTGTATCTGTGAATTCTTCATAAAACTGATGAAATGGGCTCTAGTCCACAAAAGCCTATGTCTGTTACTCTTTATGGTGCTACAGAACTCTGCAACTATTTGCACATGGATGATTCATAAATTATACTTCGTATGGTGAGGCACACGTGCCCAGTGTCTTTGTGTCTGATGCTGACACCTAGGATTTGGGAAATTTCCCTCCGACTCTAGAAAATTGGTTACATTTGTTCATCTTGAATATGAAGAGGAAGTCACATTACTTAAAGAATCCAACTACTTCTAGGAGAAGCCTTGACTGACAGATGCAATAAAGGGATTAGTCTCTGAGAGTCAAAACTAATCTCCATATCATCTTTGAAACAGTGACTTTTTAGACAGCATTTACAGTGTCATACCTCATTCTCTCTTCCATATGCTTGGACAGTTAGGCAGAAATCCATCAATACTTCACTGCAGAGGAGTAGCCATGTTATTTTTTCATGTACCTCAAAGAGTCTTTTGTTTTGGCTACCATAGGCTAAGGGTGAAGCAATGCGTTAAAAGCAACACAGTTCTGCTCCTGAAAATGGCATCTGTGCTTTGAGTTTCACTCACCACTTTCTCCAGTATCATGGAGGATCATTCACACTAGATCATTTCCTTGTCCCACCAATGGGAGCCAAAGATGCACACTCAAGTTAGGGAACTTGTCTCCCTAGCATCCTGGAGTTCCACCCATGTGATCTCAGGCAAGTCCCTCTCTCTCAACTCAACCTCTTTCTTCTATAAAATAGAAATACTGATCTACCTTAGACCAAACTATACATGATGGCGGCAGACGCTGTTTTCCAATGAGAAATCTGTCCTAATCACATGTCAAGCAGTGGACATGATTTAAAATACTGAAACAACTTGACAGCACTTAACACACACATACAATGCAGCATACAAAAGCTGTGTATGTGCATCTATGTGCTCAACCCTTCTCCCATGTATCTTTCTGTGGGAAACACTGCTGTATCTCCCATGCATCTTTCTGCAGGAACACTTCTGCTTGTTCAAATCAAAGTTCCATCTCGACCAGTGGTTCTCAACCTGTGGGTAGGGACCCCTTTGGGGGTCAAATGACCCTTTCACAGGGGTCGCCTAAGACTTTCTGCATCAGTGTTCTCCATCTGTAATATAGATAAATGTTAGGGTTGGGGGTCACCGCAACATGAGGAACTGTATTAAAGGGTCACGGCATTAGGAAGGTTGAGAACCACTGATCTAGACCATAATTCTAAGTCTTTCAGTGGTCACCCTGATGACTCCAGTAAACTCACAAGCAAGTACCTCGACAGTGGATGGGATGACTGAGTAATGAAATCCAGAAGGTGGGGTTATTACGAGGGATCAGTGAACAAGCAGTTACCTCATGCCAAGTAACATGCTATTACTACTTCCTCTAGTGCAGGGGTCTGCAACCTACGGCTCTTTCAGCCTTATACTGCGGCTCCACATGGCCTGGAGGTTGGAGGGTACCGTGGGCGTGTCCCTCCAGCCCTTCAGAGCAGCGCTGGAAGGAAAGTGGAGTGGAGGGGTCGAATTGGAAGCGGCTCAGTGCGTGAGGGCATCGCTTTTCATGTCCCCTTCACTCACCTCTCCTTCCAGCGATGCTCTGGAAGGCTGGAGGGACACGCCCATGCTGCCCTCTGACCCCTGGAGGTCGGAGGGTAGTGTGGGCATGTCCCTCCAGAGCAGCCACCATCCCCCCTCTGCCATCTCCACAGCCGCTATCCCCCCTCTGCCCCAAGGAGCAGGCGGCTGCCTGCTCAATCAGGCAGAGGGGGTTTCCCTGCCCGGTGCTGCTGCCTCCCCCAGTGCAAGAGGTAGCAGCACTAGGCGGGCTACTGTTGCCATCCCCCCTCTGCCCCACAGAGCAGGGGGCTGCCTGCTCCATCGGGCAGAGCGGGTTTCCCTGCCCGGCGTCGCTGCCTCCCAGCGCTGGAAGGAAAGGTGAGTGGAGGGGCCGAACCGGAGGCAGTTTCGTGCAGAGCTGCCTCTCCGGATCAGTAGACCTTTGGGGCCGTAGAAAACCGGTCCAAATGGCTCTTTGGTTTGAAAAGGCTGCCGACCCATGCTCTAGTGGAATGTCTGAGAAGCCCTACCCGCACCCCCAATCCTTCTAACAATGTCTGCATCTAATAACTGTCAGCACCAACCAGAGCTAGAATTTCAGAATCCTTCCCAGGACAGCCTCCCTCCCCTGCAAGAAGGCACTGATGTCAGTAACCTCTGCAGAAGGAGGAGAGTAAATCTTCAGTAGCAGAGAGCTCAGTGGAAGTCCAGTGAACAGCAATCTCTTTTTCTTTCCTTTCTAAATTTAAACACAGCCTGTGAGTTGTTTACGTTCCAGACTCCAATTCTGATGGCTGATGGTGAGCAAGGGTTTTTGTTATGATAAGCAAATACATAACTCAGCATCACATCTCTCCCCCCACCCCGTACACACACATCAGCCAATCTCTCTTCATTTACAAGGCAGAAAGAGTATTTGCTTAGTTTCCATGACAAAGAGAGAGATTTTTTTCCATAGGAGATACACTCCCAAAGGGAATCTCTCTCTCACATGCACACACATACACAAATTCCAACCTCCCAAAACCAAGATAGCAGAGTGATTCATTCCAAAGGATAAAGATTTGGTGTGTTCAGCAATGGCAAGCACCTATTTGCAGAAGATGGTCTTCTCTCTCCATTTTCCCCACCCACTCCCATGCCTTACTTCTTGATCCACTGTGTTTCCTTTTCTCTCCCGATCCAATTGCTCTCCACAGAAGGCAGAGCCAATATGGTCAGCGGGTGTTATGATCCTGGCTCTGGATTTTTATGTAGCAACAAAACAAAGCTGGGAGTGCTCTATTCAAAGACCTCGACACGCAATCTGGATTTGGGCACAGAATTTGTCCTGGTAAAATTTTTTTTTAATGAAAAGTAAACAACTGGTCCAAGCCTTCAGTTGCTGCAAGCAGAGGAGGGCATGTTGTAGAAACATTCCAGCAATTTCTGAAGAACAGTCATCTATGAAATAAGATCACGGAAAAGCCGTTCTGGTAATTAGGGGCCTCTCTATAATTCCCAACCTCTGTCAGTGTTATTACTACCCTTCACCACTACAGATGAACAGCCCTTGTGGTAATACTTCTCTGAATGGTTTGAAACCCAAATATTGTGTTGAAGGCCACAGGTTCATATAATCCGTCCTCCCATTCATATGTTTGTTTTAATTGTTTAAAATAGTTGTGAGTGTTTTTACACAGCTTTAAGGTTGATTGTGAGTTCTGAGAGAACTGTGATTGGGCCAAGGTTATCTAAAAGGCTTCATGTGGAGAAGCAGGGAATCAAACCTAGTTCTCCAGATTAAAGCCCACCGCTCTTAATCAATATACCAGACTGGCTTTTACTGTGCACGTTTTAACTTGTTTTAATGCTCTCATTATTTGTTGACTTGGAAACCCTACATTGGCAACATAAATGCTTTAAGATAAAACAATAAATATGATTGTGAGCAGGGGAGCGTTGGGGAGGCAACACACAGGTACATTGCATGAGCCTTACACCCTTTCCTGGTGTCCCCCAATTAATTACAATACTATGTGAATCATGAGGTGATGAGAACAGCTGCCCTGCAGTGCCCTGGCTCTTAGCATGCCTTATACCACCTTCCTTTATGACTGATCACATGGTCTCAAAAGACAGCTGAAAGCCATAGAAATCACTGAAGGGGTCATTAGCCATCTAGCCAAGTGCAACACCCAGAAGGAAAGGCAAACATTTCAGATTACGTCATACAACTTGGACTGCACCCATTTATTTGTTGTTTCTACCTACCTTCCTTCTGCAAAATCACCAGTTGCTGTGCTTTCAGATATTACAAGCAGGCATACAGGGAGTGTGCCTGAAAAATGTGTGTGATGCCTTATTTACACAAATACTAAGAGCAATGGAGGTAGTGCACACATCTATTGGTGGGCTCTTAGTATGAGTGCCTGCAAGATTTGAAAAGGAGTGAAGACAGCCTGAGAAATCAAGTAGGGGAGAGACCTGCATTTTTTGTTGTGTCCATTCCCCACAAACTCCAAGTGAAACTTTGGTGGATCCACACAGCATATGTATAATGAGTAGAAATCATTATAAATGAATTAGTTTTCCTTTTTTCTGTTCACATGTGTACTATTTACATGTTCAGGAAGTGATCTGAGCCCATAAAAACAATTTGGGTTGTTCTCATGCCTTTGCATGAAAAAAATTCTCTCTCTCTCTTTCTACAACACATGCATAACTGTGAAGGCATGCAGAAATGAACCCTTGCAGCCATGCTGATTTTCCCGCAATGCAACTGACTGTTCCTTGTTGCCCATGGTTTGATTGGACATATCCAATGCTATTTCTACCTGGAAACTATTCCCCACCACCTGGCCTTATAGTCATTAATAAAATGTGATGATAACGAAACTGAGAATCTGCCCCGTCCATCTAACAAACGCTCAGTCTAAGCTGCAATGGAGTGTACCTGTGTAGCTTTGCATGTTCAACACACAACATTTTTAAAAGAAAGAAAAAGAGACTTCCTTGCAAAGGCCAGGCAATGATAAATGTGTTACTGTAGATCCATGAGTGAAATGGAGGTCACTCTCACTGCCATGGAGAGAAAACACGCTTGGGAGACTTGTAAAATGGTGGGAGCTCAGAGTAAAATCAGTGATTTTATACACTGATGCATGCTATGGTAACTTCAAGGACAGATTTCTGCAATGTATTTTACATGAGGTTGCCTTTAAAGACAACCTAGAGCCTTCATCAGACTGGGTATAGCAGCTGTCTTTCAGAACTGAACAAATCGTCCTGTTATACTAGTTTATTGCTCCATTTGAGCTTTTTGAAACTCAAGGGGTTGCTAACCTTTAAAACTTTATATGATCTGGGACCCAGATAACGGAAGGCCCCCCTTTTTTAATTTGTGTACTAAGTCTGCCTATCATACTTACTTCTCTATCTCCTCCCACTGGACCATTCAACCAATTGTAACCCATTCCAGGTCTTTTTGTTATTTCTGCTGTAAAACAGATTACTGATGGATATACAAAGTGTTTCCTCCCTGTCTTCTGAAAGGATCTTAAAATAGTTATTTTTGTTAAAAAAATTAACACTGGGCTGCAATTTGTAAATCATATATTTGGTTGTAAATTGATAGATGTGGGAGTGTTTAAGTTTTATGAGGGGTTTTATAGTGCATCCTACAAACAATCTGAAAGTCTGCAGGTCTGATGTGTCATTATATGAAACACTGTACAATTAGTCTTCCGGAAAGCAGGTTGGCAGCAACTTGCCCAATGCCACCTTTTCAATCTTATGGATGACTGACTATACCCTTTTCCATGGAAAGATTAAAGTGGAACTGTATATTCATTTGCCATTTGCTGGACCTTCTTTGTTGTAGAATGTTCTGTTTGGGGCTGGTGCCTACTAGTTCTGACCCCGTCGCCAACTTTGAACACAAAAATAAAAAATAAAAAACTCACGACTTTGTCAGTTATTGAGGAATAGCTCCGGGAGAGGCACACAAAGTTACACACAGGGCTACATAAATTTTCTTGCAGAGCCTCTTGGGCCTGACCATGCCTGCCAGAGCAGAGAAAGAGAATCAGGACTGAGCTCCATGAGAGCCCATACACACACAAAGAGCAGGATGGGGGTGGGGGTGGGGTGAGCTCTGCTCCGCGAGCACTCAGCTGCACTCTCTAACAGGGTGGGGTGCAGATGAGGGTGCCATTTTAACAAGCTCCTCCCCTGTGGGGAAGATGTGGTTGTCTGAAGTATCGGAGATGTTGGGCTTGGGAACAGATGATGCAGTTTGCAAAAGGCAAGTATTGCTAATAGTCGTGCAATGCACTATAACTACTCTTGTATCAAAGTATTACGTTTAATGCACAGAATAATAGTTTTTACAAAGGTAGCACTTAAAAATTAATGTTAATTGTCATATTCATTTGGGACTATTTTCTAATGTGGAAGCACACAATTTTCTCTTCAGCCACACCACAACTGACCAACTTTTAAACTTTCAGAGGAAGAGTATAGGAATCCCCAGCATATATACTTCACACTTATTTATTTATTCTGTCTTTCTCACTGGGTCAGTTGAGTCACTGTTCTTCAAACAAATGGAGATGCAACCTGAGTTCTGCCCTGTTAACTCTCTATAGCCTCCACAAGCTAACCCCACAGACCCATATACTCAGTTTATATAGCCTGGGAATTCCTGCAACCTTGGCCAAATAAGTCTATGCAAGCCATAAACAGCCCTACCAGCTGCTGCTTCCTTTCTGTATACTTACTCCCAGCAGGTAAATGTGCTGATGCCAGCATCAGTAAAGCCAGTTTGTAGTGACAGAATCTATTATTATTCACTTATATTTAACAATTTTAAGGAACTGGTAGTTTGTGGACTTGCCCTAAAAATCACATGACTTTAATTGGGTCTAGAACAAAGCTTAGAGATGGCATAACAAGAAGTTTTACATGCAGTTCATGGCAAACTTGCTTAATCCATTCTGTTGGTCTTTCTGCAGACACAAAAATATTACACAGTTGGCCTACTGCAAGCTTCTTTTTCTTTTGTACTCATCCATGTACAGTACGAGCAAAGGTTTCTGAATTCAGCCATGAAGCCACGGTCCCTGGATATGTGCTCCATCTGTCATCCATTAATCCTCGCACAGTTTTCTAGACTGGGGAAGCTAACCCCACAGACAGACATAGGAAACAAGGAATGAGTAATAAAGGAAATGGTAGGAAACTGCATTCCACAGCCTCCACAAGGGTCTACTTCTGCTTGTAACTACACTGATAATGTAAGTTTGGAGGACAATGCAGAAGCAGAAGAAAATAAAAGTCATTTTCCAACTACAGGGGGATGTCATGTAATATTTATGTATTACTAGACACAGCTATGGAAGAAAGATGTTTGGGAAGCCCCAAAAGATAGCTGTGGAACCTGCTAGCTTTCTGAACACTGTTGTTACTAAATTAGTAGTGTTGGATTTATCAGCTCAAGATACTGCCCACAAGGCATCCTGCAGACCTTGCTCTGGTCCCAGTCTAGGCTGTCATGTTTCTGTATAAAAACCTCCATATGGAGTATCATACGGAAATGCAGAAACCAGGAATGGGATCCCAACTGCCACTTGAAGCCTCTGGGAAAGAAAGGGGAGCAACATCAATGGCAGAGGATGACCTAATCCAGCAAACTTACTCAGGAGCAAGAACTTTTCATTTCACTTCTCGTATTAAAGCAGACGTCACACTCCGAACCTCTTTCTATTCAAATCAGTACAAGGAAACAAATGCAGATTGAATTTGTCTAAATCAAGTACTCATCCCAAGGCTCAGGGTGCCTCCAAGATACAAGGCCCCTCTTTACTACCTGAGCCAGCTCCTTTCCCCTTCACTCCATCTGTCCGTCTAGACTGAATTGCTCTTTCAAGGCAATCCATCCCCCGGCCCTCCAGTACCAAGACCAGCCGCCTCTGAGAGGCTCTCTCTTCCTCTCTCCCTAGTTGTCGCCATCCATTTCTTTTATTAATAATGAGTGTCTGGGGCGGTGTGTGTGTGTTTTAATCAGCTCTTTTTGCCTTAGGCACAGCCATAATATAGGCATCAGCAGCTGGCAGGCCCTGCATGAGGTGAGGCAAGAACTGCAAAACGCTGACGAACAACCCTCCTCCCAGCTTGCCTTGCACACAGGTCAAAGTGCAGCTTGAGTTAAGCAGCGGATGCTTCTTTCCCTTTTCTTCCTTAAATATTGATCAAGCCACACCATGTCAAACAACAGAGAGGAAATACAGAAATAAGAAATGGCGGATATTGTGGCATCCTGCAAACGTCTGTGTCACAATCAGTCTGTCAGTTTTTAAACAAATTTATTGTGGCGTGCGTTCTCACAGATTCTTCAAACTTCTGTTAGTTTTGAAGGTGCTAGAAATGCTGTTCTTTTTTTATGGCAACAGAGAACAATGCTATAATCTTTTTTATTTGGATACAAATATGCTACACAATTTGACTTGTAAATGCTTGCTCTGCCGTTTAAATATTGAACAAAGAACAAGCAAACAAAAGATAGGGGAGAACTTAGTCTAAACCAAGTCTGGCACAGCTAAAGATTAGTAATATGGAAGAGAAAACAGTATGGTGTCTTGAGCACGTTCGGTGTATTTCCCTCAATAATCAGCAATTCACAAACTTGCTTCCACAGATACGAGCATTCATGTAAGAAAGAAAACGAGGTATTCATAAAGACTCCTGCTCCAGCATCAAATGATACGTTCACAGTTGCCAGTCACCAACACTGCGTGCAAGCTGTGAAGTAATCATTTTCCAGCACAATCTAAGATGACACATAGCTTTCAGGACTCAACCATGGGATTAAGGTGGCCCCCAATCCTACACTAGTTCCCATATAAACCTCACTTAAATTGGAGATCAGCTAGCAAGGCCCTAGCTTAGCTTCCATTTTATGTGGAAGTCAGGTTGGCTTCTGCCAGAAATAGAGCAACCTCAGTGGCCTGAAAGCCTCTCTACACTATTTAAAATTGCCCTGTATTTAAAAACAAAATGAAACACCAAACCTGATGAAGCATTCTGAAGAACAGACAAGCATACTCTTTTAAGGTGTCCTTCAGGGCCCTCATAAAATATATTGAATGTTTGCTTTATTTTGTTTTTCTTTGGGCCAGTGTAGTTAATTGCAGTCACTGTAGATCAGGCATTTCTTGATTTGGCCAGGTCTAAAAACATAGTCTACTGCTGATTTTCCTTCGTCCTGACACCCTCCTAAAGCCACAGTTCTTTCCACTTTGGCTATACAAGGTACTAATAAAATCCCTGTGAATGATACTGTTGCATCTTCTGTGTTTCAAAAGATGGCAATATGGCTTTAATATTTTCACATCCCAATTAGTATTGACGTGTCCTGTCATAAAGATGGTAATGGCTCATTAGTAACTGTACGTCATAGCAACAGGCACAGAACTCAAGAGCTCTCTGGGTAGTTTTATTATGCTGTTTCTTGGCCTGTGCAAGTGAACAACTAGCTGGAGCTGGCCTGTGCAAGTGAACAACTAGCAGATAAGGCTTTACGAAGGGCAGCTACTCTGTGACAGGATCAATCCTTCTATCTACCTATTACTACCCAAAGGGTTGCTGTATCAGGGTTGGTTCAAAAATAGCAGTTTGTTAATTTCACTCAGGGAAAAAAATGATACGAATTGACTGTTGAAGATTGTTTCCCTGTATTTACATGGAAATACTCTATGAAAATATTCTCATTTTACATCAAGAAAGCCCAAATTTACTTGGGAATACATATGTGACATACCCATTGCAGAATAAACTTAAGTACAAACATAACATCCTGTAGTTTGGGCTTTAAAAAATCTGAATCAGAACAATAACTAAGTGATGGCAGGAAAGGCAGGAATGCAGCAATGGACAATGAAGGATGATTGAAGAGAAAATATACTGGAAAACTAGGTAGGGCTGGATTAAGTTTAAGGGTCTCACCTACTTTAATTTCTGAACTCTCTGCATGCACTAACAGAAGAATTTCAAGTTATACGCTGAAGCAGTGAGGGCTGTAGGCTTGCCTTTTAAAGTGAAGGATGCTATTCTCAAAGCTGCAGATTCAATGCCATGTTCAGCAGCCACATAAGATATTCTCAGCTCTCAGCTACAGGCATCTTGTCACCTCATTTGATCTAGTGGCCTATTACAAACAGTTTTAACTGCCTAAGTCATCAGTTCCCTTCTGAGCCCAAGGAATTTAAGACAAAATGTCCTTCCCTTACTCATTTCAAGTTAATTTTTCTTCTAGCACAGGTGCATCGCCACTTTGGAATTACTGTCAGCAGGCTCTACTGAAAACAAGATAATAGAAGTTACTAGACTCAGCATTTGTACAGCACTTTCAAGTGATTTTATATTTATCATCTTCTTATAATCCTCTCAGTAGCCTTGTGAGTCAGGCCAGTATTACTATCCTCATATCACAAATGGGTGACTGAGCTGACTCTCAACCTCTTGCAAAATAAGGGGGGTTGGAGCTCCTGAAGAAGAAATCTCAGGAATTCTAAAGTCAGGCCATTTGCTGGAGGTGCCAATCTGGGGCACCTGCCACATCTCATTTGTTCTCACAGGCTGGGCGTGTAGCTTAGGTTTCCAATGTGGATTGATCTAGGAAAAGGAAAACCTTTTGTTTTATTTGTGTTTTTGAGGAAAGATGTCAAGATTGTGTAGTGATGCAGCAAAAAGAACATGAAAGACTTTGGAAGGTAATATTCTGCCCTTGAAATTATTTGTTTATAATTCAAGGTTGAGGAAATGTAAATAGTGTCCCAATGAAACCACAAGTTGAAGAATCCTCTTGACATTAGTTGAGTGGTACAATTTGACCATCAGAGGCAAGCCCAACCAAGGCTTGGCAGATGCTAGAAAGCCCTTCTGTTAGATTTTCTCCACATAGTTGGAAAGACATTCTGGAAGAATGTCTTCTGGCCTCTTTTTCTGCCACATCCTGTCCTATGGCCTTGTGGATTACATTAAGATGAGTTATAGCAATTTATGTACGGAAGGCAGCTGAACCGGAGTATATCAAAACATTGCAAAAATGACTGTTTAAATGTTTTTCATTTGGTTGTCTGTTTTAGACTAATACATTAATTATCCAAAGTTCTTTAAATAAATGCATATATTAGCAAAGCCTCTCTACTCAGATGCCTTTCTCCCCAACATTATTTGTATATTTGCAGAATTTATAATCCACCTTTCTCACTGAGAATCAAGGTGGATTACACAGTGTGAGACAGCATTAGAATGTCCTGTAAATCACGCCACAGGGTTTGAATTGCAGAAATCTGAAAACAGAGTTGAAACCAATCTGAAGTAAAGCATAAGAATTAGCATGACGTGTTAAAACAAATTATATAGTAAGATCATACCTATGATAACACAGCATGTAGTATAATGGTTCACAGTTCTTATTCTTTTACCAAACCATCTGTCTGAAGCTTTTCATTTTAGTAAAAACCTATTAACTGTGTAAAAAGACCCACACCTCTTGAAACATTTTGCATGTTTGTGGAAAGCCAGATGAGGGAGGAACTTCCTGACTTCCGCGTGCAGGCTATTCCGTAAGGTGGGGACCACCACAGAGTATGCATGTGTATGAGCAGTTGTTGATTTTGCTCATTTGAAAGGTGGCACTAGAAGAAGGTCCTGCTCAGATGAGCCTGTGGTGGTGGAACACAGGGGAGAGCTGGTCGTGCAGATACGAGGGGCTTAAATGTGATGGCCAGTGTCTTGAACTGAGTGCAGTAATGATGGGCTGCTAATAGAGTGACTGCAGAATGGCAGTGAAATGCATGCTTTGCCTTCCATGGTTAAAAAAAAAAGATGGAGACCTGAGATAGGGCTGTGGTGGCCCTGAGACTGTGGGACAATCTCTCCCTCGAGGCACTCCAAGTACCTGCTTTACATGCATTCAGAAAATTGGCAACGACGCCTCTATTTTCCCAGGCCTTTTGCTGAAGAGATGGTTTCCTCCTTTCATGGTAATTTCATGAATTTTTTACACAGGTTATATGAATTACAATAGGTTTCATAAATTTTAATTGGTTTTATGAATTTTAAGCAGGTTTTATTGTTACACATTACAATTGTTTTTAGGTTGTATTGGATTTGATGAATTTGATGTTGTAACCTGCCCTGAGATTTCAGGGTACAGGGTGGGATAATAATATAAATAAATAAATAGCTCTTGGTATTACTGAACTTTAGCATTCTGCACCAATTGGAGTCACTGAGCAGATTTTGAGGGGAGACCTGCATACAGTACATTGCAGAAGTCTAGTCCTTATGCTACTGTGCCTTTTATCCACGTGCCAAACTGACTGTGTCAAGGTACAGCACCATCATATGGGCTAGAATGGAGTTGGTAAAAAAGCTCTCTTTTTTTGCAGCTGCATTAACATCTCCAGCAAAGTGTGAGAAAGTGTTCCCCCCTCTCTTTCTTTTTGTCCAGTTAACACAGCTAGGGTGGCTCAGCACACCTTTCCCCAAACTCCACTGCCCCACTGTGGAGGTCATGCTGAAGCAACAGAGTCGGGGGGGGGGGGGGCGCAATTTCAGTGCTTGCCCCAGGCACCGTTTTCTGTAACCACACCCCTGAAAATCCCCAAGCAATGGGAAACTAGTACAGCATGAAAAGGATTAGGCTCAAACCTCGTGCCATAATGTGTGTTACTATTGTTTAATTTGCAAGGGAAGCATTAAAATATGGCTCTTCCACCTGCAGCCTGAAGTGACACTGGTCCATTCAACCACCTTCTCCAGGTGTATGGAGACCAGGCCACAGCAAACCCAGCCAAGCGCTCTTCTGCACATTTGCAAGTACATTAAAATGCATGCAATGTTTTAAAAAAACTGCTCATTGAAGCTAAACTGTAGGGAGAGGAAGAAAAGCCAAGCAGCTGGGGATGCAAAAACACCTCCAAAATAAATTAGGGCAGATTACAGCAGGCCAGTTAGCAGATCATCATGAAACCTGCTACAAATCTGCAATGCGAGCCCAACCCAACCCTAACAGAACAACAAGAAAAGAAACTCCTTCTAGGATCTGATCAGCCTCTCCTCCTTTTCAGACAACATAAAAGACAGAGCTAGCTTCTATGTAGACCTTTTGACACTACTTTAGGAATGCCTCCTTTGCTACAGAGACTGGTCTGTCATTCCTGTTTCCCATCCCTTTCTCACATATCCCGTCACTAGGGCCCAAATGAAGTCCTGCTACTGCCCCAAAACTGTCCCCCAGCTACTTACCCACAAGACTGCTGTAACAGCTGAAATTATTTTGCACCCAGATTTGATGAAGGGATAGTTCTGTGCAACTGTTGCTTCATTTTTCTGGGTTGTATTCTCCACTCTGATAACACATATTGCACTTCTTGATATCAAAAACATTTCCTATATATTAACTCAGTGATCTTCAGAACAGCAATTTTGTAAGGTTGCCTGTCAACATCATGCTTATATTACAGATCGGGGGATGGGATTAAGACACCATGGACGCAACAAGACATAAGGTTCAGTCCTAAGCAGAGTTATGCCCCTCCGAGCTGACGAGCCTCAGTGGACTTAGACAGGTATAATTTTGTTTAGAACTGCATATTAAAGATCCAAAGTGATGCAATACTTGAAATTGCATGAATGAGCTCCCAATAATTCCCCCCCCTTTAAAAAAAACTATGTATGAGAGGCCCTAGAATGAAGGTGGCATGGTACAGCCCAATCTTATCAGATTTTAGAAGCTAAGCAGGGTTAATACTTGGAAGGGAGACCTCAAAGGAAGGTCCTGCAGAGGAAGGCTACGACAAACCCCCTCTGCTTAGTCCCCTGCTTTGAAAGCTTCTTCCGGGATCACCAAAGGTTGGCTGTGACTTGACAGCCCTTTATACACACACACACACACACACACACATTTGA
Source organism: Sphaerodactylus townsendi (assembly GCF_021028975.2). Taxonomy (NCBI): domain Eukaryota; kingdom Metazoa; phylum Chordata; class Lepidosauria; order Squamata; family Sphaerodactylidae; genus Sphaerodactylus; species Sphaerodactylus townsendi. The sequence continues at coordinate 104,483,133 of NC_059429.1, forward strand.
GGCTCCAGTTTGATTCAGAAGTGTGGTGTGGCTGTGGAGGAGGTTACGCTTTCTTAGATCCGGCATGTTTTGCCTAGGGCTATTTCATATCTAGAAAATGGCACTTGGGCAGGAGCTCTGATTTCCCCCACCCTGACAGTCCTGATCTAATTCAGAACCATTTGCAGCTGCTTTTTAAGAAGGAAAAAAAGGCAAAGAAGCTTTTCCCACACCTTTCAGTATCACGTCTAATTCTGCTTTTAATCATATGATAAGCTTTGGTAACAATACTACTGTAGTACAAATGTATATGTGTTGCTGCAGACAAAGTAACCCCTGCTGAGTGCCTTACTGCAATGATTTATGGCAGGTATCTCACACTAGCATGGTTCCATTCAGTCAGTCTCTGGTTCAGCACAGGAGATTCCCAGGGTCAACCTACTTTATGTGCACTGTGGGAGATTTCTGAATCTCCTGATATTTCCTTTAATGTGCATTGTGTGTGTATTATGGGCAAGTATGCTATTGCTAGTGACCATGACAATTTAGAAATTAAGATCCTGGGGAAGGGAAAAGCTAGTCAGACATTCTGAATCAGACATTCATGCTGGACTATAGAAAAGCTAATTTTAATAAACACAAAGTTATGGTGGGTAGAATCCCACAGTCAGAAATACTTAAGGGGAAGGAAATTCCAAAGGGGTGGGAGTTTCTTGAAAGCAAAATATTGCAGGCACAATCACAAATAATTTCAGTTAGAAGAAAAATGGGAGAAACATAAAGAAGTCAGGGTGGCTCCACAAACAACTTTCTAAAGATCTCAGAATTTAAAATACACATCTAGGAAATGGAAGAACGGTCGTATAACCAAGGATTAATATAAGCAAACAACCAGCGCTTGTAGGGAGAGGGTTAGAAAAGCTAAAGATCAGTATGAGCTTAGACTACAAGAGATGCTAAACACAACAAAAGAGGGTTCTTATGTTTTTCTTGCTCTTACCGAGCAAGAAAAAGAGCAAGTAAGAACGCGATAGGCCAACTGTGGGAAGATGAAAGTGCAATTTTGATAGGTGGTGGTGAAGGTAAAGCTGCTCAGTGGTGTTCAACCTGGCAAAAAGAGAACACAAGATGAGGGAGAAGAGTCGCAGCTTAACCTAGGATGGGCATAAGGGTGGTACAGGGTAATTTATATGAAATCAAATTGTCTGGGTCAGATGAATAATATCTTCAGGTACTGAAGTTACTTGTAGATGTAATTTAGGGGTCTCTGTCCATCGTTTTTGAGAATTCTTGAAAATAGGTGAGGTGCCAGAAGACCGGAGGCAGGCAAATGTAGGCAGTTAACTATTGACATCTTTACCTGAAAAGACTTTAGAACAAATCCTCAATCAGTCAGTCAGTCAGTCAGTCACAGTCAGTCAGTCAGTCCTTCAGCATGTAGAAAAGATGGCTATGATTAGGGAAAGCCAACACAGGTTCCTCAAGAACAAGTCACATCAAACTAACCTCATCTCTTTTTGAGTTGAGAGAGTTATTACCTTGTTGGATCAGGAGAATGCTAGGGACATCGCTTTACCTTGACTTCAGTAAGGCTTTTGATAAGGTTTCATGTGATATTCTTGTTGACAAGTTGGTGAAATGTGATTTGGATCCCATTACTGTTAGGTGGATTTGTAACTGGTTGACCAATCGTACCCGAAGAGTGCTTGTTAATGGTTGCTCATCCTCTTGGAGAGGAGCAACAAGTGGAGTGCCTCAAGGATCTGTCCTGGGCCCTACGTTGTTCAACATCTTTGTAGGAAGGAGCGCCAGTGCTTGGCTCTTCTGACCCTTTCTTACATGCCCAGGGGAATGTCCATCAGCACTTTGGGGTCAGGAAGGCATTTTCCTACAGACAATATTGGCCAGGGATCCTAGAGGGTTTTTTTTTTTTTGCCTCCCTCTGGTCATAGAGTAGGAGGTCACTGGGGGAGTAGGGCGGTTGGACTAGATGACATTTGAGGTACCTTCCAGCTCTACATTTCTATGTTTCCATTTAGTTTATAAAAAACCTCAAAGGTATAAACAACCAGTTGTCTATCTTGGCTATGATTTTTCTGAAGAATAATAATGGTTATACAAACTTGAAAAACAAATAATGTTGCCGGTGCCAGGATTCACAATCAGAACAAAGTGGAGATACTGGGCCAGGCTAGAAGCCATCCATACAAACAAGGGACTCAAAGTTCACATTTCCCTTAACATGTCCAGCTGAACCTGACATGTGCACACTGGGCCAACTTTGCAAATAAGAAGTGGATAGCGGCAAGCACTGTCTAGGACCGAAGTTGGCATGGGCACATGCCAGTCCCAAACAACAAAGAGCACATTCAACTCTGCAGGCCAAGCTGCCAACTTGACCAAGCAATTTTTTAAGGCAATCAATGATGCACTGTCCCAGTCCTCCTGCTGCAGAGTCTACCCTGAAAGAGCATCCTAATAGCTACAAAGAGAAGTGAAGCATTCAGTGCGAAGAACCTGCTTCGGGCACAGCCATCTGTGTGGGCCTCAGCCTATGTTACGAGACATTTATTTATTTTATTTATTGCTTCGTTTTCTATACCGCCCTATCGCCGAGGGGCTCTGGGCGGTTTACAACATAAAATCCAATACAGTACTAACGAGGAGCAAACAATAAAAACAATTTACCTAGGTTCCAATAATTTAAATTACTAAATAAACAGTAAAATCCCATTCAAAACAGCGATAATACAATAAAGGCACCGAAAAGCCTATTAACAAACCCTCCCCCCAAACCAGAAAAAGGGAAGGACGGCAGGTCCCAAAAATATAAGGGCAACCCTGATGTTAATACAGAGCAAAAAAGGAGGGGGCACCACCTCAGCGGCTGGACACTCCAAAGGCCCGGTGGAACAACTCAGTCTTACAGGCCCTGCGGAATTCTCCAAGATCCCACAGGGCCCAGACAGCTGGAGGAAGAGTGTTTCACCAGGCCAGGGCCAAAGCTGTTAAGGCCCTGGCCCGTGTGGAGGCCAGCCGCATCATTGAGGAGCCAGGAACCACCAGCAAATTGGCCTCTGCCGAACACAGGGGTAATGCGGTCCTGAAAGTATGAGGGTCCCAAGCCGCGTAAGGCCTTGAAGGTTTAAACCCTACACCTCGAAAATGATTCGGAATTCAACCGGGAGCCAATGCAGCTGGTGCAACACAGGCTGGATATGATCTCGAAAGGCGCCCCCTGTGAGCAACCGTGCCGCTCCATGTTGGACCAGTTTTAGTCTCCGAATCAGGGAAGGCCCGCATAGAGTGAGTTACAATAGTCTAGCCTGGAGGTGACCGTTGCATGGATCACTGTGGGGAGGTCCGCTTGGGAGAGGAAGGGAGCCAACTGCCGGGCCTGACGAAGATGGAAGAACGCAGTCCGGGTTGTAAGGGCCACCTGGGTCTCCATTGAAAGAGAAAAATCCAGGTGGACCCCCAGGCTGCGAACGGAGGAGGTCGACGCCAAAGTGACCCCCTCCCACACCAGTGGCTGGAAATCCCCAGCCTCCCCCTCGCGACCAAGCCAGAGGATCTCTGTCTTCGATGGATTCAGTTTTAACCTGCTCTGCTGCAACCAACCAGCGACCGCCTTCAAACAGTGCTGGAGAGCTGCAGGGGCAGTGACCACTCCCCCTTCCATCAACAGAATGAGCTGAGTGTCATCAGCATACTGATGACAAATCAGCCCCAAGCTCCGTACTAGCTGAGCAAGTGGTTGCATATAGATGTTAAATAACAGCGGGGATAACAGCACCCCCTGGGGCACACCACAATGAAGCGGGCACTTCCGGGAGGCTTGATCCCCGCACCACACTTGCTGACTCCGGTCAAGGAGAAACGAGGCAATCCACTGAAGGATAGTGCCCCGCACTCCAGAAGCGGCCAGGCAGTGGGCCAAAAGGTCGTGGTTGACCACATCAAACGCTGTGGTAAGATCTAACAAAACCAGCAGCGCCAATCCGCCTCGGTCAAGCTGTGACAGCAACGAGAACAGTCTCCGGCCCATGCCGACCACAACGAGAACAGTCAACGACCACATCAAACGCTGTGGTAAGATCTAACAAAACCAGCAGCGCCAATCCGCCTCGGTCAAGCTGTGACAGCAACGAGAACAGTCTCCGGCCCATGCCCAGCACAAAAGCCGGACTGGAAGGGATCGAAGGCCGATGTGTCATCCAGGAAGCCTTGAAGCTGCTCCAACACCACTCTCTCTATTACCTTCCCCAGAAATGAAAGATTTGAGACGGGGCAGTAATTGGCCAGATCGCCAAGATGATGGTCTTTTCAAGAGTGGCCGGACCACCTCCTTCAACCCATCTGGAAAGACTCCTTGCTCAAGGGAGCCATTGATGATATTCAACAGATGGGGTCCAAGCTCCGCCTGGCAAGTTTTTACAAGCCAGGAGGGGCATGGGTCCAGAGGACAGGTAGTAGGTCTAACAGCAGCCACGGCCCTGTCAACAGCGGCTTCAGAGAGCAGGGAAAACTGGGCCAAACAAGGGCCTGAAGACGGCAAGGGAGCCTCCAGTTCGCTAATTGTAGACAACGTGGCAGGAAGGTCCTGGCGGAGCAACGTGACTTTGTCTGCAAAAAAGCTCATAAATGCCTTACAGCTTATAGTCAATTGACAATTTGTAGAACCTTCCGATAAGGAGGTCAAAGACCGAATTATACGAAATAATTGTGCCGGGTGAGAGCTAGCAGATGCGAGAGAGGAGGAGAAGAAAACTCTCCTTGCCTCCTTCGTCGCCACCTCATAGGCCTTCATAAACGTCCTATAAGATGCTCGCACAGTTTCGTCACGCGATTTCCTCCACACTCGTTCTAGACGTCTAAGCACCCGTTTCATGTGGCGAAGCTCCTCTGTATACCATGGAGCCTGCCTGGAACGGGAGGACGCTGGGGGGCAACAGCCTCGATGGCATCGGAGAGCCAGGAATTCCAGTCCTCCACCTGCTCATCGAGCATGCTGGTGGGTTCAGGATCCCGCAGAGCATTCAGGAAACCAAGCAGATCCATAAGTCTCCGCGGGCGGGCATAAATCAGCCCGTCGCCTAGACAGGGGTGGTGCGGCAAGTCCATCCGGACCTTCAGGGCATAATGGTCGGACCATGGCACTCTATCAACAGAGGATACGACCATATCAACCCCCAACCCAAAGACCAAATCCAGCATGTGATCGGCCTCATGAGTGGGGCCAGTTCTTACTAAGGAGAGGCCCAGCGTCGCCATGGATGACACCAGGTCCACAGCTACTGCACGAGGCGGTGTCGACATGAACGTTGAAGTCACCCAAGACAATAAGTCTGGGGAACTGCAATGCCCAGTCTGCCACCACCTCCAGCAGCTGCAGCAGGCCGTCCCTTGGTGCACTAGGTGACCTGTACACCAAAAGGACCGCCAACCTCTCTGAGGCCATCCACTCCAGGCTGACACACTCCATACCGGTGATCTCCGGGTCGGGGGCAGCCCTAAAGGGGATAGAATCACGGATGAACATTGCTACACCACCACCACCACCTGTGTTTGTGATCGGTGGAGACACGCGAAACCTGGGGGTGTGGCCTCACACAAGGCGACAGTCTCGCCCTCACGCACCCAGGTTTTGGTGACATAAGCCAGGTCCATCTGCTGAACTCCGAGAAAATCCCAGAGTATAGCGGTCTTATTATTGATGGACCTGGCATTGATCAACACCAGACATTACTCAAAGCACTGCGGGATCCAGCTTTGAGGTGCAGTCTGTTCTTCTACTGGAACACTAGGAGCACAAGCTGACATTTCCACCAGCATGGGTACATTTGTAGCATTTCAGCTAAGAACAAAAGGAGCCACGTTAGCCTGACAAGCAAGTCAAAGTCTGGAAGTCTTCATTATGGCTGCAGAAGCCCCATATACATCTCAAACATATGCCCACATGAGTATCTGCTCACAACTACAGACATATGTAGAGTTACTATTGTAGAGACTGCCCAGTCCTCTGCTGCTGCACAGTAACTTGTGCATTCCGTAGAAGACCCAAGAAAAGTTTGCACAAATACCTGCCCTTGGCTTTCCCGCTCCCGCCCCCACCAAAAAACTTGTATTTTTATATAGGAATTCTCTTTGTGATACTTAGCTTTATTTCTGATGGTAATGTTGTTTCTAGGACGGAACAAAATTTGGTAAGAAGACCGGGGTGGGGAGTAGACAGTTTTTATTCAAAAGTTTGGCAACCTCTGTTCTCAGTCCTGTGTAACTCTTCTCATTTAATTTAGATAGCAAGTTCCCTCCTAAAATAAATAAATGGTTATCTTTTTCTGAACAGTGCAAGGCTTTCCCCTCTAGTGATAGTAGGCATATATACCTCCCTTCCTCCAGAGGCATATTGGGGGGGAAATTGCACCCAGGGACAACACCTGCTCTGGGCGCCCCCCACCCCTGCACTCAGGGTCGGGGCTTGGGGCAGGGGCAGCTCAGACGGGCACCGCTGCGGCAAGCCAGCTCCTGGGCAGGCCTGCTGCCACGGTGCCCATCTGAGCCACCCGCTGCCTCCCTGCAGGCTGCCTCCTGTCCTCCCCAGGTCCTGGGGAGGGCAGAAGCCTGCCTGAAGGGAGGCGGGGGGCAAAGCACCACAGAGGGCAGCCCAGGAGCCGGCCTGCTGCTGCAGTGCCCATTCAAGCTACCTCTGCCCCAAGCCCCACCCCCAAGGGCCTGGGGAGAGAAGGTGGCAACTCAGAAGGGTGCCACTGTAGCAGGCCAGCTCCTGGCAGCTGGCCAGCTTTGTCTTTAAGCTTGGGGAGGAGTGGGGTGGGAGATGATTTTGCAGGGGGAGCGGCAGTGCACCTGGAGTCATTTGACCCCCCTGTCCCCATGGGCGGTACGCCCCTGCCTTTCTCTCCTGGAGCAAATCTGCCTAAGACTATCAGCTGCTATTTGCTAAGGGTATACAGACTGTGCAGTTTGGTGGAGAGGAAAAATGAGACAAGATATTAAATCCTTGGCCTTTCAACCCTACAAATTCCAACTATGCCTTGATCCGCTGGCATTACCCCCTTTCTTAACTGTGGATATAACTTATATAAACATTGTAATAGGAAGCTCTTGGCCTTTGTGGAAAACCACCTAGCCACCCATGTCTTTGTTTCTAGCAACTGTGCACCTTAGTCCCCAGAAAAGGCACTGCTATGCTGTTTGACACTTGCCTTCTCATGTCATGTGTGGGTGTTCAGTGCTGTCAAGTTGCTTCCAACTTATGGCAACCCTATGAATTAATGACCTCCAAAACATCCTACTGTTAACAGCCCTGCTGAGGTCTTACAAACTGAGGGCTGTGGCCTCTTTTACTGAGTCCATCCATCACACATTGGGTCTTCAGCTTTTCCTAGCGTTATTGTCTTTTCCAGCGATTCTTGTCTTCTCATAATGTGACCAAAAGCATTCCAGTGTGGGCCAAGACAAAAACTACCGGATTCCTGACCCCAAGTCCCCCATGAGACTTTTTGGCACCTTTAACACTTACAGTTGTCCATATGACTTGCACTGCTGCCTATGAAAAACCCAGGCCTGTTCCTCAGAATGCAGGGTGGTGACACCCTTCAACAATGTCCTAACAACTTTAAAAAACAAGCCCACTGTTGCAATGCAGAAAAGTCCAAGAGTCAATCACTGCAAGTCCACTCTCCTACAGATTTTGCACACTGTACATGCCCTTGAGCCTCTGGACAAAAAGTGATTATGAGCCATCAGTTTTACTTTTAAACAACTCTACCCTTGCATTGTTAACATTTCTCAGCTTGCCACACAAATAAATTGATGAATAGTATCCAAGTGAACTCACAAAATCTATGGGGCTGGGATCTGTCCAGTTTCCTTCTCAAGCCAGAAGTCCCCCAACCACCAACTTGAGCTCTCCATTATATTTAGTAATATTAACAGTTCTAGTTATAAAACAGAAAGACTGTAGCTTTGCACAAGCTGAAACAGAAGAAAATAAAAAGTCTTCAAGATCCAAGACAGGAAGGAGTCAAAACGGGGTGTTTCCCCAGTTTAGCACATGTGCTAATTCCACACATTCAGAAATTAAATGAAAACACATAAACAGGGCAGGAACTGGGATTTGTGACCCAATATAAAATTAGCTGTCTCTGCTGAAATATTCAAACTACAAGCTGAGTTTGGCTGTCTTTGTAATGAGGCTAGCCATCTGTAAATGCATTGATGGCACTAGCAGCTCAGCAGATCTGAACTTTGTTCAACAGCATGGGAGCTTACTGGACATTCTGCCAGGAACAGTGACATTTGAAAATGCAGGCAGACTGCTTGTTTGAGGGGAAATCTATACCGATGGAGCTGGGACACTTATAAGTGGGACAGTTATAAGTGTCCTCAAGTCGCAACTGACTTATGTTGACTCCAGAAAGGGGCTTCCGGTAAGTGAGAAGCAGAGGGGATTTTCCATTGTCTTCCTCTACAGAGCCTTGCTTGGTGGTCTCCCACGCAAGTAACAACCCTGCTCAGTTTCCAAGAGGTGATGAGATTGAGATATATACTATGCTGCCAGGGCTGGAATCAGCACACCTGGAGATGGGATAGCTGCCAGAGCCCATGGATTCTGTTACTGACCCCTCCTCATGCATCTTCTATGATGCCTGAACTCATGCCCTTCCATTGCCTGTTTGTGAGTGCTTTGTCACCTGAGCTTCAAGGCGCATATGCTGCCTACCACTGCTGGGAAAGAGCATGTGAGTGGTGCACAAATAATCCAGGTTCTTCACGGCCGTGCCAATGGCACTCCTAGTTGTACCCTGCATCCAGCCCCATTAGGAAAGTGTGGGCAGCTGTGTCTACCTGTGAATGGGCAGAGGAAGGATACATAGAAGGTGGGGGGAAGGGAAAGGAATGGATGGGTGGTAAGTTTGCCAACCTCCAGGTGAGGGCTGGAAATTTCCCAGTATTACAAATAGTCTCCAGACTACAGAGATCAGTTTCTCTAGAGAAAAGGGTTGCTTTGGGGGATGAACTTTATGATAGTGTACCCTGATGAGGTCTCTTCCCTCCCCACATTCCGCTCTCCCCAGGTTCCACCCCCAAAATATCCAATTATTTCCCAACTCTACTGGGTGAGCAAAAGGGGTTCCGAGCAGTTAGTATAGCCCCCCCCCCCCCCCCCGCCCGATATTCTCTACCCAGGCCTAAAATCAGACAGGCCTGACTTACTGCCAGCTTTTCATTTTCTATTTATTTTTCTCCTTTTGCATCTGAATTTTTGCTTGCTCTGGAAACCAATTCTCCAAATTTAGCCTCTCCCTATAAAGCCCTTTTCTTGCAGAAATGCAGAACTGAAGATCACTGCAGACTCCAAAGTGGGGTCCAGAGATATGTTCAGGCATGAAAATGAATATTTTAATGGGATCCGCTGGCACAGCAAACACAGCTGAATCCCTCTACGTAGCATAAAGGTTAAGAGCAGCACACTCTAATTTGGAAAACGGGGTTTGATTCCCCACTCCTCCACCTGAATGTCAGGCTCTAAAATTGGGTTCATTTCCCCACTCCTCCACAAGAGTGACCTTGGGCTAGTCGCAGTCCTCTCACAACTCTCTCAGCTTCACTTACTTCACCAGGGACTGATTGTGGGGAAGGGAAAGTGATTCTAAGCCACTCTGAGACTCTTTAAAGGTAGAGGGAAGCAGGGTACAAAAACAAACTAATAATTTTCTCTGAGGCAGCTCTCCCTTCCTAAAGTTGTCTCTGATGTTTGGAACCTATGCAAGCATCGCTTAGGAAAAACCCACTTTCAGTATTGGCTTAAAAATTGTATTAGGGTTACCAGACTGTAAACTGGAAACCAGCCAGAGTTCCGTTTCTGAAAAGACCTTTTCAAAATGTAAGGTAATGGGACGCTGGTCATTGTTCCTACCTGATCGCCTCATCGCTGACCAACAAACCTCTCTCTCTCATATCCAACAGCACACAGAGACTGTAGAAAGCATGCGCTTTTCCCTTTTCGCACACTATGAAGTATTGCACTTGGTCATTTCACTTATATTGCAAAGGCTGGCTACCTCTGACCAGAGCGTCAAAAGGGTCCCCCAGCAGAACACAATCTCCCAGGGGCTATTCCCTATTGCAGCATCACTGCACAAGTTAAAGAAGACACCAAAACCATTAAATTCACCTTCATGTCTTGAGATCTAGCTAAAAAAAGCACAGAAGCATCTTCGGAGAACAGGAACTGGCAATTCTCCTTCACAATATTTCAAATGTTGGCATTGTTGAACACAAGGACCACAGTCAGATCTGTTGCAAAATACAAAGGTGTGCAGCTGAGAAAGACTGGATGGGCCCCTCTTCTCACTCACGTGTTTGCAGATACGTAAGCCACAACACTGGCCCCAGTTGAGCTACAAAGCGTAACCAATCCCTTAAAGGAACCTTTAAAAACCCTAGCTATTAAAGGACATTCTTCATAAAAGTGGAGGCTAGCAAATACCTGTTTATTGTTGCCTTCAGAACACAGAAAGCCATTTTAACATTAGCTATAAGCATCCTCTCCCTGGGGACAGGTTGCAGCATCTCCTGTAAGGAACTTGCAGGCACTAAACAAAAACAGCAGGTTGATCCCACCACAATGTTTTTTGCAGCAATGGCTTGAGGAGCTGCATTGCACTAGCTCAAGGTTACAACAGTGCCAATCACAAACTTCCGAAGCACAAAGCCGGATAATGCATATCACCACAGGGAGCAAAACAGTGCAGAAAGACTACAATGGGGGAAAAGCTGATGCCTCAAAAAAGCCTCCTTTGCTCCACTTTTCTCCCATCCCTTTGCCACTTAGCATGTCTTACCTTTGCAAAGGCTCCCCATCTCTGCTGCATCACTCCGCTCCACTGGGCTACTGCCTTGTGCACAACGCTCTCTTTTCTGCACAGCAATCTCTTCTCTAACTTTTACACCCCCACACATTGATTGATGCATACTGCAGTTGCTGCATACCTCACAGCCCATAACGGCGGCGAGGGGGAACGCCACGACAGTGACAACTAGGATCCCCCTCCCAGGCTGCCAGGGTGAAACTTCAGCACTGGTGCTGCCTCTCTGCATCTCCCTCTTCCCCCTGGGATTTCCCAGTAACACAAATCTAGCAGATGGCATCTCTCTAATAGCAGCAGTACTCTTAGGCACCCAGCAGCATTCATTGAGCTTACTCTCTCTCTCTCTTTGCAGTCTCATTGAGTTGCCAACATCTGGCTCATTTCATCCAGGTCTCCAGGAAAACAAATAGACACTTGCTATCCTCCTCACCGATATGAAAAAATCAGGGAACACAACACAAAGGGAACATCACTCACCACCTGTTATCCCCTTCTCCGCCATATTGTTTCAGCTGCGCGGGTTTAAACTCTAATTTGTGAGCAGAGATATAAATATTTTAATGCATAAAAACCACAAGCCTATCTTTACAGTTAGTGACTAACTAAGGTATTGGTCACTGTACAAAGTTATGTAATATTAAAAGCCTGAGTTTGATTAAGCAGAGAAAACAGGGACTCTATGTAAGGGCTTACCGATGAAACAATTCTGTGTGCACCCCATCAAATTTATATGAATGTCCCATACACTGAATTCAGTGATCCACAGATGCAAGGATCATGGGTCTTTCCCAGATTCATGTTTGCCCCAGGAGCTTTTTCTGGATCCAAGAAAGGTAATTCCTGGGATCATGGGACCCATGTGGAGTAACAGCCTCATGGATCAGGAACCTGATGTAAGGAGGGGGAAGGAAGGAGGCCAAATGGAAAATATAGCCCTCTTAGCTGAGTGGGCTGGGAAGCTGCCATAAGAATGAGCCTGCAATGCTCCTGTGACCCCAAGAATTTCCCGGAGTCAGAAAGAGCCACTTTCAGGAGGGGAACACTGAAAAGCTTGACAACCATTAGCATCTTCAACAGGAAGATCCCTGGATCCAAAGCCATGTGTGCTGGTCTATTCACATGCAGCGTTCACAAGCCAGCAACCAGGTAGCCCGGCTGAATGTGATGCGTGGATGGCAGTGTTACACATGCATGTGCCAACACCACTGATAACTGCACTGAATCAAGACATGGACGGCGCAGTGACATGCCGCCTATAGGGAAAAGGGGTAACCCATGTCCCCAGGCACACACCTTTTGGTCACATGGGGAGGGGACACCAGTCGGGTCTCCGCGCCCAGCCCCTCCCACAGCGCAGTGACCCGGCTGGCACCCAGCGGCTCCCCCCACCCCCACCTCACGCCCCAACCAGTTGTTTCCGGGGGCACCCAAAGCAGGTGTTGTCCCCAGGCACCATTTCCCCCTGATACGCTTCTGGAATGGTGGAATGTTTACATAGTCAGGTCTCTTATTAAGGCTGCCCTCACATCCATACTTAACATTCTCAAAGGATGTAGGTAAATATATTTTGTACTTCTTTCTCAGACCCTATTAATTTACAAAAAGAAGCTTTGGTTTCTATATTAAAAAAAATGACTTCCCAACATGACTGCATAATACCCAAACATGTGAAGTTACAATATGCATCTCACTGTCAGAGACAAAAGCGTTGCCATGAAGGATGTAGCAGTGGTGAAAAGTAGATCACTGGCTAAAATGCTTAGCCAGACCAATAAGCTATTCTAGAGAACCTTGAAATGGACCATCTCAACTTTCCTACACAAGAACTGTTACAAACATTACTCAAGTGGTTTGGTGGCAGTACTACAACTGGGTGTGGGGAAAAGAAAAATATTCTGTGATAGTAAAATACTCCATGTTAATATAACTTCTGTTTCAACAACAAATCCTCAGGCCAGGATAAGTTTGCAAATAACCCCTCTCCCCTGTATTCCATAACAACTATCTCCAGGAAAATAAATGTTTATGAATTGGGAAAGAATTGGTTATCTTTTTCTTGTGCCTATCAGAATAAGCCATAAACAATATAGCTACAAGGAATCAGGGAGGCTAGTAACACGGTTTCTTCACTAGACATTTCTTTACATTCATCTACAATGCGAGGGTAGCACAACAAGCCATTATGACATATCTCTGTGTATAGAACCATCTCCTCCTCCAACAACAACTCCAATTATGTCAACCATCACAGGCTTGTTATGACCATATCACATAAACATACTGAGGAAACATAACAGCTGTGAAAATAAGAATTAAATGAGTTAAACGTAAGAAAAGCCTTGCTAGAGCAGCAGTCTACCTAGTCCAACATCCTGTTTCATGCAGCAGCAGGGCCAACAAACTGGGCACAGAGGCAACGTTCTCCACCCTACCCCGCCATGCTGTGGTATTCAAAGGGTGCTGCCTCAGTATTTGGAAGTTCCCTTTAGTCATCATGGTTAGCAGCCACTAATGGACCTATCCTCCATAAGCCTGTCATCCCCCTATTTGAAATAATCTGTGCTCACAGTCATAACGAATATGTCCACCAGACATGAATTCCATCATTTAATTACTCTTGCAAAGCAAAGCTTTATTGGCATAAATAGAATAACAGCAACAAAACACAGCAAACATAAAAATTTTAAAGGCAAAAAGGATAACCTCAGATAAATACATATTGTTACTGGCTCTGAATTATTTCCGTAACAAAGCTTGCAACCTCTTCACAAAAAACAGAATCAGAGTTATTCAACAAGAGAAATAATCTAACCAAATCTGTTAACTCAGATTGGAAGAGAGGATGTAGATTGACATATTTAGATCTAATTTTAGCAAATTTAGTGCAATGTAATAGCTGGTGAGCCAATGTTTCAACTACTTGAGTAGTGTTTGTTTTTGTCGGTCCTGAATCCATTGCCAACCAATTTCATTGGGGGCCCCAAGTGCTAGTATTATGAAACAGAGGAAAAAGTTCTCTATGCAATTTCTCCATCCTAGGCTAACTTTATACATTTCTATCATGTCCTCCCCCACACACAGTCACTATTTCTTAAAAAAAAAATCAAAGTCCCCAGATTTATTAGCCTTTCATCCTAGAAAAGTTAGTCAAATCTGGTTCTACATCTTGGTTTCTCTTTTCTGCACCTAAAAATTTTTTTTAGGTTCATGAAATTTAACATTCCAAAATAATTTAGCACACTGCTAACTGTAAAGGTTTTTAAAAAAGAGTATTTAAGAGCAATTTAAGTTTTGAAGTTGTGCAACTCTTAGGTTTGTGTATTGGTGTTAATTGTTTCAACTTGTTATTTAATTTCTTAGGAAAGCCTGAAACAATTTTGACATTGCCTCAGACAATGCTCCTTGAGAACCAGTACAGAAATGTTTTCTTAATACAAGAATCTTTCAATCAACAGCTGGGAGTGGTCTACACACACACACAAACGCACGCACACATGCACGCACTGATTAGATTGTTTACTTTTTTACCTGCAGCTTGTTTTTACCCGTGCTCTGTATTGTAACATAACCATGTCTTCAAATGCTGGGCCTTTAGGTCTTTTTCCACAGAGAATTCACCTCCTATCTGCAGCTACGATTACATATATAAGCACCAAATTAGCATAACATACTTTGTGCATTTGATGGAGTTAGCTTTTGCTCAGGGACAGGACTGCCAATCCTCAGGTGGGGGCTGGTGATCTCCCTGAATTACAGCTGATCTCTGGACTACAAAAATTGCTTATTTATTGTTCATTTATTTTAAACAATTGTTCCACTTCTCCTGGAGAGAACAGCTGCTGTGGAAGCTAGCCTGAAAAGTATTATACCCTACTGAGAACCATCCACTTCCTAAGCCAGTGCGGTGAGAGCCAATATGGTGCAGAATTTAAGAGTGTTGGATGAGTGTCTGAGAGATCCATGTTCAAACCCCCACTAGAGCTATGGAAGCTCCCTAGGTGATGTCAGATCAGTCACATTCTCTCAGCCTAACCTACCTCACAAGGTTTTTAGAAGGATAAAATGGAAGAGAGAAGAAATTATATAAGCCACTTGGGTCCCCACTGGGAAAAATGATGGGGTATAAATGAATTAAATACATATGCAAAATACAAAACTCCCAGGTTCCACCCTCAGATCTCCAGGTAATTCCAAATTCGGAGTTGGCAACGATACCCACAGAAGACTGTGCCATAACAACTATGTGTATCAATGAAGTACAACACGACTCCCTGCCCCCCAAGTAGGTCCCCAAAATTTGAGAGAAGTCTTCCAATCTGCCTTGCAATGTGTCCAACACAACTGGGCATCTAGAGACAGGAATGGTGAATGTAGAGGCGAGGATTTGCCTTGCTTCTATTATATCGTGTGGCTGAAACTAAACCTGGACCCTTAACCCCTGTCACCCATGATTTTGTAGGACAGTTTTCAATCTTCATAGCACAAGGCAGTTTATAATCATGTGACAAATGCCCATATTTGGGAAGTGGTTTCCAGGGAGAGACTGCCCTGAAATAGTTAAGTCCTGCTCAGTCCTGATTGGCTGAAGGAAATTGCCAGGGGGAAGAAAAGGAGGCAGCAAGAGTGCTGTGGGTTCTTTTGACTTGGGTCGCTCTTGGACTAGGTTCCAGAAAGCTGAGTGCAGATCAGGGAGAGAGAACTATCGCTCCTTGTGCATTCTGACAAGAAGTCAGATTGCTCTAGTCAGGCTAAGGAGGCTTGAAAGAGTGTGAGGGAAAGCCCTGGGCTTGGTGGAAGGTGAATCCACTGCTCAGGTGCTTGGCAGCTTGGCTGTCCAGACAAGTGTCTGTCCAACCTCAGTTCAAAACCCAGTCAGGAGAAGACCAGTCCATAAAGGGGGGCAGTTAGGCCTTAACAGGGTGGGAGCCATTGGAAAGGGAAGGTGGCGCAGTGTTAAGCCAAATGGGAGATCCTTTCAGTCTTAAGACTTGGAGTGAGTCGTGGTGAACGGGGAAAGGATGTGGGAACAGAGAAAATCTAGTGTCTGTGTGTGACATAACAACTAAAAAGCTGAAACCTCTGTGAGAGGAGAAAGCTGAGAGGAAATCGAGTTACCCTGTGTAAAGTGTATGATAAAGCTTAAGAACCAGAACCTCTTTAAGAGAAGGAGTATAGTGGCCACCTGCGTGTGACCAAACAGAAAACTTTAGTGTATCTGACTGAATAACCTCTCAAGTAGAAGTTTTACTTTCTGTAACCAACAAACGTTGAAAATCTCTCAAGTCAACTGAGAAGCCTTCATTTCTAGCCAAATAAACTTTACAAATTCTGTTTCACGTTACCAAAAGAGTCCAGTCTATTTTCCTGTGTGCCTACAAAGGGTGGTGGCTGGCTGCGTAAAAGCCAAAACTCTCTCACAGAGTTTCCCTCCATTTGTTTTGTCAGGGGCTTTATTTTTTTTTCTCTGGGGAGAGTTGGAGTGAGGCAGACTCCAGAAAGGGAGTCTGAGCGTCCAATCCCTGTTACAAATACAGTGGGGAGTCTGAGCTTTTCTCCTGTCTCCCTACTGGAGTAGGGAAAAGAGCAGGTGACACATTTTTTGAAGGAAATGGTGAAAGATATTAAGCAACAGGCAGACCTTGAGACATCACCATTCTTCTTATCACCTGAAAAATCCATAGTCTCTCCTACTGTTTATCTCTCCTACTTGGAATTTCCCAGCTACAGGAAAACCTTCACTCACACCAGATGTTAGATCTTTCTATTGGCAGTTCTGGAAGGAAGATGCAACAAAGCCCCAATATCAGAAAGGCTTTGCCCCTATACATCAGGGAAACTGAAACTTCATAACATGTTTTGATCCACTATCTCCTTTATTAATAGGCCCATGGAAGGTTTATTTCTCCTCTGCTCAATAACCTTTCTGGCCAGTCTGGTTTGCTATTGGTTAAAATGCATCTAACAAATGAAAAGCCACAGGTTTCCTTACTTGCTGCCAAATTTCATGCGGCAGCACTTACATGCTGCACGTTGCTAGACTAGAATTTAAGCAAAATATCTCAACATTCCAGAAGGTTAATGCAAGATGTTTTTGTAAGATGTTTTTGTAATTTGTAATCTCTTATTTGTAATTTTACATATAAGTTGTTACTAGTCACTGACTGTAATAATATAATTTGATTTGCTGGGCTCTGGTAGTTGAGGTACTACATTGAGGTTCTACAGGATTCCATATGCCACAAAAATGGCCATTAGGGTTTCTATCTTGCCACACAAAAAAGAGAGCACGAGAAATCATCATATGAAATTTTATCAGGAAACTGCAGTAATATTTGGGGTGCTGTGTGGTTTCAGGGCTGAAAATGCCAGCCACAGATGCAGGCGAAACATCAGGAGAGAATGCTGCTAGAACACGGCCATACAGCCTGGAAACCACACAGCACCCCAGTGATTTCGGTCGTGAAAGCCTTCAACAATGTAGTAATATTTATTTATACTTTGTTTTTCTCTCTTTGTGGGGAACCAAAGCAGCTCACATTGTTCTCCTCTCTTATTTTATCCTCCAACAACCACCTTGTGAGGTAGGGTAAGCTAAGAGCGAATGATTGGCTCCAATTCACCCAGCAAGATTTCATGGCAGAGTGTGGATTTAATCCAGGTTCTCCTAGATCAGTGGTTCTCAACCTTCCTAATGCCACGACCCTTTAATACAGTTCCTCATGTTGTGGTGACCCCCCACCCTAACATTTATCCATTTTACAGATGGAGAACACTGATGCAGAGAGTCTTAGGCGACCCCCTTAAAGGGTTCCCAAAGGGGTCCCGACCCACAGGTTGAGAACCACTGTCTTAGATCCTTGTCCAATAGTCTAACTACTACACCATGTTAATATGCCAGTTAACATGCCAATAGTTTATATGCCAATTTAGACAGAAATAGAGTTTACCCCTGAGGTTACAATATTCAAACCTATCTAAGCCTGACCCATTTCATACAATTCATATAATCCTAACTGCCACCATAAATTTAGCTCAGTATTACTCTCCTTATATGGCTTTTGTGGAGCTGATGGCTTAAAGCTGAAACATAGAAGCTTGCCTTTACCTAGGTGAGTTTGTGTCTGCAGCAAAATATGAATGAAATGCTTTCAGCCTCATAGTTCAGTCACTTATCTTCAGTGCAGTAACAATTATCTGAAGTAGGAAATACTTCGGTATAAAATGTTCAGGTTTACAAATGCAACAAAAAAAATCTTTATTAACATACCTGGAAGAGCCTAGATTTGTTTGAATTACTTCAAAATAATGCGCTTTAGACAGTTATGAAGTCACAGGGCAGGCAAGTTGCCATTATTAAGTCCCCTCATGTAAGTCACATGTGACACTTCTGCAAATACAGAGCTTGTAAGTAACTACATAAATGTGGCACTGAAGCTCTTTCTCAGTCACTGAGCAATTACCAGATAAATAATGGCTTCTGTAATACAGAAGCACGAGTGTGTGATGCTATCTCTTTTGCTGAGGCATCCAGAAGAACAGGAGGGAACGAAAGATTTGCTCCAAGTTATCAGCAGTACACACTGCCAATTTTGAAGGACTTGACACTGGCACTACAAGACCAGGGTGACTATAACTCAATGAAAACAGCAGCAATTCCTTAATTTCCCCTTTCTCTTCCCCAACAGGGCACTTCAAATATTGGTCCACGTAACTGAAAGATAGACAACATGACGTGTACAAAGGAAGGCCACCTAAAACCAACTCAAAGAGAAATTGTATGGACAAATTCAGCCCTGATTACAGGGGTTAGATTTCCGTGGAATTTCTTACCATTCTGCCAATTACCCAACAAAACAATGCAACTTTGTACTTTAGGGCCAGTACTGGAAGTCATTTCATGTCTACGCAATCTATGGCCTTATTCTCCTGCTTTTTGGACTCTGGGCTTAATGTGGGGAGGGGGACTGGAAATAGTGGGTGCAAAGCCACCTTCTCGCATACATTTTATTCTGTATGGTGGTAACGTCAAAAAAGTTTAAATGCTGCCTACTGAATAAGGGTTGTTAGAGAACTGCTTCAGCACGAGGTATACCAAATTTTGAACCAAGCCATGCTTTTTCGGTATACCTACTAGGCTATACATTCATTCTACTCAGATCAATAAGGCTGAGATTTGCCTGTGCTAAGTCTGGAATAAAGTACATGAGGAATAGCTGAAGTACGCACAGGAAGTATTTAGTGGGAAACTGTTTCAGAAAGTAATTTTGTTGTACTGCTTCTCCATGACATTTTAATTAGCTATCCCCCCCCCCCCCCCAAGTAAATTTTCAGTTCTGCTGCGGATAAAATAATGTGGCAGTTCTCTAAACAGGCATTGAAGAGATTTCCCCTCCCTTGCAAAGTCCCTTAAGTTTTTATGGGTGATAATATCCCACAAAAAACTGCCAAGCAATAATACTGATTTATCTTTTTTTTCCTGCACTATCAGCTGTGTTGAGAACATCTACAGCCATTTTGTAAAGGCCTCAACAAAACTGCTGTGACAGGGAAAAGAGAACATGATGGTACAAGTGGATACTAAAAGCTTTTATCCAAATAATATTGTATGTAGTACAAGACCTTACTTGACCCTTTCCTCAAGGGTGCAAAACCACAGCTGGACCACGAACAAGCTAAGGTGACCTCTGTGCCTCTGAAGATTGTATAAGAACCACAAGTCTATTACATGACAGCTTTGAAAAACCACAACACTGTGTCATTAGCCCTTGGATAGCTGATTATCACTGCTTATTGTCTAGGTAAGTACTTCATATAAAGAGACAGAAGGATCTGCAAGCAAGTTAGGATCCTTCAGGCTCTCATTAGAATTTTGGAGACCGTTCACACCACCCATTTTCTTAGCCATCAAGATCAACCAACGCATGTTGCACTCACCTTAAAACAAAAAAAACCCCTCAGTTCAGCTCAACAGGAATTTGTACATCTAGACTTCAACTGCCCAAATGTGTCTTACTTCATTTTTGTCTTCCCCTATAGATGCTCGGTCTGCATGTACCACATTAATATGAATGATGTAGTTAGCAGTGGCAGCACATCAGTACCTAATTCCTGGAAATTTTAACAGAATACTGAAGACAGTCCCTAAAGGAACAGCTTAGTGAAACAGTTCTGAAGAAATTATTAAAGAGCAGAGGATGGAAAAGGAAGAATCTTGTTTTATCCTCTGCCACCTACCATATGGACTTGAAAACTTATCTGAAAATGCTTAGCACATTAAAATTCTATAGCCTCCCTGCTACGCAAATGACTACAAACATCGGCAACCCACAAACAATGCATGCACCAACCCAACCCCACTCTATCTAGAAATGGAAAGTGTGATTAATGTCCATTAGTCGAATTTCTCTCCCTTTCCTCTGTGGAATTTTGCATCTGTGTTTCCTGGCCAGTTTAGGAAAAAACATCCACACATTTTGCATTGATTTTCCTACATGGGTTATCTATGTCCTCTGCTCACTAATTCACAGCAGTGCCAACCAACACACAAAAAGCAATCCCTTCGCGAGGCTTCTTTTGTGGTCAGAAATGACTGTGTTCTCTGGGCAAAGAAAGGGCCATTCATTGTGCTGTCAGCAAAGCACTGGTGCTCTTTTAGCATCCTTTGGCTAGTGTTGTGCTGAGCACAGGCACCGTTCATTTATGAACACAACAATAATGCTGACAGTGAGCAAATTCCATTGTTACTGAGGACACACTGCACATTGCAGTCGGGCAAACTGCCAGGAAATCCTGACTAACAGCTTTACATTTATGCTAGGGCATTAATCCCAAAGGATCTTCCAGTTTATATTCATAGAGCCTTCAACACTAAGGGAACCACCTCTATAAGGGATGGGCCAACCAATTAAACAACCAAGGAAAATTAATAGTGTATTGAAATGCTGTGCAGCAGGAACATTTTTTCCCACTTGAATCATCTGAGAACTTGAGCTTCATGGAATTCTTCATCCTATGAAGTTCATACTCCTTCACATTCTCCTACATCAAACTATAAGTAAAAAGATAACGGTGATGAGAATGACTGGAGAGCCATTCATCATGGTGCCCTCCCCCAAATGAAAATGCTATCTGCTCTTGGACTCACATTGATTCCCATAAAGATAGGTGCCTGTGGGGGAAAAAATGTCATGACAGAAGCATCCTTGACATGGACAATATATCTCCTTTGCTGCCAAAGTGCTCTTGAGGCAGGTAGTTCTGGAAAGAGGTTGCTCTTTGCCCTTCATCAGCCAAGACCATCAGAATTGCCACTGGCAAGAAACAAGTCCATTAAGCCTATTTTAATTTTATACTTATTTTAAAACTACTATATGTAACAGTGGGAGTGTCTCCTGAAAAGTGATACAAGAGAGTTACAAAATCAACAAAGAACTTGTTCAACAGAGTTAAATCCTTTTAGGCCTTTTCCACACACAGCACTTACTCCATTTTGAAGGTGTTTTCGATCCCATCATTTACCTTGACATTTGACCGCACACCCCTCCTTAAAACATTGTTTTCTGGCCAGCGATTCTTTTTTTTTTTTTACTTTTTCCATGCACTAGTGAACATTAGGTTCATTAATTTGATTGTCCATTAAAATGGTGGGGGAGGGGGACATATGAAAACAGGAAACGTTAAGAGGAGAGGGTGAGAGGAGTGAGGTTGGAGACCAAAAAAAATGGCAGAGCAAGCACTGAAGGGGAGGTTTGGCATCCACACAGAGGGCAAGGAAAATGGCGGGAAAGAACATTTCAGTATGATTGCACTGTGAGGGAAGCTGGCTCAGAAACGAGAAACAGCACTGTAAAAGTGCTTTCAGAAACAAATGAGAAAAAGATGGCTGAAAATGTTTTCACAACCAAATTGGAGGAGGGGAGAGAACCTCTACAGAAGTAACATTTCATTTGGAGGCTGGGAATGATGTAAATGGCTTGCACAGAAAAGGTCTTCCAATTAATTGATTAAACCGCAAATGCATGCCCTTAATTATTTCCCCCCAAAATCAGCATAGGTTAGAAGTACTAATTCTAACTGGATCATACCCTTTCTGTTTCCTGTCTTTCAAGGTCAACTTGGCAGTCACACTCAAAGGGAATTCATGGAAGAATTTTTGTTGCAGACATTTTTTTAAAAAACCCTATTCATTTACACTTTTTTAATTATAATTTAGCAAAAGAAGTTGTGACTGGGGAACTGGTCCAGACAAAATCAACTGTGGCATAAATCTACTTACATTGTTAATGTTGTTAAATTAGTTCAACAAAATTCAAGCTCTCAAGTGGATACATATTTGTGAAAAAAGAATGGCTTGTAGCAAGTTCACAGGACCTGGCTGGTTCATAATGCAGTTAAACTAAATCCTAATTAAACTACTTCCTAATCTCAACTAAGTGGCTCGAAACTAGTACTCAATTACATTCAAATTCATATGTTTAAATAAAGCAAATTAGAAAGATTTGGCACTCTTTAAATTACCATAACAATTTGATTCCTGTTTTAATTTGAACACAGAGGAAGACTCCAACTGGGACATCACCAGGGCAGGTGGACCCAAATTGCCATCACTACTGCGACCCAAAATCATGTGGTAATTCAACATATTGGCCACGACACAACAATTAGGCACAGTTAAACCCTGATGAACTGAATAAGGGTTAAATGTTCCCAATGCCAAATGCACTCATTCCAAATCACCTGAGCATTTTATAATGAAGGAGTCTAAAGCACAATCACCAGTCAACTCAAATATCCAACGTATGCTTTAAAAACTGCTTTTTATGTGCTTGAAATCTAATACATGAACATATGAAAAATGCCATTGTGAATGCTGACACATGTAAATGCTGACAGGAGGAGAGTTGCTGAAAAAAAGCTTGAACTGTCATGTGTGAATTCAGTACAAATACAGAAGCAGAAATGGTTGAACTGCATGGTCATGGAGCACAAGATTTTAAAAAATCACCCCCAGGATGCATCGTGTTGCCTTCCTTTGATATGCCAGTACAGTTCTACCACCTATCCCCAAATGCTGAAGAAATTATTCATCTGAACACTGGAAAGTGCTGCCTCGTTCACTGGACAAGTAATCAAGCAACTGCCAATCAAAATCTAGAAAGGGAATGCTGTCAGCTTATAAGATTCTCATTTCACCCATGACATCAAGTCACTCCAAGATTTTGAATGTGTCTTGTTAGTCTCCGAGTACATATCCTGCAATTTAAGAACATGAACAAGGTGAGGAATCAGCACAGCAAAGTCCTTGTAGGAGTATTTACTCAGCACAGAAAAGGATCCATTGAATACTTACTGTGAAGGGTCTTTCTACTGTAGGTAAGGGGGACATCTCAGATGGGTGTCTTCTCCACCAATAGCAAGGAGGCAGGAAGTCATCATTAACTTTTAGCCGTGTCACTTCCCGTTTGAAGGTCCAAGGCAGTTTTTGTTCAGTATCCTTATGACCTAGCAGTCTCGAACACAAGTTTTTGAAGTGACCGGCCCTTAACTTTAACAGAAAACATACATAACTGAGGCTCAGAGGAACACCAAGCGCATTCACGCAATAATGTGAAAAAACTATATACAAGTCATCGGGAAACTCAGGACCAGGGGGGGTCGAGATGTCCCCCTTACCTACAGTAGAAAGACCCTTCACAGTAAGTATTCAATGGATCCTTCTACTGTAGGTGGGGGACATCTCAGATGGGACCTCTCCAAGCAGTGTCCCCAAGTAGGGAGGGGTCCAACTATTCCCCGATGATGTGCTCCAGCACCCTGCGGCCAAATGCTGTCTCCGCAGAAGCTATGGAGTTCATCTTGTAGTGTCTGACAAAGGATGAGATAGAGGACCAGGTGGCTGCTTTGCAGATTTGCTCTACTGATGCCCGGTTGCGTAATGCTGCGTTGGTTGCCGCGCTGCGAATAGAATGTGCGGTAATACCCGGTGGTATTGGCAGGGCCGCAGCTTTGTAGGCTTCAATGATTGTAGCCTTCAGGGTGGTGCTTATGGCTGCAGTCGACATAGTCACCCCCAAGTTAGGAGGGTTAACATTGATCAACAGGCTCTCAGTTTTGCGAATGTTTTCGGTTCTGATTATGAACGCTTTTAAGGCCCTGCGAACATCTAGTGTGTGCCAAGCCCTCTCTTTGGGGTGAGAGGGGTTGGGCATGAAGTTTGGTACCACGATCTCCTGTTGGAGGTGGAATTTTGAGCATACTTTAGGGATAAATGTAGGGTCCATGCATAGAATCACTCTGTCTTTGTAGAATGAGCACAGTTTTGCGTTAGTAGATAATGCCCGAAGCTCTGATACTCTGCGCGCTGATGTGATTGCGTGGAGGAATAGGGTCTTCATCCTTACCCTTCGCAGTGGTATCGTTTGAATGGGTTCAAAAGGATGTCTCGTTAACGCTGTCAGGACAGCGTGCAGGCGCCAGGAGGGAAACCTATGTAGAACTGGAGGTTGCGACAGTTTAACTCCCCTGAGGAAGTTCGTCACATCCAGGTGGCCCGCTATGGATGTGCCGTTTATTGATTGGCATACTGTAGATAAGGCCGATATTTGCCTTTTCAGCGTGGCGCAGCGGAGTCCCTTGTCGAACCCCTGTTGGAGGAAATCTAATATGTTGCCTATGGAAGGGGCTTCTGGGTCTAGGTCTTGGCTCTGACACCATTTGACGAATGTCCTCCATGAGGCATTATATATATTGACTGTTGACCGTTTTCTTGCTGCTAAAATGGTGTTAGTGACTTTCGTAGAGTAGCCTCTCTGCCTCAGTTGTCACCGCTCACAAGCCACACGGTCAATCTGAGCCAGCCTGGGTCTGGGTGAGCTATGGGACCCTGGGTTAGGAGGTCCAGGGTTATTGGTAGAGGCATGGGCTGGCGAGTGGACATCTCTAGGAATGTGGAGTACCACGGTCGTCTGGGCCATTTTGGAGCTATGAGGATGACTCGGGCTCTTTCCCTTCGTATTTTTTGTAGTAGGCGTGGTATCATTGGTGTCGGAGGAAATGCATAAAGAAGTTGTTGGGGCCAGGGGGCTGTGATGGCATCCACTTGTATCGCTTTCTGATGGTAATATCTGGACATGAAGTCGGGCAGTTGTTTGTTCTTTGCCGTAGCGAACAAGTCTATCTTGGGCTGCCCGAACTGTTGGCATATGTCCCTGAATACCTCCGGGTTGAGTTTCCATTCGCTTTCCTGGATTTGTTGCCTGCTTAACCAATCTGCTTTTTCGTTCTTTATCCCGCGGATATATTGCGCTTCTATTGAGAGGAGGTGCATTTCTGACCAGTTGAGCACTTTCAGGGCTTTCTTGTATAGGGGCTGGGACTCCGAATCCCTACTGGGGTGGGAGGAACTGGTCTGGGAGCCGCCGCTCGTGGCCGCGCCCTGGTAAGGCGTCGAGCTCCCTGGCAGCTTTTTCTTTGATTTTTTGGGCGCCGGAGGTCCCTCCGTACGTCCTGCTGCCTTGCCGGTAATTTTCGCTGGGGCTGGCTGTTCGGTCTGGGAGGGGTCTGCGGCGTGCTTATGCCCCCCTCTAGCTGCCCGCGTCCCTTCCGCCGTTGACTTCGCGAAGGCTTCCCGAGGGGGAGTGAAGGATCCCGACGCCATTTTGCGCCTTGCGCATCCGTTAGCGAAAAAGGCGGGAAGCAGTCTTGCCTCGCACTGTTTGCACTTTCTCGTCTGACTTGGAGCGATTTTCCGGTCGAGATTGATTGTATTTGGGTCTAAGCGTGGTTGTTTAGTCAGTCTGGCACACAACACACACACACCGGTTAGCTACCTCGGAGTCTCTCACAAACACAAGCACTCCCTGCTAGGCAGGAAAAAATACTGAACAAAAACTGCCTTGGACCTTCAAACGGGAAGTGACACGGCTAAAAGTTAATGATGACTTCCTGCCTCCTTGCTATTGGTGGAGAAGACACCCATCTGAGATGTCCCCCACCTACAGTAGAAAGGAAATGCCCAACTGTGTGAACGCAGATGTTAGGCAAGGAACTATTTCAGAATATTTTAAATTGGTCAGAATTGTTGTACCAAGGAACCAAAGCAAGCCATTCCCTATGTTCAAGATAGAACTGGACTTTCCAATAGAAAACATCTGCATCTTGGAGATGCTGCTAGCTCTGATTAACAGAAGGATCTACAATTGTAGCCCACAAGGTTGATAGCTACTGACCAGCAACCAGAGGGAGAAGGAAAAGCAAGGAAAAGCAAGGACAGGGGAGAAACCAGAAACAACACCACAGAGTTTTCCCAGAGCCTTGCATTACAGAGCCTTGCAGAGTTTTCCTAGAGCCTTGCATTACACAAACAATATGACTTTACTTCCGGGTATTTGTCAGAAGTGACATTGTACAATTTGCACAGAACTGGTTTTGAAAACATTTTTCCACCACTGGCCTCAGTGGGCTGGCAGGCAATGGATAGGGAGGCCAACAGTTCTCCGCACTGGTGCAAAAAAACCTACAAGTGGTCTTAAACCTACTGCGCTTCTTCCAGAACAATAGGCTTCATGGCAAATTTGAAATTGAGATTCTCCAGTTCTAGTTTGACACTTTTCTATAACACACTTTGCTGCTTGTTCTTTTTGTTTTAATCAGCACTGACTCCTGTTCATGCTCTTCTAAAAAGAAAATATACTTCCATCACCTTAAAAACTTTGGTTAGTAAACAGGCTATATAAATCACTTGAAAATGAGTTGAATAACTTGAGAAGTTTTTGACTTTCCAGAAGTTTACAAACACCTCTATTTGGGCAAGTAGCAACACTGGATAATTTATCTTGACACATTACTGGTAGAGATTTGAGGAGCAAAAGCAAGGCAACCCTGTTTTAAGTGTTATGGCCACAAATTTCCATGGAAGAGTCACAGGTTGTTTTGTTGCCTAAATTTAAACCATCAAAACAGTCAGGGAATGTCAAAATTCAACAGCCAATTCGTTGTCAAAACAAATATTAGATTATCTGGCTACAAAACTGAAGTTAAAGCTGATTCTTAAATTGGTACTATTTTCCTTTATGAGAATACAGAGAACACACTAATTTCCCTAAAAGTATCACCTGGAGCCAAGAAACTTGTACAGATCATTCCTAGCACTGCCATTAAAAAGAAAAATGGAACTGCAACCCTTAGGATGAATTATCATTTTCAAAGTGATACTGATGCATTAACTGTCTGTCAGCTGATGGAGGCTTTCTGCATAGGGGAAAAATAGAAACCACTTCCTGTCTTCTGAAGAAGGCTACATTAGAAATATGGGAGGAAAATACTTCATCCCCTTTTGAATGGCAAGCTCATGTCTACAAAATATGGCTTCCCTTCCTTTACGTACCACTATGATGAATGCCAAAGCTGTGGTATATCTGCAATGTCATATTCAGATAGGATGAGAAGCCATGGCTTGTTTAAGCCATGGTCTACACCAGGGGTCTTCAAACTATGGCCCTCCAGATGTTCATAGACTACAATTCCCATGAGCCCTACCACTTGGCCATGCTGGCAGGGGCTGATGGGAATTGTAGTCCATGAACATCTGGAGGGCCATAGTTTGAAGGGGCAGTGCTAATCAACAATTAATGTCAATTGTGATTACCAAAATTGGTTACAAATCCTACTTTGAAATCCTGGGATAGTGTCCATGAAATCCCAGTTGAAGAAGAAGAATTTGGATTTATACTCCACTTTTCTCTCCTGTAAAGAGTCTGTAAGTCTCAAAGCAGCTTACAAATTCCTTCCCGTCCTCTCCCCACAGCAGACACTTTGTGAGGTTGGTTGGGCTGAGAGGGTTCTGGGAGAACTCTCAGACTAGTCCAAGGTTACCGAAAAGGCTTCATGTGTAGGAGAGCGGAAAGAATCCAGTTCACCAGGTAAGAGTTCTCTGGGGAATCAAACCTGGTTCTCCAGATTAGAGTCTGCTGGGGAATCAAACCTGGTTCTCCAGATTAGAGTATGCTGCTCTTAACCACTGCACCATGCTGGCTGGACAATTTACATTCAGATTTCACAATGAATTAGAGTTCGATCAAACCCCACTTCGTTGCAGAATTTGAACACATTTTCAGCTGTACCATATCAACTCTCAGAGATCATTCCAGTCATTTTGAGATACTATTCAGCTGCCCCTCTAAAATGAGAAAACCAAAAGCAGGCTGAGAGAGGAAATTACTTCCATGGGGAGATGGGATCATAAAACATGAATGGCATGCTGTGATACCTTGTATGTTGTCAAAATGTTGCACATATATTGTTAACATGCACAGGGGCGAATCTAGGCAAACTGGAGCCCGGGGACAAAATCTGAGTTTGGTGCCCCCCCCACCCCCACCCCAGGTATGGACGACCACCCTCCCCCACAACGACCAAACAATGATTTTTTGCACCAGCTCACAAAACACCTCCCACCACCAGCAAAACATACATGGCTTTCTCCCCACCAACTCTTTCCTAATTGTGGTGTCCCTCACACACCAACTCCTGTGGAGGTAGGCTGCTAGCTCTGAGAAACAGCTCCAAGCCAGTTTAAAGGGAATTAAGTTCTAGCATGTAAATCTCTCTGCACAGAAGTCACCCCCCATCTGAAGTTAGTTTACCAAGCAAATATCAGCATCATCTCTCACAAATCACCTCCTACCCCCCAGCAAAACAGGGCATGCCTCTCTCCACACCACTTTCCTAATTGTGTCCTCACACCAACCCTGTGAGGTAGGCTGCTAGCCTGAGAAACAGCTCCAAGCCAGTGCAAGTGGGAATTAAGTTCCCTAAGGATGTAAAATCTCTCACAGAAGTCACCCCCCCCCCATCTGAAGGTTTACTGGTCCAAGCAAACACTCGCAGCATCATCTTCAGTCTTCTGCTGCTGCTTCTGGAGCTCCCTGCTCAGCTTGCCTTTTCCTGTGCCTGCCTGGGCGCTGGGGAGAAGGCTTCTGAGAATTGCCACACTTAATTTAAGGCGAATAAGGGACGCTGGGTTAGAGGGAGGGGAGGCGGAGCTCCCCAGTCCTGCTCCTGGGAGCCCAGTGGGACTTCTCCCCCGCCCCCTGGACACTCCAGGCCACCGTACAGAGTGGGCGGGGCTACGACAAGCACTGGGAGCAGTCAGCTGCTTCAGTGCCTGCTTTCTAGGGCTTGCTCAATCCCTCCCTGTGTAGGAGGATGTTTTGGTGCCCCCCACGTGACCTCAATTGATGCGCCCGGGGACAAGGGGTACCCCATGTCCCTAGGCAGGAACGCCAGTGAACATGCACTAAGAGTAACCATAAACCACAAAAAAAATTGTCAGAAGTGCAAGTTGCTGAGCTCTCTACTTAAAAGATGAAGGAAGTTCACATGGTAAATGTGAAGTGTACATACATTCAATTGAATCAACGTATGTACATATGATATGGGGAAAACATAAAGCTGAACTAAAATATGAAGAGACTTGTGGGTTAAATAAAGAATACCAGGACTTGATGGGTTAGGACTAGCTGTGTCACCATAACATTCTAAATTTTAAGGAAAACAGCCAGAAGACAGTCAGCTACCAACAGTATATCAAAAGAACAAAACAGGAAGATCAGAAGAGACGTTGGAGGTCTGTGGTTAGATATCCCATTTCTTTAAATTTATTTTCAAACCAGAGTTGAACTTTGACAAAATAACCCGCCAGGGTCCACTAGGAACAAATTTCAGATACTGAGAGGGACAAACAGGATTTGGAGGATAACACCAGAAGTGAAATAGTCAAACCCCTCCTCCACTGTTGCTGTGATTCTGACCCAATCCTGAGATTCCCACTGCTGTTTTCAGAGAAATTTTAAAAAGAGAGGAGATTCTCCAGACTCTCATCAGATATGACACTCAAGTGTACCCCTTTAGGGCAAAAGGGAATCAGTCTTCCATAACGTCAGAGTGGCAGCAGTGTGTGTGTGGGAAGGATGTAGGAGGCAAAACAAACTAGGGGAAAGGCATTTTTAAAAATCTGCAGCAAAGGACAAGATATGGAAGAGAAACAGCAGCTGTTGAATGAAGCATTTGGGAACTGGCATGATACAACTTGATGGGACAACAGAAATCTCAACATCTATATGAAGCACAGAGGAAAATATGCATTTGGTGGGGAGTGGAAAAAACAGGACAGATGGAGAATGGAGATAGCCAGGTTATTCTGAAGCACAGTGAGGCTACGCTTGTTTTCTAATGGCTCTAATTACAGAATCAGCATCCAAGGAGGCAAGAGAGGCAGGGATAGCTGAATCAGACAGCTTCCAGTGACGCGGCAATCTACTAGCCTATCACACAAACAAGCTGTCTGGGAAAAAATAAGTTCTGACAGATGCAATTTTATTCTCAGGCTAGAGCCATCTGACCTCTTGACTGCTGTCTGCAATCAGAACACTCAGGGGAGAATGAGTTTTTTTCTTAAACATAAAGAAGCAAAAAAAGTTGTCTGGTATGTGGTGCATTACTGTCAAACATGGCACGATCGCTGCAGAAGTATCCTGGCTCAGAGAGTCAGACGCACTGTTCCAGGATGGCTCCTTGTGAGATAGGCCAACTGAGGGGGTTACAACAGGCCCTGGTGACCATTTCTGTTACAACTGACTACTGGAATACTTATGAAAACCTCCTTGGAAAATTCTGGCAGGTTTCATTTCCATAATATCAGCCTCTTGGATGGTGGAGCTGTAGGTTTAATTCCTCCTTGCTGCTCTTATCTGGCTCTCTCTCTATTCCAACCTGCTTTCTGCCACACTGTCCATCTGCCAGACTTATTTCACCTACTACACCTGCCGATCAGTCTTTGAAAGCTGTAATTGGGCGCATCTGACTGTTCCTCTGAGTGCTCTTGGCACGGCTACCCAAAGTTCGTTATTTCTTTCTGCAAAGGTGGTTGGACTTGCCATGGACCCCATTCCTGGGGCTAGCTCCAGCATGTGGCACAGGGTCCAAGCTCCAGCAGCATAACCCTCTTCTGACTGTGAGCAAATCACGTTCTCAGCTTCCCATCTGTAAAACAGAGATAGGTTTCTGCTCTCTCCCAGGGCTGTCGGGCAGGCACACATACTGCAGGCAGCAAAGAATTTCGCAAATTCAAATGAAAGACAAAAAGACAAACAAAAATGTTCGTTAACAAAAATGATCATTCTAACCAGGCACATCATCTGCCTTCCAAAAGGCCCGCAGATTTCCTCTGAACAAAAGCCATCTGCTGCCTTAGCCCAGTCTCTGTACTGTGCCACCCATAGCAGGTTGGCACATCTCTATGCCACACCAGGCTTTCAGTAAATTAAGCCTGTTGTTTGAAGACAGTTATAACCTAAAATGGTGCTTTTGCTCAGTATCTATTAGTGACACAGCACTCCTGAATACATCCCACAATAGTCCTCTCTCAGAGGTTGGCAGCAGATGCCCTCCCACCTGTTCCTTGAAAAATGTCACATTTAAGTGGATTGGCTTATCTCCACAGGGATTCTGGAAAGGTATCTGGATTCTCATTCTTCATCCATAGCATAAAATGCAGGTATGGAAGCGTCTGCAGCAATAAAGCCTTCTCAATCACATCTTTCCAATTAGCAATGCTGTCCAATGAAAAGACCTGGGTGGAAGTGGTGGCATTAAGGAAAGGAGGCATTTGAGGACCAGCCTTGATGAACAGCAGCTCCACAGGAGGCACCACCCACACATCAGTTCTTTCTACACTGTGGGAAATGGACAGGCAATGGACAGGCAATCTCTCCCCTGGCAATACTGATAGGGCTGAAAAAAAGTTTTGCTGTGTCCTTGCAATCATAACCTATGCATGAGCCCATTGTCTGTATTCTCAGCACTTTCTGATGACTCAGAAGATTTGTTAACAAAGGCAGCAGCCCCCTCCTGGCCTACGTGGAGTCCATCTCAATATCAAAATTCTTTGGAGGAGTCTGGGCTAAAATTAAATTTCAGTTTACATTTAAAATGCTGCAGAAAGCAGTCCCTGGATCACAGTGGGGACAGACTTCAATCAACCTGCAGCAGGCAGTCCATAGACTGCCAAGTACTTCACTCTCAGGACTGAACAGATAATTTAAAGGTTTCTGCCACTCCGGGAGCTGAAAATCTTAACTTCCTGAACTGTTCATCACTTACCTGCTCGTCTAATCCCATTACTGCACATAACAAATACCATTTGGTTAACCCAGTATTACCCGAGCTCTCAATGCCCAGGATTTGAGAGGGAAAGGCCTAGATTATATATTGAGGTACACTTAGTTCTTAATTATATTTATATGATTTATTATGCTTAAAGGTAACATTCTCCATTATGGAACTCAATGCTTCATGAAAAGCATCCCAAAGAACTCTCCTTCTGGGGCACTAACCAGATCCCAAGAAAGCAGGAGGAAAAGGAAGTCATTACAGCATCTAAACAGTTCCCATGGAAGAGCCTGATGCCACAATAAATGGAACCACCACCACCCCACACACACACGTACACGTGATGTCTTTTTTTAAAGCTGGAGAAAGATCACTTCATCTGCATACTATGTGAAAACAAGAGTGAAGAAGTCATGCAGATTAAACACCAAGTGTGAAGCCTGCCATAGACACAATGGCAGCTGTCTTGTGTCACCTTGTCACTTTGACAACCACTAGGATAGTCCATTTAGCCAGCATGGCATAGTGGTTAAGAGCAGGTAGACTCTAATCTGGAGAACCAGGTTAGATTCCCCTCTCCTCCTCCTGAGCAGTGGAGTCTTATCTGGTGCACCATATTTGTCTCCCCATTCTTACATTCCAGCTGGGTGGCCTTGGGCTAATCAAGTTCTTACCTTACAATGTGTCTGTTGTGGGGAGAGGAAGGGAAAATGAGTTTGTAAGCCCCTTTGAGTCTCTTTACACATGTTCTCCAGTTTTACTTTCTGTAACAAAATTTCACCCCCTTACATGCTAAAGGACACACACTCACAAAGGGAGCTAAGATAGTTGGAAGGTCTGCCTTTTGCACATGTTCGGAGGCAGCCTTACCAGGGTTTTCAAGGCATCGGTTTACTAACAGGATAGGATTTACATCTTCAGGTGGTGGCAGAAAGAGGAATCACATGTTTTACAGGCAATCAGTCTCACAGTATGCATGTGAGAACACACCGACCAAGGGTGGGAATCTGACCTAAATACAGAGCACTGCACTAGTCCACTTCAGATGCAATAAAGACATGGATCACTGTGGCTGATTCTAACTGAACTAGGAACGAGCACAAATGAAGCACCAGTCAAAGATGGTCAAAACGCTCTGAGCCACCTGGTTTTCTAGGGTGATCACTATGTCAACTTGGCTTTTCAAGGAGAGCATAACCCCCTATTTTAAATGTTGGGTTTTTATTGTCTGAAATGCTTTAATGTTCACCACCTTAGAAACCTGAGTTGGATCAAAAGACAGCGCCAAAATGCTTTTAATAAATAAATATCCTGAAATAGTCACACAAATAGGAAGGGCACGGAGGCTGAAATGAGACCTGGAGCTATAAACAAACAACGTTTGAATTTCAAAAAACAAAACATGCACACCTTTTTTTCCTTTTCAACTGCTTTTCCTGCTATCTTGTGTAAATCTGAATGTACTGGTCAGGAAGGCACATCAAATGAAGGAGGGGACTCGGAACCCTGGATTGAAATCCTAGCAGAGGGACTGTGCTGCTTTCACGTTTGGCCCACAGCCAGTCTGAATATGTAACCTCAGCAACTGATTCAGTGGTGTTTCCCAGCATTCTTTGTTTGGGCTGCCTGAAGCAAAATAATCGAAAACGTTTGAGCAAACAGCTAATACTATATCAGCCTAGCTGGGAGAAAATAAATACACATGCAGAATAACTTTTTTGTTTTTTTCCAATGAAAAGTTATTCCCGTGATGGCTCAGAAAGCAAATATCCCCTCATAAGTTTCTCTGTCCATGGGTCTGGGCTACATAGGTCCTAGAAGCAGTGCTTGTTGCTTAAACACATACCAGTACTCTTGCAACTGCCCTTCACTACTCCTCCCCCTCCCCCCCGCGCTCCATTTCTTGACCCATGCTTCCCACCATGCTTTGCACTTGCAGGAACACAGCTTGCCCAGAAACATTTCACAGGTGTGCACTTTGTCCTCCAGGCTTGGCTGCCAGCCCAGTTCGCCTAATCAAGGCAGCGATGCCAGTCTTGATGCCTGCCTGGTGACGCTACGTGATATGCTGAAATGCTATGAGACAGAAAGGCAGATCTGGCAGGGTAAATGAATGGGAACCAAAGTAGCAAGAGCTAGCTGTAGTGCAACAGATTCTAAGACAGTGGGGCTGAACCTATGGCACGGGTGCCAGAGGTGGCACTCAGAGCCCTCTCTGTGGGCATGTCCAAACAGAGAGCCCCCCCCTCCCCCACATCTAGGCTGGCCTGGGCCGCTGAGCTCGATTATTAGCATTAAACCTAAGACCTAGTTTTGGGGAAGCAGTGTAAGTAACCCAGTTAAGCGCTGTTAAACCCCACTGATTTTCATGCAAAGAACTAAAGCGTGATCCTTTACCTGGGAGTAAGCTCGGTTGCTGGCAATGGGCTTGCTTCTGAGTAAACTCTCCTAGGGTCGTGATTCACCCATTGGAAGAGTTTCATGGTTGCTTCAAAGCAAAGCCACCAACTACCACCAAGCTTACTCCTGAGTAATGCACGCCTCGGAGCCAACCGTTTTTTCTAAACTAAAACCTCAGTATTCAGGTTAAATTGCCGTGTTGGCACTTTGCGATAAATAAGTGGGTTTTGGGTTGCAATTTTTGCACTCAGTCTCGAAAAGGTTCGCCATCACTGTTCTAAGATGACATCCAGCCCCAAAGGGGAACAAGGGCAAATCTGTCGATCACATTTATATATTGCACTTCCTCTAAGGAGCTCAGAACAGCATACCTCTCCCCACCATTTTATTCTCACAACCATTGCAAGTCTGCAACTCCCCCTCCTTTTAACTTAATTTCAGTACAAGTCCTAACTGTAGTCCAATTATAGTGGGTGCATCTGAGTCCCTGGAGAGCTGCTGCCATTCAGAGCAGACAACACTGACCTTGATAGACCAATCATCTGACTCCATTTAAGGCAGCTTCAGGCATATCCTTGCCACGAGGGCTAAAATCCATTTGTACTGCTCAGAAAGAAAATTCTGGTTTTACTTAAGAACATAACAACATAGGAAAGAACCTGCTGGATCAGACCAGAGTCTATCTAGTCCAGAACTCTGCTACTTGCAGTGGCCCACCAGGTGCCTTTGGGAGCTCACGTGCAGGATGTGAAAGCAATGGCCTGCTGCTGCTGCTGCTCCTGAGCACCTGGTCTGCTAAGGCATTTGCAATCTCAGATCAAGGAGGATCAAGACTGGTAGCCATAGATCGACTTCTCCTCCATATATCTGTCCAAACCCTTTTCAAAGCTATCCAGGTTAGTGGCCATCACCACCTCCTGTGGCAGCATATTCCAAACACCAATTACACATTGTATGAAGAAATGTTTCCTTTTATTAGCCCTAATTCTTCCCCGCCCCACAGCATTTTCAATGTATGCCCCCAGTTCTAGTATTGTGAGAAAGAGAGAAAAAATTATCTCTGTTAATATTTTCTACCCCATGCATAATTTTATAGACTTCAATCATATCCCCCCTCAGAAACCTTCTCTCCAAACTAAAGAGTCCCAAATGCTGCAGCCTCTCCTCATAAGGAAGGTGATCCAGTCCCTCAATCATCCTCGTTGCCCTTCTCTGCACTTTTTCTATCTCTTCAATATTCTATTTGAGATGTGGTGACTAGAACTGAACACAGTACTCCAAGTGCGGTCACATCACTGCTTTATACAAGGGCATGGCAATCTTTGCAGTTACTTGTAAGGCTAGCTCTTTCTTCCATCGTCCTAGTGTCCAACATGCATTCCTATATAAAACCCAGCCCAAGAACAAGCATACTAGGCTTCTGAACCCTTGCAAAATTCATAGTGCCAGCTGCAATGCTCCCAGTCTTGCAGATATACTTGCAGGGCAGAATGATTAGTCAAATGGCAAGTCCCCAATGAAAAAGTTCAGCAAGGGACTCTTGAATCGCATTGCAAATGTCTTTTGCTTCAAAAATCAGTAAAAAAAATACAAGTTTTTAAAAAGCCTAGAACAGAAGGGAAAACTGGGGGGGAAAGGGTGATTTTGTAATACACGTACAAAGAAAATCACTTGTAAAGAAGCAGGAATAAGGCTTCAAACAGAAAAAGTAGTTACAGAAAAGAGGCTGAAGGAAAGAGAGGAAGAAGCAGGAACAGACCGGGAACCCAATTTACGAGCAGCAGTTCTGAACTAATCATCTGTGTATGGCAAGCAGGAAATTCTGTATGCATATCTGATGAACACAAGCAGATTTGGGTCAGGCCTTGATACTAATGAGTAAAAACAAAAATAACTCACTGAGACGATGTATAAAACCACAATCTGTCTGCCTTGAACTTTCCAGATAGACATTCCAATCTCCACAGCCAAGGAGATGGAGTCTGTTTTTTGTACAGGCTGAGAAAAGGGTTGTGCACCTCTCAGAACTGCCTGCCATCCCACCTTCGCCGCCCCCGCTCGACTGATAGGCTAATACCCAACAAGCAAACAGTGAATCACTAGCCTATACCAGTGCCCCAGTGGGATTATCTGACATCTCAGATAAATTCAAATTAAGCAGGGAACACTTAGTAGCTTCTCCTAGTTTCTGCCACTGTCAATCATGAGCACAAAGACCACGGAGGAACCATCACCTTTCCCCAAACACAATGTTACAACCACTCCTCAAAAGTCAGGGATACCAGATACCAACTGAACAATATCTGTGTTATCAGAGATGAATGACATCTTCCCACCCATTTTCTGACCTCAGGTCTTTGCATTTTTAAACTCTTTTAAGGGTGACAATGACTGGTGGTACTTACCCGTGAAAGATTCTTTTCTGCTGAGTTAAGGAGGACATCTTTGGGTGATTCCCGCCATTTGCCAGGGAGGCAGGAACAAGGCTTTCTTCCAGTTCCTGCCGGGATCCACCTCTTTTACCTCAATCCTGGCACTCTCAATAGCAGTCAAAATAAACAGTTCGCTTATGACTACAGAGAGAGGAGCCGAAAGGTAATGAAAAAGAAAGAGAAGGTCTGTTGTTGCAATGTCTGTGAGAGAGATGACGTGGAAGGGCAAGATGTCCTTCTTAACTCAGAGGACTAAAATGGTACTTACTATGGATAAGTACCAATGGTTGTTTTCCTGCTGAATAGGAGGACATCCCATAATAGTGTCCCTAACATTTAGGTAGGTTATTGTCATCTGCCTCTAGAACATGCTGAAGAACTTTGCGTCCAAAGGCAGCATCCGTCGAGTTTTATGCGTTGATCTTGTAGTGACAAACAAAAGTTGAGACTGAGGCGTTCCAGATTTCTTTGACGGAGACATTCTTGGCCCTCAATGCATTGGTCGCTGAGCTACACACCAAATCAGCTGTAATTCCGTCAGGAGGAGCCAACTTCATTGTCCTGTAGGACTCCACTATGCAGT
The DNA here is from genome assembly GCF_021028975.2 of Sphaerodactylus townsendi. Taxonomy (NCBI): domain Eukaryota; kingdom Metazoa; phylum Chordata; class Lepidosauria; order Squamata; family Sphaerodactylidae; genus Sphaerodactylus; species Sphaerodactylus townsendi. The sequence continues at coordinate 104,520,593 of NC_059429.1, forward strand.
GCTTAAGACACCTACTGATGATATTGGTCGATATCTTTTGCCCTAAGTTGGGAGGAGAGACTGTGTTACTATACCACCCTGGCATAGCCAGGGGAGTGCTTGTTTACAGGTATCCCTGCCTGTGTGCCAGGCTAAAGGGTGATGCTGGCATTGCAGAGATGGGGAGCCCATTCTCAGGCAACAGCCAGGTCTACCTACAAGAAACTTCCAGGATTTTTTTCCCTTTTTGTTCATTCTGTTCTCATGCTCTCAGCTTGCTTGCCATAGCAGCACTTTTTCAGCTCCATAGCCAAATCAGAATATGTTCTCAACACGATACAATAGCCCTGCTGAATGGATACTAATTTCCAGCCACAAGAGGACCTCTGACAACATTGCCTCCCCTGATTATCTTAACTCAGATACTCCCTTCTATAACTAATTTCTCCTGACCACCTTACAATGCCCTCTATTGTTTCTCAAACAATCCATCCAGACACCTCCCAGAGTATGAAGTATGAAGATGGGAACAGTTCTCAGGACCACCTTGTCCTTGCGGAAAACAGAGGTTACAGTTGATAGATAGTACCTTGAGTTTAGCAACTCTGTGAGTAGCAATGATTGCTAACAGAAAAATATTCTACATGAGAAGGAATTTTAGGTAGATGTCTGCAATGGGCTCAAAAGGCAGCAATGTGAGAGCATTTAGGATGGTATGGAGATTCCAGGTAGGAAATTTGTGCATTTGACTTGTGCATTTGTGCCTTGGCCCCTTTTAGGAAATGAATGATAAGAGGATGGTTTGACAATCTGAAACCCTCTAGGGTGGGAACAACTTTGGCAATAGTTGCAATTTGTCTTCTCAAAGATGAAGATCTCATACCATTACCGATGTCTTGTAGGAAGTCTAAGACATTAGGAATAGAGGGCCGAAGAGGATCTGTTTTCTTCCTTCTGCATCAACATACAAAATATTCCATGTGGCATTGTAAATGCAGTTGGAAGAAGGCCATCTTGCCACCTGGGTGGTGTGCGTGATATCCTGGATGAGTCCCTATCTCATGAGTATTTTGTGCTCAATCACCAGGCAGTTAAATGCAAATGTTCCAAGTCTGGGTGCCAAACTGGACCTTGTCAGAGCAAATCCGGAAGATGGAGAAGGGCCAAAAGAAGTTGTCCAATGGTGGAGTACCATGGACGATGTGGCCAGTGTGGAGATACCAGCATAATCTCTGCTCTTTGTTCCTGGATCTTCCAGAGCAGTTTGGGCTGTCCTGGGATTGATGGAAAAGCATACAACAGACCTGGGGACCAGTTGATTGCCAGAGCATCTGTTGCTTCCACCTTCAAACAGCAGTAACAAGAGACAAATCATTTGAGTTGATTGTTCTCTCAGGTGGCAAGTAGGTCCACTACAAGTCTTCCTAGTTTGGTCATGGCCAAGGAGAAAATCTCTGTCTTCAGCTGCCACTCACCCTGTTGTATAAGATGCCAGATTAACCAGTCCTCTTGCAAGTTGTGTTCTGCTGAGATGAACAATAGGTTCCTCTTGGCCCATGTCAACAGGAGGTGGGCCTCCCTGTGGAGGAAAGAAGATCTCAATTCTCCTTGTTTGTTTATGTATGCCTTGGCTATGATGTTGTCGGTTTGGACCAAGACACTGTACTGAAGAATCTGATCTTGGAAGTGAGTCAGTGTCAGATGGTGCACAGCTGCAGTAGATTTTTGGTGGACATGTTTCCCCCTGTGGCCAGGTGCCCTGCACTGTCCAAGGTGGCTCCTTAGACAGGCTGGAATCAGTGATCAACTGTTTTCTGGAGGGTATAAGATAGCATTTGTCCTCCATCACATTCTTGGAGAGGCCCACCAGGCTAGGCTGACTTTGACCTGTCTTGGTACTATTATTGATATGTCTCTTTTGTTGGAGATCTGCCATTGGTGGGGTTGGAGAAGATGTTGGAGTTTCCTGGAGTAGAAATTACCTCATTGTATTGCATCCACGCAAGATATGAGTAGCCCCATCAGACTGGACAGGGACAAGATAGAAGGGTACATGCTAAGGATCACAGAGGAGGTCATTTCTCTGATTTACTGCGCCTTCTTCTGAGGAACAAACAGATAGGAACAAACACCACTTCAGGACATAAACTAGCTGCATGTCCTCTTCCATGAAATCTGACTGATCTGACATTCTCCACTCATTCCCTCTCCTGGTCTTCAGAACGGCAGAAGAGTGAGGGTAGAGTTAGGTTTAAAGAAGATGGTAGGGAAAGATGAGAAAGAGGAACAGGGAAGGAAAAGAAAGATCAGTAAAGAGGAAAGACAGAGCTGGGGTTTTTTTTTTCAGACAGCACAGACAGGTAATGTCTGTTCTCCCTAAAGGCAGTGAAAGAACTGAGGCAAAAGGGCAGATCCCACATGAAACAGGAAAAAGAAAAGTCTTTTTCCTGCCTCTCTAGCGAGTGGCAGGAATCACCTGAAGATATCCACCTACTCAACGAACAATCCCTGTGGTAGTAGTATAAAAATTTGGCTGCCTGGAAAGATCAGTTCCAAAATGAAAGGAAAACCTGCAAGGTTATCAACCCTTCCTAAAGGAATGAATCATCATATTAACTTGGATTTCTATGATTTTAAAACCTAATTTGCAAAGCTGTGCCCTCCCCCACTTCTCCACTGACTCCCCTTAAGATAAAACTACTCAGATTAATCCCTTGTTAACTCAGTTTTCTCTCCTTCCTGCCTCTGGCTAGCTTGCAGTGTCCATGATTGTTCCTAATCCCCAATTGGCAGATCAAGTGGGTAGTTTTGAAAAAAAAATTTTTAGAGAATTCACAAAAGAGCAATGACATCATTTTTTGGTTCAAGGTAAGATCTGACATCATGGCAATAGTATACTGCCTATCTCCTCTTCCCAGTTTTTCCTAATGTTCTTGCAAACACAACAATAGAATGAAGAAATCTTGCAATCTCAGTAATGACTTTGTTTCCACTGAAGCCAGTATAGCAGTGGGAATATTTGCCCTAGTTCCCAGTCTCTCCTCTCCTGGTTTGCTTATAATTTGAGGCCTTGTAAACAACTGTGAAAGACTGTACAGCAGAGGTGTCAAACAGGGGCAGCATCCAGACCCTTGAGAGGGCTTATCAAACCGTTTTTTTTTGAGCCAGTTGAAAACTCAACACATACCGGTCATCACGATCAAAAGCTCGATCTGGGCCGGCAAACCCGCTGAGAGCTCACTAGCTAAGGCAGCTACTCCCTGCCCCTAAGCCCACCCGACCAAGTCACGATTACCTCATACCCAACCCTTGTAACAAATGAGTTTGACAACCCTGCTGTAGAGGAACATAACAAAGAAGGTGCTTCAGTAGGTAAAATTGCACCAGTGAAGTTGCTTTTTCTGAGAAGTCGGGCAGAACACCGACCCACTGGGATTCTATGAACATACAGAGAGAGCTAGGGCCCTTCCGCATTGTCGGAGTCGACCTTAGATTGACTTGAGTCCAACCTGAGTCCTCCGCACAGACGTAGCGTCGGACTCGTGTCTGACTCGACTCACCTCCCTCTCGCCATTGAATTTCTCGACTCTACTGGGGAGTTGAGTCGACTGGCGGACTCGGGTTGCACTCGAGCCGAAGCCGACGGAGTGCGGAATCTCCGTCACTCGACTCTGCCATGTAGCCAATCACAACTAAGTATTTCGCCCATGCGCAGAAGGGGAGACTCGTGGCGGCGCGAAAAGCTTTGGGCATGCGCAGAACGGGGGACACAGCAACCAATTGGAACGCAGCACAGGGAGGTGGTCCCGCCCTACTGAAAGCTCGTTCCGGAGACACGAAGTCAGTTCGTTGTAAAGTGAGGAACGGAAATTCGGAGTTGAGGTGTCGACCCGGCCGACACATGTTAAAACCGAGTCGCCTCATGTGTCCGGAAGGGGCCCTAGAGAGACAGAGAGAAGGATGGGCTGGGCTGTTCTACATCTGATCCTCTCTGGCATTTTGTTTGTTTTTAAACAACAAGTGAGCACTGAGATCGCAGGTTGTACCGGATACATGCACAACTACTTGTACACACAAACATTTAGGTGTTTGCATTCCATAGGAACCTGCTAGAAGCCAAATAGCTTTGCAAAACCGGGGGGAAAGTGTGGATTCCAACAGGATATGAAATGCTGGGTTGCACAGCTGAGCGTAAACAAGTTCATCGTCATGTCTTCAGTGCAGTCCCGCATGGGGACTGCACAGGAGCAGGCAAGCCATGGAGAACTGATTAGAAGACTTCCAAAACCATCAGACTGCTTGGAGTGCTTTTCCTCCTTTGCCCATCCAGAGCCAAGGGCAGGCTGGTTTCTCATTCAAATGGTCACATGAAGGGGTGGGGAGAGTTCTCCTCCCTCAGTTCTCTCTTCACTGGTTTGGAGAGAAACCAGGCTTTAGCTGAGCACATCATTTTACCTCACAGTTTCTTCATCATCTTCACTGACATGGTGCTATTTAAGAAATGTTAGAAGTGTGGAATGAAGATGGCTCAAAATTATGAACATCTTTTCTGCCTCAGTGAGACACATTTCTGAGATATGCCCTTCTTGCTGTTTTCAAAGCCAGATATGAATGGGCTTCAGGACTTAAGGCCGCACTGTGGGAAAAGTCTTTCACTTGAGTGGATATTCCCAAGGATAAATCCTTACAGAATGCTTGTACATCTTAGATCTCTTCAGTCCATATGGTTCTGTCTGGACCAACTCCAGACTTGGCTCTGGTGGCCAAACAGGCAACTTCTGAGCTCCTGGTTAAAAACATCAAAAAGGTTAAAAATACCATTCAGCTAAGCTTTTGTCTCCTCAATGCAAAGACTCATTGCCAACACGCTCACAGTCTGACTCTCTGGTTTATCTCTTCTCAATGCTGACTGCCATCATCTCCTTGACACTAAAGCTCACTGGCACGTTCTCAATGTTCTTCTCCAGTTCATCAAATGAAGGTCTCTTATCCCTTGTCAACATCAATCACCTTTGTTTACTCAACATTGGGATTATCCAGTTCCATGTCAATCACCCCCTCAAAATCATCCATAGAGCTTTCCACTGTCATAGTCATGGTTGGAGTCTGGGAGCTTCTCAATGTGAAAGTTCCCACCTCCTTGAGACAGAACATTGTTATCTCCCATCATGGAGTCTGCTGTTTTTACCAGTCCACAGCTCCTCCACTGTCCAAGGACATTCTCTCCCCTGTTTGACAGACACTCTTCCCCTTTCTCAAGGGATGATGTTTTTGAAGTTCCTCTCCCTCCCTCGGGTTGATGGCTTCCACTACATCAATAGTCTCTCGTGAGAGATTAAACATGAGATGCATGCAAAATTTGTTTCTTGGGAAATTCAGGCCTAATGTGGATTCCTAATGTTGTAAATATTCAATGCCCAGAGCAGTCCTTAGATCCCTGTACTGGTGGGAGTCTTAGGATAATTTTCTTGGAGGTGTCAATCTCAGTACCTTCTTTCATGATTTCACATTTTTTACAGATGTCTCTTTATCAGGTCAAGGAGCTTCCTGCAACTCCTTTTGAATTTGGGGGTCACTGATCAGAACCTGTGTCTAATCTGCACATAAACCTTTTAAAAATCAGAGCAATGAAGTACATTCTTGCATCTCTTTCAGCCACAGTCATGAGAAACATCTGCTCATTGCCACTGACACTACAGCTGCACAATTTTACATCAACAAAGAAAAAGAGATGGAATCCATAACCCCCTGTGCCGGGGTTGCTGGTTGAGGGAATGGGCTGTACAACATAATGTTTCCCTGTCAGCCATCCATGTGGTGGAAGAAAGCAACACTACTGTGCATTTCCTAAGCAGGCAGGTTTCATCAGCACATGAATGGTCCTTCAACCCGCATTATTTGATTCTTGTGTTCAAAGAATGGGGATTCCCTCATATCAACCTGTTTGCCACCAGGGTCAATATGAAATGACCTGTGTTCTGCTGCAGGGCCAGGATAGGCAAGAACTTGTTGGGGGATGCTTTCCAGCTGAACTGGTCAATTATGCTTTCACTCTGGTTCATTAGACCATAACAAAGATTGGTTAATAGGCATCCCCTAGTTGCCAAAGAGGTTTTGGTTTCCCAAACCTCAAGGGGACTTCTGGGTTGAAGATACCTCAAGGGGACTTCTGGGTCTTTCCAACGGAGGGCTATCTTCTAGTGATAGGAACCATTCTTCAGCATGACATCAGCTCCCTACACTTTCAGAACGGTTAATCCACCCCTAAGCATGGACACAGATGGGATCACAGAGGTTTCACTAGAGTCACACAAAACCTCTAAATGTCATCTTATGCTTCCAAGTGGACATGTTTTATCCACTGGGCACAACCTGAGGGTCTATGTCCTGACAACTGTGCTTTATTTGACATTTTTCAATATTTGCAATGGTTGAAAGCCACTATCAAGGTACACCTGGCTGCAATTTCTCTGTTCCATGCCCCTGTTGACATTTTAATAACTATTTAATTGTCTGATTTTATATGTTGAACATCGCTCCGAGCTAATTGTAGTTACGGGGGAATGGGATATACATTAAATAAAATAATTTTTAAAATTAAATGGGTAAAATTACTCTCAACTGTGACTTGGCAGTTAAAATTCTCCCCCACCCCCGCCCAGGGATTGAATACTTTTTATCTGGAACAAACTACTGCAAATAACCACAGAGGCAAGTTTCTTGCTCCCTTTTCCCAGAACATATACTTCAGGCTAGGACGTTTACTGGACAAAGTTACCAGAACACAGGTTCTCTCAAAGATGTAGATTTTCCTTTTCACCTCATAGGCCTTTTATGCACTTGTGGTCTGCCTTGCATTAAGCACATTCTCCCATCGGATTAGACTCTTGATTATGCACTCATTTTGGCCTCTTTGGAAGACAAGCACTCTCAGATAAGAGAAGCTCTGCAGGTTCTGAAACGGGGCAAAGTGCAACTTTTCCTTCCCTTCACAGGGAAGGCAAAGGGAATCGGGATTGGCTATGCTTCCGTCAGGTTTTCCAGCACCTCTCCCCCTTCCCCTGCCTACACAACAGATCTTTTGGCCAGATCCAAAGAGCTGGGGGTGTTTTTCATACTGAATGTCTATCAATAATGCAAGAAACCCGTGAAATTGACATGGTTTCTTCCCTTATTGATAGACCCAAGCCTGCACTACAGAAAAAAGGGGGGTTGCACAGGCACGAAAAGGAAATGGCAGGCACCGCCCTGAGCCTTTTGGGGGAGGGCAGTATATAAATTAAATATACCAATAACCACAGCAGGCAGGCAAAATAGCAGGTCAGATTGGAACAGCTGGGAATACTTTGCAGCAGGAGACTTCCCCTGCAAACAGAAAACTGTGGGAAAACCACACTGTAAAGCAAACAGCCCCACTGCAACCAGGAAGTGCCCACATGCTATAGTCTTTGGTTCTCAGAAACTGCCTGTGTAGATCTGGTGCTTCTGGATTTATTAGGGTGCTTATTTATCACCCAAAAATAACATTTCTTTCTCAAGTCTACCCAAATCCTACTTAAAAGTCAAATAAAAATCTAGGCTAAATTGACACTTTTATCCAGAGTCAAAATTCCCTGAAAAGAGAGAAGTTTTCCTTCTCTCCCCTTTTAAACCGAGGCTTGGTCACCTGTCAGGATGCCACTCTGGGTCTGTGTGTTCTCACATGCATGTTACATATTTGCCTGCACGTAAAAGTGTGTTCCATCTTCACACTACCTCACCATGATATAAAACCCAGCCTCTCATGTAACCAATGCCTTGGAATAGCCTGGTAAGGCTGCCTCTAAGCAAGTACAAAAGGTGGAGATCCAGCATCATGTTGTGGTTAAGAGTGATGGACTCTAATCTAGAGACCAAGGTTTCACTTCCTGCTCCTCCACATGAGCAGTGGACTTTCCCCTGGTGAACTGGATTTGTTTCCTCACTCCTACACATGAAGCCTTCTGGATGACCTTGGGCTAGTCACAATTCTCTCAGAACTCTTTCATCCCCCACCTACTTCACAAAATGCCCGCTGTGGGGAGAGGAAGGGAAGGAGTTTGTGAGCTGCTTTGAGACTCCTTACAAAAGAGAAAAGTGGGGTTTAAATCTAAACTCTTCTTCCCACAGAAGAGAAAAAGCTGGATATAACCACAAAGTCCCTATTATTGAGCAATTACTACAGTTGCCCTGCCTAATTTGTGCTGCCCCAGCATATATGCGCAGTCTTCAGTGTGTGGGTGGGATTGCAGACACAGTTTGCTTTCCTTAACAGAAAGAACTATTACTAAAGATTAAACTAGAACACATAAATAGAAATACTATCATAGTAGGAAAATAAAGATGTAAGGAAATAAAAGGGAAATAGCACTCAACTACAGTTACCAGATGGAGCAAACACATCCCCATACTCCCTGCTATAAGGCTAAGGAGCAGGATGAGGTCCACAGTCACTCCATCTAGGCAAAGTGTTCACAGAGAACAAAAGAAGATTTCACATAAAACTTCTGTCTGCTTAGGTAAAAACCCCCCCCCCCCCCCCCACTCCATACAGAACTAGGAATACTATCCTTCATGGAAGATGCTCAGCTCTCTACCAATGAGGCTCTATGGAATATAGACCTGCAGCCTTCAATCCTTCCACCCCCCTCACCTCATCAACCCCCCCCACATGTAAACATTTTTTTTTGTTTATGAATTTCAGCTATCAGATCCTCTTAGCACGTAGACTGAAATGGTCTGATCTGAACTAATGCCTCGTGGCATTTGTTGGACTCTCCCCCTCTTGGGAAAATAAACAGTTGCCATGAGTTCAGGAACCCCAATCATAACAATCCCTTCCCATCCAGTGGAATTCAATGGGCCCTGACAGGTTGAGGCTATAATCAGAAGGACTGGTTGACAGCCTGGAGGAGAGGTGGGACTTTTGGGGACGATTGTCACAAGAGGACAATGCACGACTTTGCAAATTGGTTTTGAAAACATAGAAAACCAAGTTAAAATGATGATGCATTCCCATAGGAAGACAGGATAACAGTACAGGTTAAACCATAAAGTTCTGGGAGAATCCTAGAGTGCCACACCAGTGAGATGACTTCACTTGAGTTCTAACCATAAGTGGTGTGGAGGTGTCATTGTGACATCTATTTGCTTGTCCCCACCCTCACTTCTCCTGCAAGTTCTCACTGATGGCCCATGCTGCACTGGCTGCACAAGCATGGAACTGCAGGACTGCAGAAATGATAGCAACTCTCCATGTCAATGGTCCTCACTACAGTGGTCCTGTGAAACTTTCAGTGCATTAGATACAGAAAGAGAGCACCTGCATGCTTAGCCAGCCACTGTAGTGTAGAATGTACCTTCTTCAATAAGAAATCACTGCACCAGAAGAAAAGGGAGGTGGCAAAGGGAAGGATAGAAGACTGCGTAAGGATAGGTAGTGATGCCATGCGCTGCTAGTCCAAAAGAGCAGTCAAGCGATGGTCCAGATGCAAGAGTAGCACAAGATGAAAGCAAGAACTAAGTGCAGGTTACACATACAAAAAGGCTGAGGCACTTTCTAGTAGAACTCGCAGTGTATCTCATAAAACTATACACTGCCACATTTCTTTTACAAGAACTACCCAAAGTAGCTATGCTGGTGAAATTCTGTAGTACAGGCGCATGTGTAGTGTTCACAGAGAAAGGTCCCGAGGTCTCACTCAAAGAAATGGCAGGTTTATTAATAAAATAAGGTGCTTGCTCTTCTGTGGTGAGCAAGAAACGCCTCCTGCACTCTCTACTTAACAGGAAGCACAGGAAGGGCCAAGTAAAGCTCTCATTCAGAGTTACTGTGAATGCTTCAGATGATTTCAGGCCCGAATGACTTTTGCGCCTTCTTCAATGAAGCCTCTCTTCTTTCAGTTATTAAAACCAAAAAGAAGTAGGGAGCAGCTGTCAAAAATGTCATCCATTGTGAAAATCTTCAGTACTATTTTGCAAAGGCACAATAGCTTTTATTGGACAAAATGGTCGTTAGAAGAGTAGAATGAACTAAAATAATGAAAGAAAACGTTCACGTTTTTGTACAATGTACACACACCTTCTTCAGTCTTAAATGTTCAATTTTTGGAGTGCTGAAATCACATTGCTTTGTTAATTATGTCTCCTTACTTATCAGTACAAAAAAAATTGCAAATGCTATTAAACTAGAATTGAAAACCAGGGGACCCTGAGGGGCACACCTGTGTTTTATATCTTCTAGGGAAACTCCACAGATAATGTCAGTCCACTCTAGGAATCAACAGAAATTCCATGGCTTTAGCATAGAACTTCTGATGATTCCTAGAGTGGATCAACTTCCTGGTTTTCCCCATTACTGACAATGTCACCATGGCAATTTTTAATTTTTTCTCTTTCTCACTGGATGCCAGAACAGAGATGGCAAATGCGGGCTGAGGGCAGGAAATTTCCACACCACTGTCAGAAACCCAGCATCCCTATACTGAACAGATTTCAACTCTACTCTTCCTCCAATAAACTCAGGACATTATCCTTCACTCTTTTATATTATCCTAACAAACTTACAAGGCAAGATAGGTTGAAAACCTGGCCAAGATCCCCCAGTGAGCTTAATGATAGACTGGGAGCCTAAAACCCATGCCGCCCCAATCACTGTCTCTCACATTAGCCACTACAACACACTCCAGATACACAGCCTGCCTGGATGCAATAATGAAAAGCAGCTTATTTTTAATTATACAGCACCATTAATGTATATGGTACTTTGTGACCACCACTAAATAGTCATTTCTGCATTGCCTTTATAATCTGACAATGCTCCTGGGAACAGGAGGGGGGGAAATTAAAATCATATTAACAAAGCTGGAAATTAACTTGGAAACAACATTAGGTCAATTGAAGTCAAACTCAATTATGTTATTTAGTAGCCACAGAAAGTGCCATTCAAAGAGATTCTCTGCATGTCAAAAGCATCACCTCAGTTTGGCAAACAAGCATATAATAACCAGAATACTACAGCTGTTTGTTAAGAAAACCAGAAATTCTCATACAGCAATGAACAACTTAGAGCATGACAGCTACTGAAATTCATTTTTCAACATATGACAGGCACTGAGTATTTTACAGCAGGTGTAGGCAGAAGGCAGATTGTGATTTTCTGGTACAAACAAGGCTAGATAGATCATGGTAGATCTCCTAAAGGTTCCATCTCAGAGGCCATAAAGGAGTTCTCATTATTCCGCGATCTCTGTTCTAAATAGAGCTGTTAAGATAAGCTTAGTTTTCTCCCTTTCCCTATTTCCAGAACATTCCAACCCTAACAGGGGCAGGCTCCCATTGCTATGACAACCAGTCTACTCGGTCACACTGCAGCCACTCCTCTCTGGTAAGATCATGAATAGGAATACTAACACAAGTAGCAATTTGAATATTATACAATGAGGAATGGCCACTTCTTTCTCGGCCTCTTTATTCCTCAGCTGTACAATGGTGTATTAATTTGCTCCCTAGGACTTCGTCTCTGTGTAGCATTTGAACGCATGAAGTTGCCTTGGACTGAATCAGACAGTTGTTTTCTGAGACCTGGAGAGTCACTGCCAATCAGAATACAGAATACTAACCTTGACAGACCAATGATCTGATACTTTTGTAATTGGAGGTATCAGGAATTCTGGGACTTTCTGCACACAACACGGACACTGCTCCACTGCGCACCTCTCTCAGCACAGGGACATTATTCAATGTGTGCCTAAAGCAGGGGTAGGGAACCTGTGGCTCTCCAGATGTTCAGGAACTACAATTCCCATCAGCCCCTACCAGCATGGCCAATTGGCCATGCTGACAGAGGCTGATGGGAATTGTAGTTCCTGAACATCTGGAGAGCCGCAGGTTCCCTACCCCTGGCCTAAAGTGTTGCAATAGTTAACTATTTAGCTCTGCCTTCTGGCGGCCCACTTTGTAATTGACTCTAAGATGATCCTTTTTTCACCTGCCTCTCATGGATGGAATCTAGCTGCCTGCCAGAGAAACTCAAAATAAATAGGCCTCTCAAGCCTGCAGTCTGCCCAGCCCTGTTTTACATCATGAGGTTGCTCACACTCATGTGCACCCGTCAAGGCTATGTTTGAAGAGCAACTGCAGGTATGTGGAGCTGGAGGGCTCTCCTATAGAAATCATGGGTAGGGCTGAAAGTGCATCTAAATAGCTGACTGGAGAATAAACCAAATCAGGTTCCAGGCTCAAATCCCAATGCTAGGGGTGTTCTACTGATCAGACAATTAAGCTCCTGAAGACATCTCATTTCCTTAAAAAGTACACAAAGTACTACTACTTCACATATTATGACGGAAACCATATTCAATGACTTTGTATTCTGAAACAGATATTCAGAACTGGACTTGATGAATTTCAAAAGGCAAGTATGACAACCCAAGCCACTAAGATGTGAGAACCATCACAGCTAATGGAGGAAGCTCCAGTCTAAAAGAACCAGTTGGAGCAAGTATCTGATGCACATCCTCTTGAGGCAAAGGCAATTAAAGCCAAGATCAGGCCATGTAGGGTCAGCAATCCAGGTGGACAGTTTTGGCTGGACCAAGGGTGGCTGTGATGGGGCTAGTTAGAATGGGGAGGGATCCCATCTAAAGGTGGGGGTAACCAATGAGAAGAAAGGGGCTGGCCATCACCATAAGGAGACTTTGGTGGGTGTTGCTATCTGCTCAGGGAGAGTAGCCTTACTGGCACAAAATCCCTAAAGGCTAAAAGAGAGCAAGGAGAGTTCAGCTGTGTATACCTGCTGTTCATGGAAAATAGCCAATAAAGAAACCATTACACTGATGAGTTCCTACTGTTCACCACCACCCCTTCAGTGTCACGGAGATCCAGAATTATGATGTGCCCCAAGAGAAGCTCACAGTAGGGAAAATACTAGTTATGATTTAGAATGACAATAAAGTACTGGGTCAAAGTAAACGTCATCGGCATTTGGCGCCTTAGCCTTGCTGAATCAACCAGCTTGTTTCTTGGCAAAGTGAACATGCTTGAACAGCCTACCATTATGCAGAGCTCAGAGCCAAAATCAGAACAGGCAAGCACATGCTAAGACTAAAGGCCTTTTAACTTGCTTGAATGGGCTTGGCAAAACTGCTCAAGACTGATGGGCTAACAATTAATTGACATGTGTTGCATACGTTTTAAGGTAATTATGTATTTATATCATGTCAGTGGTTGCCTGGAGCCTGGACATCTGCTTCGCATCATGCATGAATGAGGCAGCCAGCAGACATATGACCATGCAGCATGGAGCCACGTACCTACGACGTGTCAGATGGAAGGAAGGCTCTTTCACTTAACCCGTAGATGGCAACACTTAGGTACACATCATAGGGTAGTTTTTCATACGGTAGAAATATTGCTTAAAAACAACTCCATCAAAAGGCATCAGCCTGAACATTTATGACCTGAGAAGGGGCACCTATTGCAGCTGTGGACATCTTTTTTGGCCTGAAGCCCACATCTACATCTCTGCCTGCTTTTGAAGGTTCCAACTTGGATGCAGGCTCTTTCTATTAGAAGTGTTGGAATCAAGAAGAGCTAATGACCACCACAGTACCCCTAAAGCAGGTGGAGATCTAGAACTGCCAATCCAGATGTGACCATCTATCTCTGCTGATTTTAATGACACTCAGCCCTCAATTTTTAGGGGGGGGGGGTATGAGACTGTTGATACTGCAATCCTCTGAGTCAACACTCCTGGCAAATTGTTAAGCAGCTGGAATTCCAGATGGAAAATTCCTCTGGGCCAGATGTGGGCCCCAGACTATAATACGTCCACCTCTCATCAAAGGGAACAGGAAACCAAAATACAACAAAATGTTCTTCCTCCACAGAGAAAGTGGGAGATGGGAGACACAAGAAGGCGAATAAGAATAACAGAACAGGTCAGATTAAAACAAGCAGCAGCTCTGATTAAAAGAAATGCCATATTTCTCGATTTTACAAAGAAAGCACCAAAAATGCGCCACAACAAAGATTATACAGGAAGAGACGGAACTGATGGAAAATAGCTGCCAATGGGAAGCAACTAAGCGGAATGTTCTTCTCTCTCTCCTACTGCAGGTATTTATAGTCTGGGAGCAACCAGGAGCAAAACCAGAGGGGTCTTTGCCTGTGGATGACAGCTCACAGCCTTGGCTGGTTGGATAGACCTGGAGAACATCAGGCCAGGATGTCCTGGTTACTTTTTGTGTTCTGCTTGTTTTTAAATGGCAGGTGTTTGTCAATTTCTTTAAAAAAATATGTTTATAAGATGCCTTGGATCCTATTGGGTAGAAAAGTTAAAACAAATATATTTACGAAATAAAGAATTTGCATGGAAGTCTGCCATTCTCATTGACCAATGCTGCCCCTTTCTGCTGTGTTGACACTTATACATCATTGCAAACATACGGCATGACCAAAGCGATACTTCATTTATTGCTGTAGCACCTTTGCGAGACCAAAGTGCGCAAGCCAACCACGTTCACTACAGAGGCATGTTTGACGGAGTCTGGCTAATGCAGGATTAAGTGGCATCATGCAGCAACTTATTCTTCTAGTCATTCCATGTGCCACCCACTCAAGCTCTCCGAGCACTGCGGCTTTCTTCTGTCTTGGGTGCTGACATTGCCCTCTTCAGCTCATGATTTATTGCCTATACATTTTAAACAGAAAGCCTTCCCTTTTTGGGTAGCTCTGGACAAGCTGTTATGGAGCATTTGCTTGTGCATCTAGGAAAGAGCAAGTTATTTTCTTAGCCGGCATGACAGCCTGCAATTTGATGAAGCCACAAACAAGCTTCTCACTCCCGAGAGAGACTCTGCAACTCTCCATTGACAAGGGAATGAGTCGACTGCTTGAGGCACAAACCATGCTAAAATAATAATAGTAATAATACATGCGCAGAAAAGAAAGAGGGCATTGCCCACACTGCAATTTCGGCAGAACGAAGGACAAGACTCCAGTCTGCTGCCTCAGCGGAGGGTTTTTTAAAACATATATTCTTCTAAGAGAATAAAACATACAACAGGATCAACCCTCCCTAATTTCAGTGTTGAAAAACCTTGCCTGTCTTCCAGAAATTCACTGTCATTTAAAAGGCAAATACCAAACAAAACAGTGACCCTTGGAAACCTATGCCCCATTTGGGAAGTAGCATAAGAAGAGCCTTGCTGGACCAGACCAAGAGACCACTGAGCCTTTTGCCATTTTCCACAGTGAACAAGAAGATGCCTTGAAGAAGACCACAAATAAGACCTTCACCCTGCTGTGGATCCACTCCCACCCCTCAATAGTGGTGGCTTAGAGAATCATTGCCCCTAGGCATGGAGACATCATTTAGCTATCACAGCAACTCATAGACCCCTCCCACCATGAATTTGTTTTGTCCCCTCTCACAGCCCGCAGCAAATGTCACAATATATCTGTTGAATGAAATGGGCTTGCTTTTTACCATCAACAAACATCTCTTGATCACACACCACTCACAGAAACAAAAAGCTAAACTGCTTCTGATCTATGACTTCCCCATCAAAATATTATATCAGCAACTTTTTCTACCAACAGTCAGGGCACATACCAGGGACTGGAGCAAGTTCACACCACTGACCCTGGGAACACTGAAATATTTGCTCAAGATTCATTTTACAGCATTCTTAAAGAGTCACAGAGCAACTGAGAAACTTCAAATATCCAGATCTCTCCCAGTAATTGTCCCCAAGACCAGGCCAACAATACTGATCGCAGTTTGGCAGCAATTCACACTTGGTTCACACTCCTGCCAAGGACTTTTCACAATTCTCTTAGTAGCCGGATGTAGTTCAGGAACTGGATTTTTCCTGTGGGAACTGCATGCTTCAGAAGTCTCTGCAAGTCCTAGAAGCCTCTGGCCACGTGCCGCCATCAACGTAGCAATCTCACAGATCTGGTGCGCCCATCCCCCCAATAATACTTCAATGTTAAATTCTGTTCAAAAATACCTTGAAGCACCTTACAGACACTAAACCAGAAGAAATAACACTTTGCAACAGGAAAGACAGAGGCAAAAACACAAAGAAATGACTTGCAGAGCCTTGCAATGCTGAAATGGAACCTCATTTCCCTCAGTTCTCTGACTCAGTCTATTCCACACATGGACTTTACACTGATTCTTGCTTTGGTAGCTTTGTGAAATGTAAAAACTTCATATCAACCGGATTTCACACATGTAAAAACTTAACATCAACTGGATTTCACATCCACATTACAAAGCCTCCCCCCCCCCCCCAATTTAAATCTCAAGTATGAAAAATAACCTGCCCACGCAAATGGACGATCTCTCCTCTGGAATCACACGCCTGTCTATCGTGATGTGTCAGCATTTTCACGCTCTGAAATCTACCTTGAATCTCAGTGAGAAAGACAGGAAATAAATGAATAAATAAAAACAAATACACTCTGACCCATATCGGAACTTAAGCAGTTTTCCATAAAGCTGGAAAGGAGTGTCAAGCATTTGGAAAGGGCTCTAATTTTACCCCCCGAGCTAGATATCGAAGAGCACTCTGCCTCGGGGTGTTGACTTGCTCAGATCACAGGTTTTTCATTCCAATAACCAACCGGAGCAATCATGCCTAGTCCAGCTCTAAGAAACATATCCAACTAAATTAAGGTCATTTACTAACCATGCAGACAATACTCTGGGTATCCATACAGCATTTGAGAGGCTCCCGCCTCCAACAACAAGCAATCTCTACCTTTGCTAGTTGCTTAGCAACCATCCTTCCCCCAGGACATTTACCTCAACCCTTGTACCTTCCCTAAGCTTTCATTCCAGATATGAACGGCATCCAAGCTTGGCCAGTGCCTCTCTCCGGAGGGTGTTTTAAAAGCACCTATTCAAATTAGTTTCTAATCTTATGCAGCTCAAAGAAACAGCACCTGTAAATCAGAATCTTAACAATATCATGACTTTGGGACCTTGGTGTTTCACCTTCGAGCATGGCAGCAAAACTGGGAAGCAGCAAATGCTTTCCCCCATCACAGGCTGAACAACCGTTCTCTCACCTCCGTTCTTCCTTGAGGACTAGCATATTTGTGGATAAGCAACTCTTTGTCTCAGTCCTCCATTTACAATACAATGGTAACACCAACCTTACAGAAGAGCTGAAAACATTTCTGAGATAAAAGCACATGAAGCACTTCGAATGCTGAAAGACTGGAAATAGGAGAAAGTTTTTCATTTTCTGCGATAAAGGGGTGTTTGTATGCCACTTTTTCCTAAATGTAGCAGACAGAGAGGGGATTCAACTCTCCCATTGCTGAGATTCAAAACTCATCCATTTGATTTTGGAGACACAACACTGTTACTCCGTATACACCAAAGCAGCATACACCAAGGCTGACAAAAAAAAGAGGCTTAAGAATTCCCTTCTTCTCTACATTGCCTGCTTTTTTAACATACTTATATACATGCCAATTATTTACCAGGTAAAGTCCTAATTTATGCTACTTGACCAATAAAACAGTTTTTCGACACAAATGTGCATAACACCCCCACTCCCGACTCTGTCCAATGTGGCTTCTAGCAACATGAGAAGACCAAGAAGTATTAGTTGCTTGCAGTGGCATCCTATGAATAATTTCCTGAGAGTAAACCCCACTGCATTATCCTAAGTAGATCTCTGGGAAGACCTGCTTTGGATTGATCTCTCAGTGTAGGACCTTCATCTGAAAATCAACAGAGATCACTCTTTGTTGGCTTCTCTATAGACTTTGATTGCAGGCATTGCTGCAACACCTGAAAATGTTTATGTTCTTCTCTTTTGTCTATTTAAATGCAGCGCTGCCAGAAGATTATCAACTATCCTTCCAACTGTGAGAGGAGTTATCTGGTGCTCCAAAAAGACTGATTTAGCCACCAGTACCATTTAACCTTAGTAAGAAATCAATGGGAGAGATCATCTGGGGCACTGGAGTCTGGCATCGTTAGCATGCTGACAACACCCAAACTGATGCTGTTGACTAAGCAGCCAAGAACTGGCACTACTGCCTTGATTCTGAACCTATGCCTGGAGCTAATAGTCGCACAGTTCATGATTAAACTGAATCCAGACAAGCAGAAGGTGACATCAGTTGGGAGACTGGGGATGATATGACAAAAAGTGTAATTCAAATTCCAGCCTAATCAGTAAACAGCACTGGGATGCTCCTGGAAAAGTAGATGCAAACAATGGCCAGGATTACCTACTACAATGGCCACATTCAGTCTTACAAGCATTAGGACTTGCAACTTGGAATTCATGCTTATGGAAGCTTTAGGTTTGACAGCTGCAAGGAACTCTGCCTTGAAGATGTTTAGAAATTTCAGCTAGTGCAAAATGTAACACCTTATCTCCAGAGGAGTGTAGACAGACAAGGAAATGTTTAACAATACAGCAGTGGCACCAGTTAACTTGTGGACTCAAGTCAACGTGCCAGTTTTTTAAAAACTTTTCAATGCCAACTGGTCCAATCTCAATCTCTTTGTGTGTCTATAGCCATGCTGGCAGGGGCTGATGAGAACTGTAGTGCATAACATCTGGAGTGCCAAAGGTTCGCCACCACTGGTCTTTAGTGTCATATTTCAAAGAAGACTTCCAACATTTTATACGTCTCTACCCCACTGCTCTACAGGAACCCAAAGTGGCTGACAGTATCATTATCCTTTCTGACATTTAGTGAGACTGAAAGAGCTTGGTCCTGTGTCACCCAGCGAGCTTCCATGGCAGAACATGGATTTGAACCTGGGCCTTCCAGTTTGACTTAGCCACAACACCATGGAGCCCTAACACCAGCATCACCAATATTGAAGGTGAAAACAGTCACAGATTTGGAGCAATCCCTTTCCATCCATCACTGAATGATCTCTCAGAAAGGCAGGCAATTATGCACTTCCCCCTTTTAAAAGGTGTGCCGATTGTTTATTCTGTTAGGACTACAAGCAGGGCAATGTGATTCAGTTTGAAAAACCTAATCATTTGTTCTGTGCTGCTGATAATGTGTTTTAGTTTCTTTTTTAAAAAAACTACTGCTTTCAGAAATGGTTGTTTATGTTTAGGCCACCTTGAGAGCCCAGAGAGGCACAATTAAAAAAAAAAAAGCACACCCGTAGACGCAAAAATTACAAAGCACCACTTCCCTCCCATCCTTCCCTGCAAGTGCCTTCTCAGATGGTAGATGCTGCTGAATATGCATGCATTGAAGTTGTTCTGTAATAAGTGTAGCCAGATCTCCTTTGAGATTAAACATTCTATTAAGCATTCTAAATGGTTTTCTTAAAGTGGAAACTGTTTATAGTTACCCCCCTTCAGAAGTCAGAACACGATTAGTATCGCAGATTAAAACAAATACCAAACACAACATACAAGCCTTCAACTTAAGCGTAACAAGGGGACGTCCAGCAAGGAGAACCACAAATGTACAGCCCCCTCTATTTTGGTCTGAAATTCTGGGGGTTGGACAGTTAAACTAGGATCTGGGAAACCCAGGCTCAAATCCCCAGTCTGCCACATAACTTGCTGTTGTGACCTAGGCACAGTCTCACTCTACCCCACCTCACAGGGTTGCTGTGAAGATTAAACAGAAGAATAGAGAAGGACATCAGTGACCCTAAGATCCTCACAGGAAGGTGCATTTATAATATAGCATGCTGTATATTTTTCGACCTCTCTCCCAAATGCAGCTTCTGCTTACATTAGGACTTGACGAAGAATGCACTCCAGCCCAGCCCAGCCCATGACCATTTTTCCCACTGGAATTGTGCGCCTTTTCAGCAGGGCAAAGTAGGAGACAGTTTACTTTTTTTCTCTTAAGCAGTAATGGCAGATCTCCATTTTCTTGTTCCCTGATTCACCAAGCTTCCAAGTGTCTTCCCAGCTGTTTCTTCCCTCCCCAAGTCACCTTAGGGCTGAACAATGAATCTACTATGTAAGGAAGGAGGACATGTTCAACAAATTAGACACAAGCAGAAAGCTGAGGCTTACTTTTTTAAAAGGTGGCCTCCTGCTCTGGCCACCTTCCTCTCCTTCCAGAAAATGGTTGCAATTTGTGCTTTATTTCCAGTCTACCTCAGAAATAAGATTGATTACCTTGTTGGAAAAAGGAAAACAATTCGGTGTGCTATTCATACCAACTCTAATCTGAAAAACAAAAACTGCATCTGGAAGGGAAATTAATACAAAAAGGCGCAACCTAACATTTGAACAGAGCTCAGAGAAAATTAACAACACGTAACAAATTGTGTCTGGAAGACATTTAAAAAATCTTCTAAGATACCAGCCACCATGCAGTGAGGGGAAAAAAACAAGCAGGCAACTTCAGCAAGCAGCAACAGCACTCTCTTTTATTCAGTTCCATTAAGTCTGCAACAGAACATCTTCCAATTCAATTTTGTACTAAAAGAAGGGGAAGTTCCAAGATATTTGGTCATCTACCTCCTATCATTAGTCCAATCTAACCTTCAGCAGAGATAGCAACACTGCAAGATTGGCATTATACTAGGTGGGCAGTATGGATCTAGAAGGTCAGGGGCACTAAGTATGCCTAGAACCTCCTCCCATGCCACCAATGACTATAAAGAAGGTATTAGTGTCTTCATCCTTGGGCGGTAAAGCAGACCCTCTAAGGTAGTAAGATTCTAGCAACACCAATGGAATCTATCTTGGCTGTTCCCAATATACTGGGGTGGAGGGGAGCAAATCTTCAAGAACCTGTTTTTTTTTCTTTAAAAAAAATATGTTTATTAACCATTTCAATCATTACAATAAACTCATTAAATTCTATACAAACAAATCAGCACATCATAATGTACAATATGTAAAGTTAATATTTATATGAACTATACATATGAATATATAAAATTATAAATACATTAGCTTGAACAAATTTGAAACGAAGATCAAAAGGAGTTATCTTGCTATTTAAAAAACAAACAGAAAAAAAAACAAAAAACACCAAGTCTCATACAATAAGTCCAATATTCCATAAAATATGTACTGTATAAATGTCGACAACATTTCACAAACCAATTATATTCCCTTATTTATTTAAATATTTTATTAACAAGCCCCAAGCTTTATTAAATTTTTCGGGATTGTTTCTTATTTTCCAAGTCAGTCTGTCAATAGACATTACGGACCCTTTTGACCAGAAACCACAGGACAGAAAAATACACACAGTTACCATAGAGCACCATGGTTCCATCATAACACTTTCAAATCTAAAAAGCTGCCAGTTCTTCAAAGTCACACACATCTAAACACTTCACGCAAACCTCCATTAACAATGGAGAGCCACTCCTATTATTTACATATTTATTTATACTTCACTTTTGTCTCCAGTGGGAACCCACAACAGCGTAAATCATTCTTCTCTATTTTATCCACATAACCACCATTTTGCGTAGTAGGTCACTGTGGTCAACCTTTCCCAGTAGGTCAACCTTTCCCAGCAGAGTGGGGATTCACATCTGGGTCTCTCACATCCTTGTCCAACTCAAACCACAACACCACATTTGCCTTTAGAACCTTTATATACAGACTTGCAAAAGGAAAAGTTCCCTGTAGCCAGATTTTTTAATACATGCTCACTTTGATTTGTCTTATATGAAATAGGCAATGAAAAAACACATCTGATTCTCCAAGCCCAGCTCCGGCTCCAAGCCAACTGTAAAGTAACATCTGTGTATGCTGTCTGATAACTGTGACAATGAATTTCTTGCTGAGCTATGGACCGAGATGGAGTTGGTGTAGAAAGATTAAATTGAGACTAAAAATGGAATAAATGAAGACAGACCTTTCACAATTTAAAATATATCCATGCTGGCAATTCTCATCTGTATATATTTCTCTCTTCCTGCAAGAAGCTCGGAGTGATATTCTGGTTTCATAACAAGTCTAAGAAAACGAGTTAGGTTGAGGTATAGCAATTTGCCTACAACCACCCTTGATCTTCACAACTCAGCAGGGCTTTGAAATTAGGATTCCCAGAACTGCAGTCTGTGCTCTAGCCACAGTGATGAATTAAATCCATACAAGCGCACACTCCTCATTGCAACCACAAGCTAATCTTCTAGGCATACACCCAATGGCCAGCTCGGCATGAGCATCTTCATGCTCACTTTACTGAACAGAACAAGGCCACTGGAGATTTGCCAGTGTAGACACTCCAGTTGAGAGGACAGCCGTTTCTTCTGTAGAGATCTTATTATAGGCCCTTGTATATGCACTAGATTAAATCATCTGCTTGAAATTACTTGAGTTGTTTTATTTAAAGGAGACCTGAGTCCAGTACTGCCTGACAAACCATTCTTTCACATAGTTTGATTAATGAACTTTCAATCCATTGTCAATATACCGTATATACTCGCATATAAGCTGAGTTTTTCAGCCCTGTTTAAAGGCTGAGAAAAGCCCCCTCGGCTTATACGCGAGTCACCATTTTCTATTAATCACAAGGAGGCTGGGGGCGGGGGCGGGACAACCTCCCTGCCCTCGGAAGCCGCTTGTTGCTGCCCTCATCCAGGGTGAAGGGGGAACCCCGAGGCACCCTGGCTGTCTGGGCTTCGTCAAACCCCGGGAGGCAGAGGGAGCTCCTTATTTGGGCAGTGACTCCCCCTGATGTCACTGCCCAAATAAGGAGCTCCCTCTGCCTTCTGGCTTCCCACCCTCGGCTTATACCCGAGTCAATAAGTTTTCTCAGGTTTGGGCAGTAAAATTAGGTGCATCGGCTTACACACGAGTCGGCTTATACACGAGTATATACAGTACTTTGCAACTGGATTTTACTGTGTGAAATAGCAAAAGTCACTTGAAATAATGAAAGTGCATTGGAAGTGGATTGCAAGTACACTATTCAGCATGTGTGAAACCACATAATGGTAACAGGTCAGATGACTTCTCCAGCCTCTTTATCCCCCGAAGTGACTATGCCCCTGGGACTTGGGGCCACCAGCCCTCTGCCCCGCCTTGCCCTATCAATTCTCTGGAGCTCTGCCTGAATCCACTTACCCATCCAGAAATATTACTTCTCTTTAAGAAAGTCATTGGAAAGACCATCAATGATGAAGTAGACTTTTTAAATCAGCCTTTGCCTCAAGCTCTTTGCAGCCTTCCATTATTGATACTCCATACTCCATTCATTTTTTCCCTCTATAGAATAAGACTAAAATTGTAAATAATGTTCATGGATTGATTTCCTTCAACAAACAATCAAATGTATACCCCAGAGGCTGTTTACACAAAACTGAAGTTTGTATTTATAAGATAGCTTTCTAGCAGACAGTCTGTGATTCCAATGTGAACTATGCATTACACAGGTGTCAGACAGATAAGCGAGCTGACTAGACAACTAGGCCAGCCCTCCATTACCTCTACAACAGAAGAAATCTCCTTACTGTAAAAACAGAAAGGGAGAGAATTAAAAAATTAGAAGCAAAAATGAAGAAGGAAGTTACATAGACACAGCATATTCAATGTTATGGTGGTTGGTAAGCATACACAGAATTCCCTGCTCAAGGTTAGTCCTACTTCTACAACTACAGTTTTGAAGGCTGCCTAAGAAGACAGAGAAACTATCAGCCATTTAACTTGATAATATAAATAACCCCTAGCCTACTGAAATAAATATAGAATTTCTATAGATCAGTACTGTTCAGCCTTTCCAATCTCAAGACTCATCTTCTGTCCCCACCTCCAACACTGGAGCTACTTAACTTTTTGATGTAATGCCCTTAAAAAATACCTCAAGATAGCTTAACTCTGGCTCTCAGATGCTAGCCCAACTGAAAAGTCTCTCTCAGGGCATCACTAATGTATTCAAGCTCAGCTTGTGATAGACTTGAAAAGAAAAGAAAAATTTCAACAATGAGTAAGCCAACCAGGTTAGCTCTCAGGTAACCTTGCTGTTATAATTTGTCATATAGATTGTGAAAATATTCTTGGGACAATCTATACGATGAAACAAGGAAAGCACACAATCTCTTTCCTACTCCTAAAACCACCTTATATGGAGTAATAATTCTGGCCCATCAACATTGTTGTTGTTGCTGCTGTTGATGCTGCTGTTGTTGTTGCTGCTGCTGCTCCTCCTCCTGGCAGCAGCACCCCAGGGTTTCAGGGCCTTTCACTTCACCTGCTGCCAGATCTTTTGAACTGAGAATGGTAATGACTGAACCTGGAAACTTCTGCATGCAAAGAAGATGCTCTGCCCCCAGGTCAGGCAACTCTTACGGAGTAAATGGCAAGTGGGTCTGAACCTATTGTTAAAGGGGTCTTGAAGGGGTCTGCAACCTGCAGTTCTCCAGATGTTCATGAACTACAATTCCCATCAGCCCCTGTCAGCATGATCAATTGGCCGTGCTGGCAGAGGCTGATGGGAATTGTAGTTCATGAACATCTGGAGAGCCGCAGGTTGCAGACCCCTGGACTAGGGCAAGCACGGCTTCTCAGCTCAGCTTAGGCTCATGCCACTTTAATGGGCCAATCTGAAGTTGGGTTGGGGTTGCCAATCTCCAAGTGATGCTTGAGATTGCCTGTAATTACAACTGAACTACAAAAGATCAGTTCCCCGGGAGAAAATGGCTGCTTCAGATGGTGGCCCCTCTCCTCAAACCCTGCCGCCCTAAGCTCCACTACCAAATGTCTAAGAATTTCCCAACCCAGCTGGCAACCCTAGATACTATGTTCATGTGCCAAAAGCACAAGTCCCTTTGCTCTAACTAACCTGCACTGATATTATCTGAAAAGGTCTACAACGTTGATCAAACAGACTGCTTTCATGGCTTTTAAACGTGCATGTATCCAAGATCAGATCTTTAAACTTCTTTCACATCACCTGCTACCTGCTGAGAAATAAAACTGGAAGCCTCTGTAGACAAAACAGATGCTCTACCATATTCCCTTCCACATCCTCACCTCCCCAATGCTAACAGTATCAAATCACAGTGAAAAAGCCAGGAAGAACTCTCTTTAAACAAATGGATCTAGAGTGCAAAAGAACAGGAAAAGCTAACAAGGTTCTTATCCAGTATCACTCGTGGAAAAGTGAATACAGTCTGGGTAAACGTACGCTAAAGAATAACATTTACTCTTATTGCTCAAGGGAGGAGAATGTTGAGGCTGTGTTTCCAGCACAGAACAGGCTAGGCAGGGGCAGAAGATTTGTAGCACACATTTTGCTCCTAAGAAATAATTTACAATGCTGTTTACGTGGTAGCCATGCAAACTATGTTGGGAGGGTTTTTGCTGCTTCAAACAGAGCAATAAATGTATACAATTCTGAAGAGTTTACACCTGTCCAACCTTTACAAGTAGTAAATGCATTCCAGCTAGCGTTAAATATCCCAAAGAAAACCTGCGTTCCTCCTATCCCCTCCCCCCCCCCACACTTGCTTCTCTACCAGATAAATTTCTGCTGATCTACTATCTCCATTTTCTTAGAGGAACCTCCCAAGCAGAATAATACCCTTCTAAGATCATTGACTTCAGTGGACCGAGAAAGTTGTACCTCTGCTTAGAGACACAACAACAACAACAACAACAGAAACACAAAAAGGGGTAGGGGGTTAATGTTTTCTGCAAAGAACTGTAACATGCACAGAAATAATTCCCTCCATGCAGGTTAGCAACAGGAATCTATTCTATCGCATTGGCACTTTAAAATGCATATGTAAGCATATCCAGTGAATTATATCCTAATCCTCTCCAGAACGAAGAACAGAAAAATCCAGCTCAACTGCTGTACTTGGCCCTGAGTCTTCATCAGTTCTATTCCTCACTGCACACACTCCCTCTCTGTGCATTTCTGTGCTTTATAAACCAACACCAACCACACTAGTGGTAGCTGTGGCAGTAACATTGCATTAGCATGGTTCCCTAAGTCCATGCCCCATGCTCAGTCCACTGCTAGCACAACATCACAAACAGCAACAGCACTCTACAGCTGCAGACCTTGCCTCTGAATTTATGTAGTACATTTGCCAGGGAAGCAGTTTAATGGATTGGGCCAAGATTTGTGTAGTATCAGTAAGAATGTTGCTAATTAATCTATATTTAAATCATTCAGGATGGGGAATACTGCAAGCACTGGGATCTATATATTCAGTAGTCAGTAAAACACCATTTGCTCATCATCACCCATCACTTTTTTCCAAGCTGCACCCCCTGACCTGCCAGATTCTATCCTGGTTCTAACTCTTCATGACACCACTATTTCATAAGTCAACAATACTAACAAGCAACGATCACTGAAGTGTGTAGTGGTTAGAGTTTCAGACTAGGATCTGGGAAACCCAGGTTTGAATCCCCATGCTTCCGTGGAAACTCACAGGGTAACCCTGGACCTGTCACACACTCTCAGTGTAACCCACCTCACAGGACTGTTGTGAGGACATGGTGTAAGCTGCTTTGGGGAGAAAGATGTGTTATAAATTAAATAGGTGAACAGATAAATTTTTAGTCAAGAAATCATCCGACTGAGGCAGAAACATGAAAGACTGATGAAAGATCTGAGACAAAGGTGACTAAATCTATGCAAGCAGGAATGTTTGTAGCCGCCAGCAATGTTACCAAACGAGAAGAGGGCTCAAAGGCTTTCTTCGAGTCCCTCAAATAAATGGAGTCCAAATGTTGATGAAGCAGGCCAGACAGTCACCTCTCATAAGAGAAAGTCTGTTGATGGGTACAAAAAGAACACTACTTTTGCAAAACAAACTTTCAGAGAGCATTAGAAAGGCTGTCAATCTCTTTTAAGTACAAGAATCTGTGGCAGGGAAATATTCATAACAAGAAAGACAGCTTACTACTATCAGACTCGAGGAATGCATACGTGATGGATGCCTGACCAAGACCTCCAACCAGTTATGTCCCTTTTAATGTACACATTTCATTCACATAGTACAGAAGATCCTGATTCAATCACAAAATTCACTTGGTAGACTTCAGATATTAACAATCTGACTCAAAGTTGCTGTAAGAATGAAGAATTACAAAGCAATCTGCATAATAAAGGTGCTAAAGGAATGGTAATAACTTCTCACTATTATCACATTTACTGAGAACATGCGTGATACAAGTGGCAGTTGCAGTCAAGCACACGAGCATATGAAGCTGTCTTATACAAAGTCAGCATTGATCCACCAAGGTCAGTATTGGGCACACTAACAGACAGTAGCATTCTGGGATCTCTGGCAAAGGCCTTTCACATTGCTATCTGAGGTGCTAGGGATTAACTCTGGGACCACCTGCATGACAAGATGATGTTCTACCACTGAGCCCCAACTCCTGTCTGTCAAGCTGGGTTGGTCTCAAATCAGCCAGCGATCTAACAGGTCACAAAGGTCTCTAACTATTCAACTCTGAGCTCCCTGCAGCCAGGGCAGGCCCACTGTCAAAGCACTAAAATAACACAGTATCAAGAGAAACGTACCATCAACAGCAGAACATTCGTGCCATGGGATACCTTAAAAGGCAACACTTTTCAGTAGATGCACTACACACATTAGTCTAGACACTGTCAACGGTTAATTTGGCAAGTGATATTTTCACTCGTGGAGATTTCTTAAATTCTTAAAGAATTTACAGATACTCTTATAAACAGGTAGGCTTAAGTGAGGGGAGCAGTTTTACATGTTCAAAATACGGCTGCAAAGATAGTAAAACAAGCAAATCAGGGGCAGAGACAGGAGGAGATCCTAAGAATCCTGGAATACAGTGCAACATAAGGATACATGTAACCTCTTCCCAGAACATGAATGCACGAAGCTGCCTGATGATCACTGACCTATCAGTATGAGTATTAAATGTTTTGACTGGCAGCAACTCTCCCGGGTCTTGGGTAGAGAGAGGTCTTTCATATCATCTTCTACCAGCTCCTATGTGCCGAAGATGCTGGAGAATGAACCTGAGATCTTTTATATGCAAAGCAGATGCTCTACCACTGTGCCATGGCCCCTCCCCACAATAGTAAAGGAAGATGGTCCTAAATAGGGAAGGGAAAAATAAGCAAACACTAAAGAAATTCTGCACTGGTGAATCAAGGTAAAGACGAGGCTGATGTTTTTCAAAGGTGACATTCAAAGCCAACATTTTATTCTCTTTTCAAGTAATTTCAACATTTTATTCTCCTCTAGTGATTGCTTACCACTGAGCATGGCTAAGACACACTAAGAAAGCTTACACTGACAGAAGTACGTGCTAGACTTACCACACAGGGGCAAGGACAAAGTGCTACATCATCCTTGATAAGCTGTTTAGAGGAAGATGCTTTGGATGGGCAAGGCACCGTCACATCACTACATAACTACTATGCTGTTATAATGACAACAGATGGGATCATTCCATTACTTACCACCACACACTGGCAGGAGAAGAGCAGAGGGGTTCGATTCATTTTGTTTATGTTTTTTTTAAGAGGAGGAGATAAACTGTAAAGCCAATAGTGATTTCTAACAGACCAAAAGCCTCGGTTACCATGGCAACCCCGACAACGGTGCCTTATTAGCAGCAGCAAAGGGATCTTGTGCAGAATAAGCTGCACTGAATCCATAATAGGATTACGACAGCCCCTTCCCTTTCTCTTTCTCCCCTTGTCCTTTTTCCATCAGAGATTGATGATTAACACATAATCCTGGGGTAAGGAAAAAGCGGCTCTCCACATCTCATATGGTAAAATGGGAGGGAAAGTTATGCTGGGCTTCCTTGAACCCTAACCTGAAACTTACTACCAGTAAAGCAGTCTTGTGCGACAGAGAGCCCACTTAGGGTTTAGACAAAAGAGAATGTTTTGAGATGGAGAACAGAGGGAGGATTTGATGCAACTCCTCAGAGATGATGGGATCTGGCTTTGGGCTCCAAGTAAGAGGGTGTTCACCCCTGGTCAACTCCAGCTTTCTTCACAGTTTTGTTCCAACTCTGCCACATAGATTGTGGTCCCTTCAGTGACCCAGGACTACGGTTTACAAGCATCTCTGACTGAACCTGCTTAATTCTAAAAACAACAAGGTCAATTTCATTTGTGTAAAGTCTTTGTTAGTTGACATTCCAGGCAGTAACAGTTGGCATTCAAGGTACTGATTTAATACAGCAAAGTTACTAATTCCACCATGTGCTGCTCTCCAACTGCCCATCAGACATAAATTCTTCTTTTTACTCCAGTTCCCTCAGTATAATTTCTCCAACTAGAACATCAGAATTGCCCTGACAGCACCCTCTGACCTTCAACGATTATTTAAACCTTCGTGATGTTGAAAAAACTCACTCAGGTTCTTGTTACATGAGCATTTATTCATGCTTGAACACTTCACAAATGGAGCATCCTTCAGAAGGGGTTTTTACTGGCTGAGGATGGGAAAAATGACTTGAGTGCTCCCAAGCCAACCAACATGCTTATGGGATAAAAGCAACAAACAAAAGATCACACAGTACAGTAACAGGAGTGTGAACATAACAGCAAAAGCAAGTTGACTTCTGGGACAGACCTATTCTGCCCCAAGGCAGCCAAGCTAATTGAATGCGGTTCAATCTGCCTAGCAGCTTCCAAGAGCAATGGTGAACTCTGCTTTGCTAACACTTCTACAGCAAAGGAATTAAGTTTTCCTAGGATTCTCACACAACTTCTTCACAAGGGCCACAAAGACATTCCAATTGCTACAACCAAATCTGCAAAGAGACATTCCAGTTGCTACAACCAAATCTGCAAAGACGCATACAGATTTACCATAATTTACCCAAGAAACATAGAGCTGAAGGAAAGGAATCCAACATACATGAAATACAGTCAAGGCAGTGATGAGATGAATGCAAGTAATTTCTCCTGAAGTCATGAAAAACCCAATATGGATTGCATCAGAATTGTTAACAAAATGGGTCCACATACCTTCCACAACCATGTGTGGTAGAAACTAGATTTGTTTTTCTACCACAATAAGTGCTTGCCTATTACTCTTATAAAACAGGTTTCTACAACTCCAACCAAGAGATCAATTTACATTGCACACTAGATCAGCGTCCTTCCAAATATTTAAGCTTCATGCCATGAGTCTGCCTTCCTCCTTATAATCCGGTCTCTTAAGTCTCCCCAACTTCACCCCATCATAGTTTGGGAAGTTCCCAGTCCGCAGCCTTCCTTCACAGCCACTATAGTCCCTACTAGGAAGTCTGGGAGAAAATATTGCTGTCATGCTCTTTTTTGCAACTGTGGTGAGTGCAAAAGTTTTGTAGTAGTTAGTGTGTTGAACTAAATTGTGCAAGTGACCGGTTCAAATCCTCCCTCTGCCATGAAACACACCAGATGGTTGCTCAAAATTTTAATCACCAAGGCTAGTAGCCACTACTTTTCACACACAGGGGCAGCAAACCCCTGAATACCAGTGTAAGAGGAAGCATCACTGGAAGGCTTTAATGACTATGCCCAGTTTGTTGGCCTACTGAGCAACTGCTAGCGATTCCATGAAACAGGATATTGGACTAGAGGAACCACTGGTCTGATCCAGAATGGCTTTCATGCTGTGAGCCTAACCTATCACACAGGGTTGTTGTGAGGATAAAACAGAAGAAGAAAGAACATGTATGGTGTTTACAGAACCACAGAGGAAATTTGGGATAAAAATATGATAGAGAAGAAGGGAAGAGCTAGTTGTGTATCATGGAACCTCTGGCTCAAGAAAATCCTTTCCTCCTTGGGCTGAAGGAAGAACAAGAGGATCCAATTAAATTTATCTCATGCACTCCCATGAATACTGAGCATTCCACTGTTATTGAGCCATCATTTGAAAACTGATGCTCTAGAAACAAAGGACAAAACTAGGACCTGGGTCCTGACTGTATCAGGAAAAATGTTGGGTATATGTACTCAAAAGGTAGGAGAGAGTCACACGACTCGTTTACATGCAGTCAAACAATGTGTATTAAAACCAATGTGGTGTAGTGGTTAAAAGCAGATGGACTTTTGGAATGATTTCTGGAATGTTTTCCCACTCCTCCACATGAGCAGCAGAGTCTTATCTGGTGAACTGGATTTGTTTCTCCGCTCCTACACATAAAGCATGCTGGGTGACCTTAGACTATTCATAGTCCCTGGGAACTCTCTTAGCCCCACCTACCTCACAAGGCATCTGTTGTGGAAGAGAGGAAGGGAAACAAGTTTGTAAGACACTTTGAGTGTCCTTACAGGAGAGAACGGACCATTGGATACTCACCGGTAAGGGTCCTTCTCCTGGGGGATAGTAAGCCATCTTGGATTGGGTGGTTTCGCACCTCAGTCTCTGGGAGGCAGGAAGTTGTCATATTAATTTCCTGTCTGGTCGTTGCCTTCCCCTTCTGATCCAGTATTTTCTGCTATGAACTGTGAACATCCAACTTAATGTACAAACACTGAACTTGTCAACAGGTAGGGAAATTTCTTATAACAGGAGGAAAGGAATATACTTTCCTAGAACTTAACGCACTCCTACTGGCTTGCAGTGTGAGTGTTGTTTGTGGTAGAGGAGCATATCCCGAATTAATGCCTAGGGAGGGCCAAGATGGCTTACTATCCCCCAGGAGAAGGACCCTTCCCGGTGAGTATCCAATGGTCCGTTCTCCTGGATGCGTAAGCCATCTTGGATTGGGGCCTCCTAGAGCAGTGTCCCCCAAAATGGGAGGGTTAGGCATCGTCTTCTAGGATGTGCTCCAGTACCCGCCTGCCAAATGCCGTTCCGGCAGCCATCCATGAACTTAACCTGTAGTGTTTTACAAATGTGGATGGCGTGGACCAAGTGGCAGCTCTGCATATACTTTCTATAGAGACGTTCCTTCTGAAGGCCGCGTTAGTAGCTGCATTTCTAAGTGAATGTGCTGTAATACCTGACGGTATCGGAATGTTGACTGCTTTGTGTGCCTCAATGATGCAGGCCTTAAGTGTAGAACTGATGGAGCCTACGGACATTTGCATCCCCAGACTGGGAGTTGATACATTGATGAAGATGAAATCTGTTTTTCATATCTCTTCAGTCCTGATGATGAAAGCTTTCAGCGCTCTTCTGGCGTCCAGGTTGTGCCATGATTTCTCTGTTGGACAAGAAGGTTTTGGATGGAAGCTAGGAATGACGATTTCCTGTGTATTGTGAAAAACCGAACTGGCTTTGGGCTTGAATGCAGGATCCGTTCTTAGGATGACACGATCCGGGTGAAAAACACATAGGTTGGGGTTAATCGATAATGCCCTGAGTTCGGAAACCCTTCTCGCCGAAGTGATGGCCACTAGGAATAGGGTCTTCATACGGAGCCACTTAAGGTGTATGGTTTGTACTAGCTCGAAGGTGGTCCTAGAGAGCGCCGATAAAACAGTGTGAAGACCAGACAAGGGGTTCAGAATTAGACTTGCGCAAGACTCCTCAGGAGCTTCTCAAGGTCGCTGCACTCCCGTTCTGAGGCAGGAAAATACTGGATCAGAAGGGGAAGGCAACGACCAGACAGGAAATTAATATGACAACTTCCTGCCTCCCAGAGACTGAGGTGCGAAACCACTCAATCCAAGATGGCTTACGCCTCCAGGAGAAAGGCGGGGTATAAAGCCAAACTCCTCCTCCTCCTCTTCTGTTTGAACTGGACATTTACAAATTTGGCCAACAGCAGTTTCTGTGACAGTGATAGGTAGAACACACACCAAACCAAGAAACTGCTTCTAACCATACTTAGGATTGATCCAGCTGTCCGTTAAACAAAATGAGAATGAACAATCCCACTGACTGGGGAGTAAAATTTATTTTGCTACAGCTTCTACAACTCTCTCTCTATAGCTGTGCCCTTTAATAATGAAGACAGGCAGCTCTGTCCCTCCCTTCTAAGATTGTGGGGCTCAATTAAAATCCAAGGAAGACTGTGAGGCATGTAAGTTATTCAGAATTGGAAGTGAGATAAAAAGTGACAGCGAGACCATGCTGCTTCACCGAATATACAAATTCCTAGCAACTATTTCTCTAAATGCAAATTCAAGCTGTTGGTTTTTCAGTAAAACAATATCCTAACAGTACTTCTTAATGCAAACTGAAAGGAGGTACAGGTCTTTGTCCCAATAAATGTTTACACAGACTGGCGCACATAAAATATTTTTAGGTTCAAAGAGCACAGGATAATGGAGTTTTCATTTTATCCGTATATCAACTGTGGAAACCAGATTTGGCTAAAGCCAAGACCACCAGTGAGGTTCCTGCCAGGGGAGGAATTTAAACTTGTATTTTATTCCATGCCCATTATACTACACAGGTGTAGTTTGATGTAGTGCAACTCCATAGTTTATATATGCAGTTATAATGCTGGATCTAGATGTTGTCATCACCACAGTTCTTTTTCCCCTCACTCAGCTCCACATTTTCAAGGAATGATTTGTTCTGAGGAGATTTTCTTCCGCACATAAACTCTATGATGTTTAGATGGCCTTTATGCTACTATTTTTCCATGTTTGATCATGCATGACATAATCTTTGGCACATAGGGGATGGTAGCCTGACAGGAACACATCACTCCAGTAGTATACATCAAAAATGGTTGCCTGCTTTGATAATTTTATTATTACACCATTGTGAATTAGAGTTCTTTCTGCTTCTACTATTATGAAATATTCCACTGTAACATTTTGTGGCAGGGATGGCACTGGAA
Organism: Sphaerodactylus townsendi; assembly: GCF_021028975.2. Taxonomy (NCBI): domain Eukaryota; kingdom Metazoa; phylum Chordata; class Lepidosauria; order Squamata; family Sphaerodactylidae; genus Sphaerodactylus; species Sphaerodactylus townsendi. Next base: position 104,554,279 of record NC_059429.1, read on the forward strand.
GGCATGAACACTGGGAGCCCAAGAAGGTTTTAGACAACCTTGATGCTTGCGAGGGGGGAGAAGTTTTGATATTTAGGAATAATTATGAAACAGTTGCCAAAATGTGGACTTCTCCAAATCTTCATTTTCTGTTCACATAAGCCACTTTGGTCAAAGTTCCCATTGCAGTCAATTAAATTCATTGAAATGCTGCTCCTGGGGTACAGGGGACACACAAGTACAGCAGGAGAGGCAAGTTGAAAATTTGGAACAGGATAGCAGACAATTTAGTCTCGATTGCAGCCCTACATGGGGAAATGTCTGCCTGTGGTCATAAAAGGACTGCTGTGGATTGGTTGTACCAAAACCAAAGTGTTCCATTTAAAAAAACACATACACTTTTGCTGACATCCAGACTACAAAGATCAGTTTTTACAGTACAATATCCACAAATAGTTTGAAAACTGAATTGTAGCTCAACATACAGGTAATGTCTGAACAGAAACTAGTTTGCAGAGAATGGCCCTAGTATAGAACCACCCAGGCTCTCTGAGGAAGTCAACAGAATTGGTTTAAATTCCTAGATGGATTAACCTGATTAAGTCAACTGAAGTTTACATTATTACAGAAATTGCCTCTTATCCACTAGACCAGGGGTCTGCAACCTGTGGCTCTCCAGATGTTCATGGACTACAATTCCTATCAGCCCCTGCCAGCATGGGCAATTGGCCATGCTGGCAGGGGCTTATGGGAACTGTAGTCCATGAACATCCGGAGAGCCACAGATTGCAGACCCCTGCACTAGACATTTTGGTACAAACTCATTTTGCTTGCTCTAGCAGCGCATATATCAACATTCACCTCTGCAGTATGAACTCACATCGCTTCTGTGTGCAACTCCTCACAGCTGAGAGAAGCAGATGTGTGAACAGGGTTAACAACATTTTGGGTGTGTGTGTGTGTGTGTGTGTGTGTGTGTGTGTGTGTGTGTGTGTGTGTGTGTGTGTGTGTGTGTGTGTGTGTGTGTGTGTGTAAAATGTGAAAAACTACATAAGTGAAAAGCATATTCTTCTACATGCCTAGGTCTACACCAAACAAACAAAATAAGCCTGACACATGTGCTTACTCTGGCACTTGATACTATACAATAGTCATTGAGGATATTTATATGCCACTTTTCCATTTAAAAACACTCAGTGGACCTGTGATCAGAAATATTCACCAAGTATACATCAGCGTGCAGTGTAACAGCAGAGACAAAAATTATAGCATCAGTGTTCACTTGAATAAGAAAGAGTCACAACATTATATAAGTTTGATTTTTCAACGTTACACTGAAATCAAGGAGAATGCATTTTCCAATGTTAGGTACCTTCACCATGCAGCTTCCATAGATGTAAGAGATACTGGCTAAAAGTGCAAAGAGGAGATTAATGGCCTCATGGAGAATGTCATTTGGGATACAAGGGCAAGAGATCACCCTTTATTCCCAAAGCAACACAGCCAATCCAAAGGTAACAGAAACTGAAATCCCAGGAAAGCTACCATATCCCTTTGAATGCAACAATGACCTACTATAAAATTAAAAAGTATGTCTGTATAGTATCTTCTTTCAGTAAAGGTCACTATAATATCTTCTTTCAGCAAAGGTCACGGTTTAACAACAAATCTATACAGTCAAGTAAACATTTCTTTCAATTTTAATTTTTTTTAACCTTTATTACTTCACAAAACAAAAACAGACAAAACAAGTTCAAAAAGTATGAGCTAAGTTTACTTAACTACCATTCATAACTCCTGGCCAATTAGACCAGAATGATGCAAAGTGCTCACCATTCATTTGAAAGGCAAGTTTAACCATCTTTTGAGAATTCTTCCCTGTTATTATTATCCTTTAGCAGTAATAACTGTCCTGATTACTGTCAGGTAACAGCTTCAGTATCGAAGAAAAGAGCCACATTGCCACTATCAAGGGAAATACCCAAGCAACTCCGGAAATGTGGTAGAAGTCCAGTACATAGACACTGGCAATCTTTTTGGTGCTGTGTGGTTTTCGGGGTTGTATGGCCGTGTTCTAGCAGTATTCTCTCCTGACGTTTCGCCTGCATCTGTGGCTGGCATCTTCAGAGGATCTGATGTTGGGAAAGCAAGTGGAGTATATATACCTGTTGATCTGTTGATATATACCTGTTGACAGGCAATCTCATTGTCTTTTTTTCAGCTTAGAACCCTTAGCTACCCAGCTGCCAATCCCCAACATCAACGGCTAAAGAAAAAGAAGAAATCAAGGTACGTTTCCATACGGCCCCATTAGCAACAGACCTGGAAGTTAAGCGCCGCCCCAGGCGCCCGTTACCACAGGCGCCCGCTGCTGCAGCGCAGCAGCGGCGACTGACTCCGCTTCCCTCCCCCCAGGGCGGCGTCAGGCCGCCCTAAACAACAATCCTTTAAAGGGTTGTTGTTGGGGAGGAAGCGTCTTCCCGGCTTGCGCCCCCACGCCGCCAGAACTCTTGGCGGCGTGGGGGCGACCGGAGGCCGTGCGGAAACGGCCCAAGAAATGAGGCAGATTCCTGAACAGAATACGTGTAAAGTCTCTTGAATCCCAAAGCACACAATTTTTAAAATGTCAGCCAGGATGGTATAGTACAGTGATGTGAACCTTTTTGAGACCGAGTGCCCAAACTGCAACCCAAAACCCACGTATTTATCACAAAGTGCCAACACAGCAATTTAACCTGAATACTGAGGTTTTAGTTAAAAAATGGTTGGCTCTGAGGCGTGCGTTACTCGGGAGTAAGCTTGGTGGTAGTTGTTGGCTTTGCTTTGAAGCCAGCAACCGAGCTTACTCCCAGGTAAAGGATCGTGCCTTAGTTCAGTGGGGTTTAACAGTGCTTACCAGGGTTACCTATACTGCTTCCCCAAAACTAGGTCTTAGGTTTAATGCTAATAATCAAGCCCAGCGGCCCAGGCCAGCCTAGACGTGATGAACTCTGTTTGTGCGTGCCCACAGAGAGGGCTCTGAGTGCCACCTCTGGCACCCGTGCCATAGGTTCACCATCACTGGTATAGTGGTTAGAGTGCTGAACTAGAATCTTGGGAGACCCAGGATTGGATCCACCCTCTGCCATGGAAGTTGACTGCGTGACATAAGCCAATCACATACACACAGCCAAACCTATCTCACAATTGTGAGGATAAAATGGGAGAAAGTAAGCAAAAATATTTACCTAGAAACAAGGAAGATAGGCAAGCACAGGCAGTCGTTCTTTTTAAAATATGAACAGACAAATTTGAGTTAGAAGGGACACCAAAATTATATCCCATTTTTGCAGTGTACTTGCTCAAATGACATCAGTATTACGACCTAGCTGATACTAGATTCAGGAACACACTCACACACTCAGTTTCCAAATAGGAGTCTACAACAACCAGGAATACAACTAAGCTACAAAAGACAGCCACAGAAACATTTCTTCCATCCACAACTGCAGCTAAGCAGCGGGAGTATCATGTTCCACTTGTCAAATGTAAGGTTGAAAAAACAGCAATTCTGCATACAAAAAGAAAGGCCTCCCTTCACATTCTGAAAGGGCAAGTAAAACACTGACTCATACTTTGTATTAACAGCCCCAAACACTGCAAGTTTTCAAACATTTCTCGATAGGGTCCATGGACATGAAAAGTCTTTTTGAAGTGAACATGCGATTTTCTATTCCCCTTACACTGCAACCCTAAGCAGTCACACTCTTCTAATTTCACTGACTTCAACAGACCTGAGAGCATAACTTTGTTTAGGACCGCATTGTGAATCTATTTACATTCATGTACAATAAAATGGAATCTAGTTAAAAAGTATAGTCTCAACGACTTCATGCCATACAGTTGGGAGCCCATAACTGTAAGAAATCAGAAGATGGAGATATGTGGCATAGGTGTTTTAGGCTTTCTGCAGCAGAGGTACAAACAGTTGGGGAAGGGTATATTGGATTAAGATGCACAGAGGCAAAAGCCCCCAGCCCCACCACCAGTTTCCCTCTTTACATGCCATCCGTTAAAAATGGGAGGAAACAAGCATAGCATATTCTTGTAATGCAGGGGTCTGCAACCTGCGGCTCTCCAGATGTTCATGGACTACCAATCCCATCAGCCCCTGCCTGCATGGCCAATTGGCCATGCTGGCAGGGGCTGATGGGAATTGTAGTCCATGAACATCTGGAGAGCCGCAGGTTGCAGACCCCTGTTGTAGTGGTTAGAGCAGTGGTGGCAAACCTATGGCACTAGGATTGAGAATTGTAGTCCATGAACATCTGGAGTGCCATAGGTTCGCCACAACGGGGTTAGAGTGTCACACCAGGATCTACAAAACCCAGGTTCAAATCCACACTACACTATGGAAGTTTGTTGAGTGTCTGTGGGCCAGTGACTTAAACTGATATATTTATCTGAATTTATTATTTTTAATATCTTTTTTGTTTTTTGTAGGACCTCTTTAAAACATGCTAGAGTGTAAATAAGACTGTATGGATTGTAAATAGTTCTATGTATGTGTGGGTTGTTTTAATGACATCTGAAGAAAATCCAATTGGATTGAAACATGACAGGTCTTTTTAGATCTTTTACGTGTTAACATCCTGAAATACTGTGAAGTTGATAATTATAACTGAGGCTTTGTGGTTGTTTGTAATATAGTGTATGAAACTGTATGTGTTCTCAGATATGAATGTGTATTTTCTGTTGAGATTTTTATGTATAGTGTTTTATTTTTTACAATATTGCATAGTGCAATAAAATATATATATTATACGTATCAAGGGATAGTTTTTAGACTTCCCAAGATTTTTTGGTTCCTAGCTTGTTTTTCAAGTAGGGTTTGGGTCCCCCCATCCTTTTTTTTCTAGTTACACACACTCAGCCTAACCTAACCTACAAATCTATTGTGAGGATACAATGAAGGAATGGAGCATGATGTAGGTCACTTTGGATCCCATTCAGGAGAAAGATAGGATATAAATTAAGTAAATACATAATTCCACCCTGAGATTATGTACCAGTTGGTACATCCTCAAATTTCCCCATTATGATTAATGAACTTGAGGAAACATATGAATAATGTTCAAAATTATAATAATACTGGAAATTTCATTTTAGACAGGGAACTCAACAGATATGAAGAGTTCAGTGTAGGAAAATGTTCTATAGCCTTTAAACAAAGACTTCAAGGAAAACAAGGAAACAACCTTGCGTTCTCAGAGGCACAACACAATGGCTTGAAGTTTGAAAAGGGACTCCAAAGAATGATTTGATATTGTTCATATTCATCACAACAGGTAACATTTTAAACAGTATTAATGCTGTGTGAGGCAGGTTCTGAATTGACAATTACAATGGACCACGGAGTACACTGTGTGCTTTTGCTATTTAGCAGTTTCCAAATGCTCAGTAACAAAAGCTGCTGTTAGCCTTTTTATTTTAGAACTTGATGACTAGACTGTCAGCTCCACTTTGAGCAAGTCTTTAAAACAAAAGCCACACGGCCTAAGCAAAAAGAAGTAGGAAGCTGAACTGGGAGAATTTTCGGCTGATTAGCCTCGCAAATATGGGAACAGCGTATTACTGCCCATGATCTACATAGTATTTCCATCTCACAGGTGTTAACAAAACAGGATGTACAAAAGAATACAAATATATACACACTTATAAGCAGTGGTTCTCTTGATTGTCACTCATAAAACTGGGAAGGGGGATTATTACAAATAAGTGACATGGGGCTTTTGGATGGCAGCACTCATCCTCAACTTTTTGGGGCCCTTGGGCCTTGCAAGTCTAGGGGTGAATTTACAGAAATTGGTGCAGCTTATATATGAGTACGTCACCTTTTCCTTATGCAAAATATGCACTGCAGATGACCACAAAGACAGAAATAAAAGTGCTCTTGTGATACTGATAATGCCATTGTGATAAGACAGATATCAATTGCCCCTTGGCTCATTGGAGCCATTTGGTCCACATGGCTCATTGAGAAAGTTTCTATGGAAGAAAAAATTATAAAAACCACAACTTGCCAACTCCCCAATTCTGATATTATTTTATCTCTTTAGAAGAGACAGGAGGCAGATGTTTCCCTCTCATCACCTTTTCAAATGCTAGCAATGGATGGGAAGAGGGTGAGGATTTCAACTCCCTGAGCATCACCTTCTGTTTAATTTGATGGACACTAAAAGATGAAAACAAAGGACAGCACCTCAAAGGCTCTTTGAAGTATGCTGTAGCAATCATTCCCCATGGATGAAAAAAACACCCAGACAGCAGCTCTCCGTGACTGTAAGAATAGAGGAATTGACAGGAGCAAGACTTAGGGCCAAGCTACACAATACAACCAGCACGTGTCAGGTCACAGGGACAAGACCGAACTCACAGTCACACATATATCAGGGAAATGCACCTTTAAAACACTCATATGCTCAGTGCTGCAAGTCAGGGGTGAGGTCTTAAACCCTTTTGTCTGGCTCCATGTGGCCCTCGCAGGGCATGTGGACCTAGAGAAAAGCCCCCCCCCCCCCCCGCACCACTCTTTTGGCTGGAGGAAATGAGGTGAGAAGAAAACTGGAAATGCCTTCCCCCCGGAGCCAAGCAAATAAGCCATTTTTTTAAAAAGTTGCAATACCCCAATGTACATCTGATTGTGAGTCCAGTCATGCACCCATTGCCTGGCAGGTGCCATATGTATTATGTAGCTTGGTCCTAAGAAGGGGACTTTAAAGAGACCACAGAGATATCAGTTAAAACAGTAAGTAAAATGAATCTCATTAAATGTGTTTTCTGTCCTCACTCACAACAGCGGCCCAGCTTATGCTATGCCTCTTCTAAAAGGCAGATTTTCTAAAAGTGAATTATTTATAAAATGCACACATCTGCCGGGTATTTGTCACCACTGATCTTGATAATACACTAATTTTTTTTTCCCATAGGGAACTACAGGATATGGAGATAGATCTTATCAGAAACACTGTGAGGTAAGTAAAATCACAGAGAAAAGAATCTATAGTAGATACTAGAATTAGAAGTCAGGATGTGCGCAAAACAGACGGGGGCTGGCACCCACAGATTTTCTTCTTTTTCAAAATTAATCTGGACTGCGTTTTACTAAGTGAATTACCTTTAAAACTTCCCAACAGAAATAACAGATACTTGCATCAACTGACTATTCAGGATTAACTCCTGGTCTCATAGAAGGTGGGAATAAACCAAGCACATGAATTCCAAACATTATCAGCATGTTATTGTGCTATATCTGTGCTAAATTATACCTTTAACAGTTTTTTTTTTTTTTTTGGGGGGGGGGGGGGCAGGAGATTTTTAAATCTACAGCTCTTTCAGCAAACCTGATAGCTATGTCAGATTTTAATGAAAAATCAACTTCTCTGTGTTTCGTTCCAGGAAGTGGATCAAAAGATTCACATATTGGGACCATGCTCAGAATTAGTGACTTAGATATTGAACAGGGTGTATTCTAAATGAAATGAATGGCAGTTAAAAGAAGTCTGCTTTGGACCCTAGAGAGAAAAACTGGTGACTGGACAACTTCAGAGATTCTTGAATTAAGCGGATTGTTTGAATCAGGTTATGGGACTGAAATGGCCTTGACTGCCCTGGGAAATGACCTACATCAGGAAATGGACAGAGACAGTTTGACTCTACTAGTTCTCCTGGATCATGGTACATTTCTGGACTGCCTTTTGGAGCTGGGACTGGGAAGTACTATTCTGCAGAGATTTTGGTCTTACCTCAAAGGTAGTTTTCAGAGTGTGATGCTGGGGGCCTGATGCTCCGACCCCTGGCCTGTGGGTTCCACAAGCTTCCATCTTGTCCCCCATGTCTGAAGATGAGTTAGAATCCTGGGAGATCCCCTAGCCCCACCTGAAGTCTAGAATCCCTAGCTGAGACCCCCATGGGAACACCTGATATAGTTTGTTGCTGAGTAAGGAGGGTCTGTTTGCCTGGGTTGACTGCTGGCCCCATCCTCTGCCGCTGCAGTTTAGAGGCAGGGGTTGTGAGGCTTTTAATTGTAAGGCTCCTCCTCATGAGAGGTGTGAGCCGAAGGGAGACTGGGCCTTGAGATCCTATATGTAGCTGAGAAGTTTTTGCATTGTAGTATGTGTTACCCCTTTGGGTTACCAGACATTTGGTAAGGTCTGTGAGTTTCTGGTTATATCAACATACCAAGGAAATTCTAGGGTGAAGGAATCCACTTGGAAGGTGATGAATACTTGAAGACCATTTCCAGTCACCTGCAGAAAGTGTGCCATGTTTGTTTTCCTCCTCAAGGATGAGGTGGGCTTCACTTGCCAAAGTATAAGTTGATAGGACTTTCAAAAGAGAAGGTTCGGAGTCTGGAGAAAAGGACTACTACTACCCTGTGAAATTAACAAAGGGCAGGATTTCATTAACAGAAGCTATAATGCCCTGAACAGGAAGGGGGAGACCGGTCAAAAGTACAACAGAGTGGTTGACTGCCCTAATGAGACTCCTCTGAGCATGACCCCAAAGGCACTGAGCAAGACAGCACACAGTGCAACTGGAATTTAGTAATCAGTTCCAAGCCATTGGGATGGTAACAGAGACAGAAACAAAGGAAGAAAGACAGACAGAATGGGGATGTGAAAAAAGAGCACTGGAAGGAAAAGGAAAGTGTTGGTCATCAGTTACTTTCTGCTAAGGGGTATATGGAGAGTCATGAGTCCAGGTCTGACCCCTTATGTCTGATTGGTAACATCCAGATAGTACTTCTTCAGATGCATGAAAAGTACAAGTAAGGAAGAGCCAAACTAGATGAAGTTGTGGAGAGCCATTATTTTATTTTCATTTATTTGATTAAATTTTTATGCCACCCTTTGCCTTGCAGCCTCAGGATGGCTCACAACATATAAAAAATTACAGTATAAAACGTAGGGCCAAAAGGTCATATACACTTCAAAATAAAACCATAAATAGTCCATAAAACCCTGGACGGCAATTTGGTATTTCCTGCTTTTTATCCCATACCTACCTTGATAAAAATCTCACCAAGGAGACAGAGAAGAGGGAATCCACTTAAATGGTACCACCGTAGCTGTCTCAATCACATGTCTTACAGGCCCTGAGGAGCAGCATCAAGTCCCGCAGGATCTGGGTCTCATCAGATAGAGCATTCCACCAGGCAGGGTTGAGGTCAGCCAGATATCCTTCAGGTCAAGGTCGGCCGGATACCCTTTGCTCGGATACCCTTTAGGCTAGGGACTACCAGTAAGTTATTATTCACTGAATGCAACTCCCATCGGAGGATATACTGGCAAAGGTAGTCCCTCAAATACAATGGCCCCAGATTATTTAGGGCTTTAAAGGTAAGCACCAAAATCTTGAATCTGATTTGGTACCCCACTTGAAGCCAATGCAGATGGCAAAGTACTGGTTCCATATGTTCTTGCCACAGGGTTCCCATAAGGAGCTTCACATAAGGAGTTCCCATAAGGAGTTTCCAAGGCAGACCCAAGGGCAGTCCTGCATAGAACAAGTTGCAGTTGTCTGGAAGTAACCATTATATGGAACCTGACTCTGGTCAGGAAGAGAGGGATATGAATTTAATAAAATGAGATAAAATCACTGCCACTAGGTCAGACTGGGAAAAGTAGGGAGCCAATGACCTCACCTGGCAAAAAGCCTGGAAGGCCACGTGTGCAACCTGAGCTTCCATAGATAGGGAAGCATCAAGTATTATACCTGACCCCTTCCACAGGACCTCTGTTTTTGGATGGATTCAATTTCAGATGGCTCTGTTTTAACCATCTCACCATCAACAGAAATTGCTGGGTGTTTTTAGCAAACTGATGGCACCCAAGGCCAAAACTCTGGATTAACCAGGCAAGAGGGTGCATATAGATGTTAAATAATATTGAAGAGAGGACTGCCCCTTGGACACCAACACACCAACAAGTGGCATGCAGAAGAACTCTCTCTGACTGATATCCTCTTTTCCTGGCCCTGGAGGAATGAGCACAGCCACTGCAAGGCTGTTCCATGAATCCCAGCATCAGTAAGGTGGTGGGTAAAGATGTCAAAATCAATCAGATCGAATGCCACCATAGATCTAATAGCAACAGCAGTACCAACCTACCTAGGTCCAGGTGTCTCCAGACCAAATCTCCTGATTTTTGTTTACTTCAGTGCAGTCAGACTAAGCTGCTGGTTTCAATGGGTAAGTGGTACTGTGGGAGCAAGGGTTTAACCATCCCCCTCAAGCCATTTCACAAGCCTCAATTTTGTACCTCACCCAAAATATTAATTAACTTTCCATCCCCAACCTGGGAGGAAACTATTCGACTAGTGAAATGGCATAAAGGAAGGGAGGTAGCCCAACTTACTTAACAATCCCACAGGGCTATTTTGAATTTAAAATGAAAAAATAAGAGTAGTATATGCATAAATAAGAGTGGGACTGTGACATTAAACCTGCAAGCTAAGAATTTAACTTGGGCAAGGAAGAACTGGAAAGAAGAAATTAATTTATATGTGGCTACTGCAATGGCAGAGAAAGAGGGAGCTGTGAAAATGAAAGGGTTTGGGGACTCAGACAAAGGGGAGAGAGATGGAAGACACTGTGTGCTGACAGTCTCCAACAAAGCCTATCCTGGCTACAATTATGGGCATTTCTGATGCTCACTGCCATGACTGCACAGTGGAAATATATATTGTACTTTTCCCACCCAGAATCAAGCACCAAGAGAAAATATTGGCTGAGTACTGAGGTAGTTTAATGGTATTAGCAACCAACTGAAATTCCAAAGATATTAAAGATCCATTGATTAGGGAGCACACAGGGTGCAATCCAGGAGCACACAGGGTGCAGTCCAGGAGCACACAGGCAGTGGTGGGATCCAGCAGGTTCTCACCAGTTCCCGAGAGTGAGTTACTAATTATTTGTGTGTGCCGAGAGGGGTTTACTAATTGGGTCCACTTTTCTGTTAGAAATTCCATTAGGTCGAAAAATCATAAAGTCCTGTTGTTTCCTATGTGGCTGGTTAGCGAAGGTAGAAAACGGGATAATTCTCCCTGTTGGGCTGTTTTAAAAACATGTTTTAGTAATATGGTAAAGTTCCTTGTTTAAGGAAAGTATCCTTCTTTTGATTTCTGGAAACAAAACTAAGTATTTGAAAGTATTAAGTATTTGACAGGCAGTCAATTAGAGGAGAAGTAGTTGTTTCTGTTGGCAGTAGACAATAGGACTTGCTATAATGAGTTTAAATTATGGACAGAAAGATACCAGCTGGAAATTAGGAGCTTTTTTTTTTTACAGTAAAAGTTTTTTACAGTAACAGAGAAATTATCAATGCCCCACCCCCAAAATGCCTGGCCACGCCCCCGTCATGCCCCGCCCAGCCCCATTTGCGCTACGCAACTGTTTCAATCCCACCACCATGGGAACCTGTTACTAAAAAATTTGGATTCCACCACTGCACACAGGGTGCAATGCAAACAACAGGAGAAGACTGAAAGAAACTTACAGCTTTGGAGAGAATTTCAAAGATATGTGGGATAGCTAAAAGATCCAAATATGGAATTTGGATCCTACAGAATATTTTCAGATGAAAGTGGGAGGAGGGAGTGGATTTCCCCCTCCCATTTCAGATCTCGTGTATCCTGCTGTTCATGGGTGTTCCCTGTCCCCCCAGCAGTAGAATTACAGGAGGTACTTTGGACTGCAGGAGGAGGAGGAAGGGAAGTCCAATTCCATGGACCAAGTTCTTTCCACTTCAGAACCTCCACCAGTTCCTACTGACAGATCTAAAAGACAGAAGGCAGAATATGCAAGTACCATGGGAGGAAAACACAGAAGACATAAACAATAGGGACCATGTCTTGAGGGAGGGGGACCTCAACTGTAACTTTTGTAATGGTTTTCATAAACTGTAACAAAGCAGATAAATAGAGACCCCAAAACCCACACTACTCTATGTAAACAAGAAAAGGGACAGCAGGTCTGAACATTCTGAAGGTAGCAGATCAGGGACAATTTTAAAAACACCAAAACTCACAGTATGCAGCCAATAAAAACTGTACAATTCCAAAATGATGACCACATCATTTGCTCAGAGCTTTGCTAGGAAATGACCAAGCTCTTTTTTTAGCTCCATTTAAGGACCATTAGATTTTCCCCCTCAACCAACAAGTAGGTGTCTCATTGAGAAACAGCATCATGTAACCTCATGACTTAAAAAGAAACAATTTGATTTTTGAAACGATTACACAGACCTTTTCATAACAACAGGCGTGCAGTACAGGCAGGGGTCCTCTGAACCCCCCAGGGCTAAGTGGATCCATTTTCCTCTCCCATTCTCAGGCCCTGAGTGAATCAGGAAACTGCTAAAGTACAGCTCTACACTGTATTGAAAAAAAAAACAGTGAATGTAAGCAAGAAGAAAAGATCCAGAAGGGATTTAGAGACGTGATTGAGCAGAATAGGCAATGCAATGGAGTATATAAAATTCAATGTGAAACCAGTTAAGAAACCAATGAGATCAGAAAACCATCCAAGAAACTTAATATATGCATACATTCAGGCCCTTTTTTAAAATAAGTAAAGAAAGCAGCAGTTTTTCCTCATTTTTTATTGATGACATCTGTCAAAGCAAGACCGCAGCATTAAGCAATACATAAATTCTGTCATTTGGAGCTGGATTTTTAAAAACCCAGTTATTTGACAACATTTGCTATACTCCTTCAAGATTCTGCTGGCTAAGACTGCCCATGGGTATCCATTCCCCTATGAGGCATTAAAAAACACTAGTCTTAACAAATGTTGACAAGAAACTAGATAATACTACATTATGTAGCGATAGAAGAGGGAAGTGACCTAGAATAAGTTTGGGATGATCATGGATTTCTAAATATTAATATATTTTCTAACTTAGACCAATTTGATCTCCTGTCTATTAGCCATATATTACTCTCCTATAGCATAAAAGATCCCCCCAAAAATGAAAGAACTATTTGAGATATTCCAAGATATCATAAGTAGCGGAAACATCAAGATGAAATAGACAAAGCATTAAGAACAATATGATTGAAAAGAGCCCCGAGTTGCAACAGCAAAGCAACGGATTCTTCAATGCTAAGTACTGAAGATGGGTTTATACACTCCCATGATATGAAAACAGCCAGTTACACAAGTGAACAAAGCCTTGGCAGAAACAAATGAGGGATGTGCCCAAGCTATAACAAGCAGCAGCAAGCAATCTTTGATTGAGAGCCAGCATGGTAGGGGTTAAGAAGAAGAGGAGTTTGGATTGATATCCCCCCTTTCTCTCCTGTAGGAGACTCAAAGGGGCTTACAATCTCCTTGCCCTTCCCCCCTCACAACAAACACCCTGTGAGGTGGATGGGGCTGAGAGAGCTCCGAGAAGCTGTGACTAGCCCAAGGTCACCCAGCTGGCATGTGTGGGAGTGCATAGGCTAATCTGAATTCCCCGGATAAGCCTCCACAGCTCAGGCGGCAGAGCTGGGAATCAAACCCGGTTCCTCCAGATTAGATACATGAGCTCTTAACCTCCTATGCCACTGCTGCTCCTTAAGAGTAGGTGGAGTCTAAACTGGAGAACTGGCTTTGATTCCACATCCTCCACATGAGTGATGGACTCTTATCTGGTGAACTGGATTTATTTCCCTGCCCCTACCCATGAACTCTGTTGGGTGACCTTGGCCTAGTCACAGTTCTTCCGAACTCAACCCCGCCTAGCTCATAAGGTGTCTGTTGTGGGGAGAGGAAGGGAAAGGAGTTTGTAAGCCCCTTTGAGTCTCCTTACAGGAGAGAAAGGAGGAATATAAATCCAAACTCTTCCTCTTCTACTCTCTCAAGACTGAGATCTAATGTTAGCAGATATGAAAACAAGCAGACCTATCAAAGTAATTTGCAGTCGACTAGGTAAAAATTTAAAGAAGAATCGTTTGAGTGGTACAGTAATTACCAGTAGCAGAGATTCAGCAAGAAAGCATGTTACCAGAGACTAATGATATTAAAGGGCTAGCCAGAAACAGAAGACTGAACAACCTTCTTCCAGATAAGAGAAGGGTTGTTTGTTCTCAAGTCATTATATTCTGGGAAGAAAGCCACTATACCACAAAGCTCTTTGAAAGGATTTCATATACAAAGTGTAGCCACTGCATCTGGAAATTAAAGAGTGTGTGTAAAAGGACACAGAGGGCTATGTGAAGGAGTAACTAAGGACACTAATGGAGCAATGTAGGATACAGATCCTTGGAAGACAACCAAACCAAGGAAACAATGTTCAGCATAATATTCCAGAAAAAGATACTGAGCAAAAGGAACAGCTCATCATTATTTTTCATCTACATACTATTCATCCAGATTTCAGCCACACCAGAGGAAGGAGTGACTGCACGCACACTGCATGCATTATGGGCTACCAGATTCATTGTATACTGATAATGGGCTGATTTTTTTCAAGGAAACTCTAAAAGTTCAGCAGGGATTCAGACTCTGGCCCACTCTGCACAGGCCAAAAACAACACCCCAGTAAAAACACCATTCCAGGGGGGCTGTTTAAATGGCTGAAACCTCTGCATCGAGGCAGTGTCATGCTTCTTCTCCAAAACTGGTGAGGACATGCTGTTTTCCTGCCTCGCTCAATGAGCGAGACTTTTGGGAAACAGTGTTTCCCAGCCAGCGTCATGCAAACAGCACCACTTTTAGACGCCTCCTACTTTCCCCACACTTACCCTCTCTCGGAGGGCAGCGTGGGCATGTTTCTTCGTTCCTGTGAAGCTCTGCAGGGAGAGAAGGTAAGTGTGGGGAAACAAAACAAGTGTGGGGAACCAAAACAGAACAGAGGCACCTTCATGCGGAAGTGCCTCCATGGACTGCAGCTGCTCTGGGGCTGCTCACACCTCAGCGTGCAAATGGCCCAGGGGCCACACCAGAATCATATAGGCCGGTGTGCAACCGCTGTAGGGGCCCATGTGGAACAGGCCTCTGATATCCTGATGTGACACCAAAGCAAAATCAGCAGTAAAAACAGTTAAAATGTTTGGTGAGGATGCACTTGAAATTTCACTTCTTTTTTTAAATGAAAAGTGCAAGTAACTGCAGAATGGTATGGATCCTTGCATGTATCTTTACCAGCAACAGCCTGAGCAAGACCTAATCTTAGAAGAAATATACCCAAGAGACTCTGTTCTACTCTTTATCTCTTTCCTGTTGGATATACACACTTAGCAGCAAGCGCCACATGATATTCATAAGATAGATTATTGTAGTAGCTGCACTGAAGCTGTAGAATTAAGCCAGAGAGAGACAGAAGTAGCTGGTACACTGTTATAAGTAACACTGTACTCTTTGCAGGAATCCTGAAAAAAATATTTAACTTAATTTATTAGACTTAATAGGCCACTCCTCCTTGTTTGGGCTTGGGGCAGCTTACAACATAGATTTAAAATACATATAAATAAAACATCTAAAATTTTAAAAACATAGCAACCATTCAATCATTTCAGCTAAGAGCAGGTGCACTCTGATCTGGAGGAACCGGGTTTGATTCCCAGCTCTGCCGCTTGAGCTGTGGAGGCTTATCTGGGGAATTCAGATTAGCCTGGGCACTCCCCCACACGCCAGCTGGGTGACCTTGGGCTAGTCACAGCTTTTCGGAGCTCTCTCAGCCCCACCTACCTCACAGGGTGTTTGTTGTGAGGGGGGAAGGGCAAGGAGATTGTAAGCCCCTTTGAGTCTCCTACAGGAGAGAAAGGGGGGATATAAATCCAAACTCTTCTTCTTCTAATCCAAGAGGTAAAAACAGAAGAACAACCCGGTGTGGAACATACTTATATCCCAACAAGTGCAGAAATAGGTAGGGAAAAAGGAAAATAGGAATGGGGGAAAAGGAGGGAGGGAAAGGGGACAAACGGAAAGAAAAGGGGGAGTGGGGAAAGTAAGGGGAGGGCTAGATAGTACCATGGCTGCCTCAATCATATGCCTGGTGGAACAGTTCCATCTTATATGCCCTGTGTTATTGTCCAAGACTCTGCACAGCCTGGTCTTCCCAGACAGAGTGTTCCACCAGGCTGGGGTCAGGGTCAAAAAAAGCCCTGGCCCTGGTTGAGGTTAACCAAAATTCTCCACTATGTTTTCATTCCCAGATCTGAATGCTCTTTGGGGAATGTACCAGGAGAGATGGTCTCTAAGGCCCCAGGGTTTTGTACACAAGTGCAAGCAACTTTAACTTCATCGAGAGCTCCACATGGAGCCCATGCAGCTGGTGAGAACTGGTTGAATATATGCCTGCCATGGGATCTCTATCAAGACCCTTCCTGCTATATTCTGGACCAACTGGACCTTCTGAAGCTGGCCCAAGGGTAGCCCTGCATGGAGCAGACTCAGAGGTCTAATCTGCAGGCGACTGTTGTGTGAATTACTGTGGTAAGATCAAGCTGGGAAAGGTAGGACGCTAGCTGCTTAGATGAAAAAATGTCATTTGAGCTGTGTGTACTACCTGGGCTTCCATAATTAAGGAGATATCCAGGAGCACACTCAGTAGGCGCAGCTTTAAGCTGAATGCAACCCAGGATTGGCAGCTAGCACTCCCTGCCCAACCTGCATCAGTCTAGTCACAAAACCTTTGTTTTTGATGGATTCAACTTCAGACAACTCTCTCACGTCCATCCAACCATGGTCTGCAGAGAACTAGTCCAAACTTCTGGGGAAGCTTCTGGATGACCTTCCATCATCAGATATAACTGGGTTTCATCAGCATATTGATGACAACCCAGTCCAAACCTCCGATTCAGCCTGGTGAGGGATTGCACAAAGATATTAAACAGTATTGGTGAGAGAATCACCCCTGATGGGACCCCGCACACCAGCAAGTGGCGAGTGGAAGTTCTCTCGTCAATTACTACCCTCTATCCTGACCCTGGAGAAATGAGTATAGCCATTGCAAGATGTCCCTTGAATCCTCACATCGGTGAAGCATTTAGTCAGGATGTCATGATCGACTAAGTCAAACGCTGCTGACAGATCTAAAAGAAACACTGTCTAGGGGGCATCCTAGACCAGGGATTACAAACCAAGCTAAGACTGGATAGTTAACCATCTGCATTCAGTCTTGCCATAAAGCAAGAATTGTCTGATTCTCTCTCACTTTTCAAATGACAGCTTAAACCCACATTCAGGTTCAATCAGTTTCTGATGCAGAACTGGGTATGGTCAGAATAACATCCAGCTAAGTTAGTCTGCACCTAGTTATTGCCTGGATGAAAGTCTACCTGTATAATGCCTGGAGTTCCACAGAGAAAAGTCTGGATACAGTCATAAATAAATCAGAAACTGTAATGTTTACATATTGTGGCTAACATTCCAGCAAGTACATAAAATAATTCTGTCTTCTTCGCTTTAAATCACCTCCCGTCTACATCCACATATAACTATGCAAGAATCCCGGCATTTCAATGCAAATAAGAGAGCCCATCTCTGTTCATCTTCCCCTTTTATGGAGTTCAACAATATGTCTCACTGCAATTGTTTTACTGTGCTTCTAACATATGTGTCTATTGTTGTTATATTTTGCCTATCGCTCTGCTGCTATCTTAATCTTGTCTTATGACTCAGATATTTATTTTAATGTAGTATACCAGCAGTACTCACTCTACAGCTCATGTAGAGATACATTCACAATTGCCATCAGCCAGAACAGTGGTACATGTTTCCATCCATGGTACAAGGCCTGTTCCTTAGGAAGGCTCACTCCTCATCCATTTCTCTGGTGGTGGCTGTTTCAAGGTGGAAACCAGCTACCAACCACAAGCCCTACCCACCAAATGCCTTGCCCCACTTTCTGGGAACATAGGCAGGGGCCACACTGGGGAACCCTGCTCAGAAGAGTCACATGGAATGTCAAGGGCACGTGTGGCTCCTGAGCCACTGAGTATCGCTGTGTTATACAATTCATTGCCTGGCACTGAAGACCACTTTGGGAATTTCTAATAGAGGGGCAGAAAATACCTATTAATGTTTGCTGTACATGTAGACTGTATATGCATACTCATGCTGAAATTCTCAATGTCATGTGTATATTAAAAAGGTAAAGGTATTTCCCCGTGCAAGCCCTGGGTCATTACTGACTCATGGGATGACGTCACATCACATTTGTTAGGCAGACTATGTATATGGGGTAGTTTGCCACTATCTTCCTCAGTCAACTGGGTATTCATTTTACTGTCCTTGGAAGGATGCAAGGCTAAGTCAACATTGAGCTGGCTACATGAAATTGTCATGAGCAGCTCTTTGACTGCAGTACTGCAGGTTACGTCTCTGCATCACATATGTATATTAACACAAATGATTTGGACCTCACACTTTTTGAGATATGAGTCCCAAGATACAGAATCAGAGTGAGCAAACATCCTTCCAATTACATAAACTAAATGTGTGTGCAATTACAAAAAAAACAACAACACCCTTTCCCTTCATCTTATGTGTAAACTCTTTCTGGAGAGAGAGATGAAATATAATGCAGCATAGTGCTCCTGGATTGCAAGTGTGGCTGGCACAGGATTTCAGGTACATTAATTTAACAGAAACTGTGACTTGATCACAATGTCTGCAAGCAACCTAAAACAAAGGAAACAGGTCCACATAGGCCTATGGCAATAATTTCCACTACAACAAGGCACAAGAAAGCAAAATGCCAATTTTGCACATGCTTTACTCATTGCAAAGCTGCATGATTAAAAGCAGACCTCAAGGAAACCTATCTTTCCAGAACCAAGTTCAGACCCTCCGGCTTCTGCATTCCTCCAATGACAGCTGATAATGTGGGACAGACTTACCATTTGAATTGCAATTGTGGTAACTTTTCTAGGAGTTTCCCTCAGGCAGAAAGGGTACCTGTCAAATTAGTCCCACTGCAGATGTACATGGCTTTTGCTTCCTGACACATTCACACCTTCAGATGGAGACTACAAGTTCTGTACAAATTGGAAAAATTAAACTACAAAAAAAAATACTTCACTCATAAGATCTGCAGTCAAATACAAATTATAGGCAATTTGGCAGACACTGTTCTTAAGGTTTTCTGTACTTCTCATATATCCAGAGATCATGAAGGCAGACTTCCCTTCTTATCTCTCTCATTTCACGCTATTCCCCCTATAATTTTAGCAGAGGCTTCCTGTATTCCTTTACTGAGGCAGCGGGGCAGGAGGAACAAGCTAGAAACACCAGGAAGAAGTAGTATCAAAAGTTGTGTAAGAGGAAGGGTTGTGGCTCAGTTGCAGAATGTCTGCTTTGCATGCAGCGGATCTAGGCTCAGTTCCTCATATCTGATTGGATAGGACTAGGATGCCCAGAATGTTGTATCTCCATCTCAATGCCCAACAACAGGTCAGAGGAAGAATATGCAGTTTACAAAATGCAATCCCTGTGTCTTTAACATGCATAGGACTAAGCGAGGCAAAATGCGGAAAGGGGTATCCAAGCCCTGGTCTGCAACCTCTGCTGATGCTGGTTCTTCTTTCTTAGGCTTTGACTACCTGTTCAATATATTATTCAGCACATTTTAAAAGGTAAAAACCACAGAGTGACAAGCAACAATGGAAAGAAAGGCAAGATTTTTTCATAGGTCCACAACTAGCATACACTTTCTAATCAATGGTGGGAAGGCAAAAGCTTGAGCATTTGAAAGAAAAAGGTAAGGAAGGACAAACCGACAAGTGGCAGTGGATGTCCATGAATGGCAAGGGGGCCAGCAACACTGAACCTTGTCAGAAGCCCCAGCAGCTGCCTCCGCTTCAGGGTATGCTGACCCTGAGGAAGAATCCACACTGCATGTATTTTGGTGCTACTGATGATGCCCAACAGGCAAGAAGGAACAGTACTGTGGCAACTCCAAAACAGAAGTGACAATTTGGCCAGCCGGGGTAACCATCGAACCCTCATACCATTTAGGCCTCCCGTGGGCCGGGTGGGATTGGAAGGGAAAAGTTGTCATTAGCTGTGTGTTATTAATCTGTTGTGTTGCAAGTTTTAACTCATTCTTTTATGCAGATTTTACTGAGATTTATACTATTATATGTTCATGTACACCGCCCTGAGCCCTCTGGGAGAGGGCAGTCTAAAAATGAAATAATAATAATAAATAAATAAATGAAAGGGCCCAAAGAGTCACGCAGCAGTAGAATACTTCAACAAGGAAAACAAATCTTCTATTTATTGGCTCCAATGCATATGAAGACACAGTTTATTTGGCTGCTTCAAGTGGCACTGGCCAATACTCCAGAATACATTGCATTTGGGCAGATGCAATGGCAGACGGCATAAAAGGAATTCAGGGGGAACGAGGCAGGTTTTTTGCGAGGAGAACTGGTACTTTACCACTCATTTTTCTTACACCTAGCCAGTTGTAGATTGTACCTTCAGCTTGTTCCTTGTGTATTTAAACAATCATGCACAATATTACCATTTCAAAGATGAGGATTATCTACCCCAAGGGAAGGGATTTTAGTCAGAACACCAACACTGGACAAACCTTCAGTCAATTCTAAACTATTACTACATACACTGAATTTATGCAATGTCACCCTATTCCATGCCCACCTAGCATTTGTACAGTGCAAGGAACTATACAAGGAAGCTTTATCCTGTACCAAGATGGAAGATCATTCTCCAATCTGGGTTGTTACATGGAAACATGCAGAACATGGGGTAAGATTAGGTTAAGACTGGCTGGTTTGACACTGCTGTATTACAGATGCAATCCTGATTTTAAAAAAACCCCAAGAAGAGCTAACATAAAGTAATCTGCAAAAACTTCAAGCTCAAATGACACGCAAGAGCAACATTTGCTTAAACCTCAGCTCTACTAACAACCTACAGGGATATAAGCTGCAGGAAAGGAACAGGTTTAGCTACCCCAAACTGCAATATTCCTCTTAAGATTAGGGCTTCTTTCTTACATTTGGTGACTGGAGACAAGTCATACATTATTGGAGTCTTGATATCAAGGAATCAACCATAAGCAAAGGTATCAACCATAAGCAAAGTCCACATTTATAGGACATGCCAGGAACAAAAAAAAAATTCCAAATAGGAAAGTGAAAAATCAGGCCTGCGTCTAGAATGGTACTTTCAAATCCTGAGCCAGTGAACCCACGGGCAGAGTCCTTCTCAATAGCAGACACAATGCTACTGGTTTACACTACTATTGTTAGAACTAGAGCAATCAATTTAACACTTCTCTCTGCTTCCACTCTCTAGTGGTACTTGACTTGAAATTGGTCTGTTGCATAGTTTACCTTAATGAAGTTCCAAGAACCCATTGAGATGCCTATTTTGATGCAATTGTTCAGACCAACTAAAGTGGATACCGCTTGCGAGAAAATCAAGGAAGTCTCTTCAGTGGTTTTCAAAACTTACATCTTACAGCACTACTGGCAAACTTACCAGGCGAAAGTTTTAAAAATGGGTGTTAAGAAAAAGCTTATCAAATTCGACGAATACTTTTTAAAATACCACTAATGATTTAAAACGTTAGGGACACCACTCAGCCTTGTAACTGCCACTCGCAGAAGTGGAACCAGCAAGTCTACTAATGAGCACTAGACACTTTGAGAGAACTCACTCAGACTCCAGCTGTTGTCCTGGGTTATTTTACTTCCGTAAAGTACTTTCCAGGCCCTAAAAGAAAAAGAGGGGAAAAGTGTGAAATTTTCCTGAAAGAGCAAAGTTATGTCACTGCAACAATGCCTCCTATTTACAAAAACAACATTTTCTCAGCAGCCAATTACACACAATATCCTTGCTCATGATGGAAGCAAATGTCTGTCACAGCAATATTTCTTGTATGGACCTGTTTCCTCAAGCCCCGCTTTCACTTTCCATTCTCTCCCCAGCAAGTGAGGCCACTTTTAGAATGACTTTTAATTTGCTTCACTGCCAGAGCAGGAAAATCTGATAGTGAGCACAGCTTTGCCCAAGAGATCTTTCCACTCAAAGCCAACCTTCCCTCTCCCTTGCGCCCCTTTGCAGGCCTTCCCCTTCACCCCCTCCCTTACATGTTGTGGGTTGTTTCAAGTTGCAGAAAATAAGCTCACTCACACAACACCAACTTCTAATTCTCTTGACATTTTGAGATATTGCTATTAAGAGAGCTTGGAAATAGCAAGCCTCTGTCCTCCAGCGGCAGCGGCAGCAGGAAGTCATATCCCCTTTGGGGGTAGAGCGGTCTATTAAATTTTAATAATAATAGTAATAATAGTAATAATAGTAATAATATGTGGAGGGAAGGGAAAGGAACAGAAGAGAAGGGGAAGGGGAGAGTATATCTGCTCTAAGATGGCCCCCTTCTTTAGCAGCCAGTGGTACAGGGAACTGTTCTGCTTCTTTCATGGGGAGGGGAGTTACTTTTGGAACAGTAATATTGATGTAACTTAAAGTCAATAGTCTTGCCTGCCACATGTAATGAGAACGGTGCCTTTAAGAATCACTTGATGGGTGGAGTTAAGAGAACCAGGCCTGGAGTGTTCTCGCAGAAAACCATCTGGGGAAAGGAAAGGGTGCCTCTTCACATGTAAACAGAGAAACACAAGGACAGCCCTCTGCAAGCCCAATGCGCAGAGAAGAGTCCCAAGGTAAGCATTCCATGCGTAGTGGGACTGCAATTTCCTCAAAATAAAACTCCATATTTTGGCAATCTTATTTGCTATGTGTAGACATCATTTCTTACAACCCACACAGAAGTGTGAACTAAATCCTTAAAACATAGTGCAATCAGATATGCATGTATGAGAATTCAAAGAAACTCACTGATAATTAATGCTCGACGGGTCTGTTACAAACACCAGTACACATTCTCTGAAAAACACTATTGCTGCGTAATATATAGAGCCACTCTGCATGAGTTCTACAACAAGCTTTCCAGAACCACAGCCACATGCAGTACATAATACACACCTTTGTCAGTGTAAAGCTACCTGCGAAAACAGCACTTAATATCGTCATTCAGACTACCTGCCCCTTCTGCGCAATCAGTCCCAGACTTGCTTATGAAAGTGATACAAGCATGTACTTACTACAGCCAGTCCTGGAAAAACAATGCATCCACTGAGTAAGTGAAATGGATACATGGTTGGCCTCTCGAGAGAATTTTTAATCACATTCTAATTTTAGGGCCATCTGTCCTGAGTGCAATTATCTTCTCATGATATACTTCAACTTCACCACTGATGTTGCAGTAGAGACAATGGGTTCACCCAAGTATTCTAGAAGGCACCATTTGGTCTGCAGGCTCATTATAGACACTGATGCTCAGTTTGGCTCTCAGGCATCACTAAATAGCACTTTTATTGACCATCTGTATAGACCTGACGTTAGCCTGACTGAGGCAATATAAATAGTATGGTTTGCTTTTTGCATCAGCCTGTATTTCACCAGGTGGGAGGATGACACCCCACCAACCAGTAAGTAGCCTATAGAACCAGATTTTGTTCACTTTCAGACCTGATAACAATTCATCTAATATGACACTTTGAAAAGTGCAGACTAACAAATCACATCCTGGAATTTGTATACAAAGATCAAGATGGTCTCAAAAGTGCTGGTATAGGAAGCGACACTCTTCAGTCATGAAAGAGTTAATGATGTTATTTGTTAGTAAACGTTAGCTAGATTAGCATAGGCAATAGGGCATTGAGTAACTAGGTACCTGCATTAATGAAGTGATCTATAGACGATGTGCTAAGTAAATACCATTGTGTACTGCTGCGTGCACATGACTGGCTGGCCCACTCTGAAACCTTTCCCAACCACGTTGCCATTCAGCAAAAATACTGAAGTGAAACTTATGCAAAATAAACAGATGTTCATTTGACTTTGGACTGCATAGGACTGTCAGTGGCACAGAGATGAGAATGCTGGACCAGGATCCAGGAAACCGAGGTTCTGAATCCCTGCTGCACTATGGAAGCTGGGCTTGGGTCTAACCTTATTCATACTATTCTTGTGGTGAGGGTAAAAGGAGGCAGAGATAAAGTTCTTCAAGCCAGTTCAAGTACTGTGATAAGCAGTGGCCGTCAATTCCATTCCATTCAGCTGTTAAAAGGTACAGAACAACCAAAGCTAACAGGCTGTAAGAAGAAACTCAGACTTTCATGTGTGAACCAGATAAAAGTTTTGCCTTCTGGATTATAAAGGGATAGCTGCTATACCAACTGTTGCTTCAACCAGGAAGCCAGCAGCAGGAAATGTGCTTTTAAGTACAAACTGTACAGTAGTTCATTTTATGACATCAGTAGATTTCCTAGCCCACTATTTAAACAATCAGTTACCTACATTTGCAGCTGCTTCAGTACTGCCTAGCCCAGGGGTCTGCAAACTATGGCTCTCCAGATGTTCATGGACTACGATGCCCATCAGCCCCTGCCAGCATGGCCAATTGGGTGTTAAGAATTGGCCATGCTGGCAAGGGCTGACGGGAATCGTAGTCCATGAACATCTGGAGAGCCATAGTTTGCAGATCCCTGTCCTAACCTCATTGCTCTGACACCAAGAACCAATGAAGATGAGTTTCTTGCCACTATACTTCTGCAAGCAGGAATGGCAGGCTGCTCCAAGATGATTCAGCACTAATGCCACTTTTACTTCTGTGCAAATGCCAGCACAGCACTCCCTCTGGTTCTCACCACAGAATTTAGTTCCACAGTATCGTCCTGTTAACTGACATGCTGAACAGGGCAGGTGAAATGGATCAGCCCGCACCAGCGTAAAAGTGTCATAAAGCTGCCCTGCAAATTCATTGATAAGCCTCCCACATTCAAGAGCAAAGTCTATCACTATGTTTTATGGTTTTATCACTGAAGAAAGTGGCAGTGTGTGTAAAGTAGGGTGGATGTGATTGAAATCAAATTAATTTAAATCACTAGTCAGTAAGACTAGATTTAATTAATGGTTTTCCACAAAAAGGCTAATTCTTGCTGGCATAATCTTCATATTTACAACCAGATGAAGGTTTCATTTTTAGAATATTTTTTTTCTGATTAGTTTTATAGTAATATGAAAAAATTACTCTGGTTTCTGTTCAGATTTCATTAATATTTCGCCTCTTACTGATTTGGTTGTACTATTAGAAATGAATAATTATGAAATTATTGTGAGGTGAATTATCCCCAGTTTCATTTGGACAAGTAGGCCTTAAATTTCTTTATTACAGTGCTTGCATTTTGCACGCATATCTACATTACCCATAGGTGGTGGGACTTCTGTAAAATATTCCCAAACTGAATCTCTTTTTCAGCCTAATGCCATTACAATTTTTCTCATCCAGGGAGAAAATAATACAATAAATCTCAGGCTAGACACACAAAGATCCCAAGACTTGTGGAGTGTTCTGCTCAAAAGGTTTCACTTTAATTTTTAATGATTGCCTCTTCCTCCTCAGACTTCGCGCCTCATGAAGATATATTCAAAGAATCTTCTATTCACTGACCTTCTTGAAACTTAGCACTTGAGTAGTAAGTGGTTGATTCTGTGTATATAGGCCATTTATGCACTGACAACTCCCTGTGGGTTCGTAGTATTTCATTCTGAGGCCTTTTTCCCTGGGGAATCAGAAGATCAATTACCTACTCCCCTTTCCCTGCTTTCCCCTTGCCTTTTTCATGACATTTGCTGCAGGGCAGCAATAAAAAATTTGGCTGTTGATGGCCCAGGTTTCCACCTAGTCCCTGTGATGCGGATCGAGGGGGGGGGGGGTCCCATCTGCATACAGTTGAACGAATGTACTTCCATGGTTCCAAAGCTACCCTCTCATGTTGGTTGCTGCCACATGTGCATGAGGACAGCCAAGTACTGCTCCTCCTTTCTGGGCATAGGGGTGGGAAAAAGTGGGGAGGGAAGACTAAAACAAACCGGAGGCAGCCATGCCACATTTGTGCAGGCTGAGATTCCCAGTGAATTGGAGGAAAAGGTCGTGGTTAGCCCAAATGGGGAAGATCTGTGCTTCGCCCATCAAAAGCGCAGTGGCGTTGGGACCACGGCATAAGTGAAAAGCACACCCAGATAATGTGGCAAATATGTTGTATAACTGCCCCAATGAGAAGGTAGGCTTGCTGCGTAAAGAAGCCCTGTGCATAAATAACCATAGATTTGCAAAGGAACAATGGGGTTACGGTTACTATGTTTATTTTATAACATGTTTGCACTGAAGTGAGGCATGTTATGTCTGCAGACACAAATTCACAGTTTTGTGAATTGCAGATCAAGAATCTATAACAATATCTTCTATAGAAAAGCTGCCCTAAATAATCTTACAAAACCTCTGGAAGAACATGACACTGTGAATGCAGTAATACAATTCATTTACCAAAAAAAATTAAACATTGCATGCATATAAACCTCATGCTACATAATTAATAACTGCTCCTTATTTCATTATGACTAACCTTTGAGCTATAATGTAACTTAAATGGAAAACTATTTAAACTATATTTAGACAGATTTTTGCTCAAAAAGCATTTTTTAAAATTTTATTTAAAAATCCAACTTAAATTTTTAAAATCTGATTTAAAAATAAATCTGATTTTTATCCACTGTGGTGCTAAAACTGTGTGACACTATCCCATTCCAAGGGGATTTTATCCTCTTTCAATTTTAAAACTTGCTTTATACTGCGTCTGGACCACTCCAAAAGCAAAACACTTAAGAGGAATTGAAACCTCTTAAATAAATAAAGTACCTTGATTGGGAATCCACCCAAAAGGCAATTACATATTTCTACAAAACTGAAAAATCATGAGTACCTAGTAACATCAAAACCAAAATGCTGCTCAAAAAAACAACTAGAACAGTTTACCTTCTACCAAAAGTCCTCTTCACAAAGATTAGTACATTAGTCCTGCTACCACTAACTCTAGAGGCTTTAAAGTTAGAAGAAAAGTAAAGTTAGATAATTTTATAGAACGAGACAGCTCCTAACCCTACTGGGAAGTTGGCAGAGGACCTTCAAGTAATGATAGCTTTGTTGGATACATTTGCCCCACTCAGAAAAATAGTTCTTCATACATACTTCAGGTTATGTAAAAGTCAGGAAAGGAAAGCTAAAATAACCTGAAATGTAGAGGGGTGAGCAGCTGTCCAGGTGTGAGCTAGAAATAACCTGTGCCAAAATGCCATGAAATCCAGTTATTCTTGATTTGTAACTCCTGTGCCCTAGCTACGAGCTCACGCGCTAAGTGCAAAACACACCAGTGGATCTTCTTTTAATTAGGTTTAGTTTAAAGTTTAAGCATGGCAGGAAAACAATCTGAAATTATTTTGTTTCCATTAGAGAAGGCAGAGTCACCAGGGCACACTTATTTCTCAGTGGAATTTCCCCACAAGGTAGAATTAGCCCAAGAGCTGACCTTGGCAAATAGGCATCTGAGTCATATGTTATTATATAAAAATATTTTAAAGAGGACGGCAGACCAACCTTCCCTCTTAAGAAAGGAAAAAGACCAAAAAGCTGTGGGGAGAGCAACTTCATATCTCAGAAGGAACTGGTGCAAGATCCATACGTCTCAGTAAATAGAAAGATATTTCAACCCAGATCGTTTCAACCAGCATAAGGGGAATTCCTTAATCCTGAAAAAAAAAAAAGAATTCTGCCTACAAGTGTAGAGAAGGATGAGCTAAGCAGCTGGGAATTGGAAAAGGGAGTAGGGGATGCCTCTTCTACATTTCAATTCCTAATAGAACTGCCTGAAAAGCCATAAAAACACAACTGATCCCTGAACTAAACTCTACCCCAGTACTCCAAGAAAGTATGAGAAGAATGAGACATGGACACCAGTGTGGGTTCCCTTCTTCAAAGCACTCAGAATGGTTAGCCCAAGTATGCGAAATTCATTTACACAGACTCGAAGCCGGTTCACAAATCATACTTTCTACTTGGAGAGTCAGTCGGTTTCTCTCTCACACACTCCCTCTCCTTCTCTCCCTGCCCCCCCCCCCACACACACACCCCAAATAAACATGCAGGGAAAATGTGCCATTCCTTAAGTTAATTTTTCCCTATAAGACAGGTTTCCAAGAGACTGCCAGCTTCCTCTAGCTATATTTCAGAGAGACACCAATCATTCCTTGGAGTCTGTGGTGGAAACTAAAAGTTTGTCTTCCATCTGCCATAATAAATGAGTGGGAACATCACCAAATGATCTAAAGTGCTACTGTGCTAGACAGCGCCTCTCAGTCAGGGGCGGAGCACCCACAGGGACATGTGGGGGCGCAAAATCACACACCCCCACACCAGAGGCGTAACAAGGGGGGAAGGCATTCCTCTTCCCCTGCCCCGCCCTGGACAGCCCCTGCCACACCCCCAGAATGCCCCTGCCTCACCCCCACCGGGGCACACGCCCGGTGCATCACGCAACACCCTCCACCCATCCTTGGAGCTACACCTCTGCCCCAACCCCTCCTCCCCCACGCCGACTCAGTTTCTGGGTCAGCGCGGGGGAGGAGGTGTGTGCCATGTGGAGGCAATTTTGCCCCCCCACACCTCCCCCACACTGACTTGGCTCATCCAAGTCAATGTGGGGGAAGAGGTGATGGCGCCCATGAGGGGTGCAAAATTGCCCCACGCCCCTCCTCAGCTCGTGCAAGTTGGCGCAGGGGAGAAGATGGCATCCATGGGGGAGGGGTGCAAAATCGCCCCCACACTCCTCCCCCCTCTGCCGGGCACAGCCCTGCCAAGCCACTCCTTCAGCCAGTGGAGGCTGAAGGAACGACTTAGCGGGGCCGCCGCAGGGCGCCCCTCAGCCTGGCCCCACCAGGTCCGGCAGAGGCCGCAGCCAAGCACTCTTGGCCCCACCAGGCTGCCCGGGACCACCGCCAGCTCAGGTAAGTGAGATGCAGGGGGCATAGCTACCACAAGGCACGGGGGTGCAGCTACCATGGGGCACAGGGGGGTGCCATTTTGCCCTGAGCGCCATTTTGCCCCGCTACGCCTCTGCTCTCAGTTCAACACTGAGGAAGACATATAGCTTCCTCAAACTAACTAATGCTGCAAGCTAATCACCTCCTATAAATCTCAATTACCGCAGAGTGACCAAATAATCAGCACATTTGGGGGGGGGAGGTCCCAAACAGTTCTGTTCAGCCTCTGTTTCTAGGTTTTTAATTCCATGGCAACCTCCACCCTCATACACAAACTCAACTTCAGCAGGATTGCAGTATATAATCAAAGAAGCTCATGGGAGCTGAACAAACAAGAAAAGGGCAAGAGGACCAAAAAGTAGCAGAGGGCATAGCATAGGGCAGTGGCGCAAACCTATGGCACGTGTGCCAGAGGTGGCACTCAGAGCCCTCTCTGTGGGCACACACAAACAGAGTGCCCCCCCCCCCCCACATCTAGGCTGGCCTGGGCCTCTGGGCTCGATTATTAGCATTAAATCAAAGACCTAGTTTTGGGGAAGCAGTGTAGGTAACCCTGTTAAGCGCTGTTAAACCCCACTGATTTTCATACGAAGAACTAAAGCGTGATCCTTTACCTGGGAGTAAGCTCGGTTGCTGGCAATGGGGCTTGCTTCTGAATAAATCCTCCTAAGGTGATTCACCTGTTGGAAGTGATTCACCTGTTGGAAGTGATTCACCTGTTGGAAGAGTTGCACAGTTGCTTCAAAGCAAAGTCACCAACTACCACCAAGCTTACTCCTGAGTAACGCACGCCTCTGAGCCAATTGTTTTCTTCTAAACTAAAACCTCAGTATTCAGGTTAAATTGCCATGTTGGCACTTTGTGATAAATAAGCGGGTTTTGGGTTGCAATTTGGGCACTCGGTCTCGAAAAGGTTCGTATCACTGGCATAGGGTTACTAAACTTCAGGTGATGGCTAGAGAGACTCCCAGATTTATAAGTGATCTCCTGGCAAAAGAAATCAGTTCCCTTGGAGAAAATGGCAGTTTGGAAGATAGACTTTGTGGAATCACCTCTCTGCTGAGCACCACAAACCAACAGGAATTTCCCAAGCCAGAATTTGTAACCCTAACATAGCAACAAGAGAAATAAGGGGGAGCACCAAAGATGGGTCATCCTATCAGTTTTGCTTCTATTCCTATCATCACTGCTGGCAGTTTGATAGCGGAAATGAGGAAAAAGTACATACTCAGGTGTGCTCTTCTCTCCAGAGCATCCCTACACATCTTGTGACCCTAAAAGGTGAGTACAAGAGGGTTTTAGTGGCAGTCTGACTTGCAAAGATGGAAGGGGGTTACTGAGGCCTAATGGCTCATAAACTGTGCAGGCTTGCTCAGAAGTACCAATTTGGAGCTTTGGATCCTAATCTGCTATTTGACAGTGACCCAAAATCATTTAGTTCTGAGGTGCTTGTACTCTCTCTACCTTCTACCTGACTCCTGGCACCAATGCTGATTGAGTGAGTGTGTGTGCACCCCAGTAGAGGATATCCTGCCCTGCTGGGAAATATCGATTTACAGCACAGCAGTGGAAATATCGCTCTGTAGAGTACCCATTTTACTCCAGTTTGCAAGCAGCCATTTGAAAACAGATGGATGCACAAGCATCTCTTTCCCTCCCCCCTCCAGTTAAAAAATGAGAAAAATTAAAGCGAGTGACATATCAGATACAACCTCATGCTACTGATACCAAATTTCCACAGAGATCCAGCCGTCAAAACACAGCTTCTCTGCAGCACAGAAAAATCTGGAACAGTAGAAGGCTGTTCCTGGGACATGTACTAGAGAGAATAGGAGGAAGGGCAGAAAAGATGACAGGAGGAGCTTTATTGTTGGAATAAATAACCTTTATATCCCAACACCAAGCCATAAACAGCTACATGGAGCTTGTTGACACAATCCTTGATACTCAAGGTGGTTATTAATTCATTACATTTAATCACAAATTAGTATGTTTGGGCATGCTTCCTTATATAACCAGGCAATGCAAAACATTTTCACCTCAGTCCCCTGTTGAAGTCTGTCTCAGACTTCACATTATTTATCTGACACATTTTTATCCTGTCTTTACTCCAAGGAACTCAGGGTAGCACACATAGCTTTCCCCTCCTACATTTGAAACTCGCATCTACTTTGGAAGAAGAGGAAGAAGAAGAAGAGTTTGGATTTATATCCCCCCTTTCTCTCCTGCAGGAGACTCAAAGGGGCTTACAATCTCCTTGCCCTTCCCCCCTCACAACAAACACCCTGTGAGGTGGGTGGGGCTGAGAGAGCTCCGAGAAGCTGTGACTCGCCCAAGGTCACCCAGCTGGCGTGTGTGGGAGTGTACAGGCTAACCTGAATTCCCCAGATAAGCCTCCACAGCTCAGGCGGCAGAGCTGGGAATCGAAGGTAGGTTATGCTAAGAGACAATGGCCCTTTCTGCAAAGCACAAACAAAACATCTTGCAGATGTTTTTAAAAACACCGTTTTGGCTTTTTTGTGTGCACAGCATGGACGAAATAAGCGTTGCTAGCCAAAATGGTTCTTTTTCAGCCTCCCCCCATCCCGAGCTCTTACTTTCATTTTTGCAGCAGATTGCACCCGCCATTTTCTGTAAGTTTCAAGAGTCGCCATACAGCCACCTCCCATGGAGTTGTCTTCATAGCTACGACAATACTCATTCCTTCTTAATAGGAGGTAGACTAACCCCCTGAGTGACTGCAATTCTCAGACGGTGTCATTGTAGCTACAAGGACACCTCACTCAAAAAAAAAAAAGGAACACCACATCTGCGGGATCACCACGGAAACCAAACTTTATTACTGAATTTTTTCGATGGAAAAGCTGCTAACAGAGGAAACCTCCATGGGAACAGTCTGCAAATGGCAGTGGCCACATGGAGGCTCCTGAAGTTGGCAGAAAAGGGCAGGCACAATCTGCTGCAAAAATGAAAGAGCTTGAGAGAAGCGGTGGGAGGAAGGCAAGAAAAATAAAACAAAACTTTTTCTGCATAGTCAGGGAAAAATGTCTTCAATTCGTCCTGGGGGAAAAGATTGCTATTTTAGCGATTTTTGAAAAACCCAGGTTGGGAGAAAAAACTCAATTTGAAGACGTCTTGGGGGAGAAAATGTGTGGAGTTCCTCCTCAGGATGCTGTTTATAACATCCTCACGACATTATTGTTGTGTTGTGCAAAAAAAAGTCCAATGACTGACCTGGAGACATCCAGTGAGTTTCAAGGGTAGCAAGGATTTGAAAATGGGTTTCTCCACAGGCCTCCTCTGGTATGCTAATGACTACACCACACTGGTTCATTATGCTATGGATCAAAGAATCAATGCCCAAACATAACATAACCTTTAAAAATAGCACAAGGATAAATCAAAAAAGGAAAATATTTATAAATTACGAGAACATAGTGTTCAACAACTCCTTAGCACAGATTCAGTGTAATCTGACTTTATTTATAGCTGAAGCTTTATATTCTAAAACTTACATTTTGTATTTATGCAATCCAAATTTATATGTACGAACAATTTTTTCTTATTTTTAAAAGCAGCTATGAAAGAAAAGGAGCACAATTTGAGCATGTCTGTCCCCCCTGCCGCCCCCAATCAGGGCTTACAGCAACAGTAGCATGTTTGGGGAAAGGTGCCATCATTTGAGTCAGATAACTGTGCATTAGCAGAGTTAAGTCACTCGTTCCACATTGGAGCGTTCCTAGTCCACCTCCGCTAAGGCAGCTGTTTTAAAAGGCTAACCTATACATCAGAGGATTCAGTCATGGAACATTATGTCGCTTAGCCCTTAAAGAAGAAACCATTTATTTATTTAAAACATTTGTTAGCTACCTTTCTCCCTTGAAAATTGAAGGTGGCTTACAATATAAAGCATAATTAAAATAAATTGAAAAACCACAACAAACCAGCTATTTAAAAAAAAATTGGAAGTCAACAATTTACAACCCTCAATTAGGACTGCCAAAATACCCTATATCAACAAATGCAGTCTCCAATAAAGCTGTCTCCTGAAGATCAACAACGAGAGGGCCAGGTGTATTTTCCTGGAAGGTTATTCCATAATTGTGGTGCTGCCACCAAAAAGGCCCTCTCTCGTGTGCCCTCAAATGAGGCTCTCTGGCCGTTTCCGCACGGCCGCCATGCGCCCCCACGCCGCCAAGAGTTCTGCCGGCGTGGGGGCGCAAGCCTGTTCGCACGCAAGCGTGCCAGCAGGCCAAGCAGAGGCCCCCGCAGGAGAGGCGGCTCCGCACGGAGCCGCCTCGTCCCCCTTCTCCGCCCCACTCACGATGTCTCCGTCGTCGCCTGCTGGCCGTGGAAGCCCCGCCCATGCTGCCCTCCGACCCCTGGAGGTCAGAGGACAGTGTGGGCGGGGCTTCCACGGCCAGCAGGCGACGACGGAGACATCGTGAGTGGGGCGGAGAAGGGAGACAGCGTCTTCCCGGCGGCGCGGTTCGCACCGCGCCGCCGGGAAGACGCTTCCGCCCCAACAACAACCCTTTAAAGGGTTGTTGTTTAGGGCGGCCTGATGCCGCCCGGGGGGGGAGCGCAGTCAAGTTTTTACCGCCCCCAGGCCGTCGTTGTTGGGCCAATCAGGAGGGCAGCTCCCTGTGATCCTAATTCCTGATCAGGAACAATATGGGAGATGTAACTTCAGAGACACTGTTCCCAAACCACATGGAGCTTTAAAGGTTAAAACCACTACCTTGAATTGGACTCAGGAGACCACCTAACAATGCTGGCTTCTAAACAACTTCTAAATGAATGGAAAGCTAACAGTTCATACCAAAGAACAGAGCATCACCACCATGAGTTTGCACCCTGTTTTGTACTGGTTGGGGATATTCTAAAAAAATTCCTCTAAATTCTTCATTGCCCATTTTTTCTTACCTCACTCTGATTTTTCTTTATTATACCGTCCTTTTCTCCACAGCTGGGACTCAGAACACCTTACAACATTGTTCTTCCCTTCTCTACCCTCACACAGTAATCCTGTGAGGTAGGGTAGAATGACTGATTGTGACAGACTCAAGCTCACCAAGCTTCTGTGACAGAAGTGGGCATTCAAACCCAGGCGTTCTATGATCCTAGTCTGACACTTTATGCACAATTCCACACTGGCTCTCACATGTTATTTTTTGTCATGACAAGTTACCACCAGATGATTTTTACATTGTCAGTTTCATCGGGTGAGTGTGGTTGAATGTCTGTTCAAATGATAACATGCATGTACTATAAAACTCACACACTTCCAGCTGGTGGTCACATCACAAGCTGAGAATCTAAAGAAGTTAAAGAAAAAAACTGCAATTCCCCTATTTGTTTTGACCTGCTTTTTCTAAAATAATCAAATTTGGAGGTAACTCTAATCCTAGATCCACCCCTTGTTCTAGCAAATTCCAGGGCTGGATGAATCCCAGGCAAAATCACTGCTGGTAGAAGGCATTTCCATCAACATGGTGAGATTTCCTCATCCCTCCCCTTCTTGCTACAGCGCAAAGTGCAGCCCCAATGCTGCGACCCTCCATAATTGACCCTCTATTTATATTATAATGTTGTCTTTACAATTAATTTTTATTGAATTTTAACCAAAGAAATTCATAACCTATTATAGTTTTAAAAACTAAACAGGAAATCTCAACCAAAAGAATAAGTGATATTGCCAAAAGTTGAGTGAACAGATGTTTTTAACTGGTACTCACAGGAAAACATAGCAAGAACCTGGCAAATATGTCTAATGATCATTGGGGTTCCACCACAGAGAAGACCCCATTTCTCACTGCTAGCTTGGTGCCTTCAAGCTTCCCACTGACTAGTGCCCAGAGATTTTTCCCTCCAAAATTCTAGGGGTCAATTATGCTTTGACTGAGCCGCCCTTTCATTTGTCAATATGCAATGCAGTAGCTCAATTTCAGACTTTATGTATACACTCTGTATTTACAAATTTTTCTAAATTAAATTAGACAATAAGAATGGTCTTTAGTTGTTCAATCAGGGAATTTCATAGTCAGGATGACTAGCAGCTCTGTAAAGATACCAAAATAATCTTCTTTTTCCTGCCAGAAAAAACAATAAACTGGCTCCAGAGGCTTATAAAGTTTAAAGAATCAAAACTTTTTATTTACAAGAAATAAATCAGGAAGCTTTTCTGGCAAATGATTAAACTGAAATGATATATAAGAAGTTGGTTTCTGAAAGGTCACTATTTTCAGTATCTTTTCACAGTTGATGCAAGATTCATACAGGTCACTATCTTTAGTGCCTTCAAGTTTTTACAGTCACTTAAATTCTCCACAAACTAAAGACCCACCAATATAGGTGTATAGTTTCTGTTTGGCTTTCATGCTAAACCTTTAATTCCACTCACAGGTAAGTATAGCTTACATGGTTCCTGAGAGACTCAGTCTCTCCCCTAGAGTGTCTCTCTCACATGGTGCTTCTCCGAGTAGGACTTGCAACTTTCCTCCAGGAAACCCAATCCTTTCTCTTTAAAAACTCAACCACCCTTAGGAGCTTCACTGCCCCATATCTGAGTGAGTTTTCCTCAGAGAAATTAACCAAGCCACTGGTGTGATTAATCAGTGTTGTGGTTAACTCCAGGACCTTGGCACAGATTCCCTGTTTTAAATTTGTTCTTCCTGGTACTTAATTAGAGTAGCTCAGTTCACTTAGAACTGGCCCTCAGCCACCACAGAATGGAGCTCTAAGAGTACCCATTCCCTCTGGCGATCAATTCAGTTCTCCCTTCAGAACTCTCAGTGTGCTGGCTAAGAACGTGCAGCATTTCTCTCTAGCCAATCATGTGGAGTTCTATGTTAACCCTCAACATTCGGTAGGGCCCTGCTCTGGTTGTCTAGAACAGGGGTAGGGAACCTGCGGCTCTCCAGATGTTCAGGAACTACAATTCCCATCAGCCCCTACCAGCATGGCCTATCAGCCCCTACCAATTGGCCATGCTGACAGAGGCTGATGGGAATTGTAGTTCCTGAACATCTGGAGAGCCGCAGGTTCCCTACCCCTGGTCTAGAACAATGGTTTCCAACCTGGGTAACCCCAGGAATATGTGCCAGAGCATTTGGGGATACGCAAAAGAAAATTATGTAATTGGTTTGCTAATATGGGGGCACAATTTTAAAGAAATGGATTGCCAAGAGGTACATGAGTGAAAAAAAGGTTGTGAATCACTGCTCTAGAAGATCTTAAGGCATGGTAAACTTCATGCGAGGTCAACTCCTAGGCTAGTTTGGTCTTTAAAAGGTTACATCCACTATTTTGATTTGTTCTTAGAGAGTACCTGCAAGTAAGACAGGTGGGATAAGTAAATGCTTCTGAAGAATTATGGAGAGAGGAGAAATACCCCACAGATATACTACACTGAATTTTCTGAAGTAAAGGAAAACAAATGCTGACCTAGTCACAGTGCGCATCTGCAAGTACAGTGTAGCAGAAAAATGGAATACCATCTAAGGCAGCTAAAAAAGAAACATAATTTGAAGATCTTAGAAGTGTTAAGTTAAATGTTCTTCAAAATAAATTTGCCACCATTAAAATATATTTCTCAAACACTTTTTGGGGTTATTGTTCACACTTCAAAAGAATGGAAAACCAAAGTACTTTGACCGGTAGCGCGCCACAGTTTTGCAAAGCCTTCAGAGGCTTTAGATTCAATGAGCTGATTCTTTACCCTCAATCCTCCTTAAAACCTTCAACCCTAGTGGAAACTCTGACAAAAGGAAAACTTCGAAGGGGGGGGGGGCAGGAATCAGTGATATCACTCATCTCATGGGGAAAGCAACACCAAACTAATTTCCTGACCAGCTCTGGAAAAAATTAGATCATCCACAATATTTCCAAATTATGATCCTTTTACTAGGCAGAGCACAGTCAATATCCCCATTTCATACCTAGCTTCAAGGTAAGATATTTGGAGCTTGAGATAGGTTGACTGGAAAAAGATAATCAATGCAATATAGTGGTTAGAGTATAGGGTTATGACCTGAGAGGCCCAGGTTTGAACTACCACTCTGCCATGGAAGCTTATTGAGTGGTCCTGGGCCTATCATTCTCCTTCAGCCTAGCTTACCTCACAAAGTTATGGAGGTAAAATAGGCAAGGGAAGATATAATGGACAAGAGGAGAATGATGTAGGGTATTTTGCATTTCCATCAAGGAGAATGATAGGGCATGAATAAATAAAGTGACTGGCAGACATGTTTTCAATATGCATACACCAGATATGGCTTGTTCTGAACCTAAATTTCTATGCATTTAAAAGCATTTGCTTCTACTTTGTTCAGAACTGAATTAAGGTACCTCATACCATACAAGTTTTTAAAGGAAAACTCTAATAATAAAAATCCCACACAAAAAAAGAAAAAGAATACTTCACACACATACACTATCACCTTTATAAGATCAACACTCTTTCCCTAGAAGGTAGAGATTAATGTACCATCAACAGTGATACAATTAAAAGCTCACAGGGCAGTGCAAAAAAAGGCCCCACTCCACGTTGTTACAACTGACAGTGTATAATGGCGATTCTTAAGAGGGCCTTCTGAAGATATGAAAATATTATGGAGCAGATAGGGAGAGGCAGTTCCTGCAGTATGTGGAACCAAGGTTGTTAGGAGTTCTGAACTGAGCCCAAGAACCTAATAGCCAGAGCAACTGCTGTTTACACAGTCTCCAAATCCTGCCAAAAAGGCCTCTAGAACATTCTTCAAGGACAGCTGTACAGCTGCATTACAATAATCATTCCTAGAGGTTACAAAAAAGCATCATCTGTGGTTGCCAAGTCCTTCCACTCAAGAAGAGGCTGCAATAGTCACATTAGACAAAGATGATACAATGTACAGTCCTGGTCACAATTATCTCCTGAGAATTCAGCAGCAACACAAATATCCAGCAAGATTTGAGGCTTCTAGTTCAGACCAACAAAGCTACCTATCAGAAAATATCCGACAGTAATCCCAAATTGTGTATCTGCCCAATCAAGACAGACAACCAGTCACTGTCATTTCCATTTTATCTGGATCCAACCTTACCTGCACCTTGTTATCCGTGGCTGCTTGTTCTACTAAGCTCAATGAGACTTGCACCCTTTCGGTTTAGTACTAGAGCCTGAAACCAGCAACATCTGCATGTTAGTTTGGTTTAGAGAGAGGAAAACTCATACTCTTTAAAGCATACACTTAGTTTTGCTCTACAATACTACAAACATGAGCCCATTTTAGAGTGGCAAAGATAAGAACCTGTTTCTAAGATTTTTAAGAGGGGTATGAGGAGAGAAACTACAAAACGCCAAACTACCCAGCTGCATAACACCTGCAAAACCAGTGCCAAATCAATAGTGCATCTAATTAGAGCCGTTTAATTGCTTCTGCTGCTCATTCAGATCCAAAGTCTCACCCAAATGTATCATCAGAAATAACAGCAGTCTTTCAGCAGCATCATCTCTCCATGACCATTCTACCAGCACCCCCCTCCATGCTTGCCTCTATCCCTCAGTAAAGTTATCACATTTTAAATCCGCCCCCACCCCACAACAGAAAAGAGAAAGATTTAAGTTTGCCCTCCACCCTGAAGGCTCACATCTTTCCAACTTCAGATGCTTCCCTACAAACAGCCTGCCCTGACAGACTCAACCCCGGCTGCCTCTACCTAAACCACAGGTAGCAGCAACAAACAAGATTAGTCTATCACAAAGAGAACTGTCATTAAAATGCACAATGGGGTTCTGTTTGGCTTCCCCCTACCCCGCCCGCTTGTAGCAAAATGTCTCCTGAAATGGCTCCCCCAGCCCGCCAAGGTGCCGTTCCCTTCAAGAGCCAGCACAAGGGAAGAAAAATCAAAGCTAAAAATATCATCCACTGAAAGGTGTCATGCCAGAGACAGGCTTAGTACGAGGCAGTACGGGGAGTGTCATGAATTTATTATGAGCCCCCAGAGAAGCTTCAAAACAGCCTTTGATCTCTTCTTTCCCATTTATTCAAATTTTTAAAAGGAGAAAGAAGGGGGGAAAAGAAGGGTGTGTAGGAGAAAGAAAAACAACATTCCCTTTGTGCAGCAGGAGCCTGCTCCTCCCTATGTATTTGCATTCCTGGTTGATGCACAATGGATAGCACCACCAAACATGCACCCCTCATCTCTCCCTTTAGGTACAGCAGAGGGAAGGAAGAAAAGGGATCATATAATGAGTCATGATAAATGAAAGTGTATTTGATTATGAAGTAAAGTGATTGGGATTGAATTCTCCAAAACAAACCAGAACATAATCCAGATATTAACTTGTATTAAGACCAATCAAAGGACACAGCTTTTGAATTCACCACAACTGTTCATCAGGTTGGATGCTACAAAAAAATTTTCCTCAGCTCATCAGCTCAGGGGCAAAAAACCTGCTTTGCTTCACTCCACCTCTGGAATCCTGAATTACAGGATCTCAAATAGCAAGCACTAGGGAAGGTCTCAAAAGGTTTTCTATTCAAGATGATGAAATTATTTCCCTTTCTCAAGGAATCTGCTAGAAGATTGGAATGGAACCAAGCTTTTAGAGGTCTTAAGATCAGGGAGTACCCTAAATGACCAAACCATCTCTTTCAGCAAACAACCCCCCAGGAGAGATGATGGTTGAGGACCACAAGGAAAAGTTTGCTGCCAGGGTTAGGACATGCAATCTCTCCCTGCTGCTTCTAACAGAAAAGTGTTAATGGACCAGGCTAGTCCAGCCTTGGTTAGTGATTGGATGAGAGACCCTCCAGGATGTCCAGGGTAGCTACACAAAGGCAGGCAATGGCAAACCATCTCTGCCTTTTGCTTTGAAAAACCTACCAGGACACCATAAGTCAGTGGCAACTTGACTACACTTTTCACTACCATGTTCTGAAACCCTCCAATTCATGGCTAGCATTGCCCAGCACAGACATAGCACTAAGAGAAGCAGTCAGCACTGCAAGCAAGTATATATTCAGGATTTTGCCCCTAATCCTTTCACTGTTTGGGGTGAGAATTTTCTTAGTTCTGCAAATACAATTGCTGATTCAGAAACACCTGACTGCTCCAAAAAGAAAGAACGTTTTAGCTAAATTTGTCAGAGTCACTAGGGAAGTACGCTTTCATACCTTTTTATGGGAGTAGCAAATTTACACTTGCACATGTCTGCATTCCACAAATACTGCCAACAATGTAACTGACTTGGGTCCCCTCCCCCTCATTTCCTAGTTCTGTGTCTCAGTTTCCATCACCCTAATCCAGAGGCTTGGTGTACACAAGAAGGCTTCAGTTTGAACACATGGCACTTGATCTGTATGCAAAAAAGCTACTTCTTCGATTGAAGTGAATCAATCAGCTAACATAAGTGCTAGATTAGGGATCATACCATTAATTGGAAATGAGTTTACATATGAAAAAGGAGACCTCCCCTATCTATGGTTGATTCCCCACGGTCAATTAATCACATGATACTCACGCGAAATATCCAGGTTTCAGCAAGAACTCCACATTGCTTGAGCGACAAACAGGGATTCATCCCATTTGTGGCGCTCGTTCTCCACCTTATCCCACGTCCCGGCAGAACCTGCTTGCAAGTACAACTTTTTTCCTTAACACGCTTTCGATACAGTTTTGTGGGAAGGAACGGGGGTCCAATCTGTGTTTGAAATTCCCACCATGGAGTGTGATGCAAGTCTAGCAACCAATCAGCTCTTGGCAGGTGCTGAATGATGCACGTGCAGCCTCTTCCGGGTTTCGATTTCGCCGTTGGTCTTGGTGTTAGCATAACGAAAAACCACTTAATGATTAACCGTTCACCCTTCCAAACGAGCTAAAACCTGCTTAGCACCTAAACGCTTAAACGTTCATCCTTGCAAACGAGCGAACCTCAGGTTAGCAAGTCACAGGGAAAAATTTCGCACCCGAAAAAGGTCCCGCCCCAACACGGCACGCCAGCCAATCAGGAGAGACCCGCAAAGGAGATTGCATGGTAGTGGGGATTGCTACATTTCTGGGATCCAAGATAGGCTGACATGTCTTTGCTGCGGTGGGGAGGTTGAAACCTCGATCAAAAGGTGTGGTTTCTTTACAAACTTGGTTTGATCTAGATAGAATTTCCCCATGGGGAATTGATCTATGTAGACAACTTCTGTAGTGCCTAACTCCACTTTGAAGAGTTACAGTATATGACTCATACACAAGTATCAACATACTATAAGGGATCAATTAAATAATGAAAATATTCCACAGGTAAAAAATATTAGAAAACAGATTGAGGTCCAAAGCTACGTCATGCCAAAAAGATTCTGTACATATTGTAAGAAAAACAAAGCCTCTAAGAGCTACAAATGGCATAGCCCTTTTAACTGAAAGCTTAAAATATAGCTTAATATATCGTTAATATAGCTATACTTTAATCTTGTCTCACAAATAACTGAGGAAACAAGTGCATAAAAGTACAACATACAAAGAACCCCAACCTTCTTGAACTTGTGGGAACTACTGGAATTCTGATAAGAGATAGTGGGTTCCACAACAAAATGACTTCAACAGGGGTAGGAGCCAATCAGAGAATGTTGGGTGGTTCTAAGCCAAGCAACCTGGCCTATGAGGGAGGTGGTTGTTCCTGCAGACCCAAAGGAGATGATTTACAGGCTCTTCTGATTTACAGGCCCAGTCCACTAAGAAAATGGAAAGCCAGGATTGGCTGTTTGTTTTGAGGATATAGATGTTTGGAGAAGAAAGATGTGGGTACCAGAAACAACATCAACAGGTACTCATGAGCTCCACATTATTGATCACTGATACAAAACCCAACATAACATGTTGGCACAACCACTTAGTAAATAGCATAAAAATGCCTTTAACAGTCCAATCTAGAGGGCTCCAGTGGCCAGGGTTAGCGCAACTGCTGGCCTGCCACGCTGTCTCCAGAGAGCTTCCAGGAAGCAAGCTCCAGAAACTCCGCAGCCGCCTGAAAGCCCTCCACAGGGCAAAACTGACTTACACAGTCTGAGGCCTGCGCTAAAGACAATCCTAGCTCCAAAGACCATTGGTAGCTGACTAAAGTCAGCACCACTCATGGGAACACCTCTATCCCATCCCCAGCCACACTTTAGGTTGGTGTAGCTCTTCAGAGCTCAGACTCTTCTGGGATGGATGCTGGATGGTGCCCACCTGCCTCCCAGTTTGTCCTCCCCAGCAGTATAAATGCCACTTATGCCAGCAGGATGGGCAAATACACCAGCGCAACCATGCACTGGCTCCACGAACCAATTCACCCAGCAGTGGCCTAGTGGTTAAGAGCAGGTGCACTCTAACTTGGAGAACTGGGTTTGATTCCCCGCTCTGCCACTTGAGCGGTGGAGGTTT
Organism: Sphaerodactylus townsendi; assembly: GCF_021028975.2. Classification (NCBI taxonomy): domain Eukaryota; kingdom Metazoa; phylum Chordata; class Lepidosauria; order Squamata; family Sphaerodactylidae; genus Sphaerodactylus; species Sphaerodactylus townsendi. The sequence goes on from NC_059429.1 coordinate 104,596,604, forward strand.
ATCTGGTGATCTAGATTAGCCTGTGCACTCCAACACATGCCAGCTGGGTGACCTTGAGCTAGTCACAGCTCTTCAGAGCTCTCTCAGCCCCACCCACCTCATAGGGTGTTTGTTGGGGAGGAGGGGAGGAGATTATAAGCCCCATTGAATCTCCTTACAAAAATGGGGATATAAATCCAAATTCTTCTTCTTCCCCTAAGATTAGGCTATAGGAAATCCATCTAATTCTGTTCCTTTATAAAATGTAAGGCTGCAATTTGAAGAGGTAGGGAATGACTCAAGGAAGAGGGACTCAAGGAAGTGGGGCTTTTAAGTCCCATTTTCCTGCTTGAAAGACACCTTCACATAGGACTGCTTTTGGCGCAGGTGGTGAAACCACCGCTTCCCCATACATTTACTGCTAGGCCTTAGCAATAAGTAGCCAAATGACGGCAACAGTTTGGGAATAGGGGGGTGAAGGGGAAAAAGTCACACTGTTTCCAGGGGATTACATGAATATGGTGTGCAAGTCTCAATTTTACAGGAAGAAATTTAGTTTCATTCAAGTCAACAGCACAAGGCTGACCACTTTCAATAGAGAAAGCCTATGGTATGCAACTCCCTACCTTGGAAAACACAGAGGTCAGTAAGGAGAGAGAGACACAAACACCACTGTTCTTCTACAGCAACTGAAAAAACAAGACACACTGGTTCTCATCTCTCTGAGCCAAGAGTTTAATCAGTCACCAATCTGCGCTCCACTGCTCAAAATCTAGCCCACAGTCAGAGACTCACTATCAAACTGCACCTTCCTCAAGATGTATGTGCTCCCACTGCACCACTAATGATTGAAAATGTTTCATCACTATTTATAGAAAATGTCTGATTTAATGCCTCCATTACTACCCAAAGTTGCTGTTAGAGCAATAAATGCAACACAGTGATTGCAAACAGAACAGACAAATGTTTCACCATCATCAGTGGTTACAGGGGCAAAAAAAAGAGGGCATGAGGGACGCATACACCAGGCACAAAGAACAAGCCAAGTTAAGGAGGCCATCGATAATGTTTATTGCAGGAGCTGTCATTCAGCTCAGAGCCTAAGAAGACTAACTGCCACAGGGTATGAAGGAATGTGTGGGTATCTGTCAGCAAAATGCCCAGCATAATTATATTGTTCAGGTCATGCTATAAACATCTGTGACATTTTACAGACTACAGATCACGCTACACTCTGCCCTGAGGAGCATACAATGTCTTCTATTACGAAGAAAATAAAAGAAGACAGAGGGATAAACAGAAGAAAAAGAAGAGTTTGGATTTATATCCCCCCCCCCTTTTCTCTCCTGTAAGGAAACTCAAAGGGTCTTACAAATTCCTTTCCCTTCCTCTCCCCACAACAGTGTAAGGCTGGGGTGTGTGAGGCTGGAGTGTGTGAGGTTGAGAGAGTTTTAAAGAACTGTGACTGGCCCAAGGTCACCCAGCAGGAATATAGGTTTTTGGAAACAAATCTGGTTCACCAGATAAGACTCCATGGTTTATGTGGAGGAGTGGGGAATCAAACCCAGTTCTCCATATTAGAGTTCACCTGCTCTTAACCACTACACCATGCTGGAGAAGAGTATGTATTCATGTCAGTTACAGAAACTCACTGAGGAGAGGAGTACAATATCAACAGCTTCACAGTGGGTTTTGAAGAAGATGACCAAAGCAAGAGAGGTGACATTAGATGTGGGTTCCAGTTCCAGGACTTGTTTCCAGGAGTAAGAGGCAGCAAGAGGGAAAAGGGATGCTGCAAATTAACTTTGGAAAATCAATGTGTAGGAGAAGCAGATGTCACAGGTTGGGATGTACTGGGAGATGACAGCAGAGAGGAAAAGGAGGGCTTTTAAAGTAAGAGTTAAGGAATTTGTGCTGGATGTGGCAAAAGACAGGAAGCTAAGGCAGTAGTCTGACCAGTCTGAGGGGTGAATGATTTGGACAGCAGAGTGCTGGGTGGAGGAAAGGGATTTCCAAAGCAGAAGTTAGAATTTTTGCCAAGGGGACAGATAGGAAGGTCTGTATTTTTGCAGTGTTGTAAAGCAAGAAGTCACATTACCTAGCACTAGCTTAACTGCTGGGGGGAGGGGCAAAAGAGAGAGATAGCGTAGCTTCTCCCATCCATCTCAGACTTCCTTTCCTTCTACACCTCCCCACCCTGTTTTACCTGCTTGCCAGACCCACCATTCCCTTCCCTGTCTGTTCACTTGCCTTTCTACTCCCACTCATGTGGCATGTGGCTGTTGACACATCAAAATGCTGGTCAAATTCCTCAAGGATGTTCACCCACCCACCCCATGTCTATATGGATATAGATATCATTCTTGCTACTTTTTTAGTTTATTAATGCACGTTTTAAAACAAATTTTTCAGCAAACTTGAGGGTTCCTCAAAACCCTGAACTGCACCCATGACTGGTCCCACTGGCTAGATTGTTTGATACATATATCAGCCACCCATTGGCTATTAGACACCATGATAAAGGCAGACAGACTATACATGGATCCTCTGGCAAGTAGAATTCATGTTTTTTTAGCCTTAAATATAAAATAAATCTTCACATACAATTCTTGTCAAGCAGCGAAGATTTTACCCCAACCACAAGTATCTACAGGGCAACATTTTACTTTCTTCTATGTAAGGAAATAGTTTCAGTTACTCTATTTCTGGAAGGAAACAGAACACTCACTGGAATGACAGTTACCACTTTCCCCAAGTAATCAAAGCTATTGAGCATCAATCTTGTTCCTTTGCATCCATCTTTTGTACTGCTTCTTAGATGTGCAAGAAACAATAATGAACTTGATATACACACAGATGCATGTGTGCTACCTAAATGCATAAAGAAGGCAGGAGCAGCCTCAACGAACAGGCTTTAGGTCAGTAGCTACTGGAACAGGAGGCTGCAAAATGCCTGCTGTTTTTCAAAAAGGAAGAATTTCCCAAATACCTGATACCCAATCTCTTCCTTTGCTCAAGTTGTTGAGCCTTAACTTGTTTGAAGATGACAGACAGAATGCCACAGAGGTTGCTAAAGTAACCTCTGCTCACAGAGCTTTGTTGCATGCAGCCGAAGGTATCAAAAAGCAAGCAAAAGCACTAAAAAACCTTTGACAAGTAAAGAACTCTTGAGTCAATTATAAGGAATAGGGAAACAAGAGAAGAGGGTTATGCCACAGGCTTTGTGCACAAAAGGTTACAGTGCTATGGGTGTCACATGCACACATGCATATTTAGAAGTAGGCACATGGTAATTATTATCCTGAGCAGGTTAGGTACAATTCTTCTTTCCAAAAGCTTTCTGTAAAACACAAAATAACTGCCAGAGAAAAAGGATCAGAATCAAAGATTGGGTCAGCAAGTATCCCTGAAAGCTATTCAATCTAACTTTTACGCACCAACCCTGATTGACATGAAGCATACAAGCTGCAACTACGGAACTCCAACAAATAGTGCATTGCAATAATGAGACAGCAGGAGGCATCCAGTTGGTCCAACACCAGATATTGCCAGGCCAAGTATGGAGGGAGGCAGATGCAGAAATAATCTTCACTATTTCAGCAAAGTGAATTAACAGAGTTTCTATGCATGCTAACTTCTGCAATCCGTCAGCCTCAAAATATACTGTTTCAATGAGTCTACTACCACACACTTCAATTTATAAGTCACTGTATTTTGGAAAACCTGTTTCTCTAAAGCAGGGCGACCACAGGAATCATTCAAGGTTTGGCCCTGTGAAAAAGCAGAGTGCCACATAAGGCAATCATCTAGCTGTAAGTCTTACTGTGTAAGATAATATAATTGCCAGAATTCTCAAAACAGACGTGGGTGGGATACCAAGACATTTTGCCCTGCTGCTACAGAACAGAAACATTTTAAAGAGATCAAATTGCTGCAGCAAGAGAAATGAAAACAGACATGTAGAAAATCAGGAGGGAAGGATTTGACAGCAAGATTACAGATGCTTGCTACACCAAACAGTTTGTGAAGCACAAACATGTATGGAAATATAAAACGAGGAAGAATGCTTGAGATATATTAAAGAGATGATAGCATTCAAGCGACAAACCATATCCAGCTCTCAACTGTCTTCATCAGACACACAAAATACTACACACCATGCTACTAGTTTTCAGTTTACTTGGCAAAAGCAGTGAATGACCAGATAAAGATGTGAAACAAGTACCTTAAATAATGCCACGATGAAACACCCTCATTCGAAGTATCCATGCTTTCCATCACAGGAAGAGGTTTGGTGTCTACAACCTACACTTTTGATTAGCTAACCATCTATGTCACCATTGAGAAAATGCTCATCACCCATGCTCATTTCTTACCCTCTGATACTGAAAAAAAAACCAAATTATGCAGGGACCAATTCCAAAGTGATTTCCTATGTATTCATATTTAATGCAAATTACTTTTCTGAAATCTGATTCCATTTGATCAAAGACAGGAGAACAACCTGTCCAATACAAGTGTCAAAGGTTAGCTCCCCCACCACCCCAGAATTCTTTGTTCTCAATCCCCCCCATCGGCAGTCTTCCTGTAACATAGGAATTACAAAAAATGTGAAAAATATTTTCCACTTAGCCCATTTTACTCATGCAGTGTAGTAACAGACATCAGCAAATTTCTTAGCTAAATCAGTTTACCAGTTTTATGCACTCCTCGGTATTAGAAACTATGTCTACCTTATTGCAGAAGAAAAGATTTAAAGGGAAGATCTTACAATAGCTGTGTTTAAGTGCTTTATGTTATGAAAAACTCAGCTGTTGTTATTTAACATGCATTTTGAAACAGTGACATACAAGAAGGATCTGGTTCCTGCCCATAAGGCTGGCAGCCTGAATCTATTGTGGAGCCCCCAGTGAAGTGTATAGCCAAAACATTCAAGGAGCACTTTGACCAGATACAAGATGGAGCCTCTGGTGTACCAAGTGACAAAAACACATCAAGGGGAAGACAGATCATGAATCACCATTTGTTAAACAGAGAACCACAATCTTTCTTTCTGCTGGGCAAGATCAGATGGGGGCACATTTACATGTTACATACATCTGGTTCATGTATTATATACATCATCATTCATTAACAAGATACTATGTGGTGTTCAGCAGCAAGCATGTTCCGGTGAAACCACTTCCCAGAGCATTTACAGGAGTCAGCAATTTCTCCTTTACGCTGTTTGCATTGTGAGCTGCCACATCTCCTGCTCTCCCACAAGCCTCTTCAGATTGATAACTTTACCTTGAACTCCTACAAAAGTACAACCAATACTCATTAAGACACCAACACATGCTACTTGTTCCCTTAGCATGTGAATAAGGTATTTTTAAACATCCCCATGAGCCTAGGCAGAAGTAAATCCCATTGTATTCAGTGCTCATGCACATGTTTATACAGAAGAAAATCCTACTGCAGCCCTCACTCACTGGTAAGCAAACACAGGATTACACTATAAACAGCACTATTAACATCACTGTTTTTATTCCACCAGTGCATTTATCCACATCAGGGATGTTACCAGTTGAGCTGCAAGCCTTACCACTGGTAGATAACATGCATGAAGACTTTTTAGAAGTTAGTCACTGATACCTACAAAGAGGGGCAAGCACACTTGGATGCCCCATCCAAAACCTATCGCCTTCAGGGCCAAACTGGTCTGAAAAGGTGATCAATTTCTATGGAGCACAGGCAGTAGGAGCCTTCCGATCACAACCGTGACAGAAGCCAGGATTTGGGCGTGGCAATCAAGATCACATTTCCCCAAGTCTTTGGCTAGGCTAGGAGGAAAAGAAGACGCCCCAAGCACCCACTGACCTTGCAAGGGATGCTCTAACTATGTCCAACTATGTGGGGTAGGGGGCAGAGCAACGCCCTTTTAAGAAAACAATTCTTCCCTACCAAGGCTTCCTCCCTTCTTGTCTAACAAAACCAGACTGGCTTGACTGGATCTAGCCCATTCACTGGGGGCAAGGCTAATTAAATACCTACAGTTTCCCAGCCAAGTCCTTCGCAGCCTCTCTTTCACAATCCAATGTTTCGATTTTTTTTTTTTTACCCACCCAACCCTGCGTACATACACACAACTCCACCCTACTCAGAGATTTTTTAAAAAGATTGCGAGCACGGTTCTGGATATGCCAGATTCGCCCCCTGATCTCCGTTCTGGGTGGGGCAGTCACGGGATCGAGCGCAGCTCTAAGAAAAACCACCAGGATTGTTATCAACATGCCCTGCAATTCGCCAACCGTCCATTCAATCCCTCCCTCCACCTCCATGCTTAGAGGCAAGAATGAAGACGGAGAGGAGGCGACGGAGAAGGAGACAGGCGTGCGCCGAGGAGGAGGAGGAACGTATCGGAGTGTTGCAAAGACGGGGCGTGAAAACGGGTGGCGAAGAGCAACAGGGCACCAGCACACCTGAACGCCCGCTTGGATCGCTCTCCCCTCTCTACGATGCAACAGCAAATGAAGGCCAGGAAAGGCGCTGATTCGCCGTCGAGAGGAAAGAAAGGGACACACCCCTTGCCTCCAGAAGGCAGGAATATGGGGGCGCTGCAAAAGAAAAGGCAGCGTGGGAAGAAGAGGGGAGAGACCCAGAGGAAAGCAGCAGCCCCCAATGTCACCTGGACGCGGCTTGCACAAAAATGCGGGGGGGGGGGAGGAGAAAAATAAAACACGAGTTTAGGGTGACTGTGAGAAGCACGTACACAAGATAGGCACCCTCACTCCCGCCGCCGCCGCTCCCTCCCCAGCCTGCAAGCTCTGAACTCTAGAGACCTCCACGTGATCTTGCTGCCTGCCTGTCTCTGCATCGAGTAGCCTCGCCGGTGGGGAGTCTACCCCGTTGTCCCCCACTGGATCCGGCCAGAATGGGAGGCGTAGCCAGACGAGGTGGTCGTAGAGAGGGGGGAGGGAGGAAGAGCGGGTGGTGGAGGGCTAACCTGTTTGAAGCAATCCGGAGTCAGGAGTTCCAGCTGTCCAAGGAGACGTTCATCTGGGGAGGAGGATCAAAGGCTCCCCGGCATCTTTTGCAATTTAAAAAAAACGCAGATAGAAAATGGGATGAGAAGGGGGGGGGAGGGTGGAAAAAAAACCAGCTACTTTCCCCCCCGCCGGCTTTCTTCTTCTTCCTCCTCCTCCGTGCAGCGGCGAAAAAAAATTGAATCAAGCTGGCGAGAAAAGTGGGGGGAGGAAAGCGAAATAATGCAAGGCAGCTGCAGCAGGAGGTAGGAATGAGCGAGCTGGGAAGCGGGAGGGCTGCGAGCTCAGCGAGGGAGGCACGTCATGAGCAACTGAACCAGCCTCCGAGGGGAAGGGGGGGGGAGAATATCATCTATGAAATGAGACAGCCTTTGCACAGGCTCCAGCTCCCCCGTCCCCCAGCTCCTGGAGCGCCCTGCAGTCAGTCTGCCAGCAGCAGCGAGCCTGTCGACTTGCACCTGTAGGCGCCAGGGACTGCCCGGCCAGCCCTGGCGCGCATCGCAGGTGTGAAGCGGGGAAGCTCCAGTTTGTGGGATTTTTTTTTTTTATCCGATTCCGGGCTACCTCCTGGCTGCTTCCAGCTTCCTCTGCCAGCCAGAGAGATGCCCCTGCTCTAACCCCACCCCTAGCAACTCCCTTCTCATTGTTCCGTAAACCAAGGTAAAGCACACGGGCACGCCCAGGCTCACGCACTCCTCGAGGTTACTATAAAGTCACCGGAAGGGGGAGGAGAACTCACGATTTTACGCGTTTGTAAAATGAGATCTGGAGGGAGTAATCCTCGTCAGACCCCTCGGTGTACATAGAGCCTCCTGCAGTTTTCGCATTTGCAAACCTCTGTTCCCTCGGGTTCCTGTTGCATAATCGCTTTCGAGCGCCTCGAAGATGCAGCCTCCCTGTGAAAATACCCGTTGGGTTGAAAACGACTTGCCTCTAGCCCCTTGGACAATGTCGCGTGGATTTGCACAAGGCCTCTTCCTTCCCAGTTAGTGAATCCAGCAATTGAAACGCCTATAGACCCCCTTTTGGATGTTTGCAAGAAAAAAATGAATGGGAAGGGAGATCAATTGTAAGAGCCAGCCAGATGCAGAGATGGCAGTGCAGATCTAGGATTTCGGAGGCCTAGGTTTGCATTCTTATGCTGCCATGGAAATTTTCTGGGTTACTTAGGGACAGTGATTCTCAGACGAACCTGCATGCTCCGCTTCAGAAGGGAAGAATGATTCTCTAAGCTGCTATTGGTTCACATTGGAAAGAAAAACAGGATATAAATGCATAAATAAATTAAAAACCAGCCATTTCTATGAAACCATTATTATATGAAGTGACCCAAGCAACAATGGTGCATTTTCATCCATAAAAGGCTACCCAAATGCATCATGTTAGAACAGCCCAGACTTATGTGTAAGTCAGCTTCTTTCAGGTGTATAGAGTTCAGAGTAGCCAATTGTGATGAATGCCGCAGTTCCTCTTTTATTCATTTTATCAAAACTCTGGTGGCTTTGCTCATTAATGTCTTGTTCCTCAGCCAGTTTGAGTTCAGGGGTTTCATTTTCTTAGGTTTCAGGAATATTTTGGTTTTTAAAAGAAGAAAATTTACAGGGTGAACATTTGGGGGCTTCATGCAGTGCCTTTCGTGTTCTTTGATTCATGTCTGAGCGCTGCGTTTGGTGGTTCCTATGTAGACTTGTCCACAGCTACATGGTATGCGGTAGACTCCTGCAGTAGCTAGAGGATCCCTCTTATCCTTTGCTGAACGTAGAGAATGTAGAGAAAAGAGAAAATCAGACACTGCAGACTATTTCAGCCAGAAAAATCAGCAATAGCAGAACACATAATAAACCAACCTGGACACAGAATATTATTTGAAAACACAAAAATTCTGGACCATTCTGACAACCACTACGTCAGACTATACAGAGAAGCCATTGAAATCCATAAGCATATGGACAATTTCAACAGAAAGGAAGAAACCTTGAAAATGAACAGGATTTGACTGCCAGTTTTGAAAAACACTAGAGTCAAGACAGCGACTAATCAGCTCTACACAAACACAGGATGACTATAGACAATCAAAGGGAACAAAGGCCAGACTACTTCTATTCAGACGCCTCACCTATTAACCTTGCTATCTCCATTGTTACTCACTTGCCAGGCCACTCCTATTCAGATGCCCTCACCTATTGACCTTTACTCACAGGTATGTATACTCCACTTGCTTTCCTTTCCTGCTATCAGATCCTCTGAAGATGCCAGCCACAGATCAGGCAAAACGTCAGGAGAGAATGCTGCTAGAACACGGCCATACACCCCGGAAACCACACAGCACCCCAGTGATTCCAGCTGTGAAAGCCTTCGACAACACATGTTTGTATAATTTGTGCAGCTATACATGCAGTGTCTCCCCCTTGTGCATGTGTGCACACTCACACACTATCATAGAGAATTCAGTGCTAGAAAGTGGAGAAAGCAGACATGCAAAATGCAGCATCAGTTGCTGGTAATATGTTTGTCAATTGATATGCAAATGTGATGTCTCTATTCTGCCTTTGGCCTCAGGCTGCTGACTGGCTGCCAATATGATAACAGGTGTTGCCAAGTCAGACCTTCTACTTCTATGAGAGGCTGTTTCACCATTAGCGATAGGACAGAAGCTATTTTTGGAAATGGCCTTCATCTGCTCTGTGCTTCTGCTGGCATTGTCTTGTGTCGGTGGTGGCAGAGCATCTGAAGTCTGTCTACTGACGTGGTCAGTCTGTGAGAAGTGGGTGGGTGCTGTGACTCAGTGGCCTGCCATCTGCTTTGAATGCAAGGGGGCCCAGGTTCGACCTTCGGCTAAATGATCAGTAACAGGTGACAGGAAATAGCGTGCCCAAGAAGACAGAGAACTATTGCACATAGATAATACAGATGTCGATACTCTCATTCCATGTAAGGCACTGTTGGTAACACTGTAGGAAATGGGAGGGTAAGTAAGGAAAAGCTATAGGGCAAGAGGTTTGGGGTCAGGAAGCCAAAGGGACATATGGCTGCAAAGTCTACATCCCAGAGCCTCACAAGAACTTTAATACTCCTCTTCAGCCACTGTAGTAACCTGAGGGAGGAGGAGTACATAAAGTGACAGAAAACAACAGGAGTCAATTAATTTTCCATATTGTTTTGAATTAGTCAGGCAGTTATATGGCTACAGACTTCTAGTTATATATTAACAGTGCTATCCAAAGCAGAATTATGCCGTTCTAAGCCCATTAACTTCAACGGTTTTTGAAGGGTATAACTCTGTTTAGAATTGCTGTGTTAACCTGTAAAAAGAGCAACAGATAACATTTTCTTGTTTTCTAAAACTGCCTTGCCCATTATGCTCCTGGAAACATGCTTGTGTTTTTAAAGTATTAGACATGGAACTGGGAGGCCGCAGTCTGCTGTGAAACTTGCCTGGTGAACTTGAGCTTGTCATTTTCTCTCAATCTAACCTCATATGGAGAAGGCGAAACCTGTATTTGCTGTCTGAGCCCTTTGGAGGAAGGACCCAGGGCGGGGAGGAGGGTTAGATGGGTAGATACAATGCTGGACCACAGTGGGATGAAAGCATATGTAGATTAGTGTCATTCAGTACCATGGCAGGGAGGCAAACTCTGTGAGACTCAGGACATCCATGCATCACACCAGAGTTTCCCAACCTTTGTTGAGTCTCTTGTCACTTTTGGAATTTTGAGGAAGCATAAAGGGCGCCGTCATATAATGACTGCCACAGAGGAGGAGAAAGTCACAAATGTTGGGAGATGCCAAGCCAAGCATTCTCCTACAAAGGAGACATATGTTTCCAAATGCATCCTTTCTACAGGCGCAAAGAGGGTACCTCCTGGGCTCTTCTGAAATGCCTCCTGGACAGCAACAGAGGAAAGCTTCTATCAGCTCTTGCCTTAGGGAGGAGTTGCAGTTTGGTTTGATGTTCCAAAGAGACAGAGGGTCAGTTCCTTGAGTAGCCACAGGAAGACATTTTCTAGCCCAGAAAGGGCATGCAGCTGTGATCCACCACATTGTGTGAAGGTCACTGCCTTCCACAGAGACTCCATGTGAGGAACTGAATCTTAGACAGCAATAAATGCACAGTGGACACATCAGTGTTCCCCTTAGCAAAGGCATAGTATGAATGATGAACAGAAACATCATTCATGTCTTTCATGTTTGCTGTAGGAAATTCTGGTGGAGTATGATGTGCCATGGCAAATATAATTTCCTGTAAAGTGTGAAGCTTCTTTAGATGGTAAGGAGTGGGAAGTGCTGAGCACCATGGCTCATCCCTCAGTCCCATAATGCCGCTGAGCCAAACGCATCAGTACGCATGGTGAGGATAAGCCTCTGCATTTCATGACCATTCTCTGGCAATTTCTTAGAATTATATTTTTAATTGAAAAGTTGTTGTTTTATTTTAATATTTAACTTTCCCACCTCATACAGCCTTAAGTGCATTTTCCAAAACTGTAATGCAATGTGGGATGGGTAGCATACAAGGGAAGGGGAGGGAGTGAGGGGTGGCATGCAAGGGAGGGGGTGGGATGGTGCTATCTGCTTTTATATGATTCCTGTTTTATTTTATGCTTTTTTTATATGTTGGTTGTTGGTTTTATTATATGGTTGTTCGCTGCCTTGAGCCCTCCGGGAGAAGGCAGTCTATAAGACCAATTTTTAATGTACCTGATGAATGAAATAAAAAACAATTTAAAGAACAATAACATAATTAGAACCAGTTGGTATTAATTGCTGAATGCTACTCATGACCATACTGGAAAAGTTCAGATAATTTTACTGTGAGTTAAAACATCCAACTAGTTGGAGTGGATACAGGGAATAAAGTTTACGTGTAATCTACACGTCTGCAGCAGCTCTCTTCCTCGTCCCAATTCCTTAACAGCACTGGTGCTTTCCATGATTAAGATTTTAGACTTCATACAAGGTTCCCCATTGTCTTTCCTTCTATACAGGGGATGTACACACAAGTACGCCCACTTCCATCTTTTGCATACCCACTTATCTTTTAGGGAACGATACAACCAAAGGGTTTTTTTCCCCATTTTCGTCATCGTATTGGGCAAAAAAATTCCAGCAAGTCACTTTGTTGCTATGACAGACAGTAAAACGTGTCTGGGAAAAATGAATAGATAGTGGAAACCTCCTCTCAAAATCAAGTTAGGCTTTTGAGCAGAGCATTAGGGAGGAAAACTGACATGTCAGTTAAATGTTAACCAGTATTCCGAACTCCCCTTGCAGTTCCAGCTGATTGTTATTCACTTTGAGCTGCAAAAAAAAAAAAAAAGGGGGGGGGGGTCTTGTACAGTATCATGGTTCACTTTAAAAATGCCGAATAGCTCTTCATCTGAAAGACCTGAGTTAAGTGATGTTTAACAAAATTAGGAAAACATTTCTTGAAAACGAATGAAGATTTATATTGCAAAAGGTAGTGGGGGTGATTCTGGTATAAATCTCTCATCATCGTAATCTAGGGCTTGACTAACCAATCTATCCAGTTGATATGCTGCAGTGTGTAATCCTTCTTATTTGGTACTAGCAGCTTCCATCCTGTAGCTGGTCACATAAATGAAAAAGTAGTGGTCCTTTCTATCTGAAAAGACTAGTTGCTTTTAATTTCCCAGTAGCTTGCCCTGCTTAGAAAAGGCCACACTTGCGGATTGCTGCATTTTTCCCAGTACGGTATGAGAATGAGTATAAGTCCTACAAGAGGTTAGCTTTTATGTTGACTTTCACAATACAGTTCAGCATGAAGGGACCGAAATATTTTTCATTCTGGCTCCCTACAACAGCAGGATGCCTTTGCAAGGCCGAGGAAGCTCCCCCCCCCCTCGCCCACCTCCACCAAGAAACCATTACAGTCCAGGGCTGGATCAGTTATTCTGTAGAATATGCTGGAGACAGCAATCCATGGGGTAATGTATGTATGATCTAACATCACTTCATACTTTATATCCTAGCCTACAATGTAAATATGTCTGAAGCAGCTTAGTTAGCAACTATGGAGTGATCTGATTTTTGATAACAGATTGTAGGAAACAAAAACCAACTGAACAGGTCTTGGCAAGCTTGTGCCATTATAATTTAAAGCCAGTCTATGGGATAGGAAGTTATTTATGCAGTTACTACAGAAAGGAGTATGTTAGTTGCTATGAAGAGGCACCAAGGCACCCTCACCTGCTGCACCACATACAATCTCTGCATTCTGAAATGTGGGAATAGAGTGTGACCTCTATCTTTGACCTCTCACTACAAGTATGTGATTTACAAATTACACCCAGTTACTGCAGCTTTCTGCTGTTGATTTAATAACAGCCATTGACCTTTCCCCCTTCAGGGCCCCATCACTTCTCCAACCAGAGTACAACATGCTAACCAAGGTAATTATGAATTGTTGTTTTGTGAAATATGTTAATATTCATGACTTCCTCACCATGTGTTCCCAATGTATAGCTATAATTCAAACTAATGGATTGGGAGAAATTAAGAGATTTTTTTTTCTTCCTCTCCCTAAGCGGTTTTTCCTGATTTTCAAATACTTCCTGTTTATTTCTTATATTTTCAAACGTGTGCACCTCCCAATTCAAATGTCATAATGTTAATCTTAGTGATAACCTTCTTATAGTTACTGGGAAGAACCAACATGGTGTAGTGGTTAAGAGAAGTTGACTCTAATCTGGAGAACTGGGTTTGATTCCCCACTCCTCCACATGATTGGCAGACTCTTATTGAGTCAAGTGGATTTGTTTCCCCGCTCCTACACATAAAGCCTGAATGACCTTGGGCTAATCACAATTCTCTCAGAAGTCTCTCAGCCCCCCCCCCCCACCTCACAAGGTGCCTGTTGTGGACCTAGGAAAAGAAAGAGTTTGTAAGCTGCTCTGAGAGTCCTTGCAGGATAGAAAATCTGGATATGAATCCAAACACCTCCTCCTTCTTCTAGTTTGTTCAAAGGCTATATTAGGATGGAGCGGCCACAGCATGAGCCAACATGGTAGGCTAATGAACAAGGTGTGGTTTATCAGTATGTGATGGCTAACACCAGAAAATTAAGCCACCCACAGAAAAGGTAGGGAGTCTTAAAACCCAAGGGTCTTCAGAAACATTTATTAATTCATTTAAAATGTATTGCCTGTTTTTCCATGATGGTTCTAAGTAGATAAGTGTAAGCAAGAGGTTACAACTATAATAGTACAACAAGGAATTCAAGAAGTCAAAAACCCAGCATGGAATGCTGGTGACAGCTGCTGGGGTTTCTGTCTGCCTAGACAAAAATGTTCTGTCCTTTTAACACAGGCTTAGCTATTCAGTGCAACAACCAGCCACAGTTTAAGCCACAGAAACAGTACCTTAGTAAGAAAAATGTAATCATTCTGTAAATCCATACTTGTTAAAAGTGAAGAATATAGTCAGAATAAAACATCTTGAATAAAGATATTATGAATCATACCTAATTTTCAATATGGCTTCTGTCTGGATGATTGTCATCCAGATTGGCCAGTCAACACTATTGTAATATAATACTATTAAGGAGTAGCTCAGTCCATGCAGTATTCTTGATAAATTAATATACTGTGCTTCCCTGAAAATAAGACCTACCCCGAAAATAAGCCCTATTAGGATTTTTGGGGATTTTTGGAGGATGCCTGAAATATAAGCCCTACTCCAAAAATAAGCCCTAGTTACAGATTTCCCAGGTGCAGCTGATCTGGTCATGGGGTGTGTGTGCACAAAATAAGACATCCCCTGAAAATAGTGCATCTTTTGGAGCAAAAATTAATATAAGACCCTGTCTTATTTTCGGGGAAATGTGGTAGTACTTCTGATAAACTTCCAGAAGATAATCACACAAGTTTTCTTTTTCTTCTGCAGAATGTGAGCAGATTGCTTTTGACAGGCCAGATCTTTTATATTCACTGAAGCTATGCCAGGGCCATCCCAAGAGGGTATCACAGACTCTTTGCTTAATATTTAAACCCAAAGGTTTTTAAAAGAACCCAAATGTCTTAATTTTGGAAAATGAGTTCCCTGTTAAATAAGGATTTTATTGCAATAAAAATCCCAGCTGAGAAAGAGGAGAGATAGGCTGGTTGAACATATGACCCATGGAACTAAATGCATCCTACCTGCATTAGATACAATTACCCTGACATCAGGCTGTAGGTGGGGTGAGATGGAGGGCACGGTATGTTGTTTCACCAGATTGAGATCTTTTCCTCATGCACACCTTACCACAGATTTCCCAGTCGTCAAACCTTAAGTAGAAACGTTTTGTGTGAAATCATTCCACACACCTCCTTTCCTCCGTCATTTGCCCCCCCCCACCCCCGCCCCCATCTCTTCAGTTGCATTTATTTCACATGCAGCTGCTGGAAATATATTGTTCCTGATGGTGGTGGGATATCATCCATGACACAGAAGAACACCCCCCCCCTTTTTTTTTTTTTGCACAAATGCTGTTGGGTTACTGTTCAGTTCCAAGGAGGCGACAATTCATAAATGCCTCAACCTCCCTTTCTACCATTAAAACTACCCACACAGGATGGATGCAAAAATTAAAAAGGTATGGAGCAGGTGCCATTACCTGAAGAAACATATAGAGCCCTCCCCCCCCAAAAAACTTGCGTGTTTTCTAGTCAAATTGGAGCTGAAATACTGCACCATCATTGCTGCAGCAGTTCCTTGTCAATTTCCTTCTGCAAAAGCAACTTCTCTTGTCAGTTTCACTGGCCCTCATACAGCCATCATGTAGTCGCCCAACCTCCCCTTTGCTCATTTTCTCCTCCCCTTCCTCCTCTGTTTTCCACAGGATATTTAATTTTTTCCCCCTCTTTGTCATTTCACATAAGCAGTGCAATGTTAATGTTTGGCTGAATGTACCCCTTCAACGTACCCCATGCCTCTCCAGTGGCATCTTGGAGCTAGACTCTCAAAGTCAGATTCTGCCCAAAGGATGTTATTGTCTTTCCATCAGCTTCTCGTCCGAGTCTATTATACTTTGTCTGTGGCGTAATGGAAGCTGACTTTCAGTTCCTTCATCTTACTTTTTTATTTATTGAAATTTCCTTGAAGTAGTTCAGGAAGACATACATGGTCCTTTTCTTCTCTAGTGTATCTTCACGACAACTCTTCAAGATGGACCAAAATGAGAGGAAGTAACTGACCCAAGATCACCCATAGCAGAGGGGGGATTCAAACCCCAGTTTCCTTAGTCCTAGTCAGCACTCGAACCACCACTGAGAAACAGCTTGGTGTAGTGACTAGTGTGTTGGACTAGGATCTGGGAGACCCAAGTTCAAATCCCCACTCTGTCACAGAAGCTTTCTTGGTGACCTAAGGCTAGTCATTTACTCTCAGTCTAACCTCCTCGTAGGTTATATTATGAGATAGACTGGAGGTTGTAATCTGGCAACTCAGGAGGATGTAGGAGGAGGGTGTAAGCTGCTTTGGGTCCCCACTGGGAGAAAGATATAGATATTAATTGTAAATAAGAATTTTAAAAATAACAAATGTACCACGCTGGCATCAATTATGCATTACTACTTGCCTTCATCTCCAGCACTGCCATTTTGTCCTGTCTGTCTTTTAATGTTCTGTGCTCCTTCACTTTCAAGTTTTTTTTTTTCATGCATAGCATGGCCAGGCAAGAGAAAAACACAGCCCTTGAGTTGTTGTCACTGAACTCCCATTAAATACGCTTCAGATCTCTTCTAGCCCCTGGAGTGTATTGAGCAGATCTTTTTGCCTGTAGTATAAAGCCAAGCACCCCAGGAAGAGATTTACAAAGGCAATAAGATTTTAAAGGGGGGAAAGCATTCTAGAAATTACTACTCCATATTTTTGCCTCATAAAGGGTTGGCACTTCTACCCTGACCTTAACACAGTTGATGGCCACCTTGGCAGTAAAATATCACCAAAATGCTGATGTGGTCTGGCAGGCAGTTTTTATTTGATTAAACATTTTACTTTTTCACTGATAATTAGTTGTTTACGTTTGAACAAATAAGTAAATAATATAGCATTTTGTCAAAACCCTTAATATTGGCTCCTTGCAGTCAAATCCCCAGTACTCTTATATGCCATATGCCTGCTGGAGATGGGAGATCTTCCACCCACAGAGGATTGCCCATCAGCATTCTAGCAGCTGTTGGGAGAATTTTTTTTAAATGCCATCAGTAAGGACCCTTCCAGAGAAAACCCAGAAGGGGCATCATGTTTGACTACTAGACATTGCCGAAAGCTCTACGGTGAAATATGTAGTTTCTGTGATTCCTTGAGAGGACTCATGTCACTTCCAGGCAAATTATCCGAAATGCTATGGTTTCACCATAGATTTCCTGGCAACTCCTAGAGTGGTTGGCCCCATCCCAGAACTGACTGCCTCCATATTCTGCTCCCCACTCACTTGGTCCCCCACTAGTTGCCTGGCAACTCTAGCACTGTCCTGCAGCTACAAAATAGAGGGCCTGCTTAGGCTCCATCTTTGTTGACCTTCAGGAAGACATGTAAGACAGTCCTATATCAAAAGAGGTTCTCTCCTCCCCCCTCCCCCCGCGAAACTGTTTTGTATAGTTTATATACATTTGCACATTTAATTTTTTAAAAATGTCTGAAACGTTTTAACGTTTGCTACCTTAAAAACCCAGAATTGGGTGGAAAGGCAGCATAGAAATTTTCAAATAAATGGATGAAATATTCTATTTCACTACCCAGTAAAGTTATGGCTTATCAGGAATTCTAGCCCCAACATTTTCTCTTAGATCCAGATCTAGCTTGCTATGTATATATATGCATTGCACTATAACAGCTGCCAGTATTAGACCCATGCTGTTCCTGGCATCCATGGCTAGTAACGTGCCGCAATACCCATATCGCAGCCCAGTGGTGAGCCCCAACCTACAATTTGGGAATCGCCAGTTTAAATGCCAGATATGAGTAGTTGAATTGTTCCACAAATAGGAATGGCATGGACATATTTGAACACACAAGGATTTCACAGAAGGAGTGAAATCTGAAGTGATGATGGGGAAAGTACAGCTGAGCTCCTAAAGCAAATAAACAGAACTCATAACATTAGTAATAATAATAATAATCTGCAATGATTAATAATCTTCACAGTGAGCCACTGCCAGTGAAATTGTAGAGCAGAGCACTTGTCACAGACGCCAAGTCAGACCTGCCTCCAGGCCAAAGAATATTCTGGCTATGTGGGCTGCCTTCACTACAGGAACCTTTTTGTATTCAAATTATTGCATGCATTTCCATAAGAAATAATTGGCTTTTCAAGCACCTGTCTTGACCAGTGACAGACATCAATAGTACCAACAACTTTTCAAATCTGTCCCAGATTCCAATTGGGGCAATAATACTTTGGTGGAGGGGATTCATGTTAATGATATCTTATATGGGTGCTTCCGCATTGTCGTGCTCGACCTGAGATCGACTAGAGTCCGACCCGAGTCCTCCGCACAGACGTAGCGTCGGACTCGTGTCTGACTCGACTCACCTCCCTCTCGCCATTGAATTTCTCGACTCTACTGGGGAGTTGAGTCGACTGGCGGACTCGGGTTGCACTCGAGCCGAAGCCGACGGAGTGCGGAATCTCCGTCACTCGACTCTGCCATGTAGCCAATCACAACTAAGTATTTCGCCCATGCGCAGAAGGGGAGACTCGTGGCGGCGCGAAAAGCTTTGGGCATGCGCAGAACGGGGGACACAGCAACCAATCGGAACGCAGCACAGGGAGGTGGTCCCGCCCTCTGAGCTCGGCTCCGGAGACACGAGTCGGCTGCTGTGCGGAGGAACGGGAGGACTCGAGTCAAGGTAAGACTCCACCAACACGAGTCAAACCTGAGTCGACTCGTGTGTCCGGAAGGGCTCTATGACTCCCTTCTTGTATAGTTCAATAATTTGCTGGCACTTGTTCAAGCATTGAGAGGCATCCATCTTTCCCTACTAAATTCTGACTGAAAATATTCTGCCAGGGTTGCAACTGTCTTTTAGGTGGTGCCATTGCATGGGATGACTGTATGCATTTGAACTGCCAGGAGAGAAGGGTATGGCTTTTCCAATATAACAAGGTTTCATACTGCTGTGAATTTGTGTAAAATGAAATTAATGGGGTGTCTTATTATTTATGACTTTTGTGCCAGCAGATTAAGGCAAGGGGGCATCCTTGAAAAGCATGTACAATTGGCTGCAGGTAGACACAGATGCCCACCCTTCTCTTCTGGGCACATCTAATTTTATCTGTATCTCTTAGCAAGGGAGTCCAAGCCACCCAGTGGTCAGAAGTGGGATCACCTGGCTTCCTAATAGTTCTGCATCTAAAACATAATTTTGGACAGAAGATATGCTAACTGTTTTCAACAGGGACTCTCTCTGTGGCATTAAGATACTTGCAGTTTGATCCTAAGGAGAGTTACTCCATTCCAAGCCCATTCATTTCACTGGGTTTAGTCTGGAGTGATTCTGCATGGGATTACAATGTAAATTATCAAGACACCTTAGGGCAACGGTTCTCAACCTGATGGTCGCGACCCCTTTAGGGGCCGAACGACCCTTTCACAGGGGTCGCCTAGTACCATCAGAAAACACATATTTCCAATGGTCTTGGGAACTGAGACACAAATAATTTTATGATTGGGGGTCACCACAACATGAGGAACTGTATTAAAGGGTCACGGCATTAGGAAGGTTGAGAACCACTGCCTTAGGGGATTTTATTGTCCCCCCACATCAGATGGTGCTCTTCTCAGATGCAGGAGATGCCATGATGCAATTTTAACAACAAACTGATGAAAATAAAAGGATTGCTTGGTTGCATTATGCCAAAAGTTCACAATCATGAAGTGAAAGCTTTGTACTACATGAATCTACCACTTGAATAACATTGTGAGGTTTATCTGCCCGGCTTTATGCTGAGTTTATTACTCCCTCACTAACTGTCTGTTTCACACCATCATCAGTATTCTCCACCACCACCCCCAGCCCATTAACCTATCTGCCAGGCTTCCATGACCTGATATAACCCAGCAATCCATCATTTAAAAATAGGGCCACCCAGCTGCAACCTGTAGACCTATGTGGTGTTTTTGTTAACTCCCCATGGCAGTGGAAGGTGAGGCAGCCCTTTCCTTTTGTTGTCTGCCCATCCCAGCCTTGTGTTCTGTGGCATACCTGAGTCCTGCTCATTATAACAGATGAGGAGAGAGGCAGATGATAAGACACGGGATGAACAAGCAAGAGAAGCCAAGGCTGATTTATATCCTGTAGTATGAAGTAATTTGAAGAAGGTGACCATTCTAATCAGAAATTGGTAGTCAAACAGCTACAGATCTCAATCTATTTAATTTACATCTGAGTCTATCATCAGTTCCAAGTTAAACTTTGCTCAAATTAAGCAGAGTCCCTATATAAATCAAACAACCTGGATTTTCCGTGTCTCATCTTGACTTTAGGACACTTCTGTCATTCAGACTGTGTTGAACTAAGCACGGGTACTGTTTCTTGTGTTTCTAGCTGAAAGATTCCAGGTGATGACATGGGATACACCAAACACAGTGGCAAGGTCTCTTTGTTTGCCTTGGCATGCTTTACTTCATGTGGCTCTGAATGGGTCCTTTCAGTTGTCCCAAAGGCAGTGATGTGTTACCATCATTGCTGCTCTTCTGTATTTTTTGAACACTGGAAATGCTTACTTCACCTTGTCCAGTTTTAAAAAGCAGAGAAGAGGAACAGAAGCATGGATGAGCAGAATCAGTGAAAGGGCTCGGCAATGACAGAAAGAGAACAAATTACCCAGGACTTCCTAAATTCTTTTCTCAGGTTCAGGAATCCCACCAGGCTACCATCTGATTCCTTCGGTAGAGCATGATTCCATTTGAGGTCACTCCACTTTCTCCTCATTACCCAGCAGCAAATGAAGACATTTGTTTGTATGTAAAGCTGGGCAATGAGGATGATCAGGGGTCTGGAGACCAAGTCCTTTGAGGAAAGGCTGAAGGATTTGGGAATGTTTAGTCTGGAGAAGAGGAAATTGAGGGGGGACATGATTGCTCTCTTTAATTATTTGAAAGTCTGTCACTTAGAGGAGGGCAGGGAGCTGTTGCAGTTGGCAGCAGAGGATAGGACTTGCAATAATGGATTTACATTACAGATGGAAAAGTGACAACTGGATATCAGAGAACAAAAAATTTTACAGGTAAGAGTTATGCAATAGTGAAATCAGCTACCTGGGTAAGTGGTGAGCTCCTCCTCACTGGCAATCATTGGCTGGACAAACACTTGTCTGGGATGCTCTAGGCTGGTTCTGCATTGAGCAGAGGGTTGGACCAAATGGCCTATATGGCCCCTCCAAACTCTATGATTCTATGATTTATTATAAGATTTTGATCCCGATTTCCTGGATGGGGATCCTTGAAGTTGAAATCATTAAGATTAGACTATCTTTTTGTATTAGACACACCACTCTGAATGAGAACTACTTCATCTCTCTTGTTAGCAGTCGTGTTGGATTTGAGTGGGAACTGATTTCCAATCTCACCAAAGTGCCACTGCAGTTTATTAATGAATACCAGGCATGTTCTTGCAGCGCTTGGAAACTGTCTTTTTATAATGGTAAACTTTATGAAAACTGTGCGGCACACTTCTCTGTAAATGTGCAACCAAATGGATAATTTCGTTATTCATGGAGAAGCCGATGCTCCAGGGATCTAATCTAATGGGAAGTCACACCTGGAGAGCGGGGGGATAGATTGAGATTAATTTCTCTCCCACTCCCATGAGCCTTTACCCTAAGATGTGGCAATTTCTCTTAAAGCTTGAAGGATGATGACATGTTTGCATGGGAAGCAGGCTGAAACCAGAAAATGTATACTTAAGGGCCGGTTCCGTAGGATGCAGGCAGGGGGAGGGCTAGCAGCATGCCACTTTCTTTCAGTATTAATTCCATTCCCTGTCCGGCTGAGGACCACCACCACCCTCCACTTGCATTATGTTCTCTGATGAAATGTTTTGCAGTCTTGAAGCAGCGCACCAGTTTAGCTCTTGGTTTCTATTGGTTTTGGTGCTTGACCACCATTCAAACATTTTTCCATGAGAGTATTACAGTTCGATCCTTCAGCAGGGGTGTAGTTTCACAGTGACTGGGGAGGGTATAGGCCCACCACCTCAAAGAGGTTTCCAGTTGAATGCATCGTGAGAAAAAAATATCCCTGACCACTCTGAAACTCCCCTAGACAGCTCAATGGACTGCACCACACTTTCAGTTGGTGCAAGTCAACACCAGCCAAAGGAGGCATTCCCAGGCTGAAAGCATTTAGAAAGCCAACTAAAGTTGACTCCAGTCCCAGGAATGCCCTCACTGGCACTGGTGCGGGTTCCTGCGGCAGAGGAGTGCAGGTGCAACATCTGCAATGGTGCCTGTAGTGCAGCCTGACAAATCATGATCTGTTACAGGTTGGGGGGGGGGGGGGAACAGATTAAACCCAATCTGTTGAGTAGGCCAGAGATAGGGAGATTAGAATAATGGAATTACATTACATTAGAAAGCCAGATAGTTTTCACTGTGTAATGGGAGGGGTTGCAAGGGCATCCTTGTTCATCCCTGGGAAATCCAGCCAAGCTGCCAGCCAGTATCCCTGTTCCAGCTGCTAATGGAGCAGCCTGGTCAACCGCAAACTATGCTGCTTTTACCAACGTTCCCTTCTGTGCCCAAAACGCAGGGAGAGCAAGATGTTGTTTCTTTTCCTGGCTTATTATGTTACATTTTACTCCATCATCATTTCTCCCCATTGAGTCTTGCTGCCCTTGTTCCTGCCTGCCTTGGTTTATCTAAGTTTGTTAAGAGTTATTTATTTTATTCATCTTCTCTACTGACTGCACAGGGCTTACTTGTTTAGATGCATAATAAATAATAAATACCCTTGTATTATTATCCACTGAATATACTGTTGAAGGGAACATATAAGCCATGAAAATCCCTCTTGTGTTGACTATGAGGCTGGCCAGATAAGCTTCAACTGGTCCTAAGCAGCCTGTCTCCACATAATGGGTTAAACAGCCTTCGGCTTGATATGCTGGTCGACTTTTTCACCAGACCTTCTGGAATCATAACATGAAACAGAAATATGGCTCTGAGAGCCAATGTAGTGAAGTGGTATAGAGAAGTTAGATTCCCCACTCTTCCTCATAAAGTCTGCTGGTGACTTTGGGCTAGTAACAGTTCCCCCAAAACTCTCTCAGCCCTGCCTACCTCACAAGGTGTCTGTTGTAGAAGGAGAAAAAAGGTGACTGTAGGCTTCTTTGAGAGTCCTTAGAGGCAGAGAAAAGTGGGTTATAAAAACCAAATCTTCTCCTTCTGAAACAGGCAAACCAAATCACTGATGGAGCAATTAGAGTGTCATAGCAGGATCTGGAAGACCCAGAGTTGAATCCCCACTTTGCCATGGAAGCCTGCTGGCTGACCTTGGGTCAGTCACACACATTCAGTCTAAACTACATCATAGGGCTGTGAGAATAAAATGGAGCAGAGGCGAATAATGTAAGCTACTTTGAGTCTCCATTGGGGAGAAAGGTGGAGTGCAAATGAGGCAAATACATTTCCAAAATTTTAAAGCTAAAGAGTAGAAGTGTCTTCCCACCCCACCCCCAATGACTCGAAATCCCACCAAATGAAAAGATTGTTCCCAAAATTTCATGTTCAGGCTCAGTAGTAGTAGTAGTAGTAGTTATTTGTTTAATTTATTATACCACCCACCCCCGAAGGGCTCTGGCTGGTGTACAGACAAAACACTTAAAAGTCATAAACACAATTAAAACAGAATAATGTAAAAATAGAGGCAGCATAACTAACAAAATCTAATGTCGGATGGCAACCTGTAAAAAACCCCTGGGAGAGGACCAGGTGTGATAAATCACAGCCCACAAAGATGGGCTGTGTGCAGTGGAGAAGCATTTTGGAAAGCCAAATGCCTCCTGACACAAAACATTTTCTGTTCTTAAAACTTTTCCCCCATTTGAAATAGTTCCACAACAGGTAGGACACGCTTCATTTCCCTCCCTTCCACCCATTCATTCGAACTTCTATGCATTCCACTGTCAGGGAGATTCCACCCACCCGCTGTTCTTTGCAAGTCGCCCAGCAAATTGTGGACAGATTTTCTGAGCACCTGACTGGGTACAAAGTCCCCCAAGCATGTTTTATCTCTGTGGCAGCGAGTATGACTGATCTACAACAACACATTCATTATTGCCGGCCATTGCAAGGAGGTCCCTTTTTCTTTCTTTTGTGTGTTGCACAGGTGCAGCTACAGGTGCAGCTGATCAGATTGTGTGACAATCGGCATGTCTGTGGGGGTTCTTTTCTGTATTCCTGCACAGTCATACAAGCTCATCTGCAATCACCTTCCCAAACTGATTGCACTACTCCTTTTCTTTTGAATGTGTTGTTCCATAACATTTGCTAGTTGCAGTCCAGAGAGAAGTTAATAATAATAATAATAATAATAATAATAATAATAATAATAATAATAATAATAATAATAATAATAATAAAGCCTTAGCCAATACTGTGAGATTATGGTTGTCTCCACTGAGAAGCCAGTGGGGATTAGAGCTAAACCCCCAGTGACAGAACTATCATATTTACTGGCAATTATAACAGTGCAGAAGCCGGAGAGGAATGGCTCCGGGAGCAAGAAGGGGAACTGAGCTTCAATCCGTTCAAAAGAGTCACAGCAATCCTGCTCGGGATTTTCTACCAGCTCATAAATGATCCTGGAGAGCTTTCTGTCAGAAAGTACTGCATACCAAGGACACTGGTGGCTTTTCATGCAGCGAGTATGGTCCTTGGGACTAGGATTACTTGAGAGCCTGGCATTATTTTTTCTATGCTTCTCTTCAGGTAATATGGGCCAGACGGCATGTTTTAACTGCTGAGATCAACGTGAGTCTCTAGAGCCCAGAACTAGTCTTGAGACTAATTGTAGTTCTATGTGCTACTCCAATTTCTGTTTCTCAGAGCCAAATAACACATGACGGTTGCAACCCTAAGAACACTTTCTTGAGAGTAAGCCCTAGTGAAAAGAAGCCTTGCAGATTCCTTTCATTTGTTTTGCATTGAAAAGTTAGGGGAGGCAATGGGGGAATCATAGAATTAGAAATAAGGAAGTTTGGCTTTCAAAACTTTTCTTCCGATTGGTATCCATGTTAGTCTATAGCAGCAAAATAAAGTTAGGAGCCCAGTGGCATTTTAAAGACTTAAATAATATTCCAGCGTAGTTCTAAGCTTTCATGAGTCAGACTCACTTCATCAGAGACCTCTCTCTCTCTCTCTCTCTCCCTCTCTCTCCTAACTTTATTTTGCTGCTGCCACAGGAGGTGGTGATGGCCATTAACCTGGATAGCTTTAAAAGGGGCTTGGACAGATTTATGGAGGAGAAGTCGATTTATGGCTACCAATCTTGATCCTCTTTGATCTGAGATTGCAAATGCCTTAACAGACCAGGTGATCGGGAGCAACAGCCGCAGAAGGCCATTGCGTTCACATCCTACATGTGAGCTCCCAAAGGCACCTGGTGGGCCACTGCGAGTAGCAGAGAGCTGGACTAGATAGACTTTGGTCTGATCCAGCTGGCTTGTTCTTATGTTCTTATGTTCTTATGTTCTCTCCATCAAGTCCCATTTGATTTATGGTGATCCTGGTGGGGTTTTAAGGCAAGAGAGGTGGTTTGCTATTGCCTGCCTCTGTGTCACAACTCTGGTATTCCTTAGAGGTCTCCTATCAAAATACTTGCCAGGGTCAACCTGGGGTCTGTCACGATCAGGCTATCCAGGTTAGGGCTTTTTGTCTATTAGGCAGAAGTATTAGGAGTCTCCAAGCTGTGAGCAACAAACAGCTGGGATGAGGGAGAGCAGGCCCCCCACATGGTATCCATTGGCACCATGGTATCTACCAGCATCTTTTCTGGCACCTGCCAAGTGTTTTCTGGAAGTTTATAGGGCCAGGTAGGGCTCTTGAGCCAGGTAGGGCTCTTGAGGCATCTCACTGACTATTGGAGATTTGATGCTCTATGTAGATTTTTTTTAATGTTGCTTTGGCAGCAGCTGTCACCACAACATAAGGATCTACACTGTGTTAGTGAAGTTAAGCTCTGGCAGTCTTTTTGTTGCTGTCCCCACCGTGCCATGTCAGAATGCCAGATGTGCCCGCTGGCTCAAGTAGATTAGAGACCCCTGCTACAGAGGGTCCAGTCCAAAACATCCAATTGAAAGAGTAATCACCACCCCTAGCTGCTGATGGGCATAACATAAAATAAATTTAGTGCAGGATGAACCATGATTTACAGATGGAGTTACAACAGTAATTAACCTCTGTAAGGGTGGAATGTGCTAAGATACTGGCACTTGTCATGGGTTCAAAAATGACAGGTGCTAATGAAGACCTGGCTGAGAGACAATGCTAAACTTCTTGATGATTGTCCAGAATCTGATGGATATGTTTTCTCAGACCTATCCAGGCCCCCAGCTTTGCGTAGGAAGATGTCCTTCTGGATCCCCCTTGTACTTGCAGCAGCATGGATGTTCATTGTGCCTTGTGCAGGATCAATCCACACTAAAGCAGCAGTGGTGTAGGAGGTTAAGAGCTTGTGTATCTAATCTGGAGGAACCGGGTTTGATTCCCCGCTCTGCTGCCTGAGCTGTGGAGGCTTATCTGCGGAATTCAGATTAGCCTGTACACTGCAACACATGCCAGCTGGGTGACCTTGGGCTAGTCACAGCTTCTCGAAGCTCTCTCAGCCCCACCCACCTCACAGGGTGTTTGTTGTGAGGGGGGAAGGGCAAGGAGATTGTAAGCCCCTTTGAGTCTCCTGCAGGAGAGAAAGGGGGGGGGGATATAAATCCAAACTCTTCTTCTTCTAAATTCAGGAACAGAGCTGCTTCTCCAGCTGTGCCAGTAGGTAACCTGGGAAGGGGAAGCACAGAAGAGTGCCTCCCATCTTGCCAGCAGAAATTAAGTAGCAACTATCCTCCATTAGCTCCAGTCCTAGGTGTCCTCATCTAGCCTAGATGTCCTAGATACATTCTGGGTAGATGTTCCTTCATTCTACCACCAAATTATTACTGATTCCACATCACCCTTTGCAAACAGAGCATTTGCTGAGGCATTTGCATTTTGCAGGACATGCCACGTTCCCTCTTCATTTCTTTGCCATCAGTTCACTGTAGGTCAGCTTTGCTGTCTTCAACCTCTTTTTTTTTTCGGGAACGGAACAAAACATGACTCTGTTCTTGGCAATGGAACTGATGGTTCTGACCAAGCACAAACACAAGACCATTAACTAGAAGAAATGGGGGGTTGTGAAAACAAACCTTACATTGTCTCTTCTTCCCCTAGAAGCTCATTATGCCCTGTGAATCAGCAGCAGCTCACATGACCCCCCCCCTCCCCAAGCATGACAAGCAGCCAAGGAAGCAGGAAATGCAAAGACAGAAATCTTGCTCTTCATACAAGAAGCTTTAACTTTAAAAAAAATGCTTCTCCCAATTTGCACAGCCCAGGGGTCCTGAAAACTTCAGGGAAGAAGGATTCTGCATCATTATTTCTGTTCCATGCAGAGCTGCATAGACAGTATTTCAGGGGGAAAGGACGGAAATAAATCTAATCAAACATTAAACATCTCTTAGCCTGCAGGTCTCAACTCAAACAAGAAACTAATAGTGCATCTGCTGCTGAAAATGGTGGCTGTGCAAATAGTTTCCCCACCTTTTCATAATGTCAAGCTGGAATGATCTATATTGTGACATCATGGTGCTCCGTGAGTAAATATGAGTAAATATGATTGGACATGAGGGGTGGAAGAGCATGATACCTGTCTACCTTTTTGATGATGGATGTGCAGGTAGCATAGTGTCTGGGATGGACCTTGGTGATCACCATTTATATTTTACATTTGGGTATCTAAACCACACAATAAAGCCTGCTCTTCCTTTGAGAACAAGATATGCTTGATCACTGCCTTTCTCTGTGAAATTCATGAAAGTGGCGAGGAGGATGCCAGCCTCCATGTATTTCCCTGAAAAAAGAGACAATTTACATGCACATCTGCCAGTCTCAAAATACACAAGGGAGACTATGTGTGTTCTGACACCATGTGCAAAACATGCAGCAAGAAGCAACAGTATAAATGTCTTTGTTAGTGGCAGGTCTCAAATACCCAGACAGTCTTAGTTCCAGAGTAAAAAAACTTTATAAAATATATCTCATGTGTTTTGCATACAGCCCTTTAATTAAAGAATACTGAAGTATGACTGACTTTTGGCCAGTCATACACTCTCAGTCAGACCTACTCCACAGGGCTGTTGTGAGGGTAACATGGAGGAGAGAAGAAGAATGAAATGGAGAGAAAGGTGGGCTATAAAAGAAAGAAAGAAATTCCATAATATAGACATTGCAGATCCACAGGTTTTTTAAAAAAATTAAGTGAGACTTAAGTTGATTAATATGTTGTTAAAGCAAGTCAATTCAAATGTGATCTGTTCCAGCAGCTTGATTCAAAGCCTGAGGCTATCATTTTCATTTTGTTCTATTATTTCAAAAGAAGCATGATTATAATTTCATGAAGTCCTTTATCGTAAATTTGGCTTCTGGAGTGGCTTTTGTTTACTCAAGGGCACCAAAATATCTGGGAGCCTAGTCCTCCCTCTCCACTAAAGCCCTCCTAAGTTTCAAATGAATTGGACAGTGCACTCCAGTAAGTTTTATGAACTCCATTCAGGTCTGCAGTTGAACAACTAGGTTTGAGTTCAGTAGCACCTTAGAGACTGACACAATTTTTGGGGTATAAGCTTTCAAGGGTCAAAGGGATCTGATGAAGAGAGCTTTGAATCTCAGAAATCTTGTTAGTCTCTAAGGTGCTACTGGATTCAAATCTAGCAGTCCAAGAGTACCTTGTTTCAATTTGAGTATTCCTGACCTGAGATTAAACTGGAATTTGGGGGGATTGTTTTGGGTTGGGAATATCTGATTTCCTCATAATCTGTTACTTCAGTCCCAGGTGTCCTTAATTAAATGGTTTTAGGTAGGGAAAATCCCTGAAACTCTGAAAAGTCACTGCCAATCACTGCTAATGATGTGGCACAGTCTAAAGCAATGTTCTTGCGGTTTGCTGACAACAGGCTTTGTGTATTTGATTTTGCATCTTTGTGACCTTGTATATTTGGACAGGAAGCCCAATCCAAAGCCCCAGGCTTCAAGGGATGATGTGACTGTGGTACTGCCCTGATGCCTCCAGAAGGATTTCCAGGGATGCGGGGAGGCAACCCCCCCCCCCCCCGTCCTTCCCACCACCAGCAGAAAACCCTCCACAGGGATTAATGGATTTACAGGACCCGAGTCACGGTGCAGCTGTTTGCAAACACTGGGTTAGTCAGCTTCACTCCTCCCCCCATGCTGGCATCTGATTAGGATGCCAGCCCAGCTCTGCAGTGACCCAGAGCAGAGGGGCAGCCAGTCTCCATAGCCTTTGCCCCCTTTTGCCAGCATGCACCAGCGAAGGGGGAGACATGTCAGCACAGTCCCATACTGCCTGCGCAAGTGCATTCACTCTCCCCATCTAGATTGGGCCGTTAATCCTACTCACACCAGATAGTACAAAGAAATCATGTAGCATTCTGGTAACGACCACTACCAAGTAAGCATGTGGTAACCTAGGCAAGCTACTTCCTCCTCTGTTTTCTGCCCATAAGTGATTGACACTACAATGTTTTCAGTGCCCACCTAACAGGATATATTTTGTTGAACTGATGTAGGTTGGTGCATGACAGCGAAACCATAGAAGTAATTTCCGAAAGACAGGTGCTGATTCTATTTCCCTCCAGGAAGATAAGAAATGCAGGAAATTTTAAGCACCAATTTTAGTTTCATCAGCTTACAATTTGCCCTTAATACAGCCTTGGCTTATAGAAGTGCTGTGAGCTTTCCAACAGCAGCATGGAGCCAAATTGAAGCTGCCTTCAGCCAACCTCCCTTTTAATTCCTAAGATCACGCTGCCAGCTCAAAACCACTATCTGTGACTCTGAGCCATGTTTTGCCTCTCTAAACAGAAAGTCGCTCATTAGAGTAATATTTACCCATACGTACCAGTCCAGCGATTACTGTCATGAAAGAGGAACATGTACAAGTGCACTTTGGAAGCCATTTCTATTAAGGAGAGGTGGAGAATGGGGAACTTATGGTGTGTGAGGGCCAAGAGTGTCGGCTGTCATGATACCTTTCCTTTCTCTCCAGTGCATAGTTTGGGCCCAGGGAGAAATCTGCTCCCACTACCTTGCAAATCTTTTGTGCTGAAGATCAAAAATGTTGCAGAGTATTGTCTGCTGTTCTGCATACTGGTGAGAGCTGTTTCAGGTGTTTGGGAACATGTGGTAGGAAAAGGATGGACCCGGACTAGGAGCACCCACATCTTTTCATTGGATCACATGCACAAGCTCCATGGGCATCTAATCATGAGGAGATACAGCAATTCCGTTTTGAGGGCATGAAGAAGTGCAGAGAGCCAGGAAGTATGAGGCGCCTGCCTGTTTTTGAGTTTCTCTATGGAGCATCCCAAACTGATCTTAATCTCAGCTAGGATAAGAAAAGAATAAGAGAATAGGGAAGCACACTCACACCCTTGAAACGATTCGTGACCACCATTACACTATTTCCCCCTTTTTAAAAGTTATGTGTTCAATCGATGCTTCAAAGCCTTGTGCTGTGATTCTTTACTCCTCATAGACTGCATGGTTCAGAGATTTCCATTTCCTGCTAACTTTCACCAAATGTTTCCCATTACACTAATATATATTTAATATAATTTTGGGTCAAGTATGTGCAAATAACATAAATGAAACAAGCTAATTGGGAATACCAGCAACATAAAAGGGTAGCTCCTGACCAGTATTCTATGTAGGATAGTCTCTGATCAGTGTAAAGTAGTAAGACTGATGAGACCTTCCACCTTAAACCTTGTAGAATAAGCTTGGGGGGAGAGATTCCTTGTCCACAGGAAACAGGAAGCTGATTATGTGTGGTGAAAAATGGGCCTTTGCCTTAAACTCATTTCAGATATCTTGATTACATCCTTTTTACTGGCTTTGTGGGGCACAGGAGGAGCAGGCAGCAGGCAACTCCTACTTCTTGGACGGGAGAGGGGGGCTAGCAGCCTAAGATGCCTCCCACATGACTCATTCAAGTTGGCCTGGGACAAGAGTACCCCCAGGACCCCTCCTTACTCCAGTGACCAATTATTTCCTCCACATGAAGCCTGCTTGGGTGACCTTGGGCTAAGTTCTCTCAGAACTCTCTCAGACCCACCTACCCCGCAAGGTGTCTGTTGAGGGGAAAGGAAGGGGAAAAGTTTGTAAGCCTCTTTGAGACTTCTTAAAAGGTAAGGGAAAACAGGGTATAAAAACCAGCTCTTCTTCCAAGGAGCCCTGTGTGCCAATGGAAATACTAGCAGAAGAGGAAGCAGGACCCACAGCAGAAGCTATCTAAAGCATGCCAAACTTGTACAGAAGATCCAAGCCATTGACACTGTTCTGACAGAATGAGAAACTATGGCTCATTTTGACTGTAGTTACTCTGTGAAACCGACAACAAATCTGAAGCAGAAGTAACACTGTTTAGGATTGCGCTGTGTATTTCCAAAACAGATTGGCTGTACCTCTATGCTCAATTTGTCTAAGTTTACAAAACACCACAAGACGCTAGTGGTCTCTCCTTGTTTCATATAAGACAATTAATTTGGTTGCAGCCACCCTTTTGGAATGTCCTTCTGCAGCTGTACATAGGTAACTTAAATATTAACATGGTTTCTAAACTCAGGTGCTACGCAGAACCCTCCTGAACGATGATTTTACATTCAGGCAATGTCTCTTTTGATTTTCTTCCCTGGTTCTAAGCAGCTGAGCTAACTAAGAAATTCAAAAAGTCACACACAGCACATTACACATAGAATTAAGAACCAGTGGGATAATATGCATTCTTGTTTCAAAGATGGAGTCTTTTTACTAAGGTTTGGCTTCAAACATAGTTTATTTCTAAAGAGTCATTCATTATAACGTTCCAAAGACACTAGTTATCATTCCCTTAAGAGGCAAGGTTGTTATGACTTAGCAGGTTGCTTCAAGAGTCCCTTTATTATTCATGATGTATTACTGATTCATCTCCCCCAAATGTGCTTGATGCTTAGGGAAGGGTTTAGCCTTGAAAAAACTCATTTTTTAAATCTGGCATCTGTTTATGAGAACTGATAAAAATGGGATCTCTGGAACTTTATAATATTAGATGGTTGTCCTAAAATCCATATAAAATAATTTTAATAATTAAGAACTAGGATCCAGGTGACACCTTGAACTTCAGCGACTCACATTGCAGTCCTAAACAGAATTACACCATTCTGAACCCACCCATTGACTTAAAAGGGTATAACACTGTTTAGGACTGCACTGTTAGATTCTTTTCTGCGTGGGAAGGTTTTTGCATACATTTTTATACCATGTGAGTGTCAATTTATTATTTAGAAACCACTTTTAAATACATTCAAGGAGGCTTCCCGGGGATTAATTAATTAAAAACAATAATAAAAACACTAAAATCACAAGCAATAACCCAGAAATGCTTTTTCAACACCACAGCAACCAATTCTGTCCCAAGTTCAGAAATGAAGATCAAAACACACAGCTCTCAACCAGAGAAAGTCCACTAAAATTAGGCAACCTTGTAGAGTTTACAGAACTTTTCCAGGGAAGCTATTCCACACGTCTCCTCTAACAGGACATTCCACAGGATGGACACCAATACTGAAAAGGACAAAGATCTGCTGGAAGTCAAGTGAGCCCCTTGTAAGGGGATCTATTTCCATAGTAGGGGAACATGCCCAAAAAATTTGGCCAATATTGGTGTTTGGTGCCTAATAATACCAAGTATGTTACAGATGTATGTATATTTTAATCCTAGAAAAAACAAATGCCAACAGAACTGTAACCTATAAGTATTCTCCTATGTATTTTTATTAAATGCATGGGTACCTTTTCCAAAATATGTTTCCAATTCTATGTTCAGGTAATTGACCGGGTATTGATTTCTCATTTATAGCTATAATTCTGTCCATGGATAGCATCTGTCTTCAGGCATTTTTCCCCCAGACCAGAACTGTTGGGATTGATGAGGCCTGGTCCTATAGCATGGCTCTCTGTCCCCCTCTATTGGTTATTTTTGAACTAACTCTAGCTTTTGCATAAGGCATGCATTTCTACACATCTCAGGTATGCGAGAAGGTCATTCTTCTCCCCATTCCACAGCAGTGAGAACTTTGCCCCAGTAGTTTACTTGGGAGAGACATCCAGAATGGAATGCTGACTGCTGGGCAATTGTCAAGCTTACACACAGAAAAAAAGGAGTTTCCATCAAGGGCGGTTATTTGCACTTGGAATCACCAGAACTAGATCAGGGGATATTTGGAACTGTATGCTGCTGCTCCATAACAGACCCCTATGACCTCAAGCCCAGCTAACTCCCTAGCTCCTTATTTCTCCTTATTAACAGTATGAACTCCTGTTGTGAAAATGCTAAAGGCCAAGCACGCTCCACTCACAATCCCAGCAGCTATGTAATTAACTGATAGAAGAGGAATTGGAACCTCCCCTCCCCAAAAAGAGTCCCATTGATTAAAATAATTAAAATAATCAGTTAATATAAGAACATAAGAAGAGCCCTGGTGGATCGAACAAGTGGCCCATCTAATCTAGTATCCTATCTCATACAATGGCCAACCAGTTCCTCTGGAGGTCCACCAGTACAGCATAGAGGCCTCAGACCTTCCCCTGATGTTGCCTCCTGGCACTGGAATTCAGAGACTGCCTTTGAATGTGGAATTTCCCTTTAATCACTATGGCTAGAAGCCACTAGTAGGTCAATTCCGCACTTGCGTTATCGACCTAAGTTTGATCTGCGTTCAACTTAAGTACTCCGCACAACCACTGGGATCGACGTGGTTTCATACCAGCTTCGCCCCGTGTAACGGTCAAATTTCCGACGTCAGTTGGGAACTACTACTTTTTCAGGGAAGCAAGCTCGAACTCAGCTCGATTCCAGTAAAGTGCGGAATCTCTGGTGCCAGGAGTCCCCCATTCAGCCAATCATAGCTGAGTGTTTCGGACATGCGTAGAGCTGGAGAACCCCCGTGGCAAAAAGCGCGCCTAATTTTTTCCCCCTTCTTTAGTGCATTCGAAGTGATGGCTTGGCGCACAAACGGCGCACAATTTCCGCGTACCAATGTAAGCGGCCAATCAAAAAACACCACCTTCGTCCCTCCATTCCTGCGGCAGTTTTTTAAAAAAACATATGTGGGGATAGACAGGACATGGCAGCTGGTACAGCAGGCATGGCTGGTGCAGAAAGCTCTGGTGCAGAAACGCTCAGATCAAGTGCTCCAACAGAAACAGTGACTCACCCAAATTTCTGACAAGAGGAGGGAGCTATGCAAATCTTGCCCTCATCTGTATGGCGCTTTGTCGCGTCGCCTCTACGTAGCTCCTACGTAGGTTTTTTTTTTAAAGGGAAATGCGGGGTCACGTTTCCCGGCGTAGAACAGTAGCCAATCAGAACGGAGCAGTGAAGAGGCACTGGATGATCCCGCCCTCCAAGCTAGAATCAAGCTGGTTGCAGTGGGGAACAACAATGGCTTCGACCTAGGTCAGTACCCTTCTCAGGGAACTGGGTCGAACCTATTATTACTCGTGTGCAGAATTGCCTATAGACTTATCCTCCACTAATCCCCTTTTAAATCTGTCTATGACTGTACATCCTGTGAAACCCACCAGAAAACTCACAGCACCCAAATGCCCATTTATTCCTACTCTTTGCTTTCTGCCATTTAACCAATTATTAATCAAAAAGAGGACCACCTGGCCTCTTATCCTGTGACTGCTAGTCAAAAGCTTTTTGAAAGTTCAAGTATATAACGTCTATCAGGTCACAGTTGTCTACATGCTTGTTTACTTTCTCAAAAGGCTGGTGAGGCAGGACTTCCTTTGCAAAAGCTATGCCAATTTTTTCTCAGAAGGCTTTGATCCTGTATGTGCCTAATAATTCTATCTTTGATTACAGTTTCACCTAAATTGCCTGGGACAGCAGTTCTGGCTGGCCTATAATTTTAGGGTTTCCCACTGAACCCCTTTTTAAAAAATTGGTGTAACATTTGTCACTCTCTAATCTTCTGTACAGCAGCTGAATGTAGTGATAGATTATATATACAGGTTAGTAGATCAACGATCTCACATTTGAGTTCTGTATGAACCCTCAGGTATATGACATCAGGACCCAGAGATTTAATTGCAATACTATACTATCAACCACACCTTTGCATAGCAAATTCCACCCAAACACTTATTGATTGGTTCCCCACCTGGGGACATGACAATTTATACCCCAGTAAAACATTCCCTTCTCACTGGACACAGTGGGTAACAGACATTCCCTCTGTGATACACCTCTGAAGATACCAGCCACAGGTAGCAGGCGAAATGTTAGGAACAAGATCTACCAAACCACGACCACACAGACCAGAAAACCCACCACAACCAATTGAATCCGGCCGTGAAAGCCTTCGACAGTAGATTAATTGCAATACTTTTTGAAATATAAATAAAATTGGTTGTTGTGGTTTTTCTGGTCTGTGTGGTCGTGATTTGGTAGATCTTGTTCCTAACGTTTCGCCTGCATCTGTTGCTGGCATCTTCAGAGGTGTATCACAGAAAGAAGTCTGACTTTTAAAAATTGTCTGGCTTCTCTCTGTGATACACCTCTGAAGATGTCAGCCACAGATGCAGGCGAAACATTAGGAACAAGATCTACCAGACCATGGCCACACAGCCCGGAAAACCCACCACAACCAGTTGAATCTGGCTGTGAAAGCCTTCGACAATACATAAATAAAATTGATTGTCATGAATTCATTGAGTCTTATAGCATGGCCTTCTTGGATGGTCGTTAGAAATGCAATTAAAATTGAAAACAAAGATACATTATGAAGTGTGATAGCAGCAGTTTAAATAGCCTTCGACAATACATAGCGGTTTAAATACTTTGTATTTAATGAATGCTGTGTGTATGCACACTTGTTCCAGCACATATAGAATGAAAGGCTGCAAAACAGTTTATAAATATTTTCCCCCCAAAAAATCCATCAGGAAGTCTGAAAGTTCTACATTCCGAGAAATTGAGAGAGTAAGAATATGCTGGTTTGTATCAGAAACCTCAACTCCACCCATCTCTGTCAAAACATGACAGCAGTTTTCCTCAGAAGCATCCTGAGGGAAAAACCTAAAATTTTCTGATTGCTTAGGGAATGGAAACACAGGCCAGCTCTGCACAGGCAAATGCCAGTGGAATGCCTTAATTAGTGCTTTCCGTTTAACTCATGATTTCTCAGCAGCATTAACAGGCTGCTTCAAGACTAGTCAACAAAGCCTGCAAACATACCTCCCCAAATGAAATGAAATGCAGAAGCTCGCTTTTCTAAGACCCAAGCAGAGGCCTGATGAATTGCAAGCTTCTTTGCGGAAAGAAATTAGTTTCGTAATGTCTTCTTGCGTGTGCCACCTGGACCCACTCAAGTTTGCAGTCAAGACAACCAGGATTTATTCTGTAAGCCCCTGCAGCCAATGCTAATTTATTTGGGCAGAGGGTAAAGGTTAATGGCTAGGGTATGGAAAATAAGCCTGCAAGCAATGCTAATGTCGGGAGGTGATGTTAGTGGAGTGCTGCAACCCACAAGGGCTGGGGCAGAATGGAGAGCCTGCCACTCCCACTTATGTCAAATATGCAGAGGAAAATGGCACCCTAACCATTGGGATCTTTCAACATCCATCTGAAATGCAAATCCACGTTATTTATTCTGTCACTGGACTGTATCTGGTTATTATTTCGGATCACTAAAGTGATAACTTGCGATCATGCATGTTATTACCCTGTATATGCATGGTGCCAGCACCGGCATGTAACAGACATACTCTGACATGAGGGTCACTGTTTTCTCTCAAGCTAGTAATCTCTGAAAGCTTCACTTTACAAAGCTCGCTGTGGGAACCTGCCCAGAGTGGTTGGTAATTTAGGCTTCGATTGCCAGGCCTACAGCTGAGGGCAACAACAGCCCTCCATCTTAGCAGGCCTTCCTTTGTCCCCCTTCCCCTTTCTTAATTCTTTTCTCCTCTCTCCTTCTCTTCATTGTTAGTGAAAAATGAATTTTATGGAGACTTTGATAATGCACTGTCATGTATTTTAATCTGTCAATTGATTGTTGTAAGCCACCCTGTTCAGGGAAGGGCAGTCCAGAAATAAAACGATAAATAAACAAATAAATACAAGGCAATCTTTAATAAAAGTACCAGATATACAGATAGTCCACAATAAGGGGCATGTCTCTTAAAAAACTGAACAGGATAAACAATCATTCCTTCTCCAATGTCTCTTGGAAATACAAACACAGCAAATTACCACCCAATCACTGAAGTCTTGTAATAGGTTACAAACACACAGAGACATACATGAACACTGGCTAGAAAATGCAAAAATGGTTGTGATTAGCATTTACTAGCCATAGTTCTTTTCCTTTGACAACATTTTTAACATAATTATTCAAATGAAATAGTTCAGCCTCCTCTATTCAAATAAGTGGACAAGAAGATGATTTGGGTTGATTTCCTTTCCTTTTTAACAAGGGTACTTTAAACAAACAGGAAAATGACCAAGCTTATATCTGGTGTCTAAGTGGCAATTAAAAAAAAATCACTGTTGGTATGGCAGCATGCCAACAGCATATACAGAAAAGCACCAAGAAGATTTTTATAACAAGCAGAGGGACCATAAGTAACATTGCTAAAAGGCATTCAGGGTTTTCAAAAGGGTAAGGCAGCCCCAGAGGTAGGATTCAAATAATTTAACAACCAGTTCCGAAAGAACTCAGTGGTGGGATTACAACTATTCTCTGAACTAGACAAAAAATTAGCTACCGGTTCTACTGAATCGGTGCGAATAGGCTGAATCCCAGAGAGAAGTCTGGACATAATGTATAAGACTTCTCTCTGTGATACACCTCTGAAGATGCCAGCCACAGATGCAGGCGAAACATTAGGAACAAGATCTACCAGACCACGTCCACACAGCCTGGAAAACCCACAGCAACCAACAATATTAGAGTTCCTAATTCTCTGTGCAGCTAGATTTTTTTCTCCTCTGAGGCTGAGAGAATAGCAAAATATGCAGGGGAGAGGTAATGTAGGCTGTTGTGTCATATTAGCCTGACTTCTATTGCTCCAAACATTACTTGGCTCTGTGCCTGATCTTCGGTTAATATTAAGGGAACTCCTTGCCCACTCCATCTCCACCCCCTGTCAGTCTTGAACCATTGCCAGCTATGCTCTTGAAAAAGCACCCCTCCCTTAGTTTGCAGCATTTCACCCGTGCTGGAAGGAAATAGAATGTCCTCAAGGACAGCAGAAGAAAGATTTAGAGCCTGCCCTAATACTATCCACCCAGGATTAAATGCTATTTCTATTAAAGATTGATTTCCAAACAGATCTGCCTGCCTAGCATGGCAGACTGAGGACCAAGCAATAAATGAGACATTGGAGGTCTATAATTTCTTTCAAGAGCCATTTTGGGCCTTCTGAATCGGATTGAGATTGTGGTACTATGAGAAAAACAGGTTTCACCCTTTCCTTCTTGCCAGTTTTCCAGTGTAACCCACTCCCCACCCCAATAAAAAAACCATGTCAGAATTCATTAGTTTTATCCAGCAGCACAAACAGCAGGAATAGAATTTTTACTTGATTGAAAGCTAAGATTCTGGCTCATTTAGTGCGTCAATTGGATAGTGAATGGCACATCTAGAATTTATTTGGACATATGGTAACCTTATTCATCCCTTACTCTTTCCTTCGCATACAATTTCCTGGTGTCAAATGTAAACGCTGAAAGGTTTATCAATTATCTGTTTTGTCTTGGGGGCTTGGGGCCAATTCATGCATCCATTTTCATCCAGCTGTGTTGAAACCTAAATAATTTTTTTCTTGTCAGTTCCATTGTGTTAAATTAGTTTTGAGAAAGCTTAAACATATGTCTAAAACATGGCTTATAACTTAATTCAATCCATTTTTAACCGATGGTTGTGAACACTGCAGATCACAACCCACACAGTTTTCGAAAATTCACAAGAACAGTCCTACAGATCAAAAATAATCAGAAATTCTACAAAGGTTTTAAAAAAACGTTTCTGTTTTATTTAGGAATGTTTAAAGGAGATTCATCTTGCAAAGTACGAAAGCTTAGAGAATTACTCAGTCTAAGGGCAGGCATCATATTTTTCAGCAAATCCACTGGAAATGACAGTGTTTCCCCCATCAGCTAGAGCCCCCACTGCATGCTGTGAATCAGATGCGCTTAATTCAGCTGACTTGTTCATAGACTCCGTGCTCTACTTTATTAACTACAGTTAATAAGTTTTTATAGAAGGACAATTTCCAATAGTCATAACAGTCATAACATTAATGAGGTAAAGGTTCAGACCCTCAGCCTCATTCTCAGTTACTCCTGCAAACAGCTCAGTTTACTTCACTGGGAAAACCAGAGCCGGCTCCTTTCCCCATCAGAATCACTAGCAGCTGGCCCACCAAAAGGGTTGCCAACCTCCAGGTGGTGACTGGAGATCTCCCACTATTGCATTTAATCTTCAGGCAACAGAAATCAGTTCATCTGGAGCAAATGACTGGGACTCTTTAGTTTGGAGAGGAGGCGGCTGAGGGGGGATATGATTGAAGTCTACAAAATTATTCATGGGGTAGAAAATGTTGACAGAGAGAAATTTTTCTCTCTTTCTCACAATACTAGAACCAGGGGGCATTCATTGAAAATGCTGGGGGGAAGAATTAGGACTAATAAAAGGAAACACTTCTTCAGCTAGTAGTGATTTGGTGTTTGGAATAATATGCTTGACACAGGAGGTGAGTGATGGCCACTAACCTGGATAGCTTTAAAAGGGGCTTGGACAGATTTATGGAGGAGAAGTCGATTTATGGCTACCAATCTTGATCCTCCTTGATCTGAGATTGCAAATGCCTTAACAGACCAGGTGATCGGGAGCAACAGCCGCAGAAGGCCATTGCGTTCACATCCTGCATGTGAGCTCCCAAAGGCACCTGGTGGGCCACTGCGAGTAGCAGAGAGCTGGACTAGATGGACTTTGGTCTGATCCAGCTGGCTTGTTCTTATGTTCTTATGTTCTTTGAAAGGTGGACTCTATGGTTTTATACATTTCATTGAAATCCCTTCAACCCCTCTCCAAACCCATTAGGACCCACCCACAAAATCTCCAGGTGTTTTCCAGCCTGGGGCTGGCAGCCCTACCCCCAAATCAGTCTGCCTGATGCACAAGTGTAGAAAGTACAGTCATAATCTTAGAGGTGACTTACAATATACCAAAGGGTTAAAAGGAAGAGACAGTTACCCCCCACTTACCAGAGGAAATTATTCAATGTTAATGATTGCATACGCCCAGAAAAGTGCGCAGGTGAATTTGTGTGTGTGTGGCAAGTGGAATGCCATGCCAGCCTGGAAGCTATGTTATTTGCTTGTGTTTGCAATACACAGATAATAAATCACAATTAAACAAGGGGGACTTATAGACAGGGCAAGATTCAGAGAGCCGCATCAGGCAGAGCATTCAAATGAGCTAAGAGCAGCAGATTGAAGAAGACTCAACCAGTACTTCTTGTGTATATCTGGCCTGTGAAGCAGGGGTCAATTTTGAAAGCAAGGTCTGCCATGCAGCAAGCCAGTTGTACAGCAATTGCATAGGAGATGCTATGCAGCTATAGAGCCCACCACAGTGGAAGGTGTCAGGTGGACTTAAACTGGGAGAAGAAAGGAGAAGAGGAAGATCATCTGGTGTACAAAAAATGAGAAGAAGACCCTGCAAAAGTCAGCAAGCTGGCAATAGTGAAGTTAGAACCATTCTTTCTTTTAAGTGCCATTCTTTATCAGTCTCCAGATAGGTACTCTTGGGGCAATTTTATCCTCAGAAGAAACTTTAACTCTCTGCTCCCTCTCAGCTAGCTATGTAGTTAGGAGACTATCTCTGTCCCCACCCTTTACTATCTATAGAAGTTCCTTAATAAACATTTATCTATACTTTTAATCAGGTTGTGCACTTTTCCTGTTAATCACTCTGCTGACAAGCAGAAGGTACTGATTTTCATTAACAACACAGGGCAGACTGAATAATAACAGTGATTTACTGTTCAGCCCTTCTGAAAAACCAGCCCCTTAGCCTGGTGTATACATTCACTTATGTGGATATCTGACATTACTGGTTCCAGTGGAGAAGAATCAGTCCTTTCAAAATGATACCTATCCTTTTAGTATTATGTCAATGTGTGTGAAAGCTCAGCTCTTTCCTAGCTTATATCTAGATGCATTTGAATGGAATTAGAATCCAGCAATTTGCTGGACTAGTAGAGGACTAAACAACAACAGCAATAATAATATTTCCTGTGAAAGAATGGCCTTGCAAGTCTCATTATTTCAGGTCCCAGCAAATTTTGAGTTAACACACTCAACGGATGGTGAGCTCACCCATTGCCCCTTCCTTTCTCATTTCTTTGGAAAGAAGACCAAATATGCATGATGTGTTTACAGACATCAGGCTTCAAGCATTCAAAAATATAAGAAAGTGTAGCAACCAAAAATAAAAAGATTACACATGGTTTTAGCATAAGGCTAAGCAAGGATTGAAAGAAATGGTGAGAATATGCACTCTTCTTACTCGAAGCTCTAGCCTCTATACCAGGGGTAGGGAACCTGCGGCTCTCCAGATGTTCAGGAATTACAATTCCCATCAGCCCCTACCAGCATGGCCAATTGGCCATGCTGACAGAGGCTGATGGGAATTGTAGTTCCTGAACATCTGGAGAGCCGCAGGTTCCCTACCCCTGCTCTATACCTATCCTAATTATGTTATTGCATGGATAAGCTAAGAAATCTTGAAGTTGCAGCATTTAAAAAATCCTTGTTCTGTAGTTCTCAGAGTTGACATGTCTTCCGTTGTCCCTTGACATGAGGTCAAGATGGAGTCCCTAGGCAAAGGTTTAGTCCTTGATGGCTTGTGCCTATCCAAGAGATGAGAGCATATCAGAAGACAGCTTCCTTCTCTTGTTCTGAGAATTTACAACATCCTCTTTGGAATCCATCCTCTCTGAGAGTCAATCCTATTCTTCTTGCCTCAAGGGGAAGAAATATAATGTAGCCTTTTGGCTTTCTAAGTCTAGGTCCCTTTACCTATGAAATTCTAGCAAGGTCTGAGATGGTAAACTTTTTGTTCTTTCTTTAACCAGAGCTATTTGCATAGCTAAGCCGTGGAATGATATACTCGGGGGAGAGATGTCTCATCTCCTGTAGTTTTCCTTTTGCCACTCCTTTGCCAGCACTGTAGCCTATGGGGCTGCGACGGACTGCTTATAAAAGGGTTAATTTGAAGGTGCAGTCCTGTCACAGAGAAGAAACAAAAAGTTAATCCAGAGGCTCCGCCTGATTGGCTGGCTGTGCTGCAGCTATCTATATGGGCCAGAGGGTGTGTGCTCATGGAGGCCATCAGAGTCATGAGCCAGAAACAGATGAAGAGAGGCAGAGTGCCAGAGAGAGATACAATTCTCAGAGTTGAGAGGAAAAGCATTTCACCTCACAAGGCTAGATAGCCAGGTGTTGTAGAAGGTGATCAGAAGGCCAGGGTGGTTGTATAATACCTGAGTCTTAAGTCCAGAGGGAAATCTAATCATGGGGACCAGAGGCATACGGCCTATAGGGACATGCCTTTTGGCACCCCCCACATGACCAAAAGTCATGCACCCAAGCCACCAAACCCCACCCCGACCTCTATGCAGGCTATCTTTTGGCCTCCCTAGACCCTGCACAGAGGCTGGGGGTAGGGCTCATGGAGGGCAAACTTGCTCCAAGCCCCGCCCCTGCACACTCCTGAGTGCAGGGGGTGCAGGGGGCACCCAGAGAAGGGGCTGTTTCCATGTTCCATTTCCCCCGATACACCTCTGATGGGGACAATACTAAAACCACACAAAGGGCTAAGTTATAGGGCCTTTCCCCACTCCCTTCCATCCCCCCCCATGTCACATTGCTCTCAGCGTAAGGCATCCCAGGCTTCTGACAATTCCCACCCACGACCCCCTGCTCTGTGCTGGAGTCAAAAGGCTGCATGTCTCAGAAGAGCTTGGGATGCCGCTACGCTGAGGGGTTGCCACAGCGGCAGCTGCCATGGCTGCGCTGTGGCCCCCTCTGCCGTGGGGAGGGAGGAGGAACCCCACGCTACTCTCTTCAAGTAGCACGGGGCTTACGGTAAGTGGGGAAAGGCCCATAGTCTCTGCAGAGACAGCACCTAGATATGGGACCAGAGAGTCTCTTTTATAATTGGCAGAGTCAAGAGAGGGTTTAGAGGAATCCCAAAGCTTGCTCTGTTTAGCCCAGTGTGAAACTCTTTGGTGGAAAGGGTGGATGGTTTATGTATTTGTTCAGGTCTGTGTAGGAAGGTTTACCCTGAAGGAAGTAACTGAGTGAAGGAAGATTTTATCTGTAACATCTAAAGTAAATAACTAAGAACTATCTGTAACATCCAAGTGTTCCTGCCTAAGAAAAAGTAAAGCGTAATAATTTTTTATAACATCTTGTCTAGAAATCCTGCAAATAAATGTTCCAGTTTTATTTATTGTTAAAAAGCTTCATGAAGTCTCTTTTAGAGCACCTAAACTAGCCTGAAAGGGGTAAATAGATTTGGATGGAAAAGTGAGATCTCCTCACAGTGCTAAATTTCCCTCAAAGGTGGCAGTGAGAGATATAGCCTGACAGGATTAGCTTAAAGAGCTTGTGTGTGGGGTGTGTGCCTGTGCCCTGTTGCTGAGTTGTTCTCAGAGTTACTGTCTCTCAGCAGTACATAGAGTATAGAGAATCCTTTACAGGATAAGCAGTCTTTTACAGGGGCATTTTCAGAGTGTCGTCCCAATTAATAAACTATCTAGGTGGATTCTTCCTCTTTTTATTTAAGGATGTATCTCTCTTTTCTTCTCAAAGTGACTCACAACAACAAAACACAATACAAATAAACCAGCAAAACACACAAAACAACATGTCTTTAGCTAGTTGGGATTCACTAGTTCATTTATCCAAGGACTCTGTGTGCAAGCCATACCTCTGGCCACATTTAAGCTTTATAATACCTGCTGGGAGAGGAACACAAGCTTATTTCACTAGGGTTATTTTTCAAAGATACATGAAGTATAAAACCAACTAACACATTAGAATGAAATTCCTGTCAAATGATCTTTACCCAGTTCTGCCCAAGAGAAATGCAATCTAACACCTATGGATAACCATTTACCCAAGGCTAGACAAATTTATTCTTGTTGTTCGCTGCTCAGGAGTGTATAACTGGACTATTTTCAAGTACCTGCCAGGTCAATATAATGGCTGATGGGCATGGACTCCATTTGTTCCAGTTCTGCAAGCCTGCCCCAGCCAGGTCATTGGAATAGATGCTTATAGTTTATTGTCTGTCTTTTAAAAACAAGTTCAGGAAGTTCAGATCAAGGGTGCTTGGGTTGTAAAAAGAAAAAGATATCCCTCCACAAGGTTGTTCCTCCATGTCCTAGTCTTCTCTGCCTCTAAATGTTCAACTATGTAGAATCCCC
Organism: Sphaerodactylus townsendi; assembly: GCF_021028975.2. Lineage (NCBI taxonomy): Eukaryota > Metazoa > Chordata > Lepidosauria > Squamata > Sphaerodactylidae > Sphaerodactylus > Sphaerodactylus townsendi. The sequence goes on from NC_059429.1 coordinate 104,641,433, forward strand.
CTGTATGCTAAGAAGCATAGGCATTGGGATATTTCTGAAATGACAGCTGGCATGTTGGCCGTGGTGCTGATGGAAAAGGGAATCCACGTATCTGAGATCTGCACTTGAACTGTTTCTCCCACTTTCAGGAATTGGAACTGGCAGGCAGTGCTTCACTTTTTTTTAAAGTGACAAATACTCAGCCAGTGCAAAACAGGCATGGAAAGTATTACCACTGGGAGTAGGCAAAGAGCAAAGTGGCCATCAGAATACTAAGAGGACTTCTCGAATTGCCCATGCCACTTTTCTAATGAACCCTGAGCTGGAGAGAGAGAGGAGAAAACGTGCCTCCCTCTCCATGCTGACAAGAGACACTTCAACAGCTGAAAAAAAGAACATAAATATACGTCTTAGGTACACTGAGTGAAAGAAGATAGAGGAAAATTGGGGAAGATTAGCTTAATCAAAGGGATTTGGGATACTAGGAGGGAACGAAAGGCAAAGAAGAAGGAAAATTGGGTTTTATTTATCTTTTAAAACTACCTGTTCTAAGGGCTCAAAATGTGTAAGACCACTTTTCTGAAAAATATCAAGAGACACAATATCATGTGAATATCTCTTACCTTGTGTTTGTTCTTTCTGACTACAGATTGTCAACCAACATAATATATTTTGGATAATATATTTGGTGGATCTTTGCCAAAAGAACCTTCTACTACTGACCTATTTTCTGAAGTTGTTCCCCATTAATTAAATATTGTGGATGGGCATTATGGAACTGGAAAGAAGAGGCACATAGTCTGAAACCAAAGGTTTCAGGAACATTTAAAATGATTTTCGCAGAAGCTGGAGGTTGTTGTGGTGAAAGAATATCATTATATTTCACAGTTCTCCCTTCTTCTCCAACTCATGAGAAGTTCAAAGAGCTTGGAATATCACATTTGTCTTATTTGCAAACACAGTAGTAGAGCAAAGGTGGAAGAAATCAGGCATTCCTCCAAAGCAGCCCATCCACAATTGCACATCAGATTCCAGAGAGAGAGAGAGAGAGAGAGAGAGAGAGAGAGAGAGAGAGATTCATCATTCTCTTTCTCTGCTTCTTTTTCCTTATTTCATCATCTAGTCATTTCAAAGCAATAACCCATGAGCAGGATCTTGGATCAGTATTTAAGTGTATTGCTGGGATCCCTTCAGGATTTCCCAGACGGGTTATGAATCCCTTTTACTTTATTTTTGAATTTGGCCTCTTCCAAAGTTTTGAATAGTGATTTGGAATGAATTCTCTAATCTGGGGGCCCAAGGGGAAACACCGCATAGCAATCTCATACCACTTCGAAGAAAGACCATGCTTGGGAAAAAGACAAATATGAGTTCAACGCATCCCGCCCCCCCCCCCCAAACCAGGTAACAGTCTCAGTTAAGTACATTTAGCCTCCCACAAGCAATAACAAGATCTGCCTTAGCAGTTTGATGGGATATATCAACTCATCACTCTCTGAGTTTGATGCATTTGTTTCCCTCAATGTGTCTTCCCTGGAATTAAATCCAAACTAATGTTCTGGTTTTGTTGTCTTCCTGCAACTCTAAAAAGACAGAGTTGTCATGCATCTAGTTGCCCACAGTGCACAGCAAAGGGGATGCAGGCTGGAGACGTATGGAGCAGCCTTATATTGGGTCAGGCCAGTGGTCTGTTTAGCTCCATATTGCCTGGCGGCGGCAGCTCTCCAGATTCTGTGGCAGAAAAAAATAAATCTTTCCCAATATGTGCTACCTGAGATCCTTCCACTGGAAATTGTAAAGATTGAATCTGGGACCTTCTATATCAGTCAGTCAGTCAGTCAGTCAGTCAGTCAGTGCCTTTTATAAAACAAACAACATAATGTAAAATAATTAAATATATAAACCAACAGCAAGACCTTCTACATATAAAGTGTCCACAAATGTGACTGCATGGCTGTTTTCTGGAGCAAGGTGTATGCACATGTTACTTCTGTGAAGCCAATGCAATCTGTCTGATGCTGGTCATTCAAAGGATGCATCCAACATGGCAGGCATGAAGTTGGGATGAATGGCACACCTTTCCATGCTTTATACAGATTGGCTAGTTTTATGCCCTCAGGTGATAGTGCCTTCAGTAATACAAGTTGATTCCTATGAACACATGGAACTGCCTTACCATTGATCTGTCAAGTCAAGGTAATTTATTGTCTGCTCTGAGTGGCAGCTACTCTCTGGGGTCTCAGGAACAAGTAATTCTTTCACACCACTTAGTATCTCATCTTTTTAACTGGAGATGCCACTCCCTCTTTTTCTTTTGAACAGGTAAAAACAGCTGCAAGCTGTTATGCAAGCAGAAAGTTGCATAGTGTTATCTTATGCTAGAGAAGAACCACCAGGGAAACCGAGGCAAGCCAATTAGAAATGAGGGAATTCAAACAAGGTATGGTGAGTAAGTTCTTCTGGTGAGTTCATTAAAAAGTCCTCAGTGTACCTAGCATTGAGGTGATCTGATGCATGGGAAGAAATGCTCCTGTATCTTTCACAGATGTGGAATTTGGGCAGGTACCATTTTTCTCACTCCTGCACTGCAAAATACACTGACAAATCACCTCTTGCACTTGTGTGAAAAGCACAGAAGTCTGATTCGCCTTTGCAATCAATTTCTTCTCTTCTTTTCTTTTTAAAAAAGTAACCTAAACAAACAAAAAAGAAAAATAGGATGGTATGTAACCCATTTATGCTTCCTGACCCAACGAATTCAAGATCAATGGTTCAGATTGTAAATTAACTCTGAGGTATATGAGTGGTCTTCCTGCTCTCTTTCTCTGTCACTGTCACTGCTGACAGCAGGGGATATATTAATGGCACATCAGCTTCAGTAACTGAAGAAGAAAAGTGCTTAAAGGGCCCAGGAAAATTCAGTATTCTCATAGTTGCTGGCATTTATAGTGGGGATTTTTCTTTTTTTGAGAGGCCAGTGATGGATCATCAGCATATTGTACTGAGTTCAGAAGGAGCTCCTCTTTGGTTATGATTCTGTATTTCTTGGCATTTTGTTCAGCTCCTCGCAGTAGTCTCCAGTGCCTGAGCAACACTCTCAGCTGGAATGGGAATATTTTTCACCCACTATTCTCAGTCTCCACTGGTGTAAGTAAGTGGCAATGGAAGTTTCGCAAGGCTAATAAACCTCTTCTGGCTTCGGTATTGTACCTAGCACACCATGAGCAATAGATAAATGTTAAGCAGCAACTTTTCTAGTAAAAGGGCCTGGCTCCATGTTCACTCTTTGTTGTGGCTGTGCTGTACCTAATCTCTAAAATGGTGTTTCACTGTAGCTATGCTGCCAACCCTTTTCTTGCCATGGAGCCTAAGGAATTAGGAATAGCAATGGTGGGACAAAGAAGAGGAGCTGCCATTTTGAGGTCCAGAGTGAGTGAGTATGGACACTAGTTTATGAAGTGGTAAAATTCCTCATTGTGCAGATACAATGGAACCATAAGACAGCAATTCCTGATAAGCCAGCACACCAGTGTGCATTTTTAGTTAACCAACTGACATTCACAAGCAAGCCTGCCTTTGATGTGAGGCCAGTGATGCAGTGATTTTTGCAACTAACTTACCCTGCACTCAGTGCTCATTTTATGTCGAGGATTTGTTTGCAATTTAAAATGAGCAGTATTTGGAGAGTATGTGTGTTTGTGCAGCTGGCAGCCTTCATCACCATGCAAGCCAGCCAGCTGGTAGCTGCCGGTGGTGCATGTGCAGAACTTACTGGGTTGCTGAGACAGATGGAAGTGGAAATTTTCTCTGCCTTCCAGTTCAGTTTGGAACACAACAAGAACTACAGTTCCCACCAACACTTGCATAGTGAGGAAACACTGGGGAAAATAATTTGCAGGAAATATTCTATTGCATCCAAACTTAGTTGGGTGACCAGATCTCCTACTGCAGTGAGAAACCTCGCACCTTTCACTTTTGGTTGCCCACTACTCTCCAATGCATCAGGAGAAAATTTAGGGGGAGTGCCCACCACAGTCACATAACCATTCTCTTTCATATAGAAGGGACAGAGAAGTACAAGATGGTGACTGAATGGGATTTCATGGATGAAACTACAAGGGTGCACCAGGATTCTGTAACATTTAGTTTTAAATTAATTGGAATTCATTTTTTAAAAAATCAGCCAAGAAGCATAATGTGGGCTAATGTGGACTACATCTCACTGAATTCACAGGGGGACGCTCGGGTTCCTATCTCTGGGTTGGTAAATATCTGCAGATTTTGGGGGTGAAGTCTAAGAAGGGTGAGGACTGGGGAAGAGATGGATTTCAGTGGGTATAATGTCACAGAGTCGACTTTCCACAGCAACCATGTTCTTCAGGTGAACCAACCTCTGTCACCTGGAGATCGGTTGTAATCCCAGAAGATCTCCAGCCACCACCTGAAGGTTAATCAATGAAAAAAAAAACCTGTATCAAAATCAAATATCATTCAAAGATATTATTTGTATAACCAACTGATAAATATTACACTAAACTTAACATAGACCACGTCTTGTTTCTGTTATCACAAATAACCACCGTAAGTCTTTTAAATATGTTAAAAAGTCCATAAATCCAATCTTCTTATTGTTAAAAGTCACAGATATCATGCACTAAGGCATTCCTGTAGTCCAGGGGTAGGGAACCTGCGGCTCTCCAGATGTTCAGGAACTACAATTCCCATCAGCCCCTACCAGCATGGCCAATTGGCCATGCTGACAGAGGCTGATGGGAATTGTAGTTCCTGAACATCTGGAGAGCCGCAGGTTCCCTACCCCTGCTGTAGTCTGAGTAGTCTTGTCTTCTTTTACAAGCCTCTGATATAGCCTGTTTCAACTATACTTTGTCAGAAGTAAATTCATATACCAACAAGCAATCTTAAATTGCACTTCTCTATGTGACAAAAATCACAATATTACAGTCAACTACAATATAATTTTTGAAAATATTCAAATTTAAGTATCATTAACAAGAACACACTTGTTGGACAGCAGTGCAAAAGTTCCCAAATGGTTCAAAACACTCACACGTGTCCTTACCAATAATTCAACTATAAATCACTCAAATACTTTCTTTTGTGGCTCATCTGTGGTGACATGTATACTATTATGACATTAAAGTTTACATCAATTGTGAAAACACTTACAAGGAAGCAAGGTCAAATGGACTTTTAGACCCTTTGATTCTATTGTTTTTAATTTAAATATATAATGAGCCTCTTGTTGTCAAAGTCTTTGCATGTCAACCCTGTTACAATAAGAACTTACATATTTAATGAACACTAAAAATCATAAATTCTCAGGTTTATGTCCCTCAGGAAGAAAATGAGATACTAAGGGAGCCTCCAATATACTTTTCCCAATTCTGGAATATATTCTAGGATCCTGGTTTTAATCACCCAAATTGTCCTACCAACATGAAGATGTTACAAGGACACTTGGTAATATAAACAACATTTTAGTGTTCAAAATACTGAATAGAGCAGCTTTGTTCCAGTGATATTCCAAAGGTGGGGAGTTGTCCTTGGGCCCTAGAGGGGTGCCACTGCAAGCCCCATTGAAACTGAAATAGCAGTAGCCAGGCTGTATGTCAGAATCCTTGCCCTGCAGTGGCTCTGTGCCTCTATTGGGGTTCTGTGGGGCCAGTCCTGGTTGCCTTAGACATCAGAGGTGAAACTCAGAACTGTGGAGTAATTCAAACATCTAGAGATAATGTAGGCCTATGGTAAATCCATAGCCCTGGGTCAGCAACCAATAATCAGCTTGGCCTGCAGGAGGACTATAGTTAGCTAGGAAAGGGATACAGCTTGTCCTTCCATTTTGTGTGTTTTGTGCATGGGTGTCTGCCCCCATCCTTTAAAATGCCTTGTTTCAAGGCCCTAAAATACAATGTCATTCAGAGCACACTGAGCCACTAAAACGGTCCAAGAGCACAGTGAACTGAGTGGTTCATGTGATTTGGATCCAGCTGGAAGTGAAAACAAGGATCAGCCCTGCTGGGTGAGGTAACAACCACCTCTTCCTGTGCTGCCAATGGCTAGTTCCAAGTTCCTGTAGGGCAGTGCTTCAGGAGCTACTTTGCTGAGAGGCATGGTTTATTTATTTATTTACAAAAAAATTATGTCCTGCCTTTTCACCCTTACAAGGGTTGCCAGGATAGCTAGCAATTTAAAACATACATATAAAAATTACATTATAAAGCCATTAAAATAACCTGCTTTCCTTCCCAAACATACCTCATTAAAATGACCTTTAAAAGAGTTTTTTTAGAAAAGCTAAAATATACATAAAACGTGTAAAACAATACAAAACATAAGATATTGATGAGGTAGGAAGAATCATTGAGAAGATGCCAGACAAAACAAAACAAAGTCTTTCTCTCTTGGTGGAAAGCGGCAACAGAAGCAGGCAGATGAGTCTCTCTAGGGCAGTGGTTCTCAACCTTCCTAATGCCGCGACCCTTTAATACAGTTCCTCATGTTGTGGTGACCCCCAAACATAAAATTATGTGTCTCGGTTCCTAAGACCATCAGAATCATGTGTTTTCCGATGATCTCAGGTGACCCCTGTAAATGGGTCATTCGACCCCCAAAGGGGTTGTGACACACAGGTTAAGAACCACTGCTCTAGGGAGAGAGCTCCAGAGTTTTAGTGTCATTACGAAGAAGACCCTCTCCTGGGTTGTCATCTGCATAATCTCAGAAAGCATAATGCTAACTCCAGCTTGGAAAATTCCAAGAGATTGGAGGTCAGTGCCTAGGGATGATGAAATTTGAGGGAGGAATTCAGATGATATATGATACCATAGAGCCCACTTGCCAAAGCTGGCCTGTTCTCCAGAGGAACTGATCTCTGTCGTCTGGACACCAGCTGTCATTTCAGCAGAAGTTCAGCCCCCACCTGGAGGTTTGCCACCTTAGCTTTGTCCCAGATCTTGACACAGCAAGTGGAAGCATAGCAACTCTACACCCATTGTTGTTCTCACTACCCAGGTCCTACGCAAGCATTCCCTATGAGTCAGGGCTATGGGATTTGGTCAGCTCAACATGGGACAGCAACATGGGAAGAGGCAGTCAGTGAGTTTGCTCTCATCGCCATTGCTGGCTGGCCAAGTCCAAACTGGATTCATCTGGGCATGCTTCTGGTCACCACCACTGTCAACTTTCCTGTACACTACCTTGTCATTCATTTCTCTGCGGCTGTCAAGGGAGGTTTGAAAGGGAGGAGGGGTAGATGCATTGTGTGTGTGGGGCGTGGCAGTTGTATACAAGAATTATGGCTACTTTATATATTTTAACACTATCAGAGACTGTGCAGCTTGTTTACTTCTCCAAAGGAGTGAATTTTTAAAAGGGCATGTTTTTTTTCCAAAACAAACAGGATTTTCACAAATTTCCATATATTTACAATTGTAAATGGCAGCCAACTTTCTGCATCTAACAGAGCGTGAGGTGATCTTTAGCTTTCCTCTAGGGCAATGAATTGGCTTCTTCTGACCATTTGACCTTCCCAGCCTCTGCCACAACAAGCTTTTGCCCAGTTTTTAATGCTAATTGCTTCTACAACAGCTGGATCTGGGAGCATTAAGTCTTAGCCCCTAGAGTGGGGAGTGACATGAAGATGGCTAATTCTTGTCCTTGCTACCTGGCTCAGCTCCAGGTATCCATAGACAAGTGACTTCTGCTTCCTCCAGGATGCTCATTGGTCCTTGCATTTTCTGTATTTACTTTTTTTGTATCAGGGAAGCCTAGAGTCAGCGTGGTGTAGTGGTTAAGAGTGGTGGATTCTAATCCAAAGAAGTGGATTTGATTGCTCACTTCTCCAGGGGGCTTTCCCCACTTACCATTTGCGGCGCGCTACTCCCAGCGTGCTCCCAGCACGAGTGATTTCTGCCACGGGGTTGTGTTTCCCACTGCCCTGCGCAGTCAGAAGGTTGTGTTTCCCACTGCCCCGGGCAGTCAGAAGGTGCCGTTTCTTCAGCGCCAAAAATGACGCGCGCTGAAGGGCCGGGAGAGCGGCGGTGTCGGGGTGGCTGCGTGGTTGCCGCCCTTGCAAGTGGGGAGCGCTGCTGAACCCCACACTACTTTCCCGGAGTACCGCGCAGCAAATGGTAAGTGGGGAAAGCCCCCATATGAGCAGTGGACTCTTATTTGGTGTACTGAGTTTGTTTCCCACTCCTACCTATGAAGCCAGTTGGGTGACCTTGGGCTAGTTTCAGTTCTTTCTGAACTTTCTCAGCCCCACCTACCTTACAAGGTGTCTGTTGTGGAGGGAGGAAGGAAAGGAGTTTGTAAGTCGCTTTGAGGCATCTTACAGGAGAGAAAGGCAGGGTAAAAATCCAAACTCCTCTTTTTAAAAAGGAGTTTGAGAATAAGGCCAGATTTAGCTGACTGATAGCATTTGGGGGGAAAAGAATAAAGTTCACATGTGCTACAAAGGCACATAATCAGCACTGATTGCTGCAGAAGCAGTTTACAGTTCAAGCAGAAAAAATGAAGAGAGGGTGAGAGGAGAAGCAGAGAGATCAATCTGTGGGAAACTCAGGGGTCAAGCAGAGTTTCATCTGGTCAGTGTTTTCTGCCTGCACCCGAGGCTTCCTCCTGTAAAATGTTCAAAACATCACAAGCCTATTAGTTATCACTGCACCCTGCCTAGGAATTTGAAGATGCTTCAACTTTCTTTTATGAACATCCTCCAAATACCTGTTGACTGAGACAAGAAGCACAGTAGTGTGTTTGAACTGGGTTGGTATAAAAATACAGCACAGTGGTGATGTAAAATAGAAAATAGGTTTATTTTAATGAATTTGGGGAAACCTTCACGAAATGGCAGCTGGGATGAAGAATCACAAGTAGGAGAAAATGGCAGCTGCAACTATGAAACTGACAAGAGCTCCATCAGGTAGCAGGTAGGGAAAAAAACATTTCGGCTGGCAACGCTTGTATTCTCCGCACAGAGAGAACACAGAAAGCCAAAACTAATTTTTCTAAAACATCTGCAGGATGTTGTGTATTTCTGCTATGCTGAAAAGACCATAGTCAGTCTCTGGAAAGTAATGAAGTCTCATATTTGAGCAAACAGGGTTCTAGCAACCAGCAGTCTGTTTTCCAAAGCTGAGTCCAGCAAAGGCTGGCCTTCATTTTCATTTGAGCATATATTCATTCCAAATGAGCTGGAAATTGAATAAAGGAATATGGAAGGAAAGCAACTACAAAGTAAGTCCAAAAAAGTCATTGATTTTCCCAAATTCCTCCCTTTAATAGGGAAAAGCTGCCATGATAGGGGAAAGGATCTCTGCTCCCACAATAAATTAGATCAACCAGTCTGTTCTAACTGTTACATACACAGATCAATACTGCACATAAGGGCATAACAGATCATGTAATGCATGAATGATATCATGAGCAAGGCAAAGCATTCTGCAGTGACCTCCATCACTAAGTCAGGATTTCGATGGGTTTTCTGGAATCAGAAAGAGGACCAAGTAATTTGTAAGGGAAGAGGAACAGTTTGGTTGCTGATCCTGGGACCTTCTACATGCAAACCATGCATTATATAACAGAAGAAGAAGGCAAAGACAAGTTGTTTTTTATTCCCCACTTTTGTCTACCTTTGAAGAGTCTCAGAACGGCTTACACACTCCTGCCCATTCTCTCCCCACAACAAGCATCTTGTGAGGTAGGTGGGGATGGGAGAGTTCTGTGAGAATTGTGACTAGCCCAAGGTCACCCAGCAGGCTTCATGTGTAAGAGTGGGGAAATAACCTGGTTCACCAGATCAGAGTCCACCATTCATGTGGAGGACTGGGGAAACATAAAACTGCCTTGAATCCGTAGAAACTGTAACGAAAGTGACATCTGAGACTGTTTATTTGAATGTGAGATGGGAATTTCCTAATCCAAAAGGAGTACAGAGATGCAAGGCAGAAAGCAAAAAAGAGATCCTTCTTTTATTATAATGCTGGCAATATCACCAACTTTTGTTGAGATAGATACATGATCAAGCAATACAATAATTATTAGCAATTGTGATAGAATTACTGTGAATCAGGGAATAACATTATAGCACTAGCAAGAAGAGAATGCTACAATCTGTATTGGACCTTACTTAGTATGAACTCCTGTAAATAAAACAGTCCACTCCATGGCCTCTGACAGACTTTCCGGATGCTACCTTTAATGCATCAGGAAGTACTATAACATTTATCCTCCCTTCCATGATTTCCTAGAAGCCATGTTGGGACTGTAACAAATCACCATGTTGATCTTGATGTTTCAAACAACAGATCAGAGATTGTCAGGCTCAGCATGGCAGGAACAGTAGGAAATAGGAACAGCCATACAAAATTCCTGTGCTCATTGGCATGTTATATTGCTGGTTGATTTACCTCTAAACACATAAGCCAGACATGGGGCTACTGCTGTCTGATCAGACTGTTTTTAAAAAATGAAACAATGAGAACAAACGTTCTCTACTGTTTGCCACAGGGAAATATGAAGGAGCGATGTGCATCGATAAAAATGTGCTAGATGTGCATCAGGAAGCCAGAGGCAATCCCAGATTCCCAGTGTTTCACCGCTGCGTGTTCCATTATGTTTATAGACGTATCTCTCACATTCACACTTGAGACTGTTCACAAGGAAATATTCGGTATGCACACATAATAATTATGTCTATCACGTAAAGTGTGAATTGGCCCTGATAGAGAGGCAGTTTCAGAGTGTTCTCTCACACAGTTCAAGGCTCTTGGCAGCCTGAAGTTGCGTCTGAACCTGTCTCATCCATCATTTACTGAAAAAAGAAAATCTGTGGTTAAAGGGACAGGAGGAATAATCGGGCATGCAGATGGCTTGGGGGAAAAAACTGTAAAGATGACAATCTGGCTGTGCAGAAATAATAGTAAGCAGAAATCTTCAGGAGGAGTCAGCCTGACAGGCAGTCTAGGTGATGGTCTCAGTGAATATTCTGAGGTAACCTTGCCAGGAACAAAACAGTTTAAAGATTATTGCAAGGACTGAAATAACCTCAGCCCCAGAGTCCCTAGCAACATGGATGGGGATTTGGGGGCTGGATGCAGAATACAAATGATTGTGCTATTTACAAGGCAGGGTTTTCTTTCCCCTGCATGCTGATTCTAGGTTTTGTGTAATGCATTCAGGAAAGCCAGCATCAAAAATCACCTCTTGGTCTGCTGGATTTATAAAAGAGCAATTATTTTTGGCATTATCTGCTCCATCTCGATGGCTTTCGGAGATGACACACAGAAAGGAAAGCGTTTGGTTAAAAGAGATGTAGCCGTCCGGAGAGACAGAAAGCATGAACGCACAAGAATATGTGTGTGAGAGTGGGACCGGGCCTTCAGCCATCAGCCACACTTTGTTCATTCACAATGCATGATTTAATAATTAACCAAGGAATGGCAACTTCTAAACACAAGACTCATTAGTACTCACAAGGTGATCTGCTGCCTTCTCACTGATCTTACAGCCCATTCACTCATGCCAAAGACTGAAATCTTTACAGCTGGCTTTGGTCGATGAAAGGTGTACTTGTTCTTCATTATTCTGGCATAGGAGGGAAGAACCACCACAAATCACCCAGTGGAGAAGGATTTGCATGTGGCCAAGGGCACTTGCCAGGCAAACCTGTGCCATAATCTGTATTAGTGTACCTCATATAGGGATTGCTCTCACACTGTGTGTTAGTCTTTGACTACATCTGCTGAGGGTCAGCAACTGGATTACACTGGGACAACTTCAGATCCCTGAGGGGCCACCCAACAGTCAAGTGAAGTGGAGTAAGTGCTGGCATGCCAAGAGAATTTCCTGGTTAGATACTAGAAAGGCCTCTCACTTCCTTCTCAAAGTGGCCTTTTTGTTGCATTGTTTATTGGATGTCTTATGTCCCACAGTCTCTTTAGCCAATCTGTCTTGTTTGGAACATGCTTTGGTTTCCACCAGCTCATTAATGTCATTCTTGCAGCTGTTAGCAAGTTTAAAACCACCTCTTCAGCTACTGGATGGATGGCTTTAACATAATTAAGCAAGAAGATCTCAGGTTTTATATTTTTAAACCATTTTTAACCTCATGAGTTTACTGAGGGACAGTGGTGAAGTGAAGTTAACATCTATACTGATAACTGAAAATAAATGCAGTGGAAATTTTTTGGGTGAATAGCTTTGACGCATTTGTTTGGGTCCTTGCAAAATATGTAAAGAAAGGATTCCTCAGCTATCATGACTGCTACTCCTTTAGTGAGTATTTTGCTCTTATACCTTGCCATTCTGCCTAGCCTCTTTCTAATACAGTTTCACTCTTCATGAGGCTCACAGGAAGCAAAGTCAGATAGCAGTAAAACCAATCTGGAAGCAACCACAATATGTTCAGTGTAAACTAATCTTTCCTCTCTAAAATTGAATTTGGGTCGATGGATGGGAGAAGATTTCAAGTCTGAAGCAGAAGCTAGATGCCAATCGGTTTCCACCTTTGTGGGCAGCAATGACAACCCCCACCCCCCAAAAAATATTTGGAGCCCTTTTGTACTTTTTTCATAAAGGTGATGAATGAACAGATAAGCACATGAATGTTCATGCAGGCCTTGACAGACAGACAGACAGCCTGCCTGCCTGAAGCATTAAGGGAAGGACAAGACTCAGCCATCATTCAATCCACTGGTATGTACATTTGTCATTTTGGTTGAAGCCAGACTTGCACAGCAGTTGAAGAATTTGCCATGGCCCCTGTTTTTTACATTATATCTGTCTTCCTTGTGGCACTTTGGGGATCAGGTGGCTTTGTACAACTGACGTGATTCTATAGGCCATCTCTCTGAGAGTTTTTTGTGCAGCAGGCCATTCTCTGGAAAGAAATCTATGAGTCAAGGCAAGGAAAAAGACACTAGCCATGTCAGAAGGAACATGTTGTCTATAGCCCACAGCTCAGTAAATGCTTATTTCAGCAGCAGCTGACCTTGCCTGTGGTGCAAACACTGATAATGTACAGGCATCCCTGCCCCCTCATGCACAGCAAAGTTCTGCTGCAGTGTCTCCTCCCCCAGTTTTCCACTTGGGCCAGCTGCAGGTATTGAGAAATGCAAGCAGCATTGATTCTGGAGCTGAGAGAACAGACCTGTAGCTGGCAGCAATTAGCACAGAGACATGGGGTTAATCAAATGACATTTAATGCTGTCTGGCGATTGAAATGCAAACAACTTTAATTATATTTGTGGGATTGTATAAACTTTCCACCTTACTGTAATTTAGTAATGGTTTTATATGGGTATTTCATATAGCGACATAATTAACCCAACAAAACTCTAAGCAGTTTCTTTGGGTATCATTGGAGAGGGCTTCCAGGTGTGGGTTTTTCCCCAGATTTTTGGTGAGGAGGGGCTGTGGCTCAGTGTTAGAACAACTGTTTTGCATACAGAAGGTCCTGGCTCCTTAACAGACCAATTATCTCACTTGGTGTAAGGCAACATCAATGTGAATCTGAGAAGCAGCAAAAGATCTTAGTTCTTTAAAGGTTGCATACCTTCCCCACCTCCTAAATGGCCTTTTGTCCCTTATTTGAGGGAACAGATTAAAAAAAGAACTGTTTCTGTTGGAGTGAGATCAGGAGACTTGGGATCTCTGCATAAGCATAAGCATAAGCATTTTATTGTCATTGTGCACGCACGAAATTTACAGCAGCATTCCTCGATGCACACAATTTCAGACTCATACATCATCATCCTCCACCCATCCCTACACAGCCCCAAATACATCAATATGAAGCAGCGGAGTTTAGCATAGCCACAGCTCTAGAGTAGAAGCTGTCTCTAAACCTCTTTGTCCTAGTTCTGAGGGCCCTGTATCGTCTGCCAGATGGTAGCAGTTTAAAAAGAGAGTGTGCTGGATGAGACGGGTCCCTCAGAATATTTTGGGCTTTATTTAGGCTTCGGGCATTATAGATTTCTTCCAAGGAGGGGAGAGGGCAGCCGATAATCCTTTGTGCAGTGGTGATCACCCTTTGGAGCGCCTTCCTATTCGCCACTGTGCAACTGGAGAACCATACACAGATGCAGTAGGTTAGGACACTCTCTATAGCACAGCGGTAAAAGGACACCAGGACACCAGGTAAAAGGACACCAGCAGATAGCTCTGAACTACCACTATAACCTGGCTACAGGACGAAAGTCCTGGTCTGCTAATTGATGCACTTCAGCATCATCACCTCTGATGGATAGAGGATGGTTTTGCTGCTACTAGCTCAATAGGATCCAGTGATCAAAGAAACCAATAGAATTTCTCCTGGCAATTTCAAGCTGTGGTCTTGGAACTGGCTCTCCAATTGGAGCAACCTTTTTATCAGGCATAGCATTACCTGACTGCCTAATAGTTTGCCTGAAGTTCATCAGCCCTGGCAAATGGGAAGTCACCACCGTGAGAGAAAAAGGGAAGAGAGGGCAGCATAGAGGGTGACTCAAATGTTTCTATTTACTCAGTTTTGAGATCTGAGTTTTGTGAAATTCAAAGACTGTGAAACTAAAAAAGGGAGCAGGCTCTGGGGGCTCTTTTTTGCACAGGCAGTTGGGATTAGAAAAAATATTGGACTAAAAAGGCAGAGATAGTTTTGACTGCGAATTGGGAGCATTGAAGTGTTTAGTACAGGGAATATGCAGAACTCACAGACAATAAAAATTAGGAGGCCAGATCTGAGGTGATAACTGCAGAGAAAGAGAAGCTAATTACAGATAATAGCGAGGATATTTACTTAGGAAGCCCATGCTAATGGAAAAGGTGACTCTGTAGCAAAGACAATGTCATCTAGCTCTTCTGAGGTACTTTTCGTCTGCAGAGATTTTTTCACACATCAGCACTGGTTGGTTACCTGGCATCATTTGCCCCATAGTAAACACAAAGAAGATTCATACACCTTTTTTCTCTCCTGCAGTTTGCTTTATGTAACCATTTCTTGGTGGAAATCTAAGCAGCTCCTTGCATTAAAAACTGCTCTACTGGTGTTACTATCATGAACCCACAAAAGTTCTGCAAACCTGGTTTTGCAAGTTAAGAGTGTCTCCAGCCACTGTATGGCAATTTACGAAGCAATTTAGAGCTGGTCCTGTATATACCTGTTATTTATGTCTGAAACATTAAACGGTGACTTGCATAATTGCATTTTCACTGGAAATGATCACTATAACTTTGCCTATTAAAATGTTTTTCAGCAGCTTCAGATTGTACATGCTGCTGCCAAACATTTAGTGTGGAGAAACGAAGGGATATACGTGGATGTGAAAATGTACCCACAGCCTCCTAATTTGTCAAAGTAAACTGTTCATGTATATGTAAGTGCTGTCAAGTCACAAACAACTTATGGCAACCTCAAAAAGGGGCTTTAAAGGCAGGCATGATTTGCTGATGTCTAAGCAGAGATGGGATCCAGCAGGTTCTCACCAGTTCCCGAGAGTGGGTTACTAATTATTTGTGTGTGCTGAGGGGAGGTTACTTATTGGGTCTGCTTTTCCGTTAGAAATTCCATTAGGTCCAAAAATCATAAAGTCCTGTTTTTTCCAAAGTGGCTGGTTAGCAAAAGTAGAAAACGGGATAATTCTCCCTGTTGGGATGTTTTAAAAACATGTTTTAGAAATATGGTAAAGTTCCTTGTTTAAGGAAAGTATCCTTCTTTTGATTTCTAGAAACAAAATTAAGTATTTGAAAGTATTAAGTATTCGACAGGCAGTCAGAGGAGAAGTAGTTATTTCTGTTGGCAGTAGACGATAGGACTTGCTACAATGAGTTTAAATTATGGACAGAAAGACAGCAGCTGGAAATTAGGAACTTTTTTAACAGTAAGAGTTTTTTACAATAACAGAGAAATTATTAATGCCCCACCCCTGGAATGCCCGGCCACGCCCCTGTCGTGCCCCGCCCAGTCCCATTGGTGCTACGCCACTATTTGAATCCCACCACCATGGGAACCTGTTACTAAAATTTTTGGATCCCACCACTGTGTCTAAGCCAACATTTACAGAAAGTATTATGCCCCCAGAGAAGCTTTTATTATTTTCTCATTAAGCATCAGTTTCCCTATAGTTGTAATGGGTTTAGTTCTTTGTATAGTATTCTAAGGGAGGGAATTTTAGTGGACCCTGTCCCTTTAAGAAATTTCCCTAGAGGCAGTCTTCATGTTATTACCCAGTAATCCCCCTGCTCAGTCAGTTAGTCTAAGGTGCCTAGGGTAGTTGGAGGGCTGCAATTTATGTTACGTCCAAGGTGTATAGAGAGCATAAAGTTAAGGTGTACAGAAAGTAGAATCCAGATAAAGGACAATCAAGGAACCCAGAAGAAATACAGACAAAGTGGACTTTCTTGGAAGCAGTCGAAGAAAGGACAAAAGTCTCAAGCTTCAAACTGTTCCAGTCAAGCAAGTACTTTATTTTAGTCAGACCCTGGGAGGAGTTAGGGACTAAATTCTTTTAAGCAATAAACCTTGTTTTTGAATGGTTACACCTTGCTTGTGTGTCTCCCACTCTGTTCCATCCAAGAACAGATTGTTTTACTTGGGGGACAGAACAGAGAGGGTTCAAGTACTAAACAAACCATATGAAGAAAAAATCCTGAACCCAAATGGAAAGCAGACATGCGATACAAATTTTAATCTCAGACTAGAACAAATCAGAGCACCTACACACAGTAGGTGCTGAATGACAATCCAAATATATGGTGATCAATAGGTACATGTACAATTACAAGGCTTGTAATGTTTGCATTATGTTCACGCTAGTGAATCAGCCAAGCGCAGCTTCATCCAAAGGAAAGACAGCTTAAGAATCTCCAGAAGCAATGCGAGCAACTCGAAATACATAGAAAGCTGACAGACTGGGTTAAAGACCCCATGAAACAAGAATCTTGTGAGACTGACTGGCAACCTTGTTCTTCTGTCTCTCAAGTTGGGCACTGTGTTTCCCTGAACTTGAAACTGCCCAGTTCACATGAACAAGGGATTTAGTGTACCATGTGATTAATGTTTTGTGTCTCTAGCCACCAGTAAAGATGCAATTATATGCTTTGTAACTGTACATGTGCCTACTGATCACCTCATATTTGGACTGTCATTCAGCACCCACTGTGTGTAGGAGCTCTGATTTGTTGTAGTCTGAGATTAAAATTTGTATCACACATGTCTGATTTTCTTTTGGGTTCAGGATTCCCCCCCCCCCCACCCATATGGTTTGCTATTGCCCTCATCTGTAGAGTCTTCTTTGGTGGTCTGTTTTCCAAGTACTGATCTCGCTTACCTTCTGAGATCTGATGAGATCAAACTACTATACAATGCTGCCTTCCCTCACACAAATTTTTGAGTCCACTGCAAAAGGGTAATGCAATGGGCTTTTGATTTTGTTTTTATAACAACCTTATAAGAAATTTTGAAAAGGGGAGTAAGCAGGGTTGTGGATTTATTCGTTCATTTATTTGCAGTGCAATTTTAAGCCAAGTGATACCCTTCTAAGTCCAATTAAGTCAATGAGCTTAGAAGGATGTATCTGCTCAGGCTTGCATTGTTACAAGAGAAATAGATCTGGTTCTTAACATAAGTAAGTAAGAAGCTTTTTCTTAATTTCAGAAATATTACATTACATTATCGTTGTGACCAAAAACTGACTTCTTTTTTAAAATCAACGATGCACAACGAATTTCAGACATTTGCTTTGCGAGGCTTTAATATTAGTTTTCCCATCATTTCTCTGGAGTCATCTTGGGACTGAGATACAGCTGGAACTGGGTCATGGAACCCAATATGTATTTGTAAAACTTTATTTATTTATTTTAGAAAATCTTGACTTGTGCTGGCCTGTAATTCTACTACACTGTATATTTGTCAGGCCCCGCCATTTTGGGCCTGCCAAAACGCACAAGACATGCCCGGGCATGTCTGGCTGCAGCTGGACTCATATTAGCATTGCCCAAGGCCAGAGGCCCTGCCTTTTGTTACTGCAGTAATGTAGTGAATGGAGTCCACCTACTCTCCCTAATCGCCCCTTCCCAGAAGCCAAGCCATTCCCAAAACGATGAATCTACCGCAACTGTCCTTTCTCATGTGGATATGGGGGGAATGCAAGGTGGGGGTTAACTGACTGTAACTGTAAGGTTTATACTGGGGCCAGGGAGCTGGGGCTTCAGTCTCAGCTACCTGGCCATAGGGGTCAGACACAGTTCTAATAAAGCTCCTGAAGCCATTCTTGAGTCTTGTTATTGTCTGGGGTACCAAACCCTTACAATATTCTTCCCTGAACTGTTTCATGAAGTGACTACAGAAGATTTTCTGATATGAAAGATAAATGGTGTTAATTGATCTTCTTTACATAGAGAAAGACATTGAAACTACCATGTATTTACCTGAACAAAGACATTAAAATTCAACCCCCATAAGTTTGGAAAAAAATTTCAGGTAAGTATGGTGCTGGAGGCACAGCTTGTCAAGGTAGGTCAGTTGTAATACTAATACTGCATGACAGCATCCCATCAATTTCAATTAAGGATCACAAGCTGCTTGCTAATTACATCTATTAGGAACAATTTTGACTCAGCCAACCAATCAAAGTCACAGGTATTTCCTACATATACAAGAATTTCAACTGTGTGGAGCAAAGAAGATTTTCCCCTGAAACTGTTTTGGATTTCATGAGGGCTTCGAAACTTAATACAAAACAAAAATAATATAAATCTAGATTGGTAGGACCATGATCAAAACAGAAAGGAAGCTGAGTTTAGATGCCTAGGATAATAGAACTAGGAGTTTTTGTGGGGAGGGTATATTTACATATTAAGTTATCTTGAGATAACAATTCTTGAATTCTTCTTAACCTTGGATGTATTACAAAGTTCATAAGGTAAATCAGGGGTTAAAATTAGTTTAAACCAGGCCATCAGACATGAATGAAGTTTCCAGTTCCTTAAATACTTAAATCCTACAGTTCTTTTAGAAGAGCATTTCTATTAGTGGAGGGTTTGTGATTTCTGCAGCAGACTCCTATTTTTTCCCATAATGCAGCGCATGAACCTCAAGGGCAACATTTTGGATGAATCCATAGAATGCCATGGGAAGGGACAAACAAGACTCATTCCATCAGCATGTTACCACTGCTGCTCCGGTAACAATAAGTGATTTCAGCTCAAGCAATGTAATGAGGCGCAGGGAGCCGGTGTTTCTTCAGGGCAAAGTATTTTATTTGGAAGCGATGGTGACAGCTTGGGCAGGAGAATCGCGCTCTCATAACCAAGCACAAGAACTTTTATACACACACATCAAAAGGGGCAAAGGGGCAGGTAAAGGGAGCAGGTAAGGGGGCAGGTCCCTTACCGAACACCAATAAAGAAACATCAATACAAAAGAAAGATACAGTTACAACTTTTCTGAATGGGACCATGAAATCCTGCTGTCAGGCGTCTTCCCGTGAGACTTTACAATGGTGCTGAAAGGAGAGCGGAGAACGTCCATTCATAGAACTGGGTGGGCCTGCTACTGCACCCAGTTATCTCTGTTATCAGACAGGCTATTTCCTTGAGTTATGACCTGAGGCTTCCACGCCACAAAAGAAAATTCAAACTGTCCAATGGTGGTCCCGACACATTTTCCAACGGCTGGGACCTCTGGGTGCTGTCATCAGATTTGATTTGCAAAACCAAAGGGGTCTTTGTCTTTGCTGAGGTGGGTGTTGGTCTAAGCTGAATTCCAAGGCTAATTTCCTTGTCCCTTAATATCAGCTTCCACAGGCTACTGCTTTTACTAACAAACACAAATATCAAAAATAACATTTCTAAACTTAAACATTAGAGAAAACCTTAAAGAGTACAAGCACATATACTTATAGGCAAGAATATCCTAAATAAACAATAGCAAAACCTTAAATCATCTGGAAAACCTAGCTAAACTATAAACCTAGACAATGGGCAAATAGTAAATTCAACACTAAAGGGCTTTCATTATATCCTAAAAGGGGCAAAGGCAAGAGGGAAACCATGTAAAACATTGGCATAATCGCATATATATGTCCTTTGCAAGCCTTATGGAGGCTTCTGAACCACACAGGTCTCTGTGTCCTGACCTGGAGCCAGTGTAGTCAGGTAACTCGATTCAGGAAAATATTTTGGCTATTTTCCTGGTGGTAACAAGCAGATCCTGTGGGATCCAATCTAAAGTTACCAGGGAAAGGCACAATGTACTGAATAAAAGGTTATAGCTGAATTCCTTGTTCATGTAGGGCAGTGGTTCTCAACCTGTGGGTCGCGACCCCTTTGAGGGTTGAACGACCCTTTCACAGGGGTCGCCTAAGACTCTCTGCATCAGTGTTCTCCATCTCCATATGGTATACACGTTTCTCTCTTTTCCATTTTATATCTCAGTTCATGCATTTACGGTAAGTCCTTTCCACAAATAATCAGGTATAAATTGACCAGAGAAATTGTACTCAGTTCATGTTGTCTAGTTAGACCATGATTCAAACTAAAACAGATCGTATTTGTAAATGTGAACAAAATTAATCAAAGCACCAACAGTAAAGAGTTCTCAAAGAGCTTAATTGGTGAGCACAAAAGTTTTAACTGAAACAGTTTTGTTTCATGTTGTAGATAAGTCCTTTCAGGGCCAGATTTGCTTACAGTGGTCATTTGTATAGAGCAGGGGTAGGGAACCTGCGGCTCTCCAGATGTTCAGGAACTACAATTCCCATCAGCCTCTGTCAGCATGGCCAATTGGCCATGCTGGTAGGGGCTGATGGGAGGTATGGTTGAACATCTGGGCTTCCGGGATTCCCTATTATAGAGTCACTGGGCAGGGAAGTATTTTATCTAAAATTCAGGTTTATGGAGCATATTTCACCATTCATCTACTACCCAAAGTTTTTCTGTTAATTTGCTGTGCATTTACTGAGGATATACTACATAAAAACTATTCCATAGCTGAAATTAGAAGATGATGATGAAGAGGAAAAAGAAGGAAGAAAGAAGAACTGGTTTTTATATCTCACTTTTCTCTGTGTTTAAGGAGTCTTAAAGCTGCTTACAATCACCTTCCCCTCCCCTCCCCACAACAGACACCTTGTGAGGCAGGTAGGGCTGAGGCAGTTCTGAGAGAATTGCGACAAACCCAAGGTCACTCAGGAGGATTCATGTGGAGGATTGAGAATCAAACTTGGCTCTCCAGATTAGAGTCCACTGCTCTAAATGACTACACTGCATAAGGACTACATTTATATCCACAAGATCTGACAAAGTCCCAGCCCCGGAGCTGGCTTCTCAGTTTGAGCAATGTGTTAGAGAATACTGTCAGGCAAGGCTAAACCCCTTCTCCTTTCCCCTGCAGTGCTGAATCTAGAACTCATTCTTCTGCCTGCTCCAGATCATCCTACTTGCTTTTGGCTTCAGAACATAAATTGCTGCTGACAGAACACGAGTCTTGCCCTGGACAATGCCACTCAACTCTGGCTCCATCGAACTGACAGCTAGCTGCTGCCAGACTCTGAAAGTGGACTACTGGGAGGCCTGATCCCTGCCATATTTTGACAATTTCTTTCCCAAGAGCCTTGTCTTATTTTCACATTGAATTTGTCAGGACACTAGACATATAAGTGTCAGTTGCAATTATGATGGGGAACATGGGTTCAGGGGGATCAAACGTGCTGTGCAGAATCACTGAAAAGAAACCCGGTGTAGTGGTTAGATTGTTGGACTAGTTCAAATGCCTACAAAGCCATGAAGCTCAGTGAGTGACTTTGTGTCAGTCATACTTGCTCAACCTAATATACTTTACAGGGTTGTTGTGAGGGGAAAAGTGTGAAGGGAAGAACTAACTCAATACCCAAATTTGCAAACAGACACATTCACATGACACTGCACTATTTTTCAGGAGGACACCAGTTGGTCTCAGAAGAGTATTCGGAAGAGTAATCAAGTACTGTGAGGCTGAATTCCTATATATAGTTCATTGGTAAATGAACTATATATAGGAATTGAAATATCAGTGGGCAGAGATTGGAACAGGTGACCCGCTACAAATATTTAGGAATGACCATACGGACCTTGAGTTCAAAGCTGGCCCACAGTACCCATGTTGCTAACCTAGGTGAAAGATCAGCTCGCTCCATAATGAGATTTCTTCAGACAAAGGAGGCTCACTTTGTCCCAGCTGTCCTTAAATTATTCATGGTGAAAACATTAGCTCAGATGCTCCATGGAACGCACCTGAGCCCCCCAGTCTCTTGTTTTTCACCTATTGAATTAGTACAATCAAAGTTCCTAAGAGCTGCTCTCCAACTCCCAAAATGCACATCAAACTCTATGGTTTGATTAGAAACTAGAATGCTGAGGGATGAGTCAAGGGTCTGCCTATCTTCCCTTTATATATGGCTAAAGATTAACTTTAATCCAAAGGGTCTGCTTCCACTGATACTGTTTGATACTTTTAGATCAAAGTGGTGTAGTGCCACAGAAAGCAAATTAAACAGCCTTGGATTCTCCCCTTTAGCGTTGCTTGAGTTAGGACAGAATCAAACTAGGCAAATTATAACTCAAAGAGTTAAAGATATCAAGCACCAAGCTAACCTTTCAAGGGCCCCTTCATTTTTGGTTGCAGATACATTCCAGCACCAACTGCCTACCTTTATCTGCTCCAAATAAATAGCCACAGGAGGGCTTATTCACTTGCTAGATGTTCATCCCTATTTTCTGCCATTTTAGAAGGGAAATTGAATAAGATCCCAAAGGCAGAGATATTTTGTCCTTGCAAGTCTGGGGAGCTGGAAACTATTGACTATGTATTTCTCAGGTGTTCTTTTTATAAGGCAGCTCACTTGAAGATTATTAAGCCTTTGAGCGAAAGATTGAATATTTGCAGCGAGGAGGAGTTGATTTAAAAGTTTCTTACAGGAGATAACTCTACAAGTACGGTCTAGGTTGCAAAATACTGCGTGATATTACTTAAGGCCCAATGGTTTATTGTATCTTCAATGAATTAATTTAGTAAATTCCCTGTTTTACTCGTTTTAACCTTATTGTAACTTTTTTATGATTAGGTCTTATGATGTTTTTGAATTGGCAAAAAGCTGTAAATAAATAAACTTATCCCAATACCGTGAAGCTTAATCCGACCCAGCATCAACACATCCCTTTGTCTTTTCTCCTGTCTTGGTGCCTTTTGATAGGTTTTAACCAAAAGCTCCAGTCAGTTCCTAGAGATTCCCTGATGAGGTGTGAGGAGGCCGCTGGCTCTTTGTCGCCAAACAACAATGTCATCTGCAGGTGACTAACGTCAGTTGCAGGAGCCAGATATTGTGAGGAGCAGCTCCTGAGCTTCCCATTCAGTATGAGACCCAGCAGCGAGGCAGAGTCTAGCCTTGGTGGACCTCCATTCCTGGCTCCTACAGCAAAGACTTTTCTCCCAGTGTACTAGGTAAGCGTGACGGGTCTAGGGCTGCTGCTTTGATGGAGGCCAAGTAAGAGGCAGCACCCAGACAGGATGCAAAGCTAAAACGCTGAAATAATCACAAACAATACAAAGCCATTTTTTACAATGGAAAAAGGTAACAAAACAATAAAAGCATGGAACCGCAACAAGTAAAAAATAAAGAAGCAAGATTTATGCAACTATCAGATCATATGTACTGTACTGAGAGAGGATGGCCTATAATTTATAACAGGAAATGAAACATTAAAAGCATTAAAATGAGGACATAAGGCATAAACCTCCGGTGGGGATACTGGTTCTGGTGGGTTTTCTGGGCTGTGTGGCCGTGGTCTGGTGGATCTTGTTCCTAACATTTCGCCTGCATCTGTGTCTGGCATCTTCAGAGGTGTATCACAGAGAAAAATCTGTTTCACACTGTGTCCCTCTGTGATACACCTCTGAAGATGCCAGCCACAGACACAGGCGAAACGTTAGGAACAAGATCCACCAGACCATGACCACACAGCCCGGAAAACCCACCAGAGCCAGCTGAATCCGGATCTGAAAGCCTTCGACAATACACTCAGGTGGGGATAGTTCCACAGATCAGCTCCAAATATGGAGAAGGCTCTATTCCTAAAAATAAACTGGCCATGGCTACCTATTTCACTTCAAAAAGTCGTAGCAGACCTAACAGAACCTACTTTTATATCTAGACAGGCTTGTCTGTGGGCCTCAAGTACCCAGCACCCAGCCCATTTAGAGCTTTAAAAATAATCACCAGCACCACCTTCTGGAAACAGCTGGACAGAACCACTGGAGCACCGTATCCTCAATTCCTATTTCAGTCAATCAGAAGAAAAGCATGGCCGATGGTAGTACTGAGAGTTGCTGAGAAGTCCAAGAGACAAACAGGATAGCTTTTCTCCTATCTCTCTCCTGGCAAATTTTGCCCCTCAGTGTTAGCAAATAAAATTAAAACAAGTCCAGATTGTAAGTTTAATCAAAAATGTATTTAAAAGAACCAGGATAACTGCCAGCACCTCCCTTTCTTATGGATAAAATGCAAGAGTGAAACTTATACTGGGTTCTGAACCAGTACAAATCTATATGTACTTATTTCTTATTTAATTCAAATGTCTTTCTAGCTATTCATCACATGATTCATTAGATACTGAGGACGTGTTTTCAAATTACTTCAGTCTGGTTCCGAAATAATTTGAATAACCTAAGGGCAAGTTGTGCACACTGTTAGATTTTTTTAAAAGAAAATATTAAATTTAAGAATATAAAAAAGAATATAATAAGAAACATAAAGTATCATTCAAAGTGGTGTGCTGGCCTAGTCTAGGTGTTAAATGTTAAAGGGCACAGCAGTCAGACACAGGCCATAGTTACCCTAAAACATTTTAAAGGAACCAGATCCTGTAACAGTCTCAAAAGATGGAACACATTTTCTTGGAATGTAGTATTTGATTCAGAGTTATGAACTGAGAGCCAGCATGGTTAAGAGCACCAAACTATAAACTAGAGAACTAGTTTTGATTCCCCACTCCTCCACATGAGTGGCAGAATCTTATCTGGTGAACTAGATTTGTTTCCCTGCTCTTCCACATGAAGCCTTCTGTGCGACCTTGGGCTAGACCAGGGGTAGGGAACCTGCGGCTCTCCAGATGTTCAGGAACTACAATTCCCATCAGCCCCTACCAGCATGGCCAACTGGCCATGCTGACAGAGGCTGATGGGAATTGTAGTTCCTGAACATCTGGAGAGCCGCAGGTTCCCTACCTCTGGGCTAGACATAGTTTTCTCAGAACTCTCTCAGCCCCACCTACTTCTCAAGCTGTCTGTTGTGGGGAAAGGAAGGAAAGGAGTTTGTAAGTTGCTTTAAGACTCCTCACAGGAGAGAAAGGAGGGGTATAAATCCAAACTACTACTACTACTACTACTACTACTACTACTACTACTCTTTATGTCCTTACCTTAATGGCTCAGGCTAGTTTGATCTTATTTATTTATATGTATTTATTTCATCACATTTGTATACCGCCCTCCCCCAAAGGGCTCAGGGCAATGTCCAACATTAGCCATAAAACAATTAAAAACAATTAAAACAGGACAACAACCAATAACCAATTAAAAGCACCACATATAACTCACAGATGGCTTCAACTCCCACCCTTCCCCCCTTTCTCGTACCCACGGGAGGCCAGATGTTTATTATATGGCGAGAGATAGATATCACCCCGGCTGGCCAAATGCCTGGCGGAACAGGCCAGTTTTGCAGGCCCTAGAACATAAGAACATAAGAACAAGCCAGCTGGATCAGACCAAAGTCCATCTAGTCCAGCTCTCTGCTACTCGCAGTGGCCCACCAGGTGCCTTGGGGAGCTCACATGTAGGATGTGAACGCAGTGGCCTTCTGCGGCTTTTGCTCCCGATCACCTGGTCTGCTAAGGCATTTGCAATCTCAGATCAAGGAGGATCAAGATTGGTAGCCATAAATCGACTTCTCCTCCATAAATCTGTCCAAGCCCCTTTTAAAGCTATCCAGGTTAGTGGCCATCACCACATCCTGTGGCAGCATATTCCAAACACCAATCACACGTTGCGTGAAGAAGTGTTTCCTTTTATTAGTCCTAATTCTTCCCCCCAGCATTTTCAATGTATGCCCCCAGTTCTAGTATTGTGAGAAAGAGAGAAAAATTTCTCTCTGTCAACATTTTCTACCCCATGCATAATTTTGTAGACTTCAATCATATCCCCCCTCAGCCGCCTCCTCTCCAAACTAAAGAGTCCCAAACGCTGCAGCCTCTCCTCATAGCGAAGGTGCTCCAGTCCCTCAATCATCCTTGTTGCCCTTCTCTGCACTTTTTCTATCTCCTCAATATCCTTTTGGAGATGCGGCGACCAGATCTGGACACAGTACTCCAAGTGCAGTCGCACCACTGCTTTATATAAGGGCATGACAATCCTTGCAGTTTTATTATCAATTCCTTTTCTAATGATCCCCAGCATAGAGTTTGCCTTTTTTACAGCTGCCATGCATTGAGTTGACATTCCCATGGAACTATCAACTAAGACGCCTAAATCCCTTTCCTGGTCTGTGACTGATAGCACTGACCCCTGTAGCATGTATGTGAAGTTTGGATTTTTTGCCCCTATGTGCATCACTTTACATTTTGCTACATTGAACTGCATTTGCCATTTCTGGGCCCACTCACCTAATTTATCAAGGTCCGCTTGGAGCTCTTCGCAATCCTTTGTGGTTCTCACCACCCTACATAATTTGGTATCATCTGCAAACTTGGCCACCATGCTACCCACCCCTACTTCCAGGTCATTTATGAATAGGTTAAAGAGCACTGGTCCCAATCACGGATCCTTGGGGACACCACTCCGACATCTCTCCATTGTGAGAACTTCCCATTTACACCCACTCTTTGCTTCCTGTTTCTCAACCAGTTTTTAATCCATAGGAGGACTTCCCCTCTTATTCCTTCATTGCTGAGTTTTCTCAACAGTCTCTGGTGAGGAACTTTGTCAAAAGCCTTTTGGAAATCCAAGTACACAATGTCCACCGGTTCACCCCTGTCCACATGCCTGTTTACACCCTCAAAGAACTCTAGTAAGTTTGTAAGACAGGATTTGCCTCTGCAAAAGCCATGCTGACTCTTTCTCAGCAGGTCTTGCTTTTCTACATGTTTTATAATTTTATCTTTAATGATAGATTCTACTAATTTACCAGGAACAGATGTCAACCTGACTGGCCTGTAATTTCCCGGGTCCCCCCTAGACCCTTTCTTAAAGATTGGTGTGACATTGGCCATCTTCCAGTCTTCAGGGATGGAGCCTGATTTCAGGGGTAAGTTGCGTAATAAAGTGAGAAGATCAGCAATTTCATGCTTGAGCCCTGTCAGAACTCTTGGGTGCATGCGATCTGGGGCAGGGAGGTTGGTAACATTTTGTTTATCAATGGCTGCCAGAACTTCTTCCTTGTCTACCACTATCTTCGCTAGTTCCCTCGGATTAGCCTCCTAAGAAGCTTGGTTCAGGTGCAGGAATGTTCCTCACCTCCTCTTGGGTGAAGACAGATGCAAAGAATTCATTCAGCTTCTCTGCAATCTCCCTGCCATCTTTTAGCACACC
Organism: Sphaerodactylus townsendi; assembly: GCF_021028975.2. Classification (NCBI taxonomy): domain Eukaryota; kingdom Metazoa; phylum Chordata; class Lepidosauria; order Squamata; family Sphaerodactylidae; genus Sphaerodactylus; species Sphaerodactylus townsendi. The sequence continues at coordinate 104,669,028 of NC_059429.1, forward strand.
CTTTGTTCCTTTGTCATCTAACGGGCCTACCGCTTCCCTTGCTGGCTTCCTGCTTTTGATGTACTTGAAGAACTGTTTCTTGCTGGTCTTGATGTTCGCAGCCATGCGTTCCTCATAATCCTTTTTTGCCTCCCTTACAGCTAACTTGCTTCTCTTTTGCCACCATTTGTGTTCCCTCTCATATTCTTCATCAGCCAAACTGGACTTCCATTTTCTAAAAGACATTTTCTTTTTTTCTGATAATTTCCTCAACCTCTCTTGTTAACCATGGTGGCTTTCTTTTGGACTGGGTGCTGCCTTTTCTACCCTGTGGAACACATTCCAGCTGAGCTTTTATTACTGTGTTTTTAAATAACCTCCAAGCATCCTGGACAGTTTTGACTCTCTTGATTTTCCCTTTCAGCTTCCTGCGCACTATCCCCCTCATCTTTGAGAAATTTCCCTTTCTGAAGGCGAATGTAACTACATTAGTAGTTGCCACTTGTTCGCATGCTGAGATACTGAATCTGACAGCATTGTGGTCGCTGTTCCCTATCAGCTCAACAACACTGACTTCCTGCACCAGGTCCTGGGTCCCACATAGAATTAGATCTAGGATCACCTCTCCCCTGGTTGGTTCCACAACCATCTGCTCTAAGCCACAGTCATTTAGCATATCCAGGAATGCTCTCTCCTTACTATGACCTGAACATGCATTTTTCCCATTTATATGGGGATAGTTAAAATCACCCATTACCACTACATTTTTGTTTTTGTTGGCCTCTCTAATTTCTTTTTCCATCTCAGAATCCTCTTGTGCACTTTGGTCAGGGGGACGATAATATATTCCTAATATTAAACTGTCCTTCACACCTGGTATTGATATCCACAGTGATTCTGTAGGGGAACCAGCTCCCCTTGCATTGTCTATTTTATGTGATACTATGCTCTCTTTGATGTAAAGGGCAACTCCACCCCCAATGCGCCCTGTCCTATCCTTCCTATAGAGCCTGTAGCCTGGTATAACAGCATCCCACTGGTTCTCCTCATTCCTGTAAGTCTTGCAGGGCCCTGATCTCACCTGGGAACCTGTTCCACCAAGTAAAGGCCAGCCGTATCGCCTTGGGGCCAGGGATCACCAGGAGGGGCCGAGAAGGGCGATACATGGAGAGACAGTCCCTCAGATATGCAGGGCCAAGGCTGCAAATGGCTTTAAAGGTCAGCACCAAAACTTTAAACATGACCCGGTACTCGATTGGCAACCAGTGCAGCTGATATAGGCCTGGCGTAATCTGGTCCTATATCAGATTACTACATACTATCCTATGTTGTCTCCGAAAGGAGCCTGGCTGCTGCATTTTGCACAAGTTTCAGTTTCCGGATCAGGGCTAAAGGTAAGCCCTTGTAAGATCTTGTAAGATCTCAGAATCTACGCAGTTTGTTCCTGGCTGGTATTTGGATGAAGACAACTAAGGAATACCAGGGTCATTATGCAGAGGAAGACAATGGCAAACCTCTTATTTGTCTTGTCTTGAAAACCCTACTAGGTTGCCATACGTTTGATATGACTTGATGGCACATTACATACACACTGTTGTAATGTCATGTGGAATACAGCCAGTCACAAACATTTCTCCAAAGTTGTTCAGCTAGAATCAACCTTATTGATAATGTTAACAAGAACAGAGAGGTAAGCAGGCAAGAAAAAGAAAGGTGAATTTGAAACTGATTAACACATTCATCCTACAGACTTTTCCACATGATTTTTACAACATATCTTGCTGCCGAATGCTGCAGTTTTTACTTTTAATTCGGCACATTTTCCTTCCTCCATTTGGTTCCAGAAATATTCTCCCATAATTTTTCTTCTGTTGTTTTCCGGAGTTTTTACTGCAGTTTTAAAAAATCTGTTTTTGATCCATCTTCTCTTGAGCATGCTATCCTGTTGAAGCGGTCTTTATTTCTTTCCCCACCAAATACCTGGCACTTATCCATACCCCTGTATAATTGCCCAACCTCCCCTTAAGCCATTTTCCCATCCCCCTTATGTTCCATTTTGAAAGGAATTTTCATCCCCCCCCCTCCCCGCCCTTTTTGGCATATTGCAGTAGTGATGTAACATTTTTGTACAGACACAAGTCAGGTTGATTGTAACAGCTTTGTCAATTTCATATTGAGTTTGCAATGTAACATTAAGGCAAAGATACACTGCATTGCAGTTAGAAGTGAGTGAAATTGACAAGGGCAGTTGATTTTCTGGGAGGAAATTAACAAGGGACTGCTGCAGTAACAATTATATGTTACTGCAGCTCTACTGCAGCTCAAATTTGACTGGAGAATGTGGTTCTTGGTGAGGGTGAGGGTGGGGGGGATGGTGGCTTGCATGTTTCTGTTCCTTCAGGTAATGGCTCCTTCTCCAGGAATTGTTTTGGCTTCCATTTTGAGTTAGCAGTTCGCAATAGTAAAAGTAGAGGTTGAGATATTTTTGAATTGCCACTTCAAAATGTAACTGCACAATAACGCTAGAGCACATGCACAAAAGAAAAAAGGGAGAGGGTTGTTCTTCTGTATCACAAGTGACATCCCACCACCATCAGAAATAATATGTTTTCAGCAGTAGTGTGTGAATTAAATGCAATTGAAGAGACGAGGGGGGGGACCTCAAAATGAGGGAGGGAAGAGGTGTGTTGAATGATTTCACAGAAAACTTTTCCAAGATACATGGTTTGACCACTGGGAAAATTTCTGGTAAACTGTGCATGTGGAAAAGATTTACAAGATTATGGCCAGAAATGTTTGTTAGAATAGGCACACTGGATTGAACAGGAAGGTGTACAAATAATGTATAAATGTTGCAATATACAGCCAAAATTGAAAATCATGACTTTTTCACCTGATGACATCTTTTTATGTATTTAAAACTTTCCAAAAATCCTGCTCTTCTTTCAAACCTGGTCCTAGTTTCCATCAAGCCAGCATAATGTGGGATTTTTGGTGACAGGCTAGGATCTCAGAGACCCAGCTTTGAATCCCCACTCTTCCATGGAAACTCACAGAGTGACCTTAAACCAGTCACACACTCTCATCCAAGCCTACCTAACACGGTTGTTATAAGGATAAAATGGAGGAAACTCCTATAAGCTGCTTTGGACCTCCATTGGAGAGAAAGGAAGGCTTAATGGAAGTAAATAAATAAAGCAGCACTGAGAGCCCAGAACATGTCTTTCCCCAGTGCTAATGAGGGAAGGAAATGAATAGGACCCACCAGAGTCTGAGCCAATTAACAGGCCCTCGTTGGTTGTCTTTGACATACACTCATAGAAAGAGAGATTTAAAAAGTAACCAGGTTGTGAAAATAGAGGTTTGTTTTATAATTCTACTTGTCAGAAAAGTAGGCCAGAAATTTCATTTCCATTTTTTTTCCTTTCCCTGTCACGACAGCTGCTTTGAAAAACATTGGCGTCGCCTTTGAGAGTACTGATATCTGAAAGCCCTCTGGTGGGATTGTAGAAACTAATTGCCTGGGACTGGCTGCAGTAAAAGGGAAGGCAGAGGAAGGCAGAGTTGTTAATAGGAAGGAATCACAGGCATAAAGGGTGGAAAGGAAGTCGGGGAAAAAAGGTTAGCTTCAGGACTAAAACGTATCAGTGTCTCATTTCATTGACTGCAGAAAAGTATAAGCAATGAGAATCATAGCTAAGGATATGCAAATCACCTCTGTTTTTGTATTTGTTTTCATTTTAAAAAACCCTCTTATATTCATTATATTTGTTACAATTGTGTGTTTTTGTTATTACTTTCATTTCCATTCCTACAGATTTCAGTGAGAGCCTCCCTGCTCCTCTTTCAATGTCTCCCCCCCTCCTCATATTTATTACTATTATTTAAAGATTTATATCCTGCCTTTTCTTCCTAAAAAAGGATCCTCCATGGTGAGATCCTCCTTCTGGCAGCTTTTTTAAAAGGTGCCACTATCATCTGTGCCACTACATAATTTCAGGGGGAAACCTAGAAGAGAAGAAGAAGAAGAGTTTGGATTTATATCCTCCCTTTCTCTCCTGCAAGGAGACTCAAAGGGGCTTACAATCTCCCCCACCCCACCCCGCCTCTACCACAACAAACACCCTGTGAGGTGGGTGGGGCTCAGAGAGCTCCAAAGAACTGTGACTAGCCCAAGATCACCCAGTTGGCGTGTGTTGGAGTTCACAAGGTAATCTGGTTCACCAGATAAGCCTCCACAGCTCAAGTGGCAGAGCGAGGAATCAAACCCAGTTCTCCAGATTAGAGTGCACCTGCTCTTAACCACTACACCATGCTGGCTCTAGAAGTGACATAGATAGCTCTGAGAATCACCAGAAACTCTATGGTTTTGTGCCTCCCCTACTTAATCCCCTGCACCATGGCAGTGAGGTAAGGTATGATGCTATTGATAGCGGAGCCAGGAGAGAATCCCGCTCCTGGAATATGTCTGAACTAAAAACGATTGGAAAATTTATTCTGTCTTGTATTTGTTTAGGTAGAAACTGATTTGTATTAGGTAGAAATAGGATTTGTAAGTTTCCCTGTATTTGTGCTTGTATGGAACCTCCTTGGCCCAGGGCAGAGAGCCATCTCTGCCCCACCCGGACTTATCCCATTCACGTGTAAAGTCTCCTGATGCACGCGGACAAAGGGAAACCTCAGCCGAAGCGCCTTGCCCTGCCTAATCTCGTCAGCAGGCAGATAAGGGGACTCACGTCATCGCTCTTTGCTTCCTGACCCCGGACACCTGGAGAAAACCTTTGTGTGTCCCCCGTCAGTGGACACGTCATCGCCTCGCCCTGCTCTGGCGCGAAACTTGAGAAGGGGATGCCTATCGGACACTGATTGGTTCCTGCATGTTGCAAATGAATGATTGGTTGTTTTGAATGGTGGTGGGCTGTCTTTGATTCTCCCGGACTCCCGACGGGAGAAAGTGTACTTAAGGTGTTGTAAGGCTGCTAGGCAGCGCAGTGTTTGTGCGGAAGGGAGGTGCTGACACTTAGGTCAGCATCTCAATAAATCTCTTTTATTTATCCGAGCCTTGTCGGGTCTTGCTTGGGTTCCTGGGCGCTGCCGAGAGCGGGATACCTCTGGGATGGAAAGTGTTATCCTGAGCAGCGCGGTAACACTATCAGCAACCCATCTTTTTGAAGGACAGTGCTTGATATCAGTGATTCCTCCTTTTGCATCTTTCCTACAGAAAAATACTTGAAACAATGTTGTTGCTTTTTGATTGGATGCTTTCACTCTTTGATAAAGCAATGCACGACTGGCTATTTTCAAACAATGTTATTGGCTTGGGTTCATCTATGCCAGGGGTCAGGAACCTTTTACACTCAAAGAGCCATTTGGACCCATTTTACCCGGAAAAGAAAACTCATGGAGCCGCAGATACTTTTTGACATTTTAAATGAAGATAGCACTGTGTATTTTGGTTTTTTACCTTTACGCTTTGTATAAAGCAATTATGGTGTGTTGCTTATGTTGGGAGCAATCTCTCCCTCCCGTTTGCTTCCTGTGCCCCTCTGCTTGCCTTGCAAAGCCCCAGGAAGGGGCAGGCATGCCGAGAGCCTCTCCCCCCCTCCCCTCGCGCACCCACCCACCTTTCTGGGCAAAAGTTGGGAGCAATCTCTCCCTCCCGTTTGCTTCCTGTGCCCCTCTGCTTGCCTTGCAAAGCCCCAGGAAGGGGCAGGCATGCCGAGAGCCTCTCCCCCCTCCCCTCGCGCACCCACCCACCTTTCTGGGCAAAAGTTGGGAGCAATCTCTCCCTCCCGTTTGCTTCCTTCGCCCCTCTGCTTGCCTTGCAAAGCCCCAGGAAGGGGCAGGCATGTCGAGCCTCCTCCTCCCTCGCGCACCCACCCACCTTTCTGGGCAAAAGTTGGGAGCAATCTCTCCCTCCCGTTTGCTTCCTGTGCCCCTCTGCTTGCCTTGCAAAGCCCCAGGAAGGGGCAGGCATGCCGAGATCCGCTCCGCCCTCCGCCCTCCGATCGCTCGCACACCTACCTCACCTCGTCTCTGCTGAAGATCCCTCTCTGCCTCCGTTTAAATTGGCGCCTCGGCTCAGCTGCTTATTCCGGGGCGGGGACTTCTGGCTGCTCCCGGACAAGCCAATGGGAGCTCGAAGGCCCCAGGAAGTGGCAACCACGCCAGGAGCCATCTCCCCACCCATCCGCCTTCCCTTGCTTCTGGTTGAATTGCCTCCCGGCCGCCCTCGGCAAGGCAACGGGAGCTTGCAAGGCAAGGCAACGGGAGCTCGCAAAGCCCCAGGAAGGGGCAGCCATGTGGGGAGCCGCACTATGACCGGGGAAGAGCCGCATGCGGCTCGGGAGCTGCGGGTTCCCGACCCCTGATCTATGCCAAAGTCCATTAGTAGTTGTACAATCCACTTCAGCTCACTCCATGCATCTGCAGCAGAGATATATTCAGCCTCAGTTGTTGGAAGGGCAACCTGTGACAGCTTTTTACTAGTCCAGCTGATCAGGCTGTCTCCATAGAACAGTGGTGGCGAACCTTTGGCACTCCAGATGTTATGGACTACAATTCCCATCAGCCCCTTCCAGCATGGCCAATTGGCCATGCTGGAAGGGGCTGATGGGAATTGTGGTCCATAATTGGCCATGCTGGAAGGGGCTGATGGGAATTGTGGTCCATAATTGGCCATGCTGGAAGGGGCTGATGGGAATTGTGGTCCATAACATCTGGAGTGCCAAAGGTTCGCCACCATGGCCATAGAAGAACAGGTATCATGTCATGATTATGTAAACTGCAGACATTTTTGCCTTCTATGTATTACTCAAGTTTCTTCTACACTTTTTAGAAGTGGAGGTTGTTCTGGTGAAGTATGCTTACAGCAACAGTTTAACTCAGAAGAGACAGCAACAGCGGGCAGCTTTGGAGCATCATATAAAATTGAGGAGTTTATCTCCCTAACGTGCCCAGTTTTATTGCTCAAGAAGGTAAGAGTTTATCTCCCTACGAAAGGGGATTTATTTGTATCTGGAATTCCTGTCCTTTTCTTTGTATTTTGCTTTGAATCGATACATTCACACATTAGATTGTTCAGCCCTTTTGAGCATAGTTTATACTATAGTGTCTTTTCCATGTATATGTACACCTTAAATATATGAATTCACACCCTTGGTATTAAGCACTGAACACACACACACAAGGCATACATGAGCTAACTAGGAGAAAAGGGAGGAAGTGGAATAGAGATTCAAGGATGGGTGATAGTTACCAACCTTGCAGAACAGCAGTCCAACAAAAGAAGCAGTGAAAGGGAAAAGGAGCCCACACAAACATGGGTGTGTGTGCACAGATTCAAGACACACACACACTGTGAATGGCCACATGAGTAATCTTTATTGTCAGAAATCAGTCCTGATGCAGTATGAGGGAAACTGGCAGGAAGGTGACAAACAATTGATTGCTGTTGCAGGATTCCCACAATAAGATGGGAGATGCTTGCTCAAGATACAAGACAATACCTGGTCTGAATACTGATTAATGGCTGTGATGGGTGCAGATGAGTGCTGGGATAGGTGTATGTTTTTCACCTGCATACTGTGATAGAATTGGCTCAGAGTGCTGATTAAATCACCTTAGGGTGAAACAATGGAGATTAGTGCCATTGTTCAGACAGGCACACCTTGGGCCATGGGAAAAGTATGACTTCCAACCTCTTTCTCCTCCATCTTTTGACACCCAAGATGGAGACTCAAAATCTCTGGGAAAAATCCATTTTGTGTGGAGCGGTATCATGTTCTCATGCCAGTTTCTGTTCCCTGTGCCACTTTTGGTACCCTACAGCAGGGGTGGGGTCTGGAAGTTTATGCCTTCTCCCTGTGCCTTGAAGTCCCAATTTAAATCAGGCTGCGGCACTTTTTAGAATTAAATTCTGAGCAAGGAACCAGATGTGTATCCTAGGGAGCAGGAGAGGGTGGGCTTCCCAGGTGCCATATGCCTGGGTCACTTGGTGGGCACTTTGGGCTGCCCCACACACAAGCCAGGAAGGAACCTGGAGTGTGCCCCTATGTTGGAGAGGTGAGCATGCAGGAGGGTGACCTAGCTGGAGAGTAGGCAGGGGGCAGACTTGCAAGCAGATGAGCACATGAAAGAGAGGGTAGATGAGTGGATAGGCACCTCAAGAGTAGTGCAAGCAGGAAAGCAAGAAAGTGAGCAGGTGGGCAGGCATGGGCAGGCAAGAGAGCAGGTGGCAGGCCACTTGAGAGGACGCAGGTGGGAAGGTGAGAGAGCAAAAGGCAGGCGACTTGAGAGGAAGCAGGTGGCAGACTTGAGAGGAAGCAGGAAGGTGAGAGAGCAGGTGGCAGGCGACTTGAGAGGAAGCAGGTGGGAAGGTGAGAGAGTTTGTTTACTCTAAAGCATAGGTGTCAAACTCGCGGCCTTCCAGATGTTATGGACTACAGTTCCCATCATCTCCTGCCAGCATCATGCCACCCATTCCTATCTTCTGAAATTCTTTAGAGCACAGGTATAACCTATGCTCTAAAGAATTTCAGAAGATAGGAAGATCCAAAAGTTGGGGTGAGGAGAGGTAGATCCAGAAGGGGGACACAATTTGACAGCTTGCCTCAGGCACTGTTTTACGGAGATACGCTTCTGCAAATACTGGCAGCCATTGGGGTGGACCAAGGGAGGACGCCATGGAAGATGTAGTTAGGGTGAAAAAGTGCTGTTCAAAATGAATGAAGACCATATAAGACTACTTCCAAGTCCATATCATTCTTGGAAAGAGATTGATGCAGCAATTAATCTACCAGTTTTTGTGTATTAAATGATTTAAAATTCCACCTCCAGGCCAAAACGCTCTGTCTAGGGTTAGACTAGACACTGTCTCAGATTGACATTTTAATGCTTTTCTTAATTGTAGCAATAAACAACGTAAGTGAAAAATCAATAGGGACTTAACAAGAGAGACTTAGCCACCTCAAAATTAAATCTCTTGTTTCTTCTTTTAAAAGTTTTTAATTGCTTATTACACCCCTGAAATCCTTTGAAAAGTTTTTACTTTAGAAGCAGTTCAAAAGTCTGAATTAATTTGACTGTGAGTAGAATTTGAAGGTGGATGCACAAACAATGGAGATGCATGTAAACTGAACCACTATTGTGATATTGACAGATAATTTTTTCCCTTCATGCCAAAGGTTTTGTTGATATCACCACAGTTACTAAATGATTCAGAACCCCTGTTCTGAAAGCACAGTTACTAAAATGATTCAGAACCCCTGTTCAGGTGTTTCCTGAAGTTCATGCTGAGATCAAACCGAACATGCTTTCTTTTTGGGATCTGTCCTTGATCCTTCCACACTGGCACAGCCATCGCAATCCAGTTATTACTTTTCCCAAGATTAGCAGCATGTGAAATTACAGTGTGATGGTGGGCTGGGGAAATGTTTCATATGTTTCATATATTGTGCTTTTGAATCCATTTGCCTTTCAGATTTTCATCCACACAAGAGATTCTGTTTCGTTGTGATAATGAATCTGCCTGCCTTTTTGTTTACTGACATTGGTGGATGGTTGCCTCTGAATCTTTTCTGTAGTTTGAGCCACATGACTTGGATTCACCAGAGTTTCTGGGAGGATGGGAGGATTTCTACTTACATAACATGATTTTTTTTGCCTCCTGCCTCTTGTTGTTGCCCCAAATTCTCCCAACCCCCGATGCTGCTATTGGGCTTTTCCTAAACCCTCAAGAAATGCTCCAATGGATCCATTTAGTGCTATTACATCTGGACACCAGGAATGTCTCCTAGTGTAGAAACAGAAATGATTCTGCTTCATACCAATGCAGTGGTGTTACAGGGCAAACCTTCTTTTTAAGGAAATTGTAGCAAGTAACCTGAATTATGCTTTCCAACATGTATTGAAACACCCATTGTCCTGAGAACATGGAGACTTATGAAAGCAAAGATCATTCACATGCAATGTAAATTGCCCTTCTGTTCTGCAAACAAACAAAAGGTTGCAATATATCAACTCCTAGGAAAAACAGGACCCCAACAAGAAAGGAAGGGCAAAAGAGTGGACTGAAGATGACATTGTCAGGAGCCACCATTCAAACTATGTGATGTCACATAGTCAGTAAAATCTCATTGGCTTTGTTATTCAGTCACAACGGCTGCATGATCCTTGACTGGTTGGGAATGGGATCACTTCAGGGAAACGAAGCATTTTAAAATTTGGCACCAATGCAGAAACATATTTGGATTGCAAATAAGCATGGAATACATGTGAAGGAGCAAGTGAAGGTGACTTATCATCCCCACAAAAACCATGTCACTCACTCAAAAATTTCCAGGGACAAATTAAGGATAGTCTTGATGTAATAGTTTCTATTCTGCTTTTCAGTAGTGAGTATTTATACAATTATACAATTTCAGTAGTGAGTATTCATACAATTACTATGACCATGTATGTCACACAAACGTCTATATTCAGAACTGGTAAGATGACTTCCCAGGCCAAAAACTTTTTTATAATGCTTCCAGTTTTTCTGCCTTCAAGCCAAAAAGTTCTGAGATTGCTTGGATACCATATAGTAGACTCTTAAATAGCAGAAAAAGAGATTTGGTGGTATTTTGTCTCCACTTGAATTTGGCACGCTTACAAGGAGGAAGACTGCCATGCCGGCATCTGTCCCTGTAGAAACTGCTGGGGAACTGCTCATAGAAATCCCTACTGGCAGGGGAAAGTGGTGGTAGCTTTTGGCAGCTCAGCAGATTTTTGCTCCATTAGGCCCTGATAGCATCTCTAATTTGACTTGGAAGCTGCCTTATACTGAACCAGACCATTGGTTACCAGCCACTTTGGGTCCCAGTTGGAAAGAAATGCTGGGTGTAAATGCCTACTAAATAAAATAAGTGCCCCTGAAACCAGAAGTACTGCCTGAATACATAACCTAATATCAGGAAGTTGGTGGGTACACCATCTGAACAACTAAAAAATGGAAATCCCAAATTCCACTTATGATATCCATTCCTGATTGCCATCACAAATACGGTCAGATGAGACTCAGCTCATTTTCTTACCTATAATTTTAGTTTGCATCAGAAGCAGTGCAATAATTAAGAAGATCACAGAATCAAAGAGTTGGAAGGAGCCAAGAAGAAGAAGAAGAAGAAGAAGAAGAAGAAGAAGAAGAGGAAGAGGAAGAGGAAGAGGAGTAGTTTGGATTTATATCCCCCCTTTCTCTCCTGCTGGAGACTCAAAGGGGCTTACAATCTCCTTGCCCTTCCCCCCTCACAACAAACACCCTGTGAGGTGTGTGAAACTGAGAGAGCTCAGAAGAACTGTGACTAGCCCAAGGTCACCCAGCTGGCGTGTGTGGGAGTGCCCATACTAATCTGAATTCCCCAGATAAGCCTCCACAGCTCAAGTGGCAGAGCAGGGAATCAAACCCGGTTCCTCCAGATTAGATACATAAGCTCTTAACCTCCTATGCCACTGCTCCTCCATCATAGGCCATCTACTCCAACGCCCTGCTAAAACCATCCCTGACAAGTGTTCATCCAACAGCTGGTTGAAGACTGCAAGTGAGCTCACCACCTCCCTAGGCAATTGATTCCACTGCTGAGCTACTCTTAAGGTAAAAAATAATTTTCCTAATATCCAGCCGGTACCTTTCTGCCCATAATATAGGCCCATCATTGTGAGTCCTGTCCTTACCAGCCCAGAGGAACTGCTCCTTGTCGCTTCAAATACTTAGAGCAGTCATGTCCCCCCTCAATCTCCTCTTCTCCAGACTAAACGTCCCCAAGTCCCTCAGCCTTTTCTTGCAGGGCTTGGTCTCCAGGCCCCTGATCATCCTTGTTGCTCTCTTCTGCACCCAGTCCATTCTACCTGCATCCATTTTGAAGTGAGGCCTCCGGAACTGCACACAGTATCCCAAGTGTGGCCTGACCAGTGCAATATACAAAAAGACTATTACATCTTGCAGTTGGATGTTATGCCTCCATTGAAACACCCCAATACCACACTAGCCTTTTTGCTTATATTTAACTTAACGTTCACCTGCATCCCAAGATCTTGTTCATACACACATAGCTATCCAGAAATGTATCCCATATCCACTATGCATGCTTCTCATTTTTATTACCCAGACATCTTTATCTTTCCAACAAAGATATAAGAACATATATGAGGGACATATTGTGTTTAGAAGGCAGCTCTTCCTTTGAAGAAACTCTGGATTTAAAGTGTAACTTTGTGGCTTATGAAGACAAATGGCCTTTTCTACTTTGGCAGGCTGGCAACCATGCTGGGAATACAGAAGAGAACCCGTGACTATTTCTGTGGATTGGAAAAGGAGCTTTTGAGAAGCAGGGGGGGGGGGGGAGATTTGCAGGTCTTATCACTTTAGCAAGTTTTAGCTGCCTTGCTCATTCAATTGTTTCAAACAACATCCATTAATCTCAGAGTTCCTCTGTGTCCTTGTTGCTCGGTAAAAACATATTACTACTAAACGGGAGTCTGTTCTGCAGCATCTGCCTCTAGCCCACTTGTGCCGTCTGCAGCCATCACGTCACCTTAACAATGATTTCCCACTCATCTGCTTTAATCTCCCCAGTTGAAAGAGGTGGATTTGCAGGAATGTGGACCAAATGCAGCCTGTTCTGCTTGAAGTTAGAACCAACTTAGTGACTGCATCTCTAAGAATTGTGGAAGGATATACAAGAATTCAAAGGGAGCTGAGAACCAGCATTACTGGATAACTTGCATATATATATTCTCCACCTGAGGTCATCCATCAGATGCTTATGGAAAATATGAACTATGAAGCACTGTGTGCCATTAGAGAATCTGGGTGTATAGCAGAAGTCATCTAACCTTGCAACCTGACAGTCTTGGGAACCGAAGCTGTGCTATGCAAATCATGTTCTCTCAATCATTGCCTACCATAAATCAAATCCGACTTTCATTCCATTAACCACTGTACTCGAGAAGATTAGGAGCTGTATTCTGAACAGCATCATATAGACTAATTATACATTTAGGATTTTATGTGCTGCCCTTGTCCGATGATTTCATCAAAGCATAGCTGACATTAGCAGCTCACCTGGATTCCTGGTCAGGGCAATCATGTTTGCCTTAAATGAAGCATCCTCTTTGCTTTGGAAGTGGTGAAGGACAGGCTGTGGCAGAACAAATGAATACGGAAGACAAAGTGAACATTTTACAAAAGATAATAGTAATCAGGGGTGGTCTTAATGATTCTCAGGTTCTGGGCAAAAGGGCCCACCAAAATCACTCAGGGAGGTTGATCAGATGTAGGGTGGTGGGGCCCACTAACTGCTTTTCTGTTGATCATTCTCCCCTACCCTGTTTCCCCTAATATAAGACATCCCCGAAAAATAAGACATAGTAGAGGTTTTGCTGAAGTGCGAAATATAAGGCATCCCCCAAAAGTAAGACATAGCAAAGTTTTTGTTTGGAAGCATGCCCGACAAACAGAACACAGAAAAATAAGACATCCCCTGAAAATAAGACATAGCGCATCTTTGGGAGCAAAAATTAATATAAGACACTGTCTTATATTCGGGGAAACACTGTAGTACTACTTGAGAATCAGGCAGCACAGGGAACAGGTGGTAATTGTACAGTGGTGAGCCTTCAGGCTCATATCTGGGACAACTAGCTTTTGGGTGATAGAGGTTTCCAGCCTGGCTGCCCCAACATGGGATTTGGAGCAGCTGCCCTTGATACCCTGTGGTTGACCATCCCTGATGGCATAAGCAGGGGAGTGTTGGACGGTGACTCATTTTGTAAGAATAAGGACACTATGTTAGTGACAAGCATTTTCAGCTGTGCATGTATAGGTGGTAAAGTTGCATTCAAATATGCTTTCTGTGTCATTTGTAAAAAGACAATCCTGTGAACAGGATTCCTGTTGAACGCTTCAGGTGTAATTAACCTGACATCATTACACAAGTGATAAGTTTAGGTGTGCATCGGTGTCATTTCTAAAGTTCATTCCTGAAAGCAACAAATATTATTTAGAAGCGCCATTTTCTTAGACCAGCAAATGCAGAGATATTTCCTGTGTTGGTAGAATATGCAAAAATCTAAATCTCTTCATTTAGCCATAATATGATCACCAATTTGTTCTGTACAGTAATATATGAAGTACCCCACAGCTGAAAGGAAGGCTAGCTACAAATTACACCTAACCGCAGCCTAAGCTTACTGGAGGATCGTGCCTGGCAAGAAGAGCACCTTGTCCAGGAAAGAACATTTTACTGTGATCCTGCATGACTGGGGAAACTTATGGTTTCACACATACAAAAGACTTTGGTGATTCACCTCAGTTGCTCCTAAGCAGTAGCACATTTGTACAATAGCGTGGTGCAGAGCGTTGTGGGAAATAGGCACATGTCCATGTTCTTGTCAATCGGGCTGACCCTGTTTCAGGACTTCGTGTTGTTGCTAAGATGCTGATGGAATTTTAAATGGCTCCTTTGCACAGGGTGCTTCATTGCATTAGCAGCCTGTGGTCTGGCTTAGAACAGAAGAGATTTTTTTTCGTGACCATTGATGTTGCCAAAACCCAACTGGAAATCTTACACTCCTACGGTGAACAGCAAGCTGATGCCTTTTTGCATCTATTGGTTCAGCAAATTCAATGAAGTTTTGCAGAACTATGTATTTTAAACTATTATAAAATCTATGCATATTTCAGATTAAGGGGGGAAACACCCCTTTCCCTCAGAGACCGGAAAAGAGGTAATGAGGGAATTAATTGACATGTCAGGGAGAAGGGAGAACTGCAAGAATCAAGAACTGAGCAGTAATTAACTCACAGCCTTTAAAGGTTATGCAAAATCTTCAAGAGAAATCCAAGAGTTCAGAAAAGGCTGGAATCTGCTTGGGAAAATGCTTCACATGCATACGGTGTTATTTCTATGGCATGTGTGAAAGTGAAACATGTGACACTCATTTGCTGAGATGGAGTGTTCGCATACTCAGGGTATTAAACAGTGGCAATCCAGATCCTTTGAGGAATGGAGTATTGTCAGTTTAGATGGGAACAAAATCTTATGGAGGACATGGATAAAGGCTAAGAGAAGATCCCACATAGTGTTGCCATCAAAAGTGTCCACAGGCCCCACAAGGTTGAGAATACCTTGAGAATACCTAGTCCACTCTAGTCCCTGAGCAGAGAATTCTGCTATTTGTGGCTTCTACTGACACTGCACCACTGTGATCTACCATCACTGTGATCTACCAGCAAGTAGCAGTGGGGATTTGATCTAAGAGATTTACTTGGACTGGTCAGTCAATTTTTTGGCTACAGCTTCTAGTTTTCTGCAGCCCTCACAAACTCTACTGTAAAGTAGGGTAATGTTGCTCTTCCCATGTTGGAGTGTGTGGTATATAGTTGATCCAGTGCTGGACTTGAATTGGAAGCACACGTGGCAAAATTTCCAGTGATGTACGACCTTGGGCCAGTCATCATCTCTCAGCATAAGTTGTGGTGAAGATAAAATAGGGCAAACACTATGGCTGTTTTTGCATGGCACAATTACACCAGGGTTGAGCTGGGATCATATATACCTAGGCTATTTTATCCTAATTTCTGTGTACATATGGTTCCCCGCTTCTGGCCAAGAGCAGAGTTAGTAATGCTCCAGTTTGCTCCACATGACCCGGATTTCTGTATTTGCTTCAGAAGCATTTCTGAGCATGTCCAGTGTCTTGCATTCTGGTTGGCTGTTGCTTTTGAGTGGCAGCTTGAATGGATGCCAGGCAGGAAGATCAGCCAACTGGGTGGAAACAATCCACTTGGTCTACCTTCAGTTGGTGTTTTTGTGTATGTGCTGTGGGAATGGAAGAAATTGATCTGTGTTTTTAATGGTTTAAAATAAGATTTTGCTATTAGAGGAGAAAACTAGTTAATATATCTGCTAATTGATTTAAAATAAAGCTTGTACTGAGGAAAATAGAGCAAATGTATCCCACGTTCTGATTGGCTTCTGTTTTTGAGTGGCAGCTTGAACAAACATCAGGCGGGGAGATCAGTCTGCTGGGTGGGAAAAATAAACCGGTCCTGCTCCTGATTGTTTTTTGCACGGCACAGGCACAAGTAGCGTCACACCAGGATTTTTAAAAAGAACCTCCAGACTGGCAATTTTTGAAAATCCCAGGCTTAGGTAAATATCATGGGCGGACACCGGGGCAGACCCTGTGCAGCTTCAGGAGCCATGTGAAATTCCCGGCTGCACAGGGATATTTTCCGTGCTCACCCCAGGATATTTTGACCATGTAAAAATGGCCTATGTATGTTCATCAGAGTCACTTGGAAGAAGGCACATTTTATTTAAATGTTTGTCTGATTGCTACCCTGTCCCTTCCTGAAAAGTCAGAGACAGGGTGGCTTCCAATGAAGACACAACAATACAATGATTTAATATATAAATGTACTAAAAATCCCAACAACAAAAACTGATAAAATTGAATGGCACCCAACAGAAAGGGACCAATCATAAGGGACAAAGTTGATAAATAAGAACATAAGAAAATAAATAAGAATCCTACAGAAAATAAATAGGAATCTTACTGAGTAAATAGGGGAAGGGAAGTCAGCAAGATGGAAACCATCACTGCCCTCAACTATAGGCCTGGCAGAACAACTCAATCTTGCAGGCCTTGCAAAACTGCATCAGATCCTGCAGGGCCTGAATTTCACCATAAAGAGATTTCCACCAACCTAGGACCAGAGCCGAAAAGGCTCTAGCTCTAGTTTAGGACAGATGCATAATACACGTGTTGAATATATTTTAAAGGTTGAGACAGGGTAGCCTGAAGATAAGAAATAGCTTGTTTAACAGTAATGTAGAAAATTCACAGCCAAGCAGAGGTGGAGCTGCAATGGGAACATCTGGGACGGCTTGCTCCGGGTGCTGCCATTGTAATCATGTGTCAGGGGCGGGGAAATTTTGGGGTGTTTCGAGGGGAGGTGGAGGCAGGAGAGGACGCATGGGCAGTTCATGCCCCAGCCGCAGTTTCCCCTCCCTTCGTCACTGCAGCTGAGTCAAAATTTGAACCGGGGATTAGCATCAGTTCAATTGGTGGCCTTAGACAATGCTTCAACTAGCGCTTTTTGTTTGTGAAACAGGCAATAGGGACTATTTTCCTCCATGCTTCTTTACAATATCTTTTAAAAAAGATTTCCCCCTCCTTCCCAACAAGAAACTAAAGCCAAGTCCAGAAAGGAACAAGGAGCAAGAGAGTGTTGTATGACACTTTTGTAAAAAAAATGGTTTCTTGTACTAGTTAGAATGACCTAATAGCAAGCCATCAGTTTGCAGGTATAATTTAAAAGTACATGAAATTCTTATGACAGGTTAAAAACCTTTGATATGTTCTTTGGAAGCTGTGTTATTGGATGTCTTGCCACCAAATAGCTGTTCAGTTATATAGCTATATTCAGGCTGTGCAATTATAAGAATCCTTCCCACAGCCTGACATTTTAAATCATACCACCTTGGTTCCTCATTGTTAAGGAGTGAAAAAAAAGTTTGCTATCTTGACATGATTCACTGCTTGCAAATTGGAAGCAGATAGGGTTCCATCTTTACCATTTGGAATTAATAAAAAGTATTATTATACTTTATGAATATCCTACAACATGGTCATGCAGCTGAAGATCAATCAACAGCTAAACAAATAGAATGGCTAGATTTCCTTTTCATTATTCATAAAATTACTAAGATTAAACTGCTGTCAAAAAGAAGGTAGATACAGTATAATTTGCATCAGATTTATGTGGAGAATGAAACGTAAATTTGTTCTTCTGAGATAGATAAGAGTGTTCATATTTTTTTAAAAAAAAACTGGTGCAGTGATTAAATATAAGGTTGAATCCAGACTAATGTTTCTGTGAGCGTAAGAATTTCTGCTAAGGAACATGATTTTCTTGCCTCACCTCTCCCTCAACAGCATGAAATGCCCCCCCCCCCCATGTTTCTGAGAGAGGAGATTCCCATAGTGGTAAACATCAATACCACAGCTTCCCCTAAAAAGTTAGCGTTTTCATAGAATGTGGAATTTTTAGAACTCCAAAGGCAGAAGGAGAGAACACAATGGGATAGGTTTTTTTAAAGTCTTTATTGATAATTAATGGTTGCATAATGAACAATTAGAGTCACCAGGTCTACCACTACGGCAGGAGACCTCTCACTGGCAACTTCTGCTGCCCACTGCTGTGCAGTTGGCCGGTGAGGAAAAAAATGAAAGGGAACTGCCATAAATATGGCATTGCATCAAGCCTCTCATGGAACCTTTGGAAACTCTACGCTTTTACAATAGTTTCCAGCAGTTCCTAGAGAGACATCATTTCTGGGAATTCCAAGAAGTGACATTACGCCATCATGGCAATGCCCTCCACATCCCTACCCCCATCAATAGTAGTGGCAAA
The DNA here is from genome assembly GCF_021028975.2 of Sphaerodactylus townsendi. Taxonomy (NCBI): domain Eukaryota; kingdom Metazoa; phylum Chordata; class Lepidosauria; order Squamata; family Sphaerodactylidae; genus Sphaerodactylus; species Sphaerodactylus townsendi. Next base: position 104,687,464 of record NC_059429.1, read on the forward strand.
TACTCATGCCTGACATCACATCATCTAGTGCACTATGGTCGGCTGTATTGTGAAGACCAGACCTGAGCCAGGAAGTTTCCAGTTCAAAAGTGGGTAATCTTAGGAAAAATATTTGTGGCTTCAGTTCTCCATCTGTGGGCACAACTAAAAGAGATATTGGAGAACTGTGACTTGGACTTCCCCAGCTCTTTACATTTCTTTAAATAGAAGCTACAGGGATAGGAAAATCTTAGATCAGGACTGCGATGTTGGGTTGGGGGGAGTGCCATACATTTTCCCTTTGCCTTTCCATCCACATATAAATATGGTTGGACTGTGATCTTTCTGGGATGATCTACCAAAGCAGGTTTGGAAAACATAGCAAATCAGGTGAGACCCTTGGAAGTTGGACATGGGGAGGACGACATTGTGTGGATGCTCAAAAAAACTATTCTATAGTTTGGAAGCCAATGTAGAGAAAAACCTCCCTGTGGAAACATCCTCATTTCTTTGAACAAAGAATTCCATGAATATCCAGACCAAAAATTATAATGCAAAAATGTCAGCATTTTTTCCACTGGTGTAACCCATTTCATATCAAAATAATGAAATGGCATGAAATTTACCATTTTTGAGACCCCCTAGGTTAAATTAACAATTTAAAGAATATCATTATTCTCTGACAAATATATTCCACACATGGGTTCTTTAATAAAGAAAATCACGTCCATCTAACACTACATCTGCTAATAGCTATGTGTCAAATACAAAATCCAGCTAATGACTGCATCTTTATTTATTTATTTTATTTATTTATTAAGCTTTTATACCGCCCCATCCCCGAAGGGCTCTGGGCTTCTCTTGTATATGACCAAATGTTTACAGCTCAGAAATGCTGAATTGGTTACCATCAACTGCGTATAAGGATAGCACTACAGATTATTGAGACCACTGACTGGTTTTGCTTCATATTTTGTCTTCAAGACAGCCCTGATTGGCAAAGTCTATAATAGAACAAGTTCCCAATGAAGGACTTCATTCTCCATTGTTCAGTCCCAGCCTTCTTCCCCTGTTTCATCTGCTTGAAATGTTTTAGTAAGGTTCTCATGGGCCACCATATTACCAATTGCTTTCTGGGCTCTAATTACCTGTTCAGCAGAGCCAGTAAGAGCAGGCGATGGTTACAGTGAGTGTATATAAGAAAAGTTTTGCTGCATCAGACCAATGATTCATTCCAGGCAACATCTTTTTCACTGGGACAAACAGGTGCCCAGAAGGCTCACAGCAGGGGGACAAGAGGCCAAAGTCTTTTCCTGTTGCTGCCCTTAAACAACTGACATTCAGCGATACTGCCTCTGAGCATGAAAGTTCCATTTAGTTCTCACGATGAACAGCCAGTGATGAACCTATCCTCCACCCATGTATCTAATCACCTTGGGATAGTGACCACCATTATATCAATGAGTTCCACAAATGTGATATGCTTTGCATGAAGTTCATCCAAAGGCAGGTATGAAGTTGTTAAGTGCCATATCCTTCAGATCAACATTTGTGCTTCTGAAGGAACAGGTCCTCTTCATATACTGCTAAAGAAGGAGGCAGGAGTCTTGGAAACTCCTTTACAGCCCTGCCCAAAATTTCTCTGGAGGTTGTAAGCTCAATTAATCACAATTAATTTGCCCCATTCTTGTTCAAATGCATTGAGTATTGCACGCTCGCTTTCTCACATGGCAAGCGCTTCCTGTAAAAAAAATGCATGAAAATCATATCTGTCTATTTTACCGTAGGATCATGCAGTAGGGTGTTAGGACTGAACACTGTGTGTGAAATGCAACCCTTGCATGTGCAATCATCATCTGTGACAACAGACACATAATTAACATGCTTTTGCCCTAAATGGAAGTGTTAGATTTTGGGAAATCTAAATTTGTTATTCCATTGTCTGTCTTTATTTCCAGTAGTGCATAAGGAAGGATCTCTGGCAGGGTAGCCAGTAATTCTACCCAACTGTAACCATTTTTATTGTCCCCCCATTTCAGTTCAATATTCTTTTCAAAATGATATAACCCAAACTGTAGATTTATATCAGAACATTGTTAGGTCGTCGTCGTCGTCGTCGTCGTCGTCGTCGTCGTCGTCGTCGTCGTCGTCGTCGTCGTCGTCGTCGTCTTCTTCTTCTTCTTCTTCTTCTTCTTCTTCTTCTCTATTTCCCATTTTTGATCATGGCAATGTCTTCTATGCTCCCTGTAATACTTGCTAAATAGTAATAGGGCAGTTTCTCTAGTACCTCTGTTGTGTAGTCTCCAATCCCCATCCATTGCTGTTCAGACTGAACCTAGCATGCGGTAAACAAAAAAATTCTGCTTTGATGAAGGTACAGCTTACATCAGATCCTGCATAGCTGAGGCAAGTATGCACAATTTTAAATGTCATGTAACTGAGACAGCTAAATCAAAAGGGATGCACATCAGGAGGCTACACAACAGCTTGATTCAGAGAGTGGTACTAAATTGCTGCTCAAGTATTCTGAGGCTGTCAGCCGTACATCCCAAGCTAGCAATTAAAGGGGCACTGCGATGACGGCTTGCCCTGAGTTTCGACCTACCTTGACAGCTGTCTCAAATTTAAGCTTTTCCCCATAAAGGATTCTAAACATGTCATTATTTTTGCATCTCCAAACATAACCTAGCCTATGAAGCACCTGACTGGGTATCCTGCGCTCTGCAAATGGATCAATAGAGACCATGCGTCTCCTATTTTTAGGTCTAGCCTGGCGGCTTTGACACTTCCCCCTTAAGGGCAGAGACATCAGCTAATCCAGTTTTCAGACAAGCGAGTATGAATTAGTGTGACAATTTCATTGACTATGGCAATTGTGACAGCCCCTGTTCTCCATGTAAATCATTGTGGGGGGGATAGAAGCTACATGAAAGTGAGGCTCAGTCCGAAGGACTATCATCAGCTCTGTAATGGCAAGCGCATGAAGTAGGGAAAGTAATGACAAAGAGCAGAAGTAAATTATCCAACTGAAAACATAATTTTGTGTGCAAATATTTTCTATACAAATGCTGCAGAAAAGAAATCAACAGTAGTCTTATTTCCATTTATGCCTCTTTATGACAGCTCACATTGTACTAATGGTTCCCTCACAGATATTTATGTCTGGCGTTTCTTCACAAAAGTGACCCAAAGCAGCTTGAAACGTCATCCTTCTTCCTCCATTTTATTCTCAAAACAATCCTATGGTGTTAGTTAGATTGAAAGAGAGTGACTGGCCCAAAATCATCCAGTGAGTGTCCATGGCAGACTGAAGATTCAGACCTTGGTCTCCTGTATCTTAGTTTAACAAGAACATCAAACAGACTCATGCTATAAACACATATTGTGGGGACTGAGCCATATATCAACAAGTATTGTCAGTTGTATTTTTAATCATAGTAACTTTAAGCAGTAACCCTTTGGAGATCATAACGTTTGTCCTGAGTCTTACAATACCTCCAGAGATGAAGATTCTGCCTAGAGTTGCCAAAAGGTCTGAAGAAAAATGTCCTGTCCTTTTAATGTGTAGGAATGGGCACTTCCAACACCGTGGAGATAAGCATTACATCCCCTGCTAAATAACAACTCATTAAGCCTCCATTAAAGAGATGAGACATTCTTCTGCAAGCCCACTGACAAGCCCAAACACACTGCCAAATAATCTCTCGGTGTTATAACTTTTGAAAAATTAGAGGATTGTAATGTTCAAACTATACATTTTTGATGACATTTAAACCCATTACTTATGGATGCACCTATGGATGCACTGGCTACATGTGAGGCTTTTAGGCTGAACTGTGGGCCTTTCCCCACTTTCCCCTCTACCACCGTCGCTGCGCGCTACTCACTGCGTGTGTCATTTCTGGCACGCGCCTGGGCTTCCCCACGACCCCGCCGTTTTCTCCAGTGCCAGGAATGACGTGCGCTGAGGGGGCACGACAGAAGCATTGGGGCAGCTGCGATGTTGCCGCCCCTGTAGTGGGGAGTGCCATGGGACCCCGTACTTTTTGGCCCGAGTAGCGCACAGCAGAAGGTAAGTAGGGAAAGGCCCTGTGTGTGGATTCTAGCGGGCAGGTGGTCTTGCTTTGAAGCCAGGAATTTTAAGACACCCTTTGGAACCCTACTACATACAGTAATTAGTTTTCCTTTCTGACAGGGCCAATTTACACATCATAAGGTCCTTGTGTTCTCCACATGAACGTCCTAGTCACCTCAACCTTAAATACACAATAAACCCAACATTTAACAGGTCACACATGTACAACCTGACTTGCAGCCAGACATGCATCATGGGAACTTACCTTAAACACAGCTCATTTGTCCAGTGCTATGAGGGAGCACCACAAGAGGGAGAAGGAGGTCTCCATTTCTGATCCACAGTGGTCTTTTCCAGACAGCAGAAATAAAACGTCTTGCACTTCATGTCTTTTGAGCTATGTGGTTTCTTCAAATACAGAAAGTAATTGGCCCTGGGACTTTGTGCTGCTGATTCTTCCCTGTCCTTCTTCCTTTTCTTGTATGAATATTTCATTTAATTTAGGTGTAGAATAGAAATACCTGCCTGTTAGGAGTCAAATCATGCTAGCTAGAAAAGTATTGGGATAGTCATCACCTCACCAGTTTATGATGACTGGAACAAGAGATGCTGAAATTACACAGTAGTTGAGATACTGAGAACCCTTGTTACTGCTGACTACTTCCATCTTTGACATTGTTATTTTTAAACTTACCAGTCATTATGAGCTTCCCAATGACATCTTGATCTCAGAAATAGTGGCACCATGTTAACCAGGGAGGAAGTGATGGTGATAGTGGGAATGGAAGGCGCTGAAGGCACAAATCAGATTCCAGCAAAAGTTATCAGCATGTAAACACAGACAACTGTGTGCATCATGTATTTATTTAGGATATTTCTATGCCACCTCTTCAGAGTTCTGCTCAAGGTAACTTACAACTAAAACAATTTGACAATATAAAAACAAGCCATTGGGCAGCCACAACAAAAAAATGGTCCATAGAACAGAAACAGACTAATTGAAAGACTAGTAAGATAAAACCTCTAATTAAAAACCTAGGCCAAAAAAAAAGCATTTTGGCCTGGCACCTAAAAGAAGGTAAAGTAGGGACCAGGAAATCCTTAAACATGGACAGTGATATGTATTCTTGATTTATTATCTAGAACCAAAAGATATCACTGGAACACACAGACTACCAGTAAAAGACACACACTGAATCTTAGGCAATGAATGCTACCACTCTTTTTTAATCTCTGTTTCTCTCTGTCTCTCTCTCTCAGTGTGTTTATGTTTACAGTATGATTCCCAATGAGAAATGCCAGCAGCAGATGGAAGGGAGGGGGACACCATCCCTACCCCTCTTAATGTAGAGGAGACAGATGTTACCCCAGTTTTCCCTTCCTCAGTAGCCCAGCATAGCTGCAGGTGATACATATCTTGCGCTTTAGTCTGTTTTAAGGACAAAAGCCGAAAACAAAGCTCTAATTAAAATAGGGGGAACAAACTAGAAAGCAAAAACCATGACTAATTGCTTTTCAAATGCAGAACAAAGGCTTCTCCTCTGCCTAATTACATTGCAGGAATGAAGAGAATTTAACAAGAATTACATGCAGTCACGCCAGCAAATTAAAAGCAAAGTAGGGGCCTCTTCTTATAGAGAGAACTGAGCAAATAATTTAAGAATCCAACAGTGGGAGGGAAAAAATTTAAATAAGCAGCCAGGGGGAATGAACCATGGTCTTAGATGTCTCTAATGCACAGAGCATGGGAAATAGAAAAGATGAACTGGACCTCTTAACACAGTAAACCAAACATGATATAATAGGCATCACTGAAACCTGATGGGATGAGTCTGATGACTGGAATGTTATAATTGAAGGGTATAACCTATTTCAGAGAAATAGATGAACTAGAAAAGGAGGAGTAGCATTATACATCAGGGATGATTACAGCTGTGAGCAGGTGCATGACTTAAATTCTGGAAACCAGGTTGAGAGCACCTGAGTAAAAATTAAGGGAGAGAGAAACAACAATGATCTCATTGTGGGAGTCTATTTCAGACCCCCAAGCCAGTAAGAGTTGGATGATGCCTTCCTGGAACAGATGACCAAACTTTCACAAAGAAGAGAAGTAGCAGTAATGGGAGATTTCAATTATCCTGACATTTGTTGGAAACCAAATTCTACCAAGACTATAAAGACCAACAGATTCCTCGCTAGCCTTGCAGACAATTTCATGGTCTAAAAGGTGGAAGAGGCAACAAGAGGATCAGCTATTTTAGATCAGCTTTAAACCAGTAATGATGACCTGATTAGTGGAGTGCGAGTGGTAAGATCATTAGGTGGGAGTGACCCTGTTCTCCTGGAGTTTGCTAGACAGTAGAGAGGAGATGGTCATCATAGTCAGACACACATTCTGAACTTTAAGAAAGCTGATTTCAGTAAACTTAAGAAATTACTGGCTGTGATCCCATGGTTAAGAATACTAAAAGAGAAGGGAGTGTGTGATGCATGGGAGTTTCTTGAAGGCACAATTTCAAACAGCTCTAATTATGAGGAAAAATAGGAGTTCTAAGGGAACTAGGATGGAAGTTTAAAGATCTTTCAACTGAACTAAGGTTTCAAAGGGACATTTACAAGAAATGGAAAAAGGGGGAAATCCCCAAAGAGGATTTCAAACAGTTAACCAGGGAGAAAGTCTGAAAAGTTAAAGCACAGAACAACCTCAGGATTTCTAGAGAAGTTAAAAACAATGAAAAAGACTTTGTTTGGTATGTCCATGGCAAAAGGAAGAAAAAGGATATGGTAGGGTCACTGCATGGAGATGATGGCAAAATGCTAACAGGGGACGAAGAAAAGGTAGAACTGCTCAGCACCTTCTTTGCCTTTATCTTCTCTCAAAGGGAAAACAATGTTCAGTCAGGGGAAATGGAACAGAAGCTGCAGTAGGGGAAATTCAGCATAGAATAAATAAAGAGATAGTATAGGAATACCTAGCTACTTTAAATGAATTCAAATCTCCAGAGCCTGATGAATTACATCTCAGGATAATAAAACAACTGGCAGAAGCAATCTCAGAATCACTTGAAATAAACATTAAGAATTCCTGGAGAACAGAAGAAGTGCCAGCATACTGGAGGAAGGCTAATGTTGTCTCCATCCTCAAAAAGGGGAAAAAAGAGGGCCCAAACAATTGCTGCCCAGTCAGCCTAACATCAGTACCAGGAAAGATTCTATAGTAGATCACTAAACAGTCAGTAAGCACTTAGAAGGGAATGCTGTGATCACTAAAAGTCAACAGGGGTTTCTCAAACACAAGTCATACCAGACTAATCTTATCCTTTTTTATATAGAGATATAAACTTGGTAGATGAAGGAAATGCTGTGGATGTAGTATACCATGATTTCAGTAAGGTCTTTGGTGATGATATTCTTGTAAATAAGCTTATAAAAGGCGGGCTAGACAAAGCTGCTTTTAGATTTGTAATTGGTTGACTGACCAAAGGATGCTCACCAATAGTTCATTTTCATCCTGGAAAGAAGTGACTAGTGGAGTGCCCCAGGTATTTTTTTCATTGACTTGGATGATGTAATAAAGGGCATGCTAATCTGATTTGCAGATGACACCAAATTAGAAGGGGTAGCTAATACCCCAGATAACAGGGTCAGAATTCAAAATGACCTGAAAATGTTGGAAAGTTGAGCCAAAACTAACAAAATGAGATAAATGTAAAAATACTACACCTAGGCAGAAAAAAATAAAATACACAGATACAAGATGGGTGACACCTGGCTTCACAACAGCACATGTGAAAGGGATCCGGAAGTCTTAGTAGACCACAAACTGAACGTGAGTAAGCAGGGGCTGTTTTTACACAGCCCAATAACAGCGCCCTAGGGGCAGTAAAAACACTGTCCTTGGGGCATTGTTTGCACAGCAGGCACTGCTGCATTGCAGCAGCACCATGCTCGTGCCAGCCAAGCAGCGCAAAAATGCCACTTTTGAACCTCGCTCAATGAGGGAGGTTTTTAAAAAACACCATCTTCCACCTGCTGCCATGCGAACAGCAGCGGGTAGAAGGCGGCGTTTTCCCCCTGCCTTCCCCAAATGGCTCTTACCTCCTGTCCCCTTCTGTCGCATTGTGGAGGCCAGGGGACACACCTCCTGGCCTCCGACCCCAGAGCTGTCGCTCTGGCCACGGGGGTGTGTCCCCTGGCCTCCACAACGCAATGAAAGGGGACAGGAGGTAAGAGCCATTTGGGGATGGTGCAGCCTGTGCGAGGGCTGTGCCGTTGGCTGCGCACCCAGCAGGACTGTCCAAGCAAACTATGCCGATGCACCCCCGCTCAGCTGGCCATATGGAAACAGCCAGAGTGATGAGACAGCCAAGAAAGTTAAAAAGTGTAAGGGTGGGGGCTAGTGCGCTCACCCAGCCGACTCGTCCTTGGCACATTTCTCGTACTGGGCTTACTGCCCGGAGTATTGACCTTGCTATGCTTATGCTTATCATGTATGTTTGAAGCTCACTTTTGCTTTTCCTGTGTGAAACTTTGCTTGGGAACTGTGCAAGGGGGAGGGGCAGTGTCTTCGTCTGTAAAAACGACAGTTCTAGCCGAGGGGGGTCAGTTCTCGCATGGCGTGTATTGAGACCGTTGAAGTTTATGGAATAAACGAACTGATTTAAGTTGCTTTGTTTCAAGTCCTTCTGAAGTTCCTTACATTATGCGAGAACTCACTAATCACCACCCAAGTCTGGTATGAGTTTGAGCCTCCATACTCAACCACTCTGTGAATCTCTGGTGTCCTTCAACATGCAGAGATTGCCATTCAAGGGTCCATTGAACGATGAAGTGCGAAAGTGCGGTAGCCCCCATGAGAGGGCTCCTTTCTGCCACCCATCTCGACCGGTCCCTGTGGAGGAGCCAACGGAACCAGTTTCCCTGGTGACCCTCTCCAGGCCTCGGCTCAGCCCGGCGTAGCCTTTCTCCAACTACAAGAAGGCAGATGGAGGAAGCCCACTGATATTTCGGCCGCCTTACGGTTTGGCCGAGCGATCACCGAGGAGTGCGTCAGGAATTCTTTGATCCTGGTGGAGGAGTGTAGCCGATGGATCGTGCCCCATAGAGGCACATCACCACCCGCCACCATGTGGATTACAAACCAGTAATGCGCGTTAGGGGAGGAAATCGGGTATCAGCCATCCACGGAGATACCAAAGAATCGTTGGAGAATATGAATCAATGCCAGGGACCCCCACCCTACGCACCACTGGCAAAGTGCAGTGCGGCCCCAAAGACCGCAGATCGGGGTCCCGACAGTCCGTAGAGAGTATCTTGGACCTACCCGGAGGGTCAAAAGCGAGACTAACTTTTGCGGAGGATGCCCGTGCCACGACCCCGACCCTCACGTGGACTCCTGGGGGGGCAACTGCTGGACCCACCGAGGATTACTTGGCGGGGTTGGTTAGACCCAGACGATTGGGAGGAACAGCCCGGCAACTCTGGCCAGAGCCAAACAGGACTGGGAGCTGGAACATGAGACTCTCGAAGGGAGCAGAGGCTCTGGAATTGGAGCCGGGAACAGTTTAAGCGCGAGCGCCAGCGCTGAAATAGCCCAGGAGAAAGAACTGCTCGAGGGCAATTCCTGAAAGACCTCGAGCGGCTCCGCATGGTTTGGACCACACCAAACAAGACCTTGAGCCAACGCAGCTGCGTAAAGGCACTTAAGACCCAGGGGAAGTCGAAGCGGACCTTGCAACGACAGGAACGCGAGAGGCTCCGGAAGCAAGAACGGGGAAACCCTTGGCGCCCGAGAGAGAGATTTAAGTGACGGACAGGAAGATGCTACTCGATGTGATGTCAGAGCACCGCCCGGCAACCGTCACCAGGACCGGCGGAGCTGCTCGCCCACGCTCACCCCCCCTTCCTGCGCCCTTCAGCTGGGCCTGAAAGGGGAGCCCCATGCCACAGCGAAGAATCCTTCCCCGCCGCAGCTTCTGCCACCCGTGTTCGCATTCCAACTGCCTCCCGCACCTGCCCGGTTCCTGCGCCCCAGGCAGCCCCAATTGCTGGTAGAGGCCATCCTCGACCCACATTCGGCACGCTTTTGATGGCACTGCTTCCTCGATTGCCCTATTTTATACTGCAATTGGATGCACACATGTCGAAGTTTGATGACCTTTACCGTTCGAGGCGGAAAAAGCGCGGACATCGGATCGGGTATTGGATGGAGAGGCAGCTGCTGAATGGTTTGTGGAACTCCATGAAATGGAGGAGCCCTGAACTTCAAATTGTAGCGCCTTTACTCCAAAGTCTTAGGCTACGTTTTCAGGAGTTCCCGAAGAAGTAAACAAGGCCAGCAGGACTATTAAAACCATCAAACAAGGGAACAGACCCTTTGCGAGTTAGCCATTGAGTTCCGGGTTAGCGGCAAATAAGCTTCCAGACTGGCCTGAGCGTGATGAAATCACGAATACTTTCACGAGCGTAATCGATCCTGAGATCGCACCTGGGCAGACATGGTGCGCCAGCCCCAAACCGCCGGCTGAATGGATTACAACAGGTAACTTCACTGCATCCCGACTTAACCGATCCAAGATGGGAAAAGCCCCACCGACCAAATATGGCCGCGGGAAAACCTGCAGCAGCATACAGCCTCTCTGCCAAAAGACTACGGCGGGACCCCTCCACCGAAGTCCACATCCGATCGTCATGATGGAGATGTCTTGGCTTATGCTTGTATTGTAGGGGCCAGGCCACTTGGCAGCCAACTGTCCAAAACCCAAGGCTCCGCCCCTCGCCACGAAGATCACAGCCAGGACCCCCCGTAACTGGGTCGAAGAGCCTCAAGGAGCTGCCTGCAGCCTGGCTGATGGCGACCAAGAGGACAGAAGGGACCGACTTTGGAGGAGTAAGCCTGTCATCAGGCCCAGCTTGACGAAGGGACGCGCCTGACGCGGTGAGTGAAGGGGGGGCCATAACCATTATGGCCACTTTAACTAATTCAGCTGGCACACCCATATCTTAGCCGGGCTTTGAGGTGGACTCAGGCTGCTCTCACTGTCTAATGAGACCTCAGGTAGCGAACAGTTAGGACTTCGAGCGGATGGCGTAGCCAAGCCCATCCCTTTACTCAGATGGATGGCAGCCCCTTGGGAACTGAGGCTCGGCTCGCTTCAAAACCCAACCAGTGCTTCTACGTTGTGCCGAGCACTGGGAGAGGCGAGGCTTCATATTGGCTCCAGTCGCCAAACACCCCATCGCTTTGGGGAATGCCTTGGCTCCTGTCCCATGAACCCACCATTCTCTGGGGCAACGCATTGTTCGATTCACGGATCCACCTTGTGGGGTCATATGCATGAGGGGAACCACCTGGCGAACCCTAGAGACCCAAATTCACAAAATTCGCTTGCTTGAACTTGCTCCGAGCCCTGAACTGGCTGGGATCCCAAAGCAATACTGGGATCTGGCTAAGGTTTTGAAGGAAGGCGGGAATGCGCATCAGCTTCCCCACAGAGACACAGAATTGCAAGATCCTCTTGGTCCCGGGGCACAACTGCCAAAAGGAAGAATATATCGGATGAGTCCCGCTTGAACAAAAGGAGCTCCGTGCTTTCCTTGATAAAAAAATCTTGCTAGGGGTTTCTTATCTCGGTGGCAACCAAAAGCACCCACGCTGCCCGGTCTTGTTTGTAAAAGAAGATGGTTCCCTCACGCCTTTGCACCAACTATCGGGGTTTAAGCGCCGTCTCACTTTCCAACAAGTACCCCTTTGCCTTTAATTAAGGATTTGCTCGACGCTCTGGGTACAAGGCACGGCATTGTCACCAAATTGGACTTACGTGGAGGCTTACTACCGTGTAAGGATTGCTGAAGGTTACGAACATTTAACAGCGTTTAATACTAAATTCGGACAATATGAATATTGTGTAATGCCATTCGGATTAGCCGGAGCCCCAGTGGCTTTCATGTCTTTGATCAATGATGTTTTGCAAGACTTTTTATTCAAAGGGTAGTGGTATATTTGGATGATGTTCTGATATACTGCGCCAAACAGTGGAAGAGCATGAAAGGTTGGTCGGGGCTGTGTTGCAGCGTCTTCTTGACAATTCTCTGTTTGTCAAGTTGTTAAAATGTGCGTTCCACCAGACATCCCTGGATTATTTGGAGTTATCGGATATCGCCGAAGCGACTAGAAATGGACCCTGCCAAGGTAGCAGCGGTCGTTGACTGGCCCGTCCCCACCACTCGTAAGGAACTCCAATCTTTTTCTGGGTTTTGCCAATTTCTATCGACTTTATTCCCCAGTTTGCTCAGCTGGCCCTGCCATTAACAGATTTGCCCTGCACCAAAGGAAAAGGTCCTCAGGCATCCAAACCCGGAGCTCCCCTTCCCTGGACTGAGGATTGTCAAGCTGCCTTTCCAGTCCCTTTAAGGTTGCATTCACTACTGAGCCCATTTTAAAACACACAGGATCCCGACTTGCCTTTCATAGGTACATGTCGATGCTTGGATAAAGCTTTGGGGGCTGCCCTCTTGCAGAGAAATAAAGATAATAAACTTGTCCCGTGTGCTTACTTGTCAAAGAAACTTTCTGGCCCTGAACTGAACTGGGCCGATTGGGGACAGCGAGACGGCCGCCATTAAAGAAGCTCTTTCTACTTGGCGGCACTGTCTGGAGGGGGCTGCCACCCGCTCCAGGTATGGTCCGACCATAAGAACTTAGTTGCCTTGTCTACCCCCCCCCCTCAAAATGTCGGGCTAAACAGCTGCGGTGGGCCGATTTCTTCTCTAGGTTTGCGTTTTACAATCCATTTCTTCCCAGGCAACAGCTTAACAAGTTGGCCGATGCTTTGTCCCGCCAGCCGAAGGGGTGGACACCTCCTGGCGTAACACCCTTGGACTATCCTTTCACCCTCCCAGTTGGGGCTGGCGGTCACTCGATCCCAAAGGCTGCCTCCCGCGCTTCCACTCCCAGTAGGTATTCCAGGCGTGGTTTAGCCCGTTTCTCCCGTCCAGTTAGAGGAGGCGGGACAACAGGACACTCGAAGGGAGTCGGACCCTCTCTTGCAGTTGCTGGCGGAGTTTGGAAGCGGGGTGACTGCTGAAATGCGTGCCGCCTTCCCTCGCGCAAGCAGGTTCTGCTGGCGGGGCATGATGCTCGCCAAGCCGGGCATTTTGGATTTTGAAAACCCTACACCTACTTAGGCGGCAATTTTGGTGGCTCCCATGCGCAAGGATATTGAGTCTTACATTAAAGGGGTGTCCCCGCGTGTGCAGAAGCCAAAGGGAATCCCGAGGGAAGCCCCATGGACTGTTGCATCCCGTCCCCTCCAGCTGCCAGACCGTGGCAGATCATATCCATGGACTTTATAACAGATCTACCTGAGAGTCATGGGAACACGTGGCTCTGGGTAGTGGTAGACCTTTTTCCAAGCAGGCTCACTTCGTTCCCTATGCCCACCACCATCCCGTCGACCTAAAGCTAGCCAAGTTGTTTATTCAACATGTGTATCGTTTGCACTCAGCTCGAGAGAGTAATTTCTGATAGGGGTCCCCAATTCATCTCTAAATTTTGGGAAGGCGTTTTGGACATTCTGGGAACCACCTCAGCTGTCATACCTTCTGCGTTCAAAGTGGCGGCCAGACCGAACGGACCAACAGAATTTATTGGAACAATATCTACGTTGTTACACCAATTACCATCAAAACAACTGGAGTCGAGCTGCTCCCCTTCGCTGAATATGCTTACAATAATGCGGTTACACAGTAGCACCAATAAAACGCCTTTGAAATAGTGTCTGGTCGCTCGTTTCCCCTTTACCTGAACTCCCGACTCTGCGTTGCAGCCCCGGAATTTGGAGACTGGATTAACTCCCTAGCCGGAGGTTGGAAATCTGTTTCCACCTCCCTTTCTCAAGCGCTGAGGCTCCAAAATTCCAAGCAGACAAACATAGGGTTGATTTCCCTTGCAAGTGGAGCACTGGGTTTATCTTTCTACCAGAAACTTGAGAGATGTGCACAAATATTCCAAGCTAGGCAAAGAAATTCATAGGGCCGTTCAGAATCTCCCAAGTAATTAACGGGTGACAGCGTTTGGAACTGCTCTAACTCATTAAGTAACATTCACCCTGTCTTTCACTCTAGTCTACTCAAGCCAGGCTCCCGCTTCAGATGCCTGTGAAACTTATGGAGGTTCCCCGCCGGTGATCGTTGATGGCCACAAGCATTACGAGATCGACGCTTATTCTGGACTCTCGTTATGTTATAATGCGGCTTCAATATCTGGTCTCCTGGGTGGGATACCCCTCTGGTCATAATCAATGGATTTACGTGGAAAATATTGATGTCCCCTTTGATTTCTGCTTTCCATAAAGCCTTCCCCAAGCCTGGGGGGGGGAGGGTTTTCTTAGGGAGGCGGAATGTGGGGTGGGGAGCTGAGTCATCACCAACCGACTTCGTCGCCCTTGGCACATTTCTCGTACTGGGCTTACTGCCCGGAGTATTGACCTTGCTATGCTTATGCTTATCATGTATGTTTGAAGCTCACTTTTGCTTTTCCTGTGTGAAACTTTGCTTGGGAACTGTGCAAGGGGAGGGCAGTGTCTTCGTCTGTAAAAACGACAGTTCTAGCCGAGGGGGGTCAGTTCTCGCATGCATGTATTGGAGTTGAGACCATTGAAGTTTATGGAATAAACGAACTGATTTAAGTTGCTTTGTTTCAAGTCCTTCTGAAGTTCCTTACAAAAAGGAAGCCAAGAAGCCAAGGAGGGTGACCAAAATGTTAAAAGGTCTGGATTCCATGTCCTATGAAGACTGACTAAGGGAGCTTGATATATTTAATCTGGAGAAGAGGAAGGTAAAGGGGTGACATGATAACCAGGTTTAAATACTTGAAGGGATGTCATCTTGAAGTGGAAGCAAGCTTGTTTTCTGCTGCTCCAAAGAGTAGGATGACTAATGTATTCAAAGTACAGGAAAAGAGATTCCACCTAAACTTTAGAAAGAACTTCTTGAAGGTAAGGGCTGCTTGAATGTGGAATATACTACCTCAGAGTGTGGTGGAGGCCCCTTCCGCACACGCAAAATAATGTGTTTTCAAACCACTTTCACAACTGTTTGCAAGTGGATTTTACTATTCCGCACAGCTTCAAAGAGGACTGAAAGCAGTTTGAAAGTGCATTATTCTGCATGTGCGGAATGAGCCGGAGTCTCCTTCTTTGGAAGTTTTTAAACAGAGTCTAGATGACCATCTGTCAAGGCTGCTTTGATGGGGTATTCCTGCATGGTAGGAGGTTGGTCTTGATGGCCCTTGTGGTCTCTTCCAACTATTATTCTGATTCTTCTAGCAGCACAAGCTTGAATATAAAAGATGAAACCAAAAGGAGGAAGATGAACATAACTTCTTTCCCTTCCATTCTGACAGATGGAAGAGCAGAATTATACACTCAGGAAAGCCATACAAATGGTGCAATCTCAAGCAGAGTTATTCTTCTGGAACCACTGAAGTCAATGGACTTTAAAATTCTGCTTAGAAGTGCATCTTTGAAGTCAATAGTCATTTGAAGTCATTAAAGTCAATGGATTCAGAACTCAGATTAGAATTGGACTGAAAGAAGCTCAGTAACAGCTCCTCTGATGTGTCAGCTTTCTACCCAGTTTAGGACAAAATCAGTGAACATACTGTTTGTATTTACTTTGCTTGTATGGCTAGCTGTTTCTTCATAGAAAACATTTTACAACATCCCCTTTCAGATATTCAGTTTTGGTGCACTAAGCATGCATAATAAAAGTGCATGCTACTCATGATCTGCTAAAAGTTCCAACTTCCACATGCATGAACAGAACTCTGGATTTTTGAGAGCATGTTTTCACAACACGTACCAAAAACTGTGTGCACATGTACATTGCCCTATTCAATCAAAATGGTGACCATGCTTATTAGGACAATCACAGGTAGTACAATGTCACATTACATGTAGTTGATGCACCAAAATCAAATTTCTGAAAGGGCTAAAGTCTTCTAGTTTTGCTTGGGAATTTAGAGTTACTGCTACTGTTGTTCAACATCTTTCCCTACTGTTAGCTCAGCTATATAAAGAGACTATATAATATTTGCTATAGTATATGAAGGAAGCTGAAACATGATGGTTAAAAAGTTAGGAGAACAGAGCTTTCTTTACTAAAAGACAAAACCCATGGGAAGAGGACTGAAATGTGTGTGGGGGGGGGATGACTGTACTGTACTTGAGAAGTTGGGGAGGGCTAGTTTACAATGCATTAGATGGCCTCTTTATATCAGGGGGGGGGGGGGAGAATCAATGTTTTTCATGTCTAATGACCCATGAGATTGTATATATGGAATGGGATAAATATGGTCCAAGAAAAAGTATACTTTTATAATTATAATAATACTTTTCTGAGTATCCTTCAGCCATTAGATTTGCTTTATAGTATTGTATATTTCCATCCTCATCTAGTTTTTAACCTATATGCAACCTACAGCCTGTTTGCCCTTTGGCAATTTAGTTAGAGTCCAAATATTTATTTTTTTCAATGCCTTGATTTCTTCCTTGGCTGATTCTATCCACTTGCCAGTCTCTTCTACAGGAAGTCTACCAATTTCCTTCTATGTGGAAGGTTCACAAGTAGACACTGACCTTGTAATATATGATAGTTGCTCTTCTGGCACTCCTTTGTTAATTCAGGATGAACATCTAATAAAAGGTTCTGTTTGTTTATCCATGTTTTTACACACTGTTCCTTCTTCTGACAGTTTCCCTTCTGCTGGCAAATTCTCTGTGTTTGGACTAATAATTGCTGGTTTTTTCCACTATTGAGGTCATTTTACATGATCATCTTTGTATCATATCCTTTCACATGATCACCTGTGTATCATATCCTTTTTCCTTAGTCTGTTCCTCTTTATGATCTTTCTTGTTAGGGACCTAGCCACAAGATTCTTCTCCTTTAAAATACACATCACTTCTCACTTTCACTTCTCCTGTTTTTGGATTGCAAATCTATAACCTTTGTATCCCTTTTCACATCCAACCATTCTTTCTAACTCAATTCTATCATTAAGATTGCAATGTTTCTGTGCTGTCACATATGCAAAAACTTTTTAATCAAATGCCCTAATGTGACTGATATTTGGTATTCTTCCAAACCAAAGTTCAAATGCTGTTTTGCCTGTAGATTTTCTTGGCAATCTGTCTGCAAATATGTTGCTGTTATTACCGCCTCATGTCAATATGGATCCAGTAGTTTAGACTTCATTAACATACATCAAATCATCTCCATTGAAGAACATTTTTTATTTCTGCTACTCCATTTTGTTGTGAACTATGTGTGCAAGTGCTTTATTCTGTTCTGTTCCATGTAAATTTTAATGTGGAGTGACATGTACTCACCGCTGTTATCTATAAATACTGCTTGAGGCTTCCTCCAGAATTGATTTTCAATGTTTGCAACAAAACTCTTCAATTTCTCTGCATTTCTGCTTTGTCATTTAAAAGATAATATGCAATATCTGGAAAAGTCACCAATAAGTGTTAATATATACTTATTATGTCCATGAGATATTGGTTGAATTGAGCCACATATATATGAATGAATACATTGCAAAGGCTTTGTTGAACTTTTCTGAGCTTATATAAATATAGAAAGTCTTGTTCCTTTCCCCAACAGACAACTGTCACATGTTTCACTGTTTAGATCAACTTTGCAAGATTTAATTTCCATTCCTCTCACCAGACCTTTCCTTTGTAGGTCTGTTATGATATTGAAGTCCCTATGCCCAAGTCTCCTGTGCAACAAGTGTATACAGCTTGTACTCAAGTTACTCTGGACTGTATTTGCTCTTTCTTCACATTTGTCTAGTACAAAAACTCCATTATTTTCAAAACCTTGTGCATAGAGAACTCCATTTCTGGGAATTGTACATCTGATTCAATTAAAATTTGCATTAAAACCATGCTTGTTCAAAGCTGACACTGAGCAAATTGTCCATTAGTTCTGGCAAGTAAACTACATTTTGCACATCATTATAAGCAGTTCTTCCTTCTGCAGCACATTTGAGCAATCTTGATCCTTTTCCTTGAACAGAAATTATGTTACCAATTGCTTCTCCTCAAATGTTTATTTAATTTTCTGAAAAATTGACCGATGGGCCATGTGCATTGAAGCTCCCAAATCAAATAACTATATGGAAGTGGTAACTTTGTCATCATTATTATTATTTCTGAGATTGCTATGTTGTTTTAATGGACAATAAAAACCACTTTTAGTATGCCTTCCGCTTCCATCCTGTGGGCTTTCTTTGTCAGTCAGAACAAGAGAAAAGCCACTGTACCCAGGCTGTTCAAAGCATGCAGTTACAAATGAAACACAGGTGTAGGTGATTTAATATAGTTATAAAATGCAATAAAGTGGGGAAAGTGTTCAATGCATCCAATAAATAATACATTAAATATACAGTGCTAAGTGAGGGAGACACTCCCTTCAATATACAACATCAGTTCACAATGCATCAATGAGTAAACAAACTGGTGCTCTATCCTGTTCAAGTTCTATGACCATACAGTTCAATACTAACATATGTAGGACTAAAGTAGCCAAACCACAAAAGATACACAAAGGTCCTCTTGGCAGGATGACACAATCTCAAGGATTCTCCTTCTAAGTAGACAATATCCTGGTTCATTGGCATGAACATGATCCACAGTGTGGTCACATTTTCAGTACACAGATAAATCTTGATGATATTATGCAAGGAGTTAGAAAAAAGCAACTTGTAAATTCCGTCTGGCTAAGCATCACTTCTTATTGTGTGCCATAAGTGTCAGCTAGGACAAGTTGTTTGACCTTGGCATCTTTCAATTCATTTCCTTGGTGCTCAGTGAAGTAATTTAGCACAACATACTTTTGGTCCAGATGGCCAAGATGCCTTTTGAGAACACCAGCTACAGATTTTGCTCTGGGAAAGTTGATTGGAAAACTGCCATTCAGTCCAAATTACTGTTCACTCATCCCAAGTCTTGGCCAGATGAATGTTGTCAGTCACATCATTTTCAGCCTGATTATTTCTGCTAGCTGTAAAGAATCAGTGTGAGAGACTGCCTCCCCTAAGAAATGTTACAAACGCTGCATGGAAATCAATATTTCATTTTTCTTGCTGAGTGCATGCGTGTTTGGCTGAAGCATCTACACAGATAAATTAGAGAAAATGGTAATGACATGGGATCATGGTGCAGCCTGAGACATCTCAGTGATGTCAGATGGGGATGCTGTTGACATGACAGCTCAGCTGCATTTCAGGAAAAGATGCTGAAGGAAGCTGTCAAACCTTGATCAGATTTAGTGGTGAGGTGAGATAAAGTAGCAAAAAAACGGTCTTTCAGCACCTGCTTTGTAAATGCATTGCTGCAATTCTAGATAGTTAAGTGAGGATGTAGTACATAGTTTCACTCAAAGTTGTTGGAGGGGGGAAAAAGAAAATAGAGATACTGAGACCCTTCAAAATAAATAAAGCACATGGTATCACACAAAGAATACCAATAGTTACAGTTCCTTTTGGAAAAATGGAGTTCTGGAGTTCTCCCAGAATAACAACTAACCTCCAGATAACAGAAATCAGTTCCCCAGAGAAAATTGTTGCTCTATGGCATTAGACCCTGCTGAGGTCCTTCCCCTCCACAAACCTGGTCTTCCCAGACTCCACCTCCAAATATCCAGGAAAATCTCAACCCAGAGTTGACAACTCTAAAATGTATTAATGGGATCATAGCTCTGTTGTTAGGGAATCACACAAAGTAAAATATAATCTGATTCATCCAGCCCATTGTCATAGTTCCCACAGATGCTGAATATCTTAGAAGAGGTCACAACATAGATCAAACTAGAACCTTTCCTGACCTAAATCAACAAAACCTCACACTTTGCCATATGAATGACAATTGTGCAACTTCTGACTCTTTGGATGGATTGCTGCTGGCATTGTTTCTTATCTGACCTTTCATACAGCCTTATCTTGGATATTTAGGATGAATAAATAATGTCTTACACTATCCTAGCAATTAGGATTGTAAATAAGTTCACATTTTTACCATTGCTCTGTATGAAAGACATTGAGCATTTCAAGATGAGGCCCCTAGAGACGAGCTAACCATTTGCCCAGAAACACTATTCTCAATTGTCTGTGCTCAATCAGTTGGGCAGAGGGAGAAAAATAGGGAAGGGAACAATCATGTTTCAGCTTTCTTACAACCACATTCCAGGAATCTTCAGTGAGAATGTTTAACTTCCCTCAGACTGGATATAGTTTTGAGAGAACATTTCATCTAAGCAAGAAACCACCCGCTCTCATAAACTTTGCTCAGTTAGGGCACTGGGTCAGCCCATGGTGATGCCAGTTATAGCTTTCACTTTAAGAACAGATCCCAACACAGCCGTGAGAGTTTTTCAAGTAGGTTTGACAGTTGAGTCTTTAATAACTTTAATGGGTGTGGGTAGATCAATACTGCTGTTTCCCCATAGTTAGAACTGTTCTGAAACACGGGCTCTTTCTGCACGGGCCATTAACAGCGCCCTGGGGACGGCAAAAACGCCATCCCCAGGGAGCTGTTCGCACAGGGGGCGCAGCTGCTGCGAAGCCGCTGTTTCCGACCTCGCTTCTAGCGAGGGGTTTCGCGAAAACCCGAGCCGCTACGAGTCGAGCGGCTTGCAACGGCTGAAAGCCATCCCTTCCCCTCTGACCCGATTGACCTACCACGACTCTGCGGCCGTCCGGCCGTCGCTGAGGAGCTGGGGACGCCCCCTACCCTGCGGCGCCCGAACGGTCGCGCGCAGGCAGGGGCGTCCCCGGGCGCAGCGACTGTCAGTCAGCCGCACCAGTATGGAAAAAAACTGGGCGACGGCGCTCAGCAGCACTGTCTTCCCGGTGGTTTCTGGGACCATTCATGCGAACGGTCCCAGGGGGGTTGGGTTGGCGTGGTGTACGCCGACCCAACCCCCATTATAGCCGTGCGGAAACGGCCACACAACCTTCAGAATCAATGCCCATTCAAATTTTATCTTAAGGCTGAGTTTGAAATTTAGGATGCAAAATGAGACAATAGCATATTGGATTAATGATTAGAACAAAAGATATATGTGGGGGGGGGGCAGCTTAAAGACTATCACCTTGTTCAATTGTTATGGTTATGGCACCCTAACCTTGGTTAATGGAAGAGTGCATTACCCATGGTATTCAAGTACACATACCACCATTTTTTTTAAATAGGAAAACACATGTATTTTCAAGTTTTGGTATTTATTAAAATGAAAATCTGGGTTTCTGAACATATGAACCAAACCTAGAAAATATGTCACCCTGTTCACAAAATAGAGTGACCATCCTTATTAAGTGATGGTGATTGTATGCAGTGGTTCTAAAAGCTTTGAGGAGAAATAGCTGGATATCTCTATGGTAATTTTTTCCTTATTCCATGGCTCCCTCAGATTGCTTTATTCCTCTCCTTTTGCCATGCTATAATCTGCATTGGGAAAATGCTTCCAGTGTTGACTTGTTTGATATATAATATCAAAATGTCTGCTATGGACTATGGGGCATATTCTACCCAGTTCACCCCAGGGGTGTATCTGTAGAAAATGGCACCCAGAACAAATGCTGCTGGCTTGCCCTCCCCCTCCCCCCCAACTCTAGCAAGCCCATTCAACACTGGGCTCGGCTTGGAATGGTCCAGTGTTAAACTTCAGGCTTCGAGCCTGCAATTTAAAGCTCAGCCCAGACACTCTGAGATCAACACTGAACTGAGCAGTTGCTCAGCCCAGCTCTAGCTTTATACTGCTGACTCCAACCTCAAACTCCACCTCCAGGAGCTGGGAGAGCAGAGTTTGAGGGGTGGAGCCAGCAGTATAAAGCTGGAGCTGGGCAGAGGGACTGTTCAGTTTAAGAACATAAGAACATAAGAACTAGCCTGCTGGATCAGACCAGAGCCCATCTAGTCCAGCATTCTGCTACTCGCAGTGGCCCACCAGGTGCCTTTGGGAGCTCACATGCAGGATGTGAAAGCAATGGCCTTCTGCTGCTGCTGCTGCTCCTGAGCACCTGGTCTGCTAAGGCATTTGCAATCTGAGATCAAGGAGGATCAAGATTGGTAGCCATAGATTGACTTCTCCTTCATAAATCTGTCCAAGCCCTTTTTAAAGCTATCCAGGTTAGTGGCCATCACCACCTCCTGTGGCAGCAGATTCCAAACACCAATCACACGTTGCGTGAAGAAGTGTTTCCTTTTATTAGTCCTAATTCTTCCCCCCAGCATTTTCAATATATGCCCCCTGGTTCTAGTATTGTGAGAAAGAGAGAAAAAATTCTCTCTGTCAACATTTTCTACCCTATGCATAATTTTATAGACTTCAATCATATCCCCCCTCAGACGTCTCCTCTCCAAACTAAAGAGTCCCAAACGCTGCAGCCTGTCCTCATAAGGAAGGTGCTCCAATCCTTCAATCATCCTCGTTGCCCTTCTCTGCACTTTTTTCTATCTCTTGATATCCTTTTTTGAGATGTGGTGACCAGAACTGAACCTCCAGAATGTAGCACTCACTGCTTTATATAAGGGCATGACAATCCTTGCAGTTTTATTATCAACTCTTTTCCTAATTATCCCCAGCATAGAGTTTGCCTTTTTCACAGCTGCCATGCATTGAATTGACATTCCCATGGAACTATCAACTAAGATGCCCAAATCCCTTCCCTGGTCTGTGACTGATAGCACTGACCCCTGTAGCTTGTATGTGAAGTTTGGATTTTTTGCCCCTATGTGCATCACTTTACATTTAGCTACATTGAACTGCATTTGCCATTTCTGAGCCCACTCACCTAATTTATCAAGGTCCGCTTGGAGCTCTTCGCAATCCTTTGTGGTTCTCACCACCCTACATAATTTGGTATCATCTGCAAACTTGGCCACCACACACTACCCACCCTACTTCCAGGTCATTTATGAATAAGTTAAAGAGCACTGGTCCCAAAACGGATCCTTGGGGGACACCACTCCCGACATCTCTCCATTGTGAGAACTTCCCATTTATACCCACCCTTTGTTTCCTGTTCCTCAACCAGTTTTTAATCCATAGGAGGAGTTCCCCTCTTATTCCTTCATTGCTGAGTTTTCTCAACAGTCTGATGAAGAACTTTGTCAAAATTTTGATGCTGAGCTCATTCTGACTAGATTAAGCTTTAAACTGCGGCTTGAAGTTTGCAGTTTAAAGTTTGACGCAGCCAGGCTGAGCTCAGTGTTGAACAGATGTGCTCAGCCCAAACTCCACATGGACTTTGGGGCAGGGTGAACCCAGCTGAATGCTGAGCTCTGGCCAGGTTCAGTATTCAACTGTGCATCCCTCCCCCAAACTCCACTGGAGTTTGGACCAGGGCAAAATTCAGTGGTGGCCACTTGAAGGCTGCTGGGCCCAGGGTGGTACCCCTCCCCCCCGATACTCCTCTGGTTCACCCTGGATATCATAGTCACCCTGCATAATGGAGGTGGGCATTCTAGAATACACCCAATGCTCCCAAGCCACATGTTGCAGGGGAAGACCAGTAAAAATGGGTAAGTTGCCTTTCCATGGAATCTTGCTTGCCATTCCTGCCTTTTTAAGCGGCATGATGTGCCTTTTTAAGCAGTTCCTGTCCAAGGAACCCAGACCCTGCAACTACACAGAATGAAGTATGAAAATCTCCATTAGCCATATTCTTTCATTATATGACTATTTGAAAATTAGGATTCATGTATTAGTGTTCAAGATAATTTTCAGGTTTCTTCTGGTGCTGCAATTTTGTGATTTTTTTTTGTTCTGGATTATTATGTCTGGCAAAGTATTTTCCATAACTTCTTTGTTTCTTGACAGATGCCAGATCTTCAAAATCCCTCCAGTACTCCATGATGCCCTAGGCTTCTTTGTGAATTTACTCCAAATCCATTTTCCAAAGCAATAAAACTAGGTTATCCTTCAATGCCAAACAAATTCTGCCAGATCTTGCCCTGTTAATTTGTTCTGAGTTTTACTGATCTTGCCTTTTAACATTATTTGTATCTTCATATTTTCCTGTAAAGAAGTACATTAGTTGCCATGGAAACCATTATTAGTAAATCTTCCAGGGCAGAAAAGAAGTGCATTTATATACCACACCTTTTACGTAATTAATTTGCGGTCTATCCACATGATCCATTAAACTGGATCAAAAAAGTGAGAAAACAAATAATTTGTAGTGAAAATAATACATTTACTGATTAAATAAGCTTCACAGTCCCTGTTCTAATCCATTTCCTACATACGGAGAAGAGATTATTAATAAATGTTACGGTTTTTGTTCTGAAATGAGTTTTGAATCATATATCTGTGCAGGCTGAAATGAGGTGGGTGGACCCTTTATGCTTCTACAGTAGAATCTCAGATGATAAGGATCTATGAGAATCATGAATGAGACAGAGACTGAAATAGAATGCCTGATCAGTGTGTAGTAGCTGTAACCACAAGAAAGAGAATTTAAGGTCATAAGAATATAATAAGAGCCTTGATGAATCAGACCAGCGGCCTTTCTAATCTGGCATCCTGTTTCACACAGGGTCCAGCCGGTTTGCTTGTTAACCCAAAAAATTTCTATGCCATCTCTCCAGGAAGCTACGTGAAGTGGCTTACAAAGACAAATAATAGAAACAAAACATTCAAAAATATTAAAATCCAACGTTAAAAAGTCCCAGACTAGCATAAGAACAGAGATTGTAAAAGCAGACCACAGCAGGTCAAAACAACCATTTCCAGACTAAAACGATGTTTAAAGAACAGCCCTTTAATTAAAAGCTGGGTAAACAGAACCATTTTGGTCTAGTGCCTAGAACAGGGGTAGGGAACCTGCGGCTCTCCAGATGTTCGAGACTTAACATTGGCCAATTGCAGCCTACCAGAGGCTGCATGATGGGAATTGTAGTTCCTGAACATCTGGAGAGCCGCAGGTTCCCTACCCCTGGCCTAGAAGAAAGCAACACAGGTGCTCACCAAGCCTCAAGAGGGAAGGCATTCCACAAGGGCATTTCACTACTGAAAAGGCCCTGAAACTACTTGCCACCCTCCTCATCGCTGAAGGCGGGGGCATAGAGAGCAGGGCTTGTGAGGCAGATCTTTACTGGTGGGTTGGACTTTATGGAAAGACCACCCCTCAGTTGCCATGGAGGATCAAGAAGAAGGGCAAGGCCTTCCCTGACAATCCCTCCTAACACTGGTATTCAGAGGTTCGCTGTCTCTAATTCTGAAGATTCTGAAGGCATCATCCCCTCTCCAAGATATTGAAGCACCTGCTTTCTTGAAATTGTTCAGCCAGTCATTCTCTTGTTGAGCTTTTCTTTTTAGGAATGTGGAAGGGAGCTGGATAAGGCAAAAAGATACTAAAAGACAACACTGCTAGGCTTGTAGACAAGACAAGGCAGACTTAAAGACTTAAAAACCTAATGCCCTTACAGAATGTGTAACTTGTTACTGTAGCTTCCATTATGTCCACTGTGCTCTGTGCACCTGATCTTAAATTGGAGCACAGTGTAACAGCCCAACAAGATGCCACCTGAAACATGTACCTGAGCCATCTGTCTTCTTATGTCTCCCAGCAACATGACAAGGAAGCAGGTCTGTGATATAGCACCACTGCATGCCGTGTTTTTCTGTCCCTGGCATGTGGCAATCAATGAGGTGAGATTGGGATAACACAAATCCTGAACATCCCAGTCTGCTTCAACAAGATGTTACTGAGAGACACATATCAGTGGCCACACATTTCACTCAGTATCTAGGCTTAGATCTTTCTAACAACACTGAGATGGTAAACTTATTCCTGGAGGGAACTTCTTCAAGCTCCAGGAGAGGGTTCCCACATAAAAGAGGAAGGGACAGTAGGCTAATGGGAGAGCCAGTTCAATGCCAGGCACCTCTGGTTAAAAAAAGAATCATGTAGGTGACATGAAAATCTCCATCCAAAACCCTGGAGAGCCACTGCCAGTCAAAGAAGACAATATTGACCTTCATGGACCAATTCAGTTTCAGGCAGCCTCATGCTTTCATGTAATCTGTGCATATTTTGGGGAGTAGGATTCAAACTCAGCAGTCTCTTCAGCACATTTATTTGCCATCAGTGGGAAATTATTTTTGTAAAGAGGAGTATCCAGCATGTGATTTACAGCAGCCCAGACTTAATCTGACTTCTTCATCTGTTGTTTGTGACAACTAAGACCTAAGCTTATAGATATTTGTCAGCTTTCATCATCCAGAAGTCAGAATACAATGCTTCCAGTTCTTTTCTTCGCTTGTATGCTTGACTGTCTGTTCAACAGAATGAGGCGTATGTAGTAGAATTCCCTAACACACGGTTAAGGATTCTTCCTCCTCCACCCCCATCAAGGATCAATCATGGAAAGTCAGGATATGGGTCTTCAGAAAATGTATGAATACATTAACAGAAAAAGAGAAGTGGATGTCAGTTGGAAGGGCATTGTATCTGACATTTGGCTTTTCTCCTCTGTCATACCACATCTGCAGGAAAGATAAATGTGTCAAACAGGAGCTGTTTTGTCAATACTGAATGCCATTTTGGATATGAAATCGAGCTGGATACTGGATACTACTTTTAATGACTGACA
The DNA here is from genome assembly GCF_021028975.2 of Sphaerodactylus townsendi. Taxonomy (NCBI): domain Eukaryota; kingdom Metazoa; phylum Chordata; class Lepidosauria; order Squamata; family Sphaerodactylidae; genus Sphaerodactylus; species Sphaerodactylus townsendi. The sequence continues at coordinate 104,714,185 of NC_059429.1, forward strand.
CAGGGAATAGCTGTGTGCAGCACAAGATTTCTGTGGCTGCCAGGGTATTGCATGCAAACACTGGAAGAATGAGAGGGTGGGGGAACAGAATCACTTAATGAATGGTTAAACAGATTATGGGACTATGTCATAACAAATTTTGCACTAGCAAATAAAAGAAGGAAGGCAGACAATGGACTTTCCCCTCACAAACCCAACATGCTGCTATTGATGGTGCTGCCTTGAACAAAGGAAAGGCAGGATAGAAATGTTTTAATAAATAAATACAAATAAATAAATTGTGCTAGATAGAAATTTGTAATTGACTTGCATAATGGCAGTGTGCCTTCTGCATATCACAACATGGTTACCATTGCTCCTAAGTTTGTTATGCACAATTATTAAAACTAATAAATGAATGACATGGGTTGAAGAAATCAGGATAAACAGTGGTACATCCTCAGGCTTCTAACTGTAAGTAGCATTTTGGGTGTTCATTAAATGGAAGGATGAATGGTTATTGACCCCTCTTGAACCCAGAACTTAGAATTGATTTCATCCATATATAACTGCAGTGCAACTACTGTTTTGTTGTTTTTCCCATTCACATGTGTGCTGTTCAGGCAGCATCTGGAACCCATGGAAACAATCTGGGTTGCTTTCATTCCTTCAAACGGAGACACTTCTCTTAAAAAAAAAAAATTCCTGCAACACATGCATTGCTCCACAAGCATACAGAAATGAACCCCCGAAGCCATGCTGATCGTCTCACAATACGATCAGCTGCACCTGAGTAACTGCGCAAGTGCAACATGCAATTTTTAAAAACAAAAAACAAAAAGTGCCCTCCCTGCAAAAGCAGGGCAATAATGAATCTATTGCTGTACAGGTGGATTCTCCCTAAGCTTATAGATATTTGTCAGCTTTCATCATCCAGAAGTCAGAATACAATGCTTCCAGTTCTAGACGGCGCAGTAAACAAAGTGCCTCCTGCCTGGCTATTCACACAGGAGCAGCTCCAACCCAGGATTTTGCAAAAGGATTGGTGGTTTAGTGGTTTCCCAAAATCCCATATTGAGGGAAATAAAATGGGGCAGACTCATCTTGGGGACGGGAGCTGTGCAAAGTCTCCCCCTCCCAAAAATAGCTGGCATTGCATCATACACCCATCATATTTGCTCTGTGGCATCTACCACTGTTGAAGTAAACGAAACTCCTTGGAGAGTGGCAATTTGGTTTCACATAATGCTAGTGATGTCCCACTCTTGGGGTTGGAACTGCTGATTTGGAACGTCCGCACTCAGCCACCTCCATTTTTGTAATCAGCTTACATACTTCATACGTTATCACAGTAGTCCCTGGGCTGCTACCATTCATGAATAACCTGCTTCTCTTGAGCAACTATATTTGGACTAGCACCTACACAGCTTCAAGAGCCAAGGGAGCAGTTGGAGCCAATGAAGGTTTGGTGGCATCCTATGCTGGCAGCTGAAACCAGTCAATGAGCCAGCTTCCCAGAAACATTAAAAGCAGGCTGTGATGTGCCAGTCTTCATGTGTTTGTGTATATCTGGTATTCTGCCCAGGAAGAACAGGGCCTATTAGATACTCAGATGTTCCCTCATATTTCTTTGGATTACTTCTATAATGAGCCCCACAGATTTTCCCATTCACATGTGTGCTGTTCAGGCAGCATCTGGAACCCAGAAAAAAGAGCAAGAATGTAATGATTAAACAGAAAATAATGCGCAGTAGTTGTATCTTATTAAATGTGAAGGCAGACATCATTTTAAAATGCAATCAAAATGGTCTGAACATACAGTTTACACCACAGGTGTCAAACTCGCGGCCCTCCAGATGTTATGGACTACAGTTCCCATCATCCCCTGCCAGCATGATGCTGGCAAGGGATGAAGGAAACTGTAGTCCATAACATCTGAAGGGCCGTGAGTTTGACACCCACGGTTTATAGCATCAGATCCCTGCTGGGCTCTCTTCCCTCCCAATTGGCCATAACAGTTATGTATTTCTCACCAACTCCTTTTTTTTTAAGTTATCTTTTGGGGAGAGGGGTTAAAGCAGAAGGCAATCTTTTGGTATATATGTTGACATATGCTTCTTTTAAACTAGCTGAATCAAAGTTGAAGGCTGATTAGATATTCGATGCACACAGGTATGTCTATAAGGCAAGTTGCATAGATGGATTCACACTTCAGGTGAACAACCAGCTGCAACTTTTGTTAAGAATGTAGTTTTCATCCTCACTTCTGATTGAGGGGTGTGTTAGTTGATATGAAGACAATGTTTGTAAATCTGGAAAAAACTGGGGTATATATGTGTGCATGTACATACCTCTTTCTGGAGACAGAGATGCCCATATATAAATCTCAACAGCCAGTTCTAGATGTCAGAAAGTGTGCGGGAACCCGCAGGGACTTGCAGGAAGTATCTTGTTTTCTCCCTCCTCATTATTTCCTCTTTCACAATCCCAATCTCACCTGAAGGGTGGTGCTGACTCTTGACATCCTCCAACATGGCAGCCAGGCCTGGAGAGGATCTTTGTTGCTGGCAGTTCAAAAGGTAAGAGCTGTTTTGTTTTGTTTTTTAATCGGAGGGATTTAAACCCCCTAAGATATTTTTTTAATTTTCAGATTTTCCCACAAATGTAGGGGTCCCCCAAGTCTGCAGAGGCATCTGTTGGGGATCAGTGTGCCCCCTATCTATAGATTTAAGTATCTGCAGGCAGGAGAATGTGGAAATTATATATAATGCTTTCCTACAATATGCCTTCTGTTTCAACACTGATTATGAGAAATGACATTCCCCTAGAAATCCCCAACTGACATCAAATATGTTCAGGCACTTGCTAAATCCAAAATGTCAGCTATTTCAGGTGATTGTTCATAATGGTGGATCTGTCAATAATAACCCACTGCGCAGATCCTGTCCATGCCATGAGTTTCAGAAAACCCTCTTAATCATCCTGGAATGAAAAAGGCAAGTCCCAAGGGGCAGCAGTCTATTTCTGATTCAGTTCCAAACAAGGTTGAATTCTCAAGTGATCCATCAGGCAGGAAGTAGAGGAATTAAAATGCAAAATTGTTCACGGCTTCAGGTACATTTCTGGACTCCTCTTGAATTATAATTTCCTGATAAAACAATGCAAGAAGAATGTGGCGGGGGTTGGGGGGGAGATGAATGTGTCAGGAGACTGGGCTGTGCCTTTTGTTTTCCCCTTCTCTTGCTTGCTGGTGCATGGTGCAGATTTATCATACCACCAGAGATAATAAGACGAGCACCTCTATTACTCCTTGTTACTTTTGGAGTTTGGCAGGTGCCTGTTAGTAGAATCAATACCAACATATTCAGATGCTTTTGCATTATTGAATATTCTTCCTGTTCACTGATATAATGACTAACCATCTTTACTAGTGGTGGGTAGCGAGCAAGTCCTTCCTGCCCGCCAAGGTATTTTTGCAGATGCAATTGCAACATCCAGTGATAGTTTGCATGTGTGAAAGAGCCCTTGCAGATCAAACACTACCATGGGCACATGCTTAAATGTGACATGTCCTCACAGAAGCTGCGCATTTGCATGTTCATCTACAAGTGATCAAGTGATGAGATGGTTAGTGATGTGAATAGATTTAGTCATTTTATTTATAGTCCACGTGTCTCTCTGGGACTCAAGGCAAATTACAAGTATGAAAGAATTATTCACTTAATCAATCAGCCAATTACAGAACATGATAACATTTGGATAACAACATTTGCATCTAACAATATAGACTCTTAAAACTGGAAGGGAAAAAATATCCATACTTAAATTACAATAACACAACACTCAATAATTTGTTGCTCCCCTCCAAGGCTTCATACTGCAAATCTGATTAACATACCCTCTATTCCATCATCTCAATCATTTCCCAGTATAGATGTCAGACTGACTGTGTGGTAATTGTTTGGGTCCTCCTTTCTTCTCTTTTTGAAGATGGGGACAATATTAGTCCTCCTCCAGTCTGCTAGGACTTTTCCTGGTCTCCAGGAACTCTCAAAGAGAATTGTAAGTGTTTTTGAGATTACTTCAACACCAGAGCAGCCATATAAGAGTTGAATATTCCAACTACACACACATACACACACCCAGCACCCTGTGCAACTCAAGAGGTTGCAGGAGGCAGGAGGCAAGATACCAAAGAAGTAGAGTGAAAAGGTCCAGCGGGGGCTATCTATCTGTGCAAATCCAGAAAGGGTCTGGTTAGGTAGGAGTCTGATCATTCTGGCAGGCAGTCATAACTGGGTGCTTCACAGTTCAGAAGACTGAGTCAGTCTTTAGTAGGCACAAGAACCTTTGGAGACAGATTCTTACTTCAGTTATAGAGTAAAAGGCCTAATTAAAAAACAAAGGTATTTTCTTTCCAGGCTTATAAAGAGGGAAGGGAGCAAGAAGAACTCACAGGTATGCAACCCAACTAGTTAAAAATGGTGTAGGGAAGAGACTGTATTAAGGATGCCAACCTCCAGGGATAGCAGGGGATCTCCCGCTATAACAGTTGATCTCCAGGAGACAGAGATCAGTTCACCTGGAGAAAATGGCTGCTTTGGAAGTAAAGTCTATGGCATCACACCCCATAGAAGTCCCTGTCCTCCCAAAACCCTCAGGCTCCTCCTCCAAAATCTCCAGCTTATTCCCAACCTACATCAGGCAACCATAGAGTGAATTCTAGACTGTGCAAGAAAGTGTTTGTGCCCATTCATATTCAGACAGTCTAACCTTGGATTAGGTCTGCAAAATGCAAGATTCTTCTCAAATGAGGTCTTTTTCATTTGGAGTGAAAAACTCTTATGCTGGTGCTTCAGGTATAAAGAGAACTCTTAAGCAGTATTGGAAATGTAAAGGCTCGATAGCTGCTTCAGATCAAAAAGTTAAGAACTTGTGTTTGATATAGCCTTGGAAAATATGTGGATGTTAATGCTCTAAGTGAACTGTGGAAGATGCTTTTCATTACACTCAGTAAAATAATAAGCATTTATGTTGGATGTAACTTCATAAAATCCTACCAGTGATATTTTTTCCAGGGAGGAAGTTTAAGGTGTATGTAGTGGGTTCATCAACCCCCTGAAAAAGACAAGAGTTGGCACTATTGATCCTAACTGGGTGTCAGAGCACCTATGAATACATGGAAATATTGAAGAATTAATAATATTCTCAGCTCCATTCAATTATCTGTGTGGCAGTGTTTGCTTAACACTGTACAGTAAGGTAACGTTACAATGAACTAGAATTGTAACACCAGAATGTTACAGTTGTGACCCTGTGAATACCAAAAATATGAACAACTAAAACATGGAACTTGGCCAAAAGGATCTGCATTGTCTGTTAAGTTCTTTGCAGAAGTTGTTAAAACTTCTTAATATTATTTTGTGAATGTACATGAGAATGCAACAATCCTGGACAATATATTTTTTCTTTCATTGTGAACAAATTGTTTGTTTTTTCCCACCGAAGTTGAAAGTCCAGTAAACTCAAAACAACGTGGAGTTCCTGTAATTTATACAATAGTACCAAGTTTTTGCTGAATTATTTTCATGGGAAAAAATCAGCCTACTGCAGCATTTTACAGTTCAATACCCAAAGAGAAAAAGAAAATGACAAAGGCATCTTCTTCAACAAAGCAATATGTGTGAAATAGCAGAGAATAGAAGACACAGGGATCCATTCAAAGCACATCCTTGCCAAACTCCTTACAAACAAGATGTGGAATAATGGTCCACATGGAACGGATCTCTAATTCCCTTTGGTGCCATTTTTTTCAGTCCAACTCCATTCCATTTCCTGGTATTGTGATTACAGTCGATTTTTGTACTTCTCAACCTTGAAAGGAATGTTAAAAATGGCATTCCTGACATTCAAATCTATAATCTAATAAAACTAGGAAGACCTAGAATAATAGAAACTTAGAATTGGAAGGGATCTCCAAGTTCATATAGTCCAGCCCCCTGTGCAATGCAGGGAATTCACAACTACCCACACACATATTCCCAGTATCCCATGCTCAGAAGATAACAAAAAAAACCCCTCCAGTTTTCCTGGCCAAGTCTGGCCTGCTGGAAGATTGTTTCCTGATCTCAAAGTGGCAATGGGCATTACCCGTCCCTCGGCATGTGAGGAAGAGCCATGAAAGCCAAACACTGACACAACCCTTCCTCCCTCTCATGATCTGCCTAAGTTAATGGAATCAGCATTGCTTTCAGATGGCCTCTGCTGAAAAACCTCCGAAGGAAAAGAGTCCACCATCTCTGAGAAAACCTGTTCCATTGAGGGGCTGCTCGGTCAGGAAGTTCTTCCTAATGTTAATCCGAAGAGTCTTGTGATTTAATTTCAACCCATTGGTTCTGGTCTGACTTTCTGAGGCAACAGAACACAACTCTGTCCCATCCTCTATATTAAAGTCCTTCAAGTATTGGAAGATGGTAATCACATCACCACTCTGGCATCTCCTCTCCAAGCTAAACATACCTTTCCTCATACGACTGGGTTCCAGCCCCCTCATCATCTATATTGCCCTGCCCTAGACATATTACAGCTTTGTATATGTCCTTCTTTGGTGGCCAATACTGAATGCAGTACTCTGGGTGCGGTCTAAGCAGAGCAGAGCAGAGCAGATCTGACTCTTTAAATGCTGCTGTTGGCATTGCAAATCTATAGATGACTGCCAGACTCAAATATACTTTATTGACTGAACTTTTCAAGCATCAGCCAGACAGAAAGTGTATTTGCTACCCAGGGTAGAAGATCAAGCATCCAGCTTCAAAGACTTAAAAAAACCCCTCTAATGCTGTATGTGTGGAGTAATGAGATGGCTGGTCTTTGATTGGAGAGGCTGAGATTCATATTCGTCTGTTGATCTTGGATTGAGCACAACTTCTCCTCCTAGTTTGCCCCAGAGATTTGTTTATTCAAAATATTTTAACCTGTGTTCTCTATTTTTTTAAAATGCCCAAGGTGGCATGCAAATTTAAAAAATATAAATAGTAAAAATGTAAATAAATAAATAAATAAATCTGGATTCCAGCATCACAGTGGCCGTCCATGGCGCCGCCCCCCCCCCCCCCGCAAAAGACAGATTTTGCACTGGGCTCCATTTTCCCTAGGGGGTGAGGGGGGCAGGGGACTCTGCCATCCCTGGCCTCGGAGAGCTGCTTTTATAAGCACAGCCAGAGGTGGGGCTTGAGGAGGCATGGCCACACCCCCAGAGTTGGGTGGGGGCGTGGCCACACCCTCAGGGTTGGGTGGGGGCGTGGCCCCACCCCTGAACCTCCCCATCAAAAAACTATACCTATGTCACTGCCTTAGGCCACCATAGGTCACTCTGGCAATAATAGACCTATTTTATGATTTAAGTCATTAGGACCAAATTGTTTTATCCCATATTATTAGAGAAGAGGCAACCACCACAACCCCCAGGAACATCTCCTGAGCAATCCACACTTGGATATACAAAAGGACCTGTTCAGAAGTATTGCACAGCTCTTGCTTACATCTCATTCACTTCAATAGTGTGCAATAGAACACAGGGAATGTTGCCCATAAAGTTGAACCCAGATGCATCTGCCAGAGCACGAATAACATGGTTCTTTGGCCCTGTGGAAAATATAAGCTTCCTAACTCTTTGTTCCACTATACACATTTGTAATCAACTGGTAGTACAAATTTTGCCCTCAGTAATGAACAACAAAGATCTTAATCATGACAGGCCAATTTTATTTTCATGCTCATGGGAAGATTCAACCAGGAATACACATCTTGTCTACAAATGGTATGTTATCGTCTTGAACAATCTGGTTTTCATTTGCTTCCTCTGATGACTCCAACATTATTAATGAAAAAAAATGCCACTGCTAACATTTAGTGCCTGATAAATGATAATGGCAACATCTTGTAGCAAAGGGCTAGAGTCCCACCAGCAATGCAAAAAGGAGAAACATTTACATTTCCCTCTCTTCCAAGGTTAATATTGTGCTTGCTGAAGTGACATTTGCTCTTGTTGCAGAACCAGGACAATATCAGGGGGCATCTTATCTTGTGGCTGGGTTTGAGATAGCACATTATTATGTGTTACAGTTTGTTTGGTCCATAATGGCACGAACCTTCAGATTTCACAAAACTGGTCCCCATTAGTTACTCCCTCATAAAAAGTCAAAGAGATCAAAGAGAGACTATTTTCCAGTGCTGAGCAATCAGATGGCAGCCCAAAGAGAATGTGGGGGGGGGGAGCAAGAGAGGTGGGCTACACAGTTTTCGGAGGACAGATGTATAGTACAGTAAGCAGTTCAGACCCTGAGACCTGATGAAGCCTCAGGAGTGATATTTCTTGTCACCCAAAATATCATCTTTCTGCCACTGGCTTGGATCCAACCAAATTTTCCATGGGTAAAAATGGGAGGAGGGGGTCCCTGTGACCACTAAAAAGGTTATACTAGGGATCATGGAATTTGCATGGACAAAATATCATGTGGGATGGGAGCTGCAATAAGGAAGGGAAATGAGCACACTATGCTTTCTTTCACTATCGCTGAGAAACACTAACTCATTAAAACTCATGCTGGAATAAATACTGTTGGTCTTTAAGGTGCCACTGGATTTCTGTAGTATAGGGATGTCTAAAAATTATGCAAGGCTGAGTACTAGGGAGACAAGTACTACACCACTGTTGCCAGAAATGCAGCACCGTCACTTCCAGTATCATCATGTCACATGTCACCAACATTGTGGCAATGCTCTGATATTAGGGCAAAAGCTCCATGGTAGTAGCCATTTTTACCATAGAGGGCTGGATCAGCTCTCAAAGGGCAGCCAGAGCCCCTGCAGCAGCACTGAGGCCTCTTCTGCACATGCAGAATAATGCACTTTCAATCCACTTCCACAATTGTTTGCAAGTGGATTTTGCTATTTTGCACAGTAAAATCAAGCTGCAAAGTCTGTGGATGGAAAGTGCATTATTCTGCATGTGCGGAAGGGGCCTGAGAACTGGCTCCACTCCCTCTGGTTAGCCTAGCTCTTTCTGGCTGGGCTGGTTCAGCACTGCACCGCAGGCACGGCCAGCAATGGTGGACACTACTTGTGGCCCCTCCTCCTGTGCCAGCACCCCCACCCACCAGTTTGAGCTTTTTATCACCAGCTGCCACCCAGGCCGTCCACCTTTGCCAGCGCTGCAGGCCACCTGCCTGCCTTGGTGTCCTCGACAGCTGGAGGGCGCCAGCCACCACATCTGGGGGGGGGGGGCAGTTTCATTGCTTGCCCCAGGCACTAATTAACTTAGATATGCCACTATTGGAAGAAAAACTTACAGTTTTAGAAAGTGAAATGAAAGCTGCCATGAGAGCAATTGGAAGAAACAAATCAACACACAACACACACACGGATATGGCTCAAGCAGACTAACCTCATGATACATTCTGACTGATGGAGCATTAAATTTATAATACATACCTAAATAGATGACTTGTGTCTTGTGTGGGTGGGAGAGATCTTTGTTCAAATCCCAAGATATTTTCTCAGATTTGTTAACAAGTACATGTTCCATAGAGTCAGTGTGCTATGGTTGTTACAGTGTCCAATTATGACCTGGGCAACATAGGCTGAAGTCCCCAGAATACCATGAAACTCACTGTGTGCCCTGGGGCCAGTCATATACTCTCAAGATTGATGGCGGAATGGCCCCTGTCACCTGTTGCTCATGTATTGTTTTCAAATCAAATCAAAAACCTTTATTAGGCATTTGTTACAAATTGCAAGCAGACAATTTATTATTTTACTTCTGCCACAGCTTCTTGACACTTTGGTGAGTTTTACAGGATTTATTTTATCTAGTTTAAAATAACTGAAACAAATGGCATATATAAAGAAATACTGTGGGATACATGTCAGAAAGAGTGCGACACAAACACAAATGTGAACAGGGGAAGCAGGAAAAACTGGACAGATTCCCACTCTGCCATGGAAGCCGACTGGTTCACTTTGGGCCCTCACAATTAGTTGTGGGGATAAAGTGGAGGAGAGGAACATGATTAAGCTGCTTCAGTTGTGGAGAAAGGTGAAGTATGAATGAAGTAAATAAGCAATAAATACAGCTGAAGATGGAGAGGCAGATGAAAGGTAGGTAGGTAGGTAGGTAGGTAGGTAGGTAGGTAGGTAGGTAGGTAGGTAGGTAGGTAGGTAGGTAGGTAGGTAGGTAGGTAGGAAGGAAGGAAGGAAGGAAGGAAGGAAGGAAGGAAGGAAGGAAGGAAGGAAGGAAGGATGGATGGATGGATGGATGGATGGATGGATGGATGGATGGATGGATGGATGGATGGATGGATGGATGGATGGATGGATGGATGGATGGATATGGAAGTTGCCAGGAGGAAGGTACAAGGAAATAGTGTGGGGAGAGGGGGATTCAGGGAAAACTGAGGTGCCCTACACAAATCCTTGCAAGTTTTCCACAGTACAGCCAGCAATGTGCACTTGACCAGACTTTCTGCCAGGATTAGGGAAGGAAGGGAAACTGAAGGTGGGTTGGCTGGTACATGAGAAGGAGACAAGGAGGCAAGAAAAAGAGTTAGGCTGTGGAGATGGGAAAGGGGAAATAATGGATGGGAAAGGGGAAATAATGAGGGAGGGGGAAATGAGATGCCTTCCTCAAGTCCTTGCAGTTCCACTACTTGTGTAGTTTAATTATTGTAACAGGTTCACAGTGCAATGCTGAACAGAATTACACCCTTTTAAGTCCACTGACATCAATAGACTTAGAAGGACGTAGAACAGCTACATCTCTGGATGTGATACCCTGTGTAATTCTGTGTCAGTTTTATCTAGATATGCCTAACTATACTTCATATGTTTGCATCTCATACAACAGAATGCCTCCCATTTTGTAGACAATTCAAGTGTCTTTCTTCGAGGCTGCACTTCTATCGAAGGGGATATTGCCTTTTCCCAGATCTCAAGTTGAAATAACTTCTTGTTAGCAAAATTTGATACCTCACTGCCCTCCCCACAGCTACCAGCCAGAAACGGCTTTTTTATTTATACTTCAAAATCAAAATCCAAAACACACCCAAAGACAAAAATTAGCAAATTATAAAGTACTTATTTCATAGAGACTTTCAGTACCAGGAGTATGTATGGAATCGTTGCATGGAATATGGCTACACTACCATTGTGGGGATCTAGTGGACAGTGCCAGTTCCTGCCAGCTGTAAGCAAGAAAGATCTGGAAATTGAAGAACAGTTGGTCAAGAAATAGAAGAGAAAAGAAACAACGAAATAGATTCTGGACAGGAAGAACATGGAGAAAACGACCGCAGTACAAGCAAGAGGAAATAAATGACCATGCAAAAGAGGCAGGGCATGTTGTAGTCATAGACTGGTGTAAAAAACATCTTCGCAAAGAAATGTTGTTTGAAAACCTATGGCTATCTCAGCACAAATCGAGACCTTGAGAGCATTTTTTTGTTCTGCTTTTTATTTCAGCATACTGACATCTGGTGGAATTAGCTTAGAATTGTTTCCTGAGCAAAACGTATGGGAGACCATTCATGCTGATATGACAGAATTTTACCTTGCTTCCACACAGAGCTCTTGCTCAATGGGCCCCTCCAAAATACAGTGGATTTAATTTTGGCTTCCACAAAACATGGACATGCTTCTACCAACCTTCAGAGTTTCCCCCTGCTCTGTTGCGGGTTTCCCAAAACCTGCTTTGGTGACCCTCTTTCCTGGAAGATCTTACTTAAAAGTAAGTTTGGGGAAGGAGTTGATAAGAAGGTGTGTATTTCTCCACTTCTCCACTTACATCTAGCACCACATTTGGAGGCTTTGCCTTTCCTTCTTGCAATCTTCCTTCTTACTGCCATTGGAGGGAGGGGGTTAAATATTTTTTTTTAATTGCAGGAAAGAAGATCATATAACAGGTGGCAACACAACATTGCCAACATTGTAGACCCTCACCTCTTCTGTCCTGATATCGTTTCTGGTCAAACAGGTTTTCTCTGTATGAAGTCTCTGTTGTTGCAGTAAATGCCTTTGTAATCATAGCAGGAATGACAGTAGTTTGCCATTTACAGATGGGTAGTAGGCGAGCTCCCATCCTCAGTATCCAAGCCCTATCGAGGCTTATCTTCACTCCAGCAAAAGCAAAAAGTGTGGTCATAAAAGGACACTATGGGTGATTTCGCACTTGAGAATTGACATAGGGTCGATTCATCAGGCTGAAAGAGTCGACCTATGTCAGTCCCCTCGTAACTTCCCACAGCAGCCAAGGTTGTCCTGCCGGAGCCGAGTTCAGAGGGCGGGATTACCTCCGTGAGTCATTCACTCATTGTGCCTGATTGGCTGCTGCGTTTGGGCGGGAATGTGAACGTGCGTCCCTTTTTTTCCCAATTTTTTTTACGTTACAGCTACGTAGCAACGCAACGCTCAGCTGTCAGCAGTCAGATCAAAATGGCAACTTCCCCTCCAAAATGACAAACGTTTATAACACACCACCCAAAAGGAGGGAGGGATGAGGTGCGATTGATTGAGCGAAACAGTGCTGTGAAGGAAAAATGTTGCCGGTGCGAGTCTTCCGTTCTGCGCATGACCAAAACATTAGTCTGTGATTGGCTGAACGGGCGAATCGACCTGACAAAGATTCCCCACTCCCATCAGCTTCGCTTGAGTTCAACCTAGTTTCGCCAGTTTACCCCACCTTGGAGGTGGAGTCGAAAATTTAATGGCAGAACGGAGCAGAGCAGGACGAACCCACGTCAGATTCACCGGATGTGGGAAACACTTGGGTTGAACATAGGTCGAACTTGAGTTCACACGGTAAGTGCGAAATCGCCCTGTGATATCATTTCCAGTTTGTAACTGCACATGACATCACAATGTGCTAGGCATTCACTAATCTGTGAACAACTGGAGGAGGTGTAGACAAGAGAGCCACTGTATTAATAGAAAAATCCAGGAGTGAAATGATTTCAGTGTGCAGTAGTTACTAATGTGTAGTTCGTCTGTTGTAATTTCACATGTAGCTAATGTTGGAATAGTACTGACTGGTTTGTAGAGATCAGTCTCAGGGTGGAATCAACCATTTTAGTTATTTATCTACTGGTAAATAATTTACCACTAGAACTAGCAGTCCTGGACCCTTTGCAAGGGATCCATATCATTTGTACCCTGCTGTCTGAGCAGCTTATTGTAGAATTGAGAATCTGCAAAACTGGAAATTATGAAATACCTACTAATTGGACAAACATTAATCTAACAGGAGAACAAAGCAGCATTTTGTATCCAGTGTGCTGGCTGCAGTGCTCTCTACTGGCAGCTCGTGGATTAACAGAATAATGTGGAGTGTTCATCCAGAAATATATATGAAATCACGGCAGGCCACAATGTTGTTGTCCTTTTTTGCCAAAATTAAACCCGTTTTTTAGAATGAAACATTTCTCCATTTGGTATGATGTTTGTCTCAGCTGGCCGAAGCAATTGATTTGCGAAGTAAAGAGATCTGATAATTTGGGAGCGAGGCAGTGGCTCAGTGAAGAGTCCCAATTTTTGCAGACAGAAGGTGCATATTTTTATTCTCTGTAAACCCATCAAGCTAGAGGAGTGAAAGGACTTACGAAGACTTTTCTCTGCCTGGTATCCCAGAAAGCTGCAAAGTGGAGGCAACTCTGAAGTCTTATCCGCAGCAAAGGTAGTCCCCCTGGGCAAGCACCCGATCATTACATACTGACCCATGGGGTGACATCACATCACAATATTTACTAAGCAGACTATGTTTACAGGATGGTTGCCATTGCCTTCCCCAGTCACCTATGCTTTACCTCCAGCAAGCTGGGTACTCATTTCACCAACCTCAGAAAAAGAAGAAGAGTTTGGATTTATATCCCCACTTTCTCTCCTGTAGGAGACTCAAAGGGGCTTACAAACTCCTTGCCCTTCCCCCCTCACAACAAACACCCTGTGAGGTGAGTGGGGCTGAGAGAGCTCCGAAAAGCTGTGACTAGCCCAAGGTCACCCAGCTGGCGTGTGTGGGAGTGTACAGGCTGATCTGAATTCCCCAAAGAAGAATGAAAGGCTGAGTCAAAACCTTGAGCTGTCTACCTCCAATCAACTTCTGTTGGGATTGAACTCAGTTCACAGGCAGAGCTTGGATCATGGGAACAGCGCTGCTTACCGCTCTGCACTATGGGGCTGGTTATCCATAGCAACATGGCACATACATCTTTTGTTAAATAATTGATCTTTAAGTAGAAAATACTTATTTTAGACCATCTGCCTGATGTACTCAATGAATGGTAATTTCCCCAGCTGGCAAGTTCTGGCAGAAAGAGACCATCAATTTTATGTGGAAGTCCTCTTTGACAACAGATTATAAGCAATAAGCTACAGCCAAACATTAGCTCTTGGCAGAACAGACGAATTAAGGGAAGAGATATCTTTTATTGGTCTGACGATAAAGAGTCCAATAAAAGGTTACCAGATCACTGATTTCTGCTCAGCAGATTATGATTTATTACAGACTTCCAGGGCCTTGCATCAGGCTATCAGACAGAGCTTTCCTTTCCTTTCACCTTTAAAGAGCAAAAGGAAAGATGGATTGCAATTTCTTTTTATGGTCCTTCTAACCCTCCCATTCTATGAGGTTCAGATGCAGTCATTTCACTTCTCTACCCGTCCCCTCTCTCACATAACTACTTCCAGTGAAGGTTTCAGCTGCAGACAAAACAATTTATAGTTGTGCAGAACAGGATCCATTTAGTTCAGCAAATGGCAAATAGGAGTATAGAATTAATGAATGATTTGGGAAAATTTGTTTTTGGCACTCCCAGGAGATATGTGAATCCTTGAGAAGGTGAATTAATTGACTTACAGTAGCCAAGATGGTTCTATAATGGCTACACTAATCACTCCTTCTCTTATTCTTTGCATGTTGCTTGATTTCATTGCCCTTAATATCTCTCTGCTGTTTGCCAAGTGTTCCCTTTACATATGCATTTACTCCCTTTAGGACTAGAAACTGTTTTGAAAGGGGGCATGAATTGAAAATAATGCTAAATTTGTGCACAAGGCTGCAGTATTTTCCTATACACTTCAATCACTTCAGTGAAAATGTGCCGAAAAAGGAAAGAAAGGAGTTATTTTGAGATATGTTTGCAGAATTTTGAAATAGCCAAGGAAATATCCCTGTTGCCGCTATGTGTTTATAGGGGCAAACTACACATTACACTGTAGTCCTTTCCAGATGTTTCAAATGCACTTTGGAAGCCCACCAACAGAAGCATGTGTTACCAGCGGTGGTCCTGATACATGTGGAGACTAGGTTATGTGCAGACACTGTGCAGATTTTTTATGCACTTACAGCTTTGGAACATGTGGACTCCTGGCATGCATGCTTGAAATGTCTAAAAAGGACTCAGGTGTTCCAAGATTCTAGACTGCTTCTTCCTGCAAACTGCCCTCCCTCAGCACCTCTACCTTGAGCAGATTATCCCCTTCTCTTGGAATGCTTGTAAATTTTTTTTAAAAAGGAAATTTGATCACAGATTTCCCAACCTATTTGCACTTTGGCCCTTAAAGTAGTTTAATGCCATGCCCTGTTTTCACAATCCCCTGGAACTGCAGTTCTGTGAAGTGACAAGGAATATCTGCCGAAACACAGGATCAAGTGACCACCCTTGAGTACAGGGCTGGCATCAAGGGGCAGCATAGTCAGTCAGCTGCTGTGGCTCACAACCCAACAGAAGCTTCACCATCAGTCCTTGGCTGGCCCATCTGTTTCTGCAGGAAAAGGGCTGCTCCACACTAGGAGTGACAGGTGGAGAGCAAAACACAACTCTTTCATACCAGTGCTAGCAGGGTTTGCAAGATCAGGCAAGAACTGCACTTTGCTGCCTCACCAAGCATCTCTCTCAGCCGCTGGAGAGAACAGAGCACCATGTGTTCCGGATCCTTGTACCCCTGTTGGAACTGTTGACCTTAAGGGAGTCACACTGACTTGACTCCAGGTACTGGGCGGGGTGGCTTTTACAGCAAGAGATGCTGCAAATTTTGTTACAAGCAGGTTCAATAGATGAATATACCATGTTTGCCACTTACAATCACCTGCAGGTCAAGTCTCAGATTGGGGCAGCCTTAGCTTTGGGACTGTGTGGCCCTGCACAGGGCCCCTATAGTGGTGGAAAATGATGGTGGAAAGAAGAGCAAAATTGTGGTACATTGTGAAAATTCAGTATTTTATCCTTGTTCAGAGTAGGAATCAAAACGTTTGGCCAGGACTTCAGGACCCCTATGGCCACCCCTGTCTGAATTTGGTTTGGTGCCATCTAGGTTGAATAGCTATCAAACAACACTGTGGCTGTGCAACAAATGTGGTGGTGCAGCATTATTTCCTTGTGATGGTAGAGTTTCAGCACATTGTCTTGCAGGCATTTTTGCATCTGTGCAGAAATGAAACTCCCCAGTTTATGGATGGTTGAGCTGAGTAATTAAATGCATTGAGAAGGGAACTACACTTCCCATAGTGGTGTATGCAAATGTGCACGTGCAAAGTAATTTCAATAACACATAAACTTCTTTACAAACTTCTTTAAAAACAGAGTATTTACATTCTTAGACTGAATGATTTGTTCACTATTAATACAATTGGTTGCTGAGCAGCATGCAGTGAGTGACACAGATCTGTGACGAAACTGGGGAACAAGAACTCTCATCAGCACTGGCATAATGCCCATTGGGCAAGGTGGGCAGCTGCCCAGGGCATCACCTTGTAGGGGGCATCAAAATGCTGGGTTCGTTTTGGGGTATTTTAGTGGTTTTCCATTTTTGGCCTGCAGGGGGTGCAGTTTGTAGGCTAGCGGCACCAAAATTTCAGTGTATCATCAGGAGACTGTCCTTATGCTACCCCCCAATTTGGGTGAGGTTTGGTTCAGGGAGTCCAAAGTTATGGACTCCCAAAGGGGGTGCCCCTATCCCCCATTGTTTCCAATGGGAGCTAATAGGAGATTGGGGGCTACAGTTTGGAGGGTCCATAACTTTGGCCCCCCTGAACCAAATTGCACCAAATTTGGGGGGTATCATTAGGGAAGTCTCCTGATGAGACCCTGAAAGTTTTGAGACTGTGCCTTCAGAAATGTGCCCCCCACAGCCTGCAACCCCCATTGACAGCAATGCAGAAAACTCAATGCAGAACAAAGATTCTTGGGCAAATTTCTAGGATGTTCCTGCAGGGGGTGCATTTTTGGATGTGTCGGCACCAAAATTTCAGGGTATCATCTGGAGATGATGGCACCCCCCAAGTTTGATGCAGTTTGGTTCAGGGGGGCCAAAGTTATGGACCCTCAAAACTGTAGCCCCCATCTCCTATTAGCTCCCATTGGAAACAATGGGGGATGGGGCACCCCCTTTGGGAGTCCATAACTTTGGACTCCTTGAACCAAACCTCACCAAAATTGGGGAGTAGCATAAGGATAGTCTCCTGATGATATGCTGAAATTTTGGTGCTGATATGTCTAAACATGCACCCCCTGCAGGCACCAAAATTTTCCAAAAAGAAATTTGGTTGTGGTGGAGTGGCCGCCCATGGGGGGGGGGGGGGCGGGCATCCAACTCAGGTTTTGCCCAGGGCTACAGTTTGTCCAGGCCTGCCTCATTACGCCCCTGCTCATCAGGCTGTGTGACAACATGAATGCATATTGTACAGTACTGTTTCAATATGTTCAAACAGCCCCAAATTGATCATGAACAGCTGAGCAGCCAAGGAGAAAGTATCTCCCTTATCTTGACCAGCAAACAGAATTTGAGCCAAACTGGTAGGCATTTGAACATCCCTACTCCAGCAAAAGACAGGAAATTTTGTGTGCATGGTGGATGATGCAAATGTAAAGTTCATGTGGACTTTTGATAAACGTGTTCTAGGGATACCCCACCACCAAGAACTTAATTTTCAGGTTTATCTGGGCCCAACTGAAATGTGCACCATGGTGCGTGTGTGTGGGGTGGGGGTTAAGCCTTTCAGCTGTGTCATTTTCACTGACCTGAAAAGGTACTGGGTAGATGCTGTTTGACCACTGAGGTGACAGATGGTTATACTGAAGTATCCCCAATGGGGTAAATAGTAAGTCCTTCTCCCTATACAATTCCAGGCATGCCTAGGAATGAACTTTCCAGCAGGGAATTCCAAGCACATGTCTGCAGCATGGAGTTTGCAATATACAAATTGGCCCTGACTCTTTCGCACTCCTGTAAGCCCGACTGTACCTGCAGAACTGGAAACAGCTTTACTGTACTTTCTCCTGCTAGAGGGAAAAGTACGTATGCATGCACCAGAAGGGGTGGGCAGAACAATAGTATTTGATATTTTGTCCTTGGTATAAAAAAAAACTGGGTCTCTCCAGGCTTTGGAATTCTTTTATGTTGAGCCTATGACCTGGCCCATTGGAAGCTCACCCAGAACTAGCCAAAACCTGGCAGATTTCATCTTTGTTTCATCAAAATCCTCCAAGCTCAAGATTCTGCCATTGAAGGACCAGATTTGTAGCCTGTGGGAGCTATTGGGCCCAATCCTAGGCTGTTTCCGCACGGCCTAAATATGACGCCTTAGGAACGGCAAAAATTCCGTCCGTAAGGCGCCGTTTGCACAGGTGGCGCTGCTGAAACGCAGCAGCGCCGACCTGGCTTCCCTCCACCTCCCCCAGGGCGGCATCAGGGAGGTTTTTGAAAAACAGCGTGTTCCCGCTGGCGCGGTGCTAACGGCACTGCCAGGAACACGCTGTTTTCCCCGTCGTCCCCACCTCACCTTGTCGTCGTGCGTTGCTCTGCCGGACTGCTGAGACCCTCCCTCGCTGTCCTCTGACCCCTGGAGGTCGGAGGGCAGTGTGGGCGGGTCTTAGTAGTCCAGCAGGGCGACGCAGGACGATGAGGTGAGTGTGGGAGGGACGGGGAAGAGGCGGCTCTGTGCGGAGCCGCCTCTCCTGCACCAGCCTCTGCGGGGGCCGCTCACACGGTCCCATGCGAATGGCCCCCACCCCTCCACCGGCAGGATTCCTGCCGGTGCAGGGGCGCCCTTTCCGCAGTGCGGAAAGGGCCCTAGATAAGCAAATTGCAACTGTGGCCAGAATTGCATTTTACTGTGGTCTTTCCTGGGCAGAAATGATCTGACCAAGTGGTGCACCTCTTAATTTAAACCTGGGAAGTGCATCACATTTTGCCAACATTTGGTAAGGGGAACTCCTGGTGTGGACTGGTAAAACCTGCTCTCTAAAATGCTGCTGCTTTTGTCTAGTGATAATCTGGCCATTTATAATACACAAAACTGACACATAATATGCAGTTCAACGTGCAGCTCTTTAGAACAAACCAGCTTCTAACGCATTCAGTAATAGATTTCCATGTGAATTAGGACTTGTCCGAGAGACTCACTTTCTTGGGAGTAAGTCCCATTGAATAGATCCAAGCAGGAGTCTGAGTAGACTTGATTAAGATTTAAAAGTAGAAGCATGTCTAGAACTGCAACACAAATTCTCTCAAATGTTTGTCCTTATATATGTTGACAGTAACACTCCCTAAATAACTGTGCCATGAAAATATTTGTGCTTAAGAGAACTGACATAAAAATATGGAAAATACACACCCATAAATGAAAATGTTGCTTCTTCACAGCATGATATAATATCTAGATTACTGATTTAAAAACCACCCGAGGCTAATAAAGCGCTCATTCCTTGTGATGTGACACAAAATGAACATCTTTTGCTGCTGAGTTCTGATCACAGGTTTTTGCTTCTTCACAGGAACCTCAGCAATTAAGCTTCTGCTGATTAACAGGGAGACCGGAGGAGTATTAAGAGGGTAAGATATCAAGCACATGAGTCTGTTGGGGTTTTTTTTTAGTGAACATAACATACATAGGAGATTTTCCATGAAGCATTAGGAACATGAGGATAAAACCTGCCAACTGAAAGGTGTTTTAAAAGTAGGTAATTTTAATGGCATCTGGGATAATATTAAGTGCTGATGGTCCAAACAGAAAAACTGAGAGACCCAAAGGTGCCACAAGTTTTCTAATATGAAGCACAAAACACACAAAAGGAGAATATGCATGGTGCATAATTATGCAATCAACAAAACAAAATAATGCTGTTATGCCATGGGAATAAGAATTAATAAATGTTAAAATGAGAGGGGAAATGCAAAGTGTTTTATTACATTAAAATTTAACAGCCCAGTCCAGACTGTGCAGGTAGCTGGGGACGACACTGCTGCTGCTCCACCCTGCCACCTCCAGAGGATTTTTTTGGAGGGGTAGGCAGGGAGAAAACAGCAAAAACCATCCATGCCTCTGGAAATCCCCCCCAAACGGATGGCATAAGTCCAGGGTTGGAGCTGCAGTGCAACTGGCTGCAAACCTGGGACAGGAGCCAAAAAATGTCCTGGGAAACCTAGAGAATGTTCCAGTTTGCCCACCCCCATGCCAGTGGCCGTTTCGGATGACAGTATAGCCCCACTGTCGCCAGGACTTCCGGCTTTTGCAGTAGTGGGGGGAGGGGGGCTGGTCGTTGCATATCAGGTCCTCCACTGGCGCATTTGCTCATTGTGCCAGTGGGGTGGCAGACTCCACAGGTCGGTCCTTACACACACACCTGGATTGGGCTGCCAAAGGTATCAGAAGGTTAGACACAAGTCATTAATGAACAAGATCCTATGTAAAGTCCATAAAACTTGGTTCTCAACAGTTTTCCAAACTTTTTGTTAGTTTATGTGTCTTTCTGGAAACATGCATATTGATGTTTTCCAGGCAACCATGATACAATGATGTAGTTAAAAAAATATGGAACACTTCATAAATTTGCACAAGGCTGACACACAAGCTAGCAAAGGTTTTGAAAACTGTTGAGAACCAGTTTTTATGAACTTTGCATAGGATCTGGTTCAATAATGACTTATATCTAACCTTTTAATACCTTTAACATTTAATGCAATAAAACACTTGGCATTTTCCATCTTACTTGAACTATGTTAATTCTTCTTCCTACAGTATAACAGCATGGTTTTCTTTTCTAATAGGAAGCAGCATGTCTGAAAAAGATAATGCCACATGGTATCACTAGGAAGGATGTGAAAGCCATTAGGACAAGCTGTACTCTGTGTTTGCTATTTTGTCTGATGCTTCACACATAAAGCACTAATAAAAACATGCATTCTGGGAGCACAAAACATGTCTTTCTGTCATTGGAAACTGCACCTTCCCAATTCAAAGATTCAGGTCCATGGTAGAGGTGAACTGGGAGAGCCATGAACAGATCTTCTGTGATATTTGTTAAGAGTGATGAAAACAGCTGGAGGGTCTATTGGGACTGCAGCATTATCCTTCCCCCTTTTGCCATTTTCCTGACCTCAAGCAACATCCCAGAGCTGATGTTTGTTCCAGGGTAACATAGAAATAACCACAGATAGCTGGAGAAGGGGGTGTTCCTGCTTCCCCAATCCCCACAGCATCATTTTCCTTGGCTTTTCCACAGTCCTTCCCAAACCTGCTTTGGTACAATGTTCTGGGAAAGACAAAAGCCAAGCCAGGTTGGCTGCCATGTGGGTGGGAAATTCTGGGTTCTCCTGGTCCCATCCATGCAACAGCTATTTTCCCTGCCTCGGTCCCTGAAACAACCCCCACCACACACACACACACCACACACACACACATATTGTACCAGGGAGCTTTTTTAATTTAAAAAGACAATTGACATATCAATATTATGCATATCACTATGTCCATTGCTTTAAAAAAAATCTTGGAACCCTCCCCCCTCCTGCTTATAGTACAGGGCTGGAATGGCCACTATTAGCGGCCCAGGCAGGGAAAATATGGGGGAAGCTGTGATCTGGAAGCCCTTTTATTGCTCTCTTAGGCCCTTTCCGCACAGCAAATGTATAGGGGGTTGCAGCTGAGATAAAGTAACCCAGTTTCCTGTTTTCACATTCGCATGCATCCGTGCAGGTGTAACCTCAGCTTGTGAGTTCTGTGGGGCAGTACTTGGAAGGAGTTGCAAAGAAACTAAATTTAAAACAAAATGGTTTACTTTCTTAACTAATAACACTTTTAACATTTAACATTTAACACATTACAGTCCTGTTAAGTTGCATTTTCAAGTCCTTATATTTACAGTCTACTGATATTGCCAAGTCCAATTCTTCTTTGCAAGTGGGTTGGCTCCTGAAGACTCCAAGGGCTTGATGAACAGGATTCAACATGATGAAGGTTTCCAGGAGAACTCTCACCCATTACAACCACAATAACCCTGAAACAATAAACTCCAACATTTACAACATAGCAAAAATAAACAACTACCTTCCCACTAGTTCCCAACAACATTGCAGTTACCTTAACAAGGTGTTAAGGGCTTATACAAATCAAGGTCCGAGTCTGGTAGCCTTGTCTCCTCCAAACTACATGAGCTCTGTAGCCTCCTGCTGCTTTGAGTCTCCACTCCTTTCTGGGTCAACCCATTCTGAGCATGGGGGTTACACAGGCAGCGATTGGAGCCCACGGAAACAATGCGGGGTGCTGTTATGCCTTCACACAGAAGCACGTCTCTTTTTTAAAATTTACCTCCCACCGAGACGTAGCTACGTAGGCATGCACAAATGAACTCCCACAGCCATGCTGACATCTCACGATACCACGATACAATCATTTGCACCTGGGTGGATACGCGGATGTAAGCTGGGAATTTTTTTTTTAAAGCCAAATAAAGCGCCTCCTGCCCTGCTGTTCACTCGCAAGCAGTTGCAACCCGGGATTTTTTCAAAAGACTCGTAGATAGTACGATTCTCAAAAAAATAACATGGGGCAGACTCGCTTTAGGAGCGGGATCTGTATGAAGTCCCCCCCCCCAACCCCAAGTTTTACTATCCTTAACCTGGGTTTATTGGCCCATGTGGAACGGGCCTTAGAGTTGCACTGACACTGAGGCTTCTATGTGGAGTCACTGCTTTAAGCTCAGAAAGAAGAGTAAGTGTTGTGTTACATCTGCATTGGAACCCTGTTTGCATTAAAACACTCCTTCCATTCTAAATGTATTGCATCCAGATCAACTGTAATTATCCAGGGAAAGCCCCTCTGCACATGCTCACAAGTAACATATAACATTAACTATTTAATATAATCAATATATAAAAGTTACTGATCAAATGAAAATCTTAATAACTGAGATGCAGAGTCAAGTTTTGAAAGGTGAAATGCCATATATTCAGAAAGTGGATAAAGTTTGAGAATCCTCCCTTCAGCTTTTGAATTCCACAGAACTCTTTTTCAGGATACTGAACAAAAGAAATAAGAGAACCAATGCTCTGATTTTGTATAAGAATGTTTTCTTTGAAAAACATCTTCTCTTCCATCTTCTTTTTCATTTTATACTTCACCCAGGCCCATCAGTGCCTTAATGTGGCCCTGACTGTGAGAAATAAATGGAGCAGAGAAGCATCTATGCCACTCTCAGCTCCTTAGAGGAAGGGTGGCATAAAGCTGTAGCAGATAGATTCCAGGTTCTTTGGAAACAAGGCTTGGTTTCCTTTCTGCTAGGCTGTTCTTGTTAGGCAGACAACAGCAATAATGTCAAAAATTGCAGTTGTTACCCTATTGTTGTCAGGGAATTTAAAGGGCTTTCCTCAGATTGTTCAATTGTTGTGGGGAATACAGATGCCTTTTCTGTAGACAGCACTTGTGTTGTGGGAGAACAGCACACTACCAGGGGAAAAAGCAGTATTTTGTTGCTGCAATTTCACCGCCAAGCACTTCCATTGTGAACACTGCTGCTGTATGGCTTGCAGTTATTTGAGTGTCACTGGGTAGTGCCTGCTGTGATTTTGCTAGTTCAGTTAGCAAACAATCTGACCAGATCATTTTGTGTAATTTTTTAAAGGTAGAGGCTGAGAAGCTTCTGACCATCTCTTCTCAAATATGAATACTAGAAAAGTTGTTCTTGTGGTCCAAAACTCATTTTAAAAAAAAAAACATCTTAAAGCTGTGCTATTTATTTATTCACTACTCCTGTGCAGCTGCCTCCATTTCCCTGGAATGAAAACAAAAAAGCTTCTCAAATATCATTTTTTGTTTTTGATATTGATTGAAATTGATAATGTTCTGACTCTAGGAGTTCCAGCTTTATCAGGGTGGGCTGATTTCAGTCTTGTACAGTCTGCCTGTTTCAAAAACTGGGCAAAGTAGGCACTAAATGGTCCACTAAAACCTACCCAGGTCTACCATAGTCCTTCCCAACTGTTTAGCTGAGTGGAAATCTGAATTAGATGGCTAAGCTAGTTCTGAAAACATTTGGGTCAATTTACACTGGCACATTTTCTGCATCGCCCCACTAGCATGTAGTAGTACTGTACTAAAGGTATGCAGACATCTGCTGTCATGGAGAAGAGGGTCTTGGTGAAGGTAAATAATCCTTTAGAACAGACTCATTTATCAGATGATAAAGTGATGTCTTTCCACATGCAGATATGCCTCTGGGGTAAGGACGGGCCTTGTAGGAATGTAGCAACAGGAACATACATATAGAGTTACACCTTTCTATGTAACTCTTCTTAGGATTTCATTGTAAGTATCCCATGCCCAGATTCTATTTAGTGATATAAATTCGCCAGAAAGTTTTAAACCTGGGGGGAAAATTAAGAAGCATGCAATACATTTCCTACAAAACCTAAATTTGTTTTGCAGCTTGAACACAAAACACATCATTTATAAATTAGCATTTAAAAACTGTAATAATTGGATTAAAACTGCAGTTTTGTACAAGCAAAAAACTGACGACATGCCCAGAGAGAGCTACAAACTGCTTAGAGCTTGTACCATTGTTTGCCATTTGAGATGTATGCAATACTGAAGTTAAAATTAGAAAACAAATTATGCAGTAGAATTTTCCATCATAAGATCTGCTGAAGATTTTTTTTAATTCTGCATTTTTTTCCCTTCTGGTCTTTCATGTCTTTACCATCAAGCAGAAGCTGGCAGCCATGCCCCATTTCAACGTTTCTTGGGTTTTTTTTCCCCAAACAGTTGTAGAGCCGTCAAGACTCATCTAAAAAGAGGGACAGCGTTGCTGATCAGCATTCAGAGACAATACCCCAATGCATGGAAGGGACCAATGGTAGGCTGCTCAGAGACCCCTGCTTGGCGACCGTGATAAACCGATGCTAGACGAGAGAGTTCTCCGGTCTCACCTAGCAGGAATCGTCTGTTATTCTTATGTTATTCTGAAAGCAGTACAAAGAAATGCGCATGAAACAGCCTTGATCTTCTGGTTGGGAAACGATTTCCTTAACGCACTAATAAAAAGCACTCTATTTTTAACTAGGACGCCCGCAGGGCATTGAATAAAAACAAACAAACGCCCTTTATAAACCTTCCACCGTCCCGTCCTTTTTTCTTAGCAGCTAAGATTGCACAAAGAAACAGGACGCTTCAGCGCTCGCATTTAACTAAGCGAGTGGATTGCAAACTGTACACGCTCTTCTCACGCTTTCCTACGGGATTCCCAATCCACTATCTGGGTACGAGAAAACCGTGCGCAATTTACTGCGCATGCGCCGCACTTTGGTTCTCCCTCACCGTCGCTCGCGTTCTGTGCTTCCCTTTCGCCCCGGCTTTATGTGACGTGAGCTCACGTGATCGCGGTAATAAGAAGAGCCATGTTCCAAGCCCCGCCCACCAATATAAAGGCCCCAGCGAGGTCTGGGCGCCATTGTGCTGCGGGACGGGCTGCGGCGGCGACTGACAGGTCGTTGTGGGGTCTCTGGTCTTCCTCTCCCTCTCCCCTCTCTCCTTTTCTAGGTACGCCGAGATGCCGCGCGTCTATATCGGCCGCTTGAGCTACCATGTGCGGGAAAAGGACATCCAGCGCTTGTTCAGCGGCTACGGCCGCTTGCTCGAGGTCGATCTGAAAAACGGGTGAGGAAGAGGAGGGGAGAACGGGGGCGGCTCGAAGGAACGGACGGGGGAAGGAGCCCTGGGGTCACGGGTGCGTTGCAATAAACGCAGACCGGGGGACGGAGCGCGCCTGCCTTTCCCCCCAGCAGAGCCCGGATAGGCCTGACAGCGCCTCCCTGCTCGTGCCGCGTGGCGTCGCTTTCAAAATGGCGGCTCCTCCCGTCCCATTGTCCGGGAAAGGCCACGGCGAGTTCTCGCCAGACACCGGGGTCGAGGTGCCAGATCCCGGCGATGCTTTTGCGCCGCGTGCAATCCTGCCTTGTTATTAAACTAACGGCCTTTTTCGTTTCCGCTCCGCCCGGATCAGCTACGGCTTTGTGGAGTTCGAGGATTCCCGGGACGCGGACGACGCCGTTTACGATCTGAACGGCAAAGACCTGTGCGGGGAGCGGGTGATCGTGGAGCACGCCCGCGGCCCCCGCCGGGACAGAGACGGCTACAGCTACGGCAGCCGCAGTGAGTGTTGTTGCCTCGCCGCGGCTTGCTGCTGCTGTGGGGCGGGTTGTGCAGGAGCCGGGGGGCGGGAATGGAGCCAGGCTGGGGGGGTGGCGGTGGTGGAGCGGGGGGGCTTGGTTGTCTTGGCCAGGGCGGGGTAACTAGGGGCAAGGGGGGTTCCTATGAGATAGTTTGGGGAAAGGGCTTGGTAGATCTGGTGTGGTTGCGGGGGGTGGGGGGGGATGGTGAATAGTTGGGGTATGTTTATCTGAAGGGTGTGTAAATTTTCCCTTCTGGTTTTCTTTTGGCTTAAGTCATCCACAAGTGTGGACTGCAAAGTTGGGGCTTAGAGCACGGGCGGGGGGATTGGGGAGCATACTTGGGGATGGGGCTGTATTAAGAACTCACTGCTCTTAATTGGAACCATTTGGCATAACTGCTTCCAGAGCAATTAATTTAGGGGGAAATGGACATGCTTTAAAGCAGTTGAATACACAGTGTTTCTATTTTTAAACATGTATTTTTAGAATTACTGTTTGGAATTACTCAAGCTGGGAGTTTTGAGTTGCTTAAAAAGAGGTTGCCTGAATGAGAGATGAAATAACCAGATGTGATGGGCCAAGCCCACCTTGTTTCGGTTTTTTTCCAAAAAAGCCTTTCAGGCCACAAATTATTTTGGATTTTATTTGATGGTTAAGAGCAGTGAGGAAGGTAAAGTCTGTGCAGATGGCTTTGTTGTTGGTGGGGGTGGGATTTCTTGAAATTGTATGTTTGTTTTTAAAGTTTTGCATGTTCACTTCAAAATTTTTAACAAGTCCTTGATGTTTCAATTTAAAAGTGACCAGTGGGGCTGAGGCTGTGTCCACTGAGGCTAAGATGACTGCCTTTCCTGATTGGCCATGGCTTTTCCATACATTGTGTGACCCTTGCCCTATGACCCTTTGGCTGACCTTACCGGAAGCCATGACGACAGCAGCCTTTTGCCATTAGACGCAGGGTGATGGTGAGGATTCCAAGGGTTAGACAAAACTGGTTAAACTGAACTAGGTGACTGTTACCTTGCGTGGGTTGTGGCCAGACCACCAAATACCTCATACTGTGATGTAAGTACTTAGTGTAAATTAGTAAACGTTTTTGTAAAATGTAGAATTGCATGTAATCAGTTAAGTTTTATATTTTACAATGTTCTGTAAAATAAAACTTAGCAAGGTAAATCTAATAAAGGAGCAGTCACTCTCTAACAGCTTTGAGGAGCACAGTCTTGCAGGATTTTAGTATTTGATTTGCCCTTAATATGTAGACTATGGCAATTTGAGAATCTTGTTGCAGAATTAGACAGATTAAGTCCTTCTCCTGTAAATGCAGATTGTGTTTAAACTGAAATTTACTTACTTTCTTGGCAAGGCAATCTAACTTGATATCTTTGTATAATAAAGGTGGAGGATATAGCAGTCGACGAACATCAGGAAGGGATAAATATGGACCACCTGTTCGTACAGAATTCAGATTAATTGTTGAAAATCTTTCTAGTCGGTGCAGTTGGCAGGATTTGAAAGTAAGTTGACACAATTTGGGTTTTTTTGAAAAGCAACTGGAATTTAACTTTTTTGCAAAGATCTATTAACTGTAAAAGTATTAAGCGTTTTAGTTGTAGTTTTGTGAAACCTGCTTTAGTAACTGCTTGTTTATATTTGCAAAGTTTATGTAATCCTTTAATCTGTTTTTCAGGATTTCATGAGAAAAGCTGGTGAGGTGACTTATGCGGATGCTCACAAAGAACGCTCAAATGAAGGAGTAATTGAGTTCCGTTCTTACTCTGACATGAAGCGGGCACTAGAGAAATTGGATGGAACAGAAATAAATGGAAGAAAGATCAAGCTGGTTGAGGACAAGCCACGATCTAGCCATAGACGATCCTATTCTGGCAGTAGATCAAGGTACCGTTTAAAAGTTCTGGCGTTAGAGCTGGCCATCATTCCTTAGCAGATATTTCTGTTAAGGGTTAAAATAGGCATGTAGAAGTTTGCAGTAAATTCTTTTTAACTAGAAAACAGTGCATTATGCTTTTTAGTCACAGATGCTACAGTCTTCCTTGTGTTACCGCTCAGGTGAGCAGTGTGTTACTACTGGCTGCAATAATTGCTGTACCAGGTTATAGTTTAAGTATTTCTCTGGAAGAATGTAATTTTCTGGTATGGTGCACCAGTGAACGGTTATTGTTATTTTGACAATAGATTGAACAAGTTCTCTTAATGCAGCTGCATTTTGTATGAAAAGCAGTTAATAATATAATTCTGTTAAAATAATGGGAAATGGATCCCTAGTAGTTGATGTAACAGTGACCTTGAGTGTGCTTTGGGTTTTTTGTAGGTCACGTTCAAGGAGGAGATCACGCAGTAGGAGTCGTAGGAGCAGCCGCAGTAGATCCCGTAGTGTTTCAAAAAGCAGGTCACGGTGAGAAATGTATAGTGTAAAAAAATACGAATGATTGACCATGTATCCAGTGATGGGCAGAGCAATGTCTGGCCAAAGATTTTAATTGAAATATTGTTGTAAATTTGAACTTTAAACTATTAGCATTTAGTTACTATTTTTTTTTCCTAGATCAGTAACCCATAATTTTTTTTTTATTTTGGAAAAGCTCAAAATCTAGGTCTCGCAGCAAAGACCGCTCACGTTCCCGATCTAAAAGTCGGAAATCCAGATCAAAGAGCAAGTCTAAGCAGAAATCTAACCGAGAATCCCAGTCCCGCAGCCAATCCAAAGAGAAGTCTGAAAAGTCTCGCAGCAGATCTAGGTCTGCATCTCGATCACCCAAAGAGAATGGTAAAGGAGAGGCAAAGTCTAAATCCAGGTCAAGGAGCAGATCTCGTTCCAATTCACCATCACAGCACGAGCCTGCCAAGGATCGGTCGGAGTCCCCACCGAAGAGAGCTGCATCACGGTCGCAGTCGCGATCTCATTCGAAGTCTCGCTCACGTTCACGATCCAGTTCACAAGATTGAGACTAGAACTCTCCTCTCCCTTTGCACACAATAATGGAACACTTGTATGCCAGGCCGTGAATCTTTTTTATGTTAGTATTACGAAAGTTGGTCTGTTTGCTTGCAGGAAAAAAAATGGCCTCAAAACCAAGTAATAGGCAAAGGTATGAATTGTCTAAAATTTCTCTGAAAAACATGGTTTTACAAAAGTGACAAAGAGCAGGAAAGATTTTTTTTTTTTTGTAGAAATTAGGATAGATCTTTTGAGGTTTTCTAATGTCCCAGCAGAAGTCTGTTGTAGAGTAGAAAACGAATTTTGTATAAAAACTTAGCGCAGAAGGCTCTTGGAAAGTAAATGCTTCCTGAATTTTCCATCTATAAATTATGAATAATAGTGTAATGGTCTGTGGCTTCTAAAAGTACACAAACCCCATTTTCAGCGAGTCAGAGTTACTTGTAAAATTGATTAAAATTGAAGAGTTGAATTGGAACACTTCACTGTGTTGTACCTTAAATTACCAAAAATAACTTTTTCCTCCTTTTTTACCTTGTGATGATTGAAAAGCTAATAAAACGGTCTCCTCTGTCCTTCCGTGATGCAGTATTAACAAACATCATGTGTCATTTTAACAAATAGCAAATCTAAAATAAATTTAAAAGCTAAAAAAATTAAAACAAAACTCAAGGTGCCACAAAGTCCCCATTGTCATTTTGTTGAATTCTTTATGATGCAACCTCTAAAATTGTTATCTAGCCTTTATGACTTGTCTAAAATTAGAACTGCTATGGAGTAGCTTCCAGTCCCAAAGTCCTTCTTTGTATGTAACAAAAAAGAGTTAGTTACCATATGTAACAAAAAAAAGTTTAGCAAAGCATTAGAATAGCCTTGTAATCTTTATACAGTATGTAGTTTGACTTGTATAAAATTAAATCAGTGACTCCAATGTTTGTATTGTAGTATAGCTTTCTTCGTAAAATACTGCGGAAGACCAAGTTCACCTTAGCTTGTGTTACTTGGGAAAGGAAAATAGGAAATTTTCCAAATGCTGTTGGCCTTTAATTCATACTATTGATAATTCACAAGACTTAGAAGCAATGTGGAAGGAAAAACAGAAAGGAGAGGTTCTATCTAGGCGCTGATTTCATCTTTCCTATATATGCCTGTAGTTAAGTTTTGAAGGTAGGTGTTAGCTGCCACTACATGAGCAGCAGGTATGGCTAAATGTTTAGAACAGGACCCAAGGCTTGAAGCAGTAGTCGTAAGTTCAGAGTGGTGTTGCTTTCACTGGGTTTTGTAGGACCCCAAGTGCTTTATAACTTCTGTGACAGCAGAAGTTCGTGAGTGATTGTGTGTTAGGATAATCATATCTGCCAAAACATGAGAATATGTGCAGTTCAGGCAAAAATTAACTTGAGAATTAATTGATGGGTAAGCTGGTGACCATTTACCTTGACAAAGAGCTTTGAGTCCGGCTCATATAAATTAATAAAGGTAGTTCACTGTAATGCTGTCCTAGTGGGACAATGGGATCTTATTCAATCCATGGGTAGTGCAGTGTATGTGTTTGTTTCCTTCCCACAATTCACTTTTGACTCCAGGCAAGAATGCCTGGGATTACAGTAGACTGTGTTCATGGGTGCCTTCTGCTTCTAGTTCCTTGGATATCTCTCTCACAGTGCAGTCCTAAACAGAGCTACACCCTTGTAAGCCTTCTGAAGGCATTAGGTCTAGAAGGGTGGAACTTTCTTTTGGAGTACACTGTAAGTTGTTCAACAGCATTTGGTAAATATGGTCTCTGGAAGAGGCTAGGTTTGCAGTCTTTTAGCTTTTAAGCAAATATCAGAGAAGCCTATGCCATTATTTTGAGTTTTGACAGCATTTCTCAGTGCTACTTTGTACATATTTTTCCTTGCACAGTACAATTTCAGGAGTAGAGACTGTTCTTAATCACAGACAACCTTGAAGCCAGTTTTCAAAATAGGTTATTTCCTTGATCTAGAAAAAAACCAACATCTTGTTGGATTGACAATAATACACTCTCCCGCAAAGTAAATGACTTGCTTCTCTCGATTCATATAGTTAATCTTGACAGTAAATAAAGGTTTTATACTAATCTCAACAGTGTGAATAATCATCTGTATTCTTAAATATTTATCTCCCATAGTCTCAGTCACAATCATTCGGAATCAAGTTGTTGACTACATGTTTCTGCTCCTGAAATCTTGGTGTTTGCAAAAAGAATTTATCCATTCTCATTAATAACAAAAGCCACATCCAAGTATCTCTGCACAGTTTGCTGCGCCTAATTCTCATATTGATTTGATCCGCATATTGATTTGAAGTTGGTTTGGCTGAGACTGACTGGCCCAAAGGTCCACGTTGGTGGGTGGTCTAGAATGTAGTCCTACACATAACTACATTACCACATTAGGTAGTTAGGTTATAGTGCTTTACAAAAGTTATAAAACCTTTTGAATATAGAACAAATGAATTGTTACTACTGTTTGGGACAAATATTAGAACCTGCGTTGGTGAGAGGGAGATGGTCAAAAAGTGCCCCTCCACCAGAAGGTGGATGCAGAATCTAACCCATGTTTTATCTTTTTTTACTGAACACTGCACTAGAAAATTGGAAGGTATACCCTGTTTCACAGAACAAAGCATGCTGGGCCTTTATAGAATGTTCCACCTGGGTCCTAGGGCCTACTTAACCCTGCTTCCCCCATTCCCCATCCTTTTGAAAGTAAAAATACATTTTGGTACAAATGCTCTTGTATCATGTTTCAATAATGCACAAAATAATGATTTTGAAAAAGGGAATTCATAAAAGTAATAGTTCTTATGTTTGTTTGGGACTATATTCTAATGCAGAAGCATACAATTTTCTCAACTGCTGCACCTCGACTGACCGAACTATCATCTTTATGTGAAACAGAGTATAGCTATCACAATACCTGTTAGAAAGTTGTAATCTCAATTAATTGACTGGAATAATTAAGACTAGAATTGTAAAAACTAGAATGAGGCTTGCTGAGGGAGGCTCCTGTAAATCAAAGTAATGCCTAGCTAAACTTCCAAGTGTTGTGGTCTTATAGAGACTTCACAAGGCCCTTGCCAAAGACTGTTAGCAATTAAGAGTACGGTTACAGATCAAATGGGAATTTGAGCAGGAATGATTGAGCAGTTTTTATGAAGAGTAGCAAACAGAATCTGATTATGTTTTAAAACAAATTAGGGACGGAAAGTTAAGGCAGTGAATTTATGAATGGCACTATCTTATTTGGGGTAAAAAAATACCAAGCATGCCATGCCCAGTCCCAATTGACATTAGCATACCCGCATAAGGTAATATGGTTGAGAAGTTAACAGACGCATGGATCAGTCTGCTTTGGTCAGTAGCAGGAAGATGTTTTCCAAATATTAACATGCAGTGTTTCTAGCAACAACTTCTCTATCAAAACTTTACCTGAATGATAGTCAACTGAGCCCTGTCCTGCTCAGATCCTCAGCTTACCTGACGAGCATCACCTCTGTTCTGCTTGCTGTTTCAGCTTGTTCATCAGCCACTTAGCTACACAATTTAACTTCACCTCCATTGCCTTTCATATGTTTCCCTGAATCAAATTAAGATTTATGCATGGAAACAGCACTCAGTGCCAAGTGACTCAGAACAGAGCCATGGTTGCAAATTGGAAAGGAACAGCCAACGTACATGGGTGTTGTTGCAAATGGAAAGTGCATTCAAGTGTATATCCTTCAACATTTTGGGCCAGTACACTACATTTGTACTTGGGTGCTATTTAGGTATGCTTTGGAATAATGTACTTGGGTGCTATTTAGGTATGCTTTGGTTCGAGAAACATTTGCATATAGATTCTTGTATTCGGACCGGACTCCATGGTATTGGCTCTGTGTACAGCTGTTGCAGCTCTTTTCCTTGGACTGGGAAGTGTTTGGCTCGAGGAGAGCATTAGCGAATTTCCCTAGGCTTTCAAGGAGCTGACTTGGAACTACTGCTGCTCCAGCTGGGAAATTACTAACTAAAGAGTGAAAGCAGAAGCAGCATCTCTCCAGATCTTAGAAGAGTTGATTAAGTGCATCATTTTGCTTCCTGTCTTAAACCCTGATGTCTTGGCAAAACAAGCCTTGGGCTCAAAGCAACTCAGCAGGAGCATGTTAACGAGCTCTGAAATGACCAAAAAATATGAGGAGAAATTAGCCCAAAAGACATTGATGGAGGGAGGCTTGGAAGATGTGCACTGCAAGAAGCAGGTTCTCTGCTGTCCCTTCCAATTGTTAGACAGCATAGGGCCCTTTGGGATGGATGGGTCGAATTGAGTGTACGTTCAGGACCTAAGCTGAAGAGAAGTCAGTGCGGATCTTCAGACCCTGAACTTCACTCTTGCGGCCTGATGTCTGAGCACTACTAGTGTTCAGGGACAACTTCATGGTCTCAGGCTCAGCTCCTTTGGGGGTCCTCTCAGTATTTGGGGACCCACAACTTCCCTTTTTGGCATCTAGCACATACACAGATAGAATCCTCATGAGCAGATGGACTGATTTTTTTTTGGGGGGGGGGGGATTACAAATACTTTCATACATCTCCAAAGAACAGTTGGGATTGAGTTGGCATCACAGATAGCACAAGAAATTACTGCTTGCTTATAAGCCAAAGAGTAAAAAAGAAAAGCTTGGCAATTTGACTTGCCGTTAGGAACATAATTCAGTAAT
This sequence comes from Sphaerodactylus townsendi, assembly GCF_021028975.2. Lineage (NCBI taxonomy): Eukaryota > Metazoa > Chordata > Lepidosauria > Squamata > Sphaerodactylidae > Sphaerodactylus > Sphaerodactylus townsendi. The sequence goes on from NC_059429.1 coordinate 104,748,332, forward strand.
GCTTAGTAACAATGCCTGTGAGGCTGAATTGTTATATCATTGTTAATAAAATGGTATTCAGAATTAAAATGACAGACTAATGCAAAAACCAGCACTTCTGCATTACAATCAAGCTCGTTCATGGTGCATTTAAAGACAAATAATTACAAATAATTTTGAGCATAAATCTGAATGTGATGGGCATTTGTGTAGCGGAGATACATCTTGTTCTCTGCTTTCAGCCTAGTTTTCAATGAACATGTTGCTATTCTGAGTGTGTGTCAATGGCTGTCCTCTGCTGCTTTGGAAATTAAGGAAGAGACTGGTCTCTTCCATCAGTACCCAGAACATTTTATGCTGCTGGCATCCTATTCCTCTTCCTCCATGTGCACGGAGAAGGCAAAGCCCCAAGATACAACCGTTACAGCTGCGCACACCAACCAACCTCCCTTCCTCAGCAGCTGCGCCTCTCTTTTTTAGAGCAGAGGTTTTTCATTTCCTGTGACTGTAGTCTGCTTTGCCTGCTCATGGGAGGTCAACTGCTGGTAGAATGAATGAGACGTTGCTGTACTAAGGCAGCCCAAGCAGCTGCTGGGGAAACTGTCTTGTTCTGAAGCTGTGACATTTCCAGTTCCTTTTGGAACAAGTCAAGGACACACCAGCTCCAAGAGGCTGCCTTGCTTTCACGGCACTGTCTATGTGGCAGTGGGTGAATTGGGGGTTAGGTTTGTTGTTTTTGACAAGCAATTTGGATGTAGATAGAGGGTATTCCAATTTCAGCAGCATGCTTCCTTTTAATACCCAGCTAGTTTGGTGTGATGGTTAAAGTAACAATCTAGGATCTGGGGAACGAAGGTTGGAACTGCCACCCTGTCATGGAAGTACGCTAGGGGCTACCTCGGGCTTGTCATATTCTCTCAGCCTAACTTGTATCACAGAATTGTTGTGATGAGAAAATGGAGGAAGGAAGGCAATGGACTGATAGTAATAGTATCACTTTGCCACAGACATGTACTTACTTAAATAGGCATTTTGATGTAGTTTTCCCTGAAGGTATTGGCTGTTTTTAGATGAACTGGAACTGGAATATGATGTAACAGGCATCACTGAAACCTGGTGGGATGAGTCTCATGATTGGAATGCAATAATTGAGCCAATAACCTATTTTAGAGAAATAGACCAACTAGGAAAGGAGGAGGAGTAGCATACTTCAGGGTTGATTACACCTGTGAGCAGGTGCATGACTTAATTCCCGGAAGCCAGGTTGAGAGCATCTTGGTAAAAATTAGAGAGAAACAATAGTGATCTAATTGTGTGGGGTTTATTACAAACCCCAAGCCAGACGAAAGAGCTAAATGATGCCTTCCTGGAACAGATGACCAAACTTTCAGAAAGGAGATCAATACAATTATCCTGATATTTGTTGTAAGTCAAGCTCTGCCAAGACTATAAGGTCCAACAAATTCCTCACTGGCCTTGCAGACAGTTTCATGGTCCAGAAGATGGAAGGGGCAACAAGGGGAATTGGTTTCCCGCCCAAGGACCGGCACAGCGGCTGCGTCCTTTCCACAGCCCCGCCCAGGAATGCCCCGCCCCCAGAATGCCCAGCCATGCCCTGGAATACCCCAGCCCAGCCTCATTGGTGCTACTCAACACCTTCTTTGCCTCAGGCTTCTTCCAGAAGCAAAACAGTGCTCATCCAGGGGGAAATGGAACAGAAGATGCAGTAGGGGAAATTTGGCGCAGAATAAAGTAGTAGTACAGGAATACCTGGTTACTTTACATGAATTCAAACCTCCAGGGCCTGATGAATTACATCTCAGAGTATTAAAAAAACTGGCAAAAGTAATCTCAGGAGCATTTGCAGTAATCTTTTGAGAATTCCTGAAGACCAGGAGAAGTCCCAACAGACTGGAGGAGGGCAAATGTTACCTCCAACTTCAAAAGGGGAGGGGGAGAGAAGAGGACACAAACAATTATCCCCCAGTCAATACCAGAAAAGATTCTAAAACAGATCATTAATCAGACAGTTTGTAAACACTTAGAATCACTAAAAGTCAATATGGGTTTCTCAAAAACAAGTCATGCCAGACTAAATCTATTTTTTTAATAGAGTGACATGCTTGGTAGATGAAGGGAATGCTGTGGATGTTGCATACCTTGATTTGGGTAAGGCCTTTGACAAGGTTCCCCATGAACCTTGCAAGTAAGCTAGTAAAATGTGGGCTACACAATGCTACTGTTAGATAGATTTGTAATTGGTTGACTTCCCGAACCCAAAGGGTGTTAACCAATGGCTCATCTTCATCTCTGGAAAGAAATACTTAGTGGGGTGCTGATGGGTTCTGTCCTGGGCCCAGTGCTATCAATGACTTGGATGATGGAATAGAGGGCAAATTTGCAGATGATAGCAAATTTGTAGAGATAGCTAATAATCCAGAGCACAGGGTCAGAATTCAAAAGAACCCTGGACATATTAGAGATATGGGCCAAAACTAATAAAACAGAGATAAATGTAAGATACTACACTTGGGCAGAAACAATGAATATAGGATGGGTGACACCTGGCTTGACAATAGTATATATGGAAGTGTTAGTAGAACACAAACTGAACATGAGTCCGCCATGTGATATGGCAGCCAAGAAAGCCAATGTGATTCCAGGCTGCATCAACAAAAGTATAGTATCTAGACTGAGGGACGCACTGGTACCATTCTGTTCTGCATTGGTCAGACCTCACCTGGAATACTGTGTCCAATTCTGGAAGGATATTGACAAGCTGGAACGGGTCCAGAGGAGGGTGACCAAAGTGGTTAAAGGTTTGGATTCCACAACCTATGAAGAGCATCTTAGGGAGCTAGGTGTGTTTAGTCAGGGGAGGAGAAAGTTAAGGGGTGACATGCATATTTGAAGGGATGTCATGTTGAAGATGGAGCATGCTTTTTTCCTGCTGCTCCAGAGGCTAGGAGAAGGAGTAATGGATTCAAAGTACAGGAAAAAAGATTCCACTTAAACATTAGGGTGGCAGAGTCTCTTTCTTTGGAGGTTTTTAGACAGAGGCTGAATGGTCATCTGTCAAGGGGGCTTTGACTATGTATTCCTGCATAGCAGGGGTTAGACATGATTCTCTGTGATATGTAATTTGATGTTGGTGTTGAACTGGGGTTCCACATCAGTCAAGTCAGTCATCTTGTAGGCACTTTAAATGGACACCATCAGTCAGCAATTGGTGTGCACATGCTTTGAATTCTTTCATGCTGTTTAATCAAATGAAAATTGGCAGGAAATAGCACAGAAACCTATAAATGTCTAGGTTATACTTAGTTCTTTTCAAGTACTCTGTAAATCACATTGTATATTTACAAAGTTATACCAACAATAACTGGTCCTTGTTTCCAGTGAGATTACAATCTATTTCCTCTCTGTGATAAACTTTGCACCTGTTTTAATGTATATGGAGTAGAGATGGTAGTTACCTCATCTTGCAATAATTATTATAATTTTTATAATTGCTAGTGATAGAGCTTATTAATAATTATGGTTAATCATAATTAGAGCTGCCCTGGAGGGCCAACAAACAGGATATACAGTCAGAGGTGGGATCCAGCAGGTTCTCACAGGTTCCTGAGAGTAGGTTACTAATTATTTGTGTGTGCCGAGAGGGGGTTACTAATTGGTGATTTTACCACGTGGTTTTTGCCTTAGTTACGCCCCTCCTCTCAGCAGTAGCGCACAGAACTTGAAGCAGTCTAGCAGGAGGTGCTCCAGCGTGTGTGGCAGCCTGCGCCTGCGTGCATTCATTTCCCACCCAAGGACCGGTGCAGCGGCTGCGTCCTTGCCACAGCCCCGCACAGGAATGCCCCGCCACCAGAATGCCTGGCCACGCCCCCGTCGTGCCCCGCCCAGCCCCATTGGCTCTACGCCACAGTTTAAATCCCACCACCATGGGAACCTGTTGCTAAAATTTTTGGATCCCACCACTGCATACAGTCCAAGGCCCTTTCTGATGTTGCCTCTGCCCCTCTGCCCCTGCCCCTCTGCCCCTGTTTCATCTGAGGGTGGGGCTACCCACTTGTCATGGTGGCAATTGAATCAAACACTCCTGTCTGGGGACTCAGGCCACGCTATGCTTGAGGCTTTGGTAGCAGGGCACTGATTTTATGGCTCCACCCTAAACTTTTGCTCAGCACCTCTGGATTACTAAGGCTGCCCCTGTATGTCCATAACTAGCAGCCATTGATGGACCTATCTGCCTTTGACCTGTGACTGCCCATTAAAATCATCAGTACTATATCCAGTGGCAATGAATTCCACAACTGTGTAAAGAAATGCTTCATTTTGCCTGTCATGTACTTATTGCCCATCCGTTGGGTGCTGTCAGGTTCTAGTATTATGGGGGAAAGTGAAAAAACTTCTTCACTTTCTCACTGGACTTCATGAATCCGCCCAGTGCAATATAAAAAGGCAGTGTATGAATCACATTTGCATCCTTTCTTTCACAATTCCATTTGTGAACTCAGCTTTTTCCTGCTCGTTTTGAACTATGTACGTTAGTATTGCCCGCTGGTGCAAAAGCTGCATGTCACATTTTTCTCTTTCTCTATGTGACCTCTTTATATGTAAAGGCACCTCTCTTTATTCTGGGCAATGTGTGTTATGCTGCCGCAAAGGACTTGCCTTAGAATTCTAAGTTGGACCCAAAGAACAAGATGGCTTAGTTGTATATGGTAGAATATTAGAACAATACATGGAGGAGATGTACCTCCTCCATCACCTCATTGACAAAAAACAACTCTATCGAGAATTGGAGGAAATTAAAAAAAAGAAAACTACTAATTCATGAGACCTTAAAGACTTTTCAAAATAAAAGACTGAAATCTAGAAATCCACCTGCTTTAATAGTGCACACAGTTTAGACACCACATAGAAAATAGAGATGGGATAACAAAGGGGATGGCAAGACAGCAGACAGCAGAATGGATTTATTTATTTTAACCCAAAACCACCACCACCAAGGTTTAAGGAACTGAGGAAAATCTGGTATAAGTTATGTAGAGTGAGAACTGAGCATGGGAGCTGTGGATACTTGCAACATAAATATGGATTCAGAAACCCCAAATGTCTAGGGTGTAGATACCCTAAATATACATTAAAAGGAGTGTCCACTAATGGTAAACAAAGCTATGTCAGATTTTGCCCTTTTTTAAAAACAAACAGCACAGCAATATTTGGAAAAGCTTAAAATTGATTTACAATTTAAAATTATGTATTAGTATATTTTAAATGGTATTTATATTTTAAGTTATTGAGATTTTAAATGGATTGATAGATATGCATTTGATTGAATTGCTCTGTAATACAAAACAATGCCATATGATAAATAAATAGAACAGTCAGCATGTAAGGGTGATTCTGAAATGAAAGATCCTTTAAAATAGTTGCTTTTTTTAAAAAATAGAGTTTATAAGTATCACAGTGTGATGGTTTCGGTATAGCAAATAAGTTTATTAGTTTCAGATCGGTGTACCATTCTTCTTTCTCTAAAGTTCCTTAAATAAATATATCCACCCAGGATTATTTTCTCAACTTCCTCTTAGGTGAACTTCCACAGAGCTTAATTTCCCAACTTCCCACTGAGGTTAATAAGAAGAGTTTGAAGAAGAGTTTGGATTTATATCCCCCCTTTCTCTCCTGTAGGAGACTCAAAGGGGCTGATAATCTCCTTGCCCTTCCCCCCTCACAACAAACACCTTGTGAGGTGGGTGGGGCTGAGAGAGCTCTGAAAAGCTGTGACTCGCCCAAGGTCACCCAGCTGGTGTGTGTGGGAGTGCACAGGCTAATCTGAATTCCCCAGATAAGGCTCCACAGCTCTGGTGGCAGAGCTGGGAATCAAACCCGGTTCCTCCAGATCAGAGTGCACCTGCTCTTAGCCACTGCTCTTAGCCACTATGCCACTGCTGCTCCCATAACTTCCACATAAGTTCCCATAATAACTTCCACATAGAATACAAATTTCTCTTACATTTCTCTTAGACTGGGCAGTACTGTGTCATAGACTGTGCAGTTTAATATAAAGTGTAGTGCAATAAATAGAAATCATGCATACTACAAAATACTGCTTCAATATCCTATGTCCATGTGTAAGTAAATCCCAGGCAGCACTGATATATCATCGCCGCAATCACAAATGAGCCATTGTGCTTGCCCTTGATGCCCCTGTTCCCACATTGGTTCAGGTTTTAGGCCTACAAGAAAATAAAGTATAAAAGTATAAAGTGGAACATAACTGTGCTGCTGTTTGAGGTTTAGCAAGCTGTGACCTTTTGCAAATGTGATAAGAAACCAAATATTGGGAGAAAGGAGTCTCTGTTCTGACTCCCCTCTAAGTCTCCAAGGTTAAGAACCACGGAGCCATGTTTCATTTAATTAGCAGGTCATATTCAGACTCCTGCCCTTTTTCAGCCCAATGTTGTTCTGGGTGATATACTCATGACTCCTTGATCCACCCTCAGACCTTGTGATTTCATACTTGCTATATGGTTCAGATGTGCTGCCTGGCCATGTTGATTCTCAGAAAGAGTAGACTTTGACTGTTGAAGAATTTCAGCTACAATTGTAACATCTGATAATTTGAACCAACAACATTACTGTGTAGCTAATCCTTTCAATTAAGTTTGGTTATTTTAATCTTCACTTCTCACTTTTCTTTTTTAAAAATTCTTGCACAATTTTAATAATGTATTAATTATATCTTGTGGGGTTTTTTTTTTCTTCAAATGGCTTCAATCTGATTCCACTATTTAGGCTTATATGGCTACACCTATTTGGTCAGTTGTTTTGTGAAACTCACACTCAAGTGGTCTACTTTGCAGGGGTGACTTTCTTGACTTTAACCCCAGCAAAGCTGGAAGCTTGACTCTTGGCATCTGGCTGTTTGGGTAGTAAAAAAAAAAGGGGGGGGGTGGCAGCTACTAAGTCTGAGGTGTGAGGATTCATACCACAAGGTTTTGTAATTTTGTGTAGTGATGGCCCATGTAAGAGAATCCCTTAGACCAAGGGATCTCAATAGGACATCTAATAAACAATGCAATATATATGTTTTATGTTCCAATAACTACTTGTTTGGCTGGCTGAACTATTCAATACATATCTCAGGAACTGCAAGACATTGGCTGCTATTTAGACTCTACTCAGAAAAAAATAAATTATTCATTTTAGTTGCTGCTGGCTGTAAGTCCACATCTTCATAGATACTTAAATGATACTTTCAAATTCAGTAGGAGACCAATGATGCTTATTTTTTTATCTTACTTTGGTAAATTAGGAAGCACACAAGATTGAAATGTGTATCTTTTACTTTGTATGTTGCTTTTAAAATTTTCAAAACCATAACCCCCAAATTAAGGTATAACACTGGTTGTGCCTTTGCTAACTATTTTAAAATAATATTTGGATTTTCAGTATTATCACGAGAACTTGTGAGGTGAGATTGCTGATGTTCTGAAAGATTCTCTGTTGGTAATATTCATTTCTGGCAGAGAAAGGGTGATAAAAAGTGACCATTCATTTTCCTCCTAGCATCTCCTTTGCGTGACTATGTAAGATTCACCCTTCTGTTCCATATACATATGAGATGGGTAGGTGGGCAGCAAATTTATTTTATTTTATTTGTTTTGTATTGGAAATATTCATTGATATCCTTACTGTAGAAATGCCCTGATCTGGATAACCCAGGCTACCCTGATCTCTGAAGCTAAACAGGATTGACCCTGGTTAGTTCTTGGATGGGATATCACCAAACAAACCCAAGAAGAACCACCTCTGTACATCTCTTACCTTGATGTCACCAAGGGGCAACATCACATCATCTAAGTTGGTAACGACTTGATGGGGGGGGGGGGGAAGCATAGAAATGCTCAAGACAGATCAGAATGTTGCAGGAATGCAGTGCTATCTGGAAGACACTCCTTTCTATCATACTTCTTAGTCCATCTGAAGTCCTGCGATTAATTAGGAAGAGTTATTTATAGCTGTTGCACCACAAACACAGAATCTACTTCGGTTAGCTCCTTTCACGATTTTAATAGAGTGTTCAGAATATCATCTCATGGTCCTTAATAAATGGAAACTTTATATTTGGGTTTTTTTTCTGACCACAAAACTGTGTTTCCAAATGAAATATCAAGGTCTTTCTTTTAGTTTCACAAATGTCAGTATGAAGGGGGAAAATGCTCTTGGAGGTGGCAGGAGAAACAACACTCTTAAAAAAAATTAGCTCGTTCAAAAAAACCTAATGTCAATTTACGTTCCATTGTGTATGCTCTAATGTGCATATGTTTATATATTAAATTCATTTATTTAAAACATATATACTCCACCATTCCTTTAAAGCTTGGCTTACAATACCAATTTTTAAAAAAACATACAAGGCACGTGTAAACCCACAATGCCTGCAGTCTCCACCTCATAAAGGCCTCAGCAAATAAAAGGGTCTTGTAGCTCCTTCTAAAAGCCCCCTCCCCCACCATAGGGTGGAATTTACTATAGACAAATCATGGGCTCTAGCTGATGCCAAGCAGGCTACTTTAGTCTGCGGAACAACCAGGAGATGACAGCAGTTGGTGGGACCAGTTTCACCTGATATATCAGCTGCAACCCTTCCACAAAAAAACCCCAGATTTCTCACACAGCCAGGTCACCTCTCAACAGGACTATCATAACTATTTTTGTGGGGCTGCCCATGAAGGCAATTTGGAAATTTAAATTAGGCTGGATTGCAGCAACCTGAACACTGACAGGTGTAGCAGCATATAAAACAAATGATATAGGAGCACTGCTGCTTAGTTTTTGTCAATTTCAAAGTGCTGGTGCTTGCCTTTAAAGCCTTATCTGGCTTGAAATATCCTGGATAACCATGCAAATCTCTGTCCCTCATGCATAGCTTCCCAAATCATTGAGGTCCAGACTGTAATGAATTTCAGCTGCTAATGCCACCTCCAACAGAGACTAGAATGTCGCTAATCAAGTGTCCTCTGTTGCTACCCCACATTTGCAGAATTCATTACCGTTTGAAATTCAGCAAATGCAAGAGCTTTGCCCATTGAAATGGGTTATTCAAACACTTGTTAGCAAACAGACTTTTCCAGTTGTGAAGAAATTTAATTCGGTTTGCATGACATAATGGTGCTGATCTACGTTTGTGTTTTTATGGGTCTCTTAATTTTTTTTTGTGCTAGCATGGTTCCCTGCTTTGAATTACACAGCAGTTTGTAGACCTTCAAGTAAACAAATGAAAATACTTTCTCCCAAAATACTAACTTCTGTGTAAAATAAGGGCTGTTGAGCATTAGTGTTTTCCCATGTCTTACATAAGAAATCTCCATGATCCTGGCAGTGCAGTCCTGTGCAGAGTTACTGCAGTGTAAATGTAACCCCCATGCCCAGAATGGGTTGGCCCAGAATGGGTTGACCCAGTAAGGGGTGGAGACTCAGAGCAGCAAGAGGCTGCAGGAGAGCTCTTTGGAGAAGACAAGGGTACCAGACTCGGACCTTGATTTCTATAAGCCCTTAACACCTTGTTAAGGTAATTGAAATATTTTTGGGAACTACTGGGAAGGTAGTTGTTGTTTTTGCTATGTTGTAAATGTTGGAGTTTATTGTTTCAGGGTTTTCTTTTGTGGTTGTAATGGGTGAGAGTTCTCCTGGAGACCTTCATCATGTTGCAACCTGTTCATCAAGCCCTTGGAGTCTTCAGGAGCCAGCCAACTTGCAAAGAAGAATTTGGACTTGGCAATATCAGTAGACTGTAAATAGAAGGACTTGAAATGCAACCTGAACAGGACCTTGAATTGTAACGTTAAATGTTGATGTTTTAAAAGTGTTAATTGTAAAGAAAAGTAAACCATTTTGTTGTTTAAAAATTGTTGTTGCAACTCATTCCAAGTACTGCCCCACAGAACCCACAAGCTGAGGTTACATAAACTCACTGATTTCCATTGGGATTAGGTAGGAGTACTTCTGCATAGGATCACACTGTTAACTTCTGCCTCCCAGAGGTTGGTTGTGTTGAAAAGCGCCTGCTGTATTAAGAAGTGGCAACCTCAAATTCATTTCTCCAGAAGATTCACCCAAGCGGAAGCCTAAGCATATTTCGGAAATATTTCACAACTTTTTCATTCAGATTGAATTTGAGTAGATAGAGTATATAAATGTATATAAATGTAAAGGTAGTCCCCTGTCCAAGCACTGGTCATTACTGACCCAAGGGGTGACATCACATCACAGTGTTTACCAGGCAGACCATGACCCCTTCCGCACATGCAGAATAATGCACCTTCAATCCACTTTCACAATTGTTTGCTATTCCGCACAGCTTCAAAGTGCATTGAAAATGGATTGAAAGTGCATTGTTCTGTATGTGCAGAAGGAGCCTATGTTTTACAATGGTTGTTTGCCATTGCCTTCCCCAGTTGTCTATATTTTACCCCCAGGAAGCTATTTTACCAACTACTTGAGCCAGCTGTCTGAAACCAACTTCAGTTGTGATTGAACTGAGGTTGTGAGCACAAGCTTTGACTGCAGTAGTGCAGCTTATTACTCTATGCCACGAGGCTTCTGGAGTCAATATGGAGGAGGGATATTGTGTGAAAACATTTTGTTTTAAAAGTTGGTTTTAAACATTCCTTTAGGAGTCTGTATTTAAGTCAGAGTCATCACCACAAGCCAGAAGAATGGTGTAAACCGCAAATTTAAATGAACAATGAACCTGCTTTATATAGAGCTTTGGGCTGACGTGTCATCAGTATGCCGATGACACGCAGCTCATTCTGTTGATGGAGAGGGGAGCGGCCACCACCGCTGCAGCTCTCCAGCATTGTTTAGAGGCTGTGGCTGGTTGGTTGAAACAGAGCAGGTTGAAACTGAATCCAGCAAAGACGGAGACCCTTTGGCTGGGTCGTGAGGGGGAGGGGGGATTTCCAGCCGCCGGTGTGGGAGGGGACTGTATTGGCACCAGTCCCCTCTGTCCGCGACCTGGGGGTCCACCTGGATTCGTCTCTTTCAATGGAGACCCAGGTGGCCCATATAACCCGGGTCGCATTTTACCATCTTCGTCAGGCCCGACGGCTGGCCCCCTTCCTCTCTCAAGCTGACCTGGCCACTGTGGTCCATGCAACGGTCACCTCCAGGTTAGACTATTGCAACTCGCTCTACGCGGGCCTTCCCTTGCGCTTGATTCGGAGATTAAAAATGGTCCAGAATGCAGCGGCTCGTATGCTTACAGGAAGTGCCATGCGAGAACACATTACACCTGTGCTCAGCCGCCTGCACTGGCTACCAGTTTCAAGGTGTTGGTGTTAACCTTTAAGGCCTTGCGCGGCCTGGGACTTCCGTACCTGCGGGACTGTCTTACCCCATATGTCCCAAACCGGCCTCTGCGCTCAGCAGAGGCCAATTTACTGGTGATCCCTGGCTCCTCAATGATACGGCTGGCCTCTACCAGGGCCAGAGCCTTCACAGCTCTGGCCCCGGCCTGGTGGAACGCTCTACCACCACCTGTCCGGGCCCTGCGGGACCTTGCTGAGTTCCGCAGGGCCTGTAAGACTGAACTGTTCCGCCGGGCCTTCGGGGAGACCAGCCGTTGATGAGGGCCCCCCTCCCTCCTTTTTGTTCCCCCTCCTCTGATAACATCATTGAATCCTACCACCCCTTGGGGTTGAGGAGTTAACAGTGGATGCCTTCATGTACTAATACTAAGTTAATGCTGCATTTTAATGGGGAAGGTTTATATTTTATCTTTTAGAGCCTGTATTATTTAACTTATTGAATTTTAACTTGATTTGCTATATTGTGCTCTACTTATGTTGTTCACCGCCCTGAGCTCTTAGGGGGAGGGCGGTCTATAAACCGAATATATAAATAAATAAAAAAATATAGAGTATAACCACAAGACAGAACTGTACATATGTTTAACTGCATGGTTGTTATAGCAACTAAAGTTCTAAACCAATGCAATCAGATTCCAAAATATTGCAGTATGATTAAAAACTGACACTGTAGTCCTGCAGAACAAGTGTACCGTGTTGTTATGGCAACTGGAACAGTTAAAACTTCACATGCATAAATTTAAAACTGAAAAATTCCTAGACCGAGAGGAGTAGAGAATGGACATTGTATTATTATTTTATAATACAAGATTGCTGACATGAAGGGTGGGATGCAATTAAAAGGAAGATGCACTGAAGATTACGACAGTTCATCTCTCTCATAGTTTACACACTGCCAAACCAGACAACATCTTTCTTCTAAATTCTTTCCCCTAACTTTCCCTCACATTGCAGGTTAGAATCGCATTCATTTCACTGTTTTTAAAAAATTCTGTTCCCTTGAGCAGTGGTTTCAAATTTTCTACACTGAAAGTTGCTTGGTAAGGGATTGCTGCTCATCAAAATTAACCCTGACCCCAATGGAGTCATTCCAAGGAGTGGAGCTGACCAGTCCTCTTGGCTCTTGCTATCAGTCCACACAATTTACTAACACTCCTTTGTCGTTGTGAATTGCAGGCAAATACCAGTAGCAGAGGACAAGATGAATCTTGGAGAAACATATTTGCTGTCTCCATGAAATAACTCCTGATAAGCTTCTGATGAACCACAGGATTCCTGGACATGCAACATCATTGGCCACCTGCTTATTCTGGACTGTTCTTGGGAGAACCATAAATAACACAGAAAGCAGGATTCAGGATAACATTAAGTTCTGCTGTGAAGTTGTTCTGTACTTGTTTTAATGGCATATTCCTTAGGGCTGATTGTGGTCACTCCCTCTTCTTCTGTTCTGTGTATGTTTGGTAACATTTAGTCTCCCTCCTCCCAACAATGATTTTATTTCTCTCCCAAACTGTCTATTGCTGCTTGCATCTCCTAGTGAAAATGGCAAGGTCTGAAGAACTGAACTTGAATTAACATAGAGGTTGCTGATTAGCAAGCTGATTTAATCACGATGGAGTAGGTGATTTTTGCATGCTGGGTGATTTGGATTAATGGCTGAAGTTCATTAAATCACAGATGCTACTATGGCACAAGGAATCAGGTAATCCTCCCCCCTTCTGCCAATCATTTCCTTCCCCTCCCATATTCACATGAACAGATACTTAATTTTAAGTCCCTACTGCTACTGACACACATCCCTTCAAATCCTTGTTTTCAGTGGAGTATACAGAACAGAGGTTGGATGAGAAGAACACTAAGCAATCAATATCAGTGAAGTACATTTCATTCATTTTTTTGGCGTAGGATTTTTTCAGGTAGACCCTTTAAAGGGTTTGCAAACTTTCTTCTCAAAAAGATAGACTTGTCAGGGACCTGTGATTGTCTGAAGCTTCCTGAGGCCACACCTTGTTAAACCAGATTTGCCTCTGCATAATGTGTCTCACTCTAACCAGCCTCACAAGATTGTTTTATGAGGAAAAAATACTACTTTTTGCAGGAAAGGCAACATCTGTAATAAACAATGGAAGTGAGAGTTTGTTCTCACTGCTAACAGTGATACCAAATGATTGCTAAATGGTAGCTTGCTTTTGTGGGCTCAGTTGCCTGCAGCATCAATTCGCATAATAAAGGGAATTTGCTTCCCTAGTATTCTGAGATAGTATGGAAATGTGATATAATTTTTCTCATCACAAGGGCAAAACTTAATAGCTAGTTCCTGCATGGCTGCATACACACCTTGATCAGTTATTTTTCTCAAACAGCAGTCAAACAACTCCAACAGCTACTATGTCAGACTACACAGGGAAGCCATTGAAATCCACAAACACTGGGCAGTTTCAGCGAACAGGAAGAGTCTGAAAATCAACAAAACCTGCCCACCAGTAATAAAAAAACCTCCAAAACCAAAAGCCAGATACATTTATATGCAACTGCAAATGAATTCTACCTAGCCACATGCAACTGTAGATACAAATGCAATTGCAGTTGTACTCCACATGGACACATGTAAATGTGTCTCACCCCTACCCCCTCCACACATACCTGTGAGGTAGCCAAAACATACGTCATAGTACACAATCACTCCACACTGTGCCACAGAGAGAAACACATCTTACCGTGACATACCTCTGAGGAAGCCAGCCACAGATGCAGGTGAAACATTAGGAGCAACACAGCCGAGAAAACCCACAAGAGCCAAAAAGCAGTCTGTTGTCACCTCCAGATTAGACTATTATAACTCCATCTATGCAAGGCTCCCCTTCAAGCTGCTCTGGAAACTTAAGGGTGTCTAGAATGCAGTAGCAAGGGTCCTTATGGGGATGCCATTAAGAACTTACATTCAGCCTGAACTCCGCCAGCTGCACTGGTTCCCAGTTGAACACTGGATCAAGTTCAAGGTTTGGGTGTCAATCTTTAAAGCCCTAAATAGTCTGAGATATTGTACCTGCTGGACCCCCTCCCCCAATACAACCCCTGGAGGGCTTTACACTCTACTGCAAACAACCTGCTAGTGGTCCCTGGCTCTAGAAGCTCCCAGCTGTCCTCAACCAGAGCCAGAACTTTTTTGGCTCTGGTCCCAGCCGGGTGAAACACTCTGTCAACTGAGACCTGGACCCTGTGATATTTGGCACAGTTCCACAGGGCCTGTAAAATGGAGATGTTATGCGAGGCCTGTAGTTGAGGCAACCATGGTTATATCTTTGCTGGCCTCCCTACCCCATCTTTATTTTATTCCCTTGGCTGGTTTGGTTCTGATTTCTCTCCTTTTTACTTTCTTCCTTATATTCCTCTCTCCTTGGTGAGTCATTCAGGGAAATTGTTGAATGAACTGAATTAATTGAAGCACCAATGTGTATTTTCTTGAGGTTTTAACTGCACTGTATATTTTAACAGATTGTTTAATTTTTACACTGTTAGCTACCCTGAGCCTGACTTTAGTCAGGAAAGGAGGGGATACAAATCTAACAGCATAAATAAATAAATAAAACTTAACTGGAAGACTTGAAAATGAGGAGGAAACAGGAGTGCAGACTCCACTTTCAAAAACAGTAATACCCTAATTCTGGCTCTGTTATTCATGTGAACCTTACAATAATAAAGCAGGAACAAAACAATGAAATCACACTCTAAGGCCCCTTCTGCACATGCAGAATAATGCACTTTCAATGAACTTTGCAGCTGGATTTTACTATGTGAAATAGCAAAATCTACTTGCAAACAATTGTGGAAGTGGATTGAAAGTGCACTATTCTGCATGTGCAGAAGGAGCCACAGTCACATTTCAACTTGCATTCACTCAGTATGGCAACGTTAATCATAATCATAAAGCAGGCACATACCAATGAAATCACACTCTAAGGCCCCTTCTGCACATGCAGAATAATGCACTTTCAATCCACTTTCAATGCACTTTCCCTTGCCACTCTGCCTCACCCCAAGCCATTCTTCTGGTGACTCCCCTTGTTTCTGTGTTCCTATTTCACAGGTCTTTCCACACTCCAGTATTTTAGTCCCTACTTCCTCCTGTTTCTTTCCCCCTAGTTTTTCAGTTTGTTAGGTCTCTTTGTTTTGTGTTACCTTTGCTCACTGAACTTGGCAGTACCATGGTACAAGTCCATCCAGCAATTGGAACATGGGGGAGGGGAGCATCTTAGCCAATGGGCTTTGAAGAGGGTGGGGGGAAATGGTGTCAACTCTGCTGGCCCTTTTGAATCTAGAGAGAGGTGGAGCATTGCAGACACAGGCATGCTCTTGCTTTCAGCTTTTGATGAGTTCAAGCAGACTTCCAGTATTGCCGCAAAGATTTGAATCAGGGCCACAAACAGTGGCTATTTGGAATTCTGCCAGAAGAATGCAAATAACAGGGGCATATCATGGTCCTTCAGTTGTGCAAAAATATCAGGATGCTCTTTCCCTGCCCAGCAGGAAGTAAATCTATGTGAACTCTGGGATACCTCTCAAATGTCACTGAAGAAAAAGCTGTAGATGCTATTATATCTGTTCCTAAAATATATCTGAACAAAAACAAGGGATGACTTTCTCAAATAAGACAGTATGCAATACTACTGGCTTCTATCCATGTCCATGCAATCCTTTCTGATTCTGTTCGTAATGCTACATTTTATGGAATCAGAAAGCATTGCATTCAGGGTTGCCAATTTTTGCTGAACAAGAGTTCTAAGCCTTTAGCTGCTGTACGATGAGGCAGACATTCACCTTTCAGTTCAACTTGGCAACTTTCACCTTGCAGCGGAAAATGATACCTGCTGAATTTATGTTTATTGTGCAGTTTTAAAGTCATAGAACTCTGATCAGAAAAAGTAGCAGACAGTCTTAAATCATAGGCTCGATTTATTGTTGATCCTCCTCCAGCAGTGGCGTAGGAGGTTAAGAGCTCGTGTATCTAATCTGGAGGAACTGGGTTTGATTCCCAGCTCTGCCACCTGAGTTGTGGAGGCTTATCTGGGGAGTTCAGATTAGCCTGTACACTCCTACACATGCCAGCTGGGTGACCTTGAGCCAGGGGTGTAGCTAGGGTAAATGGAGCCCGGGGCAAAATCTGAGTTTTGCGCCCCCCCCCCCCCCAATTTGGGCAGCATCCCTCCCCCACCACGACCAAACAACATTTTTTGCACCAGGTCATCTCAAAGTCACCATTGCATTATAGAACATGCCCCAACACACAAATCTGAACACACCCAGGGCTCCCTAGTTTAAACAACATTGAAAGTGATGCTATTTTTTGAAGGCGGGGAATCCACCCTGAAACAGCATCACTTTTAATGTTTAAACTTTTAATGTTTAAACTACAGAGCCCAGATTCTCCTTTTAAATCCACCTTAAGGGGATACTCTGGGCTCCCTAGTTTAAAAAATATTGAAAGTGATGCTGTTTCAGGGTAGATTCCCCACCCCAAACTGCATCATTTTCAATGTTGGTTATTGTGGGTTTTCTGGGCTGTGTGGCCGTGGTCTGGTGTATCTTGTTCCTAATGTTTCACCTGCATCTGTGGCTGGCATTTTCAGAGGTGTATCACAGAGAGAAGTCTATTATACACTGTGTCCAGCCTTCTCTTATAACAGACTTCTCTCTGTGATACACTTCTGAAGATGCCAGCCACAGATGCAGGCGAAATGTTAGGAACAAGATCTATCAGACCATGGCTACACAGCCTGTAAAACTCACAACTACCAGTTGAATCTGGTTTTGAAAGCCTTCAACAATACTTTTAATGTTTTTTTTTTTAATCTAGGGAGCCCAGATTCTCCCTTTAAATCCCTCCAAAGGAGGTGGATTTAAAGAGAGAACCTGAGGGAAAATTTGAGGTGCCTGTTAAGGGAGCAATGTTTAAGCTAACAGTACCAAACTTTTAGGCTATCTTCAGAAGACTCTCCTGATTAAACCACCCAGGTTTAGTGAAGTTTGGTTCAGGAAGCCCAAAGTTATGGACCCTCAAAAGGGTAGCCCCATCTACCATTAGCTCCCATTGGAAACAATGGAGGATGGGGGCACCTCTTTTGGGGGTCCATAACTTTGGACCCCCTGAATCAAACTTCACTAAACCTAGGTGGTATCATAAGGATAGTCTCCTGCTGATACCACCCAGGTTTAGTGAAGTTTGATTCAGGGGATCCAAAGTTATGGACCCTCAAAATGGTAGCCCCGTTTACTATTAGCTCCCATTGGAAATAATGGAGTATGGGGTCACCCATTTTGGGGGTCCATAGCTTTGGACCCCCTGAACCAAACTGCACCAAACTTGGCTGGTATCATCAGGAGAGTCACCTGACAATAGTCTGAAAGTTTGGTGCTGCTAGCCTAAAAACTGCGCCCCCTGCAGGCCAAACATGGGAAAAACCCTGAAAAATAGAAAAAGCCACTAACGAACCTGCAATTTTTGCGCCCACCACAAGGTGGCGCCCGGGGCACTTGTCCCCGGATGTCCCCATGGTAGCTACGCCTCTGCCTTGAGCTAGTCACAGCTTCTTGGAGCTCTCTCAGCCCCACCTACCTCACAGGGTGTTTGTTGTGAGGGGGAAAGGGCAAGGAGATTGTAAGCCCCTTTGAGTCTCCTGCAGGAGAGAAAGGGGGGATATAAATCCAAACTCTTCTTCTTCTCCTCATCAAGAGAACTGTATTTATTGTTAAAACAGTACCAAAAAGTCAAGTGTTCCACTCTATGATCTTTCAAGATATTTTTGTGACAGAATATGTAGCCGAGATAGCTAGAGAGCCAGCGTGGTATAGTGGTTTAAGATCAGCGGATTCTATTATGGAGAATTGGGTTTGATTCCCCACTCCTGCTCATGAGTGGCAGACTCTTATCTGGTGAACTGGATTTGTTTCCCTACTACTGCACGTGAAGTCAGCTGGATGACCTTGGACTGATCACAGTTTCTCAGCCCCACCTACCTTACAAAGTGTCCATTGTGAAGAGTAAAAGGGAAGGTGTTTGTAAGCAGCTTTGAGACTTCTTACAGGAGAGAAAGTGGGGTATAAATCTGAAGTCTTCGTATACATAGAATCTCCATGTTTCAGAGGAATATGCCACCAATTGGTGGGCTGTTTGTAAACTTCCTGGACACATTTGATTGGTTGCAGTGGGAAACAGGAAGCTGGACCGAGGAAACTTGGTTCTTTTGTTAATCCAAAGAACGCTTCCTCTGGCAGTAAAGAATATAACAACAAATAAACAATAAACAAAATGTTTCCCTTTCATGGCATCTGAAAATCTATAGGTCTCCCCTTGCTTCACACACCAATTCCTTGTGACTTCCAGTTCCTTTAAAGATTTACTGATAAGATCGCTGCTGATGGAAATAAACAACTGAATAGAAAATGTGAATCCTGACACCCTTGCATTTGATTTTCCCCTTACCCTTTTTGTTTCTAACAGTTTGGTGAAGGATCCCACTTCCTGCTCAACTGGCTAATTCTTGCTTACTGCTGAAGCTAGATACAAAAATGAAGTATGACTCCATTAACCTGAAGAGAATCTGTGCTTTGATCTAGGAGTCTATTGTATTTTTGACTGGCCCAGTTTCTCCCATTCATTGAATGAAAAAACTGAATTGTTCAGGTGGGCTTTTTTTTTTACACAAAAGTGACATGGTTTTATTATAATAGAATTGTTCATGAATGATGCTGTAACAGAGTGGGAAAGAATGTGGGCTACACTACTGGGGACAGCAGTACTATCTGTTGCTGCCTGCATTATCCTATTATGCCATTTCTGCATTGTGTTAATGCTTATGGTTTGTTGCAGCATGTTACAGGTTTTTAATTTCTGCAGTCCTAATCCTATTATGTTTCTTATTGGATTCCCAACCTATTGAGTGCATTGACTTACAAGGTGTAATCCTCCTTGACTCTCAATGAGAAAGGTGGACTATAAATAATGGGAATAAACAACAGTCCCAAATATATCGCACGCACTCTTGACTTCCGTCAGCACCCTTGCCTATTTGACAGCCAGAATGATAAAGAGTGGGGAGATGGAGGCTTTTAACCTCATTTTCATGCAGGCTCCTGATGAAGTAGGGATTTGAGTTCACATTAGTGTATTGAGAGAGGACAAACTGATGTGCTTGTGTGACTATTCCAAATTAAGGAAAGGCACGATTGGGTCCAGTTCGTATTCCTGAGGATCAGCTTTTCCAAAGATGTTGCCATTCTAATTGTTATTTCTCCCCTTTGCAATCTTCTCCCCCAGCTCTCTCTTTCTCTGAGGAAGATATGTTTCGTTTCAGTGGCACCAATGTAGAGATGGGGAGACTTCCCTACCAGGAAAAGCGATAGATTGTGAGCCAGGCACTGGGCTCCATATTTAGGCGGCGATCTTGGGGAGGGTGTTGGCACATGTGTTTAAACTGGTGTATGCACGGCCAGCGGGCACCCACGAGCTGAAAATGCTTGCGGATTTCCTGTTTGTTTCGAGTCTTGTGCGAAAGGATCCTCGCTCAAGAGAGTGGGGGAAGGAAAGCCCGCTCCCGCCCCCCCTCCCCTGCACGTTTCGGATTCTCTCCATGTTTACACGAAGCTCCTGGAAATAAATCTAGTGGTTTCAACCTTGCACATACGACCCCCTCAACACACAGTTTCCAGAATGTGGCCCCTACAATGCAATCCGAGCAGGATTTTTAATTTTTTTTTAAAGGAGGGTGTTGGCGGTAGAATAGGATGCGGTAAATTTCATGGGTCCAGCTTTGCATCTACAAAACGCCAAGACTACGCTGGTGCAACGAGAGTAGCTAGCCATGTTCTATCTGCGAAGAGCGGAACTCGGGGGAGGTTGCGGGGGGGGGGGGGGGACAAAACAGAATATGCAAATCCAGGTTTAGTTTTTTTTAAAATTAATTTCGCCCGCCAGCCAGAACTTACATAGTATTATATTCAATTTAGATGGACTGACAGGGTGCACATTGTTTTTTAAAAAATACATGCAGACATACTCCATCGGGAACATCGACGTCCTAATAGGCATGTTTTATATCTGTAATGGTCTGTAAGAAAAGGGAAAAATATGGATGGACATGGAAGCAAAGCCGCCTCTCAGCACAGAAAGCCTGCCGAGGAGGAGAAAAAGACGGGTTAATAGTTGGTTTAATAATACACTTGTGCAAAAATGGGGAATGCAGCGTGGATAATACCAAGTTCCCTCTCCCTCCCCTACAGCCTCGCTCTGTCTATTAAATATGCTTTGCTTGTCAATTTCATCGCCCTGTGCATTTCTGCGGGGAAGGCAGCCCCGCCCCCTGTGCGCGCAGGCGCGGCCACGCTTTAGCTTCCCGCAGGCTCAGCATTCAGTGTCCACGGGCTGATTATTGTAGGTAAGGAATCAGATAAGAAAGTAATTGATAAACCGCTTTAAAATCCTTAAAATGCACGTCGAAATCGGTCTGCTCCCTGCTCCGCAGACCTTTGCTCCGCTTTGCATGCCATGCATTGCTTTGCAGTTGTGACTGCCTGCTTTTTGCAAGTAGATGTGCCAGCGTTTTGGGTTATCCATTTATTTATTTTTTTAATCCGAGGGGGACACGAATACCTTTTCAGTTGTATTTGGTAATGCAATGAGCATACAGTTTTTTTAAAAAATCAAAGACAGAGGGGGAGGGGGGAAAACCCCAAATACTTGGTGAATGGGATATTGCGTGAACAGAGTTAAAAAAAATAATCATACGGGGTTTGTTAATATTCCTCTTGCAGTTTCCATGTTTAAACGTGGGGGAAATTAATTTGAAATCCCCCCCCCCCCCGCCGCCGGTTTCCCCAGAAACACATAACCATAAAAGAGTTGGGATGGAGCGATGGAGAAAGAGGGTACCGAGATGGGTTCGATGATCTGGCAAAGAGAGGTAGGAAAAGGGAGAGAAAGGGGTCGTTTTTCGCAAACTTTCTCCTTTGGCTAATTTGATGCCTTCCCTTCCGCCAATAAAGGGGAGATCTGTTTCGTGCAACAGAATAAAAAGAGTGAGAATTCCGCCATTTTGATATTTTTTAAAAAGTAAAGGCTTTATGGATTGACAGGTTTGTAGCAGCCTCCCTCTCGGAGACGGGCACGCAGAGGCGGTGTGTGCAGCGAGGTGCCAACGCTGCTTCGCCACCTCTTTATATTGCACGTTTGGGCTTCTCTTGCGAACAACTCTGTGCAGTCCAGGTACTTTGTTATGGGAACGTGCAGACAGTAGCAATTGCAATGTGTCTCTGAGGGATGGCCTTCCCTGGGGAAATCGGCCCAAGTTTATGTTTGTTGGAGGGTTGCATTTCGGATTTGCAAGTGTGGGTACTGCCATGGTGTTTGTAAAGGGATGAGCCAAGAGATGGACCAGTTTTGTTCAGCAAATGGAAACATGCCTTCTCTAAGCCTGACCACCTCTTCTATGGCTTCTATGCCAGTGGTTTCCTTTCCCCCCTTTATTATTTGATCTCAGCTCAGTTTGCTAGGGAGGAAGACAAATTCAGGGTGAAGCATCTTGCCATGTGACCATTTGGACGAACTGTTGGTTTACTTCAAAGAAATTGTGTTAGGTGTGATCTCATTTTGCTATTTTGTGGAAGTCAGCTGGAGAAAGCATCCTTTGTAATGGACTGATGTTACTGGTTCCTTGCCCAGCTGGGATTTGGAATAAAATATTTGGTTCTTCTCAGCTGTCACTCCGTTATTTTGCTTCTTCTCCATTATCACTCCGTTATCAACTGCGCCACACTTTTTGAAATGCTTTTCAGGATCATATGGTGGGAATTTCTAAAGTTTCAGTTTAGGGTGCCATTATTAAGAGAGATGCCTGCCAAGGATATCTAAACACTAAGAAGGTGAAGAATACATAAGAACAGTAAATGCCATCAAAAACACACATCAGAAGTTGAAATGATCTTGATGGTGTTGTGGTAAAGATTAAAAAATTAGAGTGCACGCAGTCCTTTTGCAGTTTATACAATCCCAAAACATCTACAACAACTAAATAATGATTTGGCTCCAAATGTCCCTTGTTAGACTTCTAGGAATGAGAAATGAAGAAACTGAAATAGCAATGCTGATTGTTGAATAATTGATTTTTTTTAATTGAAAAGAAACATAAATCACAGAAATTAGCATAGGTGTTATTTAGACCGTTGTGTTGACTTGCCAAGGCCTGCTAACATCAATTTGTATTGAAATGTTACAAATTGGAAGAATGGACAACACCTTGACTTTAGAACAGTGTTTTTTATTGTTGCTGTTTTTGTTGTAACTTCTACTGTTCTGATTTTGTGTGGGCTGTCGAAAAAACATTTGGGGCTTAAATATTTTCTTGCCCTTTCCCTTCCCTTCCCTTCCCTTGCCCTTTCCCTTCCCACCACCCCATGAATTGTTTAACGGGTGTTTAACGGGTGTTAAAAGGTACTATTTACCAAATAAACATGCAAGCAGGTGTGGTTTTCTTTCATCACCTTTTCCTGAATGGAAGATCAGTGTTTTGAATGGAGATTTTTGTGCACCATCTCCCCCTGACGTAGATTATTGAGGTCTGAAGGCCAAGCTATGCTGTACTGATAGTGCTGGAATTCTTTTTAAACTTGTGATTGATTATTTAGATTTACACCCTGTCATTTCCCAAGAATGCAGGATAAATTACAACACAGCATGAACAGAATCCCTTTATAGTGAAGGGAAATAGAACCACATCGCTGGCACAATATCAACAAGGTTGCACAGCAGCTTTGAGATTCACTTTTGAAGAAATCTGGTGGGATTTAGGGAGTGTTTGATTTGGGATGTCTCATCACTATGGAATAGTAGGGGAGATGTTGTGGGTTGCCTAAATGGGGAAGGCTTGAACTGTTCACAGTAGACCTCTCAATTAAATTTATCTGATAGGATTATTGGGAGGATAAACGGGAGTAGGGGGGATCCATGTTCATCACTTTGAGCAACATGGAGATGGGGTGGGATAAAAATGCTGGTTAGAGTTTGCTTCTTTACTTCAAGATGTGGGTATTTACTTTTAAAACTCTATATGCTTTGGGATCTGTAGCTTAAGAAACACTTCCTCCTACACATACTTACCCTAACATTACAGACATTTTCTGGAGTTGTGTTTTGGTTGCCACAGTCATTTGAGGTCCAACAAATGGCCTTCTTGCCATCAAGACTGTGGAATTCCCTCTTCACGGAGATTAGAATGTCTCCCTGTATTATTCTTTTCTGCCAGTGAGTGAAGATTCTTGTTTTGTCATATGTTGCCTGCTTGAACCTTCTCCTGGTTTGTTTCACTTGTTTTTACATAATTACCTTTAAAAAAGTTGATCTTAATGTCTTTCATTGATTAACTGCTTCGAGGAACCTAATTGGGAATGTACTATTGCCCTGCCAGTCAGAACTCAGAGGATGATCTTGAGATGGAGAAAGAAATAAGGGAGGTGACCAAAGCAGAAAATATTGTAATGATGGGTGACTCCAGTTACCCTCACATTGACAAAAAGTCAATTTTTGGATACCATAAATGACTATGTCATGAAATAGTTATGGAGAGTGCACCACTCATGGGAGAAGTAGGGAATCAAACTCAGTTCTCCAGATTAGAGTCCACCACTCCTAACCAATATGCCATGCTATCTCACACAAAAAGACAAGGAGATTGAGGTGAAACTATGTGGGGTAGTTAACACCCTGGAAGTACTATTTCCAGGAAGTGTGTCTGAAGAAGTGATATATCAAATAGAAGAGATGAAGTTCTAGGGCTATTTTAAAAAAACTGAGAGAGTGAGCCAGTGTATGGGGTGGACTTCCAAAAAGCTTTGACGAAGCTCCTCACAGGAGCAGCAGTGGCGTAGTGCCATTAAGAGCAGATGTACTCTAATCTCCCTACTCCCTGCTCTGCCACCTGAGCTGTGGAGGCTTATCTGGGGAATTCAGATTGGCCTGTACACTCCAACACACGCCAGCTGGGTGACCTTGGACTAGTCACAGTTCTTCTGAGCTCTCTCAGCCCCACCCACCTCACAGGGTGTTTGTTGTGAGGGGGGAAGGGAAAGGAGTTTGTAAGCCCCTTTGAGTCTCCTTGCAGGAGAGAAAGGGGGGTATAAATCCAACTCTTCTTCTTCTCACCAAAGAATCTTGTGTAAATTTAGCAGCCATGGGATAAAAAGCCATATCTTTTTGTGGATTTATATGTGTAAGTGCCATCAAGTAACTTCTGACTCATGACCCTGTGAATTAATGATCTCAAAATGTCATTTCATTAACAGCCTTGCACAGGTCTTGCAAATTGAGGGTTGTGTCTTCCTTGACTGAGTCAATCCATCTCATGTTCGGTATTGTTCTTATCCTGTTACCTTCAACTTTTCTTAGCATTGTTGCCTTTGCTAGAGATTCTTGACTCCTCATAATGTGACCAAAATATGATAACCTCAGTTTAGTAATTTTAGCTTGTAGGGAAAGATCAGACTTGATTTGGTTGAGAAACATTTATTTGTCTTTTTGGTGGTCCACAGTATTTATAGAACAATCTTCCAACATTTCAAATGCATCAACTTCCTGTCAGTTTTCTTCATTGTCCACTTTCATAGTTGTACATAATAATGGGGAAAATATGGTATAAATTGTCTTGATCTTGGTCACCATTCGACACTGATGCTTCCTTATACTGGAGAACCTTTTCTAGCTCCTTCATGGTTGCCCTTCTCAGTCTCAGTCTCCTTCTGACTGCTTGATTGCAGTCTCCCAGTTTGGTTGATGATGGGGACAAGAATTGGAAAGACTTGAACAATTTCAATTTCTTCATCATCAACCTTGAAGTTGTATAATTTTGTGGATCAATAAATAGCAATTAAGTGCTTTCAGGGTACAACTGACTTATGGCGACTCTGCATAGGGATTTCAAGGCCAGAGAAGACCAGGGCTCATTTGCCATTGCCCTGCTCTGTATTGCAACTTTGGTTTCCGGGGGTGGGGGTGTCTCCCATCCAAATACCAATTATGGCCAGCCCTGCTTAGCTTCCAAGCTCTTATGACCTCAAGCAGCTCTGAGCAACTAATTAAACAGGAAGCAAAAAGTAGAAGTAAATGGATAGCACTTATAATAAAGGAAAGAAAACAATGGGAAACCCTTGGGGATGTATATTAAGGATCTGCATTATTGAATTTGTTAATAAATGTGGTTGGATCCAGAGTAAATTTCCCACTTACAGGGGGAGAGGGGCAGTTTCCATTGATTTTTCCTTCCAGGTGTAGACCCCGTTCATGCTGCTCTTTGGGATCCTGAATCCTCTAGGAGCCACATTTCATGGAGATCAGTGTGAGTTGCAGTGGAGGGAAGGGGAGTCAGTACAGTTTCGTTTTGCTGATGAAATACTTAATCTGACTCTAACTAGTTGTCTGAAATAAGGCACTAAATTGGTTAGGTTTGTGAATTACATCAAATTATTCAGAATAGTGAGATCCATCTCCAAATGGATGTCTCCAAATTGGATGAGTGGGCAGCAAACTTGCAAATGAGGTTCACTGTAAGTTAATGTAAAGTGATACACTTAGGCCCCTTCCGCACACGCAAAATAATGCATTTTCAAACCACTTTAACAACTGTTTGCAAGTGGATTTTGCCATTCCATGCAGGGAATTTTTAGGAAAGGGATTGAAAATAAAGTTACTTGTGTAGCTGATCGGTGTGGCTGCATTTGCAATACTGGGTACACTCCTGCTTGCTCAGTCTCAAATAGGATATTATGGATTAATTTTAAGGTTGCAGTGCTATGCACATACTACTTATACTCTGTAGGATATTATAGAACTTGAAGAGGTACAGGCAAGGACAGTCAAAATGAAGAAAGCTAAAAAGTGTGGATCTTTTCAGTTTAGAAAAAAAGATGACCATGAAGTGTATAAAATTATGCATGGTGTGCATAATAGTAGAAAGCAAGGGAGCCAGTTAATTTGAAGGGCAGCAGCTTAGGCATAGAGAAAATAAAGAAGTTGTAGCAAAACATAATTCACTCATGGCCTGTTGTACAAGAAATATCAATCACTGTGAGTTTACATGGCTTTAAAGGAGAATTAGATAAATTCATGAATGGTAGGTTAAAAACTAGCTGTTAGTCATGGGGTCTAAATGGACCCTTCATGTTCTGAGACAGAGTAGATCTGTTCTGTTGTCATTGCCCAGCTACAAGCACCTGGCTTGTAAGTCTTTAGATGGCGCCTGTTTGGCCACTTTGGTAAACAGAATCTTGGACTAGAAGGCCCATTGACCTGATCTAGCAAGGATCTTCATGTGTTCTTGTAGGGATTGGGTCCATAGCTGCTCACTGAGTTTAATGACTGAGCAAGATTGGAATCTATGTCTCTTAAGAAAGAGACCAGAGCAACCTACTACATGACATCACATTGCCTCTCATTTAGTGATAACAGATGTGAAAAACACGAGAGGCATCATTGTGAGGTGTATCTCTTGTAGCAAAAGAAAATAGCATGCAGTCTTTCTTTTTTAAAAAACCTGATAAAAATAAGCACTTTGATTTATCCTTCTTCCATTAAAAATCTTTGTCTTGTCTGCGCTGCTGTTCCATTCCAGCTAATGCGAACACACACTTTCTTAAACAACAAAGCAGTGTTGGTCTCCTGAGGTCACAGTATACCGGCCACTGTATTTATATTTGAGCAGTGCTTTGAGGAATTGCTAAATTACGCATGACAGAACATTGCTTTACTGTTGGACGATTGAGTTGTATATGTAAGTACCTGAGTTGTCTTTAGTGGCCTAAACCATCACATGCTTGCTGCTGAACACTGGCTTCACTCAAAGAGCATGTGCAATCTTAGGTAACTGAGCAAAATCCACCGGGAAGCTTTTATGAACAAGCAGTATTGGAATATATGGTCCATTACCTTTTATATGAATTACTCATTAGTTAAAAACCTATTATGCTTTGTGTTCAGAATTTGGTGATTTACATCCTAATGACACCCCAGTCTTAAACATACCAGGTTGAAGCTGATTATTCTTGCTTGTAGAAAAGGGGGGTATTTTGACCCCCCTCCTCACTGTAGACCTGGGATTTGCCTTTGATATCTTTTTTTGGGAGGGAGGGGGTCTCCTGCCCACAGGAGCTGCATTTTGGGGAGATCAGTGACCTGTGAGTGGGGCAAGAAAGTTGAATTCTACTGACATAATTGTCTTCTATAAGTAGAAATAATCAGTGGGATCCAGTGTGTTTATTCATTATTGACCCTTTCATTTAATTGGGACTTACTTCCAAGCATTATAAGCATAACACTGAAACCTTAAAATTATCCAAAATTATTTCAAATGTTTGGCCTCAATCTTTGTTACTAAATTTTAGAATTACTGTGTCCTCCATGTGTTCAGATACCAATTCAGTATAGAATATGTAACATAACTGTCTTTATACTGTTTTGATGGAGAACATAGTTTGTTCTCAGGCTCGTTTATTTTTATGTAAATAACATTTTGATCTAGCTCTGGTTGCTCAAGAGATATTTTAAATGTAGATGGCTCATCCTGATGATCGCATTGATTTACGTTGTATAATCTGCCTTGAGTTTCAGTGAGAAAGGCGGACAATAAATAAAGTCAATAAAATGAATATCCCTCAGATCGTTCTGATAAGTAATGGAGTCCAGAATGGGTAGTCCCATAGATTTCTTAGTATTTTACACTCAAAAGGTTTAAAGGATTGTGGTTCTTGATGCTGCTAACAGATGGATTTTAAAGACAGCACAAAAATGTTTATATGAAAACAGCTACTTTTTAAAGATAGCTGCAAAGAGAGTTGACAAGATATTTCAGGAACTGTGAGGTTTTACTAAAGTAATTTGAACAAAGCTGTGACCAAGGTTCTGTTTCTCAGGAATCACCGCCTGTCTACATGATTGATTCACATGTTGTGGAATACACAGGTTGGGACTGGGATCATGAGCTGAGGATTCTCAATTCCCACACATGCAACATCCAATTTCGATTGGGAACCTGGTGCATGTGGGTATAGAGCTTCAGTTTGCCAACTGTGCCAATTTCCAGACCTGAAACAGTATGGGAGACCACTGCCTGACCCACTGGAGAAAAACCTTTATAGGCCAGGTTACTTGTGGGTTTTGACAGTGGGCCAGGTAGCACCTCTCAGAACCGTTTCCAATTGAGAAAACACTGAAAGGATGGGGAAAGAAATGGAATCCCCTTTTTCTGTGCTAGTCACAGTCCCAATCTGAATTGGGCATTGTGTGCATGGAAGGACAGCATGCAACTCACACCAGACATTTACACAGTCTTGTGCCTTCTGAGCCAATGTGTGTGCTCTGTAACATGTGGATGAAGCCTACAGCCAGGGTGGCTAATTCCTGGGATGAACATATGAAACTTCTTATACTAAGCAGACCAGTGGTCCTTCTAGTTCAGTGCTATCTACTTTAACTGGTAGAGGGTCTCTAGGGCCTCAGGCAGAGACGAATCTTTTCCACTACTTGTAATGTGAAGGAGAGAACCTGGTATCTTCAGCATGCACGGTACTACTTAGTCCCTCCCACGATATGGTTATAAAAATACGTTTCTGTTACATTTCAAGCCAAGGTGCTGTAGGGAACTGAGCCCTGTTTACATTTCTAAAATAAAATGTCCATACATTGAAATCATCCGAAAACTGGTTGCTTTTACCCACACACTTGTTAAGAAAATTTGCATAAACTTGCTTAGGGTACAAAGCCTGTAGGATATGCTCTATTTTTATTTTATTTTATTAAACTTATACCCTGCCCATCCCTGATCACAGCCAGACCAGGAGCGGCTTACATGCAATTAAAACCATACATAAAATCAGCATTAAAATAAATCAGCCTCAACCAATTCCCTTCCTGCCCTTGATGGCAATAAGTACCCTTCAACCTATTAAACAAAAGTAATCAACCATCAAGGAAGGAGGTGTGCTGCAAATAGGAGGTACAATACATGTGCACTGATGTTTGTAACAGTGTTCTAATTGACCATTGGCAGTAAGTGGTCAGAAGGCCAGCAAACTGATGTTATGACAAGGGTGGAGTCTGCACAGTATATTTATAACGAGTTGCAATAGTTACAAATGAATTGTTTTCTGTTTATAAAAAAGGAAAACAAGTTCATTTATAATAGTTTCAACTTGTTATAAATATGCTGCGTGGAATCCACTAAAGATGGGTGGCCTCAACCAAACGCCTGACAGAACATCTCTGTCTTACAGGCCCTCTGAAATTGGACAAGGTCCTGAAGTGCCCTGGGGTCAGTAGAGAGAGAAAGGTCCACCTGACTGGAGCCAGGACCAAAAAAAAGCCCTGGCTCTGGTCGAGGCCAATCTAATGCTTCTTAGGGTGGGAGAAGAGCAACAAATAGTGTGGAACTGAAACACTTCTCCCTGGCTCCTGGGAAATCTTTTGAGCCTCCCAAATTTTTGAGATTTCATCGGGAATTTCCCAGGGCTTCAATACCTGCTTATGGAGTAGAACATTGCATCTTTTTTAAAAAAAAGCCCATGCTGTGAACCTAGCTCTGAGTACTGAACTCTCCTTCCTGACTAGTCCAGTGTGAAAATAATAGTTAATGTACATTACCACATTGGTGTAGTGAGAATACATAGGCTTAGTTGCAGTCCTAGGGGAGTAGTCATGTAATTGCTATTCATGAGTGTGCAACTTACAACTCAACCCACATTTATTGTTCCATTCTTCAACCTTTTAGTGGTTTTCCAGTGGTTCAATTAAGGTTAGTCAGAAAGGTCTTGCATTATTCACTTATTACCTCTGCTAATGGGATATCTGGCCCAGTACACATAGAACACTTACTTCAAAGCTCTTCATGGGCTCTTCAGTGTGCAGTGGGCTTGTAGAGGGGTCTCTTCATGCCTTTCTGTTCACATGCAAGAAGGCAGTCCCTCCTGGGTGCACAGTTTTTCTGTAGAGTTCTCTCCAGGCCTGGTTCTCTTAATTTTGCCCAAGTCATCCTTAAAGGCACAGATTTTAGGCACTTATTCTTAAAGGCACAGATCTAACTATACCTGGTAGTCAAAATTGCTGGCTAAACTGCACTTTTATCCATATTACTGTTCCAAAAACATACCACCACCCCCCACTGAAAGAGCAAAGCAATTCCTTGGATATTGTGCTAGAGCAGCGATGGTGAACCTTTTCAAGACCGAGTGCCCAAATTGCAACCCAAAACCCACTTTTTTATCACAAAGTGCCAACATGGCAATTTAACCTGAATACTGAGGTTTTAGTTTAGAAAAAATGGTTTGCTCCAAGGTGCGCATTACTCGGGAGTAAGCTTGGTGAAGCAACTGTGCAACACTTTTAATGGGTGAATCACGACCCTAGGAGAGTTTACTCAGAAGCAACACCAGCCTAGATGTGTGTGTGTGTGTGTGTGTGTGATTTTCCACTCCCCCTACATGACAAACTCTGTGCGCGCGTGCCCACAGAGTGGGCTCTGAGTGCCACCTCTGGCATGCATGCGATAGGTTCACCACCACTGTGCTAGAGCCTTGCTAGAGCCATTCTCTGTTCTTATTATGTCAAGATATCCATCTGTCATCATGAAATGAGGAGGTTGGTGTGTTTTGGCTAAGCCTGTGTGACAGAACTTTTTTCTTTAACTTGAAGCAGCCGGCAACATGGGGTGGGGGTGGGGGTGAGAATGGCAGTGCAAGGGAGAGGGAAGGCTGACTATGTGCAGAGGGAAGATCTCTGGAGCAAAACTGCTCACTGACAAATTTCCCCATTCTGGCGGTGAAGCAAATTAAAAGTCACGCTCAAAGTGGTCTTGTTTGCTGCAAAGAGAATGGAAAGTGAAAGCAGGACTCCAAGAAATAGGTCCGTAAAAGAAATCTTGCTGCAACAGTCATGTGCCCCCATTACACAGCAAGCGCATTGTGCATGATCACCCTGTGCCAGGAAGTTCTGCAAACCAAACCGTATTGAAACAGTTTCTCCTGAAGAGCACTGAAGAACATTTGGTGGATTATACCCTAACCTGGATATCTGAGTAGAAATAGATCTTGTTGCAAAGATTAGCTCTTCCCTTCATTCTTTTGATATTTTTGAGCTTCGGCAATGTATTTGAGTATACAATTACAGGTCTGTAGAAATGAAGTAGGAAGTAAATTGCTAGAAACAACATGCCTATATATTGTCTTACCACATGCCAGTTTGATCCGGAGGTACTTATTGGTGGTTATTCTTATTCTTACATATTCTTCTAGAAGAAAAAAATGCCTCTTCCCCCCATCTTTCATATAATAGGAAGAAAGAAGTTGTAAGTTCATAAGTCAGGTGTAATGTATTATTAACAAATGTGAAGACCCTAAGCAGGGGTAGGGAACCTGCGGCTCTCCAGATGTTCAGGAACTACAGTTCCCATCAGCCCCTACCAATTGGCCATGCTGACAGAGGCTGATGGGAATTGTAGTTCCTGAACATCTAGAGAGCCGCAGGTTCCCTACCCCTACCCTAAGGAAACCCAAAATCTTGGTATCTTTTTCACTTTTTCCTAGAAACTTCAATAGAAAAATTGGAACACTGGGAGAAAACTGAAAGAAAACCTTCATTTTTTTTCTCTT
Source organism: Sphaerodactylus townsendi (assembly GCF_021028975.2). Taxonomy (NCBI): domain Eukaryota; kingdom Metazoa; phylum Chordata; class Lepidosauria; order Squamata; family Sphaerodactylidae; genus Sphaerodactylus; species Sphaerodactylus townsendi. Next base: position 104,780,374 of record NC_059429.1, read on the forward strand.
TTGGAATGAGAGGAATTCTTTTTAAGACAAGGTTTTACTCACTCATAATGTGTAATGTGACATAATGTGTAATATGTAACACAGTCCACAACATTGAAGAGTAATAATGCCAGTATATGCTATAAATATATTCTGCCCAGTATTTTCAGTATTTATTGTTTTAACACAATTATTGTTTTAATATAATTTGTCCTCAATTCATATCCTACCGTATGTGTAAGGATTTTTTGGTATTAGAAAGCAACTGTTTCTGCCCAGATCATGTTTCTAGTTTCTCCTTTCAGCATTTATTTTTTCCTACCTATCACATGGCAAAAGCTATGATAGATGTGCTAAGAAACCATAAGGAATAGCACTTTGTGGTTTGTTGTCCTCCTCCATGGGTATGTGTGTCGCACTGTTTACAAGTCTGTTTGCAGCTATGGCCCACTTTTGGATCACAGCCCACAGATGAAGAACTACTGACTCACACAGACTTTGAGAGCATGGCTATTCCATGTTCATGGTCATTGGTGTCCATACAGAATGTGAACTTTCATCTCTAAGATTATCATTAGGAATAGAGTTGCCAGTCCCCCTTGGGCATTGGCAGAGGATAAGGTTGCCAACTCCAGGTTGGGAAACTCCTGGAGTTTTGGGGGCGGAGCCTGGAATGGACAGGGACCTCAGTGCGGTACAGTTCCTCAGAGTTCACCCTCCAAAGCAGTCATTTTCTCCAGAGGAATTCTGGGGGATCCCCAGGTCCCACCCAGGGGTGGGCAAACCTAATTAGGAATCATTTATATATTTATATCTTCCCCACTCCCCAACTGTCATCTATTAATTTTGTCTGTTTGGGCATATAACCGTTCTCTAAATGCACCACTGTATGCAGCCATGAACAATATGAGCCAGAAATATAATCTCAGTTCTTACTGGAGCTATGTTTTCAAAAAAAATGTGCCAGAATTTTTAACTTGCAATGGTTTCATCAGATAGCCATCCAAAAACAGAACAAAGTTTGTGTGAAATCAATGCTGTCATCTCCCACAGTAGCTTACAAGCTACAGTCTTAAGATGTGCTACAATCACACATAGACCCACAAGTTCCTGAGAGCCAGCATCCCTGCTGTAGGCCCCACTTTATGGCAACCTGTATTTGTTCTGGTGAGATGATGCTCAGAGCATTTCCTTCTGATGCTGTATATGTGAAGACTAGATTTAGATCTCTGACAGAGGTGTGTGGGACTTCAGATCTCATCTGGTACCTCATGGACTTTCAGGAAAGCAATTGCTTCTGTAATTAATCCATACCATAGTTGTGTGAATGGTGACAAAGGAATGCTTTGTATTTAAATATTTTGAAACTTTTGCCAACTCAGTCATGTTACAAAGTTCACCTTAAATTTGACCTCTTCTGTCAATGAAGAAGAAGAGTTTGAATTTATACCCAACCTTTCTCTCCTGTAAGGAGCCTCAAGGTGGCTTACAAGCTCCTTTCCCTCCCTCTCCCCAGACAGACACCTTGTGAAATAGGTAGGGCTGAGAGAGTTCCAATGAGCTACACATGGTGTTAACAGCTGCTCTTAGTTGCTAAATTGGATCTTTTATTGGTTATATTACAGTTCTACGCTGTGTGTATAGGCAGTGTGATGGATGGGCGAGCAGAGATGGAGGTGATAAGAAGCACAAAAGGGAATGGAACTGGAGAGGTCAATGTCCACTTGGTTGAGAATACAGTGCAAAATGCTCATGTACCAGCAACTGCCTTCATCATACCAGGTAGGTGCTCAAGACTCTGAGACTTAGCTACTGTCCTGCATACAGTGGTTTTTCAAATATTTCCTGTTACTGCCCATGCAAGCTAACAACCCACTTTTGGAGAGATGTTGGCTTTTATTGATGGGCAGTTTCATCCAAGAGCCAGTGCCCAGTCACAGCACCTCAGCTGCCCCTGGCTGCTGTTCCCAAACAGACTTTCCAGCAGCATCGGGAGGCCCGAAAAGTCAAAAAGCATCCCTGCTGCCGAGAAGTCTCTGTGGCCTTTAGTGAACTTGTGCTGCCCAAATGGGTGTCTTAAGTCTGAAGTATGGACTGCCGGTGTAACACCAGTAAAGGCCAAGAGGGAGCAAACTAAAGTTGGCTCCTCTCTGGCCATGCCCCCAGCCTGCACCCACTACATTGGAGGCAGAAGGGGCCCTGGGACACTGGCACAGCGTCCCATGCCATGTTCCAGTACTGTGGGTGGGTGGGCAGCGGTGACCATACACTGGTGAAATCATCCCTCTGCCAGTGTAAGACCCCTGGGGAGAGCAAATCTGCTGTTGCAGCAACATGCCGCTCCCCCAACCAGAATAGTCCCCCCTCCTTTGGTTGGGGCTTTTAGTTCACTTTGCAGTGAACACATTTACAAGATGAATACTGCCCACAGATGCCCCCCTTGGTACAGTGTAGAACACTGTGCACTGCTCCATAGGATTCTCCCTCTCCGTCAAAGTTCTCTTCGAGGATGGCAAATTCCACTCATACATTATTGGGGCAACCCTTTTACTTAGGTGGACCCTAGAGACTTGTGAGTAAAGTAGAAAAATAAAAACGTGAGCCAGAGTTGGACATAAGCAAGGTAAAAGCTATGAAAGACAAATGTTCTGGAAGCCCTTACAGGTTTAGAACTACCCAAGAGAGAAATGAAGCAATCTGAAATGTATGGATGTGATTTAAAGGCTCAGAAATGCTGTGCGTTTATTGATTAAAGCATACATGGTGTGAAGCAGATAAGAGAATGTTTCTTTTATTTAGCCTGACTTTAGCCTACTGAGACAAGAAAAAGCAAGGTTAGGCTGCCTCAAAATTCATGAAGGACCATGGTTCTGATAAAACCCCAGTTAATTTTGCTTTCTCAGTTCAGACAGTCCAACAAACTGAAGTTCGTTGGTTGGCACCAAATTGGGATTGTAGAAAAAGTTTTATAGCTGATTTGTTATTGCACAGTTTATGCAAACTGTGACTTTCTAGGGTTGAAACAAATTGCAGTTGAATTAAACCAGTTTATTGTGATGTCTGAGCACAGGGAAAGAAAGCAGATTGTATCATACTCATCAAGCTCCCCCCCCCCCCCATTGCCTGATCCATCCAACAGTGACTCTATGTGGTTATATAAAAGGAGTTGAAAGTTTTGACAGACTTTGTGAGTAATTGACCTTACCTGTAATGTAGTTTAATCTGGCTGCTTCAGTTATGGGACGTTTACTTATTTAAAGTATTTACACTCTGCCTGTCTATAGTCATTTCAAGGCAGCTTACAAATTACAATAAAATACAGTCATGTATATAATAATAAACCAACAACAGTAAAACACAGTGCAATAAAATACAATAAAATCATGCCATAGCATAAAAAATTAAGCCTACTATAAAATGCACCTATAAAACCTAAATTACTGCTTATTTAAATCTAACCTAAATGTTAAAAGCTGTTCACAATAAAAATGTATTCAGCTGATGATGGAGGAGAGCAAGGAAAGAGCACACTGGGCTTCCATAGGAAGAGCATTCCAAAGTCTGGGCCCCACCACCAAAAAAGGTCTCTCCTGGGTCCCCACCAGATGTACTGATTGGATGGAGAAGTCACCCTCCCAGATGATCTTAGTAAATGGGCAGCTTTACATGGGAATAGGTAGTCCTTCAGCCCCAATGCCATGATATGTGGGATATGCACATCTAAATACAAATATGTTGTACTACTTTTTTCTCTCTTTGTAGCAAACACAACCACTGTAAACCTTTCTACAAGCACCTTAGAAATCCAGCGATTCCCGCGGGAGCCTCAGAAGAACCCGGGGACAGAGAGGCCAAGAGAGGGCACGGGAAGTGAGCCAATCACTGCAACAGTCATTCCCCAGATCAGCGGAGTACAGACGTGCAACACTATTCGGGTTCTGGAGTGGAAAGATGGGGTAGCCACACTTCCTGGAAGTAATCTGAGGGTAGGTGGATAGCCTACTAACTACTGCTCCCAGTCAACTTTGACCTCGCTTAATACTTGGCCACTAGGTGCCACTGTGGCTCTTTTAAGGCTGTACAAAATGTTCTTCAGAGGAGGAGGACTGAGTCCTTGCATTCCAAGTCCTTTGCTGGGCTGTCACACTTTCAGTGTCTTCAGCAGCCGTGTTGCTAGTGAAAACCATCTGAAACAAAAACCAGTCTTATCAACCATCATTTGATTAACCAGACCATTTGGTTAACTGTTGAGCTAAGTGGGTGGCGGATGCAAGCTCTCCCCTTTTGAGTCTGGGGAAGATAGTTCGGAGCCTTTCACTTCTGCCTGAGTGGAGCAAAGAATGGAGTCAGCTGCAGCATCCTCAGCCAAGTAAATGAAGGAAGAAAGCATCTTTCCAGAATAGTGTAGATCAGGGGTCTGCAACCTGCGGCTCTCCAGATGTTCGTGGACTACAAATCCCATCAGCCCCTGCCAGCATGGCCAATTGGCCATGCTGGCAGGGCTGATGGGATTTGTAGTCTATGAACATCTGGAGAGCTGCAGGTTGCAGACCCTTGCTGTAGATGCTTGGAAGAGGCATGGGCTGGGGAGCCCTGCAGGCTCACGAAGAACAGTCTCTGACTTGGCTGACCCCAGACATGGGGGCTACTTTCTGCAAACCTGTTTCTGATCATGGGTGGGGAAGATAAGACATCTCTGGTGCCTGTGGCTGGGCTGGCCAGCAGCAGAACCGAATAGGTAGAAAAGGCTCTATGGCCTAGACCAGGGGTAGGGAACCTGCGGCTCTCCAGATGTTCAGGAACTACAATCCCCTTCAGCCCCTACCAGCATGGCCAATTGGCCATGCTGACAGAGGCTGATGGGAATTGTAGTTCCTGAACATCTGGAGAGCCGCAGGTTCCCTACCCCTGGCCTAGACACAGCAGCCACCTGTTCCATCTCTGTCCATTTGTATTGTTCATAATGTGTATTGCCCCAAATTCCTGGAAGAAAAGCAAGATGAAGAAGTGATAGAACCATCTTATTTTGTTCCAGCATAATGCTGCTGTTCCCATGTGTTCCCCCGTCCCACTTGACTTCTAATCTCCTGTTCCTTCTCAATGCAGTTTCGAATAAATGAATATGGGACACTAAAAGTGGTCAGTGCTGACAAGCCATCACCTGTGGAGCCCCTCAAGGAGTGCCATTTGGAAAGAGATGGGGATGTTGAGATGGCCCCTACCAGCAAGGACAGTCCCACTGTGGCTCAAGGTGAGGAGACCTCTTTGGCACATGTTTGGAGGACTAGATTCTGTGAACGGCCATTGAAAAGTATTTGCAGTCATGGATGTAACCAACTTCCCCAGTGGTCTTCTGAGAGCTCCAGAAGTCTGATGCTTGGACTCATGGGTGCCACATGGACAAAATGCACCAGAACACAGTGAGCATCAGGCAGTGTTGCCCTCCTACTTCCCCTTTGCACAGATGGAAATTCTGCTTGTGGAAGAGTGAGGAGGGATGCCTCATGTTCTACTGCATTTGTTCATGAGACCCGTGAGGACTAGCTTTTAGGAGATCTCAGGAAGCTTCTAGGAGAATGGAGAAATGGAAAAGATCTAGATCTGCAAGCAAGTTCTCGCCATTTATGGGGTTCAAAACTGAGGTTCAAGTTCTGCTGTCCAGCTGTCCGGGCCCTGCGGGATCTCAATGAGTTCCGCAGGGCCTGTAAGACTGAGCTATTCCACCGGGCCTTTGGTGAGACCAGCCGCTGATATGGGTGCCCGAAACAGCTTAAGAAATATTCTGATACCCACTGTCCCCCCCCCCTTTTTTTCAGAGGAGTTTTAAATAGCTGGATGCCATCTATTTTAAATATTTAAACCTACTTGGATTTGGAAATTGTATGCTGCATTTTAAAATTTTTTTAAACTTCTTGTTTTATTTGTCTGTTGATGTTGTGCACCGCCCTGAGCCCTCCGGGGGAGGGCAGTATAAAAATGAAATAATAAATAAATAAATAAATAAAATACTGTAAAATTTCTGCTGGGACACAGAGAGACTGAAAACGTTGTGTAAAGTGCAGTTATTTTCTCTTGATACTTTACTCATAGGTTTACTCTGTAGTTTTTCAGGTTTTGTCAGTCTTTTTCTCCCTAAAATAAGAGAACAAATATTTCCAACTTTCTGTGATGTTCCAGAGTTCTGATTGTGTGTGTGTGTGTATGTGAATTCACACAACTCTTTTGGTGTGTCTGTGTGATAATTTATTTTCTATCCAGGATAATAGTTTTTCTTTTTGGCCATATTTATGTTCTGCTACAGTATGACTTTCACTCAAATAAATAAATCTCCATGATAAATTCAATGAATCATGATAAATTCAATGAATTGATTGGTTAATCAATAAAATCTGGATATAAATCTGGATATATAAAAGAGAAATATTAATTTGAAAGAAAAAAAACATGAATAGGTGGTAGCCGGTGTTCCTTAAAACTGGTATTCCTTAGAGGGAAGGGTTTTTTTTTTAATAAGTGGGAAGGTCTCTTTATTCTAGAATGATACTTCCCACCTGATATTTTTAGTGGTGAAAAGTACCATCAAGTCACAGATGACTTATGATGACCCTGTAGGGTTCAAGGCAAGAGTCGTTTAAAAATGGTGTACCATTGCCTGCCTTTGTGTAGGCTGAGAGAATTCTAAGATTCTAACTGACCCAAGGTCACCCAGCAGGCTTCATGTGGAGGAGTAGAGAATCAAACTTGTTTCTCTAGAGTTCTCTGCTGGGTCTCTATTTTGTTTGTGTTAAAAATAAATAATGTCTTTAATAATATTGTGACCAATTAATGTATGGCAGCTTTTTAGTCCATCAAAATATCTTTACTCTGTCTGATTAATCCACTGCAACCACTGGAAGGTTAGTTTCAAGCGCGAGATAGGTCTATGTATCATTGCAGACAACTTAAAATGAAGAGCCAGTTTTGGTGTAATCATTAGATCATTGGACTAGGGACTAGGGGACACCCAGGTTCAAATTCCTACTCTGCCATAAAGTTCGTTGGGTGATCTTGGGCCGGTAACTCTCCCGCAGCCTAACATACAACGCAGTGTTATTGTTGCAGGATAAAATGGAGGAGGGTACAATGTTGCTATAAGCTTCTTATAGGTCTACATTAAGAAGAAAAATGTGGTATAAATATCTAAATAATTAAATAGAATGGGCCTTAGCAGTGGCATTTTGAATGTGACCTCTACATGTGACTTAATACTCAGATGATTGTTTTGGCACATCAGAAATGGGGCTGATTTAAATAGGCTTCCATCATTTTGGGATTTGCTGATTTGAATTTGCTTCGCTTTTTGTTTCTCCAGACTTGGTCATTCCAGAGCCCCCCAAGCTTCCAGGTGGGGACAGCATGTGCCATTGCAGTACTTGTGGCCGGAGAAATGTTTCTGGGTCAGCTCAAGAAGGCAGAGGGTTTTGCAGTGAAAACTGCCACCGACAATTCAAAGAAAGGTAAAGAGGTTGCTAAGCTTGAATGATGAGCAGGAAGGAATGGGTCTAGTTACCATCTAAGGGAAAGGTTATCCATGTGCATATGTACAGAGAGAAGGAATACAAGTGTGGTCCTAGACTGGAAACTGTAGTTCTTTTGGGAGGGTTATACAGCTCAAAGAAGGAATGTTTCCATTCTCTGCATAGGGCTGCTTTATGAGTCAGACCTGATATAACATTTTCTGAATGGCATTTAACTTGTTAAAGAAACGAATTAAGAAACCAGAGCAAGAAAAGGCTAAAGAAAATATATACCTAAACTGCAGACTGAAAAGGGATTGTTTAATCATTCCCTCTCTTGGGATCCTTGGAATATGGTTGCCAACAACCCTGGAAAATGATGTTCTGTCTCTTTAATAAAGGCTTAATAGATAGAAATGGGCAGTTGAAGCTTTTCACAGTACGGAGGTAAACAACATCACCAGTTAAATAACAGCTCATTAAGACTTTGTTAAAGAGACAGAACATTGCTTGGAACTGTAGTTTTGTTATCTAGGTTGGGAATTATTAACCATCATCAAAGTACAGTTTCCAGGATTCTTTGAAAAAAGCCAATCTTACAGAGGCAAATGGCTTTAAGTATGCAGAGTAAATGTATTTCATGTTTTCAGCATGTCAGAATGGTTGGGAACACAAGTTTTGTAGTGCTTCCTGCAGATGTCGAAACAATCTGTGCATCAGATTTGTGCATCTAAAGTTTCTAGTATTCACAGCTTCAGAAGTTTCTTTTCCAAGTCTATATTTGCTTGGTTAGGATGCATTTTGTATGATGAGAACACCTTACCAGAATCAGTGTGGCCACCTTTTGTACAGGAAGATGTAGGACAAAAACTGTATTGTCTCTGGAGCTTATTGATTTTTTCAACTTGCTGACCAGTTGAGTATAGAAATGCTTGGAGTCTAGACAAGTCATCCACGATATTACTGCAGCCTCCTTCCGTACTGTTCTGCAGACAGCAGCTGGGGTATTCCTAAACTTGTGTAAATGTTAATACAGAATGAGCCTTTAAATATTTATTGTATCTGTAATCTAACCGTCTTCCAAGGAGCATTCGATGGAATACGTAGAGTTATCCTATCTTATGCTTGCAGCAGGTTTAAGGGATAGGCTAGGGCTGCTCCCAAAGCAATGATTTTCTGTGTAGTGTCCTCATAGCAGTTTTCCTTCTCAGCGCTCCCTGCTGAGAAGGTTTAAGGGATAGGCTAGGGCTGCTCCCAAAGCAATGATTTTCTGTGTAGTGTCCTCATAGCAGTTTTCCTTCTCAGCGCTCCCTGCACCACAGTTTCCTCCCTGCTACTAGAGAGCTGGGGGGGGGGGGGTTTAAAATGTCTAGATTACTATTTTATTTAAACAATCTGTTGCCATGATCTCTAGTTCTTCAGAACTCCATTTTTAAAAGATAAGTCTCTGGCCCTGTTGTAGAAATTAGGGGGCTGAGATAAGGAAAATGGTACCAATGTGGGCAGAATCTTAAAAATTCACACCCTCTTGTCCATATGGTATGCAAAGATGCTTTAATGGTAATCCTTCCAAAAAGATCATATCAAATAAGACTTGGGAAACATCATGGCAAATCAGAGGGAAATCCCAAAAAGTAGGTAAGTGGAGAACAATGCTCCAGAATAACTTGTTGTAGTTTGGATGTGAAGCAGGGAAAAAACTCCTGTGTAGAAGCATCTTTGGTTGACTTGCCAAAGGCCACCCTTGAGTGCCGTAGCTAAAAGTAAATCTGAACTCTTATCTTTCCAATCCAGGTCTAACACAGTTCACGACACTACAGGGTTGAATCTATCACAAACAAACTTGTCTTCCTTATACAAGATCTCCACTCCCATTATGTTTCTACACTAGTCACATTGTGGTTGCAAGAATGGGCTAGTACTGAATAGGAAGTCATTCCTGTTGCTTAGAAAATATTGTTGGTAGATGCCCCAAATCCCTTGCTTTGCAGGTCTGTCATTGTAGAGAACTCTGCTGGCAGCACCAATTCCACTGAAATCCTCAAGCCGGTGAAGAAGCGGAAGAGGAAAGAATATCAGAGCCCCTCAGAAGAAGAGGAAGAGGAGTCTGAGCAAATGGTATGTTGGGGTTATGCGCACTATAGTCTCTTACATTTCCATTTGTGCATTCACACATTTCTTCCTTTGATTGGCTAGAATCAGGGCTAGTTATATCATAAAGCAATCACTGTAGGCCATAGATTCCTTAGGGTGAGATGGGGATGCAACTGAGGGATTGCAAAGATGGCAGAAACACCCACAAATACAGAAGTGTGTCAGACCAGATGCAGGTATTTCTCTGAAGTGCTTCTCCATACAAAATGCCCTTTGTATTGTCGAAGGCTTTCATGGCTAGAATCACTAGGGTGTTATGGGTTTTCCAGGTTGTATGGCTGTGTTCCAGTAGCATTTTCTACTGCTTCTCCTTTTGCCTGCTTCTGTGGCTGGCATCTTCAGAGGATCTTCAGAGAATGCCCTTTGTTATGAGCCAGAAAATGGGTCTATTCACTAGCTAAGCATGCAGAATGCACAAATTCCTTTGCTTAATAAGAATGGTAATTGGTCAACCTCAATTAATAATATGCAGTATTAATAGTACGAATCAGTAATTAATGATGTAAATGCCAATATTACAAGGAATAAAAAAGTAATTTAACTCAAGTTCTTAAAACAGCTTCACTTTTCTATAGTTTAATCTTAAATATATCCAAGAAAAGGTCTTCAAAGTTGGCTGAATTTTCACTTTTTAATCTCCGTACTTTCCCCTCCTGATATACATTCATTCATTTATTTAGCATATTTCTAAACCTCCTTTTGACAAACAAGGACTACATTAAGATCCTGCATAGGTTCTTCCTAGTTGATGATGAATAGATGCTTTCAAGGCATGTAATCAAGCAGGCTGTTTAAAAATCCATCGTGAAGCCACATCTACCTGCAAGGAAGGGGCTTCAAAGACATTTCATCTTACATGAATCAGGACTTGGGTGCCCATCCTAATTTGTTGTCACATTGAAAAACAGGTTGTCTTCCCTTAATTTTCCACTTGCATATTTGCAAATATGTATAATAATAAATAATACCAAGGGACACTGAACAGAGGTCTTCTCTCCTCTGTCCCTGATGTTGGAAGAATGAAGCCAGCCATTGCACAGCTGTCTCATGGAGTCCATGTTGACGAGGCAGTGGGTCAAAAGTTCATGTTCAGCTGAGTCGAACGCTGCCAATAGAGCCAATAGGAGCAGCAGTGCTGACCTGCCTCAATCTAGCTATTGTTGGAAGCCATCTATACAAATATTACCTATATATTTTGCCGTCAAGTTGCAGCTGACTTATGGCAACCCTATAGGGTTTTTGAGGAAAGATATTCAGAGATTACTTGCCATTGCCTGCCTCTGCGTAGCAACCCTGGGCTTCCTCGGTGGTCTCCCACCCAAATACAAACCAAGAATGACCCGCTTAGCTTCTGAGATCTGGACCATCCATGTCAGGGATGCAAAAATATGCATATTACAAAAACAAAGCAGGATTCTGGTACCCGCTCATCACAAAGCAAATGATTATGTGATGTTGTGCCGCCTACACTGGCTTCCAGTGGAATTCCGGATCGTTTTCAAGGTATTGGTGTTAACCTTTAAGGCCCTTCGCGGCTTGGGGCCCTCATACCTTCAGGACCATCTCACCCCATTTGTCCCAGGTAGACCTCTGCGATCTGCAGAGGCCAACTTACTGATGGTCCCCAGCCCCTCCATGATGTGGCTGGCCTCTACCAGGGCTTTTACAGATCTGGCCCCTGCCTGGTGGAACACACTTCCATCAGCTGTGCGGGCCCTTCGGGATCTTAGTGAATTTCGCAGGGCCTGTAAAACCGAATTGTTCCACTGGGGCTTTGGGGAGGCCGACCGTGGATTTTCCCCCTCGGATGCCCCCGTGTTGTATGCTGTACCATCATTGGCATTGCCGATATAACATTTATTCAGTACCACCTGTCCCCTCCAACCTTGGGATTGGGCGCTGTCATCGTCATCACCATCATTGTTTACTGGATATGTAATGCTGCTATGTTCTACAGAGTTTTAAGCTAGGAATTCTAATCAATTATTTATTGTGTATTATTTGTTTGGTAGTTGTACACCACCCGGAGCCCTTCGGGGGTGGGCAGTTCATTAATAATAATAATAATAATAATAATAATAATAATAATAATAATAATAATAATAATAATAATAATAATAATAATAATAATAATAATAGTCCTTGCTTCTCGGGAAATTCAGGGAGAAGTAATCAACTGGGTAATTATTCGCAGTATGATTTTTGTCTCTATGACCTAGGAAGTGAAACAGGAGGAGACAAATGGTTCTGGAGGAGAACCCACTGCTAGCAACATTGGAAATGAAGAATGGAGTACTAGTCAGCTGGGTAAGTGAGCCACTTACTGGAGCCACCAAACTTTTCTCCAGAGCTCCTTCCACACATGAATTTTTCAGAATGCAGGGGGACCTTGCATTGAAGGGGAATGGTCCCTAATATCAGGCTCATTTTGAGCAGGCGTCCAGTTTTCCTGGGGATTTCCCCATTCAATCCCGGAAAAACAAAGCCCCATTTCCTCCCGTTTAGATAGAACTGTTGGGTGGCTATATGGTGGAACATCTGGTGTGGGAACAAATCTCTGCTGCACTGCACTCCCCCCTCCCCCCGTTTTCAATTTCCATGCAGAACATTGCTGTAACATTAAAGTGCAGCTTGATAGTGAAAGGAAAGTTGAAATGGAGAGGGGGGGTCAATGCAGTCACCCTCCTGGCCATGCTTTTGTCATGTGAGGGAAGGTGCAAAATTTGGGGGATAACAGCAGCAAGCAGTGCAGGAAGCATGTGCAAACATAATTTCCCCTTGTTTCCCTTGTTCCTGTGCCGCTTGCAGCTGCTGCCATAGCAAGGTGGTGTGTTTCATTGCCTCTGTCCGGAAGAACCCTTGATTAAGCTGACTCCTTGGCTAAATACAATGTGGTATGTTTTTCGGTCCTGCTGTTTGGTTAATAGTGCCAGCTGGCCAAGGAAAAACTGTCATTTCCCATTAACAGTGACTGACTATGTGGAAACGCACAGCGAAAGCTTTTTGTGGTATAAAACTAAATGACATTTCCCAATAAGTAGTGCGGAACAAAATGATATTAAAGTGACAGCTAAAGGGATCACTTTAGAAGATGGCAGCCCTATCTCCAGTTGATGTGGATCTGCAGTGTGTGCTGGGATAAAGGTCATATCTTCTGAACCCTGCCCCCAATATGACAAAGTGTGTAAGTGCCAGCAACATTGTTCTGAATACGTTTTTGTGAGGTCTATGTTTTGCTGTTCCCCATTTCAGGTGAGGAGAAGACAGAAGGTTGGTCCTGGGCATCCTACCTGGAAGAACAGAAAGCCACCGGTGCCCCTTTAAATCTGTTTCAGGAAGTAAGTCACGAGGTTCCTTTGTCTGGGATCAGTGGGTAGAGCTATGCTATATACATAGCAGTGGTAGAAAATGCTGTCAAGTTGCAACCACCTTATGGCAACCAGGTAGGGTTTTCGATGGAAGAGACGAACAAAGATTTCCTGTCTCTGCATGAATTTCCTTGGTAGACTGCACCCAAGTAATTACCAGTGCTGACCCTGACATCTGACAAAATTGGACTAGCTACATGCTTGTATGTGTTTTGAGTACAGGCATTGGTTTTCTGAAGGAACTAGGGATCTCTTAACAGACAATTCAGAAAAATACACCACGCTACAATTTCCAGATTTCGTTTTGGAGAAGTCATGAGCAGTTGGTGTAAAGCCAGTATTATATAGGCACAGGAGCATTTGTATCATTAAACCACATTAATTAAAAAGACATTTTGCATTATAGTTCCCCCTAGATTCAGTTCTTTATACAGTCATTTTGACCCTTGTGTCTAGGATATTTCTGCACGGCAGGAGGCATGAGCTGCCGAAATGTCACACAAATCAGCTTTAAAATGGCAGTGTGACAGCAGTAGAAAAAAATGACTATAGCTTGCAGAGATGTGTGTTGCTTTTACTTATGGAAAACATAACAAACTTTAACAATTTCTTTTTTTCCCCACTTTAAAGTATATCAAAATTATATCAAAAATCCAAGATTCTGTTTCTTGTCTTTTGTACCAGGCAGAAGAAATTCATTTGGTATATGCGCAGCTTATGTTTAGATCTACCTTTGTTGCCATTCTGCCTGGATTTGCCCCCTAAGCCCAAAGTCTAGCCAGAAGTCCCAGGCAAAGGGTGGGACGTGGAACTTGATTTGTAAACAAGTATAATATGAGAGACTGTTTACCGCTTGTATGGCACAGAAATTCAGTTGTGGCTTCCTCTGTGATGTGCATACTTTTTAGACCAAAGGTGAATTTGTTCCTTTTAGACTGAAGTGTATTTGATCTGAGATCTGGTTTCGATATGAGAAGGTTTATCTTCCATTAAGAGGAGCATAGAATTTATTTTTGTGCTTGCCTTCCATGTTGCCTTCCATGTTGCCCTGTTGCCTTCCATGTTGCCCTGTTGCTAGTTGAGCTATTTAATCATGGGGGTGGATGGATCCAACCTGGTTTTACACTCGTGAAAGTGGGTCCCTTCATCTACCCAAAAGTCTGTACTAAAGATCATGGGGCCGTGTGAACACAAGCCGTTGGTTTGTTTGACATATAGTCTGTCCTCCCCCAAGCAAGCCAGGCTCAGGGTGGCTGAGGATGAGAGGTATTCTAAAGAGAATTGAGCATTTGACTGGTGAGACTGACCTGTCTGTCTGTCTGTCTGTCTGTCTGTCTGTCTGTCTGTCTGTCTGTCTGTCTGTCTGTCTGTCTGTCTGTGTCTCTCTCTCTCTCTCTCTCTCTCTCTCTCTCTTTTTATATATATATTTATATTATATATATATATACTGGTTCCTGGAGTAGTTTTACAACTATTTTAAAGGGTGGAACAAGTTTTCCAGGATGGATAACTTATGCATATGAATGTGGTTATCAAAGGAAAAAATAGAGCAAGGGAAGAGGTTTATATATTAAAAGCTGCACTAAGCTTTGAAGATCTGAGTAAAACTATTAAAGATGGGACATTTTGCTGGTCATTAATTCATAGGGCTGCCATAAGTCAGAAATGAATTGACAGCACATAACACATACAAGCTTACTTTGGTGTTATGAGGGACTAAAACATAACATTAAAACATAACATTTAGCAAAATGAAGAAAAAAACAGCTTTTTGGGCGGTCATTACTTCTGCGTCTTAAAACAGTAGTTGTTCTTTTCTTTCAGCATCAGTTGGTCAGCCAGCACAAGAATGGTTTCAAGGTGGGGATGAAGCTTGAAGGAATTGACCCCCAGCACCCTTCGATGTACTTTATTCTCACTGTGGCTGAGGTAAGAGGGATTTCCACCTCTGCATTCTGCTGTGTATCAGCTGCTGAATACCCTTTTCTGGTGACTGGCTTTGTGCCTTCCTCAGACTTCATTGTGGCTTGATTGGGATGAAGAAATGATCCCCACTGTGGGACCTGAGAATATTATGAGTTTTCTGGTGCTCCCATTCTACTTGGAGCACTCAGAAGTAGGGTTGCTAGCTCCAGGTTGGGAAATACCTGGAGATTTTGGGGGGTAAGCTTGAGGAAGGAAGGGTTTGGGAAAGGAAGGGAAGGACTTAGCGTTTGCCTTCCAAAGCAGCCATTTTCACCAACTGAACTGATCTCTGTCACCTGGAGATCACTTGTAATAGTGGGAGATATCCAGCCACACTTGGAAGCTGGCAACCCTACCCAGAGGATTTTCCACATAATATTTTTTATTTTGGAAAATATCCCTTGTAGAATGTTGTTTATGAGGGATAGAGAACATAAGGGACCGGTTTTAAAATCAAACATATATTCCTGCCATTGTTAGTTGTACTTTCAGATTTAAGCGTATGCAGTCTAATGTATCCTTCCAGGCACCCTGAGGCAGAAAACCAGCAGGCAATAAAAGCATGGCTAGCCTTGAAGGCCTGTCAGAGTTTTGACAAATCTGCCTCCTACTGGCCAGAGAGAGAAATATCCAGTATTTTGCTGGAAGATTTGCAGAAGAAAAATGCTCACAGCATATTCCCTTCTCTTGTTTTTCCTGATTGCAGGTATGTGGTTATCGGATGCGCCTTCATTTTGATGGCTATTCTGAATGTCATGACTTCTGGCTGAATGCCAACTCCCCTAGCATTCATCCAGCCGGCTGGTTTGAGAAAACAGGGCACAAACTCCAGCCACCAAAAGGTAAGTGGACTGGCACTATATTTATTCTAGCACAGATGAAGGAAGGGATTTGGTTTGGTGTCAAGAGTAAACAAACTGTCCTGGTAAGGAATGAAGGTGGTGAAGGAAGACAACATAAAGACACCTGGCTTCATAGAGACACCTGGCTTCTGGCTTCATAGAGACACCTGGATAATATTCCTAGTTTAAGTAATCCACAGTGCTATCCTAAACAGAGTTATGCCCTTCCAATCGCTTTGGCTCCCATGGATTTAGAAGGTTATAACTCTGTTTGGATTGTACCGTTATTGTTACAAGCTGTGCCAGTTTCATAGGTATGTGTTCAAGAGGCCAGAGAGAGAACTTCAGTATAATGCTAGGTCTTCTTTTCACATTTGCTGCAGAGGAAGCTGATATCTATAAGCCTTCTAAGAAACATCGTTTCTATCACTGTGGTTTTATTTGGTCAAAGAGTTTGATGTCTCTAATATGTCCCTTTTTTCCCTCTTAATGTGAGGATGTTTAGGTTATAAGGAAGAAGAATTCAACTGGGCCAACTATCTGAGGATATCCAAAGCTCAGGCAGCTCCCAAGCATCTCTTTGTGACCCCAGATAGTGTGAGTGGTGGCCTTTTTTTCCTACAAACTAACTTCTTGACATGGGATGAGCATGATAATGGATGAGCATGATAATACACGGGCCAAATTTACTGGTGTGGGCCCCGTAAAAGCACCGGGGGGGGGGGGACTTCCCACAGCTGCCGCCTCCAAATCGAGGCAGCGCTGCTCTCCCCCCCCCCCCCCCCAATGGTGTTTCGTTGAGTGAGGCAAATGAAAAACAGCGGCATCCACTTGGTGCCGAGCGAACAGCACCGGGTAGATACTGCTGTTTTCCGGCGTGCCACTTAAAAAAAACACCTTACCTTCATGTCCCTTCATAGCTCTGTCAGGAGGAGGGACACCCCCTACCCTCTGCGCCCCCAAGCTGTTGCCTGGGCCATGAGGGTGTGTCCCCTTGTCCTGATGGAGTTATGCAGGGACACTTAGGTAAGTAAAAAAAAGCGGCGCACCTATGCAGGAGGTGTACGAACGGCCCAAGGGCTACACTGGTGTCTTTTACGCTGGTTTCCCGCTGCTCTATGGGTCCAAGCAGAATCCGCCAATAGCTGTGCTGTTGAAATGGTTGCAAAAATAGATAGTAATTTTGGTGCAAACAGCAGCATCCTTGGTGTAAAATGAAGGTTAGGCTCAGAGGAACAACACTCGTCTGGATACTCTGAGAATTAGGATAGTCAATAAAAGAGGTTGCCAGTAACTCACAGTTTTGCTATTAGAAGCATCCTCAGTCTGTTAATCAGTTAACTCTTTGATTGATTAATCTACTGACTGAGCTAGTTCGAACTAGCCTCAACCATTCTTGCTTAGTCTCATAGCACCCAGCAGTTCTACATCTACACAAGTAGGATTTTCTGTTCTGCATTCATTGCTGCAGCCATTGCAGAGGCATTTGGAAAGAGAGCTTTTGGAACAGTCTTCCCTCAGTGATTCGCTGGGTGGTTACCCTTAATGGGTTTAGGTGCATGGCAGAGACTTTCCTCTTCACCTGGGCATTTGGGTAGGCTCCCTGGAAGCCTCTACAGCTGCTGGTCTGGGGGAAGGGGTGAGGGAGTAGGTGTTGGGTTTAATTTTGTGATTTTTGTATTCATTGGTATGTTTTTATTATTCTGATTTTATTGTGAGCCGCCAAAAGACTTTTGTATAATGTGGGGTTAAATTTATTAGTGTTATTAATAATGATAATATTTGATTTTTTTGGTTCAGTATTCTTTATCAGTCATTTCCCCCCCTGTATTTTTCCCACTGTGCTAGTAGAAGGATTTTGAGGGTTTGGGTGGGTGGGTGGGGGGGAATGGCAATTGCTATAATACTATAACACTTCAACAGTTACAGGCTCTGTGGCCCAGTGGAGAAACCAGTGAGCACAAGTGGCTGCCAGAGAGAAAATAGCAATGATATGGGTGGACTCTTTGAAAATGATCTGTTTCCAGATGGCACGCTAATATGTGTCGACTGCGCTCTCTCAGAAAATATAGTAAACCAAGTTTCAGAAAGAGTGTGCCAAGGCCTGGAAAAACCTGGGAAGTGGATGATTAGAGGGCATTATAATGGGGATGCTCTGAAGAAAAATGTCCAGTTTTGGAAGCAAAAGGCCTATGCCTCATTCGTGTGTGTGTGTCTGGGAGGCGGCTGATTGCTTGAATCTTTCTCATTGGAACTTTCCTCCTTGCAGGTAGCAAGGAGACATGACATGGGAGAGATCCATATGTTCAGCCTTGCCCACATGTTCATACTGTTCACACTTTACCCTATATCATTGAATTGTACTGTATGGAACAATCTCCTAGATGCATATAGGAAGGGAACGGTTTCTGTCTTCTCTTTCCTCAGAATGCTACTCCAACAGGATTCCAAATGGGCATGAAACTTGAAGCAGTGGATCGTATGAATCCTTCCTTGACATGCGTTGCCACGGTGACAGATGTGGTGGACAATCGCTTTTTGGTGCACTTTGATAACTGGGATGACACATATGACTACTGGTAGGCAAGAGGCAAGCGCAGAACCACATTGTCAGGCCAAACGTTGCCTCTACACTCCTCATCAAGTTTAACCTGAGGTTACATGTTGTGGCTGCTGAAGTTCTTCTAGGAATGCTGAGGGAATTTGAAATGCTATGATATGGATAGTGCTGTGGCTCAGTGGGAGAGCCGCTGTTTTGTGTGTAGATCACAGTTTCCGTTCCTGGCATCTCCAGTAAGAAAGGACCAGGCAGTAGGTGACGAGAAAGACCTCTACCTGAGAACATGGGAAGCCACTGCCGGTCTCAGTAAAAAAATAATAACCTTGATGGAGCTATGATCTGACTTACTATAAAGCAGCTTCATCTGTGATATTAATAATATTAGTAACACTGGAAGGGATATTTCTCATCTCTAATTGGATCATAATCCTGCCTAATCTAGTACTGTCTTTCTAAGCAATATTGTCTTTTATTGTTTCAATTACAGTGATTTTTCACACGAGCAATTGAAATGGGAGCTCTATAGCCAAAAGCTGTTGGATCTGTAGACCTTCAATTTGTGCATTACTGCTGGGTCTCTTCCTTATGGGTCCAATTTGAAATGGTTGGGTTGTTTAGAGATTTCCATGTCTGTGCCACAAGTACTTTAACTGGGAAGTATGATGGAGAAAGTCAACGGAAATGTGTGGTTTTGCTACCTGACCCAGGACATAAAGTTTGCAAATATGTGAGGCAAGAACACAGGTGGGAAGCAGGGTGCCAGACCACCATAAGGGTCTGATGTCATTTGAGTATTGATGTGGGGCATGAAGGTCTGAAACCCCTTTTTCTGGGAATATATGAGGTTGACTCAGATACCATAAGAGACAACCAACAGGAATCCCAGTGGATCCAGACATGCACAATGATAAGTCCTGATAATAAGAGAACAAGCTGAATAACTTACTGGCCTTCTTTTCTAGGACATGAAGCTGTTCCAACTCTATTAGCTCTGTCAGCTCTGAATTCCTACTATAATAACACCAGGGGAATACACAGCTCAAATGGTGGCATGGACAGGCAACAACTTTGATTTAAACAAGCTGCATTGCAAAAGTATATGGTATCGTTAGCCCCCACCCCAGACATCATGAGGCCACACCTTGGGTTTGAGATGTTGGAAGTTTGGAAGCACTTCAGCATAACTTTTTTTTTCATAGAGCAAGAAAGTGATATTTTGAGCTGTGTAAATCAAAGAGAGAGAGAGAGAGAGAGACCAAGCATGTCCCAAGCCTCATACAGGGAGCTAGAAACTGGGCTACAACATATCAACTGCTACTCAAAATGATAAATTTATGCCGGAGAAAAGAGATTTTCTGTACTGATTTTGTTCCCGGAATCAGGAGGAAGGGAAGTTATTGTAGATTTTTATTGTCAGTGTTTTTACTTCACCCTTCTTGTTAAGATATACCTCAATTCCAAATGCTCCTGGAGTTCCTAGTGATATTTGCTATATAACCAATTCATTTGCTTTGCAGGTGTGACCCCAGTAGTCCCTATATCCATCCAGTTGGTTGGTGTCAGGAGCATGGAAAACCTCTCACACCTCCTCAAGGTGAATATGCAATCATTTTCTATTCCACCCATTGTCACAGGTGTTTCCAGGCACAAGATTTGTTCACTGAACTACATTGGTTAATTCTTTTCCTCCCCATACTAAAGGTTTATTCAGAAACTGCACAGACACGTCTAACTAAAACCTCATGGTGTCATTCATATGTTACAAAATGCACACCTTTTTGAACTCAGATATAATTTCTATGTCAAAGGACTTCTGGGAGATGAAAGGGCTGGGGCTAGTATGCTTTTTAGTTTTTGTTCAGTTTCCAATGACTTACTTTAGGAATTAGATAATATGCCTGCATACTGGTTATGAATTTTGTAGCATATTTGGGTGGTCAAATATTCTTTTGCACAAGGGGGAGGGGGGAGAGACAGGGCCAATTTTGAATTGGCCGGTGAGCTGCATTTGGCTGCAAGTTTTCCTAAGTCCTTGAGAGCTTTTTCCAACTAGTGAAGGATTCTAAGCCTCTCTAGCAAAAGCTTATGACTTGGCAGACTCTTATATTTCCAGACTACCCTGACCCTGAGAACTTCAGCTGGGAAAAATACTTATCAGAAACAGGTGCTTCTGCAGTGCCGGCTTGGGCCTTTAAGGTGGTAAGCAGCCTGCTGTTTCTTCTAGCCTCTACTGTGCATGAACAAATATTTTTGGTGGGCATGAAGGGATGGGATCCCACCTTGATATAGGTCTAACTAGTAAGTTTTCACATTTCTGCAGTACAATTCTCTCTCCTGCCCACAAATCAGCCATTCTCCAGGGAAACTTTTTGGCAATATGCAGGATGGTGTTGTACGTTGGTTAGAATGTTGACTGAATTTCCAGGGGATCTGGGTTCAGATCTCTGCTTTGCCATGACACTTGCCAGATACTGCTAGGTCATGTGATTGTTCCAAAGATAAAATGGGGAAGGGAGAACTGTGTGCTGCCCTGCAGAGAATGGGCAGCATGAAAATGTACTAGAATGTTAGGAACCTGGGAATCACTCCATTGTGCCCAGGAGTAGTGGTTGCAAGCTCCCATAAGTTTATACCCATGCTCAGATTAGTTACTGATGAAGAGCAAATAGGGAGCAAAACATGGATTCATGTTGAAACTCCCTCATCTAGACACAATTGGGTAGAGAGAAGATATTGCTGGTACAATTGAGTTTCACCCCACTCTTCATTCTTCCCCACTCCAGAGGCCGCCCCATGGCTTCTTGATCAACATGAAGTTGGAGGCAGTGGACCGAAGGACTCCCTCCTTGATTAGAGTGGCCAGTGTTGAGGATGTCGAAGACTACAGGATAAAGGTAGCACTTTTTTCTGGCTCTGTTCATAGATTCTGCCCCTAAGTGCTTCTCCCCTGGTCTAATAGAGCTGATTACATTTTGCATTGCACCTTTGCATCCTGACTCCCTTCTGTGCAACACACTTCCCATTTTCTCACTGATAAGGGTTCGGGAATCACCATTCCTTCTTGTATTTGATGAAGGGAGTGTTGACTCTTGAAAGTTTATACCCTAGAAATCTTGTTGGTCTTCAAGGTACTACTGGACTTGAGTCTTGCTCTTCTACTGCAAACCAGTGCGACTACCCAACCACATTTCCATCATGAAAGTCATTCCTTTTTTATCATTTGAAAAGCAAATATCCCCCTAGAAGTGGTTAGTTGGCTGAAGCGCCCAGTTAAAAGCTGTTGTGTATCTTTCGTCTGGCAAATGCCCTCTGAACATTGTTAAAAAGAGATGTTTTGTCTCTAGTGGAAACTGGGAACTCAGCCTTTGGTTTAACTTGCAGAGCAGCCTTTAATGTATTTGGCTTCTCGCTGCCTTCTATGTGTGTGTTTGTTGATGCTCAGGAGAAAGTTCTTGAAATGTAACACCAACTTACTTGATTTCGGCCTGTAGGTCCATTTTGATGGTTGGAGCCACATCTATGATTTCTGGATTGATTCTGATCACCCGGACATTCATCCTGTGGGATGGTGCTCCAAAACTGGACATCCATTGCAGCCTCCTCTCAGTAAGTGCAAACACTGCGTGAGATGCAAGGGCTGTTGCTGCCACCTATGAAACGAGGGCCACAGTAGTAAACTCATTCACTGTGAAATGCAACAGGCCACCACTGCCACGGTCTCTGAGGATAGAGGCCCAGGCCATGGCTCTAAGCTTGCCTGCAAGCACCCAGACCCTTCCTTCAATCCAGAGGACATCTCATCATTGGCAGTTTGTGCCCTCTTAGCTTTCCCACTTTTGGGAATCTGAGGATAATCATTGTAGCGTCCCACTTCTCTGCCTTCAGAGTCCCCCAATCCAGATGCAGGGATGGTTTCCTCCAGGTCTTCTGTTGTTGACCTCCTGCTGCCTTCATCCCAAGACAAGAACTTCCCCCCTCCATTGGTTTACTTAGATTAGGGGTCTGCAACCAATTGGCCATGCTGACAGGGGCTTATGGGAATTGTAGTACATGAACATCTGTAGAGCTGCAGATTGCAGACCCCTGACTTAGATTATGCTTTTATAAACTGCTTTGGGTCTCCGCTGACACATGCTGCTTCTTGGGTTCTAGCACAAAAGGATGGCTGACCACTTGCAAGCCTTGCTCAAGTATTGGTTTTTTTTCCTCTTTCTGTGTCATAAACAGATAATCCCTGGCAAAGTTTCTGATTTTCCTTTGGGGCCATGAGGTCTAGAAAGTTGCTTTCTTTTTCAAATAAGAAAAAATTAAAAAGAGTTAACATTTGTAGTGCTGCCTCCTATGTAATTTTGCTTCTTTAGCTCACTGATGGGTCTGAAAAATAAGATATGGGAAAGGATCCAACAACACTTTCCTTTCAGAGAACGTATAGGTACGATGGGCTGTTCTGAGGTTTTCCCCCCTGCCTCTGAAGGATTTTTGGGAGCAACACTTTTTAAACCTTTTCTGTGTAAGACTTAGACTTAGGAGAAGCAACGCCTTAAGAACTCATGTCGAATTGGATTCCGTTATCAGAGAAATAAACGAGTGCCCTATTCCGCCAGTTCAATACATGCTGTGAATTGGAATCCTGAGATGGAAGTCTAATAGTTTAACCCTAAGTAAAATTACACTCTTCTAAGTCTATTGATTTCTGGGTACAGCTCTGGTTAGAGTTGCCCTGCAAATCGTCTCATCCAAGGACATCTGCTAACATGAAATTCAATTCTGTAATTCTGCATTGGCCCTAAGATCTCATGTGGAGTCTGTTCGTAGATGATCAATGAGGATAAACCTAGAGATGCCATTTACAAGCAAAATAATAAATTAGTTCCACGTGTGCCTTCTAAATAATAATTGATGTCCATAATTTTTCATTAGAGTTAATAAGCGTTTACAGCACAATAATTGTTTGATATAGCAATAATTATTATAATGTTTCTTTTTGCTTCTCCCTGCAGTCTGCACTTTTTGTGTCATG
Source organism: Sphaerodactylus townsendi (assembly GCF_021028975.2). Taxonomy (NCBI): domain Eukaryota; kingdom Metazoa; phylum Chordata; class Lepidosauria; order Squamata; family Sphaerodactylidae; genus Sphaerodactylus; species Sphaerodactylus townsendi. Next base: position 104,803,758 of record NC_059429.1, read on the forward strand.
CTGATAGGCCCTCTGTTTGTCAAGGGGGGGTGCCCTTTGTTGAATATAACTTGTGATTAACCTGCATGCAAAACCCAAACATAATCAGCTTTTTAAAAAAACCAAGATTTTCCTCATAGTTAATTATATGCTTCCTAGTTCACTGTTATGGACAAGAAATTGCATGTTCATGTGATAGATTGGGGAAAGGAAGGAAAAGCCTGTTTAAAGAAATTTTAATGGTTTGGAAATAAAACTGAGAGTGAGCATTTACTTTGCACAGCTGCAGAGTACTCTGCTTGATAATAATATTATGACAGCTAATAAGAAATCCTCATCTAGGCTTTTGTCTTCTGTGCAGGGCCAAAGGAATCCCCCTCTTCTGCCAATGGGAGCTGTCCAACCCTGGCATGTAAGACCCTCCCCAGCACCAAGAGTTCCAAATACAGCTTTCACAGGTAAGCTTTCCCCATAAGATTTAAAGGGAATTCTGCTGCCATAGCTTGTATTAGTCTAAGTTGCCCTGAGCTGCAACTGAATCAAATATGGTGTCCATGCGGTAGGACTGCCATACATGTTGTCAAGTATATACACGGTATTTATCCCGCCAGCCATGTTGGCAGCCCATTTTAACTTCCCCCTTTTGCTGACTGCCTGATAGGTCACCGGTGGAGTAGGTCTTCAAGCTGAATTGTCCTTTGGGATAGTCTGCCGGCCATACACAGAACTATGTATCTTCGCTGATCCCCTCTTCTCTTTTCTAGGAAGTGCCCAACACCTGGTTGTGATGGCTCAGGTCATGTGACAGGCCGGTTCACAGCTCACTACTGCATCTCAGGGTGCCCTCTAGCCGAGAAGAACCAGGGAAGAGTGAAGACTGACCTCTCGGACACTGAGAACTCACTTCGAAAGAGGAGCCTAATTGGCTTCTCTCAACGGAAGAAATCTCGACACCATGGAAGGTAAGCTGCTGGTTCTCCTTTACTGATAATCTACACTGAAAAGTTACAAGTCAACTTCCTCTATTCAGGGGCCACTCAGGTGAGCTCCATCAGTTGCTACTACCTTGTACAGAGGCATCTGTCCCTTATAAGTGCAGTGTTTCTCAAAACTTTTGAACTTGACTCTCCCTTCCAAACTGAGTCTACCTTCTCTCATCCCCCTCCCCAGCAGCGATATTGTTAAATAACAAAGCATGCAGAGAACCTTGTATAAGCATGCAGTTTGTCTCCAGGATCTGGAGAGCAAGACTATGCTATAGTCCTGGCATTTTAAAAAAGAGCAGGACATGACCTCTCACCTTCTAAAACTAGACACAGCAATGCACTAGTAGAACAAAGACCATCTTTTCCTGCATAAGGGATGCTTGGTCTCAAGGTATCAGACTTCTCTATAATCCCAGTGTCAATCAGTAAGGATCCCTGGAAGAAGAAATTCGACCATGTGATTTGGCAGGTAAGGAAGGGGACTCTGTACCTTTTTCTTGAGGAAACAAGAAGTTTCTTAGGCTCTTGTCTTAGAGACTGTATATCCAAGGGTCTTTGCCTCTCCTTTGAGTTGTTCTATCTCCTTTCCAAAGAACAAAAGTTTCAGAATCAGTGCAAACAAACAGACAGGTTGGTGTTTCCCATTTTGTCTATAACTACTAGAAGATCAATGAGTGTAGACCTGGAGATGTCATTTATGAGCAAAATAATAAATTAATTAATAAATATGTGTGCATTCTAAACAATAATTAGGCAATGTCTGTACATTTTTATTAGAATTGTTGTGCTTATGGTGTAATGATTGTTTGATATAGCAATAATAATTATTATATTTCTTTCTGGTTTTTCCTGCAGTCTGCACATTTTGTGTCATGCTGATTGGTCTTCTTGTTGGAAAATCATGCCCTAGTTTAGGGGTGGCCAACCTATGGCACTTCAGATGTTCATGGACTACAATTCCCATCAGCCCCTGCCAGCATGGCCATGAACATCTGGAGTGCCATAGGTTGGCCACCCCTGCCCTAGTTCATAAGTATAGCGGGAACGATACTGTTTTCATGTGATAGAGATGTGAATTCACTTGTCTTCCTTGTAACAATAATTTGTGTTTAATGAGCTCTGCCTGTGGAAGGGACCTTCAAGAGCAGAACTTTCCTGCTTCTCCTTCCTTGTGCAGCCCACTGAGCTCCCTGAAATTTTTTTTCTGGGGTCAGCAAACCCTTAGGAACAGCAGAGAGGCAAAATTGGAAGGGGAAAATCAGTAGAAACTACCATCCCCACTTTTGAGGAAAGAAGTCATGGCTGAATACAAACCTACAATGTTTCATGTGAACTAGGCACCATGTGCAAATGCTTGATTATGGAATTGGCCCAATATGTATGATTTTTCCCCTCAGAAAAAAGGCAGGAAAATCCAGACATATGAACTGAAGTTTAGTTAATGTCGTCTCTACTATAGCTCTTCACCTTCCAATCTAGGGCCATTTCTGCACGGTCAGGTGAGCGGGGGTGCATTGGCATAGCCTTTGCATAGACTGCGCCACTCCCGAATGGCTCTTACCTCCTGCTGCCTTCCATCACGTTGTGGGGACACACCCCCATGGCCAGAGCAACGCTCTGGAGTTGGAGGCCAGGAGGCGTGTCCCCTGGCCTCCACAAAGTGACAGAAGGTGGTAGAAGGTGTTCGGGAGGGCCGCGGGAAATATGCCAGCTTCCACCTGCTGCCGTTCACTCAGCACTGAATGGAAGCCGGCGTTTTCCAAAAATCTCGCTCCCTGAGCGAGGTTTAAAAACACTGTTTTTTGGGGTGACAGCGTCGCCAAATCGATTTGGCAGTGGCACCTGTGCAAAGGCTCACCCCCAAAACGATGTTTTACTGGCCTGTGCAGAAACAGCCTAGGCCTTGATAGTTCAGAAATTAAACTTTTCTTGTTTCTCCAGGGGGCGACCTCCAAAATACCGGAAAATCCAGCAAGAAGACTTTCAAAGTAAGCATGTTTTCTTCGTCTTTGTTTTGCCTATAACAAGAAGGGGATTGCTTCTGCAAGAATTGTATTAAAAGGCAGACAAACTTGCTGTTAAGAGGGTACTTCAAGCATAAACTTTGCAGAGTAAAATTAACAGATAATGTACCTTGTACACATGTGATTTTCATTTTGAGCAGCATCTTTATTGTAATATGGTCTGGCTGTTTCCTATTTATGCAACACAAGAGTAATCCTCTGTATCGCCATAGTGACTAAAACCTTCTTAAAATGTAATGTAAGAAGGATTAAGAGGTTTCCAAGGAAAGCATGGATACTGCTGAACTGCTTCTCAAACCTTGTTCAATCAAAATACTGCACCCAATTTTCTATGAAACCCACCTCTCCCTCAGCCCTTTGGCTGCTTTCTCCTCAGTGCCAAGTTCTGACAGCATGATAAACCCCTAAGAAAGCATTATCTAAGTACTGGCTGATGTTGATTCTTTTTTTCTTTTTCTTTTTAAAAAATATATTGATTAGTTAAAAGAAAAATAGAAAATAAAAACATAAGTCCTTTTCTTAAAAAAGAAATATATATATACATAAAATACACCATACAAATTCTTGATAACCGCAATAAAATGTTGTACAATGTTATAAAGTGATGATGATTATAAATCTAAATATAAATTTCAAGAATTGTTTCCTGGATATTGAAAAGTAGGGTCGTATATTATTGTTGTCTATCCATTATATATTTAAATGTTTTCCCCCTTTCCCACCTCTTGTCACCTTTTTAATGTAGTATAACAAATGATTTACTAGTAATTCACAAACGATATTTCAACTACCTCCTGCTCTGCTACCCTCTTTTAAGAATAATATGAATAGTACACCTTCCATTTGTCTTGAAATTCTTTTGTTGGTCTGTTATTCACATAGTTGGTCTCACAATTACTGCATATTCAGCTAGCTTACTTTCCCAATCCTCTCTCATGGACAATGAACTGCTTTCCATTTTGATGCAAATATAACTCTGGTAGCTGTTATCATACATCTAAACAATTCTTCCAAGTTTTTCTAAATGTTTTAGGGGAGAAGGCCCAATGCATACTCTTGACTTCCATTGCAAATTTAATGGTTAAGATTTTCTGGATTTTGGCATGTATTTTTTCCAGTGTTTTTTCCCATCTTTCTGCACATGATATAGGGTACCTCTAACGTCTAACCTATACAGGGAGGGGTGGAATATAAAGGCAATAAATCAATCAAATCTTTGCATTTTCAACATTAACCATTATAATTCTTGCCCTTCTCCTTTAGGGTAAAATACCAATTTTCTCTTAATGATTGATTTGCTGTAAATGTTATATGTTTCACCCATAAGGTTGATGATGATTCATGATGCTGCTTTGGATACTCATTAAGGCTCACTTGATTTATTTTCTAGCCCCAGCAGTGACCACTTGAAAATATACTGTGGAAGTGCTGCTCTATATCTACATGACCACTTTTTCATCTTTTTCATATAGCTTTTTCCAAGTAGTCACAACCCCACTGTTTCTTACTGTGTAGGGAAACTCCACACTGACACAAATGGCTTGTAGGATAAGCACTGTTTGCCTAAATATTTACATGTCTGAAGCCTGCATAAACGAGCCCTTTTTCTGTAAATAGTATCCTTACCTGGTATCTCATCATCTGAAGGACTTTACCTAACAAATCTTTATGACTGCACACAAATACAACCTTGGCAAGAGAAGGGAACTGAACCTTATCCTTCCACCTGCCCTTTTCTCACCAAAACAGCTGTACCCTAGTTGAATTTTATACCTGGTAGTGTTTACTTCTCGTTTTGGAGCCTGTGCAAAAGAAACGGTTCTGGTCCAGCCTTCCTAGGGCAAAAAGAACAGGTAGGGTGAGATTAGGGTTCAGCTTTATTCTCTGGGCATCCATGCTGTTCTTTCATTTGTTCCTCAGTTTCAAAGGTAGGTTCATATATAATTAATATCTACCCACTATTCAATAGATTTTGTTTTTCTTGAAAAAACTGGATTATGTTTTTAATTTTTGATGTTTCTTTTCTTGTAATTAATTGAAATCAATCTTTGTTTAATTTCCCATCCCCCCACCCCCAACTCTATTTCATATGGAATTGGCATTAGACTTATTCTAATGTTTTGGAATGAACCATTATGTCTAGTTTAGCCCCGTTAGAAGTTGGGGCAGTCATGTTTGTAAGAGGAGAGAAGACTTGGAGGTCAAATAGATGGGAGGTCAAATAAGAACACATAAAATAATTCTGACATCAGTCTGTACTTCAGCCAGTCTGATAATCCTTTCAATGTCATTGCCAGCTATTTCTTCAGACAATATGCACCAGTCTCTTTTCATGTCGGCCTTATCAACACACCCTGACCGTTCCCTGTCTCTCTGCTGGGAGCAGCACTGTAAGCTCCTACCAGGAGTGGCTGGGATCACAGCATCTACAGTGGCCAAATGGACCATTGATGAGGTAAGAAAGTGTGAAAGGGGGATGGATTGGTAAAAGCATAGGCTTGCTTTTTAGGGGCATTTATGCCACTTCCCACACAAATTTTCCAAATAGATCTTTAGAAAAAGTAGCCTGGAGAGCACTCACAAAAGACGCTTGTGAATCACCACGAGGCGCGATTGCTGCGGGGGATGGGGAAGAGCGAGGCCAGTGACACCCCCCCCCCATTAACGGAGGGGCAGAAGGGAGAAGGAACCATGCTAGAGAAGGGCTAGCATCACCAGAAGAAAGGAGGGGCGAGCAAGACTTTAAAGCGGCTTCCCCTCCTTTGTCCCGGGCCATGTGCTCGTCGGCTTACGATTTGCCCACCCACCTCTCCCTAAAAACTTTTATGTTAATGCATGCTTATTTTGTCATAGCCCTGATGATTGGCGGTTTGGCGCATGGGTATGGCTCGGGAAGGGAAGGGGAAGGGAGCTAGGGAGCTACGCCTTCCCCTTGGGAACAGCAACAGCGGCAAGAGGCGACCTCCCCTGTCGAACCGGGCCGAAGGGGAACATCTCTGGCCAGGAGCGTCCGCCCAGCAGAGCCCCGCAATGGAACGAAGCTTGGAACGAGGCATCCGCCCTACTGAGCTGTCACACGTCACCCGTATGACCAGACCCAGACCCATGCTTAGCCTCACGCTTCTGCTCAATAAAATGGCTATGGCCAATTTATTACCCTAGCAATTGAGTAGTGTGTATTATTGGTAAAGGGACTCGCACAAAAAGAGATCCACCCTCGGACAGCAAAAGGTTGTCTTCCCTTTAGGCCCCTTGTAATTTCATTGTCCATAAGAAGCCCAGCTTCTGAAGACCAGCTTAATCTGTCAGAATTTAGGAGAGTAAAAAGAGACAGGACCTTTTCAGTTGCTTCATCCCACATATATAATTCATTCTACTCAGGGGGTCTCATAATGCTGTGACATGTGTCTTTTATAGACTGAGGTAAAAAATTCCTATTTCTCTTCAGTCCTTTTCTTGAATAGGTTAGTTCTTTTTAGTTGTCCCAATGCTATGGGTATTAGTGTATTATACTGGTTGAAAATGACCATTCCGATGTTCTGTAATTACTATAGGCTATCTTGGGTATTTCTGTGGTACGTACAATTTACAAATATCTACTTAACTCTAAGGGCCCCCCCCCCCCCCCCCCAAAAAAAACACCAAAAATCTTTTCACTCTCTGGACATGTTTGAAACATTGTCACTTGATTTATTTGTGAGTGCAACCACAAAATGGCTTCCACAAGATGCGGAACTCACCTCAAAATGGCTGCTTTGGGAGGCAGAACCAACTACAAAATGTCAGAGAGTTAGGTTATGTGGAACTCCCCAACCCACTCTTATTCAAACCAGGCAGTGTGCTTTCATCCCAGGCTCTGCTATCTGCAACAGAAAAATAGCTGGGTGGCTTGGGGAGGAGAGAAGGACTTAATTCCTTCTCCCCTTCAAGCCAGACTATTGTCCTAAGAAGTACTGGGTGCTTCACGAGCACCTGTAAATATACTTCATGAAGAGCACTACTTGTTGCAGGGAAAAAAACAGGAAAGAGTTGTTTAATCCTTGTCTTGCCCACTGAATCTTCCCTATGAGGCACCCCCCCCCCCACCCCACACACACAGTTTTCTCCATTAAGAATACAAAACCAGTAGTAAGACTGGCTGAGGCCTGTCCTAGACAGCCCCAGGCTAGCCAGATCTCAGAAGCTAAGCAGGGTTGGCCTTGGCTAGTATTTGGATGGGTGACCTCCAAGGAATATCAGGGTCATGATTTGGCAAAACCACCCTGGAAAGTCTCTTGCCTTGAAAACCTTAGGAGGTCACCATAGATCAGCAGTGAATAACAATAGCAAAAAAGTCCTAGATGAAGGAAAAAATGTCTTGGGTATGACACAATTTTGCAAGGGAATCAGCAGTTGTGAAAGAAGCTACACACCTCTCCCTGTTGCCTATCAGTTATAGAAAGACTTGTATTTATGTTAATTTGGCAAGTGGAAGTTGGAATGTGTATTGGTTGAGGTAATGGAAAAGGATAGTTTTTTTCCTGAGTATGTATTTAACTCCTTGTATGTCTTTTCTTATAAGGTCTTTAACTTTGTACAGACCTTGACGGGTTGTGAGGACCAAGCAAGACTCTTCAAGGACGAGGTAAAGGAAATGATACTTGTTCTTATGAGGTGGAACTGCCATTGGCTCTTGAAGTGGGATGAAAGCATTGTGAGTGATTGTATACGAACTGGTCAAGCTGATTTTCAAAGCCTGATTTGCAAATACATCATCCTTTTGGGACATTATTTCCCTTTGGTTCTGGTGATATAAGATGCCCACCAGCTCCAAACAAGAAGCCAGAAGAGATAGGGATTAATGGGAGGAGGTGGTTGACATACATTTAAAATATGAGCTGAATTCTGTATGAGAGCTGGAGTAGCATAGTAGTTAGAGTATTGGACTGGGCCCTAGTACAACTGGATTTGAATCCCTGCTCAGCCTTACCGGGTGACTGTGAGTCCTTCACAGTCTCTCAGCCTAATCTACCTCACAATGTTGTTATTGTGAGGATAGGATGGAGGAGAGGAGAATGATATGCAAAGTCACTTTGGGTTCCATTTAGGAAGAAAACCAGGAGATAAATACGAAGAAAATTGTATTTTCAAAATAAGCAATGCCATGAAGACCAATTGTGAATTGTCCAGGCAATCTGTTGGTCTAACTGAGGGTTAAAGCAGCAATCTTTTTTTTCCTGTTACAACCAGGCAACTTCTCTACTTTCTGTAAAGAGTAGGAGTTAAACTTGGTCTACACATATGGCAGAATAATGTTGTAGAGGTCTAAGGTGGCAAAATAGACTGTTCCACTGTAGATTGCAGGTTTTTAATCTTCCCCAATGTGAAAACTGCCTATGAACAAACAGAAATAGCATATTGAGAAGGACGAGGTAACAACCTTTCATGTTTTGCTAGTTTTGCTATTTTATGGTCAAAAGGAATTATTAATATAGAGGAACTTTGAAATATGTAGTTCCTTACCTATAACCTGAAGTGGCACAATTAGGTATATAACCTCAGTATTTTACCACTTCTTTGCTACCTCATTGTGCTGTCTGTATAGAGTAGGTCCTTAGCCTTGCTCTGCAGAAGGCAGGAGAGGAAGGTGGTTGAAAGTTTTGGATGAGCAGTAGAATTGGAGGTTTGGTGGTTGTTCGCTTGCTTATTAGTTTTATTTTTATTGTTCTCAATATTTAACCACACCGAAGAGTTAGTCCTGCAGAGGTAAAAAGCAAAAGATGCTTTTTGAAAGAAGTTATGGCTCTCTGAACTTGGCGTCCAGGGGCAAAGCAATCTATGAAGGTAGAGAGGCTTAGTTTGTATCACAGTTTCTAAAGATTTGTGTAGCTAAGTGGAGAAAAGAAGTGGCAAGGGAATTACCAGTGAGCTTTTTTAGAACAAAGATGTCAGTGATTTCCACACAGGGTGTAGGCTTCTTTGGTTTCCCTATCGCCAATGCAACTGCTGATACATCTCTTCCATGTGGCAGGTTTCCTTGAAGGGGCTCTGCCTCAACTCCCTAGCAGCAACCGTCCCCCCTGCCCTGGGCCACTGAGGCATATTTATTTTTTAAATGGTGAAGGCTAGCAATTTACAGAGCCTGATGTGCCTATTGTGAATCAAAAACTCTGCACAATGGGGCCAAGTGCAGAAAAAAAAGTTTTTTAAAAACAATAATCAGCGGAATCACCAGGCTTGCAGAAGAACTGAATAAAAAATAAAGGAGGGCATTAAAAACAGTTTTAAAATGCTAAGATGTCAGAAGATTACCTCACAGGATATCAGCAGCAAGATGAGATTGCCTAGGTAACCTAGGTAATTGCTGCAGTTTTATTTTGAAATCTGATGTGAGTTGTGGGGATAGGCGGGGGAGGGGTGAAGCTACAGTAGGAGGGAGGGAGGTGAAAAACTGGAAGGAGAAGAGGGCTGAATGAAAGGAAGAAGGGAAAGGAAAAAAACTACAAAGGCTGCGTTGGAAGGGAGAGAAGAGTGAACGCAGCACAGGAAGAAGGACCAGGTGGAGAAGGAGTGGATTCCCCCCTGCGATTCCTTATGGGTTCCTTGCTCATATTTTCTAATGCTGAATCTATTACTGCTTATCATTGATTTTTTTCAAAGGACATCCATTGTCTTTCACTCAGCCTGGAGGCTTCTCATTGACGCTAGGGGGCAGCCTCTGTTCTGGGAAGTGCAACCTACATCTCTTAAGCATGGTCAGTGTTGCTGAAAGAGGCAGGTGCCCCTTTCTCAGAATACCACACTGCCAAGAATTGGAAGCCACCAGAATGAAACAAAGCTTTTTTGTGCTGGTCAGAAGCTGGGATGTGATACGCTTCAATGAAATACTGCATTCGATTGTGAAATAAGCATGGGGTGGAGATAAGATTTCATTTTAGGAGGAAGTGTGAATATGTGTGAAAGAGAAACAGATATCTTCTCTTATTTTCTTATAGATGATTGATGGAGAGGCATTCCTTCTGCTGACTCAGGCTGATATTGTGAAGATCATGAGCGTCAAGCTCGGCCCGGCACTGAAAATCTACAACGCCATCCTCATGTTCAAAAATGCTGACGACACCTTAAAGTGATCCACCGTGAGCAGTGTTTGACTTCCTTCTACAGGAGCTGCCAAAACTCTCATCTGTCTGTCTCAGCGGAGTGGAGACCTTCCTGATTTGCTGCAGCTGTAAAATCCTGCCAACTTGCTCTCTTTGAGTCCATCTTCATTTACATGCCAAATCCATCCCCTGTCTCTTTCTCCTCTCTCTTTTCGACTGGTCTTTCAGAATACTTCCCTTCCATGCCTAGCAGTGGAGCTCTTGCAGTGTCCTCCCTGAAGCCACAAATCCAGCCAGGTTCTTCTCCTGATGTTTTAAAGGCACAGAACAGGAGTTTGAGACTGGGCTTGCTGCTGGATTTAACCTATCTTGGATTTAACCCTTTAGCTCTTGGCTGCCTGGATTTTCACTCTCTCAAGTGTGCCTGGGTTAGATGAGAAGGAGGATATCTATGTATGGGCAAGAAGTACAGGCAGTTACCCAACTGCAAATGACATCAAATCCTTGGAAGTTCTTTAACATCTGATATCTCTGAGCAAAAGTAATTCTCTGATGAGCAGGGTTTTGACAATGAACTTATCTGGGGGCAGATGATGCTATATCCAGGGACTCTGAAGAACTGGGTGCTGGTCCTTCTAAGATAGACGATTGGACTAAATACACTGTAGACATAACCTGCCCTGGCAATTCTGTATTCATCGTTGCTGTTGAAAAAAAAAAGATAGCTTGGTGCTCACAGTTTATATACTTGTAAATTTGCCATGTTAAGCGTGGACAATGAGAGGAACAAAGTAGGGTTCCTTGATGTAATTTCTGCTAGTCTGGTCCTTGGGGTCTGCATGAAGCAAAAAAAGATATATGGCATCTGAACAAAACAAATTAGGCAATCTAACAGACTTAGCACTAAGTATAAAGCAAATAGCACCATTAAGGGAGAGCTGGGCAGGGAATGGCAGCTAACTTTACCCCTTGCCACTAGCTGGGTAACTGTTGGGCAGTATGAGGGGGGAATCCTATACAAAGAAGCAATTTTTCAGATTCTTTATCCTGATTTCATCAGTTCTTCCCTAGCAGACTCAATTAAATTCAGTATGTGCCAAATGTTTACCTTCAGCTGGTTGACAAAGTTTCAAGATTTACAGGGCAGCCCTATGCAAAATTACTTTAGTCTAAAGCAACTGATTTCAGTGGGCTGTGACTGGTATCATTCTGCATCGGGCTGCGCTGAAACATTTTTAAAACACTGTTTCTGAATGACTACCTTAAATGCTGGGGGAAAATCCCCAGATCGTTTGCTGTGTACTACAGCAGATATTTCTGAGGCTTTCTTGATATTGGCTGATGATGGATAGTCACAGATGTTCTGTGCATCCAATTTAGCTATGTGGAGTTACCTGAAGAGACTTGAGTTGCAAAGCCAACTCTGCTTTTAGGCAAAGTAAAAAATGTGACCTCAGGCAGTGTGGCTTAGGTGCTACTTACAAGCAACAAATTTCCAGTTTTATTATTTATTATGAATAGTGGGGAGTTTCTTGGGATGGGACTACTAGGACAACACTTTCTAACTTCTGTCATTCTAGAATTCATTCTGGATCATTCTTTCTTTATCCTAGAAGTTCAGTCCTTATGGATCTTTATCTCACTTTACAATCATCCTGTGTAATGGTTTAGGTTAAAAGACAGCAGTGTCCATGGACTCCAGACTGGAATTTGGATCAGAGTTTTTCAGGTTTAAAACTCAACCCTCTAACCACTGTACTGCAGAGAGTTCCTGGGTATGAAGCTTCCTAAGGTCATGAAAATTTTTGTTGTTGCTGTTTTTCCTCAAACTGTAAAGGTGGGGTAACTGTTCTTTACCATACATACACCAGCAATGTGTCTCATAGTACTGTGGTTCGTGAAGTCCACTTTTTATGGTTGGGTCAAATTCATGCAAAGTTTCCCATGGAAATGCAGCATTTTGCCTCAGATATTATGAAATGCTTGGTCACATGTGGCCTTCCTTTTAAACAGTTGGCCACTTGCCATTCAAGTGAAATGCAGGTCTCAGTTTTTCTCTTGTTATCATAGTAAACTTTTGTTTTAAGTAAATGTTAAAAACTTTATCCTCCCTTTGAACATCATTAGATGTTTACTTGTTGGGACAAATAATACTGGGAAGAAAGAATCTTTGCTCTTCTGGATAAAATCTTCCCAACAGATGCAACTGGTTGCTGAGTGTATGGTGCCAAAATATCATCCTTTTCCCAAAGAGGTGTTCTTCATTTTAGTCAATCTTGAAAAAGGATGGAGAGGACCACTGAAGATTACCTAGATGACTGTTTCCAATGGGATTTTCAAAAAAAGATTTGTTTTCAGACTCAAGACAGAACTGACAGAAGCCCAGTTTCCATGACCACTTACAGATCAGTCGGTGTATTTGCAGGAAACAAACCCTGCCAAGAAGGATCATTGCATCATTCATAAGTTTCCAAGAATGAATACATTACCCCGTCAACTCCATCGGTGGGAATGAAAATGGATTATTGATATTATGGATGGGAATGACATTGTCTGGAAATGTGAAACTTGACAGCTGGCTCCAAACATGTTCCATTAAGCAGAGATACCTGGATGCTGCCAAGACCCACTTCAAGAGAAATGTGTAATGGAGTAGAGGCTATGTCTGGTACGATTACACTGAAACCTCGACTGATCAAGCCAGTTCTACTTCTCTGACTCTATAGGTTTTGATTCCATTCTTTGGCTTGGAAAGTTAATTTTCTTCTGAGTCTTATAGCTGGAGCTGCAGCAGGTGGCTACTTGAGATCTTCAGTGCCAAATGTTACTCCGTCAGAGACTTAGAAGCTTAACATGCCCTAGATTCCCCTTCAACTCTCTTTCCACTCTTTCATGCCACCTTGTAAGAAAGCTGAAGTGGATTTGCACCAGGAATGGAGTTGTTGCTCCCAACAGCTCTGAATTCTTCCAAAAGAACATGATCCTTACTGGAAATAAGTGTAAAAAGTCAAGTCTCTAATATTGTGTGTGTGTGAGAAACAAAAATAACTGTAGGTGGTAGGAGTGTTCACCCTCAAATAACATGGAACTTCAGCACTCCTGTCCTGTTTATCTAACGTCATAGATACCGTAGGTCATTCCTCTCATCCTTTGAGGCATGAAGCTTCTGAATGAATCCAGATTGAGGAAACTGTAGCTGTACTTGACAAGAATGCTGAAGGGCTGCTTATTGCTGAAACTTGGTTGGACCCTTATCGTTCTGTGTAAAGAAAACCAAATCGAACTGAACGTTTGTATGTGTGTGCAAGGGAGACAGCAGAATCAAAGGGAACTTGCCTTTTTCTGTGTTTGCTCAACCCTGTGTCTGGAAGGGTTGCTTCAGAGACATTAGCTCTGAAATGCAGTGGATGAGGGAGGGAGAGACGGGAGGCAGCCTTGAAGTCACCAGATATTCTCTTGAAGTTTATAGCATTACCAGGTGGCCTGACTATCAGAGCCCTGGGAGAATACTGCCAATCAGAACAAATGTCCTGGCATAGATTAATCTGCTAGTACTGTAAAGGCAGCTACTTGTACATTGTCTCATTCTATAACAACTTGGTGAGTTACGGTGCTGCTTAAGCATGAGTAGAATACCTAAGAGCCACCAAAGTGCCATGCTGATTCTCAGAACTTCACTCCAAAGGCCATATTTTGACTGAGCCTTTCTTGGAAAAGATCCCCACCACTCCAGTTAAAGGACCTCAGGTAGCAGGCACCTTTCTGTGTCTAAGACCTCAAAGAGCCACTGCCAAGTTGCAGGAAGCGGTACTGAGCTAGATGAACCAATGGCCTGATTCAATGTAAAGCAGGTCCCTAGGGTCCTGATCCTGGCATGACTGAAGTTAGTAGAATAGGGAATCAACTCATGCACCCTAGGGGTTATTTTGTCTCAAGAATCGTAACAGCTCCCTTTTGGGAGTCAGTGGCAGCTAAATAGTTTCCTGAGCAAATACTCATAGGACAATATGGCCTCTACTTGCCTCCTCATAGGTTCCTGCACAGTAGGTGGCATTTCCTAGTTCTTAGCAATTGAGAGCCTAGGCATCTTTTCCAAGACTAAGCAAGACAATCAGCCAGATAATGGATGTAAATGGTTTGGAACCCTTCCTCACTTTTGCTAATGGTATTGTTCTGAGTAGTAGTTCTCTGTCAGTGGCTGAATCACAACCCACCTTGGCTCAATGGAGGCTTCTTCTGGTTCTTCTCCACTCGGCTGTAGCAATTATGATTTATCCCAGCAAGCATGATTGTTCATAGTTTTGCAAGGAATGGATAGGCAATAGAGTCATTCTGGTAGTGTGATGATTCACCAGGATAAGGCCTGATGTACTTCTATGATACAAGAGAAGGTATTACATTCAGCTTGCGTTGAACCTCTCCTTTGGTGTATGAATTCACCAACAAGTATAGAAAATATTACAGAATCTTCAGTTAATGGATTTCAGTGGACTTAGAAAGATATAACTCTAGTTAGGATTGCACAGAAGGGACTTAGCAGATCATATAACTCAGTGATGGCGAACCTATGGCACGAGTGCCAGAGGTGGCACTCAGAGCCCTCTCTGTGGGCACTTGCTCACAGGGTTCATAATGCAGGGGGGGGGGGGCAGAAAATCACCCACACACACATACTCACATCTAGGCTGGCTTGGGGCGTTGGGCACAACGCCCCGCAGAGAGCAGGAAGGACTCGGCTGGTGGGCCTGGTGCCTGTGCTCCGGATGGCTGCTGCCCGAGGTGGGGCAGAGGATTAGGAAGCGGAGATGCTAGAGAGGCGCAGAGCAGTGCGCACAGGACTTGTTGGAGGTTAGAGCAGGCTGGCCCCTGCTTGAGTGGGTGGGGTGGAGGCACTGGAGCAATGCAGGGCAGAGCGGCGGGTGCCCGCAGGACTAAAACCTCAGTATTCAGGTTAAATTGTGTGTTGGCACTTGCAATAGGTTTTTATTTATTTATTTTATTTATTATTAGGTTTTTATACTGCCCTCCCCCGGAAGGATCAGGGCAGTGTACAAATAAACATATACAGACAGGGGAAGGTTAAAACCAGTACAAATATAATGGAAGCCCTGTCTCCTTATTAAAACCAGTAACAGCAATACAGCCAGCATCTGAGAACTAAAACCACCCCCCCGCCCCGGGGAAACCGAAAAGGTCCCCACTAAAATGGGCCACCTAATTAAAACAATCAGAGAACAAGGGGAGGAGGGTAGGGGACTAGGGGCACTCTCAGCAGCCGACACCCCCCCCCCCCAAAAAAAACCCGGCGAAACAACTCACCAAGGTCCCGCAGGGCCCGGACAGATGGAGGGAGGCTGTTCCACCAGGCAGGGGCCAGGCCCGTAAAGGCCCTGGCCCTAGTGGAGGCCAGCATCATCATAGAGGGGCCAGGAACAACTAGCAAATTGGCCTCTGCCGAATGCTGAGACCGAGCTGGGACATATGGGGTAAGACGGTCCCGAAGGTACGAAGGTCCCAAGCCGTGTAAAACCTTAACACCAACACCTTGAAGATGGCTCAGAACTCAACTGGGAGCCAATGGTTGCAATTTGGGTTGCAATTTGGGCACTCGGTCTTGAAAAGGTTCGCCATCACTGACATAGCCCATCCTCTTGAACAGAATATCTTCTCCTGAAACATCCCAAAACAGATTGTGATCCAACTTCACTTCTTCCAACATTCAGTGGGAAACGGTGCCACAAATCCTTTTATTTTGTTGGACTTTTAACTCCGCATGGGCCAAAAACAGAGGTGTGAAAATGGTGTTAACCCTTTTACACCGTTTTAAACCCCTTTACACTGTTTTCACACTGATGTTTCTAGCCCATGCGGAATCCGCCAGAGAGTTAAAAGTCCAACAAAGTCTCAAGAATTTAGGGTCATAAGCAACAATACAGTGTCCTACCCCTCCCTGGCCCCTAAAACCCAGATATTTAAAAAAAAATATATTCATCTTTTGGAAGCCATGTAGCCTTGGGGCTTGACAGCTTTCCAATTAAAAAGGGTTCCGAAGTTGAAACTAAATAATTTGTACTAATGTAGAACCTTCATATGTGATGACATTAAGCATGACACATACTGGTTTTAGCCATTAGTTACTTTCAGTGGCTCCCATCAATAGGTGAAGAAGGATGCAGCCTCACTGCTTGATATGTGATCTCTCCTAGGAGGACCACAGAGTTAGCTCATTAAAATCAGATTATTTTAAGTTGAATAAAAGGTTTACAACATGCTACAATTAACTTCTTCCAAACCTCTCTCTGGGCCTGCAAAGGTTCACAGTATGGTAATTGTTTAGATGTGCAGAAGTGGGGACAAGCTGTCACTCATCTCTAACTATGCCACAAACTGTCTCCCAGAAAACCATGTGTTGTGTTCCACGCAGTTGCCCTGACCCAGCGACATGCACACACAGGAAATTTTGCTGCCCGTCTCAGAGAGATGTTTGGCATTCTTGACAGGCCGTGCTCAGTTGCAACCGCTGGATCAGGATAGCAAATATGCCCAGGCTGTTAGTTTGTGCACACAGTTACTTGGGCCCTTTCTGCACACGCAAAATAATGCATTTTCAAACCACTTTCACAACTGTTTGCAAGTGGATTTTGCTATTCCGCACAGCTTCAAAGAGCACTGAAAGCAGTTTGAAAGTGCATTATTCTGCATGTGCGGAATGAGCCATGCTCTCCCTGAGATCTAATTTCTACACCAATGTCAAGCACTTTTAAAATGCAAAGGAAATCCAAATTGCAAAATAGGTTGACTATTTAGGGCTTATTTGGGGCTTAGTGCAATTGAAGACAGAAAAGTCTTTTAAAAAACCCCCTTAGTTGTTCATCTTTTCTTCTTCCACTTTTCTAGGGCTCCTGAGTCCTCTTAGTTGTTTGAAATGTGAAGGACGGGGAAAGTCTGTCCACCTATGGCAGACCCTGCCGAAATGCCCTTTATTTTAGGGAACAATGTTTGCAGAAGGCAAAGACAGTGTTTTCAGAAGAGGCATTTTCATGAAATTGAAGCTTTTTTGCACTTTCATTCATTTGCACTTGTTTAATTTGTATTTTGATATTTGCACCTTTGTGTTTTTATGATGGAAATACTATAATTGTATCCAGTGCAGCTATTCTGGAACTTTGTGTCCTGAGTATACAGAAGGTTAATATAAAATAAGAGCAAAATGTGATATGTTTTGTCAGTGTTTTACAATAACAATAAATGTGAACAATTAAATTGTACAAATGATACAGACGTGGTTGTTTTTGTTTGAATAATTTATGTAATAATAGTTAGGGTGAATTTCAAATGATGTCACAATGGATATTCAAAGATAAAAGCAATAACATTTGCTTATTTCACTGGTATTTTTGCTCTGCTTTTCTCCCAAAGGGGGACACAAAGAGCTTCACAAAATTCCAGAACACAATCTAAACACTAATTGTAAATAAACATAAAAAATAAATTGAATCACATCCAGGTCTGCTTCTGTTCTGCCTCACATGAGGCTACAGGCGGATTGATACAAGGGATGTCAAATGGTGTGGATTTTAACTCCAACTTCCCTTTGAATATTAACATTGCCAAGAAACTAAATTTAGAATTGTACTTGGTGACTTTGCATTTTGGTAGATTAACACTGCTGTCCTAAACAAATTATGCCCTTATAAATCCATTGAATTTAGTGGATTTAGAAGGATGTAACTCTTTCAGATTATACTGTTTATTACTTTTAGTTGACCCATTATATGAGTTTTAATTAGGGTTTTGCCGAAAGGAACCAGTTTCACAGCTACTTCTCAGCCTTTTGGCTAAGATCAAGTGTGTGTAGTGTTGTAAAAAGTCCCCTCTACAGAGTTCAAATATGAGAATGAAAGAAAAAAAATCTTTTTTTTCATTTTCTGCATGCCATTCATGGGAAGTCCATTGTGTTTCTGATTTGAATGTTGATCTGTGGGTGAAAAGAAATGCGTGTGTTTATTAAACAATGGGACTTCAGAATGTCTGAAGAATTCCATTCAGTAACTCAAGACTATGATGTTGTGATTCCTACATGGCATCCCACATTACCAGTACGGCTGAATAAAATGTACGTAATGTTTTGCCAGCGGTGACTTATTTGACAAAACTCAGGGTGAGACCAGCTTCCCACATCAGTGATTACTGCCACAGTAGATGAAATCAGAGTAAGAGCTGGACTCCTGAAAGTGTGTTTGGAACTCTGTTGAAGAGACATAGAAAGTTGCTGAAGGGAGAAGAATTGGGTTGGGGGAAGAATGGAAACTCTCCCCTGCAAATGCTCCCACCTGCAGTTACATATGCAGTCCTGCCCTAAGATGCTAAAAATTATCTTCTCCAACTCTGTGACAGTTGAGATAGAATTATACCAACTGTTTTATGTATTCATACATCTCATGGCATGCATAGAAAAGAAGAAAGGATGGACGCAACACCTTCCACGAACCTTATGAGGGGTCATTTCTGGATTGCTTTGCAGAAAGGGCAGTTCCACAGAAAAGATGTAATAATTTCCCTACCATGGCTACTTATCTGGCAAGAACTGCAAGTGGAATATGTGGAATGGGACTTTGCTACTTCCCTTTCTCCCTGCATCCCTATGAAATGCTACCCTGGCAACCAGAGAACCCTCCAACATTGTGTGAAACACAGTATGGGTATCTGTAATGAGAGGGGGATCAGCAGAACAGCTGCAGCCTAATGATGGTAGAAAACTACCAGTGTATACAACATGGAACAACTCAAAACAGTAAAGTTTTCCACAAAGAGATATTCATTTAGTTTCCCTGTTGTTGCCACATCTGCCAATACTACACAACAACAGGGGTTGTCATAGAAGAAGAACAGGTGGATTTATACTCCCCCCCTTTCTCTCCTGTAAGGAGACTCAAAGGGGCTTACAATCTCCTTGCCTTCCCCCTCACAACAAACACCCTGTGAGGTGGGTGAAGCTGAGAGAGCTCTGAAAAGTTGTGACTAGCTCAAGGTCACCCAGCTGGCATGTGTGGGAGTGCACAGGCTAATCTGAATTCCCCAGATAAGCCTCCACAGCTCAAACGGCAGAACAGGGAATCAAACCTGGTTCCTCCAGATTACAGTGCACCAGCTCTTAACCATTACACCACTGCTGCTCTCCTCTTCGAAGGCTTCCTCATAGTGTCCCTGCCCATATTCTCCCAACCCACACCAACAAGATTTTATCCAGATTTTTAAAAATTAGAAATTGAATATTGTTATGTAGATATAACAATTGGTGTAACCAGTTTTCTAAATTCCCCTCTTTCGTTGTTTAAAAAGGACGTCTTTAGTCCCTTTTGGTTCAGAGATAGGCCTTTCCCCCTTTGGTTCTGCAATAAAAAGTGCTAAAGACTTAGGCCTTTCCTGTTATCTTTCCCAAAACTTCACGGGAAAGCAGGCTTGGGAAAGATTGGAGAAAAGTCAGGTAAAACCCAGGGATATGCATTCATTCGCCATAATGTAGGGAAAATGAAAAACAAAAACCACTCTTGCTTCCCAGCAGCTTTGAACCCAGGGTAAGCAATCTGTGTAGAAATGGCCAGCAACTTAGAACATGTCCTCACAAGTAAATCTAATGGTCCCATCCTTCTATTTATCCGTCCTTCTATCTCTGATCTCTTAATATTCCTGTACTAGGTTTGGTCTGTATATACTACAAACACAGAAAGAGCCACACAGGAATGGTGATGGATAGCAAAGAGGCAACAAGAAGCAAATAAAAAAGTACATCTGACAAAATTCATTTCAGACTTTCCTGTTCTTCAACATCAGTCAAAATAAACACACGTTCCAATGTACTCTCAGAGCTCCCTGGACTGTGGTGAAGCATAAATTGGCACCAAGCACAAGAATCACTAGTTCTCACAATTCTGCCAAGACTCAGATCTCTCTCTTTCTCACACGCTTTTAATCCTATTGACAAGACATTAGAAGGTATACTTTTCACAGTTACTTTTACCATGGGGCAGCTTTTCACAGCCAGTGCAGACATTACTACAGTCATGTAACGCCATCAATAACAGTCACATGAATGGCCTGCTCACATGAGCAGCATAACATCTGAAGATGGGACTCATGCAAGGAAGATCACCCTGCATACCTCCATGGTTGAAAATATCCAAAAATACGAACAATACAAGCCCAATTAGGGTGTTGTGGGTTTTCAAGGCTGTATGGCCGTGTTTTCTCCTGACGTTTTGTCTGCATCTGTGGCTGGCATCTTCAGAGGATGCTACTGGAACACAGCTATACAGCCCACAACACCCTAGTGATTCTGGCCGTGAAAGCCTTCAACAATACAACACCCCCCTTGACAATACAACACACACAATTGTACTAGGACATACTTCTGCTCCAAGGGACAAATCCAGTGGTGGGATTCAGCAGGTTCGCACCACTTCGGCAGAACTGGTTGTTAAAATGGTGCTTGTAAACAACCAGTTGTTAAATTATTTGAATCCTGCCACTGGACAAATCCCCTTGCAGATGTCCAGATACAAAAGCAGGTCTGGACGTTCTGATTATCACCCCACCTTCCCAGGCTTGTTTTAAGAAAACTTTCCATCTCTTGGTGCTGCTGAAAGAATTGTTTATTTGAACTTTTGGCAGCTGAAGGGAGAGGCAGTCCCTGTTTTCACTAAGGCAAGATAACAGAATAAGATAATAGACAGACATTCCAATGATTAACTGTTGATTGCTGGTTTCCAGTGCTGTTGGTTGTGTTCTGGATTGCTCATCCTAATATAAAGCACCCGCAAGCCTCTCTTGATAATCTCAGTAATAGGAGCAGCAGTGGAGTAGGAGGTTAAGAGCTCATGTATCTAATCTGGAGGAACCGGGTTTGATTCCCAGCTCTGCCACTTGAGCTGTGGAGGCTTATCTGGGGAATTCAGATTGGCCTGTACACTCCCACACACGCCAGATGGGTGACCTTGGGCTAGTCACAGCTTCTCGGAGCTCTCTCAGCCCCACCTACCTCACAGGGTGTTTGTTGTGAGTGGAGAAGGGCAAGGAGATTGTAAGCCCCTTTGAGTCTTCTGCAGGAGAGAAAGGGGGGATTTAAATCCAAACTCTTCTTCTTCTTCTAATATCCCCAGCTGCATGCAGGGCAGACACAGTTTAAAAACTGTATTCAAGGCATCTGCAGTTAAAAGGATCAGACAATATGGACGTGAAAGACCTATGCCTGAGATCCTGGAAAATTACAGCAGAGTAGATAATAGTGACCTTGACAATGATCAGACTCAGTAGAAGGCTGCTGCATGTTATGCCATAAATACATGTTTAGGATAAGAAACTTACTATGTAGTATATCCCACTATTCCACAACCTGCAAGTATTGAGATATATTGCAGATTATAATTCTAAAAGCAGGAACCCATAAAGACTTGCAGAGGGGTCACTTCATTTCTACCGTATATTCTTCCTCACATAATTTACTTTTATTATCTGCTAACAGCCCCTATTTCTTCTCCCATTTCCCTTCTTCCTTCGGTCTTTCTCACCCAGGAACTATGCCTTATCTGCCCCCCCCCCCAGCTTTATTTACTTAACTTATACCCCACTTTTCTCCCCCATGGGAACTCAAAGCAGCTTACATTATTCTCTTCTCCATTTTATCCTCACATTAACCATATATGGTAGATTAGGCTGAGGGTATAAGAGTGGCCAATGGTCACCTGTCAAGCTATGATGACAGAATGGGAATTTGAATTTGGGTCTCCCAGACCTGAGTCTGAAGCTCTAACCACTCGTTTTCATGAGGTGGCTGCTACTGAATATCAGCAAGTAGCCAGGCCTAGGTGAGTCATTCCAGTTATGTGGCAGTAAGTTGCCCAGGGGTTGCTGGGCCAATGAAGCCTCACTCAAAGGCCAAAAAGCCCTGGAAAGAGCCTTCCCTGTCCCCCTACCTTCTCCTGGCAGAAACCAAGGTTTGAAGACTGGCAGTACTGTTATAGTTGCCTAGCAACACCAATGATGGCCACTGAGAAAGATGTTTCTTAAAGCTTCAGGCCTACTGTTATTGGGGGGCAGGGATTAGCCTCCCACTTTTTTTTAAGATTCAGATTTTTCGGCTAACTGTGAGCTTTTCCACACATCTGTACAAAGAGCTATATTCTCTGTTCAAGGCTCCAATCTCCAGCTTCAAGTATTCAAATCAAGTGGAGAAGGGGCTTTTGTAGATAACAGGTGATCATAGTCATTGCTATGCAAAGCAGAACCAGAATGTCACATTTTATTTATTTATTTAAAACAACCATCTCCTGCCTTTCAGTAGCATTCTAGATGTGGCACATCATCATCATCATCATCATCATCATCATCATCATCATCATCATCATCATCATCATCATCATCATCATCGTTTCTAAAAGTCAATAAAAATTATCCCAGCAACCAGTTCAATAAAAGGCAGAAACAGCAGTGCAATCCTAAACAAGTGCCCATTATGCATAGAGTATTTTACCTTAGGGCTCCACTCTACAGTGGGGTCATGATGGGGTCCACTTACATTTTCTCAATGGATGCAACGTTCACAATCACTCAGAAAACCAACGTGCTGCATCAACCGCTTATATTATCAGTGTGCCAACAAACATTAAAGTGCAGACAGTGAAAAGTGCAAAAACAACAGTACAATATTCTCACTCCACTGCCTGCTTCGTACAATATTCTCACTCCACTGCCTGCTTCGCAGCTTGCCTGCCCCTATTTCTGGGTTGCTCCTGGTTGCTGCAAGATTGTTGGCTTTGTTTTTAAAGCTCTTAAAATTTTTATATCAATATTTCTGTGCTATAGCGATACTTTTATGCTTGTCACAAAAGCTGGCCATAGATTCCCCAAAAATGCCTGCGAGGAATTGGGGGTGGGGGGAGTGAAAAGAGCGGAAACCCTAAAGCAAGGGAAAACATTAGGGTTTCCACACTCTCACTAATCACAGGACTTTGGGGGATCTGCGGTGCCATAACACAGAGTGCATCAGTACAGAAATCTCTCCCAAAGGAAACATTCCCTTGCTGCGTGGTGGAGCAGCAGTGTATAATCTGCCAGAGTTACACCCTACTAAGGACGCTGACTTAATTGATCTTAGAAGGGTACAGATGGCACTGTGGATCATAGAGCATAATAAAACCAAATTCCAGCCTCTACAAAAGCCAAAATTAGCTATCATCATATGACAACAATTAGGTCAAAGGCTTTCTCCAAGGTAGGTCCAGTCCTCTGCTTCTTTGTTCCCTGCATTTAGGAAGAGTACCCAGCTTGCTGGGGTAAGGTATAGCCAACTGAGGAAGGCAATAGCAAACCACCCCATATACATAGTCTACCTAATGTGCCATCACCCTATGGGTTTGTAATGACCTGGTCCTTGCACAGGGGACTATCTTCACTTTTACCTGTATAACATGCTATGTCCAAAAACATTTGATACACTGTTCTGACAGATCAGGTTGTAATTTTAATGTGTGTGTTGCTTTATCCTGCTGATGGACTGGCAACTTCTTGCGACCCAATTAGTTTCCATGAGTCTATTCAGAGAAGATGGAATAGAAACATATTAAATAAATAAAAAATAAACACTCAACTAAAATCCTTCTGAAATAAGAAAGACTTCACCTGCCTTTTGAAGCTCACAGGGAGTCAGGCTCATCTACATCCCATGGAAGGGAGTTCCAAAGTCTCACAGCTGCCTAGAAGGCCCCTTCCAGTGCTTTAATATGCAACTTATTCTCACTTTAATATGCAACTTATCCCTAAAATCAGGCTCTATCCCTGAAGACTGGAAGATAGCCAATGTCACACCAATTTTTAAGAAAGGATCTAGGGGGGACCCGGGAAATTACAGGCCAGTCAGTTTGACATCTGTTCCTGGTAAATTAGTAGAATCTATCATTAAAGATAAAATTATAAAACATGTAGAAAAGCAAGACCTTCTGAGAAAGAGTCAGCATGGCTTTTGCAGAGGCAAATCCTGTCTTACAAACTTACTAGAGTTCTTTGAGAGGGTGTAAACAGGCATGTGGATAAGGGGGAACCAGTGGACATTGTCTACTTGGATTTCCAAAAGTAGCTTTCTGACAGAGTTCCTCACCAGAAGACTATTGAGAAAACTCAGCAATCAAGGGAATAAAGAGGAAGTCCTCCCATGGATTAAAAAACTGGTTGGGAGAAACAGGAAGCAAAGAGTGGGTGTAAATGGGAAGTTCTCACAATGGGAGGAGATGTCGGAGTTGGTGTCCCCCAAGGATCCGTTTTGGGACCAGTGCTCTTTAACCTATTCATAAATGACCTGGAAGTAGGGGTGGGTAGCGTGGCGACCAAGTTTGCTCAGGATTACGATACTCAAGAGCTGCTATATGTAGAGTGGTGAGAACCACAAAGGATTGTGAAGAGCTCCAAGCGGACCTTGATAAAATTAGGTGGAGTGGGCTAAGGAAATGGCAAATGCAGTTCAATGTAGCTAAATGCAAAGGTGATGCCACATAGGGGCAAAAATCCAAACTTCACATACAAGCTACAAAGGGTCAGTGCTATCAGTCACAGACCAGGAAAGGGATTTTGGGCCTTAGTTGATAGTTCCATGGGAATGTCAACTCAATGCATGGCAGCTGTGAAAAAGGCAAACTCTATGCTGTGGGATGATTAGGAAAGGAATTGAGAGCCATAAACTGCAAAGATTGTCATGCCCTTATATAAGCTGTGAGTGCTGACCGCACTTGGAGTACTGTATCCAGTTCTGGTCGCCGCATCTCAAAAAAAGGATTATTGAGGAGATAGAAAAAGTGCAGAGAAGGGCAACAAGGATGATTGAGGGACTGGAGCACCTTCCCTGTGAGAAGAGGCTGCAGCGTTTGGGACTCTTTTAGTTTGGAGAGGGAGACGCCCATGAGGGGGGATATGATTGAAGTCTATAAAATTATTCATGGGGTAGAAAATGTTGACAGAGAGAAATTTTTCTCTCTTTCTCACAATACTAGAACCAGGGGGCATACATTGAAAATGCTGGGGGGGGAGAGAATTAGGACTAATAAAAGGAAACACTTCTTCACGCAACGTGTGATTGGTGTTTGGAATATGCTGCCACAGGAGGTGGTGATGGCCACCAACCTGGATAGCTTTAAAAGGGGCTTGGACAGATTTATGGAGGAGAAGTCGATTTATTGCTACCAAACTTGATCCTCTTTGATCTGAGACTGCAAATGCCTTAACAGACCAGGTGATCGGGAGCAACAGCCGCAGTAGGCCATTGCTTTCACATCCTGCATGTGAGCTCCCAAAGGCACCTGGTGGGCCACTGTGAGTAGCAGAGAGCTGGACTAGATGGACTCTGGTCTGATCCAGCTGGCTTGTTCTTATGTTCTTATGTTCTTATGCCCACCAATGAATCTCTACTTGTGGTGGTGGAACGAGCAACAGAGCCTGTCTAGCTGATTTCAGTGCTCAGTTCACATGGCAGAGGATGACTGGAGGTTTGGGCAGTGTTATTTAATATGAAAATCAGTGTTACACCTATACCTTTGTTTTTATCTTTGCAGCATTGGAAGGTATGGATACATATTTCATAAGGAAGGAACAGAAATCGCAGATGATCAAGTGCTGGATGTGACAAGAATTTGCTGCACCACACTAAATTAATTTTTTTTAAAGAAAAGGTCAACTTGTAATGCATAATTGATTATGGGAATCCCCAAGACAGGGTTTAGGTAGTATCTGGCACTCCATAAACATGGCTGTCCTGCTTAAAGATGCTGATTGAAAAAGCAGCATGAATTTGCACTTGCAGTTGCCGATTGTCATTGCTGCTGGCATTTAAAAGGCCACATGTCTTAATTACCTCCGCTCAGCCCCAGCATGTGACTTGCTTCCAGAAAATAGAGCACTTTGTTGAAATAGTTTTTGCTTTCCCCTCCCTGGTGTTGAGCTAGCCTGAAAGCAGTTCTCCTCCTCCTCCTCCTCTTCCACTATTTCCAACCCCACTGAGCCAACAGCAGTGTAATAATTTACTTCCTGCAATAAGCCACTCCTTGAAAATATTTTTGTGACCTTCAGACTAGTTCATGAAAAAGAAAAACAACAGGAGCAAGGCAAGTGGACGCAACCAAGGCTACAGTGTGGCAGACAGCATTCTCCAGCTTCCTGAAAGACCTTAAGAACCTGGCTTCCTAGAAGTTCTTCCATTAGCAGGTACTTTCTGTATTTGTGTACTTCATATAATGAGATATTTGACAAAACACAAAAAAAGTGATGTTTTGATGAAGGACCGAAATCCTTTAGCATTCAAGACAATATCTTAGAATTGATCCACTGGGGGGCACTTTATGTGTCTCCTCCTAACCAGTGACAATACTGTCTCACAATCCAAGTAAGCGGTCTCCAGATCACTCACGTTGCAGTCCTATTGCAGTTACTGCAGTCTAAAACTGCATAAGATTGCAGTCCTTCAAGAGTGTAATGTCCTTAAAGGTAGAAAAGTCAGATAGTTAGCTGTCCACTTGAAATATACAGAAACCTAGTTTTGCCTTGAGATTTTGTAGGGAAGACTGTTGTGGATGCAAAATGTTTATGAAATCTCAAACGTTGTTGCTGCAAGTTAATAGAACAACCCATTCTATAATTATTTTGTAGGGAGCAAACTCTTATCTCGTTGGTGAGGAACAGGCACCAAGCATACAGGCAAATCTGTTGCAAAAACGGATTCCCACTTAACCCCCTGCAGCTTTATTCCTGGCAGATAGTGTTGAGGACAATAATCCAGCACCAAGATTGGGTTGCCGGATCAAACTGTAATAGGATTGCCCTTATACTTTTTTATGAACGATTTCAATGAATTGGGCTGTGTACAACAGTTGTGAAGCGAGTATTAAGAGACTTCCACCAAAGCAGAAGAGTCCTAAAACATTTTTGAAGTTGTAGATTAAGAGCTGGAACTGAGGGATGAATCCCAAGGCAAAGGTGAAATTTAATGACTGAAAGAGTCCTTAATAACAGCATTTGGGAATCATTGCTCCAGTTGAATTGAAGACATTTTCCTTTGCCTTGAAAAAATAATATTTCTCTAGGATCCTAAGGAAGGGATTCTGCCTTGGAGTGAATAATATGTAACACGGCATCGGAGTGAATAACGTGTAAAACGTATTGATGGATAAATGAAGCAGACAGCTATTATTTCAAAATAGAGTATAACAGAATTATATATATATTAAAAACTCTGAAAATAAAAGTTCATTTTTAGCATTTGTAAAGCATTCCCTTCCATGGCCCAGGTTAGCCGAATCTCATCAACTGTCAGAAGCTAAGCAGCATTGGTTCTGGTTAGCATTTGGACGAGTGATCCCAAAGGAAGCCCACAGCCGTAACACAGAGGCAGCAAAACACCTTCGAATGTCTCTTGCCTTTGAAACACAGGGTTGTCATAAGCATCTCGGCGGTACTTTCTACCCCATAGTCTTCCTTGGCTTTTCTTGAGCTCATTCTGCTTCACAGCTTTGATCTTAGCATTTAATTGTTGTTGCTATTAATGACATCTGAAGAAGTGGGCTGTGGTAGCCCATCAAAGCTTCGTTGGAATAATAAAATGTTGTTAGTCTTTAATAAGTTGTGACAAGACTCCTGTCCTGCTCAGTTTTGCAGCAACAGGCTAAGCACAGCTACCTAGTTGGAGTACTTTGCATTTTAAACAGTTTCAGTGTTTAGCCATCTCCCCACCACCACACACACCTCACAATAGAAATCTTGAAGTCGGCCAATATTGCAATCTGTCCCTACCCTGCTGATGCAGGCAGGACTGAGGTATAGAGAGAGTAGCTGGCCTAAGGTTACCATATAGCTGAGATGAGAGTCAAAATAAGCAGTCTCTGGATTCAACTTGTACAGCTGTATTATTTGGTAGATTTCAGAAAGGGAGGTAAGTTTGGCTGTTACAGTAAAAAGGAGACTTGTGGCACCTTAAAGACTTTATGTAAATGCTGGGAGGACTATGGTGCAGTGTTTGAAATGATCTGGGGGTAGGTAATATGAAAAATCTCCAAGACCCAGGTGAGTTGCTGCCAGTCAGATAAGACAGTGCGGGCTTTGATACACCAATGGTCTGATTCAATATAAGATAGCTTGACATAATAACAAAAGTTTATTGTAGCATACAGCTCACTTCTTCA
Source organism: Sphaerodactylus townsendi (assembly GCF_021028975.2). Taxonomy (NCBI): domain Eukaryota; kingdom Metazoa; phylum Chordata; class Lepidosauria; order Squamata; family Sphaerodactylidae; genus Sphaerodactylus; species Sphaerodactylus townsendi. The sequence continues at coordinate 104,832,041 of NC_059429.1, forward strand.
AGCACTTTTAAAAAGTGGTTCCTTTATGTGCTCCATTACAGGACAGTTGTTTTAATAACATTAAAATAAAATATACCATTACAGCCCACTGTGCTTTCCACTGAAAGATCCAAATAAAACAATTGATTTGAAAGTTCAGATGTAGGGTTGCCAACTCCAAATTATGAAATTTTTGGATCCTGGGCAGATCCTGTGGGAGGTCAGGGTTTGGAGAAGAGGGGGACTTCAATGGGATATAATGCCATAGGGTCCTCTCAGGGCCGTAGCTGGGCAGGAGTGTGTCCGGGGTGCACTCCGTGTTTTCCACACACACCCTGTGGCCCCACTCCTGGCCCCACAACCCCTCCTCCTCCCTTTCCCTGCGGCCCCCCCATACCTTTTCCAGCCAGCAGAAAACAGCTTTCAGCTTTCTGAAAATGGGTCAGGCTGGAGAGGCGGGGCCAGGCAAGGTGAGGGGGAAGGGGACCAGGGTAGATTTTTGCACCCCGTAGGCACATGCCCGGTGCAACGCATGCGCCCTCGCCCCTTGTAGCTCTGCCACTGGGTCCTCTTTCCAAAGGAAACATTTTCTCCAGGGGAAATTATTTCTGTACTCTAGACATCAATTGTAATTCTGGGAGATCTCCAGGCCCATCAGGTGGTTGGCAGCCCTATTTGGAAGAGACCCAGATTTGGCATGCATGGGCCTATAATCTGAACCTAGGCATGTGTAGAGCAGCAGTGGCAAAGTGGTTTAGAGCAGGTGCATTCTAATCCGGAGGAACCGGGTTTGATTCCCAGCTCTGCCGCCTGAGCTGTGGAGGCTTATCTGGGGAATTCAGATTAGCCTGTACACTCCCACACACGCCAGCTGGGTGACCTTGGGCTAGTCACAGCTTCTCGGAGCTCTCTCAGCCCCACCTACCTCACAGGGTGCTTGTTGTGAAGGGGGAAGGGCAAGGAGATTGTAAGCCCCTTTGAGTCTCCTACAGGAGAGAAAGGGGGGATATAAATCCAAACTACTACTACTCCTCTTCTTCTTCTGCTTCTGCTTCTTCTTCTGTAGTTTTCCTTTTACTGCTGCCAATGGGGCTTCACCCCGGTTCCCATCAGAGAAAGTAAAAGGAGCAGAGGGGAGAAGAGCCACTTGAAAACAGAGGTTTGAGTCAGATAGGATTTAGGGGGTGCTTAAGCAGGGTAGGGATCTTGGTGTGTCTCCAGTCACTTGAAGTGAGTTCTCTCATAGAGTTTCCAGTGATTTCCAAAAGCTACCTTGTCACTTCCAGTAACAAATTCCAGTAAGTACATGAGATAGCATTAAAAAATTATCACACAATGCTGTACCACCTCAATTTTTCTGCCAGTTGTCAGGTATGGACTGCAAGCCCAAGAGCCTAGACCAGGGGTAGGGAACCTGCGGCTCTCCAGATGTTCTGGAACTACAATTCCCATCAGCCTCTGTCAGCATGGCCAATTGGCCATGCTGGTAGGGGCTGATGGGAATTGTAGTTCCTGAACATCTGGAGAGCCGCAGGTTCCCTACCCCTGGCCTAGACTAACCCAAATAAGGTCTGCCAAGTCCTGATGGGGGTGGTGGTGGTTGAAGTGATTGTGATAACTTCAGGAAATGCCAGAAACTCTATGGTAGACCTACAACCATCATTTTTGGCTTTTATCTTAAATTGATATCATGTTTATAATGCCACCCTGAATCATGTTCCCATCCTCAGCTTTCCCACTGATTTCCAGGCTCAATCAGCTTGGCAACCATAGGCCCCAAAAGTCACTCAAACCATAGAAGAATGGGGATACAAACTGGGGTCTCCCAGATCCTAATCTGATACTGTTAACCAGTATACCACACCGCTAGCAATATCCGCAAACTGCAAACCTAAATAGATCTATAGTCACAGTGGGGCAAAAAGGGGCGGTGCCTCATCAAACTTTTGCCATTTCCTCCAATCAGGACTAGTGGTGGTGAGAAATCTGTCACCTTTCATGTGTAAATCCTCTATGCGAAGGGAAAAGGAAGGAGTTAAGGTTTTAAAAATTGTCTTCCAAGTGTGAATTCTCTATGTAGCTGACTAGATCATGATTTATTAGTTAGCAGAGCTGAAGAGTCTTGATTTCAAAAACCTGTGGGGCAGAGGGAGTAAAATCCTTTTGGAGTAAAACAGAGAAAAAGAAAGAGATTAAGGCATGACAGGGTAAAATTAGCAGAACTAAGCAAAGAAAAAGAGAGAACAGGACAGGGTTCCATGATAATTCCGCAGAACTTTTATTGCAGGGGAAATTATTTTTAACTGGACAGGAGACGAATAAGGAATTTAGGCCCACAGGTAGTGAGCATAAGGTTGTTTTTGCTAATATATGCTACAGGAATCCTAGTCACAGGGTTGTGGTATTTGCTTTGAGAATGTTGCTGGGAAAGGATCCCTTACATGTGGGCAGCACAGAGGTCATGTCAGTATTGCCTGACTCTATGCATGTTCATTTAGAAAAGAATCCTACTCATAGCCTAGCCCTATGGATTTCATTTATTAATTTCATTTATTTATAGTCCACCTTTATCACTTACTCAAAACAGATTACACAGTGTAAAACAATCAGTCAAACAGATTATGAGACATCTAATAAGCAACACAAAAAGATTAGGATTACAGCAATTTGAAACAGAGAATTAGACATGATATAACCACAAAGCAGAAAATGATATTAGTATGGTAGAAAGCAATGCAGTAAGAGCAGGATAATGCATATACTGGACAAACATTACACAACATACAGTGATTAAATCCACAGTCATTTTTTTAAAGAATAAAATCTCCTTCCTAAACCATTCCATTATCATATAACCCTGTTACCTTTATTAAAGTACCCTCTTGAACCATTCTGTTTTGCATAATTGCAGAATGACAAAAGTGAGGGAGATTTCCTGTTTCCCTCAGAAAGTCTATTCCACAAAACAGGAACTACAAGAGAAAATATATGTGTATGGGCAGTTGTGGATCTTTCCCATTTGTTGGGTTGCACCATTAGAAGCCTTGAGCTAATTATTTAATTATGTTCAATTTGTAAACCATTAAAAAAAGTTTTTATAACTATGATTTGCACTTTGGGAGTACTTGGCATCAGTTTAATAACTTAATCTTGTGAGAAAATGAACAGGTTCATATTTAGAATCCAACAGTTGCTAAATTCAAGCACAGAATTGGAGCAGAGACTAAAAGTTTTTACAGAAGCAAACCAATTTGTCCTCCAGAACTAGATACAGAAAAATCATTACCTCAGTTTGTTTACCCAAAAACAAAATTAGAAGGTCAAGCAGAGCTTTAGCAACAAACGGCATGGTAGGCATTCCTTGTCTGAAAGCTCTGATTGACAGAGCTTTGTTTCCCAGAAAATTTACAGAGAAAAGGCTCTCACATTTCTGCAGTTCTGCAAACTATGGCTCATTCCGCACATGCAGAATAATGCACTTTCAAACTGCTTTCAGTGCTCTTTGAAGCTGTGCGGAATGGCAAAATGCACTTGCAAACAGTTGTGAAAGTGGTTTGAAAATGCATTATTTTGCGTGTGCGGAAGGGGCCTATGTAAAACAGTTGTGTGTGTGTGTGTGGGGTATTTTTATAAAGGTAATAGAGAGCAGTACTATAGAGTATGCCACTGTATGCTATATATTGTCTATATGTTACATATTGTCATGCTCTTACAGCATTTTTTTTTCATTTTTTGTAATTCAGTTTTCTGCATGGCTTGACGTAGCTTGCCTGATAATTTTTTGCACTTTTCTGATTTTTAATCCTAGTCCTATTGCATTGCTTGTGAGATCTCTCATGCTATTTGATTACATTGCTTTTTATACCATATGATCTACCTTGAGTTTCAAAAAGAAAATTGGTCTGTAAATAAAGTAAATAAATACTGACAGGCTGACACTGCTGTATTCATTTGCCTCCCCCGGCCCCCCAAAAAATCTGGCTGCAGACTAGAACCCAACTATTAACAGCTATTCAACTGGGAAGCAATGCTTGTGAAACTGTTGGCTAATGAGCACTGTCTTTGAGAACAGTGTCTGGCTGACCTTTTGCCTTGCACAAAGTTTAACACATTTTCAACATAAGAACATTCCATAATTTACAAGGTTTGAGAACGTGCAGGCAGTCCCTTCATCGAATGGAGTGAGCGAAAGGTCAGCCTTTCACCAAATGGTAATTCAGTCTCCTCTAAGACTAATTGGGAATGGGGCTGAAACCTGGGGCTATTTTGCACATTCAGGCTGCAGTCAGGGATGCCGTTTTCCCGGTTCAGGTGGGAACTTTCTCACCAGCCCTTGCTTTCTTCCCAACAGTAGAAACAGTGGGAGGCAAAAATGACATGAAATGTTGATGTGATATCAGTGCAATGTAAAAGCCATGAGGATTCTAGTAAAACAAAAAATAGGCTGTGGAAGTATCTCTCTGGTATAGATTGCCACCATTGTTTAGCCAGTCAACTACAGGTCAGTACCTAGGAGGGAAACAAAACTACATCCTATCCTAGGTTTTAAGGTTGAAAAACTTTGAACAGCAGGAAGATTATTATCACTGGCAATGCTTTAGAAGTATTGTTCCTAGATACGCTCCTTGTATGAATCAATACATCAAGAATAATTACACTATTACTAGCTTATGGACTTTGTGCTCTTACCACTGGTCATAGGTGAGAATTTCCATGGGTGGAAATGTGTCTGTGATGCATTCATGATAATAATTGTAAACACTAGCCCTGTTCCCAAGTTACAGTGAATCTTCCCACATACACTCTTTGTTCACATGCTACAGTGAATGCATGTTTAACCTGCAAGTACATGTGTGTTCAATTTACAGATGAAACTAGAGACTAATACCTGAATAAATGTGGGGTTTCACTCACTCGTTCCCCTGTACATGCTGTGAGTGCAACATGAGAATTACTCAACATATAAAGAAAATTACTGTGCATAGATTGTACATACATTAATTGTAACATGTGAACAGGGCTTCTTTGTATAGTATAGACTTGATTGTTCTTTGTATGTACATTGAATTATTCAACACATGTACAGCTGAACGTGTGATAAATAAACACAAGTACTGGTCTCCAGTTTCATAGCAAAGTGAATGCTTGTTGGTTCTTTCGTGCAAACAGATGTATGCAGATAAAGCCATCTGTATTCACTGAAACATGTGAACAGGACTTCTATTATCTTCCCATACCAGTCTTCTTTTTGGACTGCTCAGCAGATGCATTGTGTAAAAGCAAAAACCACCCCTTTATGGACGTGCAATTTTACGTAACGTGCAATTTTCACTTCAAACTACATATTACTAGCTTTTTAAACATCAGATGAGCTTTGTGCTGGAGGCCCAAGTTGTGTATAATTTACTATAAATGCTCTCTGGTTTTGAAATCAGCCCCCTACATGGTTTGAATTATGAATAGGCTCTTCATCGTACTACCTCATTTTTCTCTATGACCTTTTGTAGGTTGTGCAAGAAACTCCTGAGCTAAAAGTTCGGCCATGGAATTTTACTGGATTCTTGTTGCTTCTGATAAGGCCATTACTAAGAAAAGTGATTACCTGTTCTGCTGAAGGGAAGGAAATTTGGACTAGAGTATAATAGTCATATTCAAGTCTCCCAATTTCCAACAAGCACTTCTTAAAGTGTACGCTTTCCCTGCCTCTTTTAGCCTCTTGAGAACCTGGTAATTGAACCATGTCGGGTGGAGGATGATACAACTCTTTTGTGAATTAAATGTTCACCAGCTGGAGATTTTAAGTATTAGATTATTTTAGTGCTATTTTTTATTGTATTATTAGTATTTTTGTATTTTAACTTTGTATATAAGCTGTCCTGAGCCTGTCTTCAATTGGGAAGGGCGGGATATACATTTAATTACATAAATGAATGAATGAATGAATGAATGAATGAATGAATGAAAATGAATGAATGAATGAATGAATGAATGAATGAATGAATGAATGAATGAATGAATGAATGAATTTCGGTGCATTTTAAGGTTGCCAACTGACTAGAAAAAATGGCTGGGATGCTGTTGGGCTTCTGTATAGTAGCTTGGTATTAGGGCTGCCAGCTCTGGGTTGGAAAATTCCTGGGGAATTGGGGGCGAAGCCTGGGGAAGGCAGGAGAGGGCAGGACTTCAGTGGTATAATGCCGCACAGTCCACCTTCCAAAGCAGATGTTTTCTCTAGGGGAACTGATCTCTATAGTCTGGAAACCAGTTGTATAATTTCTGAGAGATCTCCAGGCCCTACTTGGAGTTGGCAACCCTAGTTTAGACCCAGATTTAAATTCCCATTCAGACACAAAGATCACTGCTTGACTTTTGGCCAATTACTTTCTTAGTTAGGGTCTGTAATCCCATTGTTTCTTTCCAGATGTTCATGGATTCAATAGCCCCTGGCCAATTGGCCATGCTGGCAGGGGCTGATGGGATTTGTAGTCCATGAACATCTGGAGAGCTGCAGGTTGCAGACCCCTGTCTTAGCTTGTCCTACCTTACCAGGTTATTGGGGTAAAAATGGAGGAGAGAGAACCTATACTTGCCACTCTATAAGAACATAAGAACATAAGAACTAGCCTGCGGGATCAGACCAGAGTCCATCTAGTCCAGCACTCTGCTACTCGCAGTGGCCCACCAGGTGCCTTAATGCTCTATGCTCCTTGGAAGAAAAGTAGAAGTAAAGTTTTATAATTACCTCGATATGTACTTTTGGAAACTCATATTTGGAAGCAAAAGGGGGATTTACAATGATTAAACCATTTAAATAATTTATACTCTATGCATCAGCTTGACATGGGGAAAAACTGACCCCGCAGTCATGTGAATTGCCCCCAGAACTGGTGCTTTAGCATGCCAAACAAGTTTCCATTTATGTCAAGTTTTATTGTAGGCTTCCAGCCAATGCATAATTACAACATCTTGCTTTTTGCTTCCTGCTTCTAGGAGAGATGACCTCAACATTTCTAGGAGAAGGACACATGAAAGCTTAGACCTCCAAGTCAGCTGCTCTGTACACCCTCTGCAAACACGAACAGCGCTGGTCAAGCGTCAACATTTCCTAACCTGTGTGTGAATTCCCAGGCTGATGTGATGCACTCTCCTGGGCCACAGACTGTCTTTACATCGCTGGGGAAGACAAAAGGTAAACTTCAGCCAGTTTGGGGGGCCTCTGTTTACAAATTTCATGAGACCAGCCTCTATTGGTAAGGAAACTCTCAGAGCGCATATTTATTATCCCTTAACTTGGCTCAGTAATCCAAAGGTAAAGATACTGTGTTGATTAAAGGGTGATAAAAATGCATTTTCCCCTATCAGTTCAGCTCTAGTTGCAATGTTGTTTAATCTGACAAAATCAGGCTAGCCTGGGCCACCCAGGTCAGGACCTCTTTCATGTGCATAATCTAGTGTATTAAGCGTCACCTCATTTATCTAACAAAGTGAGCTCAACCCTATGGCCTTTTCTGCATGTTGCATGTACCCCATATTTCTAGGTGCTACTCATCTATTGTTTTCCACAAATTTTGTTTGCATCCCTACCTTCCAAATATTTCTGTCCAGTTTTGTCAGTTTCACCTTATCTGCATTGGAGGCAATTTGTTCGAGAAGGCGCATCATGTCAGTCATGATGTGGAGAATGATTACCCTAATTTTTAGCACATGATCTAGCTCAGTCTGCCCAGACTGGTCACTGTGACCATGGTTCTACTGCCGAAAAACTGCCTCCGTTCTTCTCTGAGATTCTCTGATTTGCACTTCCAACTGAACACCATTTTTATTGGACGTTAGAAAACCCCCCAACCGTGAGTACGTTCAGTGCATCCCCTTCAGCCCCTTTGAATTTGGAAAAGTTTACACTCAGAATGGTGTGATTCACCATCTTGCACCACAAACCGAGATGCAATCCATCATTAGTTGTATTAGTGTGCCCCCCCAAAAAAACCCCCCTCAGAGACACAGTCCTCCAGAAAAGAAAAGGTTAGGGTCACAATATTAGCCTTTTACTTCAGCAACAGTAATACTCATTCATCTATTTGCACCAGCACTCTTTCAATAGTTTCACTTCAAAATGTTAAGGGGGAAATGGAGGGAGGAAAGGAGGGAAAGGGGACGATGACTGACCAAGGGAAAGAGAAAATAGCTGAAAGGGAGCAGCATGGGCTGCTGTGAGGTGAAGGGAATGTTCTTGTGAAATTGGACTGTTGATCCAATCCACCCAGCTATTTTGTATTTCTGCCTAAATGCTAACTTTTGGATTTCTATGTGAAATTGTCAAAGCCGGTCTGATCCACCCTGAAAATGGAGAAGGGGAAGAAACATTAGCTTAGCACACACTCATCCATTTGCACCATAATCTAACTTCAGAAAATTTTAAAAATATCGGGGGGGGTGGGTTGAAAATAGAGGAGGGAAATAGACTAAGGGAAAGAGAAAATGGGAAAGGAAGCATGGGCTGCCACCAGGATGAGGGAACGCTCTGTGTGAAATTGACAAAGTTGATGAAATCTACCCAGTCTTTTTGCTTCTCTGCCTATTAACTTTGGCAGCTCTATGTGAAATTGACAAAGCTGGTCTGATTCATCCTGAAAATGGAGGAGGGGGGCAAGGAGAAAATGGAGGTTGGAACTGTATGGAGTCATGGATAAGGGCTAAAGAGATATAAAAATCAAATCATTATGATTGTGTGCCTAAGGGAAGCTTGCTCAGAAACAAATTGGGCAAAACACCGCAGTGAAAGGGTTCATGAAAACAACAGAGAAAAGGTTAACTGGAAACATTTCCAGAACCAAACAGGAGGTAAAAACATGTGGACGTTCTTGGAAAAAATGTAGCATTTGCCAGCAGGATTTGTAGTAACTGACTTGTGCAGAAAAGCCCAAAGCTACAATAAACCCGTCATTAAAGTGCCACTTGTTTTGTTCTGTTTGCTGTGATAGACTAAAAATTTGCTGTGATAGACCCATCTACCTTCCTGCACACTCACGGATCTTCCCAACTGTTCAAATAGAGTCCTTCTCAGGATCATCTCAAGATGGCAAAATTGTGCGAAGGGGAGATGAAGCCCTGCTCCAGGCACATCTCAGTCATGACCTAAATTGAGCACCACATGCACTTACCTGTCTGGAGCGAAGGCTTCTCTCTTTGTCTTCCTATTGTTTCCTCAGCATAGAAGGTTGGGTAAAAGGGAGCAATCGCATCCAGAGGAGAGCCTGCTGGCAGTTAAGAAAAGAGAGTTCTTGTGGGCCCCAAGCTGACCAGATTCACGAGTAGGGTTGCCAGTTGCAGGTCTGTGGGCAGGTCTGGAAATATCTGGGGATTTGTGGGTGGGTTCTGGGAGAGCGAGGTTTAGGAAAATGAAGGAGCTTAGTAGGGTACAATGCCATGAAGTCCACCTTCCAAAGCAACCATTTTCTTCAAGAGAGGTGGAATAAATGTTGTAGATAAATAAATAATAAATTATCCATGGAGTTTGAAGATCAGTTGTGATTCTGAGAGATCTTCAAGCCCCACCTGGAGGTTGGCCGCCTTATTCATGAGGCAATGGTGCATGGTAGGAGGAAAGAAACAATTCTAAAAGAAGCATGGGCATAGAGTTACCCCCACACAGTATCCTCAATCCATATAAGTTGGCTATATGGATGAATGAGACGGACAAGAAATGTAGAATGCAGAAAGAGGAAGAAGCTCTCTTCAGTTATGGCTACAGGACTGTTTCATTCTTGTTATGAAGTTAATGCCCATCATAAACATTGGTTTGAACTGGCTGGGGTGCTTTTCTTTAAGGAATTGCATGAGGTCAAAAAAGGTGACATTTTCCTGACAAGGAAATTATGTTTTGAACTTGCTTACCTGTAGAATTTATACTTGTTCACTCAAATTACAGTAAGTACATCTATTTTCTGGAGGGGGGTGTGCTGGTGAGCTGTAGGTAGTTAATTACAGTTCATCCTGGACAAAGAAAGTACTGTATTTAGTTTCCATAGAGTTCATTCACAGTATGAATTCTCTCTCTGTATGTATGTTTATATACAGGAGCTTTCTCTGTCTTGAAAAAGATGGGAGACTGATGCTATATTCTTCAATTCTTCAACTTTTTTCATTTACCAGGGAGAGAGTGTACTTTTAAAAACTGCCCCTGGGTTATCACTGCCCTTTGCTAAAACTTTGTGTGTTCTTGTCATTTGCGTGGCTGCAGCGCATCTCAGAGACTCTTAGGGTTGCCAGTAACTGGGCATCTGAAGCTTTTATGTACATAAGAAGAGCACTGCTGGATCATCAGATCAATAGCCAATTGATTCCAGCAACCTGTTTTGCACAGTGACCAGTCAGTTGCCCTGAAGGACCAACAAACCACACATAGAGGCTAAGGTCTTCTTCTGATGCAGCCTCCAAGCACTTGGTTCCAAAGATTTACTGCCTCTGAATATGGAGGTTCCCTTTACTCAGCATGGCTCTTGGTGGACCTATCTTCCATAAATCTGTCTAGCCCAAGTTTGAAGCCATTTATGCTTTTCATAACTATCTTGATTCCACAATTTAATTACTCATTGAGTAAATAAATATTTACTTTTTTCCTGTCATGTACCTATGGCTCATCAACCCTGTGTTATTTTCTGGCATGGAGGCAAGTAACACCACCTGGTTAATAGCATCTGAAGAAGCCTTTCTTAAAGAGATGGGACATTTTTTCTCTAGGCTACTGGCAATCATAGGGAAGTTCCATTTTTGAGCATCATGGCAGCCTTGTGTTGCCAGTGCACGTGTGCATAAATGGCTGCACACAAACGCAAAGGCACGGTACAGAACACACCCTGCTATTTCACACAGTGTACGTGAGATATATCTTTATCTGTGAGAGTCCATTATCAGACAGTTATGTTTTCCTAATGTATCTTGAACTCAAAGCATAAACACTATCTTGGCTTTGAAATCAGCAGAAGAAAGTCTATTGTGGAGGGAGAGCATACAGCACACAAATGACACAGTAGAATCTTCATCAATACTAAATTTGCAGGGGGCTCAGAAAAGGATCTCAGGAATGAGGTGTAACAAGCATGCCCCTGTTTACATCGGTGAATTTTGGCAGTGTATGTTATCCAGGGCCTGATGATGAGGATGATGATACTAAAAGTTATAATATTCAAAGAATTTATCATTAAATATCTTTTCAGTCTTTAAAACAAACCGGTTAAGTATTGGGGAACTTGACATCTTTAGGCGTGATTGGGGTATTCAATGTTATATTTGGCTAGATCTCCAGGGGATTCTAGAACTGTGTTTAGCTATAAGTCCAAGGCAACCTTGAGATGGTGAAAGTTGAACTGAGGAATGGCCTATCATTGAGTCCCCTTATCAGTTTTATGGCAAGGGTAAACAGCCTTTCTCTTCTGATAATTAAAACAAATATTTGAGGATTTCTTCGCAGTTTTCTAAATAAACTACCCAAGCAAGAACTTGCTTATGTTTATCATGACCCAAGTATTATTTTAGATATCAATGGATGGTGGGCAAAGGAACTATACAATGATGTAACTATATAGAGCTGGCCTCCTAATACTGACATTGTGAGCAGAGTTACACTATTTTAACTCCATTGACTGCAGTGGACTTAGAAGGGCATTGCCCTGCTTGGGATGGCACTGGTAAGAGTTTGTTGATGTCTCCGATTCCTATTCTTGCTGCTGAGAGGTTTGTAAAATAGATGTACATTGCAATACTTGAAAAGCGAGCATCTAAAGATATAAATTAAAAATAATTTACTACTGTAACAAGAAAGTTCTTTTAGTGAGCTGAAAAACTGCTTCTACGGAGCTTACCTGGATGAGCTGAAAATTCTCATTGAACTAGGGATGACACAAATTTCATGTTGAACCTACCTTGTTGCACTGTGATAATCAGAAATGAGCCAATCAGTGTGTTGGTTTGATTCATCCCCAAATGACTTGAATCTGACCACTGTGTATAACTGTAACCACCCTAAGAGAAATGCTTCTGCTGTGAAGCTTGACCTTGCGTTCTGTTGCCCAGCTGTTGACACTGACACAAGGAGTCATATTGTCCTTCTTTTCTTCCTTTGGCAGTGATAGGAAGCTGCTTCTGCATTGGAATAGAAACACTGTAGACTATCCTCTAGACCACAGATGAGTGCTGTATAGGTTTGTTCTCTCCAGTGTGGTGCAGTGGTTAAGAGTGGTAGACTGTAACCTGGTGAACCAGGTTTGTTTCTCCACTCCAACATAAGAAACCTGCTGGATGACCTTGGGCTAGTCACAGTTCTTTCAGAACTCTCTCGGCTCCATTTACCTCTCAAAGTGTCAATTGTGGAGAAAGGAAGGGAAGGAGTTTGAAAGCCGCTTGGAGACTTCTTACAGTTGAGAAAAAGCAAGGAATAAATCACATTCTTCTTCTTTTTCCAGGCATAGCTTCTGTGCCTATAATAGCTATATCATGTGTGGAAATGTCCCATCTTATGGGACAAACAATGCACAGAACAGTAAAAGCAAATAGCAGTTGCAAATGGAAAACAAGCTAGAGGGCAGCATGATGAGCCAAAAGCAGCAAGGGTACAAAAGCTCCTCAAAAACAAAATTGAGCTAACATACTAAAAAGCAAACATTGCATTTCCGTATTTGAAACTATCAGGTCCTTTCCCAAAGCAACAACAATGAAAATTCGTGATTTCAATATTTGGGGTTATTGGCTTCAGTAGAGGGATCTACTCTCTTGATTGATTTCGCGGCTCATACAGCCCATCTCCTCATCTCTCATAGCCCCAGAGTCCAGGGGTAGGGAACCTGCGGCTCTCCAGATGTTCAGGAACTACAATTCCCATCAGCCTCTGTCAGCATGGCCAATTGGCTTGCCTGATAACATGGTTGCCAGATAGGACAATGGAGCAATTGAGCGGCCAAGAGCAGTAAGGAATGCTGATTGGTTCACTTCAAGTTCCAGATAGGCAGCACTGTCAGCCTTTGCCTCTGGTTCCCAAGTTTATTCAGGGAGATTAATCAAACCTCTTGCTCAGGCAAAAGTTAACAATTAAAACAATTTTTAAAATGCCAAAGGAAACCAGTGACAGAATGAAACCACGCCTTAAGAAGGACGAAACAGAGGGAGCAAAACAGAAGCCCAGATGAACATACCCTCCCTTCACCTCCCTATCTCTATCAACCCCAGCTGTTCTAAAGATTTTTTTCTGCCCAGCAACCACCACACCAATCAGTGTTAGCTGCTGATTACCATTCACTGCTGATTACCATTGTTTAAGCATTGTTAAACAAGAAAATTACTGAATTATCCCCTTTGGCTCCCAGGCGATAGTTCAACAGATAAAGACAGTTCCTTCATACAGATCTCCTCCTTGTTGATTTGGATTTAATGAATGACCCAAATAATTGAGACAATGAGCAGTGGGCCAACCCCAGTTGTTTCCTCCTTATCTGAAAGACTGAATGGGAAGATCTCTCTCCCTACTCCATTATGTAAAAAGTTATCATAAGAACATAACAACATAAGGAACACTTCTCTTTGATGCTTTTACCTTTAATGCAAAATAAGAAAACTCCCCTTCACAATACACACAACAATCCTTTTCAAATTAGCCCATCTCTGGACAAGTAGAGTTTTTATCACTCCCTCATTCCAATGCCAGCACTTTTCCCCCTCCTCAATCTTAGCAAAAATGTATAAAAAATTACTCCTCAGTCCATCCAATTTATATTTGGTTTTGAATCCGAGCCTGTTACTCCAGCTGTGTGGTTGTCTTCTCTACTTTTCCACCCCATTCAACTGCACTGCTCCAGTCTGGTCAACTTTCCTCTCTGGAGCTGCTCCACCATCTTCAGGAAGCATGCTTGTACGTCTCTGATTCTTCCCTTTTATTTCCTCCCTCACTAGCAGGCAGTTTGTTAGGGGGGGGAAGGGTTTGTACTTCACATGTAGCACCTTCACATGTTTCCTTTCTGTAGCACCTCTGTTGGTTCCTTAATGAATTTCTTGATTTAACCTGGTCCTATCTCTGTTAATTCAACACATTTCTTTTCTTGTTTAAGAAACTTATCCCCCTTCATTTCTAGAGTGCTGGTCTGTATCCCAACCCCAGTGTACACAGGGTTAAAATTGCAGTATTTAATATTACACAAATATACTTGTTTTCTCCTTGTTTAGCACAAGGATGCTTTTGCCAGCTATAGGGGCTGCGTGTATTCTAGTGATTTGGGTAATACGTTCTTTACAGATCTGTTGTAAGGACATCAATAAGATATGGTATGTGAACTGATTTATAAAACCATAAGTTATTAACTTTGGGAGACAACTTTTAGCTGAAATGCAGATGATGATCCTTTCCTACTAGCTGAACTTTGTGTTAGCATATGTCATAGTTGTCAAACTTGCGGCCCTCCAGATGTTATGGACTGCAGTTCCCATCATCCCCTGCCAGCATGATGCTGGCATAACATCTGGAGAGGTGTGAGTTTGACACCTATGGCATAAGGGATCAACAGCAAGGAATGCATACTAGGTAGTCCACTGCTGGGGTGGAGTCTAGGGGACTACTCTGTTCTGTCTCACTTGCCCAGTGAAAGCTAAGATCACGACAGCCTGTACATGAATCCACAGCAGCTGACCTTTGTGTAGAGAACCCCATATATGCTTTGATGACCCTGGAGTTCAAAGTAGAAGCATGAATTGTTTCTTTCTAATTCTTTCAGGTGCTAATAAACAATTACCATTTTTAAAACCTATGTCCTGGAACATGCACTTTTGACATGCATTTAAACTGCAGTGTTTAAATATATTCACATACACACGCTTGGATTTCAGAAGTATCCTGGGTGCTTGTCACTGTGAAGTCAAAGTATTTCTTGGGCAGGCTGCCGGTGAAATCTTTGAAGTTGCAATCTAGGTTACATGATGCAGTGTAACTGATATCAGACAAGGGGGGTGGATGCACAAGATAACCAGAGGAAAGAAGCTTGGAGATGGTCTTTTTTTGCACGGTAGGAATTGCAATGAAAGCAATTTAGCACTTTGTGGTAAATCTGTCATTAACAAACTTTTATTTATTTAAGATTTTTATGCCTCACCTATCTCCTGAGCATCTTTTTTAGTCAGATTGTAAGAGGATAGCGGGTGCTGACGTGTATTTAAAAATGAATCTAATGTGGTTTCTTGTCACTGCAGCACTATGTGGGGAGAGGAATCTAGTTGTATGTAGCCCCTTGTGTCTTCTTTCTGCCTTTGCTGTACCAGCTCAAAGTGCCTACCCTTGTCATTTTCTTACTATGGCTCCTTCACTAGATGTGCTCGTTGGGTTTGGGAGATGAGCAGATGTGCAGAAGGGGGAGGGAAATCAAAGCAGGTGAGCAGTGAGGAGAAGTATGAGGGAGCAAGGGAACCCTATGCAGATGGGTTGATATGACAAACCACAGCTGTTGTGATGAGGAGATGAAAGGGGTAAATTAAGCCAGGAATAGCGAATGGGGGAAGGGGAATGAAGATGTGGGTGAAACTGAAGAAAATGGCGCTGCTCCCCAACTGAAACCACTACCCTCAGATTTCCCACTGGAGCTTTAAGCAAGTTGTGGGGTCTGTGATCCCCTACATCTAGGACTCAAGACCACTTAATTAAATGGATTGACAACAGCTTCAGAAAAGGCAAAAGTAAATGTATTTTTGTACTATGTAATTATTGAATTTGTTGTTAAACGAGATCGTGCTGGCCATGAGTTTAGATGCCATGAAAAGCGAATTGGACAGATTCATGGAGGATAGGT
The DNA here is from genome assembly GCF_021028975.2 of Sphaerodactylus townsendi. NCBI lineage: Eukaryota > Metazoa > Chordata > Lepidosauria > Squamata > Sphaerodactylidae > Sphaerodactylus > Sphaerodactylus townsendi. Next base: position 104,847,841 of record NC_059429.1, read on the forward strand.
CTGTCCAGAGCCACCAGTATGATATGTAAACTGCAATTCCAAGCTTAGAGACAATGATTCCCTGATTTTTTAAAGACTGTTGGGAATAGATTTAAGCTTGGTGGGGTCTTGATCTGACCAAGTGAGGATCAGTATCGAGCTGCTCTTTCCTTCCAACCCACAACTGTGATCATAAATGTGAAAGGGTTTCTTCAAATTAATGTGAATAGCTGCCCTATTTCCTGCAACAGCATGAGTGCTCTTTATTTAAGTAAGAGTGGCTATGAGCAGGGTTTTTTTTTAAATCATTTGTAGCAATAGTACTCATCTTATTTTTCTGCATTGGCCATGATTCATTTTGCTAATCTGTGCCACCAGCCAGTGACATCAGTTGAAGTCTTTCTTTTACAAGAGCACCTAGGATGTCCTGAAAATTCAGCTACTTGGAAGAATAACCTGTTTTGTAATGCTATGAGAAAGAGGGGGAAAGGGGGCAGTTAGTTCCATTTTGTGGCTACAGTTGAGAGACTAACCACATGGAATAGGCCAGCGATGGCGAACCGTTTCAAGACCGAGTGCCCAAATTGCAGCCCCAAACCCACTTATTTATTGCAAAGTGCCAACAAACACGGTAATTTAACCTGAATACTGAGGTTTTTGTTTTAAAAAACGGTTGGCTCTGAGGCGTGCGTAACTCAGGAGTAAGCTTGGTTGTAGTCGATGTCTTTGCTTTGAAGCAACCCTGCAACTCTTCCAATGGATGAATCATGACCCTAGGGAGCGAGAAGCCAGAAGCAAGCCCCCCATTGCCAGCAACTCCAGCTTACCTCTGTGGTAAAAGATCGCGCTTTAGTGCTTCTTAACACAGCTGCTTTTAACAGGGTTGGCCAATTCTCATCAGCCCCTGCCAGCATGACCAATTGACCATGCTGGCAGGGGTTGATGGGAATGGTAGTACATAACATCTGGAGTGCCAAAGGTTCACCACCATGGGTGTAGGTGGTAGCGGTGCCAACACCTACCCTACTGTCACATGTAAAAAAACCTACTCTAGAGCAAGGAGAATTGAATAACTACTGTTCAATCTCAAATGTACTATGCTTGAGTAAGGTGTTTTGACCACATAGCGGCTATGCAACTTTAGGGATTCCTAGGCGTTTTCCCCACAGACAAAAATATCCTGGGGTAGATCTGGGATCATATATCCCAAGATGTTTCTCAACATGTAGGTAAAGCCACTGGGAATGGTCATCTGGAGTTTTGGGCTGAGCTGCCACCAATATGCAGATAACACTCAGTTCTATTTTCTGCTACCGTTAGATACCAGGGAGGCTATGGAAACTGAACAAGTGCCTGGAAGCAGTTTTAGAATGGAAGAGAGCTTACAATCTGAAATTTAATCCTGATAAAACAGACGTGCTACTGATGGGGGGAAGGTCTGAGCCAGGAAATGGGATATCCCTGTTCTGGAGCAGGTTCATAGCTTGGAAGTGCTTCTGGACCAAGTCCTCCTGTTGGATAAACAGGTGGCTAGGGGTGCTTTTTACCAGCTGTGGCTGGTAAGCCAGCTGCAGCCTTTCCTGGGCAGAAAAGTCTTGCCACTGTGGTGCATGCCCTGATTACATCTGGATTAGATTACTGCAATGTGGTCTACATGGCATTGCCCTTGAAGACTGAATGAAAATTGCAGTTGTTACAGAATGCTGCAATCAGAGTGTTGACTGGAGTGGGATGTTGGGACCATATCACTCCAGGCTTTTAGAAATCTTGTCTGACTTCCAGTTTGTTTCTGGACTCAATTCAAAGTGCTGTTATTGAGTTTTAAACCCTATTGCCTGGGACCAACACCTTAACAACTGCCTTTTCCCATATGAACCAGACTGCTCAATCCAGTCATCATCAGAGGCCTGGGTTCCATTGCCATTGCCGTCTGAGGCTGTTTGTGTGGCTACCTGAGGAATGGCTTTATAGCTTGTGGCTCCAAAACTTTGAAACTCTTTCCTCAGGGAGATTCATCTCTCTTCCTCTAGCAGATTCATCTGTCTCCCTCTATCCTCTGGTATTGTTTGTTATGTGTTTTTATTGAATTATGTTATGATTTTAAATGTTTTTAATTGTTCAATTGTTTTAATGTTTTATGATCCATGCCCTGGGGATCCTGAGGAAAAAGGTGGCATAGAAATATTTTAAATAAATACATATATGTCCACCCCCATAGTGGTGTAAATAATGCTCCTGGTACCATTTCAGATTCGAATAATGGTACAGGAAGAAAAATTGGAGCCTGTCTGAAAGAGTCTGAATCCAGATTGTGGTCTTAAACTCTTGGAAAATGAGTTCCCCTGCTTTTGACGTCTGACTATTGAAGTCAGTCAGATTAAAGGAAGCCAGCCCCTACGCTGTATAAATCATAACTCAAAGTTTAGCCTTAAGGGCCTCTTGATCCTGTTTTCTAAAACAGCATCTGAAGGAGGTAAGCTGTGGGAGCAGGGACACTGACCTTTTCCCCTGCCCAGCTTGTCATTTCCCTTCTCCAAGTTGCCCCATAATATTTCAGCCTCAATGAAGTTTGAAACCTCTCATGAGCTCTCAGGAAAAAGGAGCATTATAGCTAACAGGCAAATTAAACAAGATTTCATCCATGCAACACAATTCTGGTTATTGTTTCGCATGTATCATTAAACTTTTGGACTGTCCGTGATTCATTCCAGTATTTGTTGACTTCAGTGTCATGTACAGTAATCAGGTGTCAGAATTCTGTCTCTATCATATTTGGAGCGTGTCCAAGAATGAGAAGAAACAAACTGTTTGGGAAAAAGAGTAGAGCCAAGTTGTTGACATTTTATTAAACTGAGTTCCAAAAACAGATAAGCCTAATCTGTAATTAGTTTCTCCTGTTTTCAGGCCCATGGCACTCCCCAAGGAGTATCATCTTGTCCCTCAGTTGCTCTGCTGGAGGCAAGGAGCATACTACTGGTATAGCAACAGGATTTTCTGGCAGTCTGCTTTACAGCACTGGGGAGTTGTGACTAGCCACACATTATGAAGTACATAGATTGGGCCTAGGTAGACACTCTATGCATGACACAATCACATGCGCATTTCTGGGTTGTCCTCAATTCTTGTGCACGTGAGGGCCTGATTAAGATCAGGATTGCAGTACACATGGAGAATGGGCTTCAGTGCCTCCACCCCCGTGCCATTTTCCCCAACCTGAAACTGTGGGGGGGACAGGACTTTCTTTTGAGATACCCATAAGTTCCCCAGGATACACATAAGAGGCTCAATGATACATCAGCGACTGGTTCCCCTCACAAGCCTTTTCCCATGTCTGAAGGATTCCTTTTGTGCATTCAGCTGCAAGTTGAATGGAAAGGGGAGGGAGGAGGTCTACGCTGCACTTAAATTGCACTATATTCCCTTTAAAAACGGGCAATGGCTGATCTAAGGGCAAGATTTTATTATTTGCTGTTGCTATTTATTTGACAGTAAGTCTGGCCAGTGAATTCCTGCTTATCTCCATAATTGTGCCTTTAAATTATCTTTTTAACCCCTTCTGCTGCTTTGAATTAGTTAATTACGTTCTGTTCATTTGTGGTGATCCAGCATTGTATATTTTTATCAGGGAGATTAGACTTAAGTGTGCATTCCCCCCTGCACCACCGCCCACTGCCCTTGCAAAAGATGTGATCTTTAAAAAATGCTCCTAATTGTGCAATCATAAAATGTATGGGAGAAATGTTCCAGGCAGGAAAAAAAAGCAGTAATTGATGCTTTTCTCTTCCTCCCTTCTTTGGAAAGACATTTATTTTAATTCACTTGAGGTATAATTAATTAAACAGAGGGGGAGCTCAAGGTTGTGTTAAAATAATTTTGCTCTTGGCTCCATTATTATCAGCTATGACAAGCCAAATGGAGCCTCCATGACTGGACACAGTATACTTCTGAATGCTAGGGGCAGACATGGTGCGGGTGTTAGTTCATACCCTGCTTTGGCTAGGTATGGCTAGAAAGAGAATGGTAGACTAGATGGCTCTTTTATGTTCTGGAGTCAAAGTTCAAGAGGGCTTCCTGGTTTCTGTGCACGTTGCCTTATATGCTTTCTGCCACCTAAAACGTTGCTGAGGGCATCCTGTTTTCAGCAATTTCTACACTACCCTTATATAGAGTAGAGGCAAAACACATTCCACAGCAGGTTTCTCTAGTAATAAAGACAGAAATCATTTATTTTTCTTATCAAAGAGAGCAAATGAATGTCTGGGCAAATACTGCTACAGTTGTTTTTTTTTAACTGTGGAGAAAGAAACATTTGTACCAAAGCTGCTCCTTGCATTTGGGTGAGTGGAGAGCAAGTTGTATGGGGACCCTGCCCCTTCCTCCAGCTGAGACCCTTTAGATAGTAGGGTACTCTCTTATTTTGGACTTAGTTGTTTTAACTGCCTAAGTGCCAGGGGATCTGAAACTTGGGAATCACCATAAGGCACCTGGGTTGACCCGTGAAAATTCCCAGGAATGGAAAAGAATGGTATTGCTGCAAGTAAAGCAGAACCAGTGCAATCTCCCCCTGCTCAGTGGTATATCTTTCTCAATAACAAAAGACTTTTCAGCACTGGAGACACTACCCTGTCCTGACTTACCCCAGAAGTGTCTGCCCAGACCAAGAAGGTATGGCCATCTATTTCATTAACCAAATGTCAGTTCCTCTTCGTCCTTTTTTGATGCAATCAAGAGGAGTACTCAGGTCTTTAATTTGTCCTCCATCCTGTTTCAGGAGATATTACACCTCACCGTGATGTTTGTATCTATGCAAATCTAGTTCACTCCCACCTAATTGAAATATGAGTAGGAAAGAGCAAGAGTCCAGCAGCATCTTCGCGACTAACATATCTGCCAGGATATGAGCTTTTGTGAATCATAGCTCACTTCTATAGATACAGCTAGAATGTGAGTCCATCTGTTCTTTAGTAGAGAAGAATGAAGTCAGACACCTCACACAGACACTGAAGAGTGAATTCTTCTGGACACGGAAGAATGAATTCAGACACCTCATCCAGAAGAATTCATTCTTCTCTACTTAAGGACAGATGGACTCATATTTATGGTGTTTGAATTTACTCTTCTCAGTTTAAGGTGAGATGGACTCACATTCCAGCTGTCTCTGAAGAAATGAACTGTGACTCACAGAAGCTCATTCTCTGACAGAAATTTTTGTTGAACTTTAAGATCCTACTGGACTTTGGCTGTTTACTACTGCTGTAGACACACTAACATGGCTACCCATCGTGATCATTACATCACAATTAAATCTGGTTACCTCACCCAAATTTTGGGGCCATGTCAATTTAGCTCACTTCAGCTTAGTTGAAACACTTTATCCTGTTGCCTCAACCAAGCTTTTTGCACCTATCCAGATTTGGCTCACAATAGCCTTATCAACGTCCCTCCCCACCCCCCAGTTTTTCTTGCTGAAGTTTGACAGCAGTTAACTTTAAACCAGTGAGATTTAAACTTTTATCTTGACTCAATCCAAAATTGGAATGGTTACATTTCCACCTACCTTGCAATCCTTGGCTCATTCCGCACATGCAGAATAATCCACTTTCAAACTGCTTTCAGTGCTCTTTGAAGCTGTGCGGAATGGCAAAATCCACTTGCAAACAGTTATGAAAGTGGTTTGAGAATGCATTATTTTGCGTGTGTGCAAGGGGCCCTTCTGTCTACAAAAGAAGGAGCCCCAAACCCAGTAAATTGTTCCTCAGATCCCTGGTCCAGATCTTTGCTGGAGAACCCCAGTTTCCTCCTGAGAAGCACTTTGCAGGCATTTTCTCTCTTGCCCCCCCTTTTCTGGCTCCTCATTCTGCTCCTTGGATCTCTATTGTACCTACTCCATATCTCAAATCCCAGATTTAAAGTTGTATGTCCCATCCCTAAAGCTTCCCAATTTTCTCCCTTATACCTTTAAGTGTGCTTTCTTCTTCGTGTGTGTGTGGGGGGGGGGGGGAGGGATTAGGGAATTAATTCTTAGGTTCTTAGTTTACATTTTTTGCATTTTTATTTCCTTTTGGTTTATTTTGTAGACCATAATTTTATGTGTTTGTGTTGACAACTACACTCTCACTCTTTTTTCATAATTTTATTTTGGGGTGCTCCTACTGAGATCCACCCTGGTATACAGGGTGTGTTATTCCTTTCTGGAACCCTTTTAAAGCTAATTTCCTCTTCTCTGGGTCCAGTTTGGGGTAACAGTTACTAGTCACGGGATGCTAATAAACAAGCATAACTTGCCCTTAAATGCGCATTATGTTCACTGCAGCCATGTAAGGTAGCCAACTCTGGCTTAGGAAACTGCTGGAGATTAGGGTGAGATGCCTGAGGAAGGCAGAGTTTGGGGATGGGAGAGAGGAGAGCCCAGCAGGTCTGTAGTGCCATACAGTCCACTGTCCAAAGCTGCCACTTCCTCCAGGGGAAGGTCTGAAGATGAGTCATAATTCTAGGAGAACTCCAGACCCCATCTGGAAGATGGAACCCTACAGCTGTGCTGAATCCTACAGTCTCACGTCTGATTTTCACAAACCACAAAGCAGTGCTTAAGCTGAGATGCTCGCTTTATGGTCATAAAATTGCTTGGAAAGCTCTGAATGAGATGAACTGGATGTGTGCCAAGCATGATGATGTATCAAAGGGGGTTACTCTTTTGTCTTGTGATCTGTGCCTCGCAGAAAAGCAGGGCACATTACTGGCAGCCTTGGAAGGCGGGACAAGAGGCTACCGTTTACAAGGCGTCATTCTTGTTGGGTTCAGTCCTCTGCTTCTGTGCTGTTATCTCAATAGTTTTAAAGTTCCTTTTTATAGGAGCAACAGACTCTGTCCTAACTCCAAGAAAGCTTGGTTGTTTTGACTTGTGGGTGGATGTGGGAGAAGGGCAAGGTCACCCTGGAACAAATGCTTCTCTGTATACATTTTTGTGAACGCTCTGCCAGCTGAAAAGCTTACTCAGTTTGCTAACTTTCTCCTCCACCCTCTCCCCTTTCTGTAGATCTCATAAAACACGGGCGAGAGCGAATTGAACAGACTATCAAAGCCTCCAATTCCAGGCTGTGTTCCTAGTGAGTATGTCTCTTTCTCTCAATGGGTTGCTGTCTCTTTAATTCTCAGCCTGGAGATAACCCCCTCCAAGCAATAGGGCAGTGAACTGAGCTGACTGGCACGGACCTGACGCTACTCAGAAAGCATGCTCTTGCGTAAACTGGGATTTGTTACTCAACATGGGTTCAACTCTCATGCTTGGGAAGGCTTTCTCTGCTGCTGATGTAAGTAAAACTGCTAAGTTGGATTCTTGAAAAGCTTTGGGGCTTTTTTTGGTCTCTTCTGAGGGGTGTTCTGAAATAAGAGATTTTTATCGAGATGAAGGACTTGAGAAATAGAGTCAACTTAAGAGTACTAAACCATTTTGTTATCTTTTTGTTAAGAGAGGTAGAGAAGATTAAACTTCTCGGGTTTGGCTTGCAGCTTTACCTGCTGGGTGCCAACAGGTGTAGAGGACCTATATGATGGAGGTGTCACTATGTACTACAATAATGATTTTTACCTCTCCAAAGGAGATAATCATGTAGTTAAACTTCCTTGCTGCAAGATGCCATAATTTGATTTTTCATGTTTAGTTTTTGGGAGGAGATGTCAAATGGGATGTTGGAACAGAAAACAACAATTTCAGCACATCACTTCTACAGTATTGGATTCTGGATACCAGATATGAGAAACATGATGTGCTGAACCTTTCTGATTAGTATTTCAGTTCCTACTTACTTGTGTATAGACAGGAGAGTACTATGTTCATCATTCATAATAACCACCCTTTGCAAATCTAGTTTTGATGGAATGCAGCTTTAATAAGCGTTGCTAAATTCTGTAGGTTTACTGTGATGGGGATATGCATGTACAACTTCTGTGAATTAATCAGTCTTTCCCTCTAGATGTTCACATTGTTTCTCTCAGCTTCTTACAATTAACTACCCATTTCTTTTTTTACAGTGTTGAAAGGGCAGGATTCTTAATGGACCGTTCCAGAAGCACAGATAATAGTGGCCAGGTAAAATCTGGGCCCCTTGTTACCTCTCTATAGTAACTCTGTTTGGGATCAAATTTAAAGGAAGAAAAGGTTAAGGAGCTTAATGCTTCTGTCCTCAGGATGGGTGGGGGAAGGAAAATTCTGCAGGATGGGTGCGGCTTTATTTGCTGCACTAGACTATGTTGGTGAGCTCTTTCCCTTTGCATTGACATTTATCTGACAGTCTGCTGTTTGTGTGACTGCTGTTTTAGTTTGTGGAACTAACCCTTTATTAACTACTGCTATCTGCTTTTGTCAGTTTCAGCCAACATCACCAACTGACATCAATCTTGGACCTTCTGCAAATCCCAAGTAAGTGCATGTAAAAGTCTATACAGTTTTCATTGTCCAAACCTTACCATGCAGTATAGCTTAACCTAAGAAAGTGCCTTGTCTGTTACTTATGATATGAATTAAAGAATGAATGAAGGCATAGAATCAGGTTGTGAATCCAGATGTTCTTTGATCACACGGAAGAAAACAGTCTTACATAACTTTTTTTCTTGAGTTCTTATATTTGCATCATTATCTTTCCCCAACAGTGCCAAGCCAACAGATTTTGACTTCCTAAAGATAATTGGCAAAGGTAGCTTTGGAAAAGTAAGTAGTGTTGCTTGGAAGATTATACTCATATCTTAGCAGCCATGGTCTTTTCTTCTCGCTACGCTTTTGACCTTTCAATCCTGCCTCTAGGTCCTTCTGGCAAAACACAAGTCTGATGGGCAGTTCTATGCTGTGAAAGTTCTGCAGAAGAAATCCATTATCAAGAAAAAAGAGGTATCTTGTTAAAATATCTTTAAATACTTTTCTTTATATCACTGGCATAGCACCCAGGGGACGGGGGCGTCTTGCACCAGGCGTGTGCCAGTGTGGGGCGGGGGCATTCCAGGGCGGGGTAGAGGCGCAGGGCACATACATTCCCCGGGCGCCATCCCCCCTTGCTACGGCTCTGCTTTATATACAACTTCCACAAAATAAGCTTTCTATGTTCTCTCAAGTAAGCAAAGCAGAGATTATATGTTATCTCAATTAAATAAAGCAGTGGATGTTCATTGTGCGTATGATAAGTGCCATCAAGTTGCTTCTGATTTATAGTGACCGTATGAGTAAATGATCTCCAAATTGTCATATCATTAACAGCCTTGTTCAGATCTTGCAAACTGAGGGCCGTGGCTTCCTTGATTGAGTTCACCCATCTCACATTGTGTCTTCCTCTTTTTTTACTGCCTTCCATTTTTCCTAGCGTTATTGTCTTTTCCAATGACTCTTGTCTTCTCATAATGTGACCAAAGTATGATAGCCTCAGCTTAATCATTTTAGCTCTAAGGACACTTCGGGCTTGATTTGACCTAGAACCCACTTATTTGTCCTTTTGGCGGTCCATGGTATCCAAAAAAATCTCCTTCGACACTGCATTTCAAATGAATGAACTTTCTTCCTGGCAGTTTTTTTTCACGGTCCAAGTTTCAAATCCATAAGTAGTAATGGGGAATAATATGGTGTGAATTATCTTGATCTTGGTCATCAGTGACACATCCTTACCCTTCAGTATCTTTTCTAGTTCTCATGGCTACCCTTCCCAGTCTGAATCTCCTTCTGATTTCTTGGTTGCAGCCTCCCTTTCAGTTGACGATGGAGCCAAAACCAGAAACTCTTTAACAATTTTCATTTCTTGTTCATCAGCCTTGAAATTGTGTAATTCCTCAGTAGTCATTACTTTTGTCTTCTTGAAATTCAACTGTAGTCCTGCTTTGGCACTTCCTTCTTTGACTTTCAGCCGTAGTCGCTTCAAGTCTTTGCTATTTTCTGCCAGTAATGTGGTATCACTGGGATATCTCAAATTGTTAATGTTCTATTGTCCAATTTTCATTCCACCTTCATCTAAATTTAATAAGAACATAAGAACATAAGAACATAAGAACTAGCCTGCTGGATCAGACCAGCTTTCCTTGTGGTATGTTCTGCATACTGATTGAGCCATTATTATTATTATTTTATTATTTATTTAGAATTATTCCTTCTAAGTATGCCTTGTATGCTTGATAGGGCACCATCAAAGTGCATGGCTCTTTACAGATTAAGAAGTCCAGTTCCCTACCTCAGGAAGCTTATCATCTAAAATTTTGAATAAGAGAAGCAGCAAAGGAAAGGAAGGAAGGTGGAGGTAGGGCTAAGGAGGGGAAGAAAATGTGTTCCTTCTGATTATACATGCTGAGGGTGTCTCAGAAATTTTGCTTCAAGTTTCATAGAAAAAGTATTTTGATTTGAGGGAAATGAGAGAGGTAGCATCACACAGGCCCATTCCACACATGCAGAATAATGCACTTTCAATCCACTGTCACAGTTGTTTGCAAGTGGATTTTGCTATTCTGCACAGTAAAATCCAGCTGCAAAGTTCATTGAATGTGGATTAAAAGTTTATTATTCTGCATGTGCGGAAGGGGCCATAGAGGTTCTTGGCAGTTGTGGATATAAGAGGCTGTGAAGGGTGGAGTTGTCTGAGAGAGCAGAAATCCTTCAAACAGTTAAAGAAATCAAAGCTGGAGCAGTGAAACCAAAGAACTCTGAAATACTTGATAAGAGAGACTCTTGCTTTTTTAATGAGACTTGTGAATGCCTTCTGGGCTTTTTTACAAGCTATTTTACACACTCATCCATTTTGTCCCCGTCAGGACTTTGTGAGTTACACTTAGCCACAAAGGGTTTAATAGAATAAATTCTAGTCTAGTCACACCTTAAGACCAACAACATTCTCCAGGGTATAAGCTTTTATGTGTTAACTATCACTTTGTCCAGCTCATGGAAGGTTACACTCTAAAAAACTTTATTAGTCTTTAAGATGCATTTTTTTTTTACTATCAAGTCATATCTGACTTATGGCAACTCCTGATGGGGTTTTTAAGGCAAGAGCCATTCAGAGGTGGTATGCCATTTCCTGCCTCTGTAGCCCCTTCTACACATGCAGAATAATGCACTTTCAATTCACTTTCAATGCAATTTGAAGCTGGATTTTACTGTGTGGAATAGCAAAATCCACTTTCAAATCATTGTGAAAGTGGCTTGAGTGTGTACTGGTGCTACTAGACACAGATTTTGTTCCACTATTACAGACTAATAAGCCTACCTACCTGAAAAAGTTTTAACAGGTGTTTGTAAATGTAAAATTTGGGCACTTACTCATATCTCCCTCTTTGTTCTCAGCAAAATCACATCATGGCTGAGCGTAATGTGCTGCTGAAAAATGTGAAACACCCATTCCTTGTGGGGCTCCATTATTCCTTCCAGACAAAAGAGAAACTCTACTTTGTACTGGACTATGTAAATGGAGGAGAGGTGAGTGCCCGACAGCCTTCTATCACACAGTGTCTAAGTCAATTCAGTTCAAGCTGTTTGGTTTTTATTTTCAATCCAAGTTAGGTGCTGTGTTCCCAGTGGAAAGTAGCTCCTCAGATCCCAGCACATCATCTGCTTCCTTCACCCGGCTCCTATCTGTTCATTCAGGTCACTTGAATTGCCCCACTGGCTCTATCTGCCTGAGCCCATCATTCATTCTGTCTGTCTGTCTGTCATTCATTCTGAGCCCTACATTCAGAGTGTATACCCACCTCCCACAAAGCCTCAGACAGTGTGTAGATGCAACAGGATCCTTCTTGCATGTCTCCTGGCATCATGAAGTACTCAGAGAAAAGGGGCTTTAGCATGCTATTTTCCCCGCCCAAAATGGTCCCATTTTACGTTATTATTTGCTCTGTTGTGTTGTGGTAGGTTGCATGGGGAGCCCACCCACTAGAACAAATAACACCACTTGGGCCATTTCAAGTCCAAAATTGGTGCAGACGGGGGGGCGGGGGGATGAGGTTTGAAGGAAGCTTCTTTTCTCATGCTCTGTGATATCAGTAGTCTTAAGGCCCTGTGAGTTTTAGGCTTCCTGACTTAAAAGTCACAAAGTCAGATTGAGGTAACTCCCAAATCCTACATTCCACAACCCACGGCTCAATCTGATTCTTGATGCACATGAAAAGGAGCCATGCAGATGAAAGGTGGTGGTTAACGTTAGTATGTGCAGAAATTCCATAGGGCAACTTTGCCTGATCTTCAGGGACGTTCTTCTGTTCTTTCACGTGCTAGGCATGTACTTCCTAAAGGCACTCCCAAAAAAATGATGCCACCAACCCTGTCTGCACAAAGCTGAAAGCACGTATGAGTGAAAATATCAACACTCTGGGAGCTAATTTCTGTTTTTAGCTGTTCTTCCACTGTGTATAGTCCAAGCCAGAACCCTTTCGTCCTCGAGCCCGTTTTTATGCAGCTGAAGTTGCCAGTGCAGTGGGATACCTCCATTCACTGAACATCATCTACAGGTAATGTTTGTGTTACAAAACCAGATAGCCCTGGTAACATGATTGCCAAGACATCCCTCCCAGAATCTTGTGTTTAAAAATCACTGGTGATAAGGAGGCAAGGTTTCTTGGTATAAGTTACTCCCTGTTCATCTGTATTCCTCTGTTCCTTGTATCATATTCCTCCCTGGCCTGCCTTTTCGGTTCTCCTTATTTATGTTCTAACCCTGACAATACACCCCCAGAATCTGGAATTTCAGCACAACTACTGGTACCATAAATCACTACTTCTCACATTATACTCCCAAGAACTCTGCTGATCCTCAGAGCTAATTAGAGATGCCTCAAAAAAATCATTAACTGCAGAGATGTTTCCTTGGAAAACAGCTAGCTTGTCAGTGGCCATTTTCCTTTGCAATGGGCAGCTACAGGGGAATATGAAGTATACTGAAGAAGCTTAAAAATCATGACAGGTATCCCTTAGGCACAGCATGTGTGCTGCATGGTAGACGTTGAGGAAGGTGCTTGGCAGACTATTCAATGTGCAAAGTGTTCCCTAAAGGCTAGAAGTTTCAAAACTGCTGCTGTGAGAATTGTATAAGTTTATATAAACATAGTTAGGTGCTGCTCAACTCAAAAACTGCGGTTTTTCTGATAGATTCCCCCCTCCTCTCACTAAGTACCATATCTTTGAGTTACACTGCTCTACTGAAACAAATAGGTATGTACTATTTTATTATTACCCGGCCTGATCATTTTAATCTCTGCCTGAGGGTTTGCAGAGATGTACTTTGAGAAGAGGATTCACTGCTGTGTCCCCATCCATCTGTACACAGAAAGCTCATGGAGATTGCCCACGTTCTTCTCCATTCCCACAGCCCCTTCAGATCTCTGGACAGATCTTTCATGTGATTCTAGGATCCATACAGAGGAATAGCCACCTGGATTAGTAGGGTTGACAATTCCAGGTTGGAAAATTTCCTGAGGTTTGGGGCAGGGGAGAGGAGGGACCTCAGTGGAGTATAATGCCATAGAGTTCACCTTCCAAAGAAGTCATTTCCTTTAGGGGAACAGATCTATGTAGTCTGGAGATCAGTTGTAATTCTGAGAGATCTCTAGGCTCCATCTGGAGCTTGGCCTGAGGAAAAAAAAGATTAAAATCATCCTTCCCTCCTATGAAGCTGTGCTTGAAGAAGAAGGGAAAAAAGTGATTTCAATCCCTTGTTCCTCCTCCCTCCACCCATACAGCTATACTTGCACATGGATCTCATGACCCTGAAAATGATCTTTCTGGGGGTTGCAAGGGTTGGGAGCAGGGTGTTCAGGGCCAGTTCCAGCATGCCTGAAGATGAGCCCAGGGTTTCTGGCAACATGCGCAACTATTCTCCCCTACACACATGCTTACTTGCTAGTACTCTACCACCCATGTTTTAAGATGCTCATAAATGCTAGGGCCACTGGGGAAGGGGCTGCTGGCAGCTATAAACATTAGCAGTGGTTGAAGGGCTTACAAGCAGGCAGTGGAAAGATACACAAGCAAGTGGACTGGGAGGTCAACATCCAGGTGGAACTTGGTGATCTCCTGGAATAACAACTGATTTCCAGCCAAGAGATCAATTCTCCCTGAAGATGGGTGATTTTGAGGGTGTATGGCATTATACCCTCATGATATACCTTTCCTCCAAATGACCTCCTCAGGTTCCCCCCTGAATCTCCAGGAATTTCCCAACTCTGAGCTGGCAACCCAATGCGGGAAATGTGTGGATAGGTGGGAAAGCAGAAGGGTGTGAATGGAGGGCCTGGAAGTGAGAAGAGGAAGGGAAGAGGGGCCCTGGGAATTCTCTGCCAAAGTTCCCTCAAAATCTGGAACTGGCCCTGATGTATGTATATGTGTGCGTGTCTGTCTTCTATTCTATTGTTTCTAAGTAGGAAACACAGCCACTGCTCCCCTTGCCTTTCAATGTGTTCTTATTTATCAATTAACTGGATGCAGCTTGACTCATCTGTCTTGCAGCAGGGTGGCCAACTCTGGGTTGGGAAAGACCTGGAGATTTTGATGATGGAACCTGATGAGGATGGGGTTTGAGGAGGGGGAGAGACTCTAATGTCATAAAGTCCATCTTTTAGAGTGGCCTCTATCACCTGGAGATGGGTTGCAATCCCTGGAGGTCGCCAGTCACTACCTGGAAGTTGGCATCCCTGGTCTTGCAGTCTCTTGCCACCATACCCTTCAGGCAGGATGCTTGTCTCTTTCAAATAGCTGCTTTCTATTTGATTTATTGTTGCCCTATGTCTTATTTTTTAAAAATACCACCACAGCAGGAGTTGTAAAACTGCTTCTGGAGTAATGTGTTCATGAGGTCGTGAGCCCCCAGCAACCTGGCTTTCGGCATGGGCACCTGCTGCTCCAAACAGGTTGAACCAGTTTTTCTAGAACCTAATCTGTAGGAGAATATTTTTTCTTACAGCACAATGCAGTATCCTCCATAGCTCATACATACCCAAACACCCCCAAAGTCCTGAGTATGCTTACCTAAAAGAAGTATATTTCTAGATTGTGGAAAAGGTTGAATAGAAGTGAAGAAGAAATATAAAATTAGGGCTCAGTGATTCTAAAAGCAATATCTGCATAAACTGAAAGATAATAGACTATCACATCTTAGAGTTTGCATAATGCAGCTGTTTTAATAGATCCAAATATTTAAACACGCTGAATGGTGTGTGCGGATGTTGCTCACACCCCAGCAGAGTTTAACCCATCTAATTGTTTTTTTAGGGACTTAAAACCTGAAAATATCCTCTTGGACTGCCAGGTAGGTGATTTATTACCATCTGCTGCCATCATAAACATTCTAACACTGTTGTGAGGAAAACATTAAGCTTTCACTCCTTGTATGTGAAAGGGGAAACTATGAAATACATGCGTGCTCTGTAATGTGAAGTCACACACCTGCTGAACTCTCTTTCAAAAGGTGCCAGAATTAGCAGCCCAATCCTTTACCAGTCTCTGCTTTGGGGGTGAATGAAGCTGAGCCTATTCATTTGCATCTCACATTTTTGTTTTTAACTTGAGTGCATAAGCCCATGCCCTCAAAGTGATACTTGTTTGGGAGAGAGAAGTAGCACAGAACATTACTGAAGAAAGAAGGTGAAAGGTGGTGGTGGTGAATAGATGTACAAAAAAGTCAAAACCCTTCCTAGGGAATGCAAATGATGTTAAGTGAGCATGACAATATGCAGAATAACTGCAGCTGAATGCTTTAGATTTCAGTTTCAGAATTATGAAACTTGGGCTTCATTAACACAGATCCAGAATCCTAATACTGGTTTTGTGTTTTGCTCTAGCAGCTCAAGGCTTGTGTGCCAGTAGGAGACTTCATAATTGGATTAGCACATCCAAATCAAATAGCAACAGGCATGTAGCAAATTTAGCATACTTCTCTCAAAGAGCAACCTTTTTCATTTTCTTTCAGGGTCATATTGTACTAACAGATTTTGGACTCTGTAAAGAAGGAATGGAGCCAGAGGAAACAACATCTACATTCTGTGGCACCCCAGAGGTAACATAAGGGAGTTAGAACAGATTTGCATTTTTAATTGGTGATTTTTAATGACTCAGCTTTCCAAGATACTGCACAGCATTGTTCATTCGGAGGTGTAAGAACTGACTGTCTCATGCACTCTTTTAAAAAACACACACATAAAAACAGACCCTGAAGTACTGAATCTGGAAAGCCACAAATTGGATAGTCTAAAATATTCTTAGATTAAAGTGACCGTTTATTAACCAGTTTCTGTGATTAGGTGGAGTTTGTCCAAGACTTCTAACAGAATTTGATCACAAATATTGATTCTGATCAATCATTGTTGAATCTGGCTAAGTATTACAATATAATATCAGTGATATGCTCAGAAGATTACAAATGTGATCTGCAAACTACAGACAAGAAAAGTAATAGAAGTTGGTATTACAATATGTAGAATGTATAGGAGTACTGGAGTTGGACATAAGAGCCTAGGAATCTGAACCTCAATGCAACAGTAGTAATGAAGGTCTAAGAGCCATGTTGGTCCAAATAAAACTCTCAAAATAAAATCTTAAGACCAACCAAAATGACAGAAAGCAATGTGCAATTTTCCAAGTTCTCCAGAACTCTTCATCAGACTGATCCTCTGTTCTATAAACTGGAGGGGAGGGAAATCATCATGCTCTCTGCAACAGAGTGTGATGATGCATCCCTAGCGTGAAAAGCAGTTCACTCTGAACTGAACTGGAAGTGCTTAAGGAAGTTCTGAAGCGAAACTTGCATGGCTGTCCTTCAACAAGCTGCAGGCAAAATACAATTTAAATATCAATTAAACTTTAAATAGTTTGAGTTCATTTTCTCTTATCTCGACCCACCCCTACCCCATCTTTACTAGGGCTATATTTGATGGAACTGCTTGATCAGGGATTTTGTTACAGTTTTAAAGGCCAAGAAACACATGAGGCTCCTGGAATGTTACAGGGGCCAATTATACACTTCTGCTCTGTCACTCAGCAAGTGACTGTTTCCTTTGCAGCAGAGATTTCTGTAAGTTTACACTTACTGCACCACTGATCCCAGAAACCCTGTGGTCAGCGAGAGTAGGGAAACCCCAATGTTTCCTCTCGCTTGGCAGTTTTGCTCTTTCTGGGTCACTCCCCTGTCCAAAGCCAAGAATGAAGACGGCCATCTGTAGAGTATTTTAGCCTTTTAAATGTAATATTGATAATCCTTATATTGCTATTGTGCAGGCTGCTACAATTCTTTTTGGTTTTTAGGGAAATGCCATCTGTCAATCCCTGTGAGGAGCTGGGGGGTTAGGGTGTCTCTTCCCCATGCTGTCCACAGGAATTCACGGCCAACATTCCCCCCCCCCTCAAAAAACCAGAAAAAATGGTAGCAGCCTGCACAATATCGATATAAGGAATATCAACATTACATTTGAAGGGTTAAAAAAAGGCAATCTTCATTCAGACTTGGTTGGAGGAGTAACGTAGAAGTGGGAGCAGGCAAGCTGTGCAAGCAGCGCAGCAGGCTGTGGGTACCTCCTCTCGTGTAAACAAGGAAATGTGAGGAGACCCCATTGTAAAGACACTGCAGGGCAAGGAACAGTGCTCCATGCATAACTGGCCAGGGGTTCTAGTGGTGAATGTGTTTTAAAATTTCTTATTGTTCCACAGTATTTGGCTCCAGAAGTGCTGAAGAAGGAGCCCTATGACAGAACCGTTGACTGGTGGTGCCTTGGATCAGTTCTCTATGAAATGCTGTTTGGCTTGGTAAGTCTTAAAACCTGTTGTTGCCTCTAAATTTAAGCTGTAAGCTGGAGATAGACAGTAATCCTAAAACTGTTGAAAGTAGCTGGAGGGACGCTTCAGTTCCCAAGTTGTGCAAACACATTGCATTTGTCCCACTGGTCAAATAGGTTGCTCTGGGTTTGAAGTGTACAAAAACTTGGAAAACCGGTCCACCAGTGGTGAAATAAGTGGACACACCACGAACAATTATCCTCACAATCATGTTGCTTTCTGCTCTGGGGGGAAAAAACTCCTGCCAGATAGAGGATTTACTGTGCTTCCACATTAATATTTTTCTAGGTCTTTGCTTCCAAACTGAAGCACTGTTTTGGAGAAGATCCGCAGGTCACCTTTTAATCATCCACTTCCTGGGTTTTTTTCCATGTTTGCTGCACTCTTTCTCAAACTTGGTTTACTGTGATGTTTTCTGAAAGAATGCAGTCCAGATGTATTAGAATGCTATCTGGCCAAGAAGAAGCATGTTTTCAAAAACCTCACCATACTGGCACCATTTTCCTTCTGTCATATCTTCAGTGGCTCTGCTCTCTAGCATTTACTGTTTTTTTAAAGCCCTCTGGTGACACAGAAGGGAAATAATGTAGGGAAAATGGTGGCTAGCTGGGAAAAATGTACAAAAACACTTGTAGATGCTGCATTGCCAGTGAGAATATTTCTGCATTTGCAACAGCAGTGAATGAAGCATTCTTGTGTGTTGGAACAACCTTACTCTGTTGCTGTGATCCTGCTTCTTGCCTTTTATCTTTGTGCAACTGTGCAGTTGGTCAAATTCCAAGAAACCCCAATCATTCCTGGAATCTGAAAAGCATATATTCCACAACCTCTGATTCAAGTCAAGTTGCTAGCCAACCGCTACTGAGAGTATGCCAACCTGTTGAATAGTAAAAGTGGCCATTTCACATTCTGCAGTACACATGTTTGCGTGTAGGATAGGATGGGTTTGAAGTCTGTGCAGAAGAACAGTTTCTGTACATCATCTTTGGTTATTATAACTAAACAGTTTACAGTAGCTCAGATAATGACATGTTTGTTCTTCATAAAGACAGTTACTGGAAATATTTCACAATAGGACATGGAATATTTTTCAATGCATCATCTTTCCTGCTCCTTGCCTGTTATACTATGGGTTTACAATGAGAGTCTATACGTAGCATATGTTTAATTACTAGCAGTTCATGTCTTCTGCAACTGATGGCTTTCCCCCCCTGTCTCGATCAGCCTCCCTTTTACAGCCGAGATTTGTCTCAGATGTATGACAACATTCTGTACAAGCCGCTGCAGATTCAAGGAACCAAGACCATGGCAGCTTGTGACATCTTGCAAGGACTTCTCCATAAAGATAAGAAGCAGAGGCTGGGAGCCAAGACTGATTTTGTATGTTCTGTTCGTTCAAGAGTGCCTGTTATAACTTCACCACTCCTCAAACAGCAGATATTTAATAATTCTTCTCCTTCACTACCTCCCATTTTCCTTTCAGTGGATCCTTTTCCCATGGTGGCTACCCTTTTTATCAAGCTATTTTCTCACTTCTGTTTTGTCATCACACATGTGAAAGTTCAGAGGACAGATGATAATCCATCTATTTTCTGGAGGGCTTTAAACACTGTTCCTGCTGATAAATGCTATTTCTAGTAGCAGCAGTGACAACAGCGAAGATTTGAGACTAACTTCATATGAGGGGTAGATCAAGGCAATGCATTCAGCCCAGAAGGGTAGTGTTAATTCACACATTTAGTGATACGTTAGGTCTGTTTTCATGGGTATGGATCCCACAAAAGATTATTGCATGTGCAATAACCTCTGAAGAAGCACTGAAATTATTCCTTGCTGTCTGCTTGTGCTAAGTGAAAGTGACTGTATCTCCCCAATCTTGTCTGTCTGTGCAAGGCATGGTACAAGGTACTTCCGATATGAAAAATGAATTAATTTAAACCACATTATTTGTTGAGCATTCCAAGGCACAATATTGTTTGGTTAAAAACTGAAGCACTGCAGCCCTTGTGCAACCATTAGTGCAAGCAGAACTATGCTAAGTACCCCCTTCCTCTCTGCTTATAGTGTTGGATCCAAGCCAATGTCATATATTATATTTGTATGCTTAAGATATGTCTTCATTTCCAACTGCAGTTCTTTACATAGCTCCTTTCGCACCCAAGCTGTATAATGCTGTAATGTGTTCTGCTTTTCTTTGTGAGCTGTTCTATTAATTTACGCATACTTTCCAGTGTGAGCACCTTTAGACATTTAATTTTGTACTATGCACATTTAGACATTTAATTTTGTACCATGGTATCTTTACCATGAAGAGAAGTTTGGGAGATCACTGAAGAATTGGGAAATGTATGGTGGTTGCACAAAGTTGGGAGATGTGTATGAGCAGGTGAATGTATGCATCATTAGATTAAAACCCAAGGATTCATGTTTCATGATAGATACGTGTGTGTGGGGTGGGGGTGGGGAATGTAGCCATATGTGACCTTTGCAGAGCAGGGCATTCCTTCTCTCCACTCTTGCTTCAGTCATCTGAGCCCAGTGAAATGTTGTTCCTGGGTGTCAGTATCAAGGGCTGTTAAGAACAATCTAAGGAGCCCTGCAGTAAGAAGGGGGGATTGGTGGAAATCATTGCCCCTCTTTCCAAAGACTGAAGTTCTAGTAAGACCATTTGTCCCAGGTTCTATGCTGTTGGAAAGCAGGGCTTTTCCTTGCGTCAGGACAGAACAGTGGGGCATTCATTTACCTCCACTTTTCCTTGCGTCAGGACAGAACAGTGGGGCATTCATTTACCTCCACTTCTGCGATCGTTCTCAAACCTGATTTGCTGTAAAGCTTTGGGGAAGATTGCAGCCATCTAAATACTGATAGGATAGGGCTGTCCCTGCTTAGCTTCTGAGATCTGATGAGATTGAGCTAGCATGAGTCATCCAGGTCAAGCAGTTGAATATTACATTGATATAACGGTATGACTATCTGTGTATTGGGGTTTTTGATCCCCTGCTTTTATTTTTTTAAAAATAGAAAGGAAGTCTCTAGCACCTTTTATTGTGGTCATATAAGAGGAAAACGGTATCTGTGCAATGAAAGAAACTATATAGTTTTTTTAAATGAAAACTAGGAAATCAGAGAACCTGATACACTGATTATTATAATGTTATATTTGAGGGTGATGCTGCCAGGGGACTGGGACTGAGAAACTGCAGAGAGACCAGCTATGTGGAAGCCCTGTGATTGTTGTACTGCACTGGCAGCCTCAGCTGCAATGCTGAAAACCATCTAAGTCTTCAGAACTACTGGCTGGATACATGACTAACAATCAGCTCTCTTCTGTTTATTTTTTGTTCGCAGCTTGAGATACAGAACCATGTATTCTTTAGCCCCATAAACTGGGATGACCTGTATCATAAGAGAATCACTCCTCCATTTGATCCCAATGTGGTAAGTGGCTGTGCTTTCCTACATGCAGGTTGCTCAACAGTTGCGAATTTGAAAATTACCTGTCCCACTTCCTTTGGAGGCGGCGGCGGCGGCGGCGGCGGCGGCGGCGGCTTCTTCTTCTTCTTCTTCTTCTTCTTCTTCTTCTTCTTCTTCTTCTTCTTCTTCTTCTTCTTCTTCTTCTTCATCATCATCATCATCATCATCATCATCATCATCATCATCAATAATAATAATAATAATAATAATAATAATAATAATAATAATAATAATAATAATAATAATAAGATGTAATAAGATGTAATAAACCGCCCACCCCCGAAGTGCTCTGGGCGGTGTACAGCAGAACAATAGATAGACAATAATATACAATAAATAATTAATTAAAATTCATAAACTCTATAAAACACAGTAGCAGCATTACATATCCAGTAAATAATAATGGTGGCGCCCAGTCCCAAGGCTGGAAGGGGACAGGCAAGGATAGAAATTCTCAGGATCTGCATTTAAGTTGGCCCTCCTTGTGACCCACTGTCTCTTTTGCATGAGAAATAAGAACCCTTACTTTCAGCTAACAGTGTTGCAAGTACCTACACTTCAGAACATTAAGAAAAATGAATATTTCCTGGACAGAATGGAGCAGTTATGTGGGGGAGGGAGACAGTTTTCAAGTAGGCAGGAGTTCATCAAGTGCTGGAGATTATAGTTCGAAAGTTATGGAGTGAAATGAACTATTAATTCTTGAACCCACCAGTGTGAGGGATAAAACCTTAAATAAGCAGCCAGAGTGCATGAACCATGGCCTTCGATGTCTCTACACTAATGCACAGAGCATGGGAAATAAACAAAATGAACTTGAACTCTTAACATGGCTAAGCAAATACGATATAATAGGCATCACTGAAACCTGGTGGGACAAGTCTCATGATTGGAATGTAATAATTGAAGGGTATAACCTATTTCAAAGAAATAGATCAAATAGGAAAGGAGGAGGAGTAGCGTTATACATCAGGGATTATTACAGCTGTGAACAGGTCCATGACTTAAATCCTGGAAGCCATGTTGAGAGCATCTGGATAAAAATTAAGGGAGAGAAAAACAGCAGTGATCTCATTGTGAGGATCTATTACAGACCACCAAGCAAGACTGAAGAGTTGGATGAAGCCTTTCAGAAAGGAAAGAAGTAGTAATAATGGGAGATTTAAATTATTCTGATATTTGTTGAGAATCAAACTATGCCAAGACTATCAGGTCCAATCAATTGATCACCTGCCTTGCAGACAATTTCATGGTCCAGAAGGTGGAAGAAGCAACCAGGGGAATGGCTATTTTAGATCTGCTTCTAACCAATAATGATGACCTGATTAGTGGAATGGAAGTGGTAGGATCCTTAGGTGGAAGTGATCATGTTCTCCTGGAGTTTGTTATACAATGGAAAGGGGATACTAAGTGTAGTCAAACACATATCCTAGACCTCAAGAAAGCAGACTTAAGCAAACTTAGGAAACTACTGGGTGTGATCCCGTTGTTAAAAATACTGAAAGAGAAGGGTTGTGCATGATGGCTGGGAATTTCTTAAAAGTGAGATCTTGAAGTCACAATTTGAAACTGTTCCAATGAGGAGGAAAAATGGGAGGTGTCTAAGGAAACCAGGATGGAAGTCTAAAGAACTTTCAACTGAGCTAAGATTTTAAAAGGTCATGTACAAGAAATGGAAAAGGGGGGAAATCACCAAAGAGGAATTCAAACAAATAGCGAGGACATGTAGGGAGAAAGTCAGAAAAGCTAAAGCTCACAATGAGCTCAGGCTTGCCAGAAAGGTTAAAAAGAACAAAAAATGGTTTTGGGGATATGTCCGTAGAAAAAGGAAGAAAAAAGATAGGATAGAGTCACAGTTCCTCAAGTTGTGGTGACCCCCAACCCTAACATCCATTTTACAGATGGAAAACACTGATGCAGAGAGTCTTAGTCGACCCCTGTGAAAGGATCGTTTGACCCCCAAAGGGGTCCCGACCCCCAGGTTGAGAACCACTGCAGTAGGGAAAATTCAGCACAGACTAAAGAGGTGGTACAGAAATATCTGGCTACCTTAAATGAATTCAAATCTGCTGGACCTGATGAACTACATCCCAGGGTATTAAAAAAACTGGCAGAAGTAATCTGAGAACCACTTGCTATAATCTTTGAGAAGTCCTGGAGGAGATGTCGCAGTAGACTGGAGGGCTAATGTTATTCCCATCTTCAAAAAAGGGAAAAAAGAGGACCCAAACAATTACCATCCAGTCAGTCTGATATCAATACCAGGAAAGGTTCTGGAGCAGATCATTAGACAGAGTGTGTAAGCACTTAGAAGGGAACAGTATGATCACTAAAAGTCAACATGGGTTTCTCAAAACCAAATCATGCCAGACTAAGCTCATCTCTTTTTTTTGATAGAGTAAAATGCTTGGAAGATGAAGGGAATACTGTTGATGTAGTATAGCTAGGTTTTAGTAAAGCCTTTGTTAAGGTGCCCCATGACATTCTTCCAAGTAAGCTAGTAAAATGTGGACTGGACAATGCTACTGTTAGATGGATTTGCAATTGGTTAACTGACTGAACGCAAAGAGTGCTCATCAACGGCTCATCTTCATCCTGGAGAGAAGTGACTAGTGGGATGCCACAGAGTTTTGTCCTGGGCCCAGTGTTATTCAATATTTTTATCAATGACTTGGATGATGATATAGAGGGCATGCTAAACAAATTTGCAGATTACACCAAATTAGGAGTAGCTGCTAATACCCTGGAGGACAGGGGCAGGATTTAAAATGACCTGGACAGGTTAGAGAGATAGGCCAAAGCTAACAAAATTAACTTCAACAGAGATAAATGTAAGATACTCTACTTAAGCAGAAAAAATGAAACACACAGATATAGGATGGGTCATGGGTGACACCTGGCTTGACAACACTACATGTGAAAGGGATCTGGGAGTCTTAGTAGACCACAAGCTGAACATGAGTCAGCAGTGTGATGTGGTAGCCAAGAAAGCCAATGCAGTTCTGGGATGCATCAGTAGGAGTATAGTGTCTAGATCAATGGATCTAGACACAATAATAATAATAATAATAATAATAATAATAATAATAATAATAATAATAATAATAGTGTAATAATAATCATTGGTATTGTAAGCTGAAGTATTATCCTTTGTTTCTCCTTTTAAAGGCTGGTCCTGCTGATCTACGGCATTTTGACCCAGCGTTCACACAGGAAGCTGTCTCCAGCTCCATCATTCGCACCCCTGACTTTGAAGCTTGCAGTTCCAGTGCCACAGATGATTTTTTGGGTTTTTCTTATGCACCAAATGATGAACGTTAATGTTGGCAAGGCCTGGCCTTCCCACCTCTACCTTTTATAGCTTGGTTTTAATTCATTGAGAAGAGAGTTTCAACAGTTCGACTAACCCTCAAACTAGAACAGAACCAAACTCTCCCTAGTTTTGAACTGTAGAAGACCTCACAATGTGAATGTTCCTCTGGCTGCGGAAATGCTGAGTATACTAGTTAGATTTTTAATGATGTAGTCTTCTTACAAAATTAAGTCATCCTGCAGGAACAAAGGATAACCATGTGTCTTGGGTCTATTAAGGGGGACCAAAGATATGCTAGCTATTTTGGTTTCAGACACTGCAGATTTCTTACCTGCATATTCATATTCTTGCTTTACTTCCTTTACCTGTAAGTCTTCCCAATTGATTGCATTCTTAGACCTTTCACTCCTTGACTCCTTTGATCCCATTCAGATTTGGTTTAGAAAAATTCCTATGATTCCCAGAGAATACCTTTGGGGCTAGATAGAGAAGTTTGTTCTTCCAGTCTCTAGACAGTCCCTCTATTATTTGCCACCTCTTTTCTCCACTCTTTGCACAGCATTTTGTATTCTCTGTTTCCAAACTGATGCACCTGGACCATTTTTTCTGCATTCCTGACTAGATGTCACACCACCTGTTTGTGCATGTGTTTTTTCCCCGAAAATGTGTGAGCGCTACTCCATAGATGATCTGCACAAGGTGGGAAAGTTGCAGCCCATGTTTCCCCTCACCTCCCATCCTACCAGTATTAGATTCAGGGACCTGTAATGGTGATTTCATCTTGGAAATGGCACCAATTGTTCTTTGCCTACATTTTTAGGGATCTTGTTCATTCCTAAATGTTTGGTCACACTGCCTCTTTTCAGCATAGATGGAGAAAGGCAATTGATTTAAATGTACACACACACACATATAAAGAAGAAAAATAGGGCATCTTAAAAGGCCTACTGAATGCTGGTGAGCATTAAAGAAATACTGCCAAGACTCAAACTTTTATTTCTAAAACAAAGGCCAATTGTAGAAGATGTAATATTTTCACTAGCGGGACCACTATACAGGATGGTTTATGCCACCATATTATCTGATCCATAGTCTTCTATAGTCTGTTGCTGATGGACCAATTTGCTGGAACTCTTCAATTGCTGTTTTTAATTTTTAATTTTGAAACTTAAATCTCTAGACTAGATGTGGTCTTTCTATACAATGTTGGATTGAATGACCCTAGTATCTGATGGTTCTGACGCTAACAGATTTCCTGAAACCAATAAAGTCTATATAAACCCCTTCTGCAGATAAACTATGTTGGGAAAACAAGATTTAACAGGCTACTTGTATAGATCAGAGAACAAACGTGAATACTTTCTGAACTTCAAATGACGAGTAACATGTGTACTTGAGGTCTAGAGAATGGGATTGTGTAAAAAAAAACGTGCTTCAAAAATAACCTGCAGTTTTGATGGAACCTTTCAAATTTCTCAAACATCTTCCTTTTAAGAATATATCCAGTTTTCATTCACAAAGGCTTATATGCATCTAATTTTGAAAAGCTAGGATGTTAAAAATGATTCTAGTATCCAAACTTGCTGTGAGAATTTATTCTTCTCAATGAGGCTACATTGGGGGAAATGGTTCATGTGATAGTGTTGGAAGACTGCTGCTTTCTGGGTTTCATTGATATGCTGAAATAACTGTCAGTTTGGTGAAGGATATTTGCATTTTATCTTGTGTCCCCCTAAAATTAGTGAATATTTAATAAAAAGTATAATATGTTTTAAGAGATCTGTTTCTGCACAGACCTTCAAACCCATCCTATCCTACACACAAACATAAGAACATAAGAACAAGCCAGCTGGATCAGACCAGAGTCCATCTAGTCCAGCTCTCTGCTACTCGCAGTGGCCCACCAGGTGCCTTTGGGAGCTCACATGCAGGATGTGAAAGCAATGGCCTTCTGCGGCTGTTGCTCCCGAGCACCTGGACTGTTAAGGCATTTGCAATCTCAGATCAAAGAGGATCAAGATTGGTAGCCATAAATCGACTTCTCCTCCATAAATCTGTCCAAGCCCCTTTTAAAGCTATCCAGGTTAGTGGCCATCACCACCTCCTGTGGCAGCATATTCCAAACACCAATCACACGTTGCGTGAAGAAGTGTTTCCTTTTATTAGTCCTAATTCTTTCCCCCAGCATTTTCAATGTATGCCCCCTGGTTCTAGTATTGTGTGAGAGAAAAATTTCTCTCTGTCGACATTTTCTACCCCATGCATAATTTTATAGACTTCAATCAAATCCCCCCTCAGACGTCTCCTCTCCAAACTAAAGAGTCTCAAACGCTTCAGCCGCTCCTCTTAAGAAAGGTGCTCCAATCCCTCATCCTCGTTGCCCTTCTCTGCACTTTTTCTATCTCTTCACTTGACATTTCCATGGAACTATCAACTAACTAACTATCAACCAAATCCCTTTCCTGGTCTGTGACTGACAGCACTGACCCCTGTAGCCTGTATGTGAAGTTTGAATTCTTTGCCCCTATGTGCATCACTTTACATTTTGCTACATTGAACTGCATTTGCCATTTCTTAGCCCACTCACCTAATTTATCAAGGTCCGCTTGGAGCTCTTTGCAATCCTTTGTGGTCCTCACCACTCTACATAGTTTGGTATCATCCACAAACTTGGCCGCCACGCTACCCACCCCTACTTCCAGGTCATTTATGAATAGGTTAAAGAGCACTGGTCCCAAAATGGATCCTTGGGGGATACCACTCCCTACATCTCTCCATTGTGAGAACTTCCCATTTACACCCACCCTTTGCTTCCTGTTTCTCAACCAGTTTTTAATCCATAGGAGGACTTCCCCTCTTATTCCTTCATTGCTGAGTTTTCTCAATAGTCTCTGGTGAGGAACTTTGTCAAAAGCCTTTTGGAAATCCAAGTAGACAATGTCCACTGGTTCCCCCTTATCCACATGCCTGTTTACACCCTCAAAGAACTCTAGCAAGTTTGTAAGGCAGGACTTGCCTCTGCAAAAGCCATGCTGACTCTTCCTCAGCAGGTCTTGCTTTTTGACATGTTTTACAGTTTTATCTTTAATGATAGATTCTACTAATTTACCAGGAACAGATGTCAAACTGACTGGCCTGTAATTTCCTAGGTCTCCCCTAGATCCTTTCTTAAAGATTTGTGTGACATTGGCCATCTTCCATCTTCTTCAGGGATGGAGGCTGATTTCAAGGATAAGTTGCATGTTAAAGTGAGAAGATCAGCAATTTCATGCTTGAGCTCCTTAAGAACTCTTGGGTAAATGCAATCTGGGCCAGGTGATTTAGTAGCATTTAGTTTATCAATGGCTGCCAGAATTTCTTTCTTGTCTACCACTATCTTCACTAGTTCCTCGGATTCACCTCCTAAGAAGCTTGGTTCAGATGCAGGAATTTTCCTTACCTCCTCTTGGGGGAAGACAGATGCAAATAATTTATTCAATTTCTCTGCAATCTCCGTCATCCTTTAGCACACCTTTTGTTCCTTTGTCATCCGCCTACCGCTTCCCTAGCTGGCTTCCGACTTTTGATGTACTTGAAGAACTGTTTGTTGCTGGTCTTGATGTTCGCAGCCATGCGTTCCTCATAATCCTTTTTTGCCTCCCTTACAGCCAACTTGCTTCTCTTTTGCCACCATTTGTGTTCCTTCTCGCATTCTTCATCAGTTGAGCTGGACTTCCATTTTCTAAAAGACATCTTCTGTTTTCTGACGGTTTCCTCAACCTCCCTTGTTAACCATGGTGGCTTTCTTTTGGACTAGGTGCTGCCTTTTCTAACCTGTGAAACACATTCCAGCTGAGCTTTTATTACTGTGTTTTTAAATACCCTCCAAGCATCTTGGACAGTTTTGACTCTCTTGATTTTCCCTTTTAGCTTCCTGAGCACTATCCCGCTCATCTTTAAGAAATTTCCCCTTCTGAAGGTGAATGTAACTACATTAGTAGTTGTCACTTGCTCGCATGCAGAGATACTGAATTTGACAGAATTGTGGTTGCTGTTCCCTATTGGCTCAACAACACTGACTTCCCATACTAGGTCCTGGGTCCCACACAGAATTAGATCTAGGGTCACCTCTCCCCTGGTTGATTCCACAACCATATGCTCAAAGCCACAGTCATTTAGCATATCCAGGAATGCTTACTATGACCTGAACTGCATTTTTCCAGTTTATGTGGGGATAGTTGAAATCACCCATTACCACTACGTTTTTGCTTTTGTTAGTCTCTCTAATTTCTTTTTCCAACTCAGAATCCTCCTGTGCACTTTGGTCAGGGGGACGACAATTTATTCCTAATATTAGACTATGCTTCACCCCTGGTATTGACATCCACAGTGCTTCTGAAGGGGAACCAGCTCCCCTTGTATTGTCTATTTTATGTGACACTATGCTCTCTTTGACGTAGAGGGCAACACCACCCCCGATACTCCCTGTCCTATCCTTCCTGTAAATGTAAGAAACATATTTGCAATATGTATCCAACTGATTTCTACATCCTTTTTTGCCCACTGTTTACACAGTTTATACACGATGAAATCTGCCTATGCAGTCTCATCTGAGTCTATTTTAAAATATGAAACATTTCATAGAAGACTTGGGATAAAAATATTTAAATAATGGTGTTAGCCATCACATGTTGATTTGAAAATATAAGTGGGGAAGGGAAAAATAGGTGTTACTTGCTTTCCTCAGAAGTCCTTGATCCACTGTGTAATGCATGTGTACTAAGGAGGCAATAAACACTACACCTGCACAACCACCACAGTAGGAGGTGAAAAAGTGTGTGTGAGGGAGGGAGATTGGGCAAAGAGTAGACACTTGGCTGTTAGGATAGGGCCCCACATTGGGGGATTACAAGGTTATAGTATTAAATTAGGATGTAGAAGATCATGGGTTTAAATTCTTTCTCTGCTATCAGTTGGGTGAGTTTAGGTTAGTCACTCTCTGAACAAAACCTTTCTCACTTGTTGCTGTGAGGAAGAACTTTGTACAGTGTCTTCCTTAGAGGGAGAGTGTTGATTTTCCTTTCGATTTTGAGCTCACTTTTTGCTGATGGCATAATAAAACTGCTAGTCTTTAGGACACCTCGGTCCCTTATACTGTAGTAACTTTCCATGACTTCCATAGAAGTTCAGCAAAATATGAATAGCTACACAATTTGCAGCGAGCAAGACATAACAAGACTAGTTTCCTTAACTGAACTGTGGTGCAGAGTGTCAAATGAGAACTGGACTACCCAGGTTCAAATAACCTACTCTGCTGTGAAAAGCCTGCTGGGTGACTTTGGGCTCGTCACACACACTTCCAGCCTAATCTCACAGGGTTGTTGTAAACCGCTTTGCAGAAAGACAGTGAAGCAAGCGGATAAATGAGTTTCAGAAGGCACAGCTGTACAAGGGGAGGGGGCTCAAACTCCTACCTCGCCATTCTATATGCAAGGTGAATTCCAGTATACAATATTTCGACAAGGTACAACTTGAAGTCCCTCAGTTTAGCAGAATGAAAGATTACATTAGCGCACTCAACGCTTGGAAACAAAAGGACACGAGGGGGCGCCTGCCGCCATCACGGTGGCCGTGACGCCAACTCCGCCCCAACCGCTGTTTTCGGTCTGCTGGATTTACGCCTCCTTCGCTCCAGAGTCGTGGCGGCTTTAGACGCATGCGCAGCAGGCGGGGCGTTGCGTTGCTAGGGCGGGAGAGGCCCTTGGTTACCGGACTCTGCTGTTTGGCCGGCGGGGCCGCGAGACGATGGTGGTGACTTCTCAGGTAAATAGATCTCCTCGGGACCTTTCCTGTAGTACTTTTGCCCCTAAGGAGCGACCTTTGTTCTCGAGGGATTAGCAGGCTTCTAGTGTGTAACCCCAGTGCACTTTCCCCTGATCGCTTATGTCCGAGTAGAGAGCATGCATGTTAATTCGCCTTAGCAGAACTGTTATCCCCCCCCCTCCCCGCCCCGATAATGCATTTAAGGGTTGTGACAGACAGAAATCCGGCAGGGAAAACTTCCTTTGCCAATGCATTTCTCCATATTGTGCCTTAATGCTTTCCCAACGCCGAGTCGTACATTGACTAACAACATACTTGGGAGTTGGGTACCTCCCTCTCAGCATGTATGAAATATCTATATTGTAACGTTGCATTATAGGTATTGTAATTTTGGCCTGCGCTTTCAACGTGGTGCTGTTGCTTATCCCTCTGGTTGGTCCTCACAACAACCTTACGAGGAAGAGAATGATTGCCCCAAGGTCACCCAGTAAGTTCCATGATGAGTGGGGACTTGAGCCTGTGCCTCCCCAGGTCTAGTGCAACACTGCTAACCAGAACACCATACTCACTTTCTTTATATAACTATAATAGTCATGGTTTCCCCTTATTTGTAAGAGTGCTGTAAAGGGTATTTTCACAGTGCTTATAACTTCCAGCCTTCTCTGGGAAGAGGAAATCACAATTAAATCAGTTTTGAAGCTATAGTGTCAGCATATGCTCTAATGCAACATGGTTTATCTCTACCAAGGCAGATCAAGAATTTCCTAATTGTGAGACCTCTTGCCCTGAAAGCCAAATGGTGTTGCCTTAGTGTCGCCTTATGCTGCCTGCAACTTGATGGCACTGTCCACCACCACCAATTTTACCAAATCAAATATTGTTTGGGTTTTAACAAATGGTGCTATGAATCTGTTCTTACTGCTCTGTGACAATCAGTTTTCAAAAGAAAGGTTTCCATTATGCTCTGCAAAAAGTTATGCCACCTGGTTGGCGGTTAATTGTTTTTGTGATCCTAGAGTGTCACTCAGAAAACATTAAATTATGTGGTGATAGAGGCCTTCCCCTTCTCCAACCAGAAAATCATATACAATCATTTGATAATAGAAGTGCCTCTCTAATAGAAACTCCAGTACAAGAATTTTGATTTCTTAACTCGCAACATGCCCCAGATAATCCTAGTGTAAATGTATCGTTGTGACTCATTGGTAGCACTTTGGTCCACAACATTATAGAAATTAAATGCCATTGATATCAATGGAAGTTTTTTCTCATACAACTGGGGACTGTATTTCAGTATCTATTTATTTATTTTAAAACACTATCCCGCGGGCTGCTTCATACAAAATGACTTTTAACAATAAAATAGAGGATGAGCATAAAATCAAAATTAAAAGCCAACCACAATAAAATGCATCAGTCACACACAATTCAACAACAACCACTTCCTCATCTAAAACAATAACTCAACAAACTGATTCAGGGAGCAATCCTGAACAGGTCTACGACAGATGCGTTAGCACCTCAGTGTGGCTTATTCCAAGCAAAGTGTTCTGTGACACTGCCATCATATACAGAGTTACACCTTTGTAAATCTGTTGATGGTCTTGGCAGAGAAGATGCTCCATACACCACACCTGACTGCTGGAGTACTGGAGAGAGATCTGCATTTCTTGTTTTGTTGTAGATATTTTTGCTATATTGGAGATTTGTATTATATTTGCTCATTGACCGTAAATAAAGTCGACTTCTTCACCTCACCTGACAGACCTTTCACAAGGAAGGGTGCTGCTAGTGAGAAAGTCACAGCTTTCATAGTGATTAAAAGTTCCTGAAAGGAGGGTATATCAAGCACATGGTGTTGTGTGGTTGTAAGCTGGTCAACTGGACAATATAAGGAGTGGTGGTTCTTCGAATATCTGTTTTCTAAATACATAGTTGGAATTTTTACTGGATTATATGTAATTTATTTTTGCCTGAACACACAGTTATTCTAAATAGTCACTTCAAACTGGCATCAAACTGTCAACCAGAAAAGGAACTTTCGCTGAGCTTTCTATTTTGGAGTCAAGACCTGTTTGCTAGAATTTAATTTTTATCTGATTTGATTCGTACAGATATAAAGTATTGTCCTGGTATATTTTGTAATAAGTCTAGCACCTCCTTCCTAACAAAAAACAGAAAAGAAAAATGTAGAATTAATTTTTTTGTTTTGAATTCTTCTGATAGCTTATTTGGATGTTTCCTTGTCTAAATGATTCTGTTTTTCTTTGAGGTGACTATGGAAGGAGATCTTCGGAATGTAATTGTCTTCAACGCTTCCAAAAAAGAGATTTTTACTATCAATAGCGGCTATAGGACTCTACAGAAAAGGCTTCGTAGTAACTGGAAAATACAGAGGCGAGTTGGGTTATTTGTA
This sequence comes from Sphaerodactylus townsendi, assembly GCF_021028975.2. Classification (NCBI taxonomy): domain Eukaryota; kingdom Metazoa; phylum Chordata; class Lepidosauria; order Squamata; family Sphaerodactylidae; genus Sphaerodactylus; species Sphaerodactylus townsendi. The sequence goes on from NC_059429.1 coordinate 104,880,604, forward strand.
TTTCTCTTTTCTTATTTCTGTCAGCTGTGTAGGATTATGCATTGTTACATGGAGTGTGAGTGTAAGGTGTGACCATGAGCAAGTCATCTCCTGTTTCTAGATCAGCGTTGAAGTTCAAGGAAGGCATTAAATATGCATGGGAGTATTGAAGATAGTGTCTTCCCCTGTGTAACCTCTTGCCTCACCAATGTCATGAACAAACAAAAATCTACATCTGCTTGACAGCCAATGTGATATAGTGGTTGGAGTGTCAGACTAGGACCTGGGCAACCCAGGTTTTAATCCTCACTGTGCTGTGGAAGCTGGCTGGATGACCTTAGGCCAGTTGAGCAGCAGTGGCGTAGTGGCTAAGAGCAGGTCCACGCTGATCTGGAGGAACCAGGTTTGATTCCCAGCTCTGCCGCTTGAGTTGTGGAGGCTTATCTGGGGAATTCAGATTAGCCTGTACACTCCCACACACGCCAGCTGGGTGACCTTGGGCTAGTCACAGCTTTTCGGAGCTCTCTCAGCTCCATCCACCTCACAGGGTGTTTGTTGTGAGGGGGGAAGGGAAAGGAGATTGTCAGCCCCTTTGAGTCTCCTGCAGGAGAGAAAGGGGGGATATAAATCCAAACTCTTCTTCTTCTTGAACATCCTGAGCCTAACCTCACTCAGAGGGTTGTTGCAAGGATAAAGTGGAGAATGTTGAAAGCCACTATTGATCCCCATTAGGGAAAAAAGTGGACTATAGATGAAGTAAATAAATAAAACATAAACAAGCAAAAAATAGAGCTGGTCATTTCAGGTTTTTTCCCATACTAATGAAGCGACTAAAGTTGGATAAATTTGGATCCTCTGAAGATGCCAGCCATAGATGCAGGTGAAATGTCAGGAGAAAATGTTACTAGAACATGGCCATACAACCTGGAAACCACACAACATCCCAATTATTCTGGCCGTGAAAGCCTTTTACAATCAATTTAGATAGTTGTGCAATTAACTCTCAGCAAATCACGAATTCATTAGTTGGGAAGTCACTGTTTCTGAACATCAGTCCCTTAACTACTGTATGGGAATAATTGGGCAAGTGAAGTGAGACTTAGGGGTCCTATGCAGAGACATGCAATGGCAAACCACCTCTGAATGTCTCTTGCTTTGAAAGCCCTATGGCAGGCCATCCTACACACGTTTGAGGCCAGATTGGGAGCAGGGTGGGTGCCTGGACTGTCAGGCCCATAGCAGGTAGGCAGCTGGCTGGACTAGTGAGCCTGCAACAGGCCAGAGATTGGGGGGGGGGGGGCTTGCATCAGCTGGCTTGTGGGCTGATTCGCCCTCTCAAGGTCCTAATCTGCCCCCAGGCCACATGTTTGACACCCCTTACCTTTGGGGTTGCTACAAACTGACTGTGACTTGTATTGTCGAAGGCTTTCATGGCCGGAATCACTGGGGTGGTGTGTGGTTTCCGGGCTGTATGGCCGTGTTCTAGCAGCATTTTCTCCTGACATTTTGCCTGCATCTGTGGCTGGCATTTTCAGAGGATCCTCTGAAGATGCCATCCACAGATGCAGGCGAAACGTCAGGAGAAAATGCTGCTAGAACACGGCCATACAGCCCGGAAACCACACAGCACCACACTGACTGTGACTTGATGGCACTGTATGCACACATACTCAGTTTTCAGCATTAGCATTTAAAAATTATTTGTCATTGAAATGAGCCTTCCACCTGCAGCCATCAAAAGCGATGTCCACTCTTTTTTTCCTTCATACATAAATATATAAGTGCCATATGGTAACTGCCACCATCTCCTTTTGGTAGGGTGCACATTGTTAAGGCAAAATTGAAGACCTTCATGGTCCTAAGGAAAATAGGGTGGGATTCCAGTGTTTCTTCAAACAAAGTAAGATTTTATTGATAACTGATAGGTAACTTCAAGGTGTCAAGCAACGTATTTGCAAAATAAAATAAAATCAAACTGAGGCAACAAATACTTTGAGGACTTCATTCAATATAAATTCACTCTGACACCTTCTGACATCTTCTCTCTCAGTTCTCTCAGTCTCTCTGTCTTTATTTTGTCCCAACAGTTTACTGAGGCTACTTTCTCTGTATACTTTGTGACACACAGCTCGTTGATTCCGGCTATGAAAGCCTTCAACTGTACTAAGATTTGTAGTTCCTTTTTTCCTTTTTCCTATGCAGTGCCAGTTTAAACAGACTGTGAACACACAGCCTATGGTTTACACAGTGAAAATGGGTGGTAATTCTCAACACCCCTACTTCAGTAATTAGGATGGAAACTAAGAATATTTTCAAAGATGTTTGGTTTTGTAATGATATTTGAAAACTGAATTCCTCAAATAACTATGACAAAATTGATTTGTGTTGATTCAAGCTTAGGGTTTTTGGATGACTTGCTTTTATGAATGCAGGGTAACAGTAACATGTTCTCATTTATTTGTTCTTAGTCTGAAAGATGAAATCACTTCAGAGAAGTTGACTGGGGTAAAACTATGGATTACAGCAGGACCCAGAGAAAAGTTTACAGCTGCTGAAGTATGTTACCGACATAAGCATCTCAAAAAGTTGCTTAAAGATTTAGTTATCTTCTTGGTTTTTGTATTTTTTAATTTGAGACATTTATATACCGTCTTTCCTTCAGGCATCCTGGAATCCAAGGCATTTTTCTGGTGCTTTGATTCCGTTAAGCTTTATACTGATGGAACAGGTTGTTCGGATGCAAGTATTGTTTTGTATTTTTGCCTTTTGGATTTACAGGAGACGAGCAGGCAAGTGCAAATGTCTATTGGACGTTCCGAGCACTATGCTAACATTGTTGACTGGTACACTTCAAAATCATGTTACATCAGTGGTGGGATTCAAACAATTTAACAACTGGTTGTATACAAGCACCATTTTAACAATCGGTTATGCTGAAGTGGTGTGAACCTGCTGAATCCCACCACTGTGTTGCATTCCAGGTGTAGGCCAAAGGTAGATAGTAGCTTTCAAGCAGACTCTAACCAATTATTGGTGGGCTGACTTCTGGTTGCCAGGAAACGGGGGGGGGGGCGGGGGGGGGTTTTTTCTGATCCTGCAAGGCACATCCTACATTGTTAAGCAAGAATGCATACTCAGACTTATTTAACCCAGATAAACTTTGCTGCTTACATTGGCTGAGTATGCATTGTATTATCCTCAGTTTAAAATGCATGAGCAATTATACTAGTGGGAAAAAGGTTAGACTGTTCAAGATTGAAGTCAGCCCCATTCTTTTGTACTCTAGATAGATCATATGTGAAATGCAACAGCATAAATCCTTGCTTGGGCTGCTAAAGATAATAACAGCCTTCAGGATTAATTTACCAGTTGTATTCTGAGAAAAATTGAATAAGAATTATTAATCAAAGAGGTGTTTGGTACTTGTATACTGCATAGATTCTTGCAAATCTGAGTATCTTAATTTTCAGGGGTGTAATCTTCTTTCCTTTTGGGACTGTGGGATTAGCACTCCTGATTATGAGCTTTTTTTTCCTTCTCAGTTTGAGGTTCTAAAGAAGTATTTAGAAAGTGGCGGGGATATCTTGGTGATGCTGGGAGAAGGTG